>NC_085054.1:13024674-14224674 GCF_963662255.1 Cinclus cinclus
CCCTAAAGCATTGTCATATCTGTACTGCAGCAGAGGCAGAAAAAGGACAGTTCTTGCAGTGTCTGTGCAGTACCTGTGTGTGGTTTCTGTCTGTGCTGGACTGGGCTGTGTGCAGAACTCACACTGCTGTGTGGATCCTCACATCATCTCCAGCTCCTTAGAGATGAATTGAAGTTTCAAGCTTAGAAACGTTTTTCAGCCTTCACGGCTTAGCTAACTGACAGGCATCCTCTGAAACATCTGCCATTGCTGTTCTTTGGAACTGGATCTGTCAGGCTGCTGGGGGATGTATTTTTGTGCAGATTTTCCAAAGAAAATGCTTTCCATTTCTGCTGGCCCAAGAGTATGGAAGCACTTGACTATGCAGCTATGGAACATATGTCCTCTTTGGGAGAGAAATGTTTTAACCTCTAGACTTCTGTAGAATCTTCACTTACTACCTTTCAGGTTAAAAAGTTTGACTGAAATTTGGAAGTTCACTTTGATTCCCACTAGAGACTGTCAGAAGCTTTCAGGATTTGATTGGGAACCCAAGCAGACAGAGAATAAATTCACCAGATATTTCAAGTGCAAAGCACCTAAGGAGTGCAGCCCTTTGCCTCTTCATTAAGGAAATTAATAGGGTGGAGAGAAGGGAGACTCCACCTCACAAACTTGAGAAAGCTTTTCTCAAGTGCAAGAGGTGCACCCTGCACCTTTGTAAATATTCTGAGAATCATCTCTGCCAGGGGACATTCAGACATTTTTTACAGACTTTCAGGGTGGGAGTGTGTATGACAAGATCACTGGGAATTTAGAGAGCTGGTTTGTGTGTGAAGCTGAGAGGTCAGGACTATATTCATGACAGGATTGGAAGGAAGACTTGCATTGTTCAGCTTTGCCTACACTGAGATAAACAGCTGTTTTCTGTTCTGATGTGTCATTTGAAAATTGTAACTCTGATTTAATAGAGACCAGAATTTTCTACAAAACGAAAATATAGTGGTTGATGGAAACAATAATTGTGTTCTTTCTGTACTGTAAACTACCTTTTTGTTGTATCTCATTGAATCAATGCCTTTAATTTGTGTGGGTGACACAGGACTGTATAAAAGCCTTGTGAAGAAGGGGAGCCCTGCTGCAAATCAAATCAAGCAATGCCTTGACCCTAAAGAATTTTACACATCCTTCCCCCATCAGCATGGCTACTCCAGATTAAGATTCTACTCTTCTTTTAATGATGAAAGCAAATAAAGCATTGTTCTAGTAGAGGAACTTCCTGGTCAACTTACCTTTAGTTATCAGAATCATCTGATAAAACAAGAATCATCTGTCTGCTTCCTGTCTAGGTATTCTTACCTTGCCCAAGGTGTATTCTTGGTGCACACTGTCTCTCTTTCAGGACCTCTCTTAGGCTCCCGCTCTCCATTTTTTCCTCGTCTGTTTTTGTTGTTGTTTATTCTGCTACTTTCTTTTCCTTCTCTGCTCTCTCCAAGCAATCCAGAGAGGTCTATTCCTAATAATTTGCAGAAACTTAGCTGTTTTATTCAGGAAAGACTTAATTCAGATAGTCTTTGGCAGCCACCTCCCTCAGAGGCAGGCACTTAGCCTCCAACCATGCTATCCTTGCCAAGACTATATAAAGACTATATAAGATACTACCTCACAAGCAAATGGGGCACTGATAATATCAAATAGAATTTGTAAGTTTTATGTAGGCTGTATTACTATTTCTCTCTACACTTCAAAGTTTGATATCTTGAATCCAAGAATAAGCATTTGCTAATTCCCAGCTGTTCAGCTGGCTGGTCCTTAGTTTGAGACACTGCTGTGGCTGGTACCTTGGCGTGGCTGAAGGACTGCCACCAAGTCCTGTGCTTTGAAGTGCTGTTATGTTACCAGGGGCCAGTAGCTCAAAAGAGCTACAAGGTGACCTTCTACACTGAAAGAGAAAGCATGGGAGGGCTGCAAAGCTGTAGACACAGCAACAATATTAAAGGACACATACACAAATATCAGTCAGACCCAGGGAAGTAGGATATTTGAATGGTATATTACAGGAGGTTGTTTTTCTTATCAAGAGCAAACACTTTTGATTGATTGATTTTGGTTGATTCCACTTCTTTTTGACCTTATGTAATTACATAGACAGTGCTCTCACAGAGTTGTGTCTTCATATAATCTAATCAATGTTTTTTTCATGCCATGGGAAATTGCTGTAGCTGAACAAGTGCCTTAGAAAGGGCACTCTGAGGCAGAGAGAGCAGTTGAAGGAGACTTAGGAATGTTGTTGTAAATAGAAATGTTAAGATATTGTTCCACAACATCCTAAATTGGGCTATATTTGGCCTAACATACCACCTTTCCTGCTAGTTCTGCCTTGAATACTGAACTGGGCAGCCACAGGGTTCAAGGGGCCCAACCAGATGAAAACCAGCCCTGCACCTTCCCCACAGAAGGGGATTGGGTTTTAGCTGGATCACTTTGAAACACGGCACGCTGGGACATGAACACTGGTAAGAGTGACAGGGTGGAGCACAAGGGCAGAGCAAAGGGAGTCCTGATGTAATCCAGTTTGAGTTGCTGTTGACACTACCCATGGTCTGTGTAAATACTAGTAAAACTGGATGTGCCTGGAAATATTTCCAGCCACTAGAACAAGATTGTCTATGCTATTAGACTTTTAAAATGCTCCCTGGCATGAATTTGACCTCTTCCAATTAACACTCAGTGCAAACAATTTCCGGGCACAATTTGTTTTCTAGAATGGTCCTAATAGGCACTTTGCAATCATAAACTCAGTTCATTCTGTGCCAGCTGGCCTCAATGCCCAGGAATGTTTCAGACATGTTGAATTTAACTTATACAGACCCATCCCTATTTTCACTAATGCAAATCCTTATGAAAAGACAGGACTTGTCTTGAACAAATGAACAAATTTTTAGAACAGACATAGCAGAGCATAAAAGATGGGAAGAGATGAAATCTGGAAATAAGGAATTTTATTTCATTCTAATAAGGGGGCAAGAAATACATATATTTGCATTCATTTCAGGTTGGGAAGGTGGAGGAGAGATAGCAATAACTTGTTATGCAGTTTTTTCTGAGCAGTAGAATATTCAGCCACTTACTAGGCAGAGTTAAGGCTGGCATGATTCTTCTTTCAAGTCAGATGCTGCACTGGGAATGAAATTTTCCCACCTATATATTAAAAAAATCCACAACTGCAGCATTTCCCTTTCAGTTTGGAATATTAATAAAATCAATGTACTTGGTATCTTGAAGCACTCAATCCAAGTCCTCAGTTTTAATCTGGGATTGCTTTTTTTGCTTTTTGGGGGTTTTTTTTGGGTGGGGTTCTGTTGGTTTTTTTTTTTTTTTCACAACTGCTTTTACAGGTTTCCCTCTACATCAGGAAATCTGAAAAAGTGGGATTTTTACTTCTCTCCAGGTATACTCACTTGGCAGTCTTAATGACCCATCTCCCCTCAGGACACAACTGAGGGTGTTATTTTGAAGGAGCTTTAAAAGAGTTGTTGTACACACGAAAAAACACGGTCTCTTGGCTGGGTTGCTCTAGGACCCAGAGTGACTGGGACTGACAGAAATCTTCACCTGAATGAATTTTCCCTGCATGCCTTATAAGGAGTCCAGGAAAACAAGGAAGTGATAACCATGTTCACATTACTGTGTGCACAGCTTGTCCTCTTTACCTGCCCAGGTAGCCCTTGTTTTCACTTTTGTTCATGGTCCGTCCCGCTGGGGTTGAAGTTTCCTCGCACTCCGCGTACGTGACATCTGAAAACATACCCTCCAGGAACGCACGGTTTTTACGACATTCTACCTTTACGCAGACGATAATTAACAAGCTAATGTTTTTTTGTCATGCAGCCAGCCCTGAAAACGAATGGGGATTGAATTGCTTTGCCTCTGTTTCCTATTTCTGCAAAGAAATAACTATGTACAAGGTAAGGCTCAGGGGCAGGGAGATCAATTTCAAAATAATTTTGCATTGTTTCTTGCTTGAAGTTGACATGAAATAGCTTTCTGTCTTCTGTATTTAATCTTTCCTTTCTATTTGATGACCTTTTTTGACAGTAGGGTTGCATTGCCAATTCATCTACAATTTGGTGGTCATTACATAGCGCAACAAGTTTGAAAGAGACAGACATTTGAGCAATTTCTTTTCCGTGAATCACAGTTTGATCTACTAAGAATCTTTCATATTACAAATATAACTGAGTGTTTCTCTGGTAACTACACAATGGATAAAAACCATATCAAGTATCTACACAGCTGAGTGAAGCAATTTTAAGCATACAGAGTGAGCATAGTTCTGTTCTTTTAATATCCCTGGCTATGTTGGTAATGACTTACCTACACCATATCAGAAACACATGTAACACTCTGTCAGGTGTACTGGATGGAACAAGTTAACGTGTTCTGAGTGAATGCCATCCATAAAGCATGCAAAAGGAGGTATGTTAATTGCTAGCAATTCTGAGGTTTTAATCTTTATTGGAGAGTTAATCTTTTACCAATAGAATTACAGTAAAGAAGAAATTTTATCAGTAATCCTAAATATGGCTAAATATGTGCATTTTCACCACCCACACTCTCTAAATGACAAGTTTCTTCATAAATTGAATGATTAAGCATATTATTAATAGCCTTTTATCTTCTTGGATTTAAATTCAGGGACCTGTTCTCAGGAAAGCACAGTGACTTGTGAAGATTGTTTGCTTTCCGGACCACACTGCGCTTGGTGTTTGCAAGAGGTAGAGTGATAAAAAAAATTTCAAAGTAAGACTTGAAGTCTTTGTAGTCCCTCTGAGTGATGAAGTATTGACTTAATTGGGTCAGCCCATGGTTTTGTAATGCATGCAGCGCTTAGTGAAGCCTTCCTGGGGATCAGAAGTAGAATTTAATCTACTCTACATGCTCTGTCATTCACAGTGCAGTTGTTTGGGTGTGTGTGTGTTTGTTTATTTGCTTGTTTGAAAAAAAAACCACAAAAAATCAACCTTCCAAATCTAAGGCAGAAATAGAAGTGTTATTAGGGGGTCTCAGATGATCAGCCCTAGGGCTGGCTCACCCCCAGCACTGATGATGAAGCACCAGACACAAAGTCAGAGGCCAGACTGGATCTTAGAGATTACATGCCAAACCAGGCAGTGTAAACAGAAGGTTTGCAGGTATCAAGAGTGTAAAAGGTTGCAGGTGTAAAACTTCCATATAGCAATTATTAATCTGTGGTTGATTTTATGACAATAATGTTGGATTTATAATTTGTATTTTATAGTTGTGCTTTGGCTAAAACATTGGATCTAAAAAAATGTATCTGGATTTGTCTCCTATACCTTTGTTTCAGATTTTCAGCACAACCCTGGGCAAGTGGCTTCACATCTCCGCTTTTAAAACTTTTTCCTATATATGGTGCTAAATATAATCTCCTCACTTCAGAGTAAATATTCTAGCTCTTAGTTCATTAGCATTAACAAGGTAGTCAGCTATCATAACTAGAAACTTGACAGAAATACTAGAGAAATAAAGTAAGTATTTCATTTTTGTTTCTGGATTGCACCTTTGCTGCTAAGAGTTTTTTATTGCTTTTGTGTACAGCAAAATGACACTTAACATGAGACTAAAATACTCTTTTGCCATTTGCATGGCGGTCAAAAAGACCCCACATTAGTGTGTTTGCAGTTTTATAATTGTACTATAAGTCAGGATTTTGTTGAAATTGGATCACATAATTTTGACTACTGCCATGTATTTTCAGGGAAAAAAGAACCCAATATAGTTTATTGATTAAAAAAAATGCCAAAACCAAACCAAACCAACAAACAAAAAAACAAACTGTGGAACTGTTGAAAATTTCACTGTAGTAAAGATGATTTTTCTTCTTTGTTAGAAAAGATCACATCAAGTGTGCAAAGGAGATAGGAGCTTTAGAGCAAACAAAAGCACCTCTAAAGAAACCACTATTTTCTGTAGGATAAGAACATGCTTTGTAATTATATTTGAAATATGAGGTTGTTTGTTCACGCATTTTGAAAAGTTACAAAATGTGTAACTAAAGGAGATGATATGGATCTCCCTGTGAAAGGTTTATAATGGTACATGTAATTTATGTGTACGGTATTCAAGAAGCAGTGGGTGAGAGTTTTGCCTGAGCAAAGGCATAAAGTTCAGTCTGGAGAATAATAAACCACTGCTCCCAGCAGGTGCCTCAACATCATTTCCACCAAAATATATAAGATTCCTGATAATTTTCAGGCATAAAGGGTAATATTTTGGTGGAAAAAAGGGTCATAGTTGTGGTTTTAATAGGCTTAAAGTAATTTGTTTTGTTTTGTGAGGAAAGTTTTTCAGTGACTGAATTCAAAGAATATTTGTGGCTTGATGGCTGATCCATGGGTTGCCTGCCCAAACGTAGGAGAAAAGAGCAGATGTGCGGTATGGGCCCATGATCATCTGCCAGGAATTGGATGTTCCAGAGCTGATTCTGCCAGGCATTGCCCAGGTTTTGGTCAAAAGGGCTTGCAGGCCAGAGCAGTTTCCTGGAGACAGCTGACTGATTTGGAGAATCTTAACTCTAGACATATCTCTGGGAAAAGGTAATAAGGCACAGTTACTCTTTGTAAAAGTAATCATTAACTTCACCACCATGTGAGGTTAGTACCCACCCTGTAGCAGTGCTGTGGAAAGGAATGCATATCAGTGCTTTGAATTGAGTAATGGAAATAAACTGTGAATCCAGCTGATATCTGTAGGCTTGTGATTTGCTCTGGCTGGAAGAAGGTCAAGGAGGATGCTGGGCCAAATTTAGGTGTGGGGATGCTGAAAGCACTGCTGGTGCTGAGGAACCGTGGGGACAGGCTGTGGTCATTGCTGGGCACCAGGCAGAGCAACAAGGACTTGATGCCTGCTTCAGTGAACAGGTTAAGTGAGAGCTGAAGAGAAAGTGTAGGTCAGAAAAAAAGAACCAGTAAACACTGGGTACCCACAATCAGTTTGTCACAAGTTGTCCAGGAGTTTATTGTCAACACATCTTTATTAAATGACATGCTTCAATCATAAATTCAAAACTGTCTAGGAAAGACTGGTGAATTTGTGGTATAATCCTGTGACAGAAAAACCAGTGGCTCAGAGGGGCTTTGTGCTATCATTCTGAGCACTGCGAGAAGCCAAATGCAGTGAGTGGCACAATTCCCATTCCCCAACAATAGAGCAGTTTCTCCCCGGATAACAAGTCGGTGTAAGTTACATTAATTATACACCTGTGTGACATGACCCATGAAGGGCAAATTTTGGTTTCTGTGCCACCTGTATCTAGTTCTGCACTAGTTTGCACAAAGTTGCACCTTTGTTTCCATTCCCTGCATTTGACTGACCTTTTGCCCAGCAGGTGCTGGTGGCTAGTCAGTAAAAACTTTTAACTCATCCCTTCCTTCTTCTGTTTCCATTAGAATTACACAGACTCATCTGGAACTCATGGGAGGTGTGATACCCTGGAAAATCTTTTGTCCAAAGGATGCCAGTTGGATTTGATTGAGTTTCCCATTTCAGAAGTAGAAATTCACAGAAATGATCCCCTAACTGCATCACCCCAGAAGAACAGTTCTGATGTCACACAGATTTCTCCCCAAAAACTAACTCTGAGGCTGCGACCAGGTAAGTCACAGTTCACAGGTTTATTTCAGACAATGTGATAAACTGAAGCTTCTTGGATTGAACAATCTAAAAAAGTATCTTGACAGAATAAAGACAAAAACCTGTGTTGGGTCCAAAATTAGCTGTTGACTCATCACATGAAAACTAGGTTCAGCTGAGTTCAGAATATTTTCAGAAGTGCTGGGTACATCATAAAAATAAGGATATATTTTTTTAGTTTCTCTCTTCTCTTGCCAGTGAGGTGGCAGGGAGAGAATGAAAGCCCCTGGCTCATCCCCATCTGAGCTCCTGTGCCTCTCCCCTGCTGGTCTGGCAAACAGAGTATCTCAGAGGTGACATAAAATCTTGCTTTGAGGATTTACAAGGTACCAGTGACCTTTATGGTAGCGTTCCAGAACTACCTTCGGGTCCTTCAGATGTGAATTTTTCTTGGAGAGAATTTGGAACAAAAAAAGTAAGAGACATCCAGTTAGCTCATGTCATAGTGTTGAAACTGAGAATAAAATCTCTGTATATACTTTGATTTTCTTTAAATTTTTAAAGGATATGGTTGGACCCCAAAGTGCTACCTCTAGTTTTAATTAGTTTCATACCTAAATTTTCTAAAGCTGCATACAGCAGAAGGGATATTTTCCTTTTTTTTTTAATTATAACAATCAGTTTTAATTCTGTGCTTATGGCATTACTGAATAACTGCTTAGAAGAAAAGCCCAAACATTTAGAACCACTTCTAATTTTTCAGACCCTTATTCAAGTTTTTTTGCTGACATACAGTTTTTGAAGTTTTTTTGTTGATGTTTTTTGTTCGTGGTGGTCTAAAATACCAGGTAATTGTCACCATATAGAAATTCATTAAGAAATTTGCATTGCTCATGTTTTCTGCACAGAAGTGCTGATATGTATCCCACTTTCCACTGACCTTAATAGGACATGAAGAAACAATACAGATCAAGGTTCGCCAGACTGAAGATTATCCAATTGACCTCTACTACCTCATGGATCTTTCAGCTTCAATGGATGATGATCTGAATACAATCAAAGAACTGGGTTCAACTCTTTCCAAAGAGATGTCAAAACTGACAAGCAACTTTAGACTGGGATTTGGATCTTTTGTTGAAAAACCAGTTTCACCATTTATCAAAACTACAGCTGCAGAAATAAACAACCCTTGCAGGTAGGCAGGGAAAGTCCCAACATCTGTTTGCATGCCAAGACTGTCATAATATTTATCTTTAGGCTAAAATTGATTTCAGCATCTTCACTGGAAACTCTCTCCTCTTCCAGCTGTAAATGGAACAGCTTGGTTTGGGAACAAGATTTGGTTCTTCTAGTTTCTGATCATCGTTCTGTTGAGTCTTACGTTATTAGGATTGAGGAATCTGGGAGTGAGTCTGCTTTTTAGCTTTTGCTCCTAGTTACAAATGTGCTTAATATGTTAACAAAATGTATGCAGCATGTAGTTTTGTTTTTTTTCTTTATTTTATTTTCTAAAATAGATATACATATATACTTACACAAAGACACACAGATATATATAAAATAATTTTATGAGCTATACTAAGGAGTTGCAAACTCAAACCCATCACAGAATACTGATTTTATTTAGCCATCAGTGCTGTTCTCCTGCTTTTTTTTCCTCCTTAAGGTGTGGCAGTCTCCCCAGCCCCTGGCTGCCCTAGCCCTTAGCTAACCTGTGTAGGGGAGAAGCTGGGCTCTGCAACCTGGAGAAAGACTGCAGCACCTTGCTGGTTGTGTCTCAATGCCATTAAGGAGCTACAGATCCCAGTATGCTTCCAAATATGAGATCATGGCACAGCAGGGTGCATGGCAAGGGCTGCAGGTTGGTAACCGAATGACTGTGCTCTAGGAGGCATTTCTCAGCCTTTATGCAGATTCTTCTATTGCCCAAGTCACTGAATGCTCTTTAATTATCTTAGGTGCTTCACAAAATCTTCTAGGCACAGATAAGAGATGGAAGACCAAAACTAATCCAGGCAGGCCTCTGAAGTAGCAATTCCAGTGATTTTTCACTCTCTATTATCCATAAGCTGTCTCACTTTTCTTGCAGAACTGTACCATACGAGTGCTTACCCACTTTTGGATATAAAAATGTTTTGCCACTAACAAATGATGCTGAAAAATTCAATGAAATTGTGAAAGGACAGCGAATTTCTGCTAATATAGATACTCCAGAGGGAGGATTTGATGCAATTATGCAGGCAGCTGTTTGCAAGGTAATTGAAACTTCTAGGTACAATATTATTCCATATATTATCTCCTCTAGTATTATATGTTGGTATTTCAAAGTGACAGATTATTTTTCAAAAATTTTTAACGCAAACTGAGAGCCTCATTAAATTTGTGTGAAAATACTTTTGGCTGTACAAGTAAAACATGCACATTGCAATATTTTAGCCTAGGTTTCCTTTTAATTTCCAGGGACAAATAAGCCCAAATATGGGTATAATTACTGGCTCTGTTTTTCTGTTTAAATATTTTGTTAACTATGTTTAGAGTAGTAAGCAGATTGACATGAACATGGCCAACCCATGTTATTAAACATGGGGATGGGAAAACACAATATTAGCCAAAGACAATGGAACGAACATAATCTCTTAGGAGATGTGTTGTCTTTGATTCTTCCTTGAGAATGATGCTATTCATTTATTTTGAGGCACTGTTCTCTAAATATTTAGCAGTTTTTGAATGTTGTAATGCAATATAGCTTGCTAAACTGATGTGTTTTAAATGACAGGAAAAAATTGGATGGAGGAATGATTCTCTGCATTTGCTGGTATTTGTGAGTGATGCTGATTCCCATTTTGGGATGGACAGTAAACTGGCAGGAATTGTTATTCCTAATGATGGGAACTGTCATTTGGACCACAATAATGAATATTCCATGTCAACTGTTCTGGTAATTACCTACAAATTTTGTACACCCTCACATTCTGGAAATTTGAGCACCAACACAACTTAGAAAATTAGTGAATTACACTTTTAGCCCTGAAATGTGTAAAAGCTGGGGAATCAGATATTTCATGTGATCTATTTTATTTGTAACTGCATATTTCAGTAAAGAGAGAACAGTGTGTTTGTATGGAATTAGAATAGATTGTAACTAAGAAAAAACAAGTATTATTTCTACAACAGGAAAGCCCATGGAATTAGACTAAATAGTATTTCCTTCTGTAGAGAAGGCAAGATTTGCATTAATTATGAAGTATTAATTCAGGACCAGTATAGGAATTTGCAGAACATTGTTCCTGTATGAGAACTTACCAGCTTAAGATCCAGTGTTCAAAAATACTGAATATATACACTGTGGTGTTCATTGTAGGACAAAGAACAATTCCATTGCTCTGGTGCAGTGTTGTTCTTTGGATTAAACACACACAAATGACACAAATGCTACTGAGCCAAAGCCCCCACTATGGAATCTGGCTCTGTACTTTGCACAGAGGAGTTTCCTAAAAAACAATGTGAGGAAATTATATGTGTCATCTTTTATTTTGTATACGTGTATTCCTAATTAAAGTTTATACTACACAGAGAACAAAGTGTTCATTATAATCACTTGAATGTGTCTTTCATGGGACACAGGAACTGAAAGCACATGAGAAACAGATTGATGTACTTCTCTTTTGTTTGTTTGTAGGAGTATCCCACAATTGGACAATTAATTGAAAAACTTGTGCAAAACAATATTCTATTAATTTTTGCTGTAACAAATGAGCAAGTTCACATATATGAGGTGAGCAAATTAAAATGTTCAGTTTGGCAATGTTTGTTTTAAAGTTCACCTTTTTTCACTGCTGATACAGCAATTCTAGTACTAAGGACTGAATTCTACAAGATATTTATGTGATAAAAATAACTAGGAAATTGTGTATCAGAGGAAAGCTCTTCTTTTTAAGTGCTCCTTCATGTATTGATTTTGGTGTTATAAGGTAACTTTTAAATCGGATTTCAAGTTGAATCACACTAATCCTTTAGGCAAGGATTGAAAAACTATGCATTGCTAGACTATTCAGTGTAATCATTGTGCTTAGCCTTTTGTATTTTGTAAGGCTATAGGAGAGCTGAACCTTTTCTCACTTTTGTAAAACAAAAGTGTGTCTGAAACACACAGTGCTATCTTCATGCTCAGCTCTGAGATCTTGGTTTGTTGTGGGGTTTTTTTTTAATTTTTCCATTTTTCTTTATTTCTGTGATTCTTTAAATTTTTATTTCATTTTCTGTCCAGTCCTGCTTCTGGGGAAAAAAAAAAAAATCTTCACACACTAAAAGAGATTCTAGATAAGAGTTCATAGTGGGTAATAAGGGGTTTTGCAGCCTAAGCTTGGCTGCCTGGTTATACCTTGGTGTGTTAAAGGGGACAAGCAGAGAGAAATTGGTCCAAATTTATTCAGGTTGGTTGAGAGGAAGCCAATAAGGATGATCCTGCTGATACAATAGGACTGGCTTTCAGAAGGAGAAGCCTTTGCAAAACATTCTGTAACCAGAAGTACAGTAATGAGAAAAGGTGCTCCTCTGCTGTGATTACCACGTGGAAAATAGGAAAGAAAGAGTACGGAAAAAGAGAGAGCAGGTGAGTCCTTGAGGTAGTCACCAGTAGGATGGTTTTCTATTTCTGTCCTCTGTGTAACCCGGGGAAGACCCCTCAGTACTTCTGCAACTGATTCCAGGGGTGGAGTTTTGAGTAAGACTGATGCTTCAGCTATTTGCCAAAAGTGACAAGAGTCACAAATTGCATAAACTGATTCTCAGATTACAGCCTTCACAAGGCAAGGAACATTGTGTGTCTTGAAGCACTGACTACCTTGCTTTTTTGAAGACCATATTGAATACTGAGCTGGATCATGAAAATTTAGATTGGTAACAGTAGAAGTCAATCACTTACAAATGCAGTGGCTTCTAGACTTTCTTAATAGAGATCCAATTAATGACAGATGAAATATTTTTCCTTGTAGGTGCTTTTTTTAATAGGTGCTTCATGCAGAAGGGTTGTTCTAGGAAGGTAGTTTGGAAATACCTGTTTGATTTACAGAGGCTTTTTTTTTTGTCCAAAGACATATTTCTCTTGCTGATGGCACTGTATTTTACCTTGGAAATTGCTTATGATCACCCTTGAAGTTTACCACCAGCATTCTTACCAAGGTGTTTCTGTTTCAGTATCCCTGTGTCTCAAGTCAGTGTCGAAGTTTATTTTGATAACGGGGAGCACGAAACAATGGCATATAGCTAACACAAAATGCAAATTATGGTTAACCCAGCTAGGGAATGGTTTGCTCTTGTTACTTCTTTTATTGGAAAAGAGAAAGTACAACTACCTTCTATCTTATAGGGTGTATAGTAATACCACTGAATATAATCCATCTGCTGCTTTCTTCCATTAATATGGGTAGATGTATTTGTTATGATCTGCCTTTCATCCTGTAGGTGATGTGGAAAATCAGTCAAAGCAAGTACAAAAATCATACACAAGTGTCACAGAGCAGTTTTTCCTTTAAAGGGTCTGTGCAGGGTGTGCAAACAGGGAAATAAATACTGCCATGTTTTCATCTCTGTGATGCAAATTTGTAATATAAATATAAATAAGCAGTATCTATGCTTAAGAAGGTAAAAAGAACAAAGCAAGACAATGAGAATTGTTCTTGTGGTAAGGCCCCTGCTCAGGTAGCCTGGAAGAAGTGGCAGAGGACTTTAAACTCTAAAAGTTTTGGTGTTTCACTTCTTTTGAAAAGCTTCAGTGGTGGAATTCTGTAGTCTCTCTCAAAAAAACCCTTTCATTCATCCTTTGAGGTGGGAAGACTGTCCCCAGATATCTCATCTCAAATCTACTAGAACTCAGCTTCTAATTACATCAGATACCAATCCTGACTATTGCTATTTATAATTGAGCTCTCAGGGACAAGCTTACATTAAAATTCCTTTGAGGATTTAGAAAACACCTCTTTAAATAGACTTCATAGATTCCCTTAGTCTTAAGTGCAGTGTTCAGACTGTCAAATATATACTTTGTATTTCTAGCCCTGTATAATCCCCAACAATTTAGCCCAAAATAATTCAGTCATGTAATATTCTTGATCTTCTTCAACTGAATTTTCAGTTTATCCACTTACATGTGTATTATTATTGAACACAAATATTAGGGGTGGCACAGAACACCTATACTTGTAGCAGAGCTGGTGTTACTTTTGAACCTTCCATGCACCTAAAAAGCTACTGCACAGTAACCTCAAGAGATCATTTAGGTCTGACACAACAGAAGAGAGAAAATTCTTTATACTGAGCCCTGATAATCTGACATTATTTCTTGAAAGGATTTTTTTTTAAGGGTATTTTATAATATATTTATCTAGCATCATTAGTCTCAGCTGAGTCTTGCCAAAGCAGCAGGGGATGTTTTCATTCTATAAAAGCTATTCACTCAAAAAGCATCTGTGAATTTGGCAATAATAATTATATTTTAACAAATCCTACTTTGGTGTAAAAGAAAACACCAGTCTTTAAGCTTTCATGAAATAATTGCTACTATTGCTGATACTATTTGTTTTTCAAGCAGAATTCTTTTAAAAAGTATTCAAACTTAGATAAGGGAAAGACTCCATCTTTAGTCCTCATTAAGCAACATTTCTTTTGGAACCAAAATTACTCTTTTTTTGATGAATTATTTCTTTTTTATATCACAGGAGAAATAGCTTAAAAATTAGGGTTTCAGGCTGCATTGCACTACTGAAAACTGAGCTAAAAATACTCTACTCTCTACACTCATGCAGAATTTCAAATTATTTTTGTCTGTTTGGTGTTGCACACTATTCATGATGAAAATTCTTCTGTCATTTACACAACTAAAATATAGACATAACCTCACTGAGCTCAAATATATAATCGTCAAATTTCTTTTACATGAATCAGAGTATCCCTAAAAAATGGCAGTTCACCTTCAAATAAATATTTGCCAAATTCTGTGATATCCTTTGGATGTTTCACAACAGTAGCACCCCAAAAGCATCTGACAGCCTCACCTTGGCAATGGTTGAACAGAAATATTTGCTAAGAAGTGAAGTTTAACCAATGGACTGGAGACACACACTTGGCCTGGGCTTAAAATGCCATCCTTGTATCACCATGCAGAAAATTTTTGTTCGTAGAGGAGAGATCAACCAAAGTGTACAGAGCAGCCTGTCCCTGCTGTTTGTTTTGCATACCACAGATTAAAGGGGACTTTATTTTAAATTCCAGGTTTGTCACCTTTTCTCTCAAAAGGTCCACATGTATGAAACACAGTTTCATTATTCCAAGCATCCTTGAGAGAGCACTAATCACAGGAGGAGTCAGGAATGTAAAGTCACCAGCTGTAACAAAAAATGCACTTAATCCCACTGATTTACAATAGCACTAGAAATCTAATGAATGATAACTATTCCATACATAATACATAAAGTAATCACAGGGCTTTTGGGGATATGAAGGATAAGAAGGATATAAGAGTATCAAATTACTCATGTGTATTAATAGTTCTCTGGATATTTTCCTTTTATTTAAAATTGCATTGATATGATAAGGTATAAAGGAAAACTAGTGCTACAATGCTTTTTTTAAAATTATGAACACATTGTTTTCCAAAGGCATGGGTTAAAGCAATGGAAGTTCATGTAGTTAGCAATCAGGCAAGACAAATATTAATTCACCATATTTAAAATCTAGCTGTCAGGTTTCATGTTAATGTCACAGTGCAATTTAATGCAAAAAGAAAAGAAAATTTATCACTGAAATAAATTGCTAAATTGGCGCTGTATTATTCACAGAAATTCAACATACAATCCATGAGAGCCAGAGTGGACTGAGATACCTGTGCAAAGATAAAAGAGTGACTGCAGTTGCTGAATGTAGAGTCCAAGGCTCTTAAGCAGTGCAGCAACAATAGAGCAGCTGAATCTGTTTCTGGATATTTTTATTAAAGAGGAATACAACTGTTGATAAAACATATCTTCCCTCTAAATTTGAAAAATTAGAGCTGATATAGTATCAAACTTCCAATCACATAGATGTGATTAAACAATACATGTTCAATGAATTTTAAATGAAACCAGCTCTTCCCCATCTGGCTTTTTCATTAAGATATGTGCAATGGAGACTGCAAGAATCCTTGAAAATGTTACTGTCATGTATTTCACTTCAATTCAATGTACTTGGTTTTGTTGTCAGCGCCTTTATTTCTGTTTTGGGTTTTGGGTTTTTTTTTTTGTGTTCTTTGGGGTTTGTGTGTATGGAGTTTTTGGGGTGGGTTTTTTTGGTTTTTTTCTTTCTTTGGGTTTGGGGTTTTTTTTAAGATGGTAGCTCATTGCCACCTAGACTTTTGCTTTGCTTTAAATTCATTTTTTATATTTCCAGAATTATGCAAAGCTTATTCCTGGGGCTACTGTTGGACGACTACAGAAGGATTCTGGAAATATTCTCCAGCTGATCATTGCTGCATATCAGGTAAGATGGTTACAGTGCAATTTCTTCCTTCATGCTTACATGTTCAACGTTGGTTTGCAGTTTGGTAAAAAGAAATGGGTTTTGATTCCTTTTATGAAGTGAATGCATCATTTTTTATGTTAGGTGCTGACCTTAACAGGAAAAGTGTTCACTCTGAGGATTAAGAAACAAAATTCCTATAACCTTGTGTCAATCCTTAGTTCTGCTGGAATGCTGAGTTTAAATCAGTGTTATCTGCATTGCCTTCTTCATATTCCTGTATTTTACACCTATTCTTAAGCCTTCTTTAATATTCGGGTCTCTCAGTTCCACATCTCAATAGGGACTCAACTCTCTCCCTGTTGGTACCTGCCACCAGAGCAGACTAACAATTGCTTTGCAGAAATATCTGGGGGGAAAAAACCACTGTTCTGTGCTCAGTGCTCTACTCTGCTTTAGCAATTTGATGCTGCCACTGTGAGGCTGTTCTGAGGTTTCCAAAAAAAGAGGAATATAGGAGCCAACACGGGTTTGTTTAGGTAATGCCAGGACTTGAATAGGTTTGTTTTAATAATACAAAGAAATGCAGTAATGATGTCAGCACTGCTCTTTGGAGCCTTGTTTGTAAAATGCATTTTGGGTGCCTAGTTCTCTTCTGTCAGAGGAATGTTTTTAGGCAGTCGTGCAGATCTTAGCACAGGTATATTAATTAACAAAGATTTTGATATTCCATAGATTTCTCTGTTCCGTCTCAGCCCATTTTTATTTAACATCTGCTCTACCAGTTGTCTGCAATGACAAATAACTCTTTGTAAATAGCTTCTCTTTCTTTCCTTACTTATTTTTCTGCTCTTCCTTCCGTCACCCAAATAAGATAGTCATCACTGTGTCAAAATTACTTTGGTCTTAGTGATAGGAAGGAAACCAAATTCTTCTAACTCTTAATAAAGCAATGAAGGCAATACAATTGCTGAATTATGACTTTAAAATGAAATGCAACTTACCACGAGACTCTCCATTTTATGAAAATTTTATAAGGAGAGAACTTCAGGGTCAATCTTGGGAGTGTACAAATTCTAATAAATAAAGATAAGGAAATTTTCTTATGAGCAAAGTTATTGCTAAACTTTAAGTGGCAACAGAATTTTACTTCTGGATTCCAACCTGCTGCTAGTCACATCTGGTTCCTATCAGCATTTCTTCAAGTTGCCAGTCTAATGTGTAGACACAGGTTCCTACATTTAACAGCTAAAATGGCATTTTGTTGTCAGTAAGTGATGGAAAAACACACAAAAATTGTCCCAGTGCTGTGTACTGGTGTTTTTGCTGTAGCATAAGTGTAGAATGATGCCTCACTGGAATACTGAAAATGTGAAGAGTAAACCCTTGCCTCTTCTTAGCATCTGCTCGTGTTTCTATGGCCTATGATTTTTTTCCTGATATTTTCCTGATATTCCTGATATTTTTGGCCTCTGTTGCCTTCTATGACAGGAAGGGGTTCAGTTCCACTGTGTCAAGGCAAAATTCTCTTGTTCCTATTTTCACCTACTTCTTACGCTTTAAATTTTCACTGAGTGTACCTTAGCTCCCAAGTTGTAGAGTTTGGTGACTAACTGTTCTGCATTCACCTTATCTTTGTGTCTTCATAATTTCATTTTATTATGTCACTGAGACACCTTCCACATCTCTAATCTTCTCTCCAGATTAGAGCCTCAGTCTTTTAAGTCTCTCCTTGGCTGCTCCATCCCCTTGGTAACTTTATCTAACCATCTCTATACCTTCCCTGACTCTCATGAGTGCCTCCTGAGATGTGGAGCCCACAAGAGCTTGCAGTACACAGTACAGGGCACACTAAGGCTCATACAAAGGCACAGTTATGTCCTCTGCCTTGTCCTCAACCTCCTGGTTCTGTTGGCTTTTGAGCTGTGTTTTAGCTGCTGCATGCTTTGAGCAGAGCAGGTCCCAGAGCTGGTAGTGGTGACCACCACACAGGTCCTGGGAGCTGTTTGGGCTGATCCTGTTTTCATCGGTTCCATGGGCATGGTTTGGAGGGAGCTCTGAGCTCTGTGCTTGCTGCACTGCAGCAGTGGCAGGGAGGTGGCAGCAGAAAGGCTGCTCCTGCCTTTGGGCTATAACTTGTCACAACCTCATCCAGGCACAGCATGTCTGGACCATGCACCAGAGCTGCATGTACATTCTTACAATCCCACGTTTCTTTCAAGACGTAAGAAGTGTGCAGGCAGCAACCTGTCACACTCAAAACTTCCCAAAAACCATTTTATTACACTTAACCTTAAAGGTTAACAATTGTATTGTTTTGTGATTGAAAATCTTCCAAGCAGGAAGCACTAAAAAACACTTTATTTGATAGGAGTAAAGGTATCTGAATTTTTTTTGACTGTGAAGAAGGAAATAACAGGAGAGCTATTCAGTTGAAAATCACATGCAAAACAGAACTAATGCTATTTTTGTTAGAAACTTCTCATTATAGTCTCAGAAGGGTAATTGAGTGTCCTGTGCCTCTGCTTCTTCACTCACAAGATAAGGAATAAATAACTTTTTGCCCCCTGGGAGTAGAGTTAGGCTAAATCTTTTAACATTTTTCAAGTGTTTTTGAGTGTTTACTTGCTGTGCAAACACAAGGTTTGCTAATGCCATTCACCATGTGTTGCCATGTAAAAGCTTCAGAGAGGAAGTAAGCAAGTTAAGAAACTCTGAGCTGTCAAAATATTTGTTGCAAGGAGTACTCATGTTCTTTCCAAGCATGGCTTGTTTTCTTCTGTAAGCATATTTCTGCTTGCTTTGTTTAGCATTGAATTCTGCCCAACTTTGTGTTGCAGAGCTGTAGGCTAAAATGCTTTGTGACAGATAGCAGGCCATTTGATTAAAGCCATTCCAAGGATTTAAAATTTCAGAAAAGTTACCCTTTTTTTTGGGCCACTTTTTAGTCCCTGCACTTACACAAAAATGAGAACAAATAAATAATGTATTAGAAAGGACAGGTAACAACACAAGGGCACAAGCATTTAGCATGTCTTTGTCTGTTGTTCCATTAAAAAAAAATTAGCTACAAATGTTTCTCTGTGAATGGCTTAAAGCTGCTATTTGTTATTAACTCTCTGCTACTTGTCCTCAAACTCTGGCCAGACAGCTTAGTAGTTTTAAAACATCATTAGTAGTGTTTACAGATACTAGGATCTAAACCCCCTGATTTTATTACAGTTTGTGTTCATTTTCAGTGCTGTAAGTTGCATAATTTGATCTCTCACATCAGCAAGGCACATTCAAAGGACCCAATAGAGACTCCAGAATTCAAAGTATTACAATTCAGTACTCAGAAGCATTTAATTTTCTCTCACAGTTGCACTCTGTTGGCACCTTGTAATTTTGCAGCTGGTGGAAGAGGGACTACAGGTGATACCTCCCGCAACATAAGCACATGCCCACAGTCACAGCTTTACCTACAGATTTGCTGTTTTGGGTCCTTTTAGGAGAGCCCACTTATGGCAAACAAAATACTATCGACAGCTCTGTGTTGTTTCAAAAGCTACACGAGCACCTACTTCCAAATCAAATGGAAACGGAAATTTGGACATACCCAAAATTACCAACACTGCAAACCTGATCCCAGGGCACGATTTTACAATCCTAAGACAAATTTCCTAGGAATCCAGAACTTGTACGCAGGACAGGGAGTTGTCTGTGCAGGTTTATACCTATTCTATTTTCGCTTTGATTTACCCCACCAGACCTTTACTCCAGTGAATCATCCTGCTACCTTTAGTAGAATGACTCACTGAAGTAAGGTGAGCAAGTTCCCTGTGCTGGGATTGAAGGGCAGGGGGTATTTTGCAAGTCATTAAAATTCCAAGAGCACAAAGGCAAGTCAGTGAGGTGTTTTCTCAGCAGTTGCTGAGGTACTTTTGAAAAATTTCCATTTACTGGATCCACAGACCAATGAAGTCATAGGGAATTTCCCCAAGGCCTGTGCCAGGCTTTGGATTAAGGTTGTGTAAGCAAAGTTGCTATAAAATATTTTAAAGACTTTAAGTATAGATCCCTAGTATGAGCGGTTTCAGAAAAATGGTTTGTGACTTACAAAATGAAAGTTTGATTGATCAAATTGATTTAAATACTGGGGATGTTGTTGAATGCAGGTTAAAATAGCACAAACAGCTAATGAAGCAGGTATTTCCATTGTGAGAAGAAAGGAAGGGAGGGAACAATATTGACACAGTTTGGCTAATCAGGAAAAGCCCAGACCTAGCAATGCAATAAGGGATGCAAATCCTCAGAAAGTCCAGACCTAAAAGAAAAGCTGCATCAGTCAGCAGAGTTATGAAAGGTGATTTAATAAAACATTGAATTTGTTCTCCTGGAAGGGCAGGAAATAAGCCCTGTGATAACAGATATTAAAGTGATACTAGCACTGCTTCCCACTGAAAGGTGGGTCTTGTCTGCATTTGCTTTACTTTGCTCATTCCCCATTTTTCTTGCAATAGAGGGCTCTATAAACAAAAGGCTAAAGCATGAGTGTGCTCCTGTGAAAAAAGGATAAATTACAGTCCCTGTTACACAGACAGGGAGCAGTGGCAGCATGTGGCAGTGTTAACACTCCATTCATCTCACACTTTTTTCCTTGAAGGAGCTGAGGTCTGAAGTTGAATTGGAGATCCTGGGAGAGACAGAAGGGCTCAACCTCTCCTTCACAGCCATCTGTAACAACGGGACCTTTTTTCCACATCAGAGGAAATGCTCTCATGTGAAAGTGGGAGATACAGTAAGTGAAGAACGTATTCTCCAAATACATGAAGTTCATATAATTTAGGACACCAAGGCAGAGTTTGCTCTTTATTCAACGAGCTTCCTCCAAGCAAGTCACCAAAAAGCGGGCAGTGTCTATGACCCTCCAGCTCTCCCCTCTGCATGCACTGCCTGAGCACCCTGCAGCGCTCCCTGCGCTCCCAGCAGCCCTGTTCTCTCTTCCAGGTCTCTTTCAACGTGACTCTAAGCCTCTCTTCCTGTGAAAAAAACAGAAGGCTTATCAAGATAAAACCCGTGGGGCTCCGCGACGCGCTGGAGATAGAAATCGATCCCCTCTGCAGCTGCAGCTGCCAGGCCCGGGCGGAGAAGGAGAGCCCGCAGTGCAGCCGGGGGCAGGGCTCGCTGGAGTGCGGGGTGTGCGTGTGCAGCCCCGGCTTCGTGGGGCCGCGCTGCGAGTGCCCCGAGAGCTCTCTCGGGGCCAGCTCCTGCCGGGGCCCGGCCGAGCTCAGCTCCTGCAGCGGCAGAGGAGACTGCCTGTGCGGGCAGTGCCTGTGCCACCCGTCCCCCTACGGAAAGGTGTACGGGCCCCGCTGCGAGTGCAATGACTTCTCCTGCGGCAGGCACAGAGGGCTCCAGTGCGCAGGTACGGTCCGGCGGAGCTCCGTGGGCTCGCCCCCGGCTGGGAGCTCGGGAGCGTGTGTTTTCATCGTATATCGGGTTGTAATCAGTTCTGTATGAAGAATTGCTACTGGTTATGAGTGGTCTTTAGGCTTAAAATAGGTTCGGCTGTGCCATTATAAATCGGAAGTATTTACGAGTTAGGTTGCGCGCTGCCAGGAGGCGAGATCTGAATGGAGGACTCCAGTGAAGAGACTGGAGCTGCTCTGGCTTACAGCCAGTCCAAGCAAAAATCTGATCCTCTGACTTAAATCTGAAGGTTCTGGGAGAGAAAGAAAGATGTTTGGAAGAAGAGTTGGAGAGAGCAAAATATTTTCTGCTAAAGGAAATAATAGTAATGGTCATCAGTCAGATTATTTTTTAATTTTCAGTGACTGATTTGAAGTGTAATAAATGTTTTTTCCAGGCAACGGTGACTGTGACTGCGGGGAATGCAAGTGCCACAGTGGATGGACTGGTGAATACTGTAATTGCACAACTGATACCAGCACCTGCATTGCTGAGGATGGGACCCTGTGCAGCGGGAGAGGTGAATGCATCTGTGGGACATGTGCCTGCACCCACCCAGGGGCTTCGGGCCAAACGTGTGAAAAATGCCCTCTCTGCGGTGACCCCTGCAGTTCTAGATGGTAATGTGCTGGCTTTAAACCTCTGATGTTTATATCATCCAGGTATCTATTTCCTATACTGCCTCAGCAGTGTGCTTACTGCTGTGTCTGTAAATTGGATTTACAGACCAGAACCCAAAAGAGCTTCTTTGTCCTTTGAGGTGGGTAGTCACAACTCATATATCGACCGTTCATGAGCATTACTCTTGTACAAAAGGACTTTATGGGAAATAATTAAGTCAACTTCAAGTAGCACAGGTAAAACTTCACACTTCCACTGCTCTCCCTGGCTGTACAACTAATCGGAATGGTGGCCTTATCTGACACTTATATGGCCTCACAGAAAAATCTGGCATTTGTATTGCCATTCTCATACATATGAATAAGGTCATATTGCCCACTCGAGCTTCACACATTCACAAATTCATAGTCCAAATTCAGTTAAGCTTGGCTAAATTAAAGAGGTGTAAGTATATATAATAAATAATATTTCATTATAATATTAATTAACTGTAAAAAAACAGACAGTAGTCTGGGAATTAATAAGTGGGTAGCCGTATGTCATGTATAAGTTGATGATAAATTGACTGTAAATGGTGAAATGTCTCCTGTCCACTGAGCATACTCAATTTATGTAGCTTTCCTGCTGTGATGCAAGGTGTCTGCTGTGGTGCATGACGGGAAAAGCAACCAAAAATACACAGGTTGAGAAGATGACCACTCTAAGTGCACCATTGCACATGCTTGTATTACATGAGCTCTTGTAGGACTACAGTCCAAATGGAGCAGTCTTCAGCAGAAATTGAAGGTAGAAGTTGGGTTAGGCTTCACAGAACACACGTTATTAATGACCCTGGCTTTCCTTTCTGAGTGCTGAGCAGTTTAGGTTGCATGGTTCATGATGATGGCCTGTCTCCTTAATCAGAGTTGAGGCCCATTTCTCTCCAACATTGTATTTTCATACCTGTCATTACAGTCTACAGTGCATCTGAGTGAAAAGCTTCTCTATGATGTGATTAATTCATTGATCTCTTTCAATTAGTGCTAAATTTGCCCTGAGAGAACTGAGCCTCTCAGTATGTTCAAAGAGAATTTCTGCATGCAACTGCTCTAAACAAGAAGGACAGTACTGCTGCTTTGCTCTTTTTGGCAAAAAATAAGAAATATAAAGTTACATGACAGGTATTACATTAACCCATTTAAACATGTATATTGTATGCAGTGTTGGATCTTTTCTTTCTGTTTCAGTGTCTTCCCTTGCTGAAACGCAGGGCACAAAAAGCCAAAAGAGAGAGAACACTGGGAATACCTGTGTATGTAACTGAGAGAGCTGAAAGACCAGGTTAGATGGGGTGGAGATCAATGGCAAGGCAGCTGAGAAAGAGAGTGTAGCATGAGAAACATGGTGAATATGACAAAACCACCACCAACACTGAATTTATCTCCATGAGATAGAGGCTATCCCATTACCCACTCACTTTTACTATTCACCATTTCCAGAGTGAGGGATAAGGTCACCTCCATCCCCTGAAGATAATCTCAGCAGCCTCAATTTATTCCCATGGGTATATGTAACTCAATGCAACAGGAGATAGCCAGGGGGGTTTGATGTTTTGCAGTTTTCCTTTTTCCTTTCCTTTTTCCTCTCCTCTCCTTTCTTCTGTGCTTTCTTTCCTCAGTCCTTCAGGCTGCTTCTCAGTATCAGTCACTCAATTTGGCTGAAGCTATTTTTGAAAAATCAGCAAATACATTTTCCATCAGAAATGTTCATATATGAATTCTGTTCATTGTTTAATTTTCCATTAATAAATCCTGGCTTTATTAAAACCCTCAATTAATTTACAGGGAGATTTCTAGAGAAATTAGCCTAGACCTTGTGTTTTTAAATAAAGTTTCAATCATTCCACCACTGAATTAAAAAAAAATAAATTTCCTGTAAGTTTCATTATTATAATTAGGATCTAAGTACTTTCTGAGACAAGTAATCATATTCGAGAGACAACTGTTGAGACACCTGAAAAGTGTTTTAATGCATTATTCAATAGACTTGCAACAAAGGCAGACTCATAGTAGGTGCCTCAGCTTGATCTCTTTGAAGACAATTTCAGATATTATTCATCTGATAGGAATTCTTTCAGCTGGTATTTAGTGTGAGAATGTTTAGTGTTCAGAATATTTATTTTTTAATTTTTGAAAATGAATATTACATGTGAGTAATCACATGATTTTGATAGACCTACCTGAAGAATCTTGCCTGGGGTTCTGTCTGGTAGCTAACAAACTGGGAGAGAATAGAGGACAAGACAGAGCTTATTCACAATGCCTTTATTCAGGTTGGGGCTTTTTTGTTTGGTTTTGTTAGGATTTTTTTTTTTTTTGTTGGTAGCACCTATCATATTCCTGAGAACTGTATCCATAGCAGAAGACCTTTCATTTAGCTGCTTTTTAAAATGCAGATGCACACATACTGGCTTTTGTATTGTTGCTTTGTGGCAGGCAGAGATTGATGAGCTGCTGAATTATTTTCCACAGGAGCTGTGTGGAATGTCACTTGGCTTCTGATGACAACTCACTGGGAGATTGCAGTGAAAAATGCAAATTGGTTGATGCAACTGTCAGCATGGCAAAGGGTTGGTATACTCAGTCTTCCTTTCTTTTGTGTGTGTGATTAGCAGAAGGTTCCAGTTTCTGTAATTTTATATTTGAAAGTAGCCTTGTTTTTCTGCTGTGGAATTATATTAAGGGTCATAAGAGAATTACTGTCTGTATATGGTTCTTCTGAGGCAAGTAGGAAGTGCAGAACAGGGCTGGTATAACCCTTCCAGGTAATTAACTCATTGGATCATGCCTATTTTCTAAATAGTTTATGCAGGAAAATACAGAATTTAATAGATACCAGTCCCTGCAAATCAGTGATAGATGAAAGTTCCTGAGTTTAAATTATGCCTGTACCATGGGTTCTGGTGGGTTCCTTCTTCAGCCTTACAAATACAAAACCTGCCTCCAGTCCTTAGGCAGATTCTTCATTACAGCTGGTGACTAAATATAGCCCTTAACCAGTGGCATAGACATTTCTTGTATTCTAAAAGACTATCTTTCACCTATTTGCTTTAATTCTAAAGTGCCCTGCATCAATGGAAATTTCTGGAATAGGAATTGATCTTGAGTAAAATAGTACTATCAGGAGAAAAACCCAACAAACCCCACCACAATCAAAAAGAACCAAATCAAGCCTTTAAATATTTTTTTTTTAAAGGCATTTTTTTCTGTAAAGGAAGGTTCCTGCTCAGCAGGCAGCCTGGATTTATTCTAGTGGCAATTCTAGTCCCAGCCCTGGCACAAGCAATTGTTAAGTAAAGCAGGACATGGCTAGTTATACCCACATCACAGATGTACCACAAGCATTAAACAAGACAAATATAAGAATGCAAGAGGATGACAATGCAGAATCCTGTGTGCATGTGTAAGGTTTGTATCTGCAAGTTCTTGGAAGCCTATTCAGAGCTGTGTGCATGCAGAAATGTCACTGATGTACACCATTCCAGCAAAGTTACACCTTTTGTTTTTGATGGCAATACTTCAGTGTTCTTTTGTAAATATAAAAATATCTTTACAGGATTAAAAAACATAATGTATCTCTTCAGTTAGTAAAGTTTTCAGGTTGCTTTTGAAAGGTGCCCAATATTTATAGCTAGGAATATATAAAACATTATACTTTCAAATGTAATGAATGCTAATCAGGAGCAGAAACAGCTTTCTATATGGTTCTGTTCACATACACAAGTCACAGGAATATGAACATGACAATATCATCTCCTATTCCTGCATATTTCCTTTTTTTCAAGTCCTGCACTTCCCTGATTGGGACTGTCAGCTACTTCTTTAGATTTAAAATTTATTTACAGCAGTTATTGTAACCTTCATGTTCGCATCCAGATGCCTCAAAAAAAAAAAACCTAAAAACAAAAGCAGCTGTTGCAAACTGTTTCATCTGAAATGCTTATGTAGCCTCATCAAGAAGAAAAAAAAACCTTTAAAATAATAGCTAAAAAATAATAATAGGATAAGAACTATTACCCAGACAAAACCCACCAATCTGAAAGTGGTATAACTAGCACACCACATAATATTTAAGACAGATTATTGAGCAACTTCATGGGGTACTATGCTTCTTTCTGGTTTATATTTTAATTTCTTTAATGCTTTAAGGCTTTGGGGGAAAGAGAAAAGTAAAATCCCTAGGTTAAATAAAACATTAGCACTTCAAAAATTTTGTTTCTCTTTTGCACATGGATGTTGCAATACAATGACTGGAAGTGTGGAGCAACAAAAAAAGCGTGGGCTTTACATTTTTCTGTTTCCTGGGAGTGCCCATTTTAGGTTCTGAGTCCTGGCTTTCACCTCCCTGTTTTGGTTCTGGGTTTGCCAGGGGTTTCTTCTCCTGCTCCCCACCAGCAGGTCAGGTCAGCCCAGGAATCTGCCAGGGCATGGGGTGTCCAGCAGCTCTGCAGGTGCTGATGGCTTCACATTTACTGGGCTTATCTCCACAGCAGGCATCACTTTCAAATTTTGATTTTAATCCACTTTTAATCTTGAACATTTAAATTAGGCTAATTGCCCCTTTTCCACATAGGAGCAGGAGGAGCTCTACTCACTATTCAAGAGGAACCAAAATTCCTTAAAGGCATCTCCTGCCACCACCCCAGCCGCAGAGCACCAGGCTGCTTTTGCCACAAGCCCAGCAGGGACAGTTAGACTTTCCTAGGAGAAGTTTTTCCTACCCCCTAGTCCTGATGCCTCGCAAATTCTCAGTGCAGCAGCAAAGTGGGTACTGGAGGCTGAATAAACCTCTGTATCAGTGCTGCTCAGTTGTGAGTCAAAGTGAGGTGAACTCTGCTCAAAAAAAACACATTTTGTTGAGCAAAAGGCAAACAAGAAAGGGCATAATGACATTTAAATTTACAGTCAACATTTTTGTTGTTGAATCTTTTAAAATGTATCTGCTAGGAAACAGTCTTTCATGCTTTGAGTCTCCTGCTTGCCACTGTTAACCAGTTCCTCTTCCAGTGTGACTCCAGTTATTTCAAATACAATTTAAATTACAGAATTAGGCTGCAGAAGAGTGTGGCGATTCACTGCAGAATGCAGAAAATTACACAGATGTAAATTACAGGAATTTACCTACCTAGGCAAATTTTTGTGCTGGTGAACTGCAAATAACATATGCAACCATCTCTCTTTAGTGATCCCTCATTCTAAAAATAACATCAGAGAAATAAAAATGCTAACCATAAGCTGGATTCTGAATAGCTTGAGCTGACGTTTTTGCTTTCATTCCTACATCATTGCACATAATCAGTATTCTGCTCCCCTTGGTTTCAAATTATGATATTAAATAGAAAATTACCATGTAAAAATAACAGATGTATGTGCAGTTGCTGCCTTCTGGATGATATTTGGTATATGCTTGCAAGTTTTTCTCCATTTTCAGGATAGCTAACAACTATCCTTTTCCCTTTTTTTCCCTCTTTGTAAGCAAGTTAATATTTTGAATCTGCTTGCTTAAAAGAGTTGGGAAAGTACAAACATTGCAAAACTTTTGACAGTGTTGCTGGAACTGTGACATGCCAAAAAGAGCCATAAGTCTGCAGTTTGTGGCCCTTCTAACAAAATCCAATTTTGTTAAATCAGCAGATCTAGGCTGCCTTGGTAGATAACACATTCATCCTGCCACCAAGGACCAGCAACAGGTTAAATACAAGGCTCAAATCAAGAGCTGGTTTGCATAAAATCCAGCCAGCTAGGGTTCTCTTTTTGTAACAAGCAGAGAAAAGGACTGGAGGCTAGTTCAGTAGTTCCATGTTTTCTATGGTGTTTAATAGTATTTTCTATAACAACAAATCTTATTATAATAAGCAATACAGGGAAGAAAAAATAAAGAAAGTACTTTTTTTAATGTAGTGTCGGTTTCTTTAAAATACTCTATTCTTGTCTGATTTCTATTCAGTTACTCTTCATATTAAAGTTTGAGGACTTGAAGATTTTTAGCACAATTACGTATGAAATTTCAGTATGAGTTTTGAACGGGTAGAAAATAATGGTCAGTGACAATTAATTAAAAGAAATGTTTGAGAAGCCTCCTGTTTTTATTCCTTCTAAATTATAAATCCTAAGAATGACTAAAATATATTGAAAAGCATACCTGGATTTCCAGTGATACTCAAATAATGGACTATATGAAAGCATAAACCTTCAGCCCCAGAGGTATTATTGCACAAAGGTATCAAGGATTTTTTTCTCTGTAAAATACTGTGTTATACTTACACTCCAGATGATATTTCTGGCTCTGCAGTTGTACTCTCATTTTTTGATTGACTTATTTGATTTTCATTGTCCCTCAAAAATCAGCTTCCTTCTGTCTCTCTGTTACCTTTGCATTTTTCTCAGCTCCCCAGCTGGGAATAACCTGGAAGGAAAAATGGATTAAATTTTTATGCAATTGACAGTGGAGGGACAAATAAACGGGGTCAGACTGTCATCTCAGGTCACTTTATTTGCTTCATCCAGAATCCCATGACAAAAGTCCCAGAATGGCAGTTTTCTGTTATTAATCTTTATTTACTCTTGTAACAGCACTGGACAGACAGTGACCTTGGAGGGTCCTATTGTGTAGGAAATGAACAGCAGCCCTTTTAACAGCAGCCATAGCTGCTTGATTTATGTGTATCTACCTCTGAAACACGATCCAGAGGTGGCAGGAGTAGCTGCAAACCAAAGGAGCATACTTTCTTCCACTGGTTACTTTGTCCCATAATTTGGGGCTATTACATTTCTTGGACAGCTGCCAGTTAAGAGTCTTGGAAGCACTTCCAATTGATTGAAACTCACAGTACACTAAAGTAACAAGGTGCATTAGATGGTCAGTGCAGATTGACAGCATCTGGGTCAGTTCTTCAGAAGTATAAGTGAAGAATTAGAAACTAAACAAGAATGGGATTGGAAGAAAAGCCATTACATTTAGTAGAAATTCTGAGAGTATTTCTGCTTTAGTCTTTCACTATTTACCATCTGCATACAAGGCTGTGACAGACATGATGCTAGCAGTCTCTCTGGTTATTAAAGGTTGCATTTCATTTGATATGATGAATTACTTTTTTCCTTCCCTTTGCAGATTATTCAGAGGATAAATCCATTTCCTGCTCTTTGCAGGGGAAAAATGAATGTATAACCACATTTCTGCTGGCTGTGGATGAACAGGGAAGGACAGTCATTCACAGCATAGAACAGAAAGGTAAGCAGGGAATATTGGTTTTGTAGGTGAAATCTGATTAAAACCCACAGACAAGGTTAACAATCTAGAAGCAGAGCTCTTTGAAGCAGCACATCACCTCCTTGTGTTTGTAGCTCTTCTCTGCCCAGCCAAAGAGCTCCTCAAGTATTTATTTAATGCAGTGGTAACATAAATACTTGGCCTCTAATGAAAAATGAGAAAAATGATCCTTGGGCTGTAAGAATAAGTTAATTTTTTCAAAAGCTTGTGCAGGTCTAAGAGGATGATTCCAACACCATTTGCATTATATGATAAAACCATAATTCACTTTGAAATTCTATATATTGAATGGATGGACAAATGTTCAAGTTACTCTAATTCCATACACCTGATGAAATTCTAAAATATAATTATAGTTCTTTTTAATGTTGCAGTATCCTAGAATCATAGAATGGTTTGGAAGGGACAATAAAGTTCAGCTAGTTCCAAGCCCTCTGCCACAGGCAGGGATGCCACTCTCAGAGCCCCATCCAACCTGGCCTTGAACACTGCCAGGGTTGAGGCATTCACAGCTTCTCTGGGCAGCCTGTTCCAGTGCTGCACCAGCCTCACAGTAAAGAATTTCCTTCTAATCTAAACCTACCTTCTTTCAGTTTAAAGCCACTGCCCCTTGTCCTGCCACTACATGCCCTTGTCAAAAGTCTTTTCCCAGCTCCCTTCCGGTACAGGAAGGTACTCCAAGGTCTCCCTGAAGCCTTCTTTTCTCCAGGCTGAACAACCCCAGCTCACTCAGCCCATCTTCATAGGAGAGTTGTTCCAGCCCTCACAGAGTTTTAAATATTTTGTAAAACTAACAGATATAGAACAGGTCCCTTTATGTCCTTCCTTTAACATTAGTTCTTCTTTTACAGCTGTTTCATTACTGATTTTTCTTTAAATCTCTTAATCAGGTAGGACAGGAGAGAACACAAATACCACTTTTCAGCAGCCAAAGAATTTTCCAGGGAATAAGGATGTCTTTGTACTAAATATTAGTTACGTTTTAGGCAAAGCCATGCAGTTTGTAACTTCTTTCTGTTTCCACAAATGGGTTTATTTTGTTAAGCCTTTGTGCAGCTTTTCTCTAAAAAAAAAAAAAGTGAGAATGAAATTGATTTTACTGCACAAAAAATAAAGCAGCTCCTGCCATAAGAACATAAGTCTGGTTTTGTATAGGTTTCTAGTGCAGCAAAGGTGCTTGTAACAAAGCCAGTACTAAAGAATCACACCTCTTAGAGTACACCCATAAATCCCTAAGATTCAAGAATTTAAAAGTAAGATTTTATCTTTATTAAATCCTTAATTATGCATTTAAAGTAGATTTGACAAAAAGAAAAACAACAAAACAAAACAAAAACATAAAAACACCAAAAAAACCAAGAAGAAATGTCTTACAGAAGGCACAGTCCATTGACCTCTGTGTCTTGGCCCTCCCACAACACTACAATAAGCAGTTTCACTGTCATCTGCTATTCTGCTCCTGGACCTTAAAATGTGAACTGGGATGAGACCTCAAGAAATTCTCTAGAAATACAATTTTATCATGGAACTGAAGTGAATATGGCACCAGTAGCCAGAACACCAGCCACTGCTCAAACCAGAGCCCCTCAGAATTAGTTAACTGTGGCCATCAAGCAAAAACAGAATGTGAAATGCAATAATGTAAGACAAACCAGACAGAAATTAATTTTTAATGTTCTGAAACCATGGTTCAGCAGAAAATTTTGTAAAATAGTAGTGTTCACCAAGTTTCACAGACAGTACTTTCTAATATTAAGATAACTGAACTTCTTTGGGTTTTGGTGAAGCAAAAATTTCAGTTTTAATTCTAACTCTCTTAAATATTTTATCATAAAATTGATTGCAGAACTTGAAATGGAAAATTCCTTCCTATTGCCCAGTCCAGCCTTTTCCACAAATTGAAGGAATTTTTTCCTCATTGTTTTCATGAGAGAAATGCTATTTCCTCTATTTTATCAAATCATTGTTGACTTCACCCTGACCTAGATCTCACTAGAATCTTTTCTTCCACAACCTGCTGAATATCAGTTAATTGAACTAGAGCTCCAGCCATAGCATTCTAAAATTTGTATTGTTGTTAATCTAGCCCCGTTTTTTTATAATTATATTAAACAGATCTGAAATAAATTTTCTGACTTTTCTCTTCAGAATCTGTGTCTGTATACAGCAGCCTCTAATTGTCATAGTAAAAGAGCAGTAGAGTAAGTTAGCAAATAATTTTGAAAACATTTCAATGGAATATTTTTCAGCTGGTTTCACAAACCCTTTTACAAGGTAGCAGGAGAAAAATAACATGAACTTGAAGAAAAAGGCATGCCCAGCTCATGGCAAATGAGAATCTCCTCGCATCTCTTGGCTGTTTTTAATTGCCTAAAATCTTTTGATTGGTTATCCACAGTCATAACTCTTTTTGTTTCACAGATTGTGCACAGCATCCAAATATCCCAATGATAGTGGTGGGTGTCACCCTTGCCATCATTCTCATTGGCATTGTTTTACTTTGTATATGGAAATTACTGGTGTCAGTTCATGACCGAAAGGAAGTGGCCAAGTTTGAAGCAGAAAAATCAAAAGTAAAATGGCAAACGGTACGTGAAATACATTGATTTTATACAAGGTTCTTTATGTTGGTTACATGATGCACAACTGCCTGTAAAATTCTGGGTCTTGATTTTGTTCTTTTAAATGGATAGATTTTGCTGGTAAGTTTTTGCCACGTTTAGTATTCTAGAAAGTAAAATTATGATCTTTTAATGGACAAAAATTATCTAGTCTTTAATCTCCTGGTTTAATTTCTTCCACATGTAAGAATTTTTTATTTTTTTAAGGTTTTTTATTAATTGTTTTAAAATAGGATCCAATCTTTGATTAATCCTAGCCATGCTGTTGTCTGCCTGTGTGATTGCCCAAGGTGTACTCCTCTGCCCAGAAACAGAGCTTCTTTAGGAAAGGGAGGTTGTTCCTGGCCTCTGTCACGATCCAAGCCCACTCCCACCGAGCAGAAGTGAATGGAGCTGTCCCAAATGTGGGGGAAAGGACAGAGAAATCCAGGCCTTGTTTTTCTATCTATAGCTCTAGGCATCTAATGTGAGCTTACACCACATGTTCCCTTTTCTTCTTTCTTTTCTGCCCTTGGCTTTTTTTGCCCTTTTGCAAAAGCTTTAGGACTTCTGAGAATCTTTTCAAAAAAAGCATGTTGAGTAAGCATTTCTGGCGGGTGTCAGGAGGACAGGCAATGTGTTCACGTGGCTCCATTCTCCTACAAAGTCCTGTGAATGCAACTTTTTCCAAGAATGGGCACTGTCAGCCTTTCAGCTTTTGACCTGGGAAAAATCACTAACTTACAGGCAAGGCCACCTGAGAATGTTATCTTGATCCCTCAGGAGAGCTAGGTATGGTAAGAGGAAAGGGAAGGATACAGCTGATAGAAGCATTTTAATTTTCTTTTCTGACACGAGAGGAAAGGGTAGGAAGTGATTGATGAGAGGCCAGGATGAGAAGCTCAGGTGAGACTTGCCCTTGTCCCAGCATACAGAAGGTGCTGTATGTGACAAGAGCACCATGACAAGTCACGTCTACCTGCTGAGACATTCTCTGCTTTTATGATGGTCCAACTGCCAGATTTGGTACACAAATTGTATTGGACATATTTGATGAGGTGATGTGTTTGGTGTTTGGTGATGTGCATTACTTTATTCTGGGAGGCAGATGTGGAGGAAAGCAGATTCCTGACCCCAGGCTGGTTTGTGCTGCCTGAATTCAGATCAGTCTGAATTTCAGTGCCTTGGAACTGAGCTAACTAAAGTTATTCCAAAGTTCCTCAAAGAATACTTTGTATACTTCTATACAAACATTGTGTGACTCCCATTTAATCAGTTTTTGTTTGGGTTTTTTGTTTGTTTGTTTTGTTTTCTAGGAAACAAATCCACTGTACAGAGGCTCAACAACCACTTTTAAAAATGTGACTTACAAGAACCAAGATAAGCATAAAAGGCCCATGCAGACTTCAGATTTCTATTAGCACTTCTAACACTCCAAACTTAGTTTTACTGGCAGGAAATCTAAATCTAAACTTGTTTCTTCTCAGCTGATATTTGTTTGCAAGTTGCAGTGGTATAACCATTCTGTTAGAGAATATACATCTTGTGGTGGGACAAATAAAGCTAATGTATTAGTAGTAAAGGTTAGTAGAAATATTTTTTTAAATGACCCTTTATTGTTAAAACCCCCATCTTAAAAAAATTGCATCACAAATAATTTTAATCTTCCTGAGGATTATAAAGTATCATGTAAGCTTATTTTTTGTTAAACTAGATATATACAGTGAACTTTATACTACTGTGTTCATGTACACGATCCCATAAATTGGTGTTTAGGAATGCATTTGTACCAGTCTATTTGGTGGGCTGGTTTAAATTTAGAAAATATATTTGTTTTTTTTCACGAATGCAGTTTAAACTACTGAGGATTGAGCTTTCTCATGTGACCTGACTATTTTCTCACCAGAAAAAAATTAGTAGTGATATTGCCTGTCTTCTGTAAATGTAACTTATACAGAAACTTTTCTTCTCTAATTGTTATTTCTTGTCCCGTTTCTATCTTTCCTTTTCCTTGTTGCTCTTTGATGTTCTTTAAGGACCTAGACCCTGGGATTATCTCAGGGAAAGTTGAATCAAGCCAATCAAGCTTTATTCACTTTTGGTTTGTTTTTTTAAAATTCTAGTATAAAGGGTACAGAGAAGAGAGAAAAAGATAAATATTTGTAAATTAGAGACCCCAGTAGACACACTTTTAAACCAGAGGATTAGCAGAACTCCATTTCACCATTTGCATCCTGTAAATGATGTGGGTGCTCACAATACACCTCACATGCTGGACCATCACACAGAGTGGCTCAGGAACCCTTTACATGCAGAAATGTTCACACAAAAGGTTTATTATCACACACAAAGACAGTACTCTTTTGTTGATATGTCCAAAATTGTGAGGTTCTTTCAATGCCCAGCAGCCAAACTGCTTATTCTTGTGCATAAGAACATTGTCATCTCCTTTGGGCTGGGTTGTTCAGTTTTGGGTTTGGTTGGTTTTTTCCCCCAAACTAAACAACAAAAAGATCTATGGATTTCACTTTGTATTCTTTTCCATTATGTTAATGAGGGATCTTAAATCTCCATTTTAGCTAATAACAAATGATTTGCCATAAAATTTAAAATTGTCATCTGTTAGTATGTATAGCACTGGATAAAGAAAGTATAAAAGTAGCTAACATGCTGGCATAGAAAAATTACAACATTGGGCAATTTTAAGGGAACAATAATGAACTTTACATTTTACTATCACTTTTCAGCTGCATTATTTGCTACTCTGAAACAGATGGTCAAAATGTACATATGAAGGCACTTAGAAAAGAAGACTTAGAAATCAAAGGTACTTTGACACTGTTACAAATGATCACATACATTCCCTAAGGTAAATAGGGAATTTGATCGGAAAAAGTATTGATCTGAATGTATTTGATCTGAAAAAGTTGATGTCCATTTTGTAATAAATATTTACCAAGTCTGTGCAACTTCAGTCTCCATATCCTCCATAATTTCTGGAACTGAGACTGGTGTATTAGCTAGCTCTGACCCATGCCTGTTTTAGGGCCTGATCCAAAGTTTACTGGAGTCAATGGCTACAGATGTGGATCTGGTTTCAGTGAAACTATTAGTTTTGGTTTACAAAGATTGTTTTGTTTGAACAAACTGGTTAATACTGCCTATCGGTGAATTAGAACCTATAGTACATGTATCTGTGCAAGGAGAAATAGTATCAGATGCCTTTGGAAAGAAGGTGATGCTAGAACCATGTATTAGGTACAAAATTATAGCAGAGTGATGGGAATGATGTCTGTGATTTAACTGGAACAGATTCACATCTGTGTTCTGGCATTCCTGCATATCTCCTAGTGGAAACTGCACAGATAAAGGCTTGCATCTGTGGCCCTTCCAACCACTAGACTCTCACAGATGTCAGTGCTTTTTACATGTGGGACCACATCCTGTTTCCCTGGCACATGGATAAACTCATGGGATGCAGAACTGACTCCTAAATCTGCTCAGATTCCACTTGAGTGAGGTTTGCCTAAGGGACTAGGGAAGTCTGGATTTCACCTGTGTAGGTTATCTGTTACTGTTTTGTTTCTCATGTAGAAATTATCAAATTATAAACTTTCTCTGAAAGAAATTAAAATATTTTTATTACTTTTCAAGTGATAAAAATCTATATTGTTTATTAAATACCTTTTAAACTCTGTTTCTGAGATCTGATTTTGCTGCTCAATATTAGGATTAAAGCCTTTCTCCTGTAGGCCGCCCATTTCAATATTCCAACACATCTCAGCCTTCAAATGTTAATAATGAAGCGGTGCTTGCATTTCATATCAAATGCTTGGTGCTCTACATTCCCTGTTCCTACAGGAGAGCTCGTTTCACAAACCTTCTCACCCTCTTCCCATCACTTGTGTCTTCTAATCATCAGCAGACATCCAATTTGTTCTGTTTACAGTCCAATTGCTCCTCCTAACAATCTCTCTCCAAATTATCAAAGATGTACTAGAGCCAGGCAGGATGATTTGTGATTTCCCTGCTGTGACTGCCTGTGCTGTAAATTTTCTGTGCACCTCCCAAGTTGTCAGGATGGAAATCACTGAGACAATTAAGAATTCATCAGAAGAGAGAAAATAGAAGGACTTGGTGAGGAAGGTTTCTATTATTGAGGGATATCAAATAACTCGACTCAAACATATGAGCCATCCTTTAACAGCATTAATTTAAATCATAAATTTTGACTGAACTCCTAGATTTCAAGAACTTTGAGGATCTCATTTAGCATTCACCCTAGAAACAAGAGTGGTATTCATCCCTTTTTGCTAACTATATCATTTTCATCTTGTAGAATTTGTATCAAAATTCATATTTTTCTCTTTTTAATTTTTTTTCTCCGCCAAGCTATAAGTGAGTTTGCATGTGGTAAGTGAGATGAAAGTCTTTCTGCTGTTTTCACAAACACTGTTTTGACCTGAGGCTGGACCTTGAGAGTGGCCAAAACATTTTTTAATAGTAATACTTCTATTCACTAATGAGTGAAATCGAATAAAAGAATTAACATCAGCAATTTCATGGTATTTGTATATCTCATACAACCTATAGCATAGCAATTTCAGTAATGTATGTTAAATGGATAATTTTTCATTTGATTTATAAAAGATGCATGTTAATTTGTATTGTAAATGTCCAGATTGCATTCAAGTTTGTTTTGTAATGTAATTAGTGGGTAGTGAGTCTGGGATACAAGATTTGGGTGTCAAGTGCAATACTCCCCATGCCTCATCTGCCTTTATGTAGAAGTTCAAGTTTGTTTTGCTGTGTGTATAATGGAGTTATTGCCCCCCAAAACATATCACACACAATCTAAAAATAGAAAGAAGAGACATTTTTAGCTTCATCTATTTGAAAGAAACCAGTAAATTATTCAACTTGTTTGTGTAAAAAAGTAGTTACTTGACCTTGAATAAAGATTGTAAAATTGAATCATTTTATAATATGTTTTCTTTTTGTTCATTGTTCATTTTCCATTTTGGCATGTGTCTTTATCACTGTTTTTACATGATTTCACAAATCTTAGCAAATTTCTCATGCTTTGGTATACCCTAGAAATTATTTTCCTCCCCACTTTTATAAGACAGCACGTAAAATTTAATGTCTAGATTTTTTTCATTTGTGATCCTTTTATTTTTCAAGGAGATGACTTAATGGACGAATGTTGCAAGCAGCCTATTTATGGAACACTGCTTGATGACATATGTCATTCTTTCTTTCTTTCTTTGGAACTAGATGATCTTTAAATTCTCTTCCAGCCCAAACCATTCTATGATTCTTTCATACAGATCCCTAAATTGCACAAGTTGCTTAAAGCTAGAGATACACCCATTCTGTCAGGGTAACGATAGTAACTTGTTTTTGAAAATACACAGCAAAGTGCATATTTTCTCTTTAGTCCTTTCTTAAATGCTGGTTCATAAATCCTCAGGTATGAGACTGACTCTGTATCTGATTTACCAGAAAGCAGAATACTGAAGATAACAAAAGAAATAGGTCTACTCATTTTTACTGAATACAAAGTAAGGTATCAAATACCAGGTTTATTTCACCTGAGAAGAAATTGGTTAAACAAAGAGGCAAAGTAAAATTTCTTTGTGTTTCCTCATGCATATATTCTCTAATGAACACGGTAAGTGTTTTTATATTAGCTGTGGGATTTTGGAGTCTAATATTGGAGCATGTAAGCACGGCTGAGAAAACATGATCTGCTCTTGTGGGAAGAAGTGTACAAGGTGCAAAAGTACACCCTCTCCCAACCTGTGGAGATGTCAGCACTGAGCAAACATTATGCCCTAGATTTTCTGCAAGCATATATATTTGTTCCAAGTGTTACACCCAGTCAAGTTTTTTTCCAACTAGACTGATAATACTTTGTTAGTGGTTGTCTGTTCTTCCTGAGTTGTTCACAGTCTTCTAGTAAATAGAAAGTGTAATATTAATAGCTTTATTTTGGGAACACATTAGGCATTCTTTTGGTGGCAAATCTTTGCAAAAACTGTTTCATTTTTCTGTTGATTTCACAGCAGCAGTACTAACGAGAATAGCAAAAAAAAAAAAAAAAAGACTCTGTTACACTGAAGGATGAATGACACAGCAGGTACAGTTTTGCCAAGGATCTCAAATGGAAAGGATAAGGTGAAGAAAGGCTTGTGAGAAACAAAGAGGGATGGGCCAGATCTGGCCCCATTAGCCATTTATGTTTTATAACAAGTACTTAAAAATTGGATTTTTTCCCTTAATGCCATGTCAAATGAACTACATGAATATCTGCCTACTATTACATTTGATATAACTGCCAATCAACAGCCAGTCTGACATGCTAGATTTATAGTAGTAGTAGTAAAATTTTGGCCTATTATTAAATCATATACTATAGCAAACTATTCTAGACTTGTGCCAAATGAGCATTTACTAGGGGGAAGAGGGATGGAATGCTTGGAAAGGTTAGGGTACACATGGGGATGGATCATGTGGCACAGTAAGAGCCACATAGGTAGTAACTCTCTCCATTTCATGTCTATGGAAGAATAGCTGCTATTTAGCAGAATTTAGAAGCATAAAATCATGCTCTTGTAATGCTCTTGTCATTACTCTAAAGAGTAATGCACTTGTCATCCTTTAAAGGAGTTTTTCACTTTGAAAAGGAAGTTTCTAGCCTAAAGCTAACCAGCTAAGAAATAAAACTAAGAAGTCGCTTTTAGGAAAAAACCACATTCTGACTAAAGAACATAAAACTGGCAATTTACAGCTGGGGATTTGACTTAACCTGAAACTGGCCAGTACAGGCTGTTCTGTAAGGTCGTGTTACCCAATGTGAGCTGACAGGGACAGAAACTGCAGAGCCTGCTGGCAGCAGCAATTACCTGGGAGTACAGGAGACTGGAGTGCTGTGACATAAACACACAGGTGGGGCTGCCAGAAGGAGGAAGGTTGTCACTGGTCATGGTTGGGATGTGTCAGAGGAGGTAGGCATGTGGGAGCAGTGCCTGTAGTGATTATACCCAGATGTAACATGGCTGGCAGAGCTGATAAATGAGAGTAGTTCTGTCTCTGAGGTAAACAGCAAAACTTTTAAGTGAAAGGGAAGGTGAATGAAAATGGGGAGTGGATTCAAATGCCTGTCATTTTTCAGATCCAAACAAGATGTAGGACAGTGCCTCCAAAAACATGGAATTATTGCTTGCTGGGCACTGCTAATGCAAGGAATTTTGGGCTTTCTTTTTCTTCCCAGGTATTCTCTGGTTTGTTATTCCCACTCTGGCTGACTGGGGGAAAAAATGAGATGTCTTCAGACTCCAGATTATGTGCAGAAATTGTTGTGTAAGGAGGTGCTGAGCACATGACACACTGGATGTGTGTGTGTGCCTTGCTAAAGCAATGGGTTTGTAAGCAAACTGAATGAATGTTGACTTAATGAAGGCTTTTATTTGTGGATGCAGGTTATGAACATGCACTGGATTCATATTTCTCTATAGATCTCACACAGAAGGTGAAGTCTAAGAAAAGATAGGGGAAGGAATTGAACATTTGTGTAGAGCACCTGAATAGCAAAGGCTGATCAGCTCAAACAAGTGCAAAAGGAAGAGAACAGGCCATTAGGAAAGAAATTAAGAAAAAAAAATATTTACAGAAAGTGAGTTCCAGACAGAAAATAAAATAAAGGAGGCAAATCACTGCAGTAAATGCTTTAAAGAAGACAGATAAAGCTTCAAACCAACGCCCCCCCCCCAAAAAAAAAACGGGAAATTTATACCATTTAACGAGCAAGATATTCTAAACTGACATCAAGTTTACTTCAGAAAATGTTGTCAATCATGTTGGTTCTACAAGCCACTATGCCAGCCAAGATGTCTTATTATTGTAAATAAGTATACCTTAGCTATAAATAGCCAGGTCTGTATAACTATATAGCTGCACTAGGAAGGATTTACCAGTTTGGTCAGAACAAAATAGATTGAGAACAGTAAAAAACTGTTTAGTCAAAGAGAAAGAACTGAATAGAAAAGAAAAAATAGAAAGGAAAGCCACTTAGAATTAATAAGTTGCTAATTTACATTTAGCAAAATATTTACAGAGAATACTTTGGTAATTTTATTATTAGGAATACATAATCAGAATGTGATTACTTTGATCTTGCTGAAATCAGCAGAAAAATACAGTTGAAGTGGGACTTCTTCCCACAGCAGCCTCATTTTTGCTCTCTGGCACCATTATTTTTCAGTGTTCTATCATGAACAGAGCTGAATTTCTCAGTGTGACCCAGCAAGAAAAACCCTTTTCTGGAGCTCTGTACTCAAAGCAGTGGCCAAACATTTTTGAGAAGATGTAGACAGGTCTGAATGGCCAGATTTTCATAAATGGCTCATTAGCAAGCTTCTCTCCCAGAATCTGAAAATTTCAGAAGGCTGCAGCTTTCCTGAGAAAAGGTACAACTCTCCATGAGAGTTACAACCCTTCTGTCTTGCAAAGTCAGGTCAGCTGGCTAGCCCAGCTTCTGCAGTAGTATTTCCTGCTGTTTGTTCTGTCAGACACTTTTATAATTTGTTAAATGGGGATCCACTTATCTACTTCTTCCTGAGTGTTTGTTTTCTCTTGCTTCTCAAGTCCTTCTTCTACCAAACTATCAGAACGAAATTTCCCCAAGTCCAGAGGCTTCTGTTTTCCATCCTTGTATCATGACTGAAGTAAATACAGGGGAACAGGCACAATTCCAACACTGCATTTTTTTTACACTTATGTACATGTTTATATACTTATCTGCTCTGCATAAAGTACACACCAGAAACATGCTATTTGCAGATTAAAAACAAACAGTCCTGTGGATTCCCATAAAGTTACTCTATTTTTAATCAAGAGGTTCTGCTTTTGACTTTCTGCAAGGCTGAAACTCAGCCCAGGGGGGGCAGCTCCTGCAAATATTCGACTGAAGACAGAGATGAGCGAAATGAAAGATGACAATTATTTCTTCCCATGCCAAAACATACAATGACTTCGAGGTTAAAGCTGACCTAGCTAAAAACACAAGTCTTCGAGTGGGGTCTGGGACAGTGGGGATGTTCAGGTACAGAACAGCGAACCCGGGAACACGGACTGTCCCCCACCGCCAATGTCTCTCCGTATTTTCTGGCTCTTTTTAAGATAAAAGTACTTGGGATACAGGCAAGAGAAAGTAGCTGTTTTCAGAGGGAAAATAAGGTTATTACAGACTATTTTGTCCGCTTGAATCCCCAGCTCTGACGCGGGCAGACGGCCCGAGCTGCAGGAGAGGCATTTCCCGGACCGACCTGCCCCGCTCCCCTCCCGCAGCCCCGCGGGGGGAGCCCAAGGGCCGCCCCTCCTTGGCCGCCGGGGTGGGATCGCGGCTCTGCCCTCCCCGGGGCAGGGCCGGCGGCTCCGGTCCCGCGGCGGAGCGCAGCGCGGCGGATCGGGGCGATGCCGGCGGTGCGGCTCCGGCTCCGGCTCCGGGCCGGCTGCCTCCTCCTCCTCCTCCTCCTCCTGCTGCAGCTGCTGGGCGGCCGCAGCGCCGCCGCCCTCGGCCGGGACACGGTGCCTTCCCTGCGGAGTGAGTGACGCCTCGGGGCTCCCCGGGGGTGGGGAGCGGCGCGGCGAGCGGGGCCCGGCGTTCCGAGCCCGTGCCGCCGTGCGGGACCGCCGGGCTGCCCGCGCCCCGCCGAGCCCCGGCGGCTCCGAGCGCTCCGGGACCACGGGCGGGGGCGGCGAGCGGAGCTCCGGGGTCCTGCCCCGCTTCGCGTCCTCGCTGCTGCTCGTTCCGCTGCCCATTGCGGTCCTCCGTGCACCCGGAGACTATAGGGACGGTTTTATTCTCATTTCCAGTAAATCACAGTTACTTCTTTACTATCGCATAAGCAGTTCTTCACTGCTTTTTCTGGGGGGGAAGGAAATGGGAGGTAAGGAGGAAGGAAATGAAACTGTTTTGTTCGCCTGGTTTTGTCACAGCCATTTATTCCCGATTAGCTGTCTTGAGCCCAAGTAAACAGGAACTTGGAGGTACTGGTCAGCAATTAGCTCTTCATCTGGGGCTGCACATCAGCACCAGGCTTGTCTTCTAGGAATATGTTTCTTATCACCTTGTCCTTGTGTGGAGGGGCACGGGTGTAGAGAATTGGATCTATTCTAAAGACTTCCCTTCATCCACACAGTTTCTAAAGCGTGGATCATCTTCTTTCCTCTTTGGGTCTCTGGGGCCACAGAGCTCCGTTGCAGCTCTTCATCTGCAGGACTTTGGGTACAGACCTCATTTACACGACCAGCTGTGAAGTGGATGGTGTAGCTCTGCAAGCTGAAAGGCGGTGAGCCTGGAGGCATTCCCAGGCTTGATGTTGCTCCAGTTGTCTCCATGCCCCACTTGAAAACAGAGCTGAGCTGGAGCTCTTGGAGCTGTCACTGAGCCTGCCATCGCTCATGTCTTACTTCTGCGGTGAGCTGGCTGTTTCCTGGCAGTCTTCAGGCCAGCACAGCTCTCTTGCCAATTGCATTTTGTATGTGGGGAATGGAAACCACATTTGGAAGGGGGCTCAAGAATTATGGTCTGGCTGTTCTTGGCACAAGTTGCCCCAGAATGAAAAAGGGACGTTATTCACAGAGATCATCCATATGGGTTATTTGTATACTCTAGGAAACAGCCTTATCTTTTCTCAGCAGTCATTGCAACTGTTAAGAGCCTTACAGATAAAGGCTTTCAAAGGCTGAGAATCCTTCACCTTTGGGTTGTGGTCTTGCTCCCCTCACCTCAGGAAGGTGCTGTATATGCACGCCCCAGATGCTGCGTGCTGTGGATATAAACTTCATCAAACTCACAATCTGCATGTGAATCCCAGTATCCTGGTGAATTAAACCCATTAATCAGTGTTTACTAGTGATAACATCCCAGATTTTAGTTATCTAGCAAATTAAGAGTGTATTTTCTGGTCAGCAAAGATAAGACTGCTGTGGAAAAGGCATACCCTTAGCATGAGAGGCAGAAACTCCTTCTGGCCATGTAGATAGAGACACCTGTGTTGCCCATGGAGGAGTGGGTTGGATAAGAAGAATGAAACCAGTACAAACTGCAAAACCTCATGGAAAACTCAAAAGCATAGGGCCAATCTGGCTATCTGTCACAGGGTATGATAGGTTTCCAGTGAGCTCAAACGCCTGAGAGCTGTAAGAGTTACCGTGGGCCAAAGGAAACTTGTTCACCCCTAAATGATTAAGGACTTAATGTAGGACAGCTGCCAAGTGCTTGAATTGCTTGACAGTTTCATGTATCAGGCTGGTTTTCACCTGCTGCTGGTCAGAAGGGCTTGCTCCTGCTCCATCAGACTGCCAATCTCTATAGCCATTGGGGAAAGAGCCACTGTGAGCAGTGACACAATCTGCAGTGTCAGGTCTCTTTAAGCCATTATATGTTTTATGCAGAATCTGTAATTAAAAACCTCTCCCTACTCCATATTCTCTCTGTTCTGCTTGTTGTATACACATTGTATTGTTTACTGATCTCCTGCATGCTTGTTACACAGCACTGTCATGGTGCTGCTTGAAACATCTTCATTTTTTAGGGCCACACCTAAGCTCTATGCACTAAATACAGACACTCAGCATCTGGGTGGACCTCTGCATCTCATATTTTATTTGTGGGCTATGTCAGTTTGAGAGGGATTTTTTATTATCGTAGTCAGGGCTTCAGTATGATAGGTGTAGTGAGTTACAGAAACTTGAAAGCATGCATGACAGAAATTATCTGTGTAAAATTTGAAGGCAAAATGGAAGTGCTGTTCAGGGTCTCAACACATAATCTCCTGAGGTGTAAAATAAATATCTCACCTATAATGTGAGCAGAACTCCCTGGGTTATTTACCATTGGATTTCTGAGTGAATCAAGTAGCTGAGCTGTTACAAGCTTACATTTTGCTGATTTTCAGTTCCTCAGCTTCCCTTTTATTTCAGTCTATATGATCAGTTAAACTTTTGCTCCCAAGGCATTAAACAGCTGACTCTTTTCACATACTTATAACATGATGTCGCATACTTCAGTGAATTTCTGTGTGATTCCAAAAAATCTGGGATGTCAGGCTAGCCCCACAACATCTGCTCTTGTGGAGGGTAGTCACAGATGGTTGAACAATATGTATCAAATAGGAAAGGCATACTTTAACCTTTGGCCACCAGTTCTGATGATATAGACAAATCCTACTCTTTATGTGTCCTATTGACAATGCAGCTTATTTTCTTTCTCTGTAGTTGCAGAGCAATGAATATGGTAATGTCAGTCTTAAAATATTTAGCTTTTACTTTAATTGCACTCTCTAATCTGCATTGGGAATTATTCTGTAATATACAGCATGACTTCTATTACTTCAACCTTTGCTCCATTACTGTGACCTTTACTCTATCTTGGTGACCAGTGGCTTTTTTCTTTATAGATGAGTGATCTATCTGGGCACCTCTTGTTTTTGTTTGGGGTTATTTTTGGCTATCCAACCTGAGAAATATCTCCTGGTTTTATTATTGTGAGCTTTCAACTAGTCCACATATTTAGAAAAATCAGCTGGCAGTAAATTTAGACCAGTACTCCTTAGTTTTTTGGAATGCCAGGTTATGGATATTTTCAGTTTTCTTCCTAAATAGCTACAATTAAAACATTCACCTTTTAATACTATTTAATCACTTGCAGTATTCTACAGACTGAAAGTTTGTTGGGTTTTCTTCCCCCTGCAGATAAAGGGATATTTATTATCCAGAGTGAAAATTCCAGCTTGTGCATTAAAGTGGACAGAGCTGGCCTTGTTCTGGAAGACTGTGGTCAGCTCTCAGAAGAGATGCTCTGGAAATGGGTATCCAGCCGTCGGCTTTTCAACATAGGCAGCAGTACCTGCCTCGGGCTGAACGTCAGCAAACCAGAACAGCCACTGACTATGCTTGAGTGTGATTCAACTCAATACTCCTTATGGTGGAACTGTGATGGAAAACAGTTAGTTGGTGTATCAGAGTACAGATTAGCAGTTGAAAACAGTAAATATATTGTGGCCAAAAAAAAATCTACTTGTCAATGGAAACAGTATATGTCCTATGATGAAGATCTTTGTGAACACCCATTTCAAGGTAAGAATAAAATTTTGTCACAGAAGTATAGCTGGGAAAAGTTTCAGAAGTTCTGTTGGAGGAAGGTTAGATGCTTGTGATGCCTTCCATTCCCTATTGTGGTTTGGGACTCAAAGTTTTATTTTACTGGGGTATTTTATGTGCAGTGGTTGAGATGAGCATACCACACAATTTATATTCTTTCTTTAAATTGACCCCCAAACCCACCAATATCCTTACAAACCAGGAAATGCTCATTTCAAATCACCTGTAAAATTAAAAGGGTTACTAATGATTTGTTGTTGCCTGTCCTGTAGCTTCCATTATCAGATAAACTCAAAAAGAGATAAGAAAGGATTTGGAGTTCCTGTCACTGCAAATCAGTCTGTAATTGCAGTGTGCATGGACCAATGTCTGCAGCATTTTCAACACCTGGACTCTGAACATACCAAACTGTGAAGCAGAGATCAGAATTTTGATAAATCATGCTGTACAGCTAGTGAAGGTGCAGGAAGGTACATCAGGTCTGCAGACCTGAAGAGTTTTCCAGGTTTAAGGACTAAGATAAACCCACCGACTTCAAACGGCAGCAGCCTGTACCTTTACCCCTTCCTCAGCATTTCTGTGGAGGGAGACACCTGATGTTTGCACGCTGTCTCAGACTGAAGTTGTTGATTTTCCCCACTTGAACTGGGTGTTTGGTTCCAGATCTGATCTTGGTGGTTTCCCCTGCAGGCGTAGCTCTGTTCTCACCAAGCTCCTTGTTTGGGTCCTGTGATAACTGCGAAAGTCCTACAGTGCCCAACCTCTTTTTTAAAGCCTAATGGAATTTATACATAAGACCAGACAGAAAATGTTTAAATCATGAGATGCTGTACACATTTGCCATGTACACACAGTGAGGTGAAAGTAGACCTGGTTTAGCCCAATTACTGCATTATCTCAGAGAGCTGAGGAGAGGATCAGCATTAAGCAGGCACTTCTATCCTAGTTTCAGGACTAAAGTATTTAATTATGTTGGCAAAATTTCTTTCAGGTTCTGTTTTCCACCTTCTACCACAACTCATGCACACGTGAAGGCAAACCAGACTGTTAGTCCACCAAGCAAGGGGTGTGAGGGATAGCTACCTTCAAAGAAAAAAAAAGTTAAAATATATGTAACTGTGGTAAGAGGTCTGTACCAATTGAATTTGGTTTCTTGCCAGGATTGAGGTAATCCCTCTGTAACTGGCAGCATGGTAGCAGGCAGACAGAAAAGCAGTCATGATTAATTTTTTGTCCTGTTCCTTGTATTTGCTGTTCATTCACATCAGAAGGGGATTTACAATGTGTAAACTGCTCTTTTATGTGTGCACAGCCAGCCTTAAACTCTAGAAACCTCTAGGAACCTGGCAGTATGTACTGATTCTGTAGTTGAAGGACTTTGGTCTTAAAGCTATCAATGTGGAATCTTTGATAAACAATTTCATTCAAAGAGTGACTGTGGTTCTTTGACCTTTTTTAGAAGCTCTGAGGTTTAGGAGACATTCACTGAGGTAAAGCTTTTACATATTTCAGTTTCACTGGATTCTCTCAATATTTTGGTTCTCAAAGTACAATAGGAAGATATTTAAATATTTTGTAAGGCATTGATTGTGGTAATAGATGTATGGAACATCAATTCTTTAGCTATGTTGTTATTCTCCACGGGATAAAAACTTATTTTTAAAAGTCTATTTAATATTCGTTTGTCTTGTACATTTCCTTTCCCAAAGAATGACAAAGAGAGTGGAAAACACATTAGAAATCTGCTTTATAAGGAGTAGGAGAAGCAGGGGAATAATGTTAAATTACTTGTCTGTCATAGACTAATAAATAAGTAGAATTTGCATCTGAGTGTGTACTGATTTAACTAACTGTTGTTTTATGTGGTTTTTCTGAAATGTAAATGCAAACTTTGTGTTAATTGATCAGATTTCAGGTTTTGTGGTTTTTGTTTGGGATGTTTTTGTAAATGGAGTAAGTTACAAGAATGTGCCTCATAGTGAAAAATTTCGTAAGTTATTAATTCAACATTCTGTTTAGTAAAATTATGCTGCAAACATAATGCTGCATTATCATTTATAAATTAAAATTTGAAAGTCACTTTAGACATTTTATCACTGTTGCTAAAAATAGGAAGAACAACATATGGGTACAAAAATTTTTTTTTGTGGTCTGCATTCTTTTAATCTCTGCTTTTTTTCCCCAGAAACATATACCTTGCTGGGAAATTCTTTTGGTTTCCCATGTGTTTTTCCATTTAAATATAACAACAAGTGGTATTATGAGTGTACTAGAGATGGAAAGGAATCTGAGTGGTGCGCCACAACAACTCACTATGAACAAGATGAAAAATGGGGGTTTTGCCCAAATGCTGGTAAGATGTTTCTTATCTTCTCTCACCCCACTCCAAGAGTTTGCTCTTTACTAGTAATGCTAGAACACAGTCTAGTTTTGGATTACTTCCCTTCTGTTAGAAGGCAATGTCTTTTTAAAAAGCACCTAGGAAGACTTTAGCAAATTTCGAGACTCAATCCTCATTACAACAGCAAAACTGCAGGGGGTAGCAGAAGGATTTTATTCTGTGCAGCCCATTGAGCTCACCCTGCAGCCAAACCCCTCTGTGCTAGTGATACACAGCAGCTTTTGTGGAACACTTAACCTGAGGGTTGTTCCTGCAAAGCCACGTTCTGCTTTTGACTGCACTGCATCTTGCACATTCCTGTTCTTCTGTGCACTGCTTGGATATGTCATGGGCCTAAAATTCTAAAAAGCAATAGCTTTAAAAACACTTGCTGTTGAAAAGATTTTGGATGTATAATCTTTGAGAATATTCCAGCTTCTTGTGTAAATAAGCAAAATAGTGTCTTCTATCAGTAGAAGCGGTTTGGAAAAGCCTTTCCTGTTCAAGCTACATTTCAGACCTCAGTTCCAAAGCATCTTAAAAACAGCTGTAAATGTGTTGTTCTAGTGGGTATTTCTGGGCAGCCGCTAAAATAAATGGTATTTGCAGCTTTGCTTATCCTTTTTAATTATAGTAAGTTTATTCTCTAGAGTACAAGATCCAGGGAGATGCAGTGAGTGTTGCTCCACAAGCTGGGTGAGGTGTTCAGTTTGAATACTTCAACATTCAGCTTTAGAAACAAATGATTAGCCAGAATAAATTAAAATGTAGCTGTGTTGGCTTCATGAGAGTTGTGAAAATGACCACCAGCTACAGATCAGCTCCCGAATATTTCATCAATCATATGAAATTTGGAGCAAAGTTTTATTTTATTAGTTCCCTACTTTGCCAGTTGTGTTAACAGAGGAACAGGAAAGGTGATCATAATCGTGCTCCCATTGGGTTAATGCTGTCATTAATTAATTAAATTGTTCAAAGTGTTGTGTTTCTGGTTGGTTTGGAGTCTTGGGCAGTTGGTGACGAGTCTGTTTTTGAATAGAGAGAGGCTGTGACATTTTTTGGAAGAAGAACCCCAACACTCACGTCTGCTACCAGTTCAACCTGGCATCTGTGCTGAGCTGGCGTGAGGCTCGGGCTGCCTGTCAGCTGCAAGGAGGGGACCTGCTCAGTGTCACCGACCCCGAGGAGCAGAACTACATTAGTAACTTTAGCAGTGAGTAGACATTTCTCTGGGGACCTTGTAGGAAACCTGTAGTTAGATTTCCTCCTTACCTGTGCAAATGGGTAAGCTTAGGAGCCTAATACCCTGTGTGATGTCTCTTCCATTGCTGCTTGTGGGGCTTTTTCATGTAACACACCTCAGCAGAGCTATTTGAAAGAGCAAGGATGAAGGTAAGTTCCCACCTTAATAAGCTGAAGTGCAGAAGTGGTGCTATATGTTACATGAGGGTGTCATTTTCTCAATTCTCCCTCCCCACTGAGGTTCATATTCATCCTGCAGCGTGGTTAGGGAGTGTGTCTGTTTACCCTGCAGAATTATACATGTGTTTACCTTCTCTGCAGTGTACCTTGGTGTCCCTTTTTCCTGCTAGGTTTTCTTTGTAAGCTGAACTTCACCAAATGGCAATGACAGGAGCATTTCTGCAGGCTTAAAGTAAATGGCCTGCATGGAAAAAATGCCAGCTCTATAAATGGATGTTACTCCTTCTCTGATAAGCAGTTTGTTTTTGCCCTTGGAGCAAATGTCTCAGGCAAATTGTGGAGAGCCTTCTGAAAGCAGGGCTTTCATGAGTGTTTCATTGTGAGTGGAGAAAATCAAGTGGAGGAATGGGTGGTGGAGTTCTGATGCAAAGGTTGCCTCAGATTTCTTGTCCATTGCTTCCCATTATTGCTGGTTTTCAATTGAAGAATATAAGCTAACAGGAAGTTTTAAAAATTACTCCATTAACTTTTTGATATGCCTGCAAGGCTGTAAAGGTTTCTGAAAGTTGTTTGGTTTATGAAAAGCTGAAACAGGCTAGTGTTTATGTAAACAGGCTAGCATTGATGTAGCTGCTTGTTCTAGATTTAACTTCTAAGGTCAGCAACAACTCGTGCAAGAAGGGTTTGCAGAATGATTGGTTTTTGAAGAATTTCAGGTTTCTGCGCTTATTCCTTTTCATCTCTGTGTTGATTAACAAAGTAACTGGCTTTTTCTAAGGACAGAAAAAAGCCAATCACCCTGAACTTTCTGGAGACGACTTTGAAGTTTTGTTTTATTCCAATTTTAACTAGTCAGGCCAGCAGGTCTTTGCCTGTAGATATTTTAAAGCTTGAGGAAAGCATGCGGTATTACTTTGTTTATTTTTTCTGTTTCAGGGCAGTTAAATTCCACAGACATGATGCTGTGGATGGGCCTGAATCGCCTGGATGAAGATGCTGGTTGGCAGTGGTCAGATGGAGCACCACTAATGTTTGTGAACTGGAGAGCAAGTACTTGGATGTTCCTCTTGAATATGTTATAGCAGCATAATTACATGATTTCTGTAACTGCAGCTTGGTACAACACTGCTGTTCCTGCAGCTGTGTTTGAAAGTTGAATTAAGTGAATGAGTGTACCTTTTTGTGGTAGAAATATTTATTCATATTCATGAACTGCAAGCCCTTCTAGGGCTATAGTATTAAGTGAGATCAATCTGTTCAAAGTATTAATGGTCTAGTCCTTTTGTCATTTACTTTTAAAGATGTTTTTTAGGCTCCAGTTGCATATTTCAAAACTGTAGCTACTTTCATGGAGGAAAGGGATTTCAATTTGTTTATGTTAACAAGCTGTAATTACCATTAGCACATTAACATGAGTTTTGTGACTTTATGTGCAACATTTTGAAGTCTCTCTGCCAGCAATAATAGACACTCCTTAAGCTTCTTTCAGCCTCTCATCTGAGAGCAGCAGCCAAGAAGTCATTGCCACACATGTAATTCGTGGTAAATGTTCAAATATCCATAGTACTGGTATAACATTGCTAGAAGTTTGGGTGTGCAGGGATGTTCATACATTAATTGAAGAAGAACTTTACAACACCATTTTACAGCTAAGAACTGATTTTTTTTTTTTTTTTTGTAATTTTCTGCTTCTTAAAAATGTGTTTGCAGATGTCTCTGATAGTCGTTTTAAAGAAAATCATTGTGCAGTGATTAATCCAAGATTGAAGTATGGCTGGAACAGTTACCTATGTGAATCTGGATTGCCTTTTATATGCAAAAAATATTTAAATAAGACAGAGTATGAAATGCTGGGTGAGTGTCTCAGTGTTACTGTATCCTATTTGTAGGTGTGCAAGGTGAGCAAGAGAAGCCACCTGACTATAAAGTCAGCAGAACAGGGTCACAGCTGCACTAAATGTGTGGGTTTGCTAGTTTAAATTGAATACAGTTTACTTTAACTGGTGTAATAACACTTCTGTTTAAATTCAGTCTTTGAAAACGTGTTGAGAGTCTTAGAACAAACGATTTTAATACAAACAGAATTTACATGATTCCTTACAACATCAGAATGCTCATTCGTTTTTTTTTTACAATAAGAGCCACACTTATGAGCTGCAAGATAGGTGTTCATTGTGAATGGAATTAACCAGTGGCACACTGGGAAGAAAGCTGTATAAATACAGCACAAAATTTGCAGGGGGTTTTATGATGCCCTGTACTTTTGATATACCAAAAAAGTGTTGTACGTTTACTTCAAGTGTTTATACAATGAGTATAGGTTATATAGTGCATGGAATGACTCAGGCTCCTGTTCCGTGAGAAAGATAAAACCAGAATTTATTTTATTCTAACATAAATTTTTGATTTTGTAAAAGTTACTTACATGGATTCAGCTCCTTCCTAGTAACTTAAAGAAAGTTTAGCGGCTTGTTTCAGGTAGTAAGGAAAGACTATCCAAACTTTCTGTAGGTAATGCATCTGAAAAAGCTTTCTCTGTCTTTGAACCAGGTTCAGGGGTAATAAAGGAGATAAACTGGTTTTTAAAGTGAATTAGTGTTTGCACTAGCCCAGTGGAAGAAATTTCTGTTTGCTTGGTAGGTGATGATCCATAGAGCAAGTGTTTTGGTCTCCTTAAGTCATCTTGGAAAACTCTGTTTGCAGCATTTGAAGGGTTAAAAATAAAATCTCTGAATGTATTATGAACATAGCATAAGCTTGGCAATTCATTCTATCTAATGTATTTGAACTTTTTGGTGCTCATTTAAAGATACATGGAAGTACTATGCCACTCGTTGTGGCAGTGGTTGGTACCCACACAATCGCCACTGCTACAGACTTCATAAAGAGGAGAAGAGCTGGAACGATGCTTCTCTCTCGTGCCAAAGTGAAAACAGCTGGCTCATTAGTATATCCTCCATGGCAGATGAAGAGCTGCTCCTTAACTTGCTTGAAAGTGGTGAGTATGGGGAGTTAAAATGTTCAGGTCTTTATTGAAGTGTTTGTGGTGCCCCTTCATGCATTCTTTAACTAATTACGCTCTAAGCCCTGTATTGTATGGCACACACAAATGATTGCAAAAAAAGAAATTGAGTTGTGTGCCCATTCTAGGAATCTTAAAAATGCCTTTTCCAATAACCATTCTTAAAATAAAGATCTGACTCCACGAAGCAGACACAGCGAGGCCATAGTAAACATGCTAAGTTTTGTCCTTTCCTGTTCTTGCTTGGTGCCTTGCAAACTGTTGGAAAATATTCAGTCATCGACCTTATACTAGGGCTGTGCTTAGAAGCAAAACCAATTCAGTGTATCTTTTGCTTGCAAGCTGACCTGATCCACACTACAAAATTGTTGCTGTTACTATGAGGGCAGAGTCCCCTTTGATGTCAGCAGGGCGTATCAAAGCACTTCTGCTAGGTCACATTATCCTGAGAGGTAGTGTAATTACGCAAGGAACTTAATGAACAAAAGCTCTTTGATGCAGCAATGCCAATACTTTTGTTGTCATAACGGTGGCAAAGAAAAGTATTTTCTGCCTGTCACTGACACCAGTGTGCTGGCAGAGCTGCACAGTTTGGTTGTGAGTTTTTCTCGCAGAGCTGGGGCACAGTGACACTTGGAGATTTAGGAGATTAACCTCTATCATCTTCCTCACCTCTATAAAGGCCCTCCATAGGTAACAAATACCATTATCTGCAGGGATGCTGTAATGGATAGATGTAACTGTTCTCAACTTGTATTCAGCTTCAGTATGCTGCTTGTCTCCAGGCTGCTTCAGGCTTCTTTTCAGGAGAAGGGCTTGCATGCCTGAAAGCCTGTGTGCTTCTTCTCCTGTAGTAGTTGGTCAAATAAGACTTAACATCAAACTTCAAGCCTTGTCTCTCCTGTATTTGTCAGATGCTGGCTACAACTGTGCTGTCACTGGACCCTAGAACTCTCAGAAGTTAAAGCTGAGCGTGCCATGGAAAATTGTATGAAGTAATATTTCACTTCCATGTCAGTTTTTCTACCCCATGCACTTCAAGAAAACGCATATGCTCTTAATTTTTCAGGATTTTAAAGCATATTGTCATGTATGTTGATTCTATTTTTGGAACTATTTAGTTTTCAAGCGCAGAACATAGTCTCATCACTAAGGTTTCCTAAAGTTTATACAGCTTTTTTTTTTTCCTGAAAGAAGGACATGCCTATGAAAGTCCCATGAATAATTTTTAATGGTGGTATCATGTTAAAGGAAAAACAGGATTTATCACTTCACCATTAAAATCTGAACACATTTATTCTTTTACAGAAAATGTAACAGAGGCATGGATTGGATTATACAGTAATAACACACCTGTTGTTTTTGAGTGGACAGATAGCACCCCAGTAAAATTCTCTAACTGGCACAGACAAGAACCTAACACCTTTCAAAGAACAGGACAACTCTGTGTTTCAGCACAAGGATCTGTAAGTTTTCTTTTTAAAAGAATAAGGCTCTTGTTTTTAGCTCATAATAATTTTGTTTCTTGTTGTGCATACTTTCTTTAAACCATGACCTGGAGTATGACTTTTTATTTTGATTCCTGATGTATTCACGTTATGATAAATGCAGTGCAGCCTTTAGAAACCAATGCATTCTGCAGTCGTGATGCACAGAAAATTAATCACAGATTTTGAACTTATGTTCAATAAAAAATACTACATATATAAAGCCTACCAAATGAAAGACAACAAATATGAGTGGGTATTTTGATAGAGTAATTTAAAATCCAAGTAGTGCGTATCATAAATTATGATGCATTAAGTTCTGGTCTTGAAAGTTTCAAATTCATGTTTTGAAAAACGTCAGCTGTGCCTGTACTATCTTGGTGTAAATAACTATAAATTTTATGGAGCCTCTTTCAAAATCACAGTAGTCTAGGTCTACATAAAAGTATAGAAGCTGACAGTAGGAGATTGGTACCAAATCAGTCAGGGGATGTAAAATAGGGAGTAATGTTAAAACAACACTGTCCTGTCTTGTTGGTATTTATGGTACTCTCAATTCTTTTGGAATGTAATCATGCATTTATTTTACTTTTTCAGTTAACAGTATTTATACTCACTACTGCATGACTTGCATAAGTAGCACAGTAATTTTTATTTTTGTTTTTGCAAAGTATGTTTTGTCTGAATGTGAAAACGCTATCAAGAAAAGTTTCTGTTGTCTCTACAGTGATAGGTCCAGGTTGCAGTCTTTAATGCAGGGGAAAGCCAACACAATTACAGTGAGTGGGAAAAGTGTGTTCCTATTGGAAGCAGAAAATAGGACTTGGGAACAATTGGGGGTTTTAGATTACAAAGTTGTATTTTACTCAGTTTGCAAGTGCAAACAAACAAATGAAAATGTAAAATACGAAGGAAAAGTAGGTTCAAGGTAAAATTTTTCAAGCATTGTTTTTGATATATGTCCAGCATGTACAGATGTGTGAAAATTATATGATACAAAGTTTGTAATATCTTGAGTAAGGACTGTTCAAATACAGAGATTAATCTTAGAAGGAACTGTGATAGCTAGAAAGAAAAATGCTTTGGCAAGGCCATGGTGTTAGTTAATTAAGATGTTTTATATCCTGAAGACTGATTCAAAAAGACAAACCCATTTGTATGATTGATTTGAGATGTCCTGCTGATAGTGTTGGTAGAGATAAATGGACCATCTGAGGATGAGTAAATGGAGTGAGAAAAATTGCATATTTTTTAGTGAAGAGTTAAAAGAGAAAAAGAGAGTGTAATCTAATGTTTGTATAGATAGCCATGAGAATATGAGTATATACAGAATATGCTCTTTTTTATTCCTTAGGAAGGACATTGGAGGATTAAAAAATGTGAAGACAAATCTTTCTTTATCTGCAAAAAAGCAGGAGAATTTAATAGTGTCTCTCCTGAGCTGGAATCAAGTTGTCCAGAGGTAAGTGGGTTTGTGGTTGTTTTAATACAATACTAATGACATAGAATTATATAGGTAACCTCTAAATACAGCTACAGAACATATGGATGCAAATAGAGAGATAATTTTAGTTTTTCATATTAAAGACATGCATGTTTTGCTTGGAAAAGTCTCACTGTTTGCTTTAAAAGTATGTAAGCTGAATTTTAATGTAAGATTCAAAGCCTTCACAAAATGCCTTTCATGGCTTGTTGTTTCATCAGTGATTGTGACCCAAGTTCCTATTTCTTTCTAGATCAAAAGTGAAGCCCTTTTGTCCACCATCTGTACAAATAATGGCTGTTATATGATGCCTCGTCCCACACATGGTTTTCATACATTGAAATGGAATGTCAGGGTGAAAAACAATCAGTCTCATTGACACGGAGGGTGAATTCTTCCACTGGTACATTAGAATTCCATTTACTTTCAAACACAAATGGCAAGGAGCACAGCTACTTAGCGAGGACATTCCATCCTATTTTCAGGCATTTAGGCTCTGCATTCTGGTAGTAAAAGGAACTGTGTTAAAGTATGACTTCATTTGCCAGCAGTTCCTTTTCAGTGTGGAAAGAGGAAACTTGTTGAATTTCTGTTATATTCAAAACCGCAGAGGAAAAAAAAAAACTCTCTTTTCTAAGCCACTTTATTATTTAGCTCATTGTCTTCCTTTTTTAATGTAATGTCTTATTTCTTGGGAGATGAAGAAACACAAGCAGTTCAGCTGAATTACAAGAAGGTTGAAGCTGAACTGTTTGGAGTCAGATGCAGTCTTTTGCCAGATGTAGAGTGTCCAGATCCAGAATTCTTGTCATACCATTATGGACATTACTGCGTGATTCCAGCTTAGCATTTCCAAAAGTTTAGGGTGACTGCATTTATTTCATTTGGACCAATGTGTTTCGATACTCCAGAATTTTGTATGTTATTAGCGTAACAAAGGTTTGTCACAGTCCTGACTGGGTGAAAAATGTGTAGAGCATTAAGGTTTTCTTGACAAGCTGTAGTCAGCAGTTTGACAGCACTTCAGCTTCTTCTCAGTGCTATGCCCCTCAGGATTGAGTCTCAAGGTATTGAGCTACTGGTCATAAGTATTTTGATCCACTCTGGCAACTTTTACTCAGGATAAATTTCCACTTCTTGTTTCACACCCTGTGAAAACATCTGCTGAACCTTCTTACGGTCCCTTGGCTTTGATCCTTTTCTTTTTAATGTGGAAACAGTTATATTCATTTAATCAAAAGGCTGAGTGAATGCATTATCTCTTTATTCTCTTGCTTATTTAAAACATTTGATCAGAAGACCAAGCAGGTATGCTGCATGAAGTCATGCCAGCAGAGCATACACCAGTCCAGGTGGTGTCTTTTGGACAGCCAGGGGTGAATAGGATGAAATAAAAGACTAATAATGAGGTGAAATGAGGCAAACTGACCATTGACACAGTGTTCTGACTCATCTGATACTCATATTTTCAGTGACCTTGAGGGTAACTGCTCTTCAACCTTGGTAGGAAAGAAAAGATCTATAGGTATGCCAGGAATCATCAGACAGAAGGTACAAAAGGGGGACAAGTTTTTAACAACTATACAATAATCTGTAAAATAATGTTCATTTCTTTTAAGGGATGGGAAAGACATGGTGGATATTGTTACAAAATCGACACTAGCCCTCGAAGTTTTGAACATGCTTCCAGTGGTTATTTCTGCCCATCTGCACTTGTATCAGTAACAAACAGGTAGTTAATCCTATTAGACAGTGTGAAGATACCTCTAATAAGAGCTATTCTAACTTCATGAAGCGTTGCATGGCAAAAGATATTACCACTGTGAGATAATATTTGCTTGAGAGGTGAGCATAATTACTAACATCAGTTAAAATTGAGGGTGTGCTTTGTATTGCTTTCTAATTGAAAATAAATTTACTAAAAAACAACTGTTGGGCTAATAAACACTTGCAGCAATGTGCATACATGGTCATGCAGAAATCTAAAGAAAATGCCTTCTACAGGGGTATGTAACGTCTTTATTGGAAACTTTATTGGTGTGCTTGGAAGGTGTACTGAAAAATGAAAATATACTTACTTTTTATAATGAAAAAATATGAAATTTTAATTCAAACCAATTAATGTTTCATAATTTTTTCTATGTATGTATTCATTTTATGTGATTTCTCAACAAATAGGGTAAGAGAGTAAATGTTTGAAAGCATTTGTCACTGTTTTCCCATGCCTTGTTCTTACTTGCCTCTATTTTAGCTTTAGCAAGAGCTTTCTCCTCTGTAGATGTCCAGATGCTTGGGTTTTCTCTGCTCTCTTTGGTATTTACCATTTATGTTGGCTTTCCATTGAAGTCTGATATACTAACAGAAAAACTATATAGATACTTTAACTGCTGTACATTTATTGTTTAAAAAAACCCCAACCCTAAACAACCAGAAAAAACCCAAACCCTGAAAATATAAGGAGGAAATGTCTGCTCCCTTTAAATCAGGGGAAGTAACCCCCAGCAATCAGATAAACAGTAGGTAGGTGTTTTAGGAAAACACTGGCTACCTGCATAAGGATTTCCATCAGTGGGAATTTGCCCTGCCCACTGGTTTCAGAATGGTGTACAGGGTGTACAGCACTGAGCTGCAAAACAGCAAAGGTCCTTTCAAGGGGAATAAAGGACAAATTCTTGCAGCTCAAATGTGGCAGGGAGCTGAGGCATGCAGGCATCACTGAAATCATATCTTCTGTCTTTTTCTGCTTTTTAATTTTTTTTTTTTTTCCACTTCTGGGTGTAGTCAGCACTAATTATGATGTTAGTTCCCAGTTTCAGTCAGCAGCAGTGGCAAGGAGTAGCAAAAAACATGTTTGTTGAGTGGTTTTGTTGAATTACTGCTGGGCTTTGTTCTGGACTGAAAACTGCAAAAACTTTTCAGTTATTGATCCTAAAATGTTCATTATATATTAAGTTGTAAAGGAAGGAGAATAGACATAAAAAGAGAACATGCAGAGGAAATGAAAGTTAAATACAAGTTCTGAGTCACAGTGTTACAGATATATCCAGTTTTTTACATTAATGTCATCCTTATGTTTAGCCATTCTTTTCAGAGTTTGTGAAACCAAAAACTCGAGTGAGTCCTCATCACACTGGGAAACTTCTTTGCTGTATAATTTTCAGAGTCAGCTGCTTAAATGTGCTCATAAACTGAAACCCTCTTGTATAATCCTGTACCAATTATATCAGAACTAATTGTATTTAAGTGATAATTGGATTACTGTACACAACAGCTATAACTTGCAAAAAGGTGTGTATCTCTCACATAACTTTAGTGAAGAAACCAAAGAAAAAAAAAGTGATTCTTTGTAGTTAGTTCAGCTGGTGCTTTGGATCCTTCAGATCTGGTGTCTTAGCGCTGGTTTGTGTGTCTGCTGGTTTCAGTAGGACACTTCTATGCAGAGACTTTTCTTTCTTCTGGAGTCTTTTCAGACCCCACTAACTTTTTTCCTTCATACAAGGATTTTCTTGTTTTTATTTGTGCATCATTAATACATTCTATCTTTCCATCTTGTAATTCAAGCATTGAGGTTATAAGATCTGATTCTAGTGTTTCTTTTATGTGGTTAACTACTGAAAAAAATAGGGAAAATTTGTGGCTTGTGATACAGATTTGTGCCTTGAGGTCCCCACAGCATTCTGTTGAGAAAATTAAGTATCCCTACTACCTTTTTCTCTTATGAGATAACTTAAATTATTTCATGAGAGCTATTCACTGAAATACTGATTTACCTATTTTATTCTAAAAGCTTTATCTTGATTATCTTACTAAGGTTTGAACAAGCTTTTATCAACAGCATGATCCACAGCATGGCAGAATCTGAGAGAACTTATATTTGGATAGGCTTGCAAGACCTTAACAACACAGGAGAATACTTTTGGTTAAGTACAGCAGGAAAGAATCACTCTGTGAGCTACACAAACTGGAGCAAGTACCAGCCACGTGAGTAACATGTTGGTAAAAAAAGCAATGGCTTGGAAATGGAAACTGGGGAGTGTGCTCTCTTCTCCATGGCACCAGTGGCTTAGCAGGGATGGAAGAGTCCCAGTCTTTTCCCAGCCTAGCCAAAAAAGCAGAGAGATAAATTTACATTTGCTGTTGGCTCCATAACCTAAAGTTGCCTGTAGATGGGCCCTCCTAGCTAATCCCTGAAATTTTTCTTTTCCTGTGAGGTGTTTTACATACATTCCTTTATGAACCTTAATATATTTGTTGAATACATCAAGGTTTTGAAAAAAACTTCAAAAACCAAACTTGATGTTTTCCATCCATTTCTTTATGAACTTTTCAAGGGCTTCTTGAGACTCCCAGCAAAAGGTCCTAGAAAAGTAATGAATTTTATTCAGTAACAGTCACAATTTGAGATTTGCATTTTATGTGAAATATAAGCCAGAGGTTGCCAGATACATTTATGTGAATAACAGCACTGTGTGGAGGTTTCTTCTTCTTCTTGTTTAGTCTGATCTAGTTTGTTATAGTAACTCTAAGGAAAATATTCCAAGGAAACAAAAGGTGAAAAACTTAAATAGCTGTTCAACCTTTGAAACTGCTAGGCAATATCTGAAAATAGAGATATAATTATAAAGATACTCCATTTCAATAATGACTCTCTACATTTATTGGTATTTATATTATTTACTACTGCAAAAGTAATAAAAATGTAATGTTTTTAATTGCATTTCTTCTGCATTTTGTGAGAGGAAGCGTTTTGTCATGGTTCATTTTAAAAGCTCAAGTCAGCACTAAGACAGGCTTAAAAACTTAAAGAACTGGCTGCTGACCAAAGAATTTGACAGTTTTCTGAGTTCATTAAGGTTTTATCCAGAAACTCATTACAATAAAACAACCACTTGACAAAAAAAAAAAAATCACAAAATTCCGATGTTTTATTCTGATATTCAGCTCTTATTCCCATGCCTAGGTCGTTCTGGAGGATGTGTGGCTTTGCGAGGGCAGCATCCTGTTGGTTACTGGGAGGTGAAAAGCTGTAAGAACTTCAAAGCAATGTCATTGTGCAAGCAAAAAATCAATTCTTATGAAGAACCTGAACTTACTTTTCAAAAATATTCAAGTTCCTGCTATTTTGGATGGGAGTCGGAACCTAATCTGCTCAACTGCTACAAGGTACATGTCATACTTTCTGATTCTACACCTGCTTAAGGATATGCTGCTTCTAAAGCATTTTTGATGAGGCATTATTTTTTTCAGTCAGCAAACAAAAATTTCCTGTTACCATCCTGCACTGTATTTAAAAATGAGAGAAAGTAATAAGCATCAGAGCTATGCCTGTAATATACATGACTTTAGTTTGGAAAAACAGTGAGTTAATATTTGATTTTTATAGGTTTCTGAAAAAAATGCTCTCTGAAATGAACTACATTAATGAAAATGTTTATTTTATTGCAGATATTTCACAATGAAAAAGTTCTGATGAGAAGAACGTGGGATGAAGCAGAAACGTTGTGTCAAGATTTTGGAGCCCATCTTGCTAGTTTTAGCCACATATATGAAGAAATATTTTTAAACAATCTATTATATACAATTTTTGATAGGTAAATATATTTTTAACATCAACATGATTCATCTTAATCATACTAATCCACAATTTACATTATTCCATCCTCTTTACTAGTGTCCAAAGAAGTCCCTACTCTAATGTGAACATAAAATGGGTGAAATGCATCAACAACATTGCAATGTGATTCTTTTTGAAGATGATCTTTGTGGTAAATGTTGAGCAGCTGTTATTGTCAAGGTGGTATTTTTGTGACTTAACATTCCTGTTTGAAATGGGTGTTCAACAATTTTAATCCTATTCTAAATGTGTTCATCTTGTAAAACATAATCTAATATTTTAATATGAAATCAAGAGTTTACTTCAAGGACACAAAAAAATTAAGAAATGTATTATGGGATGATATATTGAATTCAAGAAGAAATTACTATGTGTATTTGTACTAATAAAAGTTATTCCTGAAATAGCTAAGGAAAAAGTGCGTGAGAAATGTTATTTTCTTTGTTTCTGTTATAGAACAGAAGAGAGACAGTTCTGGATTGGATTTAATAAAAGAAATGCACTTTCTGGAGGGGCATGGCAGTGGTCTGACAGAACACCTGTAATTATCTGTTTACTCTGTATTTCTGTAACCTGTTAAGTCGTATCTGAGCATGCGTTGAACCAAGGCAAAGGCTTTTAGATGTGGGCAACTGCTGTTAATCATGTAAAAAAAAGTTGTTAGGCTTCATAGCTATTCAGTTATTTTTATGAAGAAGTCTGTTCTAAGATATGTAAATTGGACAGGATACTGGGGGAACTTGGCTGTGGACCCTATTATTTCTATTTTACCATCATAATTTAGGCAGTTGTCTAGTTGTTGCTTAGATGTTCCTATTGTATACACGCCTAAATCCTTTCCCTTTATGATGAGGTTTTTAAATGCTTCATCTTGTGTTGTCAGTGAAAGAGAATGAATGTGCTGTTTTCAGGTTGTATCTTCGTTTTTGGAGGACAAGTATGTTGAAGATGACTCTAGAAACTGTGGTGTGTTCAAAGTAAACAGAACAGTCTTTCCAGCACACTGCAATGAAAAGCGTGAATGGATATGCAAAATACCAAAAGGTAGAATGTTAATTAAAATGCATTGTCTGTTATACACATTACTTGCAGTTCAGTAGAGACAAAGAAAATATATCTAAAAGTCTCCTTTTTAACCACCTCTGGAGTTCTCATTGGTCTTGTGCATGAAATCATGGCAAGGCCAAATGAGTTATTCCACTTGCATTTGTTGCCCAGTTAACAGATCCAATGTGAGCATTCAATTTAAAAACATATAACAAGATTACTAGTAAGATAGCAATACTCATTCAAAGTTGTTATTCATAAAAACTACAGTAAATGTTTTTAGTAAGTATGGCAATTATTTTATTTTATTCCACATTTAAGTCCTTTTTTTATCCCTGAACAGGAATAGCAATAGTCTTAATGATTTTTGGTTTGTACTTTTCTTGCAGGTGTCAAACCAATGAGTCCAGTTTGGTACACAGCAGGTATGAAAATATTTTCTTTTTTCATCTTGAAACAATATAACTTGGAAATGTAATTTAAGCCTTTGTTAAAAATAAAATAACTAAAATATTCTAAGTTGAAATATTACAGTAAGTAACTCTGTAGGAACTTCTTGTTACAGATAAATCTGCCACTGCTGTTTAGGAACACCAGAGCATCACATACTGCTTTGGTTGGGTTAAGGAATATTGCCAGTAATAAGCACAGGAGTTTGATAACCTGATCATCACTTTAAAATTGCCCTGCTGTTAAGCCTGGACAACTCTCTTGATATCTATCTCAGGGGACAGAGTATTAGGGGAAAAAAAAACCTCATCATCCATTTTTTGTCATCACAAATTGTTAAATATGGTTCTGCTGTTCCTAGTGGTATATTTGTCCCCTGTGGCTGCAGGCAGGCTATGGGAGTAAAATAGGGTGAGACTTGAAATGAGTTTTTCACCCTTTCACACCACTGACTCTCTTGCTTATTTTCTAGAGCTGCCCTGGTCATATTATCAAGGAGCAGAATATCTTTTCCATGTCAGCCCTGCAGAATGGGAAACCTGTAAGTTTGTCTGTGGCTGGCTTCGTGGTGGATTGGCAATTATGAATTCTTCTGGTGAACAAACTTTTATTCAAAATAAAATAAGGAAGGTAAGAAAAAGTACCCCTTTTAAAAAAAAAAAACCCTCAGGTAGTAACTGGCTATCTTCTGCTGTATCTATCTTTCAGAGAATCTGTCTGCCTGTTTTTCCAGGTAGAATCCAAAAGACATTTTACTTTGAAATAATGTTCTTGCTATCTTAATTTCCTATATCTCTCCCTGAAGCTCTGTTTAGCTTAAGAAGTCAGTAGCATTTCAAATCTGAAGAATCAGCTCTACTATTGAGCAGGTTGATCAATCTGCCTCAAAACACCCAAGAGGAGCAAAATCCAGCTTCCTATCCCAAAGTTGGGAAAGTGTGGGGGGCAAAGAGAAAGGTGTGTTTCATGTGTGGTGTACATTCTTCTGTTTCTTCCTCTCCACCCACCCCTGCTGGCCAAGGGGAGCTGTCATGGTTCCTCACATGCACACAGTGGTTCTGCATCCCCTGGGATGTCTCCTGATCCAAGTGCAGTTCTGCATTCCCATTTTGTCACTTGGGAGGTCACTTGTGATCAGTTAGCAATACAGGGGGATGTTACAGAGGGATGTTTCAGAGGGTGTATTCACATGATGTGGGCAGTAAATACAGATGTTTGTAATGGTCTCCATAGTTTAAATCTTCAACACCATCTGTTGAGGACGGCTGGCCAAGAGTGAAGGATTGCCAGTTTCTCTGCATCTTAATTGTATGTATGTCTATAAACCTTACAGGAGAGTGCTTATGGCCATGGGAATAGATTACCTTTTCCTCTGTGTGCACCAGCGTGGGTAATATTCCAATCAGTCCACAGATTTGTATGATGTCTACTGAATTAAACTCCCTTGTGACTATGGACTTTTATATGGGGGGGAAGAAAAAGACATTTTCCTCTAAATTTCCTCCTCTAGTTTACAGCAGAACCTTCCCTAGAACCTTGCTGATGTAACAAACAGCTTTGACAGTGAGAACTAGCTTCGCAAGCAGATGAATTCCCAAGAAACTGAGTCTATTTCCTTTTAGGTGTTCTCAGTAAAAGCAAAATAATGAAAACATTAAAAATTGATGCAAATAGTCTGTCTGCCTTACTGAGGACAAAATTCTGCAGCTGTAATGTAAAGGAATATTGTAGTGTAATCTTTAAAAGAACATCTTGTTCTGGGTAGAAAAGCTCTTGACCCACACTTACTGTGTACAGGCCTTCTGTGCTTTTAACTTGTAAAACAAAGCATAAATAGAATTGTGTTATACTAATATGGGGTCTTTCAGTTTCCAAGGATTTACACATAATTTTATCTCCTTTTTAAGTAATTTTATATTAAAGCATGATGAAATAGATTTAAACCAGTAGATCATAGCAGAAAAAACCATGATGAACAGCAACAGAACTGGCTATGCTGTCTTGTCTTCTTCCACATCTACCAGTCTGTGATGTGATATAATTACTGTATTACCTAACTTAATATTTATGACTTAAAAAATTATATAAATTTAAAAACTTAAGATCGCTTAAAATGGATAATCAAATGTGGCTTTAAAGTCATGTTTACTTACATGATATTTTTTAAAAGGGGATTTATCATTAGAATTAGTGGGCATTTCAAAAGTTTATGAGCATTCCGCAGTGAAAAATCTTAAGTTTAGTCTCCTGACACTGGAAATCAGCTTAACTTCCTAGTAGTTTTGTCTCAGAATACAAAATACACTGTAAATGTATATGTATAGGTATAGGTATATGTATATATTATTATATGTATTATTATATTACACTGTAATACAGCTGTTTTAAAGCCTGCTGGGTTTGGCTGAGCTTTCTCCGCATAGCCACGTTAGTCCCTGAGTGATTGTAACTATTTTCCTTTGGAAGTAGGAGTAAGTATGGCAGTCACTAAAATAACATTCAGCTGTCCAAATAGACTTTGCATGTGTCATTTGAAAACTTGGTCAACATTTCTTAGTATGGAATTTGGAATCACATTTTTCACTATTTCTTTAAAATCTTTAATTTCTAGGCTGAGTGCTATAATTAGAAAACTAAACTCAGGGGGCAGGCAATATCAAATCAGAGAGCATTCCAGAGTCTTTGTCAGAAATGTCTGTTTTCTTCATTTGATATTGCTATGTAAGATGTGAGCTGGAGAAATCCTAACTGTAACTTGAAGGACAGTTTGGAAGCATTACACAGGCTGGACTTTCAGACAAAAAATAAATGTATTACAGATACGAGGTGGCTTATCTAGCATCCTGCACATTCAGAACCTTTTGTTTTTTCTTTTTCCTGAAGCCCCCAAACTGTGACTAAGGGGCTAACTTTAAGTGAAACCAATTCATTGATTAAGCTAAAATCAATTCAACAGAGCAATAACACATGGCTGTTTGAATTGCATTATTTCCATGGCTTTTCAATAATGCTTTGCCTTTTAGAAGAAAAGGTCTAGACCCTTTCATGAGAACAGCAATCAATTTGGAAAGTATCTCTTGAAAACTGGTATGAGCCATACAAAGTTAGCAAATGTTCAGAAAGCATTTTGGAAACATTGAGGATCAGCACTATATTACAGCTCAAAGGAAATACTTGCTATTGTTTAATTTTAGGAATAAGGGAAAAACAAATTCTGGTCTAAGATGACAGTCTTTTCAAACCAGATAGGCTGTAAATTCCTAAAACTGTAAATTCCTACATTACAGGAGACACATCAGCAATCCTGTGGAAAGATGGGAGCTAAATCATGCTCTACTCCAGTGAATAACCTCACTGAAGTTACATTAATTAACATGGGCAGGATTTAGCAAGTGATCTTCCCATTGGAACCCAGTGGAGATGGTATTTGAGTACACAGTCTGACTTTAGGGGTTTGTTAATGCATTGGTAGAAGGGCAACAACATCTAAACACTTGGCAAAACATTTCTTTTCTAGCTGTCGAGCAGTGATGTTCACTGGTGGATTGGATTGCACGCAGAAAACCTCAGTGATGAGTTTCGGTAAGAATTCGTGTCTGCCACAGCTGCTGTGAGTTGTGCTTGGCATGGCCTGTCCCAGTAGGATGGGCCAAAGCAGCTTGGGAGACTGAGTGGGATATTCAAGAGACAGATTCTCATTTAAATATCATTCAGAATAGTGCTGCTCTTAATTTATCTCTGTATTGCAATATTCCTTCTGACGGGGCTGTAAAAGACATTTATATTGACCTTGGTCACAGTGGTTGGTTGTTTACTTTCTCCCTTGCATCTCCTTTTGAACTTGTTATTGGAGGGTGTAATTTTAGGTAAGGACAGGAAAAAGTGAAAGTTCATTCTTAATATTTCTCTGTAGGTGGAGAGATGAATCACCAGTAACGTACCAGAACTGGGATGAAGGGAGGGAAAGAGAGCTGCAGAAACCAGGGAAAAGATGTGGCTTCATTTCATCACAAACAGGTTTCTTTTATATTTCCTTTTGCTGCAGTAATTGTGACTTGATTCTGTTGTTGGCCAAAGGGTTTATTTTTATTTTTTTTCATTGCTTTTGAGATATGCAGTCTGTATTAAAGTCCTGTTCCATGGTTATAATTTGTATGACTCCTTCTGTGACTAAGGAAAGAATAGTGAAATATCATTAATATGCTCAGAGACTAGGTTGTAGGTTTTAAGAGTATTTTTATAGTTACAGGTCTCTAATGTCAAAATACAAAGATTTCAGTGCTATTGATGCCTCACTTTTAATTGGGCTTTTATTTGGGACAGCAATAATGTTAATGTGTTGCTGGTATTCACAGATACTTTTCTCATCGCCAAATGACACACATGGACTTAGCAATAATTTTTCCAACATCTTTATACGGTTTTTCTCCCAGCACATGACTTTAAGTACTCAGGTTTCTACCTTATTTTTGATCCCATAGCCAATCTGCTGAGGGATTTTTGGGTCCCATAATTTTGGTGTTATCCTTTTAATTATGGCAAATTTCTATATTTCACTAGGCTATTAAAAAAAAATCACTGTGCTGCTGGTTTAATGACTTGTATCATCTCACAGTGTCTGTTTTCTGATGATCTGCAAGTCACATCATAAAGTAAACATGTCAGGTTCCAAGGAAAATAAAAATAGCTATCTTTGTATCTGTGAGAAGAGCTGAAAAGGTTAGTGCAGCTGCAGTCTTGTAATCCCAACCTTGAAAGTCAAAATTGGAAAAATGTAAAACCTTTGTTATTTCCACACATGATCTTGGCGTTTTGATTTGTGACTTTTGAATGCTTGAGTCTGCTATTGCCATATTTAGTATCAGGTAAAAGGAAGGGATGCCCACCCTCCCCCCTCTGCTGGCCAAAGGTGGGGGCTGGCCAAAAATTTGTTGAGCTTCCTGAAAAGTGTGTTTTCTTTCTAAGCAGGTCAGCATTTTTTATCATCACCTGAATCTTGCCAAAAAATTTCAATGTAAGGAAGTCAGACTATTTTATCTGGAAGGCATATTATTTTTTTCATAATTTATTTTTCAAATAAATCATTATATAGTCATATGTTATGTTACTCAGTGTAGAGGAATTGGTTTTACTTGATGAAATTAAACTGGAAATAACATTATGTGCCCATGAGCTGTCAAATCCATTGTAATGCAGTATGTCCAAATGTATTTGATGTAGAATCTCTTTTTACTGAAACACTAAACAATATCTTAGCTATCTAAGAAAAAACCCTTTCCAATTCTCAGCATTGAACTGTGATTTTTCTTTTTACTCAGGACTCTGGGGTGATGAAAACTGTACTGTTTCACTTCCCTGTATTTGTAAACGTAAAATTCCAAAGAAGATAGAGAAAGAGATTCCAAAAGACCTGAACCAACAAGGAGCATGTCCCAAAGGCTGGTTACATTTTGGATTTAAGGTAAAAGCTTTTTTTATGCTGTTTCGTTGTTCAAAATGCATTCCATATGTAGGACAGAAATTGTGCTTAAGGATTACTTAATATTTGAAGATTTTCCTGTTTTTTGAGAACAGGGCCCTTAGGTTTATAACCACTGACATGGTGACACCAAGATTAATTGCTGTTAAGTTGCTGCCCACACTTTAAGAAGTTGTCTAAACAAGGTGTTAAAAATTTTTCTTCAGTTTCAGGGAGTAAATACTCATGCAAAAGCTCTGCATTTGTGCCTTTGCCATAAAAAGCCTGTCCTTTTGGCATAAAGAGCCTCTCTTTTTCACGTATGACAATTCCAAGTGTCTTTTATGATCTCAAAAGAGGTCTCTAACCCCTTGATGTACTAAATGCATCCCTAATTGCTGCTGTCCTCTGAAACATGCTGTTTAAAATGGGCTTCATTAAAGATAATTATAGGCCCTAGTCTATTTGCAGTTGAGGGTCAAAAGGTAACTATTTCTTCTGGCTTCTCTTAAATGCCTGAGTTCCTTAATAGCAACACGCGTTGAGGTGGCTGAATTTATCCCAGTGCTCACTGCAGTGACTGCAAGGATAAATTTAACCTCAATTGTTTGCCTTGAAAAAGCTGATTTGAATGCAATCCAGATCACAGCTGAAAAGTAACACTGAGCGTGCTGGAGATGTCCATGGCAGGACAGAAAACAGTGAAATATTTAACATTTAGTAACAGCATGTGAAATGTTTTAGTGATCACTCAGTGATAAATGACTGATGGAAAGCAAATAAAGCAAGTTTGTTTATTTGGTTTTGTTTTTTGAAACAGTGCTTTTTAATACAAATTCCAAAGGATCCAGAACATCTGAGAAACTGGTATTCTGCACAAGAATTCTGCAGTAACAATGATGGGTCACTTGCTATCCTGGAAGATGAACTGGAGCAAGGTATAGTGCTGAAAATATTGATAATAAATAAAACATCATCTTTATTAGGATGCTGTAGTAAAGTTTAATCTTGGATACAGATTTAGGAAAGAAGATTGCTCATCTATTACCCATGGTTCCGCTGCTTTAAATACATTAAGATTTCTCTTTCTCAGTTTGCCAAAATGTAAAGGTTCACTCAGATATACGACAGGTACATTTTAAGGAGTAATTGCAAATTCTTTTGTGCTTACCACACTTTAAAAATACTCCCAAAGATGGAATAGCCATTTAAAATTTTGCAATTTAAAATTTTTACCTTACCTCATTCTAATCTTTTAATAGTACTTAAAATCTTATCTGTAGTATAGCACCAGGCTGGAGCTGTCAGAGAAATAAATGCCAGCAAATTTGGAAATATTTATGAACCCTATTCATAAAAACCTGTAGAAAACTTTTTCAGTTGGACTGTATTGTGGTTGGACTGGTAGTATTAGCTAGTGGAGTAGGTCCTAACCCAATTGAAATTAATCAATTTAACTGAATTTATAGTTAGATGATACTGAAATGCCACTCATTCTTATTTTCTGGTAACAATGTAACCTTATTGATTGGAAATTAATTTTTTTCAATGCTTTAGTGAGTTGCAAGAGGCTTCATCTATCCCTAAATACTTACTGCTTTATTTTATTTTGTTTCTGTTTCATTTTCTAGCTTTCATAACAATGAATCTGTATGGGTGGAAAACCAGTGTTTGGATAGGTTTCCAGACTGATGATTATGAAAAGCAGTTGAATGAAAATCCTCAAATGTATTCCAACTGGTCACCAGTTGAAGTAGTGGATGTGAGTATTTTCAGAGGAGTTGTGACAGTGAGAAGTTTTTATGATTTTTATGCATAAAAATCATGACTTCCATAAGACAGGGCCAAAGTTGTTACAGCAATTTAGGCTGCTGCTAATTTTTGCAGCTTCAAAGAACTTCAAAGATTTACAGGCACAACTAGAAGGAGCAAACAAGGCACCATCAAGACAGATATTTGCATAATTTGTGGCTCTACTCACGTTCTCTTGCAGCTGGTTTTAAGCAGCAAAGTTGGAATCATGTAGTTACTGTTAGATACTTGGTCTGAGCAAAGTTTAGGAACAAGATTATGAATTTCCTATTTTAATACCTTGTTTTGCAACGTGTTAGTTCCAATTGGAGTTATCATTTTGGTTTGTTCACTGAAAGCTTGTGACTTTTTAATATGAGGTTATTGTTTCAAATTGTATTTATGGTACTGTTCATTGTTTTACCTAAATGTTTGTTACAGAAACTTTGAGATAATTATTCTCCTAAATTTGATGTAATAATTATGCATTGTTTTACACAGTGTGTTTTTAAATTAATATACAGTTCTGTGTTGATTACAGAGAGAGCATTTTAACATTCAAGATCAACTTCCACTGTGTACACTGGTATCAAATAACCCTAATTTTTATTTTACGGGAAAATGGTACTTAGAAAACTGTCAGAAAAATTACGGGTTTGTCTGCCAAAAGACTCAGGGTAAGGTTTTGTCTTGCTTTGCTTCTGTTCTCTTTTCTTACTATATGGGATTTGTCTTCCTTGGTTTTTACCTAGAAGCAGCTTTTTATAAGTGTCTCTAGAAAAAGGAACGTAAGAGATTTCTAAGACAGTTTGCTTTTTAGACAGGCTAGCTCTACACTATTGAATAAATCAGCAGCTGGGATGTAGAAGTAATTGCTAGAAAATATTCTCTTATTAAGTTTTCCTCCTAACTTTGAGCATTCTGTACCATGTCTTTGAATTATAAATAGAGATGAAATTTCATGTCTTCTCTCATGGCTGCAGAGAAACCACATGAAATTGCAAAAGGCTAAACTGAGGGTGATTTTAATGAAAATATGATTTAGGGTGGGGGGTTGTAACTTGTAGTGTTAGATCAGAAGAGACTCTAGAAAATTTAACCCTAAAGAGACAACTCTGCTGCTGCTGCCTGGGAGGGGAGGCACGGCCAGCTGGGAAGCAGAACAAGTCCAAGCTTTGGGCAGTGCTTCCGTGGGACTCAAACAAAGCAGGATTTTACATCATTTATTGGGAATTACAGTTGTGAGAAGGGCTGGAGCGATCCTGTACACAGTGCAGAAAGAATAAATAAATGTGCTTTCCTGCTGGTTTGCTTCAGTTACATCCCAAACGTTTGTGTTTTAACCCCTTGCTGCAGCTTGAGACAGATGGGAAAGGCGTGGAAAGGCAGGAAGGAAAAGCCTTGTGGTGGCCGGAATTCTGGCGAGGATTTGGGCTGCAGTGAGTGCTCAGGATTTCCCAGCTGTGTCACTGAAAGTCGGGAATAAAACTTTCCAACACTGTAATTTCAGTGTTAGAAAGCTGACTTACTTTATTTTGGCACCAGGCGTGCAGGGAGTATCTCCTCCTAATTCATGCCCTGCAGCCAGCCAGCAGACTAGTTGAAATCTGTGAAACTTATACATATTCATTACATTTCCCCAAACTCGTACATATATGCTAAACGCTCCCGCGAATTTATTTGCATATTTAAATCACTTCTTGGAGCTTGTTTACTTTGAAGTAGGGGTCTTTTGAGGGTCTCTGGTGGCCATTTGGGGAACATCCCATTCCTCCAATTACCTTTTTTTGGTCATAGCCCTCTAAAAAAAGTTTCTTTTCTTGGAACGAATCCCAGTGATGTGGGCTGTTCAAGATATTCTTGATATGAGCGTTGATACTGCTCAGGCCCACAGTCTTCAAGATGATCCCTTGCACTGTTGGTTAAAGCTAAAGGAATTCAAAAGACTTAAGCTCTATTTGTTACAATGGAAGGTTTTCCCTGCAGGGAGGTGAATCTGAGTGGTCCATGGGCCAGGCTGTACTGCAGCTTGGCACTGCCCCATGCACAGCAAGTGTCCCTGGGTTAAATGGACCATCCTGCCTCCCCAGTGGGACACCCATGGCACTATCTCAAGATATCAGGCAGTTCAGCTTGCTGATTCAACATAAAACTTCCCTGTATTTTTTTCACCTCCTGCTTTTTTTTTTCTTTTTTTTTTTTTGTCTAATTAATGTCATTTTCTGCAGCTTTTTACAGGCTGTGTCAGCTTTGTGCAGGGTCAGGCAAACACCAGACCAAGAAATTTGCAGCAGGAAGAGCAGAGAAGCAAGGAAGGGAGTAGTGAGACAGCCTCTTGCTAGCAGTAGTGAACTGCTGAATTTGCTCAAGTGTCCAAACAAATGTGTCAGTTCCTGGAAAGATGAGATGGTGCTTTGCTTCTGCCATCCTGCCTGCATTCCATTTCCTCTTTTTTGAATTATTTTCTGAAGGAGACTAAAACAAAAGAAAGCAGCAGGGGATTTGAACTGAGTTCTGATCTCTCGGTGATGCTTGACTTATTGTGTCAGTGATTTACAGCATTTCCTGCCCTTTTTTAAGCAGTGACACACGCTGAAAGCTGGAACAGAGCAGGGTGCTTCAGTTAGCTCAAGAGCAGAACTTTTTCTTGCTTAAAAATTTCTAGTCTTAAATGGTTTGTGAATGACTGGTAATAAACTCATTTACTATTTTAAAATGTTTGTTTTCACTCCTCCTCCTCTCTTAGCCATTAAGGGAACCAAGTCTAGAAAGGTCTTTGCTACCTCGTAGCGAAGCAACCATTTAGTTTTGTAATCACGCAGAAGCTTTACAGTGAGAAATATTCCAAACTGACAAACAGGTTCAAAACAGCATCATTTTTTGAGTACACTGGAAGCATTCACAAACATTAGCAAAGGCATTTCCCTCCTGTAAGAGTGTGAGTGAAGCAGCATCACAGACTGGGCTGAGCTGAGATGGTCTCTGTCTTCTGCTCTTTTTATTTATTTATTTTTTTTTTTTAACATGAGACTCTCTCTGACTTCCATAAAGCTAAGAACCCTGCTTCTTCCTTTCATTGTTCTGGACATTGCCGGGTTAGTTCATCATCAAAAACACATTTAAGTCTCAATTTCTGGATTCTGTTTAAGTGCCACACTACGGGCTTCCTACATTGGCTCATGGATATTAAAGATGAGCTTGAGAAGCTCCCAAGCATTTACTTTGTTATTCTATTGGCTGTATCACTTATTTGAGGCCAGGCCTTATGATTTAAGATGATTGTGGAAATTGTTAATAATAATAGCTCAAAAAATAGGTAATCTAATTGACTAATGCAAGGTATCTGGGGATAAAAACCACTCTGCAGCCCACTGCTCCTGGACATTTGGGATATGCCCAGATCTGGTGATTTCTTACTGACCTCTAAAGGTGCAGTCCGTGGAACTAACCTCATTCAGGTTTGGGGGTTTTTTTTAATACATTAAACTCACCCCTTCATGTAATGAGTTTTATGATAGACTTTCAGATACTGTTCTAGTAGTCATTGTCTTTTTTAAATTTCACAGTGCCTTCCTAATACCAAGGAGTTTGCAATTTTTTCATTTGTTTGTAATGATAGTTCTGATTGCTTTTAGGAGCTGCTCAGATATGATCAAGTTGCCTGTTTTAAAAATAAGTTCTTTATTTCTGTTTATAACAGACGTATCCAGACATGTTAACAATGCATCTGATATGTATCCTGTGCCAGACACTTTAGAATATGGAAACAGAATGTATAAACTAATAAGTGGGAATTTTACATGGTCTTCAGCATTACAAGCCTGCATGGCAAACAGTGCAGAGCTGGTGAGCATTACAGACCAGTACCACCAGGCTTTCCTCACAGTCATCGTCAGTCGGCTGGGATACAACCACTGGATCGGGCTCTTCACTTCCGACGTACGTAGCAGAATCCCTGGCTGGGGATGTGATGCTGCCAAGGAGATTTTCCAGTAACAAGCTAGTGAGATGTGTCATTGATTTGGTGTCACAGAAAGTTTGCATCTGGAGATAAAACCCTGAAAAATTTGAGCCTTAAACTTTTATTTTTTTTTTTATCTTTTAGCATAATGTGTAAGTCCAGTGAGAGCCAGTTTGGTGCAACAACTACTGAAAACTTAAAGCCATAGAAAACTTTAAAAACCTGGGGAAAGAAATCTCTTGTAATGCTGACATTGAAATTTCATTGTATCATTTGTAGTAGCCCAATGGCCCAAATAACTGCGTGCTGAAAACAGAAAATTAGATGTAGTTTGTAGTCTCCCAAGAGTGAGTTGGGACGATCCTTGGCTCTGCCTTTTGTTGATTCCTTCTGGGCCTTTAGGGAATTAAGACATTCTGTAATGCCTGGTGAGGATGCCACCAAAAGAAGAGTAACTCTTGTGGTGCTAAAGTATATCAGAAAGATAACCTGAAATATGTTTTAACCTGAAATCTGTTTTGGCAGAATGGGCTTAACTTTGAATGGTCAGATGGGACCCGGTCTTTGTTCACCTTCTGGGAAGATGACGAGTCCCAGGCCTTTGGCAGCTGTGTTTACATTGATACTTCAGGGCACTGGAAAAGTGCAAATTGTGAACAATTTCTGCAAGGAGCAGTTTGCCATGTGCCACCCAGTAAGTCTGTCAAGGTTTATATATTAAATCTTTGCATCTGCAGATGTATGTACTGACAGTGGAAATACGTGAAAGGAGTTTAACTGGTTGGAGGGTAAACAATGTTGAGCAAGGCTGACTATTACTTAAAACTGAAGTATATTTCTCTGTATTTCCTATTTGTGAAACCACTGAGGTCTGATCTGTAGGAGAATGGAAAGAGAACTTTCATAATGGAAAAGAAACAGAAAAACTACTCACTCTGTCTCTTCAGTGAACACTGTATTATCTGTGAAAAATGAGGATTGCTAATGACCTAGCTTGAAGGGAAATAAATCCAGTTTGCTGCAGTTAACTGTGGGATGGGAGAAGGGAAGCATTTAGAACAAGGTGAAAAAATCAATCATATCTTCACTGATGAATACATCAAAGATTGTGCAATTTTGTTTAGTAAAGGTAAAAAATATTTTTCTGTATCCTAAAATATGCTGTGTTTCCTGCAATGCTCTGTCAGTCACCTGGGCCTCAGTTAAATCCAGAATTGAGGTCTGGAACCCCGTTCAGTGCCAGGCTGCAGGGTCTTGTGGCAGCACCCAGTTCTTCATGTAGTTCCCATTCAGAGGTGTTGATCACCTGGGCCCCTGATGAGCTCATGACCTCCTCTACACATCACTGTCAGATTGTCCTGATCCTGCTGTTGTAATCCAGCAAGGCTTTTGATCAGAAGTAAAACCAACTGTATTCATTTAATACAAATACACGCAACCACTAGATTTTCACTTTGAAAAAACAGAGGCATAACACAATAACATGCTTATTAGCATTACTCCAAAACAGTGTGTGGAATGTTATATTAATGTGTATTTTGTTTTGCCAATAAAGCTGTGCTGTTACTTCACAGAAAAGAAACTCAATGCCTATAAAGGCTTATGTTCAGAAAAAAATGTACCCTGGATCAAATTCAAAAACAGTTGCTACAGCTTTTCCACAGTTCTGCAGGGCATGAGTTTTGATGCAGCATATGAGGTCTGCAAAAATCAAGGTAAGTGATTACTTTGTAGCTACCAAATGTCATTGTGATATCTTAAATCAATATTTGTTTTCTGAAATGACTGAAATCATGGCATATGTTTTCTCTGTTTCAAGATAACGGTAGTGGAACTCATAAGCCAACTATGAAATTGGAGGCAGTATGCATAAAAAAAAAAATGTTCCTTTCTGTGTGAGAATACTGATTTCTCCAGTAAAACATAACATGAACATTTTTCCCTTCAAATTTGTTTTAAAGTCATGTGAGAATGGTTTTGTATTTGCTTGAGCATTTTCACATAAATTACAAATTTAAGAACTTATAATGTATAACCAGACTTTTTGAGCTCTTCAATTAAGACTCATAATGTTAAGTTTTTGAAATGCAATGTTACATTTTAATAACATGGATTGCTTGAAAATTTGTTGTGTGTTTAATTTGAAGGATCAAATCTTCTGACTATTCAAGATGAAGATGAAAATGCCTTCATTTTGGAAGAATTGCACAGTTTTGGTTATTCTGTACAAATGGTTTGGTTGAACATTCTGCTAGTTACAGACAGTAAGTTTGGGGAAGAATAGAACTCTATGTAAGAATCTGGTCTGTGTTTGGGTTGTTTTCAAAATAAACATTTCCATAACCATTTTTCAGAGCACTTTTGTCTTTTGAGGTTTTGTTCACTGATTTGTGTCTGTTTATGATGTAGTAAAACCAGTGAGGCTTTCTGCAATGGTTACCAGTATTTTGAATACTCAATATGCATACATGCATGTAAATGCCTTTTTTTCCTTCTTAAAGGTACACTACAGAGTGCCTTCTGTGTTAACTACATAGGATGTTTTAAAATCCTTCAAGAAAAAAAAGTAATACAGTGGCCAAACAGACAGAATCCTAGTATTCTGTAATACTGTTTTTTCATGTGAGGGTAAACCTGACTGAAATAGAAATATTTCTCAAAATACTATTCTGTTTTGTAATAATTTTCAACTTCTGCCTGTAGATGAGACAGTCTCCTGGTTTGATGGTTCTCCTTTAAATTATTCTAACTGGGGCATCAGAGAGCCTGAATTTGATCATCTCAAAGGGAATTTCTGCATCAGCTTGAGGACCACAGATGGAGTCTGGCAATTATCTCCATGCAGAGAAAAAAGGGGTTTTGTGTGTAAAATGGATGCAGGTATGTACTTCCTTATAACCACTGTTTTACTTGTTCCTCGTTGCTTGCTTACTTGGTGTCAATTTTCCTTTAATTAATTCTGTCCCTTGGCATGGAGGAAAAAAACCAACATCTCTAAAAGCCCCAGGCAGCTGGGGTGACCTCTGTTTGGGGAGCCTGGGCAGCCACTGCCAAGTGCAGGATCCTCCCTGTGCATCAGGGTGACCTCCACAGCCCCCAGGGAGGGCAGGTCACAAGGCAGCTGTGAGCCCACGCAAAATCCCTCAGCCACTGCTGGACCCACTACCCAGACTGATGTGCCTCTGCATGCTCCTGTTCATGAATTTGTACTTTAAGAAGTGGGTAAATACTGCTGCTCATCCTTGCACAAATGCCAATTAATATATTCCACCAAATTAAAGGGATTTTAATAACATACTAGATTATGTTTAACTTGGCCAGTTGGAATAACATTGACATGAGTCAAATTAAACAAAGAATAGCCTATTCTTGTTGGTTTAGGTAGATTGTCTTCTCAGTATCCATTTTAAAGTGAATATACGTAATAACCTCTGTGGGTCATTTTGTGACTGTTCTGGATTTTATTTCAGATACTGATACAACAGAATCCTCTGAAAAAGGTAAACTCTGCACTTTTTTAATAAGGAATAATACACATCTTGAGCTGATATTTTGTGAGTATTTTTTACTGTTAAACCTGTAATTTGAAATATGTGACATGTAAGGAGTAGTAATGTTTTCCTTAAAAGAGCTATATGTTTATATTTCAAATGACTTGTAATTGTAGCTATATTTGCTTAATAACAATTTCTGTTCTTCCCTTTCAGCATCATACAGTGGGCTTGTAGCTCTTGCTGTTCTTGTGACGTTGGTGATGTTGGCTGCCATTTCCCTTTTCCTGTGGTGCCTGCACAAAGAGAATAACCAACTCTTCCGCAGGATACTGTGGGTCAGAAACTCCTATTTGCCACAGATTAATGCTGATGGTCCTGCTTTGGAAGAAAGTATCCTCATTTCTGACTTTGAGAAAAGTGAGAACAATTAATTGTTCAGGACTAGCAAGTGGTCTTGTCTTCTGTGTGAAACTTCACAGCCTACAGTGGTTTTTCTCATTCTTGGGAGTCCCTTGGAGTGCCCATATCCTGAGAAACCCTCAAGGCCATCGGAATCAATGCTGGGGGAGCTCCCTACCCTGGAGATCTTTTGCTTTGTTGCAGGATGAGGTGAGGATGCAAGGCAGAGGCATGGAGAAAATTTCTTCTCTGGGACAGGCCAGGAATTGAAAATACTCACAGACCATAAACCTTCAACCTCTCACTTGGAGCAGTCATGTTTGTGGTCCCAGAGCAGTGGGCATTTGCATGCAACTTTTTCCTTTGGGAATGTTTGGGCCTTTGTGTTTTCTTTTTATACTTTGCAGAACCTGCTTATCAGCTGGCATTAAAATTTGAAATTTGGCCTTGAATTTAGGAACTCTGAAATATATTCCAAGGATTATGGGGAAGACCTCCTCTCCTCTCCTCTCCTCTCCTCTCCTCTCCTCTCCTCTCCTCTCCTCTCCTCTCCTCTCCTCTCCTCTCCTCTCCTCTCCTCTCCTCTCCTCTCCTCTCCTCTCCTCTCCTCTCCTCTCCTCTCCTCTCCTCTCCTCTCCTCTCCTCTCCTCTCCTCTCCTCTCCTCTCCTCTCCTCTCCTCTCCTCTCCTCTCCTCTCCTTTTTTTTTTCCCCTGGCAAAATGAACGGTTATTTTTTTCTGCAAAATGAATGGTTATTTTTCAGATGCTAGATTCTTGTCACATTGATTTCCAAGCTTGCAGGGAGATGAAGTCACTCTTGACTTGACTCTGCCAGGGTTTTGGTAGTTTGGCCTGTGATTCCTGGTTCATGTTATAAAATAAATTAGTCTAGAGATATAATGGCATATGGGCTTTGTCATCCTGAACTTACATTCATGTGAGATGCATCCAGCATCCTATTAAAGATTTAGCTATGTCATCTCTCACCTAGATTATTTCAGAAATGGAATCCCATCAGCCTTCATTAAAAACATATTCAGGCAATATCTGTTGGAAGAAAAAGCCCCTGCTATAAATATTTCTGGAGGTATGGAATAATGGCTTTACTGTTCACCTGCAGTGTTCCTGTGAGCAGTATTCATGGACATTCTTGCTGAGACCCTGCTCTCCAAAGCAAAGGGCAACATGTGTGGGAGCTACATTGCTGTTTCCAAAGGGTGCTAGTCCTCTAACCCCATCTAGCAGATGCTTTTCCTTTCAGTGTTCATACCAAGGTGCTAAGAAAGAAGATTAATTTTGCTGACCTGTTGCTCTGCAGACTGATGGTTGTGAAGGAGCCAGCTCAGATCTCTGTGCTGTCTCAGTTCCAGCAGCCCAGGACAGAAATGTTTACTTTCCCTGAGATTCTCAGCACCCCAACCAGTCCTCCACCCACCTCTCTGAAAACACCTGTGAGCTTTTCAGGGATATTATTTTTTATTTTTTTGCAATGTGGAAAAACAAAGGTTCCGTGATTGTTACTTCACAATGGATTTAGCATCGTTTCCACCATCTCTAAAAGCTGCTGCAAAGAGCTACATTTGTTGTTCTGTTTCTCAGTTTCCTTGTTTTAAGGTGACTCATTCTCAAAATTTTTGCAAGAGCCCTGAGATGGAGGTTTGTTCCTCAGACTTGAAGAAGCAGCTAAGGCCAACTGAAATGCTTTTATACAGTATTTGTGCACGTGCACAGGAATGTATGACTGCCTATTAGTTAGATTTAATGTGGCAAAAAATTGCCTGTTCATGCCATAAATTCGTGTAGGGCTATTTTAAAAAAATATTTCGTACACAGAACATTTCTGTGCCGGTTTATAGAACTGGTTTTTTTTGATGACTTCTAAGGTTGTAGCTAGCTATCACAAGTTCTTAATCTGAATTTTTTTCTATCATATAGAATACAGGTTTTTCTGTGTACATTCTTTCTAGTGGTTTGACCCCATACATTAGTCTTCAGTAATATTTCTGAAGTTTTGGTTTAGTCCTCTAGATTTATCTGTTGGACTGTTTTTATTTGCAGACCATTATTAGAGTTTGTGGACTGCAACTTTTGCGTACAATTGCCAGATAATCTGTTGTTTATATGTATTAACTGTGATAGTTTTTTATCACCAAAAGAAAAGGAAAAAGCTTATGACCTCTTCTTTCCCCATGACAGTTTCACCTATTCAAACTACAGCTGGAGGAACTTAAACCAACAAACCCCCTTCATCACATTCAATGAGATCTGTGTAAATGGTGCCTTCTTACAGTACAGCAAGCAGAGTGGCTTGCAGGGTGGTTTTTGTCTGCAAGAGTAAGCTGTGTCATCTCTGAGGGCATGTATTTATTGGGCTGCAATGCTGTTGACAGTTATAGAGACTGATCAGATTTTGATGTGGTTAATGGCAAAACCTGACACAGATATTTTATCAATTTTCCTTGAGGTATGTTATATTCCTTAAAGTATACCTGAAGGGTAATGGCATAATGAATAAACTTAACCTCAAAATAGTGATTGTTGATTAACATTGATGTAGATGAGCTTGTATTAAAGAACAAAAATTTCAAGCGGTGTTTTCTTCCTACTTTGAAAAGGTTTCGAAGGAACAGACCCTTAGGTATTTATTTTTAAATCTTTCATCATTTAACTTTTTATAACTGCAGATATTATTAACTCAATAATATAATCTGTGATTGTTTTCTGGTCTTCCTTCTGTATTTTGTTATCAATGGCTTTCAATTGTTTTCCCTTAATCAGAGGTCTCCTATACTGTCCCTGATCAGAGTATGTGGTCACTGTGTTTTTATTGCTGACCTTGATGACATTGGTAGTGAGATTCACTGTACTTTTTCAACTGGAAAATTAAAGCGTGACTAGTAGTTGTCCGTGCTGTAATTTTTCTTGAATCTTTCCCCAGCTTTACTAAAACAAGAGGTTTTAGCATCTTCTAAGAGCAGTGCCCAGGCTTTGCATTGGCTCATCCTGTGTGAGGACAGCTGGCTCCAGCCTCCTTTCAGCCTGTGTGACTGGACTAGACCTGGGCACCGCACACAAATCTCCACACCACTCTCTGGGTGGTCTGAGCATTTTCCAGGGCACGGATGAGGATGCCCCAAAATGTGCGTGCAAGAGGTGCTGGAAGGAGGTGAGAGCCAGAACACCAGCAGTAAGGATGGTGGATGGAATCATGGCATTAATTTACAGATATCCTCCCAGCCTACTGCTATGTCCTGCAGTAGTGAGATGAAGCCATGGGATGAGTGATGAGCTGGAGGAATTTTCCTGCTGAATTGTGGAGGGTGTGTTGTATGGGAGCCTATTCGTGTCTGCCACAAATGAGGTAAAGATGTATGGACTGCAGCACAGCAGCTTCCATGGATAGCACCAACATGCTTTGTGTGTCCTTTGTGGCTTCAACAGGGCCTGAATAGGCAAGTGAAAGTTGTGGGGTTTTTACCATGTTAGCTTCTTTCAATGTTCTTACCCAAAGAGAAGTGTTAAATCTTTTCATAGCACATCTTTCTTGGGGGATGGAAGGATATCCTCACCAGAGACAGGTACATTCAAGTCAACATGAGAAACTTTGTCTGCCAGATGTTGGGGTTTGTCAAAACTCCATCTGCTTGTTGTTGCAGATGCCATTCCAGGAGAAAATTGACCTCCTGGTCCCTTTAGCAATCCTTACAGCATGTCTCTGAGGAAAAGAGATATTCAGTGCAGCTGCAACATCCCAGGTGGACACAAGTCTGTGATGGGAACATTTGTATGCTGGAGACGCCCAGCGTGACCGGACACAGTAAAGAGTTGTTGTTGCACAAGGTTTAAAGTGGGCAGCATGACTCCTCAGCTAAGTCCTTTCCTGGCTGTGCCTCTCCTGGGCACTGCCCTTCCCTGTGCAGGGACCCTCCTCCCTTCTGCTCTCCTGCCCCTGCTACCTTTGCACACACACACTTCTGCAGCTGGGGCATGGCAAGGGAGCCATGGGCTGTCTGAAATTTCTGCTGTACAGTCCAGAGGGACCATAGGGTAAAAATAGGGGTTTGCATGCTCTGTGACACTTGACCACCTCTGGCTGCCAAGACACCATTGCACAAATTCCCATTTAATTTAACCCCCTACCTTTTTCTTTCATTATGTTACCCCTCCCTCAGCGTACTAACAGGCATCCTCAGTCTCTTGTAATAATAAACCCACTGTAATGAAAACCATGGCATATACTTCTTCCAGGGCGTTTACTTGATTAAAAGCTTAATTGCACACATTCAGCAACTGGGCTCTAAATCCTCAGCTCAAAAAAAAAAATAATTAAAAAACCAACAAAAACCCCACCAAAAACCAACTCCACAAAAAAATAGAGGCCTTTACTTGAGCTATAATAATACAATAGTATTTCCATTGGCAACTGGTGGCATGCTGGTTTTAAACCCCTGCAGGCCAGCAGTGATATCTTACAACCTGGTGCAGCCCTGACGCAGATGTGTGAGTAACCATCAGGAGAAAACCCACAAGCGTCCTTGCTGTTCTGAGATGGAATGAATTCAGGTGGATAGCTGTGCTTGGAAGCACAGTCAGTCTCGGCTTGGCCAGTAGATGGTAGTGGTACACACAGAGCTGACAAAACGAGCTGTGCAAGTGAAAATACCACAGGGAGCTGCTCGGCATCCTTTAGAAGTTTAGTTAAACTCCCAAGTCACAGAACAGCAAATAACAGTGGGGGTTCTGAGCCCTGGCCACAACTTTACAAAACTATGTTGGGACAGCTTTCCGAGCTTCTGTTCCTTCTCAACTACTTTAATGGGATGCATTGAAGTCCTTGGAAAGGGATAATGCAAGTCCTTACATTGGTGTGTGGGGGTTTCATTTCTATGGTGAGTAAAGTGAAAATCCACTAGGGTTCCTAAGTAATAAATAAGCATATATTTTTGGTCTATTTTGATTCTGGTGCCTATCATGGAAAGGCAATTCATTGACAATGCTTCAGCCATGTATCTCTCTGGATTTAATATTTTATTTTTTGACTGTAACAGTGAAGGCATTTGCTTGCTACTTTTTATGGGAAATGAAAAATTAAGACATAGAAATGACTGCATAATCATTCCACTACACTGCTGAAAGCAGATTTATTTTCTCCTTCTCCCAGTTTATTCACTAGCTTGCCCAAAGCATAAGAGTTTCTGATCCCTTTCTATATCCATTATATATACAGGATGACCATTATTTGGATTTAGATCTTTGAAACTTAACCATAAAAAAAAGGACACTGAGGATCAGTTTGTAATAAAGCCTCACTTCAAAGCCTTAGTTCTTATAATCTTATTTCCTTACACTGCAGCTTTTCCAAGACTTTACCAGTCTTCCTCTGATGAAGCAACTGCATTTGTCTAAGAAGTGTCCTAGACCCAGCCTCCAGTACTTATGAATAACACCATGGTAATTTATAACCATGGAAGTGATTCTCAACTGCAATTGTTCCCAAAAGTGCACAGCTAGGAAACAGCAAAAATACTTTTCCTATCTTATTCTACTTTTTGTTTAACCTCAGCCTAAAGACAGAATTTCTACTGTGGTTCTCAGAAAAAAAAAATGCTTGAAAACATTTTCTTTTAGTAAGCACAACAGCTAAACTTGTATCTACAAAATAAATCTTGAAATGCAGAGTGGGCCAAAAGATCCTCTCCTCTGCATACTAGTAAAGGAAAATAGGGAAGCCTGTCTTTCTGAACCATGCACAGAAAGGCACAAAACTAACAGCCTGCTACAGAGGTGGATGGCTAGCAGCAGTGGTGGTTGTCATTGGGTACATGAATGCCATCCAATATCACTGTGTGGACTGGACTAGGAGAGAGCAATAGCTGGGTCAGTGTCTCAGAAGACATGGGACAACAATAGCATCCCTGTATCTTTCCAGATTTTTTATTTATTTATTTTTTACTGAACACTGAAAAATTATCCCATCAAATACTTTCCTCTTCTGCAGCTATTTATTCAGGTCATTTGTTCTAAAGCATGATCTCAGGCCTTTGATCCCTGCCATAACCTGATTAAATCTGCTTTGCCTCTTATTTCTGCCATAGAACTGTGTGCATTGTAGATGAGAAGCCCCTGGAAAGTTCCCACAGAGCTGAGAATAGACAGATTCCACCTCATCAGCAGCTTTGGGCTGCGTTGCTTCACTGACGCTGGGTTTGGGATACCATCCCAGAGCTTGATGCTTCCAGGTTCATTGAGGTGTGCAAGCAGAATCCCTAACACTGGACATTGCCAATGAGTTGGAGTACAGAGACTTTTAATATAAAGTAAAAGAATATTCTAAGTCATGTAACACTTCATTTGTTATGGCCCCAATCCAAATCTGCTTTGTATTACTTTCTTTTGGTAAGTTACTCTGCATGCTGGCAGGCTTACCTGTTATGTACCTGAAATCTGACAGCTATCAAAAGACTTACATCACCTAGGCATTATATTTCTGGTATTTAATATTCAGGAATACCAGAAGGATTCTTTCTGAAAAGGTAAGAAAATTGCTGCTGCTGCATATCATGCCCTGTTTGTCTTGGAGGATGAAAATTATGTTGAGGGGCAAATTGAATTACTTCATTTATTGTTTCAAAAGCAAATCTTAAAGATGGAATTGTACATATGGGATACATCGTGGCTGTAAGAGACATGAGATACCATTCAGTTAAATGTGGAAATGCATCAGAACAGCTCTATGAGGCTTTCATCTGGAAAGAACAGATATTTAGAATACCTACATTAAGATACTTGTATAAATAGCAGAGTGGTTGTTCCCCTCTCACCATATCCAGGAACTTAGCTGATGTAGCTTTTATCCCTGCAGGATTCTGGAGTGCCTGTCTCACTGACATGGCACCTCTGGAACACACACACCACATGTCAGGGTATCTGTGTGTAATTAAGTTATGGAAGAAGGAAGAAAGCTGATGTGGACTCTTTTCTTCATCTTGTCCTTGACCATCTATCCCCTAACCTTACAGAATCTAGTCTGGGTTGAGGATATGGGTTTTCATTATTGCTATTTATATGTAAATTTGCTTAATTCTTGTCTGATTGAAAGAATGTAAAGTTGAAGTTGTGTGAGTCTCAGCTGGTCTTGCAGGTTATTCAACCACTTGCTCTGATGTAGCACAAAGCAAAAACCCTCATGGAAGGAAAGGTGAAAGGAAGAGATGTTCACTGGTGAAAGCAAAAGTATAAAGAGAACAGGGAACAGTTATTCCTGCTATTTGGGAAGACTAGAATGAGGAGTGACTGAACCACAGCAGGAAATACTTGATAGGTAACTGTGGGCTGACAGTAAGCAGCCAGTGCAAGTGATAGGGTTGGTGTGCACTGTTACATTCAATAACAGTGATTTAGAAATAAATCAATCCACCACAGCTGCTGGGGATTTGATTCACAGCACTGCTGGATGGCTCTTTCAGATCACTCTGGGTAAAGATGAATAAGCCTAACCTGAAAATACCGGTGTGTGTATATGTTTGGGGGACTTCTGATGCATCATCCCACTGCCTTCTAGCCCAATCTACCTTCCAGCTTTCTGACCCAAACAAGTATTCAGCAGCCAGAATTCAGGATTCAGGATTCTCTGGGCACAAATTCCATGCAACTGGGACACAAGAAACACCTCCACTTAAATTTGTGCTTTCCCTCTGCATAGAAATTGTTTCAAAATTAGTGAAGCTGAATCATCCAATTCATCTACTACAGCAGCCAGTGGGACACGGACACCTGACTTGCCCTGGGTACCTAAAATCCAAGTCCAGGGTAAAGGATGTGAAAGTCCAGAATCACTACATAAACAGCACAAAAATAGAAGGATATATGCAAAAAATGAAAACTTTTTTTTTTCCTTGAAGTCACAGACCAGGTGATGGGATGCCTGATGATCTCTTTACTTGGGCTGTACTTTGAGGATGTTTCTGTGATGCACCTTTGAGTGGTCCAGTTGTCTCAGTGAGTCGAGCTGGACCCCAGGTGGGGACGTCCTGTGGGGTGAAGCAGCAGTCCTGCCTGCTATGCAGGAGGCAGCAATGTTGCAAACTCCCCTTTCTTCCTGGTGTGTAACATGGTAGTGGAAACATCAACTTCCTGCACAACAGCTGCCTGGTTCAAAGCACTGAGGTCTGACTGACCAACAGGACAGCTTTTGGCAGGCTTACAAGTATCTGTTCCTAGCTCCATGTGGATCTGCTGAAGTAGATCTGTGTCCAAATCTGGTTCAAGAGCTGTGGGATAGACTCAAAGCCCATGACACTTAAAGAAAAGCCATAAGCTATGAGAAAGGGCAGGAATGCTTGACCCCGGTTCTACCAGGATCATAAAATCATAAATAATTCCTTTATAAAATTTGATACATTTAATCCATTTGGATAACAACAGCTAAATGAAAAAAAAATATTTTGGATGTGGACATGCTTCAGTCTTTTTGGAAAAGATATTTAAATAGAGCCCTAACACAGCTTGGAGGTTTTCTCTCTCCCTCTGAAGACAGAGGAACATTCATGGGATGCTGAAAAAAGCTAGAAACTTCACACTGGAGCACATTCCCAAATATAAGAACACCCAAAAAAACTGAACCAAAGGCGCAGAGTGCTCTGTCAGGGTCAGTGTTTATTGTTTTTATGATGGTATTTTTAAGCAGTTTTGAGCCATACTAACTGCTGGTCAGGGAAAGAAAAATAAAGCTGACGCAGGAAATAACAAAATTTTCTGGCTGGAGGCCAAAATTTCACAAGAGAATACTGAAGCCTAATATGTTTTGTTTGATGTCTTTGTTTCTGATAGATGTTGACTGAATTCAGGAGGATGACGGCACTTTGAACAAAACCAGCTGGGGAAGTCAGCTTGCTAATTATTAACCCTCTAGGGAAGAGACTGGGTTGGAAAAGTGCATTCCAAACATTCTGGGAAAATATAAACCTACTACAGATCTCTTTGGAAAAGAAATAATTTAGATGGTGGTTTGTATTTTTAGGAGGAAGGGACAAAACAGCTTGTGATAGATGACTGAATTTCTCAAGATGGGTAATAATTCAGTCAGACTTCTTTTCTCCCTCTAGTAAGATTCAACAGTCCTGAGACTGAAGTAAACCTAACATTAAGGAATTTATATAGGGAATGAGGGGAGGTTTTATATTTATTGTGATAGAAACCATAGGGGAAGGGAAAAAATACTGTTGTCAGCCTCTTGACCATTTTTCAACAGGAGAAAGTGGTATTTTCAAAACTGTTAAGCAGAAAAAAGTGTCTAACTTTACACTGTGCCTTACAAAATATTATTCAGAAGCTACTGTGATATTCAGATACCCAAATGTAAAAATATAAATCTCAAAAATTAAGAAAACTAAGAAAGTAAGTATAATAGTCTTAAACAGTAGGCTCTACTGTGACGTATTTTCATCTCATTCTATCTGCATGCTGTAATCCTTCCTCTGTAACCTGGCCAGAGAGATGGCTGTATAGAAAATACAGGGAGTTTTTTCTTCCATTTCAGGAGTTTCAGGAGTAAAAGAAGGGTTAGATATGAGCACTACACTGAAATTCAGTGCAGTTCAGTGTTTAACTAGTGCCAGTCTTAGCTAAAATTATAGCATGAAATGGAAACAGAAGAAAGAGAATAAGAATGGTGGCGGGTGGAATCCTGGTAGAAAAAAACAAAACAACCAAAGATCGAAGACGAAAAGAAATTTAGGAACAGTTTTCACTATTTGCTTAACATTGGAGCTATTTTGCTGCTTGACACATTGGTTTCTGCACAGAGGCTTCGGCTGTTGCAAGTAAGTGCCAAAATAGATGCAAGTAGAATGCATTATTGTTTAAAACAAATAGATCATATGGGATTCTGAACTGATTTTTGTTTTCTTCCCCATAATTCAATGTGATGCCATTAGGTATCAGATCATTAAAGAAATACCTTAGTGTCAGACAAGCTTTTTAAAGTTAAACTTTAAACTGCTTGACAGTTAGTTTGACATGAGAACCATGCATATTTTTTGCCTTTTTAATGTTGTAGGTGGTATGACATGCCTAGGTAAAATACTATCCAGTAGATAATGTGGTAGGTAGCAAAGTACCTTCTGAACTTGTTCATTCTCAGAGTATTTGCTACTCTCCTTAGTTGCTTTATTATCACTAGTGTGTGTATGTGTGTACTGACAGCTGTTAAAAATGATGAACTGGAGTAATTATGGGGAGTGCCACTTCCAGAGTGCTGCAACAGCCCATGGTCTCTCCAGGGATTGATCTTAAATTGCAACTGGTTATGTAAAGTGAACACTTAGAGTATTTTTGACAGAAAGCTAAGTAAATTCATGTATCCCAGAGTGACCACGAATGAGAGTCCTAGTTTGTTACCACACACTTCAAGATTAGAGGGAAAATCCACACATTTGCCCAAGAATGAATGCAAAAGGGACCCAACCCTGACTGAGTGTCAACTGTATGAGATGCCTTCAGTTGTGGGTCCTGCTGCTTTCATCCTGCCTGTGTGAGAGTAAGAACAAACCTCCAGCCAAGCAAACAAACTCAACAGGGGGAATATTCAGGATGTTTGGGTATTCTCTGCTGTTTCTTTGCTTGGGTAGGTACAATACTAGTAAGTAGCCAAATGACATGAGAGGTGAGTCATTGAATAAACTAGATTTTATTTCCCTGTTTCATAAAAAAAACTGGACTAAGTGAAAGGAAAACTGTGCCTTTTACTGTTGTGCTGTTTGGTGGAACATACAGGCAAAAAGAGCTGGAGAGCAGGTCCAGGCTTTGTTTCCTGGCATCATGATCATTGTGTCATCTTGGCCAACTCACCTGTTTTTTTCCTTTACGTTTTCCACGTATAAAACGGAGAAAAACTCTGATTCTTTGGCAATATTCTTTTGAGAAAGATTGCCAAGTACCACGCAAGCTGCAAAACTAACACCTTGTTACTAAGGGGAAACCCCCTTGCAGGGACCGTGTGAAGTACCTCCTTCCATCACTATTTCCAAGCTGCTTGCAAGGTCAGACAGATGCATATTTTGTCAGAAAATTGTTGGTAAAATTTAATTTTCCAACTTTTTTTCCCAATCTTTAAGAAACTTCTGTTCTAATTCTAATTTCTGTTCTAATTTCTAATTTCTTCTATTCTAAATTCTAAAGGCTAATAGTAGAAACAGGAAGGGGCTAGAATGGTGGTGTAAATAAATGGATAAATTAAGTCTATTTTCAGTTATGTGTTAGGTTAAAAAATTGAGACTATCATCATCAACTTTTTTATTAGTGTTCCTATGGTGTTACATTACAGCATTAGCAATATTTTGAAATCCATGGTATTGTTTATAAAAATAAACTAATTGAAGGCAAAGTAATCTCTAGCACTATTTGTGTTTGCTTATACTTTTTTTTCATGTCCAACACTTGTGTTTAAACTTGTTTTGTTAGAATAATAAAATATACTCTGACTTGGGATTTCCACTAATCTTTGCTTTTAAAGTCAAGACTCTTGTCTTCCCTTTTGCTCATTCTTAATTTGCCATGTCTGTCACATCCTCTCTGGCAGGACTTGTGGTTATAAAAGTGTTTGGGAGTAAAGGTTAAAGATAAATACTAGGTTTAACAAATATGGTTAATCTTACCGTAAGAATTAATTTCTGAAGTTAGTGTTTGGTTCATCCTATTTTTAAGGTAGGATCTCATTTGCATTCCGTATTTGTGCCTGAGTTAAAGTTAAAATCAATACACTTTTAGCATTCTGTCTCTTGGAAGACTTCAGGTTGTCAGCTCAAGGGCTGGGTTTGTAAAGGGAACATAGTCTAGCCACTGGACTTTATACCAATAAGTAAATATTCAACAGTTCTCTGTAAGATCATGAGTGAGACTCTGCTCCACTAGTAGCAGTACTTTTATGTGGGGAAACAGAATAGGGGTACATAAATTTCACTTTGTACTCTAGTAAATATTTCAGTGCTTTGAATGAGGTACATCAGCTCCAAAAGGAAACACTTACTTTAACTTGGTAGTTATTGAATTAATCTGGATCAATGTGATTCAGATTCAGAAAAAGGGATTGCATTTGAGTTTTTAATAGCAAATATGCTCAAGCTGTTGTGTATGTTTTAAAAAGGAGACAACAGCATTTTCTCTTTCACTGTCTGGGAACTTTCATAGGGCACCAGTTTATTGACAGTTTAAAGAACAGTGAGGAGCTGAATAGCTCTGCACTGTCCAGATTTCTGCAAATGTATTGGCAGAAAAAGGGAGACTAGAGAAAATGTGAGCCTGCTGCTGAGTGGGATTGTGGTAACACAGGATGCAGACAAGTCAGAAATATTCGATTCCTTCTTTACCTGCCTGTATTACCTGTAGGATTTATTTTCAAAAAGCCCGGGCTCTTGGACAAGTGGGAGCATCTGGAGCAACGCAGGCTCTACCTGATCTACCCTCAGTAGAGTAGATCAAAACATTTAAACAAACTGGACACAAACAAGCCCATGGGACCCAGTGGGCTGTATCCACAAATGCTGAGGGAACTGGCAGATGTCATTGCAAGGCCAGTCTCATGTATCTTTGAAAGGTCACAGTGTTCAGAGGAGGACTAGAAATTCAGTGCAGATGCCATATCTTGCTTCAAGGAGAAGAGGGAGCATATGGAAAACTACAGGCCAGACAGCCTTGTCTCAATACCCAGAGAGGCATTGGAGCAAATCATTCTGGAAACTCTTTAAAAATATATTAAGGACACGGAGATGATTTGGAATCATCAGTATGGATATATGAAGGGGAAAATTATGCTTGATCAACCTGATAGCTTTCTGTGATTAAATATCTAGCTTGGTGGATGAGGAAAGAGCAGAGGATGTTAATTATCTTAACTTCAGAAAAGCTTTCATCACTGGCTATATCCTCATTAACCAACTGCTGACTAGATAAGGAGATAGTGAAGTAGACTGGAACCAGGCTGAAATATCAGGCTCAAGAGATTATAATCAGTGGTGCAAAACCCAGCTGGAGGCCAGTCACTAATGGTGTACTCTTGAGGCCAGTACTGGGGCCAATACTGTTGAACACCCTCATTAATGATCCTGGATGACAGGACAAGTGCACACTCTGCAAGTTTGCAGACACTTGAAGACTGGGAGGAGTGGTTGATACACCAGACGGTTATGCTGCAATTCAGAGGGATCTCGGCAAGCTGGATGGATCAGCTGAGAGGAATCTCATGGAATTTAACAAAGGGAAATACCAAATCTGCACCTGTTGAATAATGTCACCATACACATTACTAGGGGCTGAGGTCTAACTGCCTGGGAAATAGCTTTACAGGAAAGTATCTGGGAGCCCTGGTCAACACCAGCTTGAACATGTACCAGCAGTGTGCTGTGTCCTTGTGGCACAGCTGGCCAACAATATCCTGGGTTGCATTAGGAGCATTGCCAGTAGATTGAGGCAGGTGATAATTTCCCCCTACTTGGCATTAAGACACATATGGAGTGCTAGATCTAGTTCTGGAGTTCCCAGTGTAGGAACAATATGGCTTCACTGGACTGAATCCAGCAAAGACCCATAAAGATAATCATGGGAAGTGTTTGTCATATGAGGAGTGGCTGAGAGCTGGAGGAGAGAAGCTCAGGGAGATCTTATCGATGTATCTAAATATCTAAAGTTAGGGAGAGTAAAGAAGATTAAGTGAGACTCTTCTCAGTTGCATTCAGAGAAGGAAAAAGAGGCAACAGGCACAAAGTGATCCGTAGGATATTAAAAAAAAAAATTTGTTGTTGTTGTTGTTGTTTGTTTTTTTGTTTTTTAATGTTGTGGCCATCAGAGAGATGCCCAGAGACATTGTGGAGTCTTCATCCATGGAGATATTCAAAATGCAAATGGAACCAACCCAGGGCAATCTGCTCTAGTTGACTCTGATCTAAGCAAGAGGGTGCACTACATGATCTCTACAGATCCCGTGATTCTTTTACTTAAGTACTTTAATTCATTTCAACATCACCTGAGTATTTCTTCCAGGTTCACTGTTTATAAAGAGATTTCTGATGCTTCCAAAGTTTTGCATGCTGATGGGACTTAAACTGAGGGCCACAGGTTGTTGATGGGGCATTAAAATACTGCCTATGATAGATCCAGCGCAGTTTATTCTGCATGGCCAAACTGTTTCAGTTTGAAACACAAACTAACCTTAAGAAACTTCTGCTCTTCATAGAATGAAGTGCCATTGCTTAATAAGATACATATAAAAATAAATGGTTTAGTACTATGGGCCTACTATTGGCTCCAAAAAAGAAAAAAAAGTGTAAGTCTTTAGCACTTGCTAAAGTAGCAGAACTATTTAGGTAAGCATCAATTAAATAGATCACTAACTAGAAACCTACACACATGTAGATTTCTATACATTTTACATTACTATAACCTCTTGTTTGGTTTTTGACTGTTTTGCAGGGTTGGTTTGTTGGGTTTTTTTTTTTTGTAATTTTGTGATTTATTTGGGTATACTGAGAATTAAGACACATACAAATCAAAGAGGGATAATAGTACTGATTAGGTATTTTACTGAATATACAGTGTTGCCGTATTTTTCTTTTTTTCTCTCTTTTTAGCAGTTAAAAATATAACTACAGTAACTCAAGCAGCATTGTAAAGTATGTCTTTATACCAGAAGCTACCATAAAGAGCAGCATTACTCCTTGACAACCTGAGGAAAGGAAAGAGAGTGGGCTTTGCTTTTTCAAAGCCAGGAGCAGGTTCAGCTTGGACACAACTAATGATCTCTACAATAGAAATGCGTCACACACAGATGTGATCTCTGAAGTGACCAAATCCTGAAGCCTTTATAGCTTAAAACCTGCTCCAGAGTTTTGCCTAGAGGCTTATTACTGGCTGGTCTGTGTGCAGAGCACTGCGGATCTGAGTCATAAGGGATCTGTGCTGCTCTCTACTATCTTCATCTTTCTCATTCTCCCTCGTGTGTTCTGTGTCAAGCACATGAAACCAGCTCACCAGCAGTACTGGTGCCGTGATGACAGCCTGATAGCAATACCCTCTGAATCTCTCCCTGATTCACCCATGGTGTCAAGCACAGATAGAACTCCTATAAACTCATTTATATTCATTGTCCACCCACAAGCTTATCTCAAGTTGTGTGAGTGTTGAGTCACAGACAGGTAGTTCTTGCTCGAGTCCCAGCTTCATGTAAGCTGTGGGTAATAACAAAAGCTTTTTCAGTCTCACAGTAATAAGGTACAAATAATTTCCTTACAACAAAGGCCCCTTAAATCAATAGAAAAATGCACAAGCAAGTTCTTGTGAGGAGGACCTGCTGATTTGTTCAGCCTGTAGGAGCTTTTATCCAGATAAAGAAATAATTAGTGGACCGTATCAACCAGATCACTCTGGTCTGGATGCTTGCAGACCTCATAAAAAACCTGTCTAGAGGCCTAGATGGTAAATACTACATTTAGAGAAGATGCATTGGCACTGCCCAGATAGATCATGTTTATCCAGGTGCACATGAATTGTATTCTGTATTGCAGTTGCTACTGCTTTGCCTGCTACTGATGTTGGGCTTGCCTTTATTATTTTCCATCATTTCCACCTCATTTACCCTCTGGAATCTTTTTTAGAGATTGGTGTCACATTGCCTCTCTCCAGACCCCAGGCACATAGAAAGTGTGAAGAGAAAGGTAGGTCCATTAGTAGCCTCTTGCTCAGTGCTCAACACCACCTTAAAAAAACTCACATGTCTGCAGATTTGTTACTCTGCCTAGTTTGGTTTATAGCCTTTCCCAGTTAGCACACTTTCAGAAGAGTCTCTGCTGACTCTCAAAAAGAAGGGTTCAAGTATGGGGATCATCAGCTTCTTCCAGTGAACATACAGAAATAGATAATTTAGCTTCTCTAGAAACATTTTGGCCTCTACTCATTTTTACTCCACAATTGTCCTTTGATTTGTCAGACTCCAGTGGGCATTTATTTAATATTAGTCTAAATTTGTTTTGTGAGTTGCTGCCCACACTTTTTTATTTTTCATTCACTTCCATGAACATGATGGTTTATGATGCTGTGTTTTTGGAGAAGACTTAAACTTCTGATTTCTAATAATCTACCCTGTGGTGAGGTTATTGTGCCCACTTCCTTTTGCCAGTTCTCAAGTCTTTAGTAGATGGCATACACTGATGCAGTGCTGTGCATCCTTCAGGAAGTTCAACTCCACTGGTAAGAATTTACTGTTCCTAGCAGCTGCCTTTTGTTTCCTCTTCACAAGCCTTCTCCTTGCTGTGTCTCTGTCCCTTTTGAAACTGGGTGCAACTGCTGTGAATTCTTGGCCTTTGTCAAGCCTCTGGGAATTCTGAATGCAAACACGGGAACAGAAACCATGAGCTGAAGATGTAGGTCAAGATCTTGCACGCAAATGAGGACTAAATGAGGGGCTGCATCTGTTCTGTGGCTTCCCTGTCCCACTGCTCTGTGAAACAGTATTGGTGGAGCCTAACGAAGTCTGTGTTACATAACAATGCTGCTGTGTGCAGACAACACGGAGCTTACCTGGAGTACAGCGCTGGTTGTGTTTCCCACCCTCTGTTCCTCTGATCATTCTCAGCACGCTGTCTCTGTCCTTCTGGTCAGGCAGGCAAGTGGCAGTCTCAGGACTACATATGCTTAAAGCTGGCATTTTGGTGCATTCTGTGCCACCTGCTGGGTTCCTATTTTGTTTACTTGATCTTATTAAAGATCTCATTAATAAAGTTCATTATCCCACCACCAGCAGAGGTGACTCCTACCTTTTCTGTGCATTTTATATTCTGGTACTAAAATGTCCTGCATGTGTGTAGCATGTCATTGCCCTTGTCTAAGACCAGACATTTGATTTCCTTCCATTTATTCATTGGATGTTTGGCATTGATATAGATGTATACGTTATTCCAGTGCTTGTTTCCTCCTTCATTTCCCATTTGAAAAGTGGGTTTTTTGGGGGAGTTATTTTTAATTTTTTTTTTATTGTTGATGTTGTTGTTGTTGTTCTTTTTTTGGTTGGTTGTTGTTTTTTAAAAAATTGTATTCTTATTTTTGCTATCTGGCTTCTTCTGCACTCAGAGAGGCACAATTTCCAAACCCTTGTATGATGGCATATTGAACTGTGTGTTCCCCACCCCTGCTGCTACTCAGTTTATATCTTAATCAATCACAACTTTTAAATGCCAGCAGTTTAGCCCTCGGTGAGTCCACTGTTTCTGTATAGACTATTTTTATCTCAGAAGTACTCCCGAGATCCGACCAGTCTGGAATTTTGCCCTTTAAAACATTCTCTCCTCTATTTTTTGAAAGTTTGCTCCTTCCTGGGGAAACATAAGGCAGTGGGGGCATTTTAAAGATTGCTATGAGTCAGGGATGAATTTTGTCTCCAATACATGTGAGACCCAAAACTACAGGCTCTTCCCCAGCACTTTTAGGAAATTGTTCTGCTTTGCATGTTTAAAAAAAAATTTAAAAAATTTAAAAACCCAAAACAACAACCAAAAAACCCCAAACACATTACAAATTTAAAATTAAAAGCTCTTCTACCTGAATTGATTTTTATTTGCTTAAAATCCATTTTCCAAATGATAACTGATTTTCTTTTAAATCATTCCTTCAGGTTATGTTTTCTGCAACAAATGTAATGTGATACAAAATGTCATCTTATTTGCCAGTTCCCATAATCATAATTTGAGTAATAATCCCACATGGACACAGTGACAAGGGAGAACAGCCTTTGAGGAGATTGAGCATATTAACTCAGCCAGCAGACCTACTAAACCAAGGCACACTTTCTGTTGAAAATGCACAGTACAGATGTCAGAGACCCTTTTTTAAAGTGCTACAGAAGAGTATAATTTACCACTTTACAATTTCAAGCAGTTGTCTCAATGTTAAAGTACTGCTTATATTATTTTGTCATTGTTTCAGAAACACACAGAGATCCTAGCAGGAGTCAAAGCCAAACCAACACCCAGAAAAAGACATTCCTTGATATCAACAAACATGCAATGTGGATGTGTCCATGCTCCTTTTTTGTCTTATTTCCCAAACCTGTTTCTATTATTTCAGTGGAAGTAAATGTGAAAGTTTGAATATGCATCAGGGCAGAGCTGGAGGCAGCAGTAGAGCAGTTGCTACTGTCACATTTGAGTAAAAAAAGGAGGATGATATTAGAAAAAAGGTCTGTAATTCCTTTTATTATCTCTGAAAGTTATCTACCACATGTAGTAGAAGAAACAGAACGGTTTCTAAAATGCTATAATAACATCTAGGTATTTATTATGATTGATGACACCTAAAGAGCATCAAATGCAAGGGTCCCTAGCAATAATAAACTTTTAAAGTGGAATAAAAGTCTCAAAACTTTGGAACTCTTGCTAAAGATTCATACAGAGATTGTAGAAGAGAGGTAAGAAATACATATAAACTCATCTGAGAGAGCATTTGAGTCCATCTTAAGTTTACTGTGCAATACAACAGTTTCATAATGTGCTGAAAGGTTAGACCACTGCAACTGGAAACAGGATATCTAGAGCAACAACGGTGAAAAGCCATCTTTTGTTTCCTTTTTTGCTAAAAGCAAATCCTTCTTTGATGTTTAAGAATAACTAAGTCCTCCATATCCATTTAAAAAAACAAGGCAGCAAATAAAGGAAGTGTCCTTGAAGAAAAGACCATCCAGAGGGAGTTAATGCAAAGCTAAAGTGAAGTTACTGCTTAAAGACCTCTCTGGATAGTCTCTCTTAATCCAAATCAGTTGCTGGATGCTTGTCACCTCCCCTTTGCATTTTAGTGACTTTTTCATAGCTGTGCATAGGATCAACTCCATGAAACTAGTGTATCTGTCAAAAAATAATAATTTGGCTTTTAACAGCATTTATGGTAAAAGTTACAATTGTCTAATTTTCTTCTCCATTAAACTATCTTTAAACATGTCCAGGGCTGATATTTTAGATGATTAGCAGGCACTTCACTCAAACCAGAGCCATGTTCTAATATCAAACTTAGCAGCAGATTCTAGGTAGCACTGAAATCTTTGTCTGCTGGCTGCTTTGTGGGTACCATCACTTCCTTGGAGAGAGTCCTCTCCCTCAGGAAATAACTGCTTCTGTAACACGTGTAAGCCTTCATGTGGCTGTTGGGTTTAGTTTGGTTTATTTTAAATTTTTTTTGATAAGGACTTAAGTACTGTAAGCACCCATTTTGTAAGGTTAAAAATGTCATAACTAACTAGTAATCCCTGTTCAGATGTCCCAGTTTCAAAATCATTGCTGGAGGAAGCAGAGAAAAGCAGAAGTTACCATCTTCAGAACCTCTTCCTACTCTCACAAGATGCTGTAGGTAGCAAATCCTTTTCCCCCATTCCCTTTGTGCTCACTGGCACATGTGGATGCACTCAGCCAGAAAAACTGGATTACATGTTGAATTTAAAAGAAGGAAGGCTGCTCATGCAAAGCATCTATTTCATGTTGTGGGCAGAACAGAGATGGGGGGGGAGATTTATGGGTAGACAGGTATTGACAATTTCTACAGGCAATGCTATTGTTAAAAACATATGAGCATAAGGGCAAAAAAAATTATCTGGTGATAAGCAACAAAGACTCCTGCTTTAAATACAAGGCTCTTAGTCATGATGTTGGCACCTTGACAGGCTTTTTGTTTGGAAAGGCAAAGTAGTCTTCTTGGAAGCAAAAGGCTGCTGTGCATTTCTGTGAGCTCTGTGGTAGGGTTCTCCTGTATCTGAAATTCTGTATTTGGTTATCTCTACAGGCATGGTTGAAATTTGCTCAGCCATTAGCTCTGCTTTGAAGTGAGCTGTAGATATTCATGGAGATGTATAATGTTTGTGACTTTCCATACAGAGACTGCTCACCTATTATGCAGAGTAATGGCTGCTGTACAAACTCACATAAAATGCAGAAGCCTCATTAATAAAGGATAAATCTTGTAAGAAGTAGGCTTTGGCACTGTTACAACCTTGATAAACTTTAATACAAACCCACTTTATCAATAAGAGAAAACTGTATTAGAGTTCCATGAGTTATCACATGACATACACCAAATCTCATATTTTCCTCCATGTTCTTTCAAAAATGTTGCTTGGTTGGTGGACTCACCAGGGCTGTACATTTTGCATCTCCTCTTATATTAATATATAGCAGAATTTAAGTATAGGACACGCACATGAACCCAAAACTGCAACTAAGAGTCACCGTTGTAAACTGCAATTTTTCCTACTCTTGGGCATTCTTTAATTTTTGAGCCAGGATCAGGGTTTAAGTCTGTATTATCAAAGATAATATTTTATAAACCAATAAACAAAAAAGGAGCTGAAATCAGAAGTGTGTATCTGAAAGCATATGTGACATATGTTAAGTTACCTTGGAGAACCTCCCTGCTATCAATACACATATTTGCTGATACATGTGTGGTAAGTACCATACTGGTAATTTCAAAGTTGCTGTTCAGTAAATATGTGCTGCACGCTATTAGCTTCAAAGTGAAAGTCTACTACTAACCATTCCCAGTCTGGGACAGTCAGTACATTAATAATAACACACATTTGGAAAGACTGATGGGAACACAGGGTTCACACCTGCTTCTTGTTTTATTTCAACAGAGACACATCATCCCACCACATACCTAATTTTAGTTTCAATAGCTTGGTTTTTAATGAGGCTCACCCATGGGGAATATCTGCTTTCCATTCTCAGTGTGGAGATTATAAAGCTTTGCTTTTCCTGAAAATGAATTATTTCTGGTAACACAGATTTGATTTTGCTACATGTACAGACTCCTGTCTTCCTGAACCTGATTTTTCAAATAGCTCCTGCCTTGGCAGCCAGGTGTTGCTCTGCAGTTTCCAGCAGGAGAGAACGTTTGTTAACTTGCAGGTGTCTGTTTTGTTCACTGCATTTCCACTCAATTCCCAGGCTGGCATACCCTCAAATCCTGTGTCCCCAGGTGTACACATTCCTACGTGATGGGCACACTGGAAGTATATAAAACACACTGCACATTGAATTTTTCATCTTTATATAAATTTAGTATTTTTTTTCCCCTGAACTCCTGCAAGTAAAATCAAAATAGATTTTCCTAGATTTTTTTTTTTGGGACTTTGCAAATCCTATTTTAAACAGCTTAAGAAGCTTGACCTATACAGCCTGTCCAGGTAAGCATTGAATCAAACAGCATGTAACTATAAACTTGATTTCATTTCACATAAATTCTATCAGTTTCCCTTCTTTCCCTTTTCCTCCTTCGGACCACATAAGTGTTTTTACTTTTAGTTTCTGTAACTTCCAGACTCCACCAGCAAAGTTTTCTCAGCAACATTTACTTCATCTGAGCCGTGCCATCCCACCCCCGCCAAGGACGGGTCAGAAAATTGCAATTCCAGCAGCCCCTCCCTGCCTCGGGCGTGGCACGTGGCCCCGCGGCCGGCGGGGATCGAGGATCGCAGCGTGATGTGTATTATTTGTACTCTTTTAAATATTTCACTTCAGTGTGCTTGTTAATTTTAGATTATTCTATTCGCCTTTTGCCTTCTCTTCGCTCCTAGCAGTTACGCTTTCCCCTTTTTCCCCAACAGAGCATCTAAAGTTTTTTTTGGGGGGGGTTCTGTTTGTTTGGGTTTTTTTTTTGTTTGTTTGCTTTTAAGTTTTAACTTCAATGACCATGCGACAATTCGATCGGCTTTTCTTCGGGATTTCCACTTTTTTTTTTATTTTAAATTCCTTTATTTTTTTTTCTCCCCCCCCCAACCCCGTTTACTCTTCCTCTTTTTTTTTTTTTTTTTTTTTGGTTCTCTCTTCCTCCCCGCCGTTCCCCTTCATCTCCACTCTCATGTTTTCGGGCCGGCCCCGCCTCGCCCCCAACCTCAGGGGCCGCTTTCCTCCTGGTAACAAGTGACGCGCGCGGGGCGGCCAATGGGGCGGAGCGGCGCTCGGGCACCGCGGGCCGGGAGCGCGGCCGCTCCGCGCAGCCTGCGCGCCGCGGGGCACGGGGACGATGGCGGGCGCCGGGCGCTGCCTGCCCGCCTGCGGCCTCGCCTGGCTCCTGCTGTGCTGCGCGGCCCGCCGGGAGCCCGCAGGTAAGCCGGGCGCCCGCCGGCCGAAGGGGGAGGCGGGCGCGCTGCGGAGGGTCCTTGAGCGGGCGGGTCGCGGGCGGTGCCGCGGGCCTTCCGCCACGGCCGCTGCGCTCGGTGATAAAGTCCAGCTGGGAAACTTAGGAAGTTTCTAACCTGGGAAGCTTAGAAGGAGAAGTGAAGAAGGCAGGAAAAAGCCCCGGACCTCCCTCTCGGACCGCGCGCTTGGCCTGGGGCGTCGCGAAAGCCGCGGCTGCCACGTCCCGGTGCCCGCGGTGCCGGGCCGCGGCCTTTGGCCGGACGGCTCGGGGACGGGAATCGGCCGAGCCCGGGCGGCTCCCGGCAGCGCGCCCCGCCGCCGCTGTTACCGCCGCTTTATGCGCGGTGAGACGGAGAAGGAGGCTCGCCTTGTCCGGCAGGAAGCCGGTGGAAAAGTTTCACGCTGAGCAATTTCTTATAAGCCAAAGCCGCTAGCCTGGTCAGAGCTGCTGGAAAACAAGTTGAGCTCCTGGCTAAGTTGCGCCTCATATTTTTTATATCCTGTGATAGTAAAGGCTCAGGCTGGTAGCTGAAGACGTCACTAAAACTTCACGGCCAGGGCATCGAACTGGAGCAATTATTAATAAATTACTGCGCAGAGAGATTTGGTTAGACAACATCAGCGGTTTTTCCAGGGATATTTTAAGAAGTGATTTTCCACTTTGGATCAGCGTGAGGGTTGTGGAGGCAGAAGTGAAAGAAGACGTGAGAAGAGGCTGAAGACTTGTTACAAGAAATAAAGAAAGAGGAAGAAAGTCATGAGGGAAGAATAAAAAGCAAAAACAGATAGAGCGCTGAAAAAGTGCAGGGTTAAAGGATGCCACAAAAGCAGGTTTGGTTGTCAAAATGTCTTAGTTAATAGGATGAAAAGGGCAGTTGGTTGAAGTGTGCTACTTTTAAAAATTCACAGTAGTAGGTGGGTGATTTGCAGATTCTTCTTTATGGTGTGATCAGCTAGGTACTATTTAAATACTGTTTGGCACTTGCACAGTGGAAAATTCATGGGTATACTGGGAAGTAGTGGTAGAATTCACTGCATAACATCACTGAATATTTTCCTTCCTCTTCAGCCAAACCTATTAGTAAGTCGTAACAGAAAAACGCAGTAGGAATGTGATTGACAGTGCATTACTATTAAATCCAAAATTCTACTCAGCAGATTCCTTATTTAAGCAGCAGAATAATAGCCATGTGGGTCTGGGACAGCCAAGGTCCATTTTAGCCTGATACATGAAAATTCTATACTGTGGAGCCATCTTTATTGTGGCATAGAAGTAGTTTTAGGGATTTTTTCATGGTTCGCCTAAACCTATTGCTGCTTGTCAGAAGTGTTCTTACACTGACAGAGGTGTTAGCTTATGCTAGTGGGGTAATCCATATACTTTTTAAATGGTATACTATGCTTTATCAACTTTTTAGTTTTTCTCTTTAATCACAAACTATGCCAGAACTGAAAATGAAACTCATCACCACTGAAAATGAAACTAGGGTCCTTGTATAATTTTTAAAATTATACTCCTAATCTGTTGTGCTGTCTTTGGTGGGATACTTATTCTAAAGATTTTTCCTCAAAGCAGTGCTATTTAACTTAGTAGTACTGCAGTTGCACCCACAAACTGGTTCAAATGTAAACCTCTCATGCTGGGTATCATACATAATACACAATTTTAACAAAACTGCTTAGTAAGTGAAGATTATTATAAATTATGTTTTATGGTGTCTGTTGTGTGTGTTACTGTGTTTGCAGATAGGCGTGAAGACAAGATTCTTTACTGAGTAAGTCTGCAAATTAATCAGGGGCTGATGCAGTCATCATATGTTAAATATCGGGGAAGAATTCTTATCACTAGAATTGGACTTAGAAGTATCATTTTGTCTCTCCTTATTTTATAAGGGCTTGGAAAGAGCTCTTTTCCCCCAGAAGTTAAGACTCACTAAAGAGCCGGAAAACGGACTGAATGTGGCTTCTACAAAAGAGGTGGTTTAACATACCAACAGCAGTTGTGGTACTTCTCTGAAAGCATTTCTCAGAATGTGATTACCCTTTTAAAAATGAGCTTCCTGTGAAAATGATACTGAATCATAGCCATATGTTTGTTCCTATACAGGCAATGATGCTTTTACCATTCGCCATGACAAACAGAACAAGTGCATACAAGTTAAAAACTCGCTGATAGTCATAGATGACTGCAGGGACACAAGGGAAGCTTTATGGAAATGGGTATCCCACAATCGCCTCTTTCACTTGGGGTCCAAGCAGTGCCTGGGACTTGATATATTCACCAAATCAGTGTCTCGCCTGAAAATGGTCGATTGTAACTCAGAATTAATGCTGTGGTGGCGATGTGCAGATGCTTCCATCGTTGGTGCATCTCAGTACAAAGTGACTGTCAAGAATAACTATGTGACTGCAAGCATAAATGCAACAGACCAGTGGAAAAGCAACAATTTCTCCAGTGATATATGTCGGTATTCCTACCATGGTAAGTTTGCACTTCGGAGAATTTTTATTTGGTAAGGGCTTTTTGAGTATGTCTGTGACAGTAAGTTCTTAAAATTAGTTATGTGAAAAGATTGATCAGTAAAGCAATAGAATGTTGTGTTGTGGAGAGAAACCTTACAGGTTTTTAATAAAAAACAACAGCACAACTGCATAAGTTGTGTTACTAAGTGGCTTACTTAGCAGGTTTAAATCCCCCCTGCCCCATATTTTAGTGCAAACCTATTTAATTATGAAATACCAACCACCTTCTCTCAGAACTGACACTGTCCTCCTCACCACAATGGGAATTTTCCTGTTAGCAGGGTTTGAGAATGTTTTCTTCGCTGATGGGCTATACAGTCAAATTTAGAGCATGCTGTCAGCTCACAGCCTGCAGGACTGTGAGCTTTGGTATGGTAGTGTGGGCACTTGCCATGGAAGTCAGTCCTGTCTGAAATCTCTTGCTTGCTGGAAGTGGTGAAAATGTGCCTTACCTTTTTCCTCTCCTACATGTGTTGATTGTAAAGAGTCCTGGTTTTATAGGACTCTGCAAAGCACCTGGACTTCAATAGGACAATGAATTATCTGTAACTTGCCAGAGGGAGACAAGTTTTTGCTGTTTCTCAGAAAGAAAAATACAGAAAAATATTAAAATATTTCTCAGCATTTTTTTTTTCAGTTCTGGCATTGCTGTATATTATCTGTAACAAGATAATATGGTGTTTTAAGACCACAAGTGTGATTTGTATGCATTTAGGCTAACTGAGTACAAGCAGTAACACTGATTTGCTGTGCTTTCCATGTCTAAGCAAGGGGGATATATTTACTTCTTTACTTTTTATTTTTTCCTGCAGAAGTTTATACCAAAGATGGCAACTCTTATGGTAAACCCTGTGAGTTCCCCTTTCTGTATAACAAAGTGTGGCATCATGACTGCATTCAGGATGAAACACACACAGGAGGGAAATGGTGTGCCACTACTGAAGATTATGCTCGCGATGGAAAATGGGGAATCTGCTTACAGCCAGGCACGTTGGGTTTCTAAATAGACATCCTGAAAGCATTCTGTCACTTCTCTGGTGTACACTTCCACCTTCGTGGGCCTGTTAAACTGTGTAAAAGCTTTTCCATTGAAGTGTTGGCTTACACTGCAAGTATTTGTGATGACCAATATAAAAATCAATAGATCTTCAGTATATTATATTCAAAACTTTTTCTTTTGAAACTTTCATAATGTTTCTGTATAATTGTAGTTACAAGGACCTTCTGCTTCCTTTAAACAGAGGACGGTTGTCATGATATCTGGGAACATGATCCAGGATCTGAAAATTGCTACCAGTTCAATACACAGTCTGCTCTTTCTTGGAAGGAAGCTTATATTTCATGTCAAAGGCAAGGAGGAGATTTACTTAGCATCCAAAATGCATCTGAACTGAGTTACATACAAGGTAGGTGTAATTATTCACATAGGAATATTAGGAAATCTTTATAAAGTGGAGGCAGCACTTTAGTTTCTGTCCTGAATCTCTGCGTTAAAAGTTGATTGTACTTCAGATATTTTGGCTTTCATTTGTGCTGCAAAACCAAGCTGCTAATCTCATTTTAGGGAGTTATTTAAATTTATATGTATGATTTCATTTTAGCAGTTAGATGTTGTTGATATTGCTAATGAGGAATGTCCCCAAAATCTTAAATACAGGCCAGAGTGGCAGTTGGTGTTTTAGCAGTGTGTTACTCTACTGTTATGAAATTGTCCTCCCTGATGTTCAGTCTTCACCTGGAGAAATTATCTAAGTCCATTGGGACTGTAAAACCAAAGGAGGAACATCTGAAGACATTGAGAGGGAAGGCTTGTGTGGATTAATTCCTCCTCGGTTCAAAAAAGTTTACATGTCCATTTATAGTAGCAATCTTTCTTTCCTGAAATGCATGCCATTTCCAAATGCATTTTTAATTTAAAGGAGTCCAGTAAAGGATGAGCATTTTATACTAATTGTTTTCTTAAAAAAAAAAAATCACTAGGCAAGGATGACATTGCTGAGATCTTCTGGATTGGCTTAAATCAGCTGGATGTTTCTGGCGGTTGGCAGTGGTCAGATCACAAACCTTTGAATTTTCTCAACTGGCATCCAGGTACTGGTATTTCTGTTGGTATGGACAACAGCAACTAGTTCTCAACAGTAACTCAAATTACTTTTTTTTCCCCATCTCGTTCCATTTTCAGAAGCATCTTTTCCTCCTAGCCAGTGAATCTTTCTGTTCTCATTTTATATTTATGGCTGATTAGGTTAGTAAGTCTCTAAAAAGGTAAAACTTAAATAGTATTTTTGAGGTTCATTTTAGTGAAGTATCCACAGCTTTCCTAGTTGCTAAATTTCTCCTCCCACTTACCAAATTACTCTGATTTTCCTCAAATATTCTGATTGTTTGTGTTAGCACATGACTGATATTACCTAGAAGCTTAACTTCTTTGAGTTTTTAAACTTCAAGGTCGCCTAAATTTATTTCAAGGTGAAGATGAAAGAAGTATAAAACCTTTGAAAAACCTTTTTTAATTATTCCAGGGGTGCTAGGAAGATTAGTGAGACTATTTGAAATTTTCAGGATGGATTTGTAATGTTATCACAAATATTTCATGAATCTATGTGTATATGACAATCCTAGAGTAATAGTCATCAGGAATACTGAAGCTAATGTTCTGTCATTCAAGCTGAATTTGATCTTTTTTAAGTGGAATTATCTTTTTTCCTTTAGTTTCTAGAATAGTGCTGCAACTGGAATTCTGTGAAAAGTTGACAAGGGGTTTCTTTTACTTCTTTTATAGCTTTGCTAAGAAATTTCTGTGGGATTTTCCAAATGTACTCTGTCTTTTGGAAAGGTTAAGAACTTTGCTGCTTGTACTGTTAACTGCACCTCCTTCTGGAACTGTGGCCACTCTGTAGAACTGTAATGCAGAGCTAGAGGCCAGACTATCCTGAGATATAGTGGCATAAGTTAGTCTGCAGTCATGGCAGATGCATTCATGTCTACCCATCTTGTGAAAGTACATACTGGTGCCTTACAGGAACTTTGATACTTGCAAGTTGAGCCTGTTACTTTTCCTTTCACTTTACCCCTCTGAAAGGACCTTGGCCCTGTCCCACCATTCTCTTTCATGGAGAACTGATATTTACCATGAGCTTTTTTTCTGTGAGCCTGAAGGAACCCAGTACAGGGGCAGCTGAGGTACTCTGTGTAGGTCACAGCTTGGGTTTGCATTGAAGCTCAAAGAAAAAGAAAGTAAAAAAGTACCATTAGAAAGGAGCTCCAAGGGAAGCTGAAGGCTGCAAAACAGAATTATTTTCTTTGCTGTTTCAAATCTGGGGCCTTTCTAAGTTTTTTGTTAACGTAAAGACTATGGTTATCATTGAGAGAAAGTGCAGAGCTGTGTTTGGAGTGAGGGTGGAATGGGACTGCCAAAGGAAACTGAGGGCTGCAAAAATGGCTTTCCCCTGAGATATTTCTAGTCTGGGAAATTGCTCAGCCAAGAGTTTCTTGTATTGTAAATAGAACATTCCTTCTGGTTCTATGATTAAACATTGGAAAAGAAGTCAAGATTCCTTGATTCTGAAACTCTCTCTTACAAAAAGCATTCTGTGGGACCTGTGCTAGGACAGCTGCCCTCAGTTGATGCAAATTATGTTCTTGAAATACAAGGTGCCATACTATCCAGAGAGTGTTATTTCTTGTGTTGAAAACCAGTAGTAAAAAGAAGCAGTCACTGCCTTACTGTTTGGTAACTTGTGCTGTTATGTTTTTATTTGCTCCTGTCTATAGATATGCAGAGTTTATCACCACTGGATGGAACGAGTTGTGTGGTGATGAATGCTGCTTCAGGTCAGTGGCAGAGTTACCACTGTGGAACTCAGCTTCCATATGCTTGCAAGAAGTCACTCAATGAAGTTTCAAGCATTCCAGGTAGGACAGTTTGCATTTTTGAGTTTTGTATGTTAATACAAGTATAATGTTCACTTATGGAGTCTTTCTTTTCCCTCCCAAGCCTTTTCAGGCATCTCTGCCAAAACATTTTCACAACAGCTTTGGGTTTTTAAACAGAGCAGAAGCAAACTCTGTTTCGTCAGTGTCAAGATGATGCATCACAAACAGTTTTCATTTTTTGCAGCTTTCTCATTCACACATAAAGCATTTTGCAGCAGTTCTGCCCTTTTCATCACGTTTTCCTCCATGGCTTGTGCCTTATTTCACATATTACTGGAAGTTTGGAACTGGCAGTTGCATCCCAAACCCTTCCATCTTTGCTTTAAGCCTGTTTCTCTCACTCTTTGTGTGTACTGACATAAAATGGGACTTACCTGGGTCTTGGATCAAACTCTGTTGAATTCAAATAGAAGTAGTCAAATAACCTTACTGTCCTCTGAAACCAGGCCAAGCACTGAAAATCAGAGTGCAAGAGTTGGCAGTTTGCTGAGTGTGCACTCTTCATTGGACCCATAACAGCTCTTACAAGATAATTCCTTTATCCTGACCTACACGCACGCACAGAAGCCTTCAGTGTTTACAGTGTGCAGCCATGACACATAACTGCTTCCATGCTTTTGACCATTTATCTACACCTGAATGTCCAACCCTTCCCATGTCCATGAACACTTCTATGTGTGCTTTGGCCGTACCCAGTTCCCAGGGTTCCAGTTTGCAGGGCTCTCCTGCAAAAACTTTTACTAGAAGATAATTGTCCTTGAATGGCAGGGAAGACTAGAGGATGAGGGGTGTGGAGTGTCTCTGGCTAAGGCATGTTCTCTCCAGCTTCCCCTGGAGAGGTTTGTGCATTTGAAGAAGAAATGGTAATCGGTTTAAATTTAACTGAACAGGTTCAAATTTAGCAGTGATGCTCTGAAAGCTAGGTGTCAGTTAACAGTTCTTGTCTGTTCTCTGGCTGCTCAGTGGGGTATGTAGAGTTATTACCAGTGTGTTTATATAGTGTTTTATTTATTAAAAAACAAAATTCCAGTGCTTGGAGTATTTTATAGTGTTTTGAAACAGAAAGGCCATTACTACATACATTTTCAGCAGCCATTAAAACTAGTTAGAATTCTTGAATATCTTGAGAAGAAAAAAAATATTTAAAACTAAGCATTTGTTGAATTGTGTGCTTCTTTCCTGCAATGAATCAACTTGATTTGTCTTCAGTTGCTTTTGAAATCTTGCTTATATTTACTTTTGAACCTTTCACTTACACTAAGACCAGTTTAATGTAATCCAGTCCTGCTTTTTACTTTGGTTTCCACTAACTTCTTTCTCCTTCTACCTACTTCATGGCCCCAAAATATTTTGAGTTCTCCTAATGCTGCATTGAAGTCTGTTTGTTTGACTAAGCTGTGACCCTTTCTTACACAAGCCCTGAAGAGATGTGAACACATTCTGATTGCTGCCTTTTGGCTCTTTTCAAGGTGCTGCTGACTGTAAAGCCAACCCCTTGCACCAGGCAATGTAAAAAAAAAAAGCCTCTAATTCCATTTCTCTTCATTATTAGAGTTCTGGAGACACTTGGATACTGGCTGTGATCCTGGCTGGCTCCCCCACGATGGCTTTTGCTACATGCTGATAAATAACCAGGCGGCTTGGAGTACAGCAGATGAATTGTGCAAAGCAAATAAGAGTAACCTCATCAGCATTCACTCATTAGCAGATGTTGAACTGGTTGTTACAAAACTTCATAATGGTAAGCTGGGGTAGTTGTAAAGGTGAAGCACCAAGTGCTGCTCACCATAAATTACAAACTGCTTTCTACGTTCTGGCATATGGTTGTCGTAACCTCTAGCTTTTAAGTGTGGGTGTTAATGCTGAGCTTTTACTCAGTCTGGTGTTGAATGGTGCTGTGCAAAGCCAGGCCCACTGTGTTAGGACTTGTTCTGGTTCAGTCTATTTATTTATTTATTTACTGGGCTAACCTGCTTGTAGTTTTTTTTAATACTTTATGCTTAATTGCTCTTTCAAAGAGAATAGTAGATAGTTGGATTAATATTTTGACTTCTGAGTCACTGAACTAATAAATAGTACCCATAGTGTTTGATGCTATGTCTTTGCCTACACTCTAAATTTGGTCGAGGGTTTTTTTGCTGGTGTGTTTGTTCTGTTTGTTTGTGGTTGGGTTTTGTCCTGTTTGCTCCTTCTCTGTGAAACTTACTGATAGTCACGAATATAAGTTAAGAAGGAAGATGACAAACATACCTTATAGTTGTGTCAAATACCTTATCTCAGAGCCGTAAGAAAAATCTCTATACTGCTGCACAGTATTTTTCACTGCTGCACAGTATGATAAAAAATTTAATTTTGCTGATAGCACATTGCTTTCCTATTAGTTTGAATATTATATTGAAATGACAGTGTTGTCCTAATTTTAAATTACAGATGCTGAAGAGGAAATGTGGGTGGGTCTCAAGAATGATGATGTGCCAACCTTGTTCAAATGGTCAGATAGCTCACCTGTGGTTTTTACCTACTGGGATCAGAATGAACCGAAAGTTCCCTTTAACAGCACTCCTAACTGTGTGTCATATTCAGGCAAGGTAGGAATGAAAATGTTGAGTTTGGTTGTTGGTTTGTATTTTTTCATCGTAGTAGAGGCAACATTGGTGTGTGTTAAAGTCAAGGAGGGGGATAAAGCATATAGCTGATCTATTTCTGGAATAATCTTTAAAATAAATGTTTCTGTAAGCAAATTTCTTAAAATTATTTAGCTAGAACTTTGTAGCTGTGTACTGCAGAGAATGGAAGAAATTACTCCTAGCTCTGGGACAACCACATTGTTGGCCAGACAAGTTGACCTTGTCACTCTGTATTTTGGGTTACTGTATTCTTGCACGTCTTTGGCAGAAAGGTAAGCGGAAAGGGAGATCTGGGTTCAGTCATCTTGCAGACCAATTTGGGTCACCTCAAATTCCATCTAAGGATGGAATGTTCTAAAAAGGTTGTTGGTGAAGGAAGGAGGTCACTAAGAGTGGGAAGCAGGCTGTATCCCATCCTGCAGATTCATTAGAAAAGTGGAGCATGCATTTGCCTGCTCTGTCATCAGCCTGGCACTGGAGCTGCCCTCAGCTTCTCTGAGCTGTCTCTGAGCTACTTCCACATTACACTGAGCACACCTCCTGCACCAATTCCCTTCCTGATCTGGGAGAATTGGCACCACCCTGGCCTTTTCTTTCCTTTTTGGATGTGATCCAGAATCCTCCCATCTCCTTGTGTGCCAGCTTTCTTTATCCCTTCCAAACATGTACCTGTGCATATAATCCAGGGCATCCCACCCAGTATCTCTACTCGAGGCATTATGTCTTTCTTGTCAGTGCAAACAGCCCCTGCAAACATAGAAATTGAAAATTGTTAGTATTTAAAATACTTTTTTTTTCTTTTAATCTCACAGCTGGGACAGTGGAGGGTCAAATCCTGTGAAGAAAAACTGAAATATGTTTGCAAGAAAAAAGGAGAGATTTTGAATGAAACAAAGTCAGATGAAAGTTGTTCATTGGAAGAGGTAATAGGAAGCCTCTATTTTTTTTTTTTGGTAATTTGGCTCAGAAAACTGCTTGTCACTTACTTCCTCTACTTCCATTTCTTTCTTGTCCATTTGGTAAAGTCTGTGAAACATTTTATGTGAAAAAGGACTTTTATATAGCATAAACCAAATATCATGTTCTCCTAAGCAGGTTCTGCCTGTATTGTCAGTCTGTTTGTTGATGAAAGTATTATGAGCTTGGACCCAGGAGAGGTTGTGTTTTATTTATTTATTTAAAATCAGTTGATTTTATTATAAATGTTATTGATAACACCATTCATTGTGTTGCTTTTGCTGAAAACTACGTTTTAAAATTTAGGATAAGCACTTTGAAGCATGAAGATATGCAGGGATTGTTAACTGGGATTGGGTTTGTTACACTTCACTGGCTCTCATTTTGTTCTATGACTTGAATAAAGGTGGGGGCTTTTTGGTTTTTTGTTTGGTTTTTTTCTTTTTTACAGTATGACATTTTGTGGCTTGAATAAAGCTTTTATCTTTTAAACTAGCCTGGGATGGTATTCCTAGATATTTCAGAGTTACTGGATTCAGTTTTGTGTGGCATGTTGCTTGCAGCAGGAAAGATGTTTGCCCCTTATCTTTCTTTCTACATAACCTTTTTACTTTGTCTTTTCAGAGACTTACAGTATGTAGAGTTACAGCTTTCTGTGGTGTTCGGACATCAGTGGCATTGCTAGGCTAGAAAAGAGCTAACACATTAATGTTTCTTGAAATTTCAGTGTAAATATGGGGAGAAATGTTTGAATAATAGACAAATTGTGTTAAGTTGACACATTTTTCAGTACCAAGTATTTTCCTCAGAAGTAAAGAAACACTGGTGTATGCCTTCCTGTATTCTTGTGTTTGAATCCTGGCGTTGGTGGAACAGCATGAAAACTCCTATTGTTATGAATAGGACTGGGCTGTTGCCCTTGTGTTTCTCTCTGTAAATGCACATAGTGGTCAGAAGACTCTGCCCAGGCTAGCTAACAGTGGTGTTTTTTATTCCTGTGGCTGCATTATTTTTTACAACTGTGAATCTGAGAGTTGATGATAGTGGACCTTGTGTGAGACACAGTGCATTTCTTTCTTGTATATGCTGTGCCAGCTTGTGGGCACCAGCCAGTGTTGGCAATGATTTCTTTTCTCCTGTAGGTAATGCCTAAATTAGGTTGTTTTGTATAAATGTGGTTTTTGTTTGCTAACCAGGGATGGGAGAGACATGGAAACTACTGCTACAGGATTGATAAAATGGAAGTTTCATTTGGATCCCAGTGCAATCTTACAGTGATGAACAGGTAAAGCACATTTGTAATTTTAACATCATAATCCTGGAGATAAAATCAGAGATTAGAACTGCTGTATGATAACTAATGGTTTATAAAGAAGAAGTAGAGGGAGAATTGCTTTTGCCAGAACTGGAAAGCTGTGTTTTCCACGGTGTGACAGTGGTAAACCTAGAATGTGAAACCTTCTTGGAAGTGTGAGAATTCCCAGCCTGCTGAACCCATGTTGAATATGGGACTGCCTGGATGACTGCTTGAACTGACTCATGTAATATCTCTGGTTTTCTAATTGTCTCAGTAGTTTGGTATCATTCAAATATTGACTCCAATTAATCTGTGAATTTTCAGATTTGAACAAGAATTTATTAATAGTCTAATTAGAAAACACACCAAAGTTGAAGAAAAGTACTTCTGGACCGGTTTGCAGGATATTAGCCAGTCAGGAATATATTCCTGGGGTACAGTGAATGGGGAAACACCTGAAGCTGTGACATACACTAACTGGAATTCCATGCAACCAGGTAAATTTGAAAACTAAAACACACATAAAAATACTGTCCTTTTACTTTGAGCAAGCACTGGAGTACCATGTTACAGAACTCCAAGCATGCAACAATGTAGCAATTCACAATTATGTCGGGTTTTTTTGAAAACCAGCCAATGGTTTTAAATGTGGTTTTGGTGGCTTTAATTTTAGAGTTTTCAGGAGGATGTGTGGCCATGTCCAGTGGAAATTCTCTTGGAAAGTGGGAAACTAAGGATTGTAAAACCACTAAAGCGTTCTCTGTATGCAAAAAATATATTGGGAAGCCCAAGGAGCCAGAAGTGCTCCCAAAGCCAACTGATCCCTGTCCCCCTGGGTGGCACAATGGATCCGGCCTTGCCTGCTACAAGGTAAAATGTTACTCTTGTTTGATGTTAGTTGCTCATTACTGTCTTGGAGGAAGTCAGTGGTCAGCTGCCATTTTGTGGGCATAGCTGCTCTGGAGGGCATTTTAGAGATGCTCCTCACCAGGAGAGGGAATTGGATTCAGATTGACTGCAGTAGTGGAAACAAGCAGCTGTGCTGTTTAGCTAAACAAATTTGTATTTAGAAATGCAGGTTTTTCCCTCCTATTAAAAATTAAGTTAGAACTGAGGCTGTTCGTTGGATTATTCATTCATTATTTTTGGACTTGGTGCCTGCAGTGATCTGTTTCTTGTAAACAGCTCATGTAGCAAAGTGGGGAAACCCAGCTTGAACAGCAAGGGTGTGGGCAAGTATCCCAAAGGGATTGGTGTGTGCTGCTGTGCAGTGTAGCTGTCCCATAGCTGATGGATGTGACAGCTGGCCCTGGCAGATTCTGCACAGCTGCTGTTTTCCAAATGCAGCATGTCTGTGCAGAGAGATCCAGATGATGGGAATTGTCTTGGACTGAAACCAAGGGGATCAAGTGGATGTGTTGGCTGAGGTGCATGAGCCAAACTTGTACCTGAGATGCATACGGGTAGCCGAGGTGGTGCCAAAGAACTTTCTTCATGCACAGCACTTAAGTGAGCCTGGTCTCAGTGAACATTAGGCTTTGTAGTTCACCATAAATTTGAAAGAACGACATCCCTTAAAACTTACAACTTGACTTGCAGTTATGGAATGAAAGGCTGGTAGTTTCTAAAATCTTTCTGGTAAAGAAAAACAGAGAAGGTCTGTCATATGGAATATGCTGTGTTTGAAACAAATTTTGTCAGCTAAACTTAGGAGTCTTGACTGTTGTCAAACAAACTGTAAGGAAAATTATTACAAAGTCGAGTTCTTTCCTATGGAAATACCAGTTATTAAATCTCAGGTGGCCATATTTTAGTAGAACAGGAGTGTTTTAAAAATACTGCCTCACATGTCATTTTGTGCTCTGACATTTGGCTGTTGTGAAGTTCTTCCATAGTGAAAGAGTGCTGCGAACCAGGACCTGGGAAGAGGCAGAAAGGTTCTGTGAAGCCCTTGGAGGCCATCTGCCTAGTTTTAGCCACTCAGAAGAAATCAAGGCACTTCATTCTATCCTGAGAAAAATTATCAGGTAACAAACTAGCCATCTTCTAAGATTTTGATTCTGCAGTGGATCCCAAATGCTGCTGCTGACCCCAAATGGCAAATATGAGATAGTGTGTGACAACTGTGTTTCCCACAGAACAGCTAGATGTGGCATTTGAACTGCCTTGCTGGAAAATGTCAAGGGAGTACAGCTTGGGCAAATATTTCACATTGCTAGAGGAAGCACAGGAAGAGAAATTTATGTAATGGAAGATGCTCAAAGCAAATCTAAGTCTGTTGTTATAATTCATTTTTCCTTCTCTCTGTTGAATTTTGGCACGGCTAGATGGTAAATATACCTATTCTTTACTAGTGAATTCTTTAGATATGAGTTATTAGTTCAGTTTTTCAGATATGTCTCATTTTATTCATGAAATGCATGCTGACTAAACTGGGTGCTAACATTTGAAAATGTGAATAATGTAGTGTCCAGCAATCTGGTTGGCACAGATCCTATTTGGCATGGCTGCACTAACACTATATGGGCATTAGATGGGTATGCTGAGTGTTCTGGTATCAACAGATTAAATGCTAAATAATTTATGAGTTTAAAGCTTTATTTTTAATCAAATGAACTGTCACTGCAAAGCTTTATTAGGCATTGGTGTGATGTCAGATCCTTGTGTAATATGTTTTTTTTTGATTGACAGTCTGTTTTTTCAGAACTTTTGCCTGCTTAAACTCAAATGCTGCCAGTTATATGATGTAAACTTTTTCATCAACAGACTAAATCAGGATTATTGCAGAAGCTGCCAGCATACAACACTGTGATTAAATTTTTAAACCTGATGACTGAAGAGGTGGCTTCTTGAGAAACCAGTGAACTTTTTTTAGAAGTGCATGAGTCATGAAAATTACTCAGTGTTTATGTTAATAAGAGACGAAACCAAACTTGTATGCTCTATCTATAGATAGTTGAGCTTGTGTAAAAGCTATTTGTGATTCCTTTGCTAAACTGGCTGAAGTCCCACAACAAAAATCAGTGCGCAAAGTATTTCTAGATGTAGACCTTATTAGATGGTTTTGCATGAGGAATTCTGTTTTAGTGCACCTAATCTACTATGAAATGTGAATAGAGAAGTAACATTTTATTTTCCTACAAGTACTTGGAACTGCTTTTCAGCTTGCAGACTATCTGAGGTATTAATTATATTTTCTGTCAGGAGTTTAAATTTAGAGACTTCTATCTTTGGAGGAAGTCAGTTGACACACAATGCTTTTGCATTTCCCATAATTCAGAAATTTTGAACTTAGTCTGAAAGATGAAAAGTCCCAGTATTTCAATATTATTCCAGCAGATCTTAAAATGTGGGACAGTATATGGAGCCTGGTAGAAATTGACTCTGCAGTCAGTGTTGCAGTAACTGCTCATATCAAATACAACTGAAAACACAGTATTTTTATCTGGGCTAACCCCTTTTTCAGTACTTCAGAACATTCTGAACTGAAATACTACATAGTTGATACTGCCTGAGGTGTTTTAAATAATGTTTGTTTAGATAATGTGATGAATTGTTGAAGAGAGTTGTGCTTTTAAATTACTCAGAGGTCTTGTTGACATTTGACCCCCAAAATATTTTATGTAAAGTATAGTTAAGCTAAAAATCAAGCTTCTTTGAGAAAGGAAACCATGTGAATTATTTCACCAAGAACAAATACTTTAGCTAACTGGTAGAAATCACACTAAGGTGAAATTAGATGTGACTAGCTGCTGGAGTGTGCTGGCATGCTGTTTGTTCATATTCTCTGTATTTACTCAGTGCAAAGTCTGACCCAAAGCATTCATTCAGTGCATTCATTTCAGCCTGGGGAAGGAGCCACACCTCAGCTCTCTTGGTTTCGGGTTTTTTCCCCTTGCACAGTTCACTGGTGACTCATTGAGAATTGTTTGTTTTTAAATGTTAGCAAGAGTCATTTTGGTTCACCAGGAAAAGGGCAGCTTGCCTAGTCCATTCTGTTCTTTACTCAGATTCCACCTTAGAGTCAAATAAGAGCCAGAATTGCTCCAGCCAAGTCGGGCTACTGCCACTAGGAAGGAAAATAAAATTTGCCTGCCAGCCTTCCCCTGTCGGGAAGAAATAGTAGATCACTTCTTTTGGCTTTAAGGGACATCATACAGGCAGAACAGGTGTGGTTCAGTTATTTCCCTTTCTTTTGGACTGTGTTTGTGAGCATTCTGCATCTTAGAGCTGGCAGCAATGCTGGACACAGGAGAAGAAATAACTTGGACTGGTTAGAAGTACCATTTCAGCCAGGATGCCTTACTAGAAAGAAATCCAGGTAGCCTTTTATAGGAGCAGCTCTGCTGCTGTAATTGTTTTGAATCTAGAAAGCCTCACAAACACTTGAGTTTGAAAGAAAAAAATTACCTTAACAGAACGGCCAAAACAGCAATAAAGCTGAGATGCAAGTTGTAGTAATTGCATTAATCCAGCATCTCTTTTCTTCTACTCAAGAACAGGTAATTAGGAGGATGAAATTCAGCTAGTGCAGTAGCCTGTTAAAGTAGGGAGAACAGAGTGGCCAGGTAGACTTCATGCAGAGTTTTAGGCCAGCACTGCCTAAGATTAAATATTGCCTTAAATTGCACCATTAAGGAGTTGGCCTAGATGCATACCCTACCTCTTGTCAAGAACTGGGTTGACCTACAAGCCCCAAAAACTTCACTTAGGCTCTTGATCTTGTGTTGGAGCTGTCATAAAGGACAGATAAAATAATTTTCTATTTTGGCAGTTAGAATATGATCCAAAAAAATGTGGCTTTATGCTCCATAATCTGAACTGTATTTCTTCACTCCTGTAGTATTTTGACTTTGACTTTTATGAATGTTTAGCTCTGTGTAAAGGGAAAACTACCAGTATTTTTCAGTTATTGCTAGAGTTTTAGGGTCTTTCAGTATCAATCAGGGTGGAGTCCATTGTAAAGCACAAATTATATGTATGTTTTAGTTTAAAACTCAGGATACTTCAGATTTTGAGAGACAGTTCCAGGCATGTAGCTCAAAGAATACCCTGTCACTGATAAATCCATATTGATATCAGTTCAGGGAATGAATTTTAAATGCTTTGCAATGAGGACGCAGATACTTGAAACACAAGCAAATTCCTTGCTGCAAGCTTAATTGAAATAGGGAGTCTTAATTCATCTTTGTCTTAAATAGTTGGTGGAATTCTTTCCCATGATGAGATGACAGTATAATTTCAGAAGGTTATCAGAAGGTTTGACTGAAGCTTAAAAGTACTGCCAGGTGTAGTGTAGCAGTTACTGAATTACTCATGTCATGTCTGAACAATTCCAAAAGAAGCAAAAGAGGTAGATTAATGTGTGAGATCCAAGTCAGCTGAAAACATTGTTCTGTTTGCAGGCTAGTAATTGTAAATGGGGAGATAAGCTGAGAAATTCTTGACCTGGCACACTTTGTGTTTTTAATTTATCTACTGTATAATAGCCAAATACAAATTGATAAAGTTTGAAAACTTGCTCTAGAGTCTCAGGTAATTACTGCAAATTGTTTCAAAATTAGTGTCTCAAATTTTCTTTTTCGTAGATATTCCTGTGTGGTGATCCACTGCTTAAACTGCTCTAAGTCTGTAGGTGGCAGTTAGGAAGGGAGGTCTACTTCTTAATTGGAAGAACAGGCACAGAAAAATCAAGTCCTAAAGGCAAATAGTCAAAAGTCACTTAGCTTCTTGACAGCTGTGAATGTTTGGCTCACAGTTTTCCCTCTGCAGTCATATGGGGCATTTAGGCTCTTTGAAGGCTCCTTAGTTGTATCACTGAAAGACTAAAGATTGATCAGTATGATAAAATCACCCTAGAGTGATCATACTGTCTCACCAATGTCAGAAAACTGTTACTGAAGTTGAGAACAAAGATCAAAAAAATAGATCTGTTGATGGCTGATACTTTTCTTCCTGAAGGAGATTTTACCAAGTACTGTTGCCTTTGGATTTCATGTACTTAGCTCACATACCCTGGGTTAAGCTGTTTCTTGGTGCTGCACCATTTTATTTTGACTGTTCAGAATCTTTATGGTGATACATGTGGAAAGGTAGTGGCAAAGCCTGAGTCCATCCCTCCAGGTAATAAAGTAATTTTCATAAATTTTCCATGTTCTGGCTTCAAATCACTGAGTTTGTCAGCCCTACCCTCTGGGGAGCCTTTTACAAACTCTGACCTCTGCTGGTCAGATGTCTCTGTCCGGTTTTGAACTTAAATTTATTTTTGAGTCGTGGTTCCCTCAGATTTAATGTTCTTTTAGCTCAGTTCACTCCTCTTCTTGCACGTTTAGTCTCCTACAATATTATAAAGAATAATTGCATCCTTTTCTGGTCTTTCTTTGGGAAGACTAGCCAAGAAAATCCTTAGTCCTTGTTAATAGCCTAAACTCCTGATTTCCTCAAATGTCCTATGTTCCTTCTGTGTATTTGGTGCATCCTGATGGGACAGTGCTCCTGATACAGCTCTACAGGAGCCCTCTAATGTGGCATCAATGCTTTGTTGTTGCTGTCAGACCACCTTGCTGAGAGTGCCTTTCCCACAGCTCTTCTGCAGTAGGGATTCATGTAGTCTGTGATTTCACAGAACACTCATGGTCTTTCTCCCCTCTGCTGCTTCCAGCTGATACTGTCATTCAGAGAAGTGCCTATTGACTTTCTTGGGCTGGGTATTGGATTGGAGTGAGTTACAAAGTTTAGTACCCTGCACAAAATTGGATCTTTGAGAATTTGCAGTACAAAACTAACCTTGCAGTTGGACTAGCACCTTTGACTTTGTTATAGCATCTTTAGATTCATAAGGAAAAGATTATGGTAAATGTTCTTACTGCAGATTTGAGTATTTACATTGTAAACCTGTTTTTTTTTTCAGGTACTTTTGTATCTTGGAAATATGAAATTTTAGATTTAAGTATCTGCTGCTTTTGAAAAATGAGGAGGTAAAATCTAGGGGAAAAAATAAGTTCTGACTGGACTAAAATTTCTACTGCCTCTTGTTCTTGCAGCCATTGAAGTCAGTGGTGTTAGGTACTGATTTATGTCTATGCCTCATTTATGCATAATTGAAATAGGTGCCCATGTTTAGTGTGTTCATACCACTTACAAAGTTAAGGGAAATATGCCAGTTCCTTGAGCAGAAGCTTTTGTGTTGTTTGAGGAAGAGTATATTTGAGCTGATAGCTTGATGGTATTTGAGAGATAGCCTGAGGTGGACAAGAGAAAGGAGACCAAACCATAGAAACATTCTGTGTGTGAATCTGGAAGAAAAGTGTAGAAAAGAGACCATTACATCAAGTGACAACTGATTAAATTGGTGATGCAGCCCACAAAGGATTTACCTGATTTAGTTAGTTTTGTTCTCTACAGAAGAGGTCCTAGTCCTTGTGTCTGTTTTCTCTTTGAAGTGGTGCAACTTGCAATAGTGAAACCTTGGTTTTGCTGCTTGGTCCTAAATGCCATGCCATAGGTCAGTCTTCCTATTAAATGAGCTGAACCATACACTTGGCATAAGATTTTATCTTGTTTATTTACAGCAACGACAGATGGGTCTGGATTGGAATGAATAAGAGGAGCCCTGATTCTCTGGGAACTTGGCAATGGAGTGACAACAAACCCGTAAGTTAACTTTTAACCAGGAAATGTCACATACTGATTTGTTTCAACTAGGACTGAATTGAAAGTAAAATGATAACTATTTTAATTAAAATACATCAGGTCTTTCAACTGATTAATAATTCAGAAGAAGGTTGTGCACTTACGAGCTGCCATCCAAGCAGATTTCCAATTAAAAATGTGTCTTTAACAATGTTAACCCGAATTTTTTCTCCATTATATTAAAGTAATTTCAGAAATAATAACAGGAAAAAAACCCCAGAAATACAGTAGTAAATATCCAGGAGCCAGTGGAGAGAACAAGGTGTCTTCATGCCACAAAAGAAGGGAGGGTTTGTCAGTTCATTTCCTTGTTATGTCAGACTTTCCCAAAAATGTCCTCGTCACTGTAATTGTTTTAATTGTCTGAAATTGTGAATTCTTCCCCCTCCCCCCCAAAAAGCAGACTCAAAACTGAAGGAGTAACTGCCATTCAACACATATTTTAATAGTAATGGGACCCAAGGTTTGAGTGGTTATCTCTTGGGATTGCCACAGCAAGCATCAAATGCAGATTCTTTCACCCTGTCCATCATCCTGTAGGTAACCAGTGTTGTTATGCCACTCGACTATCTGGAAGATGAGTATGATACAAGAGACTGTGCTGCATTAAAGGTTAGTTTCAAGGTTTTTAATAATGTGTGTTTTTACTTGGAAGTACTTGGAAAAAATACTTTTTCCAGTTGTGTACTGAATTTAGGTTTAGATGTTTTCTTAGTATAGTGAAAAAGCTGTAGTGTTCCCTTTATCAGTCTATAACTATTACAAACTTTCCCTTAATCAAATATTTTTTATGAGCCAAGTACTGTGCTAATGATAAGCTTTCATAGGACTTCTTTTGAATATTTTAAGTTACAAATTATTTCAGTAAAAATTCTATTATGTATTGCATAATGCCATACTATGGATCTCTTGTATATTACATATAATTCTTAAGGATGTGTCATGGAGTCTAAAACAAAAAAGCACAGAGAGCCCTATCAGTAACTTTCAAAAATCTGTATTAGCTCTTTTTAACCACAGATTAAAAAAAAGTTTGAAACCTGAAGAGGGAGAATGCAGTAGCCTGAGCAGATCATGTATTTGTGTTTACTGTGTGTATTTCCTTGTTTACTTGTGAAATAGACTGTGTGTGCTCTGTTGGTTTCTAATTTCAAATGTCAGACCTCAGCTTGATTCCTGATTAAGCTCTTCAATCCTTAATTTAGTCTTGATGGCATGAGTTTTAAAATAGCCTTTAATTTTTCTGAAGTATCATCTGACTTTTTGCAGCACCTACCATCACTTTTAACCTAAATAGAACCACCTCTACTTTTAGGATTTACTGGGGGAAAGGATAATTGCATCCCTTTTCTTCTCTTCACAGCCATTTCCCTCATTTGCTTCTCCTGTGTTCATGACCCCAGACTGAGAAGTTGGTCAGCATTGACCTCCTAAAGTTTTAGACAAAGGAGAGCACTGTGAAGGGAATGCTGTGGACGTAGTAACTTTCCTCTCTTCCCTCCTAGTTATAGACATGCTATTTCAATAAACAATAAAAAAGTCTCTTTACTGGAGAGACCAGCAAGAGTGAAGTCCGTTCTTCAAGTTTGATTGTAAGAAATAATCTTAAATAAGAATTATTATTTCTGTGCCAGTTCAGATCGTTTCTTCTTTTCAGCAGAAATGAGAATTATTCCAGGAACAAGTTGTAGTAGATAATTTAATAATAATTTAATAAGTTTAAGTTACAGCTGTATCTGCTCTTTTATTTGCAAAATAAATTGTGTGACTAACAACACAGTAAAATACACTGACTTTGCCAAAGGACCTTTTTAGTACAGTTTAATTTTACATTTCAAAGGCCTATGCTGTCCTAACTCAGTTCTCTGTTTCTACCTGTATGCAGACCTCACAGTTTTCACGGAGATCATTTTGGAGATTTTACTTCCATGAAGGCAGAGACCTGGAGTTTTACTTTAGACCTTTTGATTGTGAAGCTAAGCTTGAATGGGTCTGCCAGATAACAAAAGGTAAATTGCAGTTACACCTATTGATTCATATAAAGAGTTTAATACAATGAGTTCTAATTATTGCCCTATAATAGAAACTTTGCAGACAATATTTTATTGTTTTCTCTTTGAACTGCTAAGAGGACAGTACATGAAATGTCTCACTGATGTCACGTACAAACAGATGTACACTTAGATCAAGAACTCACCCTGAGAAGGATGAGTGTCACTGCTCTCATATTCTTTCTAGTCCCATGACATAAGAAGTGGTTTCTTGTGGGGTGATACAAGGTACTGAGTTGCAGCATTTGTGGACTTGGCTTAATCTTTCTTGGTGTTGTTTTTAACTACATCACCACAAGTATTTTGGGTGTACAGTTGGCTTCAGCCTTAGGCGAAATAGCCTCTTTCTGATAAAACTGGTGTACTAGCTCCTCATTGTCAGGAAATCTCTAGAGGAGTGGGAATACAAAAGAATAGCATGGAATATCTGCACAGATCCAGTTTTTTTCAGGCAGCATGAAATGTAATCCAATAGACTTTTACATCTGTGTTGTTGATTAAAAGGTGTCTTGAGATGAAACTTTTGTGTTGAGGTGAGACACTGGTAGAAATACTACTTTGATGCTTGAGAGATTAAAAAAAAAATAGAACCACAGATGTGTAAGATGGAGGAATGCAGTACTCCCATTAATTCTACACCAGCTCATTTTAAACTATTTAACCTGTGTATGACTTCATTCTCCTTTTATTTCATCGTGAATACTGAGAAGTATGAGTACTAACCATTGCTTCTATTACTGGTGGCCTCACTCTTGTTGGAAGGTTAATTCAGTGACTTTTCCTTTTTTCCTCTGGACAGGTACCACCCCAAAGACACCAGAGTGGTATATACCAGGTAATTTGACTTCTTTTGTATTTTTCCACTATGTGTATAAGGTTGTTTTTACTCACTATCTTTTCTTAGTTTTGTTGCATTGCTACTGCAATACCTGTTTCATACCAGAAAAGGTTATGACTTAAGGAATTTGATTTTGAGAGAGTTCAAAGTGCAGGATTGACTCTTCCCAGTGTCAAATTAAGATTTCTTAATACATTCAGAAAAAGAAAAGATTTGTTTTTCAGAATTAATTTTTCACTTTTGTGGTATTTCTTCTGTGTAGATGAAATTGGAATTCATGGAGCCCCGCTTGTTGTTGATGGAGCAGAGCTGTGGTTTGTACCAGATAAAAACCTGAGCTACCAGGAAGCTATTTTCTACTGTCAAAAAAATGATAGTGATTTAGCCTCTATAGAGTCTTACCCCAAACTCAGGACAATATTGTCTCAAATAGAAAAGGTAAGGGGGTGTGATCTGTTTTCACAGTTACTTTCCATTGCAGGGAAATTTACATGCTAAGTTTTCCAATATAAGAAAATGTTAATCCTAGTTTCTTTCTTTTTCCTGCTGGCCGCAATTTTCAGTTGTACTTAAAAGGAAAAGATGGGATAAAAGAGAATTATTTTAATGGCAGTCTGGTAAAAGATTTTTTAAATTTAAAAGTAGGTTTAACAACATTAAAAAAATACAAAACTCTTAGAATGGTGAAAAAGTGTCATAACAGGACCACAACGCAAGCATCTCGTCTGCAAATGTTTCATTAACAATTGATTTGGTTCTTAATTTTGTGCACAGGACAACATACAGTTTTTCACCTGGTGAAAGGATTTAATTAGAAATGCATGATGGCCTGATTAAAAGGGGTTTGTGTTATTCGTGGCATGAAAGTACATTCTTTCAAGGCATCTGAGAAACATATGTCAAGTTTCAGTACCTCTGTGACTAATTTTGTCACATTGCTCTGTCTTTGGTAGAGTCAGCAGCTCTTTCTGTGTGGGTTGTAAAATACTGGGTTTTGTTCTTTACTTCCACAGTTATCAAACAGCGAACAGAAGTGGTGGCTGAAGTTTATTGATTATGGCTACAGCTATCATTCACCGTACGTAGAATAATTATGAGATGCTTTATTGTAAGCTTTATTTTGTGCTGTTTAGGAATTGTTAACTAGAGTAGTTAATTCATAGTAATTTTATTGTAACTGAGTTTGTAATCCAGATTTTGTGTGTGTTATCAGAGCCTCTGGATTTTGGGCTGTTTGGCTTAGGCCTCTTAGTCTTGTGTGAATCCTTCAAATGTGTGATCCTCATAGCTAACGTATTCCCTTGATCTTTGAAATACTTTTATTGAGGTTTTTAAGCCAACTTCTGTGTTCCGTTAACATTTGGAGAACTGACAAAAAAAAAAGTGCCCAGTCTGTTGACTCTGGGAATTGAGGAATGCTGAAGAACAGGGAATGGGAAATTGGCTTAAGACATCACTCTCCTAGTTAGGTAATTCCAAAGTCTTGGAGGGCTTTTAGTATAGCCTTGTAGAGTTGGGATAACTCACAGAAAATCTTGCATCATTCCCTTCTTGACTGCAGAGAAGATTGATTGACTTCTTACAGGGAAAGGAAAGTCCCTCACTTTCCAAAATGCTGTAGCAATGTACTATTGTGACAAGAAAATCAGGGCAATTTCCTGTTCCCTTCACTTGTCCTGACAAAGTGCTGTGATTGCAGCAAGGTGATAAGTAACCTCATTCTGTACATCTCAACACAGTTAATTTGGGCATGGTACATAACTGTTGAACCTACCACATATCTGGTTCTAGCCTAGTTTGTGTAAGGCATCTAGAAACAGTTAGTAACCCAACTTTTTGTTTGCACTGACACTGTTGCTATGAGGGTTTCCCCATAAAGGTCACATTGAATTGGAGATTAACTCTGCAATATTTTTATCCAGTTTACAGTTATTTCCACGCTTCCATGATAGATTACTGAGAGATTGCTGGTATATTTCCAGAAAGAACTGGTATAGAGGTAAGGCTGTTTTTATTTTTTCATACCCTCTGTTATTGTTGTGTTTATTTGAAAAGAAAAAAGTAGTAATTACTGTTCTACCCAAACTCTTCTATTAAATGCAAATTGATACCAAATTAGGAGTGAATGGCTTCCTCATGATAATCTGACTGTTGAATCGTTATTACTTCCTCATCGTAGAAGCCATGGTAATATTTCTTAATCACCAGAAGCAAACCTGAATTCAAATGACAATTTTTTATGATAGATTGTCACTCTTTTTGCAAGAGAAATTAATTAGGTGAAATCTGGTTTTAGTGGCTACCTTTTTGTGTTTATGGTACATATTCTGGCCTCTGGAGTTTGAGAGCTGTTACTTAGATTGACTCTATACTTGCAAATGTCTACATATCTTGAGACACAAATTCCATTAACTTCTGAAGTCATATTGTAAGATATAGACAAAGTAGTGAAAAAGCCACCTGGTACTTGAACTTATTATTCCTGTTTTTCAAAACCCTTATGTTGAGGAAAATGTATAACCTCCAGAGAACAAAAAGCTCCTCCTGTCTTCTACCATTTCAATTTAAAGCATGTTTTCCCCATTATTCAGTTGTTTGCTGCTGAACTGTTTTTATATCTGTTAGCCAAAAAATGCTCTAGACAAGGAAGTCAGTGCATGTATGACTACAGGAGTCATGTAAAGCAGTGCTGGTCACATACTTTCCATGTAGATGTTAAAGGGTTCCTTTTTGTCTTTTTTTTGACATTTATGCATACCCTCTTTGCCAGAATACAAGTTTAGTCCTCATATACAAAGTATTTTTTCAATAATATTCTGTTTTCAAGTTCTCTCTGCCTGTACGAAGTGTTAATACTAGAAGTAAGAGTGAGACTCTGGATCTTTAGGAATATTGTACTACTGTCTGATATAAATGATTTGTGCTTTCAATTGCATAGTAGTTCACTGTGGTTGCACCAAAAAGGATTTCCCTTCAGATTGGTCTTTGCCATGTCAAAGTATGGATAGAAAATGGAGTGGGATAGGCATTACCATAATTATTTTTAAAAACTTCTATTTCTGCAGACTACCCAGTTAACTGTAATGTGAAACTGCCCTTCATTTGTGAAAAAAATAATGCCTCCTTACTAGAGAAACATGATCCCAGTTACCACCCAGTCAGAGGAGGTTGCCCTAAAGGCTGGCATCAGTTCCGGAATAAGGTACAGTGATAACACAGATTCATCATCCTTGCCTATTCTTCATAGTCCAGTAAGCTGGAATGTCATTCTAAAAAAAGGAGGACGTAGCCCCTCTCTTGAGGAATGGACTAGAAACGGGCTTTTGAAAACAGGGAGTAGTGAGTAAAATAATCTCCTCTCATTTTGTCCCTTGCAATCCCTTAGGATTGTTGGTTTCTTAAATTCAAAGCATTCATTTTCAGGTTGTTTTGCTTTCCCATCACCACACATTTAGGTCCAAGATTGTATTGCCTAATCTTTGGCTTCTACTTTGAATTAAGAGAAGCATTAGAAGGAGAGAAGATGAGGTTTCTGTGGTAGAAGCATGTTACGTCTCTTCTGGAGTAATCATAGACAGGCAGCAAGTTGGCAGACACTGTTTCCTGAGTTGCCTTAATGACTAAACTTACTTAAGAATTGATAAGCAGCTTTTAAGAATTAACCAACAAGTCAGAAGCCATAGTACTATTAATTATTTCAGTACTACATTTTAAGGCAGTCAGCTAAAGTCTTAGAATCATTCCTGTTGTTTGCTCCACCATTATTCTGTACATGTGCATCAAACCTGCACATTGTTGTGCCAAGGTTTGCAAACTTGCAAACATCCTTGCAGTATAGGCCTTGGAGTTCCCGTGTAGTTTTTCCCCAAAGGTAGCTTGTTACAAGTTCCTGACCAGCATTGTCTGCCTGCAGAGTTCATCTGTGAGTTCTCATTCCTAAAGCAGTACATGATTATGATGTAGCAAATAAAAATTACTTACCAATTCTTAAGAGTGAGGAGTTAGTCGGGGGATCATTTTATATTTAGCTACTCTGCTGAACCAAATAAATGCTTGCAGCTAGTACCAGGTCCCTTGCTTTCTGCAAAAAATATTGTAGGAAATGAGAAGTGAGTCTTTAAAAGTTGGTTTAAGAACCTTTCCATATTGATTTATGTCTTAAGTAGAATGATATGGTGAAAATAATTTTCATTATATTTATTTTGCAGTGTTTTCTACAGATGAAACCTGAACATTTAACATTTAATGCAGCTAATGAAAAGTGTGTGACTTTTGGAGGCTCTCTTCCATCTATCTCAGATCAAGCTGACCAAGGTATGGTGGTGAACTGCCAGCACTTTAGTATGCAGCTTCTCTTCCAGATTCAGAACAGTTCCGTTTAAGAGCTTGAGCATAAATCACTAAGATATTCACAGGCGTACTAGGAGCATTCTAAAAATCCAGGACTGGTTAAAAATGTGTTGTCTGTTGTTTGCATCACTGGAAACACAGCATGGAAATGCAGTTAGCAGACATTTGAACCAGTTGGAGGAGCAGCTTCTTTGTACAATCTTAATCTGTTGCAAAAACAAAAGGACTGCAAAACTTTGCTCTGAGAGTTGAGTATAAAAGGGTCATCACTGAATGAAGAATTGTTTGGCTTTGCAAGCTAAAACATGACCGAGACTGTAGACTTTGCACTGTGAAAAATCAGCATAGAAGCTGCTTCCAAGAGAAGCTCAGCTGTGTGTGGGAACGCGGTGGCAAATACAATGCGAGCTGGGGCACAGGACCCTTTGTTTCTGCCTGTGCCAAGCAGCTTGATGTGGCATTGTGTCCAAACTTGACACCCTATGAGCACTTCAGGACACTGATGAGAGTATGGAAAGCAGGAGGACTGGAAAACAGAACTGTTTCACCTAAATCAACTAAAGTCAGTGAGAGAAATGCAGTGAGGAAGAAATGGGTTCACATTAGCTGCAAATAAGGTTCAGCAATAAACTGCGGACTGATATGGCTGAATTTGCAACTGTATTCTTGTGGATAATTAAGAGTTCTCTGGGGGTGTATCTGAAGTAGCTCAGTTGAATTCTGCAGTGCCCACAGTGCATATTTCCTTTATAAGCAAATAACCTCTTGCCAAACAAAATAATGTAAGTAGACTAGAAAAGTCAAGCGTGTACCTGCAGGCAGCAGCTTAATGGTAATTTTTTATTTTTTTTTACTGCTGTTATTGGGGAGGAATAGGGTTGTATACAGGAATATACATGTCTGAGGTCTGCATGTTTTTTTATGCATTTAAGGTTGGAAATGTACGGCCATCCTGAAATGTTATGTAGCAGGATCTCTTGTGTGATTTGGTGCATTTGGAAGTGTTTGTTACTGTGTCTTGTTTGTTTTTTCTTTTCTTTGTGGAGACCACCTATATGGAGAAAGGACACAGTCCTCTTAAAATGCACTTCTTTCTGTAGGCTGCCTCTACTCCCCCTGACATGCAAATCTACAATGGTTTTGTCTCCTCAGAAAATAGGCTGTGGCTAGTCTGGCATGTGACCAATAGCTAGAACATGTCAGCAGGAGCTGATTACATAGCTTCAATTTGTCATCCTAAACTAGTCAAGTTTAGTGAATGCCTTTGATGCCTGGGGGATTGCCAAAGCCCATTGTTTCTTGACTCCAAATTATTGGGCAAAGGAGCAGGTTAAATCCCCTACCTTCTCCACAGCTCAGAATTTGCAGGACAAATACCAATAGCCTGCTCCTTTCAGATAAAATCAACATGAAAGATGTTATCATATGGAAGAAAGGGCTGAAAAGCATTGAAGTCATAAGTAGTCATGAAGGGCTGGAAAAATTAACACAAACAGGGATTGCATTGTCTTACTTATGTGAAGTATTCTTTTAGATATTTACTGTTGTTTTCCTAACCACTATATGTACATTTACTGTTCTGTCCAACAGATTATATAACATCCTTGCTTCCTGGCCTGCCAAAAGATATTTGGATTGGTTTACAGTTCCTGTTCAGTACACGGGAAAACAAATGGATAGATGAGAGTAAACTGTTGTATAGTAACTTTCACCCACTCCTGACAGGAAGATTAAGGAAAATTCCACTGGATGTAAGTTCTGAGTTTTGGCTTTTCTTGCCTATTGAGTAATGAAATTTGGAATGTTGTGTCAAAAAATTAAAACCCATGTAATGGACCAAATTCCCCAGTTAGTCATTTTAATTGGCCAACAGGGTGGCTGACAGTACTGGAGTTCTGTTTACCTTTACTTGGATGATGACTTCTGAAATGTATTTAGCTTAGGAAAACTTCTTCAGTCCAGGCACCTGGTAGTGTTTGTAAAACAGGTAAGCTATATTGCACCACTCCTTTGAAACTTCTTAAACAAGTTCAGACAGCTGGGGTTCTCCTAGTCTCATGTCACTTCACCTCTCCACAAGTGTGTTTATACCTTATTTGAGTCTGATAAGGATATTTCTGTTTTTCAGCTTTTTGATGAAGAATTTAACAATCAGTGCGGTGTAATCCTCAATGATCCCAAATCCCAATATGTTGGAACATGGAATTTCACAGCTTGTGCTGACAGGCACTTCTTGGGTATATGCCAGAGGTCTGTAGGTAAGTCTGAAGAGTCAAAATAAGTTGCAGTCAGAGTTTAAACTTAAGGTGCATGTGCCAGGATACTTTTATGTATATAAATGATTTCACTTGAAAAGCAAGAGTCTTGTAGAGACTGAGCAGGTAAATTTTACAAAAGCAGCGTAGAGGAGGATCTGGGGCCTGTTTTGTCAGCCATTCAGAATATTCCCTATTGTTTTTCATAGCCCAGTTCAGGGAGAATCTGTTTTCCTGAGAGAATTTATGCTGTTTCAGTGGAATTATACTTCAGCAGACGGGTATTTAATGTTCTGTGGGTAGAGAGGTCATGTACACTGAAGAGTGGAACAAGTGAAACCTTTTTCCTTTTCACAACTGTGGAAGTCAGAAGCCTAGGAAGGAATCTCACAATATTTATAGCCTCCTTAAATACATCTTCTGTCTTTTAGTTCTATGAGAATATAAAGTATCATAGACTCTTAATGTTGAAGTTGGTCTCTCCCCAGAGCAAACTTGAAAGTTGGTATGAGTGGGATTTTTTAATCTGAACTAAAAATAATATTCAGATGTACCCATGTGGGTTGGCCAATACCAATTACTGGAATAAGATCAAACACATATAGTTATTATGTGCATTTAATTACTGCTATGGGCTAATGTTCAGCATTCTGAGTAGGCTCCTTTATGTCAATAATCCTTTTAAGTGTTGAACATGCTATCCTCTAAAAAAAAAATCCATCACAAAGAAACCTAGGTGTACAAAACGCCCAAGACTAAACCCACCTTCTTCATTCTGAAATAGGCAGAGATTTCCACCTCCCACCCCCACACCTTCATTTAACATACAAAATCTTCTTACTCAGTGCCAAATACTCCAGAAATTCTAAGTGTTAAGATTAGAAGTCTGGATTGAAAAGATGCCATAACAATGTGAAAAGGAGACTTCTATGAATTGGAGGTTGTCAATATATCTGTTTATATCAATCTCTTATTAGTCTGGAGTGACTAAATACTCAGCATTTCTTTGCCACAGCTGTAGAAGATGTAATGAGAAAGGTTTTTGGACTGTCTGAGATTGTGTCCTGCTGTGGTCTGGTTTTATACTGTGTTAGGGATCTAAGGATAGTTTGGGTTGAGAGGGATCTCAGCAGGTTGTAGGGACAGTTGTGAGACTCCAGGTTGTCTAGGGCTTTATCCCCAGGAAAAAGATGATTCATGTTCATTGGAAATCTTGGCATGATTATGATTTGCTGAATTTCTTGAGATGATAATCATCAGCAATTATTTTTTCAGAAATGAACATTTTACATACTGCCTTGTTTCCAATTTAGTACCCCTTGATGTGTGATGGCACCCTGGGTTCCATGGTTCTCTTTTGTAGCTGTTTACTAAGTGAAAATATTTGGCAGAAGACAGAAACCACTTGAAGCAATCTGTTTAAGCCTTGTCAATTTTCTGATCTATTGAAAGCTGTAAATATCAAATGAATATTGCGTTTCTGTCATCTTGTGTTTTGGAAAATGGCCCTGTCAGCCTATCAATCAGCCATTCATATACTGTTATTTATAGAGAGACGCCTCCCCTCACCGTTGGCAAGCCTTTTTCTACTTCAAATATTTTAAATATCAGGAGGGTTCTGCCTTTTGCAGAAAGAATTTATTTTTGTGTATAAAGCTTTTGGGGTTAACCATTTGTATGCTTAACCTTACCACCCACAGGAGTATTTGCATCTTCTATTAACTGCAGTAGCCATGCATCACTGAGCTGTGTGCCTTCAGGTGTGGTGCTGGTAGCTGTGATAACACTCTGTGCTCAGAGCACAAACAGTGAATTACATCCCTCCCTATTCAAGCTGGATTTTCTGCAGTTCCTTAAGTGGAGGCAAAAACAGTTCTCACTATGTTCATGGATGGCAGTAAGGAGTTCTGGGTCTGTGCTGTACCAAGATCTGCATAGACAGGTTTTGTGGCTCTTTAGATTTGCATAAGCATCAATCCACAGGCTGGCTCCACAGAGATAAATGAGTCAAGTTTAGCTGTTGCTATATTACAGCAGAGAGCACTTGCTCTCTTGCATTTGCTCTATAATTCAAGTTATAGAATATGTTTTTAATTTAGTAAATTATTTAGCAGTTAGTTAAAAATAACATATAAAAAAGATGTGAACCTAAGTTGAGAAAAAGATATTTAATAATGCATTGGCTGAAAATAATTATTTTAATATATGTATTTCTATCTATCTAAGATGTTTACTTCTAACTATAATTATCAGCATTATCTACTATCAAAGATTTTTTTTTTCCCAAGTGTAGTCAAACAGGTTTTTCTGATTGTTACAGAGACATTGGGAGTTTAAAATATATTACAGTATTTAACTACCTAATTACTGTATTTCTTTCTCATGTATAGGAACTGCTGATAACCAGACAGAGCAAGTCATTAATGAAACACTGAGCTATCAAAATGTTCAGTACATGTTAATTCTGAAGAATTTGTCCTGGAATGATGCAATGGCTGCATGCATAAATAATAAGATGCAGCTGGTTAGCATCACAGATCAGTTCCAGCAGGCTTTTCTTGCTGTTCAGGCTGCTCTTCATAATTACCCACTTTGGACTGGACTCTTCAGCAGAGATGTAAGTTTTGTTTTTTTCCTCAGACTGTGGCTTAAGGTAATTTTTGCAGTTCTGTGAAACAAAACCCAAGTTAAAGAAATGCAATGACAAATTACTTTCTGATTTTGGGATAACCATTCTGGAGTGTCTCAAAATAAACGTTTTAAACCTTAAGTTCTCCAAGTTACATATTTCTTGAGCTCCACTAGATGAATTGATGATGATGATGATTGATAAAATTCTTTTAAAATACTGATAATGAAGGGATATATTGTAGGATGGTAGCAATATAGGTTACTGAGTCATCATCTCTTTTGTTAACAAATAACGAGTAATGACTAATGAATGTTGCCATTTAATATCATCACTGCTGTTTACAGTACCACTCTAGAAAGATGACCCAAAAAATCTGTTTTGGAAGGGAGAAACTAGAAGTGGCAAATAAAATACAAAATGAATCATTGAATACTTGTGGAGGTACATTTCTGAAGTTTAACTTAGATTCTGTTGTTGCTTCAAGTTATTTGCGCCCATGTTTTGAGTTTGAGGGAGGCATCTCTGAGACAGCTTAGTATGTTTTTCTTTCTCCCTATTTTTTTTTTTCTGGTCAAAATGTTTGCAGTAATGCAGAAGTTTTGCTTTTTATCTTTATTTTCTGGAGGACCTCTTGAAAATCTTCATTGTGGATTGAGAGCTGTTAATGGGATGTCTTGGGCTTGCTGACAGGGTTTATATCTTTTGTCAAGCACATAAGTCTAGAGATAATTGCAAGAAGAAAGTTAAATTTTTTTAGAAGTGCCTTTCCTGCAAAGTGTGGTGGCGCTCACTCAGCACTGTGGTGTTATGTTCTTCTATTGTCAGTTCTGGGCTACTGAGCACTTTAGCAAAGTAGGGGAAAACAGAAATTGGAGTATATACTTTATGGGGAATATTTTTAAATTTTTTAAGGGTTTAATCTTAGTGAAAATGGGGAAACCAGATGACCTATTTTCCCATCTCTTTTGATTTTTTTTATCTGTAAGCGAGGATCAAATGATTCATTTTGGGGCATATAGCTCAGGCATGCACTGGCTCTTCACTATTGCATCACTTCATTATTTAGGCACAATTAAAATGTCACATGAAAGGAAATTATAATGCACCTGGTCAACAGAACTTATTACTCCAGTGCTGAAATCAGATACAAAAGAAAAATACAAGATAAACTACACAACAGTAGGGGGATTTCCCAAAGACTTTGAAATGTAAGATTTTTGAAGGATAGCTTGCTGCTTGTATGTGGGTTTTTTTTTCCTGCGTCCTCCAGGGCAGAAGCATGTCTAATATATTAAATCAATTAAGTATTTAATGAAATACTTTCAACTCAATATGGAATAACTGACAGTGGACTTTCTTCTCAGTTATTACCAGTTTTCCAAGACTGGGAGATTATATCCACCATTGTTTTGTGGATGGAAATGATGCAATTTGCACATCTCATTGCTAGGCCTTCCTCCCTAAGTGCAGTAGTGAATCATCACCTTTGGATAATTTTTCATTCAGCTAATTGGTATTTTTGCAACTGCAGAACTTAAAATAACAAAGCTTATTATATTGTGAGCAGGAAATCAGCTCATGACAGTAGTGGGACACAGAGTTCTCATCACAGACACTGAAAATGTCTAGCCAGTGTAAATATATTATTGCATCATTTTCTGCACCTTATATTTTTTTGCTGTGTAAGCTCATCCCTTTTCCTTAAATATTTCTAGGGTGGAAAACATTATGGCTGGCTGGATGGGAAACATGTGAGTTTTAGTCGCTGGTCTGAAGATGATGAAGAAACAAACGAAGAATGTGTGTTTTTGGACACTGATGGCTTCTGGAAAACTTCTGAATGCTCCTCTGAAAATCGAGGTGCTATTTGCTATGCATCAGAAAGTATGTATGCTACCATAATTCTTATAAAAGTTGACTTTTATTTTATTGCACAATGTATTCAATGATTCTAGCTTGTGACTTCAAAATTACAGCTTTTTTAAACTTACATTTCCTCCGACAGTCTGATTTCTATGCCATTAAATAAAAAACTGACTTCAAAAACAGGGGGCATGCACCTGTTGGTCTTGATCTTCTTGTACCTTAGAAATAAATTCATCATGGAGGCATTGGGTCAGTACCCTTATTGCCAACTGATTCTACCTTTGCACTGCTTCTCTAAGATTGTTGCATACTAATCTCTCCCACTTGCCTGTGTTAGAAGATTAAAATACCTCTGTATTATTTGCATCTTAATATTGGGACCTTCTGAAATCTGTTCAGACATGGAAGTCTTCTGCAGGGAGAAGGTGCATGACTATGTGGAGAACAATAGACACTGAATTGAAAATTAACATCATCTGAAATTCACAAAACCCTTCTAAATATCTACTAATTATAAGAAGACAAGGATATAGTAGGATGTGCTTTTTTATTTCCAGGAAAGAGCTGTGCTAGTTGTGTATCCTTCAGAAAAAGATTTTTCTGAGAGATCATCAGAGACTTATTCCCTGTAAGACCATTGTGATTTGCTTTGGTTTTATTCTGTGAGGGAACAGAAGCCATTGTACAGCCTGAGTCACAGTAAAGTGTGGTGTTAGGAGATCATTAACTATTTTGTGTTTACAAGCCAGGGAGCTGCAGGAAGAGTCGTCTCACTCTTTAAGTATTAGATAAAGCCGCAGAACTAACATGTGTTGCTAGCTGTTAAGTAGCTTATTTGTTACAGTGATCTAGTACTTGCACTACAGGCAATAAAAGCTTTTAGTTTATTGGCCTACACTTAGCACTTTTATGGAGGGATTTTATTTTTAAACCGATTTAAAGTAGCTGTGAAAACTTGCAAGTATCTGTATTCTTTAGTAGAAATTACTGCTGGTTTTGTTACTTTAAAAAGTCACCATTGTGAGGAAACCGAAAACAGCACATTTAAAGGATGACAACTTAATTTGTCTTGCATGTTTTTAAGTGGTACCTGAAAGTGGTTTGTGGGGTGCCAGGTCAGGTGGTGTTATTAGTAATTCATGTCCTAATGTTGTCTTGTCTTTTTTTAGAGAAGACTGAAAAAGAACATGTTACACAAGTGAAGTGCCCACATAAGATTAAAAATACACCCTGGATATCATTTAGAAACAACTGTTACACTTTCATGATAACAAAAAATAGATGGCAAGAACTGAAGCCTCAAGAAGCTCATCATTTATGCAGGAACATGAGTAAGTAGTTTGTCATACTGCAGGCATTTATGGACTTAGATCAGCTTGGGGGAGATGATGAGTGTTAGATCTGAGTCACTGTCTTACAATGGCAGACAGGAGAGTGAATGCTGAGAGAGGCTGGAGCAGTAATGCAGTAGTGTAGCACTGCCTGATGCTGTTTGCCCAAGCACTACTCTTGATGAAAAGTGCCAGGGCATGGATGGGAGAGTTGAAGACTTGGAGCTCCTGAACTCTGAGAGCGCTGAAATATGGCAAGGTTTTTGTGTTTGGTTGGGGTTTTTGTTATAATGGGCCAGTTTTAAATAGTTTGAGTAATGGTTGTACCCTTAGTAACATTATGGCTTTACAGTTAAATTTACTTCATGACTTCCTGCTGCCTCCAGCTTTGCTGTGTGGAACACTTAGGTGAACAAAGTAAATAGACTGAAATGCACGTGGATGTTTTCTGTCCATCCTGAATAACGTATAACTTTAGGAACACCTTTCCTCTTGCAGTAAACCTTCAGCCATTCTCCCTTCCAAAAATTATTTTTATTTTTTTTTGTGAATTTATTCAATCTTTTTCTTAATACTGTTTCTCCACTAGAGCATTTCAAGCAAATCATTAAAGTTTTCTGGTATTTTTATGATCTATGCAGAGAATTTTTGCTGCATACAACTTCAAGTGACAGTAGGGCCCACAAATATCTCTGGAGCTGAAATCTTCCACTTATCAACAAAACCAGGGATAGTACTGTTAATAATACATTTGAAAATTGGTTTTGCATTATTCAATTAGTTAAAGATCTGGCCTTTACAGATGCTAACCTATCTGTAATAATTGTTAACAGTAATAGAAAAAAAAAGTTTATTTTTTAACTTAAAGGTGAATTTTTTAAGAAAGTAATGTAAAAAAATTTTCAACAGACCCGGAAGCATTTGTTCTGAGTGTTCGAGATGAAGAAGAAAATAACTTTGTTACTGAGCAGCTTCATTCATTCAGCGGTCTGGCTCTGTGGGTCTGGCTGGGTGTGATTTATGATGAGAGTGGTAAGATTTAAGGGTTTGGTTTTTTTTCTTATTAACTGGATCAGAAACAAAATTTGCAGCATTAAGTGCATGTTTCTTGCATGTTTCAGTTTATAGCTAAAGTCAAAGCGAATGCAAACCTACAACAATGATGTATATTTGTACTTCTAGAAGAAAATAATCTGACATGCTCTCTGTTTGAGTGATAATTAGTTCCAATATGTTCTGTTTAGTCTAAATTTGATTTCCCTGGAAAGCAGGAATTAAAGTGGCCAGGATGAGTAATGCTAACATATTTAGCATTGCATGTGGAACTGATTTAGAGTAACTTGCAGTATCCCAGCATTTTTTCCAAAGTGAACATCTGTTAATATCATTAATATAATCAAAGTTAAATGGTGTTTGTATACATAATGCCAGTGGTTTAATAAATATGCAATGTTTCCACAGATAAAATTCTCAAGTGGTATGATGAAACTCATCTGAATTACAATAATTGGAGGATGGGAAGACCTATCATAAAGAAGAACAGTTTTTTTGCTGGTGTAAATCTTGATGGGTTTTGGGATATTTATAATTATTCTCAAAGTTGGCATGCTAATCACTACAACATGTACAGTATTCTTGCCTGTAAAATCGAAAGGGGTGAGTAGTATTGGAATGTTGGATGAGGTTCATAATTTAAATCATGGTTCCTGTTGAAAAAGGCTTTGGTTTTGCTCCTAGTGAAACACGTTGTCATGAGCATCTGGGATCATCTGGTCAGTCTGCATCACTGCTGTTACACTCTGATCAGGAGAAATGTGTTTGCTGTGCTCATCCAGCAATTGCTGAACTCAGTGTTCCAAGTAGCAAAAGTAAACTTGATAGAAGCGGCTTCTATGGAGCACTTTAATGCTTAAGTTACACTGATATAAGCTGATTTTAATGCTTTCAGTATTTTTCCAAGTAACATGAAAGAAATGCACACGGCTTATCTCCTTATTCTTTGTAATAGGGCACCAACAGCACAAGCCTCCACTGCCTGATGCTATTCCACATGGAAACAGAACATACAGGATCCTTCAGAAAAAACTGACGTGGTATGAAGCATTGAGATTGTGCCAACAAAATAACAGTGATTTAGCAAGCGTGCACAGTGAATCAGAACAGTTATTTCTAGAAGATCTTGTCAAACAGGATGGTTATCCTCTGTGGCTTGGGTTGTCAATTCATGATGTAAGTATGTACTATTGGGGACATCAGTAGCAGATCTGTAAATAATATTTTGGACAAGATACAAAATATTTCCTGGTGTTTTTTTCTGGTTCCTTGGAATCTCTTTTCCATGTAGTATATTTTCAGTCCTGTGTAACGTGTTAATACTAAATATTGGTGAATGTAGGCACAATAAGGTATTTCTTCCTAATACCTGACAGTTTAAAATAATAAAGCATTCCTTGCAGCACAAGGAAGTGTGATTTGCAGTGCTGCACCTAGAGGCTTCAGACTTTAGGGTCCTCTGTTGAATCAGATTTCATTAGCAAATTGAGACAGACAAGGCTGTGTGGAACCTTCAGGACTGGCTCTCCAGAGCAGGTCAGGAAATGGCTCTCAGTAAATTCAGTGTCCTTTCTCCCAGGAAACACAACAGCAGGAGGCAGCTGGAGATCATCTTCCTCTTCTGTCTGCTTTATCCTAGAGCCAAAAGCCTGTGGCCCTGACCCTGCTGCCCTCACTGCCAGACCTGGTCGTAGTAGTTAGTTGACAGGAATACTCCTCTGCAGAGGTGTGTCATTTCTGCACAAAGCTGTGAATGGGTCCCTCACAACTGACTCCTCATTGTCATGAGTTTCCAGGAACGTATCTGAAGTAGGAGCTAGCACTGCAAGCCATCCCTGAGCTGCCCAGTTCTACTCACTGAGGCAATCTCAACAGTTTAGCAGTTTGCAGTGTATTCACTGATGTTCATAGCAAGGAAGGCAGGTTGCTTAAATGAGACTGCAGGGTGGAACTAATTAAAATGTTTCCCATAGGATAAAACAGGCTCATTGCAGATTTAAACTTGCAAACATGCTGTCCTTTCTCAGTTCTCACAAATAATAAAAATTTCCATGTTAAGAAAGTGCAGACTATGTTCTACATTTATTTGCTGTGAATTTAGATGAGACCACCTGCTCTTTAATTTATCACTCTACAAGTGACAAATATTGCTATGTGACTTAATTCATGATGGATGACATTTAAAGCAGTCATATGTGGTTTAAAAGTTGTGGGTTTTTTCTTCGATTAGGGAAGCAAAACTAATTTTGAATGGTCAGATGGAAGTGACTTTGACTACTATCCCTGGGAATTGGAAAACTCAAATACTACTGAGAACTGTGTTCTGTTGGATACTAAAGGATTTTGGAACCGTACAAAATGTACAAATGTTGCTGAAGGTGCCATTTGCTACAGCCCTCCAAACAGTAAGTTTTATTTTTAAGTTGTCTTTACATGTTGTATTTAGATGTAGGAATGAAGGTTGAAATACTGCACATGGTTCCCTTTTTAAGAAGAGTTTTCTATCTGGAATGATAAAACACTTTTTAATACTTCAGGGAGAAAAATCCACATCATTCCAGTGGTGAAATCAAATCTGTTAAATTCTTGATCACCTGTGATAGGAATATCAAATGTATGCATCTTTTCTAAATCAAAGTACTTATCAAATATATATAACTGTATATATCAAACAAGTTATATATATATATATCAAACCCCACAAAAAAAGCGATTAAAAATTGTTCCCAAGCCTTTGGAATTTGTCTTATGCTAATTTTTAAATAAATTTGTACATGACACAAAGAATAAGGAATGTAAGCTAATGGAATAGTGGTTGTTGGTAGGAGTAGTAGCCCTTTTTAATACTTATTGTCCTGTTATTCCAGAGACTGTGCACAAACTGCTGCACCAGAAATAACATCAATTTCTTTGTCTTTGCAGAGAGAAAATTAGAGCCAAAGCAATCAAGCAGAGCCTCTGGATGCCCGCAGAGCAGTGGATCCCTGCAGTGGGAACAGTACAGGGATCACTGTTATGCCTTTGACATGGCATTCTACAATTTCTCAGTGTATAACGTGGAAGAGGCTAAGAGAATATGCCAGAAGCTGAGTAAGTTTAGACTCTTTACCACTTTACAACTTGTAATAAGTCCACTATTTGAGAAGAAATCAAACCCAACAACCTAAAATCTTACACTGGTTATACTTCAGCTTTGCCATTTTTATGCTGCTTTAGGAAAGGCAATAGCAAGCTTTATCTTTGAACACCTGATGAAAATTCTTAATAAAATACTGCAACATACTACAGATCATTTGGCACACAGGTATTGGCAGATGAAATGCAGGTATCCAGTTAGAGAAGATTCAGAAATTTAATGCTTATAGTTTGGAGGAAAACATTTTATCTGCATTGCAAGTTATTGCTGTTTGCTGGGCTTTCTTATTATGTCCTTGCCATAGCTGCTTACTAATAAGGAGCTTGCTTAACCTATCAAATGGTTCAAAGACCATATATGTTTTAGATATTAAAGCATGTAAAAAACTTAATTTTATGTCAAATTAATTGAGTTTCTCTGTTTGCTGAACTACATGGGGAATTGTATTGCAGAGACAGTGTTAATCAGTTTCATGGAGAGAGGTTTTGATCATCCTAAGGTAGAAGTTAGTGGTTGTCATAACTTTCTTTTATGGAATTATCTTATGGTGTGACATTCGACTCACTGTTTAGGATCTTAAAAACCCAGTCCTGGATGTAGTTTTCTGTCGAGTCCAATTTGGTCTGCTAGTTGAAAGAGAAAGCATCTGGCTTACATAAATATGTAATTGTAGAGGATGGGTACACTTGGACCATGCCTCTCTAGCATGCTCTTTCCCCCCTCTTATTCCTTAATTACTGTACATAAAAAACCTGAGCTACAGTGGGAGGATTGATTTAGAAATTAAATTTACTCAGAAAAATGCTGAGCTTTTGTTCAACTATATTTTTGAAAACCTATTATTTGGGCAAGACTAGTAATTCTCAACAGGCATATCTCTTGATGTCTTCCAGTCTGCAGCTGCAGTAATTTACTCCCATTTTATTCTGTATAACCTGCTAGAATAACCAGCCATCTGAAGCCATCTTATAAAATATCTGTATTTTAGGGGATGGGAGGTTCTTGTCTTTATTCTGAAAGTTATTCTAGGATAATTTTACAAGCCTAGATCAGCCAACCCTTTCCCACAGTCATTGTTCCCACAGAAAACTCAGTGTACCAGCACCATGAAAAATTGTGGAAGTTGCAATTTTGACTGGTTTCCTCTGCCCCTTAGATCCTTCAGCAACCCTTCTGACTATAGTGGATGCAGATGAAAATGCCTTTGTGAGCACACACATAAAGGAACATGATCTCATCACCAAGAACGTATGGCTTGGCCTGGATCACAGCTTTAAGGGTAAGAAGTAGAGACAATGTATGAGCATGAATGTTTCATTGGATAAATATAAATGCATAAATCTTCAAATAAGAACAGTTCTGTAGTGTTGGCAACCTACAGGAGCTTCTGCTTGAGGTTAGAATCTGTCATTTAACATTTTAAAGCACTTTGGACTTCATTGTAGTTAAATCTCTTCCTGTTGCACAGTTAGGGTAATCAGGAGTCCCTGAAATTAATTTTTCCCACCTCTGTTATTGGTGCCTGGTGTTTGATGCAAGTGTATCAATTGCTAAAGGTCTGGAGAAGAGGGGTGGCTAAAAGTTGTGTGTTCATATTTTCTGCTTTTAATATATGGGTTGGACAGTCAGCCCTTTTCTTTTTAGCAGTGTAAAGAAATCAACAGATTGTGAATGACATCATGTAGCATTACAGAATATTTTGGTGGTCTAGATTATGTAAGGTTTTTTTCCACAGGACAGTCCCTGAACTGGCTGGACGGCTCATCAGTTAATTATGTCAACTGGGAGAACAAAACTGCAGAAGCCAATGAAAAATGCAGTGTTATCCTGTCCACAACTGGCCTGTGGTCCAAGGTTGACTGTGCACGTAGTCGAAGCAGAGTGGTTTGTAAAGCTCCTTTAGGTATGGAAGCATTATTTTAGCAGAGACCTAATTTTGTAGAGACTTCTCAGGAATTTCTGGTTTACTGGATATACTCTGTATTGAAATAATGGAAGTGCAATTCACGAAAGAATCCATCAAGTACCTCTGCCTAAGCAAGAGTCTTCTGTTGTTGTTTAGGCATAAAATTGCATTCAGAGACAGATTGTCTAGGAATGTACTTTCTCCTGGCTCTCACTATCTACTCTGTGGATGAGGAAGAGAACAGAAATGTCCAGAAAGTGTAGACTAATTGCTATTGCTTCTTACCACAGGGTATCTGTCATGGGTGAGTTTGTGTAGGTGGAATCAGAAAGAGTTCTGCTTGTAAGAGATATTGAGTAAGCAGGTACTGCACGTTGTGTTTTCAGTCTTAGGGAAGCTTCTGGAAATGTCACCCCATAGCTCCAGAAAAAGACTCCCTCATCCTTGGCTTTGTACAGGAAACCAAGCAATTAACTGAGCACTAAGCAAACAAGTTCCTGAGAATCAGTGGAATCTTTCTGATTTTATATACATTTTCACTGAAGTGGAAAAGCAGGAATAGATTAAACTTTGTGCCACTAAGGAAGATCTCAACAAGATCTTTTCAGTCTGAAGGGAGTATAATTACCTTCCTTTCGAGGAGCCCAGGATCTTATTAGATTTATGAAGCATACAAACCTCTAAATGAGAGCAGCCTTTGCAATTAGGTTTTTTTGAATTCCAGAGGTCCCTTCAAACCTGAAATAGTAGTAAATTAACAACAGAATGATCAAATATAAGATAATGCATTCCTACATGTATCAGCATCTAACTTCCCATGTGATGAAGTCAAGACTATTAGTAGGAAGCAGTTTGCCTTGGCTTGAGCTAACTGTGCAGTAGTAAAGTGTAGCTACCTAAGCATCAACCCTGTGACAAAATATTCTTGCCAAAACTCTTAAATAATAGCCATTCATCTTTTGTTCTGTTTCAGGTTCTAATCACACTGGTGTGGCTGTAGCATTTGCCCTGCTTATTATCTTTGTTTTCATTGCTGGACTGGTATGGTACCTCTACAAAAAGAAGCGTCTTCACTGGAGTGCCTTCTCTTCCGTACGCTATCAAAGAGGGATGAACGATGATGAAACTGATGACATGTTCACAAAAGATAGCTATTGAACAACTTTCTTCTGATCAATTTAAGCATGAACTTCACTGTGTGAAGCCATAAGAAATGAGCTACTTGATTTTTTATTACTTCTTTTTGGAAAAGTAACAAGGTTATTAATGGGGGCTAAAATTAGTTTGTTAATGTACAAGTGCAATTTTTATTCAATTTTATGGTAATTCTTTACATTTGGCCTCAGCCTTTTAAGATGCAAAATGTTTAGAGTTCTGTTGTATTTTTTAATTTATAGTATTCTCTCTTTACTGGAATTTTCAATGGAACAAATTAATGCCAACGGTATTTCATGCAACATCACTTTAATGAATACATTTAAAATTTACTTCTCCCAGTACTAGGATTAAATGCCTAATTTTTATAGTTAACAGTTTATAACTTCACAGGTTAAAAATGTCATCTGTCCAAGAAACAGGATCAAATATATGTCTAAGGAAAGTCTGAGAGAATATGGTAAACAAACTGGTGTACATAAATGCTAAAAATACTTGAGTATTTTTCATAAAACTTCAACTTGATTTTTGTATGTGATGTGTCACTGTAGCCTTTACTATGCACTCCAAAGAATGCTATAAAGGGAAAAAGGGAAGACAGAGTTGTATATATTAATTACTCAGTGATTTGATTGATTATTGTATTGAAAGTCTTTTGACATTTTTTAATGCACAGTACAAAGAACAGGTGCATTTACTTTTATGAAGGAGGATATGCCAAAGACCAAATCCATTCTGCATGTGATGGTGGCATGAGGTGGTAAATAATAATACATTGGCCTGGTGTGCTGAGAAGAGTACTACTGATTTCTCTGAAGCAGCAGAGCAAGGTCATGGTGTTCAACTGCCTTCTTTTCCTGCAGTTTACTTATGTTGATGGCACTTTTTTTTCTTCCTGTTTGCACTATTTTGATAAGGAAGTGTTTATCATTTGTGTTGAGAAGTAGAGAACTCCTTGTAGATACCACTTTGAGCCAGTTAAAAGAACAGCCTGAAGGGGCATGGTAAAGGAGCCATCGTGGTAGTTTGCTGATGAAAAAAAATAAGCACTTTTGTTGTTTGTTCGGTACTTTGGGCACAATTGTGAACATTTGTTTTTCCTGAGGTAACTTGTAGAAAATGTAGTTATGGGGAGAACTCTCATTCATTAACTTACCCCAGTATGAGAAGTGTTTGAAACATTGCAAAGTCTTGTTCCTGATGTCTTCTGGTTTAGCTTATATGCCTAAGTGCTTTGCCAAATGACTTCTAACTTAATGGTCTAAAAAAATGTTAGTTATTGTCTTTTTCTAACTACAGTAATAAGTGGGGGAAATTATTTGCAAGTTCCCATGTTTTGAGATTTACTAGTTTTATAGAAGTTTATACTCTGAGCATTTTTAGGTGTGAATCTGAAATGGAAAGTGGAAATTAGTAGTAAGATCCTAATTCAACACAAAAGGATATATACTTTTTATTAAAAATTGTATATTTTATTCTTATAAATGATGTAAATAATTTTTCAGGCCCCATTTCTCATGCTTGTTTCATCACACCCAAGTTGTCTAATCACTGGTAATTCCTTTTTGCATAAGCACTATGGCCTTAGTGCAGGTAATTAACCCACTTCATTTGAAATACACAGGAAGATTATTTGGCAGTATTGTTATTAAAAGAATAAAGTCAAATAAAACACTGAACTGCTTACACTGGTTTTATTTCCACAGAAGCAGTTATCAGAGTTAAGGTATGGTCATTAATCATTGTGTAAAAAAAGCACACTGCAGGGGCTGTGATCAGAATTAAAGCCAGTGTGTGTTACCACAATAAGAAAACTTTAGAGGTAATACCTATCTTTGATGTATTTAAAAAGAATGCTGGTAATTTTCCTTTTGCAGTTGAAAACTTAGTTATACCCAGTTTTTATCGAGCTGCTTCAGGCTTACACAGGGAACATTCCTCTGTGCCCTTTTGTTCCAATCAGGGTGTAGTTCATTAGCTCCTCGAGGCCCAAATTAAGGCAGTGTATAAAGGCTCCTTCCATAATGCCTCTAAAAATGTAGGCAAAGTTAAACTACTTCCAGCTAAGTAACACTTGCAATTAAAGCATGAGATGTATTCATTTTAAGTGATGTCTGAGCTCTGAATTCCAGATGTCCAAATCTCTGACTGCTGGTCAAAGTGCAGTGTTATTTTTAGCTCCAGTGATGGCTTGCTGGAAGAAACATCCTATTATGCAAGATTACTAACAAAGTCATCTGCTTCACAAACATTAATCTTAAAATTTAAGATGATGCACAGGGACATGGCAGCAGAGAAATGCTTTCCCAGAGCAATGGAGTTGAGAAGGCATCTTAAAATTCCTTCACCCCAGGGTACACACTCTCTGCCAGCTCTGGTAGGTTTAGGCAAAAAGTGTACAACTTCAGTTCCTCTTCCTGAATTTTGTCCAGTCCTTGGAGACTCTGGATCATGGAAAGGTTAATCCACATCTGTTGCTACACCAGCCAGCATTTTCATTTTCAAAGTGTTTCTGCATCAGTAACTTAACTGACATAGAAATCAACAAGTCTTTAAGCTTGAACACGCTTTGGGCTTGATGCTTTTGTTGCAGTTCTCAGCATTTTTCCCTTAAACCAAATGTACCATCTGCTTGTTGCTTTGGACATATGTTATACATGTAAACATTTTTGAAAGGAGTAAGTAAATTTCATGGCCTGCTAGTGATTTTTTTTTTTTGTGTGTGTGTGTGGCTGTAAATAAACGAAGACCAGACATTACAAATTTTGTTGCTCTAAGTTGGAACTACTATTTGGGTCCTTCAGGCATCTGCTGTTGCTGTGTATATGGAGCCCAGTGGGATATGTAACACCCATGTTTCTAAAAGTTAGTCAAATTCATTCTACTGTCAGGAAGTACGTAAAGTTCTTATTGACCAAATTGAACAGACACTGCAGTTTTAAAGCAGGACCAATATTAAAGAACTGAGCTTAGGAAAATGAGATTCCTTAATGGAGAGTACAATTCAGTTGTCACTCATGAACCTTTCCCATTTAGTTCTGGAGTTTTACAATGGGAGTTGACAAAGTACTAGAGAGGGAATATTCTGTTAATAGCAAATGAACTTGCAAATGGTGCGCAGCATAAATGCTTGTATAAAATAGTGTTATCTTGGGTATATTCTTTATGGCTAAACCACAGCAATGGTATTTGCACACTGAAAACTCCTGTATACTGTATTGTAATATCTGTCAATAACTAAGATCTTTAACAGATTTTTGGGGGTAGGGGAGGATACCAGATGAGGTTTTTATTGTGATGACACAGTACTACAACACAGACAGTAAGTCCTTATGGATTTCTCTTTACCAATGCGGAAGGGACTGTAATTACAAACAGCATAACAGTTCTTTGTTTGTTTTACTACTTTTCAGTATAAACAGAGTAATTTGCTTCAAGGTGACTTTTTAAAAAGTGGATTCCAGCAATGTAATTATTACAAAATGTACTTCCTGAAGTATGCTGGCCTCTTATGCATTTTTTGCTAGAACAAATGAGAACAGAGATCTTTTTCTGCATGCTGTGTCATAGGACACTCATATGGTTGGTAAGAGTACTATTCCTGCTTTCTTATAAAATTCGTTTCAAATGCCATGTGTCATGTTCCCTTTTAGTAGATTACTCAGAGCAGGTAATTGTACAAAACCATGGTGCTTACATTTTGTTAAAGCTGACAAGCCTTATATGCATATTTGAATTAAACTTAAAAAGTAGTGGGTTGAGATGGTTTTACAAATATGCATGATTGAATGTCATCACCATTAGCAACTGAACTTTCATTGAAGTGTCTTTTTTTTCATAAACGTAATCTGGGTATTTGAAGAGCATCCTGTGTTAAATGAGTATGAATTATAAATGCATGTGGATAATGGGAATCGCATTTGCCCAGGGCTTGTATCGTGAGATGCTTTGAGAAAAAAGACTAGGTTTTTGAAATTCTGTCCTTTGTTGTCTCCTGCAGACACAGTTCTTTGTACCTCTTCTCCCTCATACCTGTTTTGCAGCACTGACTGTTCAGCCACCAGATGGAGAACATTGCCACCACAGACACAAGATCCAGCCAGGCAGCCTTACACCAGCACAAACTGCCAGGAGAGGGGACCAGAAAGCACCATTTCCTCTACAAAGCAGCAGACACAAAGCTGAAACACGTGGGATGGGCACTGCCAACAGCCCCACAACACTGCAGTGGGCTGCAGGGAAATGGCTGCAACAGCCACTGTGGACAGCTGGAATATCCTGTAGCAGCAGGACACCACAGCCTTAGCAGGGTGGGTCTGTCCCTCTCCTCTGCAAGCAAGAAAGCCAAGGGCACCTTTCTTGACCCTGGCCCAAGTATTCAAGACACAACAACGGGGAGTTTGCGGTGGACAGCAGCCACTTCTCCCCTCTTCCAGGTACTCGTTCCACACCTTCTTGAACCAGGGTATCTCTTCCCATGCAGCTTCAGTGCATTTGTACCCCACATCAGGCAGCTGAATTGCCTTCAACCTCATACTGCAACAGGAGAAAAGAACAAGACAGGTACGTTGCTCCTATTAATGTACGTGCCTCATGAGGGGCCCTGCAAAAGCTCTGCCCAGTGTCTAACCCAGTGCAGAACCAACTGAGTTTGTTGTCTTAGGCTGTCACTATGACAGTCACACAGGATTTTTAAGTGTTTGCTTTTACAGGAAGAACATGTTTGTATTGGTAACCCTGAGCCCTCACAGCATTTTGGGGAAGGCTTGAGGACTGTGAGGGGCCCCAGCCGTGTCTCTGGGTGCAGTGTGGGCAGGAGGTGGAGCTGGACTCTGGAACACCAGAGCTCTGTTCTGTAGCTGGCTGGGCTGCCCGAGCCAGTGCTGGCTAGCAAATGTCTGTCAGGAACCAGGAATCAGCCACAGGCCTGCATTGTCTTGAAGCTGCATTCAGATCTAAACAGGGTCGTGGAGTCTGGGTGTGATGGGTTCCTCCCAGCTGGGTGTCACAGCTGTGCTGGAGCAGAGCTGAGCTGGCACTGGGGTAAGTGACTGTCACTGGCAATCTGGATACTGGCCTTCACCTTGCTCCTGACCCTGGAATGGGGCCAAGGTATATACCAGCTGTGCATTAGGAATCTGTGGTCAGAAAAAGTAGCCAAGAGCCTGGCAAATTTGCATCCCACTGATTTAGGAATTCATATTTTACAGAGGGGGCTGGAATTAATGTGTGAGATTTGCTTAAAGGCCCAAGGGGAGCATGTTACTTTGAAGCAAATGCACAGGGTAATAATAGAATACACAGCCTACACAGGGAGAGGCTGTGTGTTTTAAAACCAAGTATATATATAACAAATCTTTCAAGTTCACAGCCAATAATAACTAGACACATGAACTTGTGAAACAACTTACCTGAGGCAATGTCTTTGTGTATAAACCATTTTGTGTTTAGGGTGTAGGTGCTAATTATAAATTGTCATGGAACTAGTTCATATAAAGTAAACAGAGCATTCAAACTTGAATTAACTATTACAGAAATAATTGGGTGAGATCCCAGAGGGACTGCATGTCACTGACAGGGTCATCAAACATTTAAAAAGGGAGTCAGAGAAGGCTTTTACTTGGCCGCCACTTCGGGTTGTTATTCATGGCTACCACTCAATAAATGCATTTGTCTGTATTGTTGTAGTCATACTGGACCTGCAGCAGTGCATGTCTGTTGTCTTTATTGAGATGTATTAATGAAGCAAGTGCAGTCTGAAATTCAGCAGTGGCCCAGAAAGGAGATGGCTAGCTGGCAGTAAACAGAGGCAGTTGGAGCCTTGAATAAAGACCTGGAAAGTCTGTGCAAGAGGATAAAGATGGAGAAAAAGAATCTGAACAACTGGAAGTGATACTGCATAGATCTACCTCCAGGGTACCAAAGCTCTCAGAGAATCTGACCAAGGTACATAGGGGAGCATAATGATGGGGATTATGTGTCACTGCTTGGATTCTATACCTGTGTATGGATTGAGGGAAATTCTCTTTGTCTGTGTTTCTGACAGCTCAGCTGCTCTCACTCCTAATTTACTTCAGTGACACAAGCTCTTAGGTGAGCACCCGGCTATGCACTTGTGTGGGAAGTGCGAAGTGGCAGCTTATTTGAGCCAGAAGTGATTTTCTGTCAGTGACTTTGGAAGTGCTGAAGAGAAGGTATGGAGCTGATCCCACAAACTGGGCTTTGGGAGATGATTAATTCATTGCTCTGCTGTCTCAGAACCAGCGGGACATCTCCCACTGACCAGAAGTGTGACTCAGCCCCAGAGAGAAAACAGAAGTTGGGTAAAAACCTACCCCACTGTAGCAGCAAACTATTTGCTAGTGACCCCAAAATTTGCTTCTGGGAGGAAGGGCTGTTGTGTCCTCATGCTGATGATGCCTGCTTTTCACTTAAGTTCCGAGTGTTTAAGCTCTGAGTAAACACCTTAACATGGCCACACAATGCCTGTTAGTGAATACAGCCTGTGCAATCCAATAATTTATTAAACTTTCATCTTGTAAAGCCAGTTACAAATTAAAAAAGACAGAAGAAGGAATTCTGTAATAGAAATGAGCAAAATTACAACAAATAGTAGTGGAAGTTATGTTTCAAGTGGGTTCAAGCTGCCTGCAGCAACCCAAGAGCCAGAACACAGAGCTAGTGCAGAGTTAGGACAGGGATAATCAAGCCTAGTCTGATACATTAGAGATCAAGCCAGTGTATGCAGTGTTTGCAAAGTGTTGCTTCTCAGGTGGCCTCTGCATTCCTGTTCTCTCTCACCTGTGACCTGGTCATCTCTTTATTCCTTGTGACAACAAGGGGGTGTTTGTAGGATCCATCAGTGACTCTATTTAAGGCAAAACTCCAGCTGAAGGGATGATGCACAGCAGTGGCCACCCTCTTCAGCTGATTATGTAGCAAGTGCACAGCGTGTTTGCACAGGCTGCAGTGTAGTGAAAATGAGAGAGGAGCAGGGGATATGTACAGTAGTTCTTCTTGTACTGTCACCCTCAAAACTAGTGCTCTGCAACACAGTGTTAATGATATGGCACAATTTGATGATGAATTGGAATGGAACTTGTTGCATACTGACTCCTAGTTTTCTACGCAATTTCTGTTTCATAGCTAACAGGCCTTAGCTGCTGCTACTTCAGAAACTGGGGACAGCCAATTTTAAATGTGGAAGAAGGCCCATATTCCATACAGCTCTGCAGCTTCAGTAAGAAACAGATTGGGCCGTGGCATTCTGGGATCCCAGGACCTGACAAGGGTCATGGAAAATTGCTCACCACCAGGTTTCTTGTTTGTTAATGCAACTAATTTATGATGGGACTGATGTCAAATATTGTTTAAACAATTAAATCAGCTTTTTGAAGTCAAGAGACTGAAGATGACTGTCAGCTTCTTGGAGAGAAAAAAAATCTGCTTCTTCAAATTGCAGGTAGCTATAAAAACCTCCAAGCAGCAATTGTTTTGGCAAAAAAGCATTGTTTTCAAGTTCTGCCAAGGACTAATGACCTAGAGGAGACTGGATGGGGATCTGGGGATTTAGTGAGCAGTGTGAACTGTGAGCAGTTCCCGTTAAATGTTGAGATGGATGAGGGATTTGGCATTTGCTTACTGTAGTGCAGAGGAAGTAAAAATCTTGCCTATAACAATTTATCTAGGTGCCTATTCACTCAGTAGGAAACAGCTGGCTTAAAACTAAGTTCAGGGACCCCAGTCATCCTATAATCCCCTCTAAAGAAAGGAGGATCTTAATGCTATCAAGCTGCTCACCATCAATCTCCATCTAATACCGGGACTACATGATGAGCAACTCTTCTGGAAATACTACTACAACCATCTCCCCTCCTGGGCTGTACAGGGGAACAGCAGTCATTATTTTTTATGCAAGAGGCACTGCTTGCAGTGTGCTCAGAATGGCATCTCATGGCCTATTTCAGTGGTGCTAATCCCAGAGGTTTTCTCCTAGACTGGAGTATTTAGTAGTTCAACTGAAAGTGCCACTTTTTACAGTCGTGTACCTGTGAACTTTTACTGGAAGGTAAACAACCACCTTGGGTGTTTTTATTTGTTTCTTTGTTTAATGCTCTCTCACGTAGGGTTTGACCTCTCTGTTGGACCACTTGGCTTCAATTATACAAAAGCTTTTTCCTTTTTGGACCAGGTCAGATCGTTAGTACATCCTGAAGACAAAAACCCCAAACCCACAGTGATTTGTATTTTAGATTTGTTTGCAAAATAAATAAAACAAATATTCTTTTAGCAGCCCATGCTGTGATCACATGATCCCAGATGTCTGCATGTTCAACATTCTTAAGGAAGCTTAAGTCTGTCTCCTCTCCTGTAGAAATGATCCTTGTAAATTTTTCTGCCAGTATGACAGGTGATAGTGAAAGCAGCAGAGAGGACACAGAGGAGGAGGAGGAGGATGCTTCTGACTTTGCTTCTTTAAGGTACATTGTTCATTGAACAAGCAAGGGGAAAACAAGTTTTGGGTCATTAGTATTTAACAGTTGTAACTGTTTAATGTCTTTGGGCAGAGGCGCAAATCCTATGGTACTGTAGACGTCACTTCAGGTTTTAGATACAGTAGTTAGCTGAATTCTTAAAAAACATCTTTGCTACACTTGTGCTGGCAAGTTGCAAATACCCATGACTAAACTAGTGCCAGTTCATCCGTATCACCTAGTCCAGATGCTTGCGTGACTGTCCACGCTGGTGGCTGATTTGACACTGCAGCGTTTCTTCACAATCATGTTGATGTATGCTTTCATGATCTTTATTATCTCGCCCACCTGGAGAGAGAACACAGCAACACAGCATAAGCACTTTGAAAACCACAGTGCACTGAGGCATCCAGGACCTTTTGCTGTAAGAGATTCCCCTTCTCCAAAGTCACGACACAGTAAATTTTGCATGTTAATACTAAATGAACATGACAGTAAGAGAAAGGCTTGACAAGTTTGTGCTCTGCTGTAGCAACATTTTAAAGTATTTTTAGCTCAAAGAAAAGCAACTTCCTTTCTACTGATTTTTTTTTTCCTGAGTTTGTGAAAATCCCTATTCATCTACCGGAAAGGAATGAGAAAAAACAGGCAAATTGAAGAGCACCCAGAACTAGAAACTCTTGATGCACTGGAACACCAATCAACCTCCTTCACTTTCTAACCAGACTGGCTTTTTCCCCTCATCCCTCTATTCGAGGTACCACTCCCTTCAGGCTTAAACTCCCTGCAACTTTTCCCTTGGCTGTGTAACCCGTTAGTCAAGAGTTCTGTCTTGACAGAGATATTCTATTCCTTGATGCTTAATTGAAATGGCTGAGTGCTTTCACATACCTGGGAGGTTTCAAAGAACATTTCTCTCTCATCCACTGTAATTTTGAAGGTGTTGGGCTGTGGTGCTCCAAAGAAAACAATGTGCTCATACTGGAAAGTTTCTAATGGTTTAGGATCCCCTCGTTTGTAGACAGACACATTCTCTGTGCTGACACCAAGCCAGAGATCATTGGGGAATCCACCCTCCTTGCACTGCAGAAAGAGAAACATGACCTTTTGCATAAATGCAGTGGAGGACCAAATAATTTTCCATTAAAACAAAAAAGCCCTCTGTTTCTAACTCTTACAGGACATTTCCATACACAAACCAGGGTACTTGCAGAGCCTATGCTGGCAGCACTTCTGCTGCGAAGATTCAGAAGTAACACGGCTGTGAGTCAAATACTAGTTGAGCAATAAATAACTGTAATAGGGAACAGCTCTCATCAGATTCTAAAGTGATGTAGCAAGTCAATATCCAAATTCTTATTTTACAGCTAATACAGTGAGTGCAAGCAACTTCTCCTGGTGCTCCACCAAGGCAGCAGCAAAACTAACAGAACTGAACTGTGGCCTCCTACTCCAGCAGGCTGAGCACAGTGCTGTATATGCCCCAGTCTGCAGTTTCTGTTGTACTGCTGCAGAACAGTTTTTGCACTTTTTGCTGGCAAGAACACCAGAGCTTTGTTTTATGCTGACTTTCGCTAGCCACCACTTTCTTAAACCCCCCCTTTTCTCCCCCATTCCACTTTGTTTGTGCAATGAAGTGGGAAACCATTGTCTCCATTTACCAAAATGCCCTGCCTTGCTTGCTCTCTGCTCTGTGTCATAACTGCAGGCTTTCCCTGAGATTACTAAGGCAAAATGCATCCAGCTCCAAAAATTCCCTTCTGTTACACACAGCTCTATCTGTTATTCAGACTAATGATACCTCTCCTCAGTTGTGGTTTTAGGAGTTTATTAATCACTCACCTCAACATCAAAGAGTGTTGACCCATAACCTGGCCACTCCTTTACAATGGACATGTATTTCACCATGGCCTGATGCTGAGAGAGCCCATGCAGCTTGGTCCATTTCTGTGCTATGCTTGCCCGAGCAGCTGAAAGCTCTTCTTTTACCCACATCTCCATCATCTGCTCCTCTTCTACCTTCTGCTTCTTTACAGACCCTGTCTTGAAGCTACGCTTCAATGTCCCTTCAAGGAAGCTGGTCCGTCTCCTCTCCAGAGTGTGACTGGTACTGCTGCTGCTCTTGGTTGAGTGCAGTATTTTGGATTTCAGCCTGTTAACTGGGTAGATTCCATCAAGGGTCCAGCTTATTTTGGAATAATCTCCATGAAGATACTGCAGCCGCAGAGCTGCCAAGCGCTGCAGAGTGTCCTCCGGCCCAGGAAAATGTCCAGCTATGAGGCTTTCATGAGCCTACAAACAAAAAGTCCCCCAAACTCATTAGAAGGCAAAAGCACACTTTATTCACATATGGGTCCATGTACAGATTCCTGTCACATCTGCTGATCCCAGCAGGACAGACAATTCAGGAGGTCAGAGCGTACATTGTAATAGGTATGTCAAAGTTTGCAAGTGGTTGATTCGGGGTGGGGGGAACATCCCTTTCTGCAAGCCTGAACATGACAGACATCGTTGAGGGGCTCCTATCCTGTACAGAAAGTCCTACACTGACAACATTTTAGGTCTGGAACAAATGGGAGAGACCACAATTGAGGCAATTTGGTATCGTGCTGTACCAGCTACAGCTCCTGTGTGAAGATTTTATTCAACACCAGAGTCATATATAATAAATTCAAGATTCTCAACCTCAGTTTCATTACACAAAAGCATCTCCCTCCTCTTCCTCCTTCACCTGATGTCTCCACTAATCTTGCTTCCCTTGGCCTGTTTTTCTATGATATCTATTAATGGGGTATTTTGCACATCCATCTAATGTCTGGGTAACACCTATTCTCCTACTGTTACTTCTCTTTGCCAGTTAAAGCTGTGTAGACTGAAAGGAGTCAGGTACAACTGAGGTTCCAGAGAGCACCATGTGCTCCATTTTCTAGACATCCTCTAGCTAACAATGCTTGATGTTCATTTCAAGAAAGGAACCATGGTCTGAGTGATGTACATGCCATGCATTTTGACTATCAGTGAGTTTCAGTCTTCATGACTTGACTGCCATTAACACAGATTCAGTAATTTTTCTACAGCTATGATTTTCTAGGGCAAGGTCAGTGTTCATTAGAAGTAATACAGATGGGACAAATCACACAGCTGGGTGCTCCAGTCAGTTTAGTTTTACATCCCAGCTGCAAGGCTCTTTCATACCAGTGTGATCTCTGATCTTGCCAGCATCACTGTGCTATGACCTACAGTGACTTAAGAAAATAACAGACTACTCAGCAGATAAATATTGTCAACTACATTCTCCTTTCCCTTGTCTGCAGTACTCTTCTAATGCCTCTCTGTTCATCAAAAGAAATTACTCAAATGATGTTTCATAGTCAGTTCTGGTAATACCCCAAGGATTTGTTCTTACAAGATAGATAGATAGATTTTCCAGTTTTCTTTACATTTATGTTCTGCAAAGAGCTTTAACGATTCTCTTGAATCATTACCTGAATTTTTCTGCCTTCTAAAATTAAAGACCAAGTTTAAAAAAAAATAATAATCATTAGTGTTTCATTTTTTTGAGCCTTTGCTAATTTTTCTTGCTTTTGTTCTAATACTCATCTTCCCTAGGAAACTTCACAGTCTATCTGCTTAGTAGATTCCAGGCCAAAATCCAACACACTAAATTCTTTTGCTACAACCAGCATTCTCATTTCTAATGAAAGGTAAACTAGTTCTCTGTATCTTGTGTGCTTTTGCCACACTGGAAACCAAATCATTCTCCCAGAGTTAGCTTACCTGCTCAAACATGAAGGCAAATTCCACACCATCTTTGGGAACATTCTCAACATCCAAGAAGCAATAAAGCTTAAAATACAGTTGCCACTGTCCTTCCTCCTCATCTTCTTCAGAGCCAGCAAGTCTGTAAAACATAAAAGAGAATGAGAAGGGGAAAAAACATTTAGGAGAAGTACCATGGTACAGCATCCACAGTGCAAATCACAACATAAAGGTAACCCTGGATTCTGAAAGCCAGTGTTACATCCAACTAGAAATTAAAGGTTTAATGGAACATTCTTTTACCTCTCAAACTTGGCCAAGATATCAGCCACAATCACCCGACTCTCCACAGCCCGGTCAACCTGCTGGTTGTGTTCAAAGAGCGCGAACATGTTCCGGCTGTCCTCCATTGCCAACCCTCGGATCAGCTTTTCAACCACCTGCAAAATCCAACATGTCACACAGTAGGCATCACTCCTCCTTTCACAATGAAGAATCAGTATCTCTTCAGGACACCTGTCATTTCATACATCTCCCATCACATTTCTCCCTGCATTACCGTGATTTCAGATTAAAGAATTCTAACCCTCCAAGATCATTCCCTGCAATGAAGTCATTACTTATATTTGATCATCCTTGCTTTTCTTCTGTGAATCTTTTCAATCTTCATTACCCTTTTGAGGATGGGAGAATTAGAATTCTGCACAAGACATAGGCAGATAATGGATTCTGATACCATGATGACTTTCTCAGTTCTTCTATTAACAATTCCACTTTTTGCTCTGTTTAGCAGTAATTTTTTCACAGACATGACTATTGCAACCTGGAATCCTGCTTCTGACCTGCTAATGATTTAAGTTACTGGTAGACTATAGCTCTCAGAAGTATTCCATTATGAACTGGAATCTTTCCTTGGCCATGAAAACTGTGCTTAGCAAGTCTTCAGACAAACGGCAGAACACCAGAAATGTTTAGATTTTGCAACACAATTTCCAAGTGATACTCTACAACCTGGGCATTTGCCTTGTAGAATAAGCTGAAGCTTGCCCAAAGATATAGCAAAAGAGGTTGCAATTAAAAAAAAAAAAAAAAAAGAAAAATTGGAAATAAAGGGGGAAAGGGTGTCCCTTCAACACTTCAACAGACCCACTCTCCAGACACAGATGTGCCCACATCTGGTTAATCCTACTAATGCATTACCTCCCCAGCGCTGGTGTGGGAGTTGATGGTTATTTTGCAGGAGCCACCACCATGGCAATACACTGTTGTGGTCATTTCCTCACGGGTCAGAAGAGCCTGTATTTCCTCCTGGGAGGGCACAAACTCCCTTGTCTTTGTTCTCTTCAGGGAATCACTTATGAACTGTGCATACCTGTCTATTTCTGAGTCTGGAAAGAGATCTTTTACCCTAATCGTAAAGAGACCAAAAAAAAAAAATTACACAGTGAACAAAATTAGGCTACTGCAAGTAAAGAATTTTGTAGAGATGCTGATGTCAAATGCAACCACACAAAAACTAAGCTTACTTCCTAAACCATACAATCTTTTACCAGTCATTTGAAAGTCACTTCAGTGGCCTTTCTCAGCAATGTATGAAATAAGCAGTTTAAGCACTTAGTGACAGCTGAAGACAGCAGGATTGACTATCTCAATTTACAAAACTGAGAGTAAAAACTGTGAAATAAGACGTAAACTTTTTTCATTTAATGTTTTTGTTGTTTGGTGGCTTTTTTTGGGGGGGGTTGTTTTGTTTTTAATTTGCTGGCTGTGTTTGAGCCACTTTTACAGTATGTTAGAGAATTAAGAGGATAGAAAGCAGATGCATGTACACTGTTCTCTTCCCTCCAAGACCAGCAGGTCTAAGTACAACATTACTTGCAACTCCAGTGACAAAACAATGAAATGGCTACATGGAGTATCTGCATCTCTTAGACCCAGGTCATGCATGTAGCTATTTAGTGTATTGATACAAATATCTCATTCTTTTCTAGATTGGAAGGAATCAAATAGATTTTACTGATCTTTCTCATCATTAGGAATGGAGCAAGGTTACAGCTGCAGATCAGGCCCAGTGCAGACTGCTTTGTAAAGCTGCACTAGATGCTGAAGATGACTTGGGAAGAAATATAAATTATTTAGTTCCTGAAAATGAGAGGTTAAATCAGATTAAAGACACTAATTGTGAGCATTATGTGCTTCGTTAAACAAATCTTGAAAAATTATAAATTGGATTTACAGTATCTTTCCTACTCCACAGGATGCTTTTTGCCTGTGCCAGCTGCAAGGTAGTACATGTTTCCATGAGTACAAAACTATAGTCCTCACCTTTCTAGCAGGTTGATAATGTTTATATGTACATTAGTAAGCAGCAGGTCATCAGCTGTAAATCCACTGCAACACAGTCTCATGGTATTCTGTTTGGGCAACTTACATTCATTCCACATCCTTCTGATACAACAGATGGGTGGCAAGGTGGGGGGAGTCTGAATATACAGGACAGCTGGTGGGAAGAATTGGGCAAAGGTAGGAGGCTAGAACACCACAGGAAGATGTTTGCACAGCAAGAGGGTGAGACAGGTAACTACAACAGGCAGTGGAAGACCAGCAGAGTAAAAGGAAACAAGCTGCAAACAAAAGAGCAAAGAGACATTTACCTTCGGAGGTGGAACTTGAGGTAGCGCAGGATCCCTCTGCTGGGCAGGAAAGTGCAGCTCATACAGGTCATCAGCTGCCAGTGGTGCAGGTTCCCAGTACTGTTGGGATGTGGCATGTGGTTGGTTTGCTTGATGAGCTGACAGTACACTTCATCCCGGAGGGGCTTTAAATCATGGCAGGTCTGCAGGATGCCTTGGATAATGGGTATGGGGTCAGACACTGTCTCGATTTCCTGAAGGGAGTTAAAGATCTTCACTGCTTCATCCTGTAAGCTGCTGTAACCCTTCTCTTGTTGCACTGGGGAACAATCACAAAGGTGACAAGAGGTGAGCATCTCCCTCGTTTTCTACTGGCCCAGCAGCACTACAATCAGCTATACTCATCTGCCATGGAAGAACAGCAACCTGAGCATTTGCACATATCCTGAACTTAAGTTCATTATACTTTAAGTTCATTAATGCTTCCTCTCTAAATGTTCAAAAGCAGTTTTAATTAGTATTTGCCAACATCTGATTTGTCACCACTACCAATCTGTTTTTGGATACACTGCGCAGAAAAGCAGAGCAATAATTTTAAGGGAAATGAGCATTGGAATCTAGTTCAGGCTTCAGTGTCTGCAGCTGAGGTACCAGAATGTGGCCACTGAAGTCTGGCTTGTGTAATTCTAAAATTCTGTGTTGTGCCTGTATTAGCCTTGATCCTGGGCTAACACAGAACCTAAACAAGTTGCTGTACCACAAATGCAATTTATACCTATTCTTTAGATTCAAAATGCTTAGACCAAAACTTGAGGTTTTGAGCACCTAAATATTTGCCTTTTTAACTGCTCAGACACCTGTGATAACATTGAGATTCTACCTTGCATTCTCCTTTGCACATCTCTGGGGCTTTAGGTCCTTCTGGATCTCCTGTACAGCCACTGCTTCCTCAGTGCCCATCTATTAACTGTACTATACAAAGACACAGCTCTAAAATATAAGTTCCACAGTATAAGTGCACTCTGTATTTTTTCTGTATTTCAGAATTTATTTTTTCTGTGCTTTTAATCTGCCATGTAATTGGATCCTTGTATTGTGATGGACCTAATGTCCTTTCACTTTCTCCATGACAGTCTTCTGGTCCTAAAAACTTCATTCTGAGGCTGAAGAATCCTGCTTTCTATTTAGTCACTTAATTGTAGCCAAGTTCTTCAATGCCTTTGATCATCTTTGGGTAGGATTTTATCTGTATTTTTAAGGAGATGTAGAAAGCAAAACTGTATCCTGTACTCAAGATGTGGGTGCACAATATATATACAGCTGCACAAAGACTTTATTTTTCCTTTTCTAAGCTTTCAAAACCTTCCATTAGCTGTTTTGTTTCTGCACTCACCACCAGAGTTGACATTTTCATAAAGCTATGTAAGTTGATGTTCACTTTCCTAAGCACAGGTAGATCACTACCTGTGTGGCAAACTGTTTTTCCCATATACATTGCTTTGATTGAAATTAATTTCTTAAAATATTCTGTGGCTCAGTCACTCCATGTGAAACATTCTTCTATAGTTCCTCACCAGCTTTCACTTTTAATATGTCTAACAGCCTATAATCATCAGCAAATCACTTTAGTTTTCTGGTGGCCTATGAATCTAGCTTTCATGCTTCTGACACATTTGAAAAAAGTAGTTATTTAGTCTGGTTTTACAGCAGCTTCTGTAGAAATACTACCCCACTGCCAGCTAAAAGATGTAATCCTGTTGCAGTATTTCTACTGGAGCCACTCACAACCCAGTTGTGGCTGAAGAATGAGAGGCCTGCATGTCCCCTGGATGGATGACAGAAGTATCTGCCCCCATTTACTTTAAGATTCAGTGCTCCCCCATGGTAAGAGGCAGTGGACATGGAACACACTCCAGAGAAGGAAGAGAGAAAGGCACTGTTCCCTCCCTGAACCCTGTGGGCTACACTGCCCCAAACAGACTTCACCTGCACAGAGAGAGCTTACAGGCCCATTTTGTGGAGCTCAGGCTCCTCACTGACCCTCAAAATGTGAGTGGATTCTGTCACTTGGGTAAAATACTTACAGTTGACACTGACATCTCCATATGGCAGTGGGAGCAGTGGGGAATGCAAGGGGTGCTGGGTGTATCGCAAGATTGGGTTCCTCCTATACGTCTGTTCCACTACTTCAAAGTTTGTGCTGTTTTCCTAGAAAAGAAAGAAAAAAATAATTATCCTTGAATAGGCACAGTCCTTTGTGGGATGCACTTAAACATTTAGATTCAAGCTCAACGACCTTTGTTTAAATTTCTAGGGGGACTAAGTGATCAAAGCATAATCTGTATCTGAAAATTATCCTGTAAGTTATTTCAGAAAATTAAACTCAAGAATAGCTATCCTGCATCATCCCACAGGTCACCAGGCACAGAATCTTGCCTTCAAGTGTGGCATGTGTAATATATATAGCATGATCCCTCTCTCCTATGTCCTTGAAGCTTTCAACAGGACATGGTTACTGGACTTTCTGACCACAGATCAACCATTTTCAGTGTGTAATAATGAGCCTGTTCTTAACTTGTCTAGTTGTACTATATGTGTTTACAGAACGAACAACCAAAATGCTCCCTGGTTCAAAGCCTGAGCCTGTCACTACCATACACACTGAATCACATTCTTCTGCATTTTGTCCTAGACTTCTTCCCTAACAATGCATAATGTTCCATTTGTCCTGGAACCCTGAGCTGAAGTTTTCCAAGATTGTCTATAATCACTCTCAGCTCTTCCTTCTAAATATGAACTATCTAATTGCATCAAGTTTAGAGCTCATCACAAACACATTTATTCTGAAATGTGCTTCAGAGTGTGTTCTTAAATGATTCTAGGTTTATTTGCCAAAGTTTCTAGCAAGTTTCTTCTCAAAAATTACTCCTATGGTATAATCTAGACTATTTTGAAGGCTATTGTCTTTCCACACTTTACTCAGATATTTAACCACACAAACCTAAGGTATGAAGAGAACTTCAGGGTACATTGAAGTCAGATGGCTGGTAGGAATGGAATTTTTTGTATTTGTGTCTGGAGGATGCTTAGGAGCGGAAAGGATGGAGCAGAGATCTGCAAATGATGGTGTAATCCTGCATGCAATTTTTAATAGCACAGAGTTGTAGTCTAGATTTATGCAGATCAGTTGACAAAATAAAATTAACGTAATATTTGATATTTTTGCTGTCATTGCACAGTTGTGTAAGTTTCTTTTATTACTCTTTTTAATTTTCCCCTTAAGACAGCAGCCCCATTTTTTGCCACATTCTCAGCAATGACTGGGTTGGGCCAGTGGTGGTCTGGCTGTTCCCAACTCATGTGGGTACTAGCAGGATGCCACCTACCCTGATGTCCCGAATGAGCTGCTGTGTAGGTGTTTCTATGGGAACTTTGCTGTCAATGACACCCTGAATGGCAGAGGCCCAGCGCATGGCTTCATTCAGCAGCTTTGTGTACAGCCTGTAGGAGTGCTTCCGCCCATGGACTATGATGTTCCAGTAGCCTGTGGAGAAACAAAGGTGGGAACAAAGCTGGAAGGTGAAACTGGCTTCCACATTGTGACTCTGACTAGAGGTTAGCAAATGTGCCATCCACCTACAAAAAGGGTCAGAAGGAGAATCTGGGGAACTACAGGTCCGTCAGCCCATCCTTGATACCGGGAAAGTTACGGAGCAGATCATCTTTGGTGTCAAAGTACAGCAATGGAGCTGGGGAAGGGTCTGAAGCACAAGTCCTGTGAGGAGGGGCTGAGGGAGCTGGGAGAAAGTAAGGCTCCAGGGGGATCTTACTACTGTCTACAACTACCTGAAAGGAGGATGTAACCAGGTGGGGGTCTGTCTCTTCTCCCAAGGAACAAGAGATAGGACAAGAGGAAAGGGCTGTCAACAGGGAAGTGGTTGAATCACCATCCCTTGAGGCATTTCAAAAATGTGTAGATGTAACACTTAGGGACGTGGCTTAGTGGTGGACTTGACAATGTTAGGCTAATGGCTGGACTTGTTTATTAAGAGATCATTGATCTCTTACAGGTTTTGCTTGTAGCTTGATGAAAAACCCTTGCTGTTTTCATAGCGACATATGGTGTGTCTGGTTAAAATCCACTAGGTAGACATTAACATCCCCATTCCTCAAACAGATTTATCAATAGGAAAGCCCCAGTCCAGATTTTGGTACAAAGACAGCTTTCCAAGATGCAAGTATCGTGCAGTGTACCTTGACTACTTGCCTGCCAACCAGGCAGCTCAATTTCACAAACAGCATTTAGTCTACACCATCCTGTTAATCACTTGGAAAATGACCACTCTCTACACACAGCACCTAGTCAGACTGCCAAATCAACTCTCAGAACTTTTAAAAATATATGTTTGACAGCCTGAGAGAACGTGTCAAGGTGATGGCAATTCTATCTGCTAAAGGCAGCCCTAGACATCTGTTGATACCAAGAATATGGACACTTTCTTGTGAATGAGCAGAATAAATTTCCTCTCATCTCACTTCACTAAATACTTCCAGCCCTTTTAAAAGGTATCCCAAATAACTCCAGTACTCAAATGTCCAGTTTTTCAAGTCTTTTTCTGAGGTTCACGATCTTTGTATGGTGGATTCACCATTTTTCCCATAAACCTGGGTTCCCTTCCAAACTCCTAAGGCAAGCAATGGAGGATAATGCCAGATTCTGCCTTCCCAGAACTCTGTCATGTTGCACAGAAAGCAAAGGCATAGGCAGGCCTTTTTCATCTTTTGTTTCTATCAAGTGGAGTGATGCCATAACACATGCATTGTACATCCCTTACAGTGTATAGGATGCCTGCTATTTAAGAGGTTACACTGACCCCAGAGACAAATGCAAGTCATGCTACAAGGTGACAGTTCTGAAGATGTACCAATAATTAGTGTCAACTACAGGAACTCAACACCTGTTACCCTGCCTGGGGAACACTGAGATAAGCAGTGACTCTACCGAGTGAGAAACATCAGCTCTGTGCATCTCTGCCAGGTGTGAGGCACTTACAGTCACTTGCACACTTTGCACATCTCTTACAGTTTCCATGGGCAGAGACGTTTGCAGCCAGACACAAAAACCTCAAGACTGCCTTTTCAACACAACACACCACTGCAGTTCTGCACTATGCCCACTTCAGGAACTGCACACCTGGAGTCTGCTGTTTCCCACTTTGTCCCTCTCACCTGTGTCCTTGAAGACCCTCTCGTCGGGCTGCACGACGGAGCAGAGGCTGTTGAGCACGAGCGTCCCAAGCTTGGCAGCCGTGCGCTCCGATGACTTGTAGTAGTCGAGGGCAGTGTTTGTCAGAACAAACCAGCGCTTCTTCATCTTCAGGGAGGACATCTTGTTGCTGCTCTGAACCTCCTTATGAAGCCAGCCTAGCAAAGAAACACAAGTCATTACATGCATCTCTTGCTCCCATGGTCAGGACAAATAATTTCACTGCCATTTTAGCTTTGTCGCAAAATAAAAGGAAAAAAAAAAGATTAAGAAAATTCAATACTTCAACATAAAAAAATTACAGCCTGCACTGCTAAAGCTGTCAAAAAGATAAATTTCTACTCAGAGGTGTAAAAAGCAATGTCCACCCACAAGGCAAAATGTTCAAAAAATGTGGGACAGAACCAAGAGGCTCCATATAAAGAAAAGATAGACCTTCCTGAATACATATATATGCCTTTGAGACTATGCTGCTGTCACACAGACATCTTCTTATCAAGAGCAGAGCATACTCTGCAAAGGATCATTTCTTTTTCTCTTTGACTAATGAACAATACCAGATAAAAGGAACTGTTGCCTTGTAGTTAAGAATTTGAAGTTAAGGTACTCAGATTGTTGCCTTATAGTCTCCTTTATAACATTCAATCTCCTTGAATTTTTTAAGACTAGGGTTGAAGGCTTTTCCCACATTTTAGTGACCCTTTTCTCTTCTCCTTCTGCCCTGCCATGACCACTCTAAGACCTTTATTCCTCCACAGACATTTCTGGAAGATACAAGGCAATTTGCTCATCCACTTTCTTGCTACAGACTGGATCATGAGTGTCTTCATACATTTAAGACCATGTCATGAGCTCAAAGTATAGAGGAAATTTAAAAACATTTAACACAAATGTGTGAATATTTTGCAATATACGTGTGATCCCCACTCACACTCTGTCACGTTCAACCAAGCTCTGACTAAAGATGTAATTTAAACCTTTTGCTAAACCTCAGAGAATTTCTCTCACCTCACTATGTCTACCATAATCAGGTTAGTTAGTTTAGTTGAGGACAGCAGCAAACCCACAAAGATCTCTCTCCCTCCCTCTCTACATGACAGGTGTCAGAAGGAACTGAGCTGCCAACAAAAGCCACAGTGTCATGTCATAGTCCATCTAAGACAGCTGTTCCTATCAGCAGCCATGCTCCTTCCTATTCCCTGGTGGCATTTACTAGACATGTTTAAATAGGCTAGAACTATCATCAGAAAATGAAACATATGAAGCACTTATTTTTTCCACCTGGCAGGGAATTAAGTAAGAGCCAGGGCTAGCACACATGTGACATGGCAAGCAGCAGGCAGGAAGGTAGAGGGGGCAGAGAATGACAGTTTTTGGGGAGCAGCTAAACCCTAAACCGAGTTAGCAACAATCAAATCTCCCTGTCAGATTATAAACAGAAGATGAGTTTCACATGTAATTGCATGTATTTCCTTTCACCTCTCACAAGGAATTCCTGGCCATCGACCTTGGATTCGCCTTTGGGTTTCTGCAGCAGGGAGATCCAGTGATGCATTTCCTCAGGAGTGTCGCTGTTGCAGTGAATCACACGATTGGCTGTGATGATCACAAAAGAATTCGGTCTGCCAGAGAACAAAAGCATTAAAATTAGTCATAGCCATGCAAATAGCTCACAGCACACCCAAAGTCATGTTTTTTATCGCCCCATAAAGACTTTCTGAACACAAACTACAGGAGTGCAGAAATACTTAAGATCGTGTTCAGTAGCTCTGTCAACTGATAAACGCAGGGATCAGCCAAATGAAATTAAGTATCTTTCAAAAGCTACTTCCAGAGACTAGAAAATATTAATTAGCTAATAAGCAGCTGCAAAATGTCCTTGGTTCATTAGCAAAGGACACTGACTGATTGGAATGAGCCAGTGCTTGTACCACTGGGCTGTGCTGGTACAGCCATTCTCCTCATACTTATTAAAACCAGTGATGCAATAACAAAGACAGGTCTCAGTAGGATCAGCTAAAACATGTTAGAGACTTGTTTTAGAAAGGATGAGCTGATCCTGGCAAAGCAGAAGAAAAACTGTTGTGTTGCTCCTGGATGACTTTGTCCTTCTCTTGCAACTGTATCTTACCAACAGAATATTCGCAATTCTGTACAGAATCAATGCTTTACAGGGAAACAAAAAAATAAAGGTATGACCAGTTTCAAGAGGATAGACTCATAAAACTTTGAAAGCAAGACCAGATTTCTGTGAGAAAACAGAGAAATTGAAAAGTAGAATGCAAATATGAAGCAAAAGGTGCAACTGAGCTTGGTTAAAAAAACGCATAAACCTATGGAAGATAAAAATAAGCTACATATTGAAAATAAGCATTCTCCTCAGAATTTATTTAACATTGCTTCCAGCACTGATATTCCAGAAAAGCATACCTCAGCACATACATAACCAAATCTTGACTGTTCAGCTTACTATTTGTTCCTAGTTCTCAATGGTTCAGAGATTAATTATGAAAAGTACAGGCCGAGAGCTGCCTAAAATGTTTTCATCAATGAAATCTTACTTCACTTCTGAAATGCATTTTCTAAACTACTAAAAAAGAAAGTCCTAGCAACCTGTGTCTGAGGCCAGAGTTGTCTCCAGACCACAGAGATAATAACTTAATAGCTAACATTTTACTTCAGCACTGTGGTGAGTGTCTTTGCCCTGGCAGAACCTGTTAATATGTGGGGAGTAATTAAATGTTAACATAAAGTGATATGAAATGTCCCATCATCTCTTCTCTGAAACTAACTAACTAAAGGTCTGTGCTCTGTTGCATTGCAAAGCTATCAAGAATTATACAAATTTCTAAATTCATCCATTATTCTTCCACAATGCTGTTTCTTTCCCCTAAATTTACAAGTTAACTCAAAATTACTCTGCTGAAAAAATGGGAGTGCTGCTTTTGCTGGATATATTTGTTCAGTGTTGGTAATAGATAAAACTATAATTTTCTGGCATTGAGATTATGCTGTTTTCACTTTTAGGAGGTGCAGGAGAAACTTTGACTTGAAGACAATACATATACAGATTTCATGCCTACGAAGTGACATTGGTTGAAACAAGCTGAAGACTTCAGCTATGTTTATTTGTTTGCAGAAAAGGATGCATGAGTTTAAACAAATACAAACCCCCAAGGAAACCTGGACCTATCCACAAAAATATTGTGGGGAGTTTCTGATTTAAGAGACGGTCAGATTGCTGTACCTACCTATCAGGATTGTCTGAGGCACAAACAGAGTCAATAAGTCCAACATCCAAGGTTCCCTGTAGAGTGAAGAAGACACAAATTGCATTTTAGATTACAAGTGTTCTCCTCTGTGAATAGGATTGGAATTGAAACCATTCGTCAGAATTCCAATAGCTTGAGTAGAAATGAGCACACAAGAAAGGCATAAGAGAGTCATCTTTGCTCCCTAAACAGTGTAAGATGTGCAAGGGGCTCCACAGGACTGGAGGAGAAACAGTTACAAGTTTCCAGAGAGTATTATGAAAGTCTGAAAGTTATTAGCTCTTAGTTATTACCCCTGTACTGGCAAAACACTTAAAAACACTGTTCTTCCCAACTGCTATCTTCTGTCTGGAATAACTGTGACCCAGACTAGTCCCATCCAAAGACATTTTATCTGCGTGAGGCAGCCTCCCTCTTCTCCTCCAGCCGAAAAGAACTATCTGTGACCAAGGTGAGCAACCCATAATAAACATCACGTTCCCCACTGCCTACCCTCTTTGCTACCAGCTTTGCTGTCTCTTTATAATTATGAATGTCCAACTTTCTTACACTGCTGAAGAAGGACAGCACTGCATGTGCTGGAAAAACATGCACAAACAGTTAAACACAGAGGGCTCCAAGCATGCCCACAGGCTGGTTGCACAGTAACTCACCACAGCATTCTTTGGATTGGCCTGTTCATCCTGCATTTCCCTCAGCTGCTGTGCTGTAGCACTGTGTACTCGGCTCAGAACATTAAACCAACCGCTGCCAATCAAAACAGAATCAGAGTTAAACTTTCAGTAGTGAAACTGGCTTGAGAACAGGATCAAGCAAACTGGAAAGATGCCACTGGGAAAATTTCTTCATTCACAATTTCCTGAATACTATGTCACAAAATATCTCTTGGGCTGATCATACCAGATTCCAATGTCTTCCTTCCTCCTTATTTATCCATGAAAATTCTGTGCACGTTCTTCAACCCACTGACAGCTGCTCCTGCAAAATCCAGTTTTCCACTTGTTAATCAAGGAACTCTTAAGTAGGCAGTGGCTTTACAGGGAGCCCATGTCAGCAGACTGAGAAGAGCATACAGCACTTGTAAAAACAGAGTTAGTTGGGAATCTTCCTGGAGTAGAGTCCTAGAGACGCCTGGGAGCCTTCTTGATTGGTCTCTCTCTGATCTGCTAATAAACTTGAAAGTCATATGGCAATTAATCATGGGTTTGTTTTATAAGTGAATTTGAAGCAAAGCTTTTTGTCTGCAAAGGGGCTTCTCTTACAGACATATCTGGAGGCTAATTGCTGTTGCAGAAAAAGCAGATTCTTATCTGCAGCTTCCAGTGAGATCAGCAAACATCCATACTTCATGGAGGATTCTCAAACTGGATACTCTGTGGCATCTGCTAATCTGCCCTTTGCTACTGGAAGTGTTGGTGCTTTCTTCTTCCTTAGAACACAGACTGATAGGGCATAGACAGAGGCCACATTTGGTTTACACTCATCCTAACAATTCTGCAGTGTTATCTTAGGGCATGTCTACTGCAGTTGTAGAAGTTCTGGGTTAAGAAGTTACTGTTCCTTCCACTACTGCTCCCTAAATTTGCCCATTTCTTGTCCAAGTGGCTGTTCTTCAGTCTATTTCTGTTAAATTGTATCCAAACACCTTCCTCTTTTCTCTCCTTACACCACAATAATAATATACCCTAAATAACTTCACAGAATCAGTAGATCAGAGAAACAGTTACACTGTTAGGGCTGAGAGAGCAGAAGCCTTGATAAAAGTGGGAAGACACCAGTGGCTGGGGACTTGGCTTTGCACAGCCAGGACAGGTTGTCCAACCTGCCCTTAAACAACTGATTCCCACTGTCTGGCCAGGATGCCAAGAAGGAAGGACATGAGTCACTTGTTTGCTTTGCACTGGGAAGATTTTATCAGATGACACTACAGACTCTGATAAGCTGCAGCCTTTTTTCTGTCTCCTGGATAAAACCCAGCTGCTCTCGCAATCATTTACAGACAACATGAATAGACGTTTTGTTTGATTCAAGATTCCATTAAATAAATAAATCAGCTATTAGATGTTCCAGTTTATATTAAGGTTTGTGTGTCTGCTGAAGTAACCCTTGAATTCAGCATGTTCACAGCCACATGAGAAGCTGGCAGTCCTGTGACTGGCAGATTGAACCACAACCTTGATAGCTGCAACATCAAGTCCCCAAAGCAGGTGTGATATGTCCCAGGAAGCACAAAATTACACTCTGGAACAAATCCCCCTTTTTCTCCAGCAAAAGAGAATTGATTATGTTTCTCAATCTCTCCCATGAGTAGCTGGGTTAGACCTGCACCGAATGAACAGACCTAATAAAACTTCCTGTTGTACCTGGCATCTTCTGGTGACTCTGCAACAATGTGGTAAACTCGGTCTTCTGTCACAATGTCCAAAGCATTCTCCTTTTCATGAATATCCACAATCTCTCTGGAACATAAGAAAGCACAAGAGCCAAAGCTAAAACCCTTTCAACAGAGGCCTGAATTCCATCTGGTCAAGTGTTTTGCATCATACCCTTTGCCACACAGAAGGGAAATCACTGGTTCAGATGGCTTGTAACTCTGACAGAAATACAAAATTCTGCCAATAAACCAGATGTTTAAAAAGATCTGTACAGTTCAAGACCAAAGCTTAAGGCATTACATGGATTTTCAAGACACCAGCAGACTAAATGGAAGAAAAGATAAAGGGAAGCTGATAAGAAGATCTGTTTATGAAGTTGGGTGTGCTGTTCTTTTTGGCACTTTACAGGTCTGCATAATGCTAATAGGTGACCAGTCTGTCCTTTTTACAACAGGAGCTAAGGAACTGACTGTGGCAGCAGAAAGAGCATTCAGGACTCATGAAAAGGCATAGTACATGCTGCCAAATTCAAATCCCGCTGCGAGCTTCATAATACCTCTGTGAAATGCCTGAAGAAGCCAGAAAACAGATGGAGTCTGGGTAGGAGAGAATGCATGGGGTATGTACTTAATTAGCCCTCCCTGGTCTGGCGCCATCCATGGCTTGGAAAGAGCTTCTGCTGGATTATGAAATGCAAGAACTAGATGCTGTCTTTTCCTTTTTTTGTTCCTGATTCTCCAAGCACCATGGGAGATACACAGGCCAGTGAACAGCACCACTGGACCCTTCATTACTAATTTAGAGAGCGAATATCAAGGATCAAGCGGATTTATTTTTGCACTCACTTTGCCCTCCTGATATCAATAGTCCCCTTCAGCTTTTCCTCACTATCATTCTCAAAGTACATGAGCTTGGATTCTCGAAGCACAAACCAGCGGCGTTTCCAGTTGCGGCGGGAAAGCGTTGACATTCCTCCACCTTTTTTGTAGAGCCAGCCTGACTTGAGAGCCTCCTGCTTGGTGCGGAACCACATGAAGGCCTCGTTCTTCAGGACACACCAGCGCCGCCGCCACGGGTTCATGAGACCTCCTGCAAAAGCGAGGGAGCAACGTTTCAGCAGACATGCAACAGGGGCTGTGCTTCCATTCTGATCCTGCCCCTGGGCAGGAGTAGTTGCCACTTCAGTTCCTACATCAAACAAAGGAACTGAAGGAGAGAAACAAAGTTGTGCCTAATTACAAACACAGAAAAAACAGAATAAACTAGTGAAACAAAAGCAAAATAGAGAAATATATGCACTACTCAAGTAGTTTTGTTCTGACTTGTTTTGTAGCTGAGAATGAATCATTTAAGCCCTTACCAAGTAGGCACAGTTAAGTCTCAGTGGCAAAGACATCTCTGACACCCAGCTCCTATCTCTTTATTTGTTGTTTTAAACAAAAGAAGAAGAAAAAAGGAGAATAAAATTGAGACCGAAGAGCAAATAAAGGTGATGATTCTGGACAAACAGAAGAGGAAAGCAGGTTTTCTGGATCCCATCCATCCGTGGTTTTGGCAAAAATCCACTTACCTTTCATGTAGAGGTAACTGTGAAAGTAGGGCGGCCCTGAGCCATTGAAGATAGTGACTCGTCCATTACAAAACTCTTCATCTGTGTCAATGTAAACATCCACTTCTTCTTCACTCTCCAGAAACTAAAGAAAAAGAAGAGATATAGACTACTTTGGTTCTCCTGGTCACAGGAGGAGTGGAGCAATTAACAGGGTTAGAGAAGTCACATGGTCAGAAGGTGCAAAACCACACACAGTCCCTTTGCAATAAAAACACTACGGTAAAAGCAGGGGCTTGACAGCTTATCCATTAATGCCTAAAGCAAGAGCATGGAATTTTCATACCTGAAAGGAGAGCAGTGGACATGGCTAGAAAGCTCCAGTTCACAGTAACAAAACTTCCTGTTTCAAGGCAGAGTCTACCTTGCCAAATTTAATTTGATGGGATTAAGAGAGAATTCTCCAAAATTTTCATTTTTTTTTCATTTTTCAAGTTTTCTGATTTTTCTGGTGGAAAGGCTACAATGCCAGACAAGATAGAACAGTGATTTAACCCTAGCAAGGAAATTACTTGCTTTGGGTTGATTAGGAAAAAAAGCACAGTAGAGGAAAAGTGAGCCCTAAAAACATCAATCTGAATTACTGAAAATAATAGTACTGAATTTACTCATCTCTGCTCTCCAACTAGTTAAAGGCCCTCAACACACAAAAAATAATTTCCTTCACCTTAAATACAATTTCCTTCTATTTGCTTTATTAACATAATACTAGTGAAGGCAGTTCCTTAGACCTTTTCCTTCCTCAAACCACGTGTTGCCTCTTTTAATTTTCCCTTCTGTCTTCTCTCTGTGGCCTTCTTTTATCTCATCCCTGGTCCACTCATTCATTCTCTCCCTCGGTTTAAGTTCCAAAACCCTGGTAGTCCTGGAACAGCAGCTACTGATGGGATCTTGACTCAGCTGTGGTTATCATTTCCTGTGGCTCACACTGTGACAAATTATCAACTGGCTTTTTCATTAGTCTTACTCACTGATGAGCCCAATAAAACCCTCCACTTCTGTGTTTTAAGAAGAATGGCAGAAACCAGCCTAAGCCGTGACAGAATGATTCATGACTTGAAGATTACCCAACATGATCTGTGAGCACCTGCTCACAGAGAAGGTACCTTTACTCAAGCAGATCACATAAAAAATTCTGATGGCTGGCAGCTGACATTAGGGAAATGCAAACAAGACAATCATGCAACTTTTTCAAGAAAGGTCACAATCTGTCATTGGAAAAACATACTGAAGGAAGTAAATTGAGCTCCTAAAAAAAAATTAAAATTCAATAGTTTTTTTTAAAAGATATTTTGCAGTTCAAGCGTCTCTTCTCAGAGACATCATTTATTGGAAGTAATTTTGTGGCTGTCATTGGCTTCACACCTGAACTCCTCACAATCTTATGTGGGTTTTGACATCCTGTCCCAAAAGGGGATTTATCATTGCATTATTATGGAGCTGGCCTGAGAACACTTGTGAAATCCAGACCTAGTGTGGGATCTAAGCTGAGATGCTGAAGTGTGAGGCCAATAGCCCAGCTTTACCAGCCTGTCATTGTCCCTGCTGCAGGAATGAAAATGTTCAGTGATCCTGGCTGTGTGCACCAGGATCCAGCCCAAGCAGCACAGTAATTTCTTCCAGCTTTAGAATAGCTTAACTTGTACATAGCAGCTGAAAAGAAACCCTTTACTCTGAACAGACCTAGAACAAGAGAAGTTTTAGTGATGAAGACAAATCAAACCCCAGCCTTTCCCATTTCCTCTTGTCATTGCACACTGGAACATTAGGCCCCTTCTGTGAAATCTGTCTAAGGTAGAACATACGCCTACAAAGTAAAAGTTGTTTGCTTTCCTTCCTCCTAAAGGGTTTTACGTTAACATACGGCAATGGAAACAATCTAAAATAGGTACACATGTAATAGCCTGTGTGCCAGCAGACACCAAACAATCTTAAACCTGGCCTTCAGCCTATCTACGACTCTTCCCTTTTTTTCAAGCAGATTATTGATATAAGAGAAATTTATATATTATTAACTAATACCCAGGCAAAATTGTAGCAGGCATACAGTAAGAAGGCAGAGATGTTTTAAACATCAACAAAGTCACACTAATGTCCAGAAAGGTGAAGGGAGAGATTCTCACCGAGTCCAGGCTGCCACGGTTGGAGTCCAGGCTGGTACCATGGGAGTGTCTCAGACACTCCTCCTCATTCAGAGGCTCAGCTGAAGCATTACCTGCATCTCCATAGCCATCAAACTCCTCATGGTCGTAGTCAGACTCCACATCTGGGGGGGAGGTATAAATGGGCTCTCCTGCCTCTCCACTGTTACTCCTCTGTGTATCAGAGACAGTGCTATAAACACTTTCTGCTGGGTCAGATAGGGCTCTCTGCTCCTTGGGGCCAGTGGTTCTTTCCACTGGCAGTCCTGAAGCAGGGGCAACCTCTCCCACTTCTCTCTGGAGATGCAAAAGGCTTGTGTTTGCAACTTCCTTTGAGTAGTTACCATTGTTCCTTGTGCCATGCTGATTTGAGACCACCAGACTGGAAGCTGGCCGTCCTTCATCATCGGCATGAAAACCCTCATCCACTTCTTCTTCAGCCAGTGGTGCCACCAGGCTGCAGTCAATGTTCAGTGTCCCCTCACTAGAAAGTGAGTGTTCTAAGTTCTGCACACTTTCATCCAGATTGCCAAAATCCAGCAGCTCCAAGAATTCCTGGGCAACCCTTGATGCCTCTTTTTCCAACCTCTGTATCTCTTCTTCTCGCTGCCGATAGATTTCATTCCTGGTGTCTTCAGAGATGACAGACATGTGATCCTCTTTCTGTTGCTGCAACTTTTCAATCTCCTTCTCCAGTCTTAAGATCTCCTCCATCTGACGTCTCTCTTCTTCTTGCAGGGGAATATCCACCTCCTCAGTGTTTACTGTTTCCACCTTAAAGAATTTAGAACAGTGTTAAAGCACTTTCTTCAACCTGCCTGTGTTCCTTGCCTGGACCTTTCATTCCTCCTGTCTCCTGTGCTTGCCTTGTACTTAGCATCTGCAGAGTGATGACTCCAAGCATCCTGCAATCATTCATGTTGTAAAAGCTAAAGGTAGAACTACTGGATCTTCAGGTACCTCCTTTTTCCCAGCAATCTACCTCCATTATGAATCATACAAAAAAAAGCTCACTGGGTTCAGTGAATTTTTAGAAAAGCCTCTCTATCTGTTGGTCACTGTACACTGCAATTTGGATAAAAGCAGCCTGAAAGTCCATTCTCTCTTTTTGAACTCAGACACATATAGGAGAAAGCAACTATATATGAATACATATATGCATAGACTACTTAAGAACTGAAGATTGCCCAGAAATTCATTAAGAGGTCTGAAAATTTCATTGTTTCCTGAAATGAGGATCTGACCATCAGAATCTGGGGCTGGAAGGGATATTTGCATGAAACAGGACTCCAACCACAGTATCCACTCCAATCACAGCCCAACAAAACTCCACCCAGAATTTCTTGGCATTCTTTGGCATCACTAGATGGCTGATGGCTGACTGCTGAAGACTGGCTTACTCTAGTCTCCACACTGAAGTAACAGGAAATTTCTAGCAGATACGTGATAATTGGAAGACGGAATATACTGGTGATTTTCACTGATGTTTAGGATAAAGCCACCCTCTCTGTCACGGAGGATGTTGAAAACATACACATGAGAGAACAGATATACGCATGAGAAAAAGTAGAAATAAATTCCAATAGGAGTATACTTCCTGATAGAACTTATGACAATGCAGTCAATATATTGGCCCATTTAAGCCTTAATCCTTGATTTCTTTAGTTACCCTGTTGCTTGTTCTCTACCTGACTCTTACTTGAGGATGAATGCATTTTCTATGCTTCTAATCTCTCCTGAACACAGGTGGTCTGAAACTGGGGAGCAAGTGGTATGGGAAAAAACCCAATGAAATACACAGCCATTTTCACACACCTCAGGGTAGGTGGTCTGCTCTTTGGTATGTTAGATCAGCTACAAGGGATTTATTTTAGCCATGGCATCAGTTGGCTGCACTCTCACTTTGGCTGTTACAGGCAACAATCCAGCAAAACAGACTGTGTCACAGCACAGCACATCACAAGGTAATCTAACAAGCTCAAGCAGTGGAGATAAAAATAGGATGCTGCATGTTCAATACAGAAATTTTCAAATAGAACCAATGCAAACTCATACAAGAGCCTTGAAAAAAGCCCTACCTTGTTAACTCTGTGCACTTCTGCCACAACTAAACACCTGCAGGTTTTGAGTGAAGAAAGCCCATTTTTTAAGTTGCAGTATCAGTATGCAGGCAAAGTGCAGGCAATGAAGGACTCTTCACAGATATTCACAAGAAAACATGTGAAAAGAACAACTGTTAAACTTACCTGGGCCACCGGCAGTAGTGCATTCAGGTCCTCCTTTTCTCTGTCAAAAAACAAGACATAAGAGTCAGAGACAGACCCAGTTCTCCTGCATGAGGTTTTCAGAATTACATGGACACATCATCTCTCCGCGGATAAGGTTAAAATGAGGTACTTGCTGTAAGACTGATTTAAAAGCTTTTGCAATTTAGTAAAAATCCAATCCAATGTGGTTGGCATGACCTTTGTGGATGTAACAGATTTTCCCCACGCACTTAACTTTCAGATCAATTAGGAGATTGGATTAGCTAGAACACACCAGGAAAGACGTTGGAAACAGTGACAGAAGACTCATGATAAATGTAAACAGAATCTTCTGAAGAACTATAAATCTGTGAATATTGAGGTTGTACCTGTGTAATTGACAGATACCAGGAAACTGTGTTCATTTTTTAAAAACAGCATTATTGCAGCACCAGCATTGAATTTGTGTTTTGCTTTGCTTCTACTGTATTAAAGCCCAAATTCACGTAACTTCTCAGTGGCCTGCAAAATCCAGCTTATTAGTGAAGACTGTAAGAGTCAGAGTTTGTTAGTAAACATGAGCAGAGAAAAAAAACAAAACAAAAACTCTCCCACGGTGTTGCAGCTCTGCCCAGATCAAAAAGGTTGCATTCAAAGCAAAGCTATCACTATGGCCAGTATCTCCAGAGCAAGTATGCTACAAGCAACTGAACCAGCAGACAGACAAATGCCAGGGTCATGCTTAGGGACCAGAAAAAAGATGCTGCTGGATGGAAGAAAGCTATCATTGCTAGTAGTGACTTTCAAATCTGTAATTCAACCCCTGGGAGAACACAAGAGCAATGATATTTATTTCCCAAGCCTTGCAGATTTTCCCAGACAAATTCTAAACTGAAGGTGCAAGTCACAAAATCCTTAAAGCTCTCACTCTTGTGTTCACTCTCTCAAAAAAAAAAAAAAAATCCAGGAAATACTTGCAAATGAAAGCTGACATAGTGAGTTCCAGATGGTTCCAACTTTACTGAAAGATTCCCCAGCAGTCACCATGTGTTAAACAACTACCTTAAAAGAGTGCACAAAAGCACAGCCGCTTTAAAACAAATTAGGAATACCACCTATAATCTACATACCAATTCCTGCAACTGTTCCTCACAGTTTTTAAACCATTTGGTTTTAAACCACGGGTATTTCTCCCTGCTTTCCAGTCCTCATCAACTGATCTGCACTCTTCCTGAAACATGATACCCAAAAGTAGGGACAGTATTCCAACTGATGGGTACAAAAGCATCACCCCATCTTGCAGAAACAATTCTGTTCCTAGACAGCATTTGCTTTCTCCTCTCACACAGCACAACAATGGGGACATATTCAACTTAGCCTCCAGACCCTCCTCCTGATGTTGAAGAAAGAATTCTCCTCCACTCCCTGTGCATTTGATTATTCCTAACTGTAAATCTGCATATGTCTGTACCAAAAGTTACCCTGTTTTTCAGATCCTTTAACCTGTCAAAATTATCTGAACTGTAATCCTAGGCCAAATGCCTACAGCCCCTCAGCAGATGGTTTTATCTGTGAATTTAATAAGGATGTTCATATTTCCTCATCCAAATTCTTACGAAAACATTGCACAAGTACCATATCCAGCACAGATCATGGAAAAATCCCACTCAAGAGTTCTCTTCTATTTAAAAAGAAACTACTGTTGTTTATTAATTAAATGCAGTAAAATCACAAATCCTAATCTTGGTCCATATATTTTTTTTCCAAAGCAAATTTCTTTTAGCACACCTTAGAGTATTGTCATAACATATCAAAGCCCTTACCTACCTTTTACCTACTCAAAGTCAAGTTACTTATCCTGCAGGGCTTTTCCTTGCTTTTCCTTGTCCACAAGACATGCCATACAATAACCCAGAAGGAAAAAAGTATCTCTAATGCTGTTTGTTCTTCAGAAATGTGTACTGGCTGGATTCCTTTATCAAGCATTTACAACTGTTTGATCATTTGTTTCAGTATCTTCCTGAAATTAAGGTCAGGCTGACTGGTCCACAGTTTCCTTATTCTTACTTTCTCTATTTTAAAAGGGGGTCATAAATGTTTTGGCATTTCCATCCACAAAAGAGAAGAAAGAAAATAGCTACTGTTTTGAACTGCTTTAGCTAGTTCTTGAAGTACCCAAACATTATCTTCATCAAATCCCCACACCTTCTTTATAATTTGTAATACGATTTATCTGAGCATTTTCTAGCCTTTTATTTCCATGACATGTTCTGAATTCTTGTACATCCTTTCTAATCATATTTAATATCCAACAGTTAAGCTTTTGGGGAAGATAGAAATAGCATCAAATACCTCATTTTTCTCAACGTTATTATTTTTTTCCTGTTGAATGTTAGACCAAATTGTTCCTTATCTCCCCTCTGCTAACAGTGTATGCACAATAATTGCATGCTAACTTCTAGTTCATTACAGCTCAAACTGCACCTAGATCCTTCTGGTTTTGTCTCTACACTTCTGTTGGGGTTTTCTGCTTGTTCAGTAGATTAGCTGATTTGCAATTTCTATGGACTTCCACCTCATTTTTTAGGTCAAATGGATGCACAGAAGTTAGCCAAGTTGGTCTGCTAGTACCATCCTGGCTACTCACCCAGATGCCATTTAACATTAATGAGAAAATGAAAATGAAATGAGTTTGCCTGACTCCTAGAAACACTGACACTTCTCCGCCATGATACTGGGTGAACACATCCCTCATGCTCTGGGAACTAGAGGGCAAAAACACTCTACAGCCAATGAAAGACAGGTCCTTCCTTGTATTACAGAATCAAACGCTGAGTTGGAAGAGACCCATCATGATCATCGAGTCCAGCTCCTGGCCTCATGCATGGCACCCCAAGAGTCCCACCACATGCCCAAAAGTATTGCTGAAATGCTTCCTGAACTCTGCCAGGCTTGGTGCTGTGACCACTTCTTTGGGGAGTCTGTTCCAGGGCTGACAACCCTCTGGGTGAAAAACCTTTTCCTGATACCCAATCTAAATATTCCCCAACTCAGCTTCCTGCCATTTCCTTGAGTCCTGTCACTGGGCACAAAAGTGAAGAGATCAGAGCCTTCTCCTCCTCTTCTCCTGGTGAGAATGTTGAAGACCTCAGTGAGGTCTTCCCTCAGTCTCCTCTTCTCCAGGCTGAACAGATCAAGTGACCTCAGCCACTCCTCACATGGCTCCTCTCCTTTGGAAACTCTCTAATAGCTAAATGTCTTTTTTATATTCTGGTGCCCAAAACTGCACACAGGACTCAAAGTTAGTGCTTCTAACTTTAGAATGTTCTGATACTTGCCACACAGTCTGATGAGATTCCCCCTTTGGAAAAGTACATAACAAAAGCCTAGAAGAACTAGAAGAAAAGTGAAATATCACACAATTACATGTTGAAATTTATATAATAATAAACCCAGCAGAGTCCAGCAGGTGCAGCAAGCAGCAGTGCTGACCCCACACACAGCAGCACTTCTCATCTGCCATGACAGCTGCTGGGGAAACTCCTTCATTCCCGTGGGGGTTTCCTGCCATCCTTCCCCATTGTCTCCTGATGGCACAGTCACCTGCAGAGGCTGTCACCTTGAGGCTGGCCTGATGCCATTTTCCCTTTGACTCCCTGTGTCAAAGGCACCATCTTGGAAAGGGTTATTTCCACCATTCTGGGTTTCAATTTGTTCTCAGTGAGCTTGTGAGATTTAGCAATTTTGTATATAGCGATTATTTACTGTTGTTTTATGCCTGTTGCGGTTTCACTTGTTAGTAAACTTATTTTTCCACTTACAGGTACTTGTACTCACTCCTTATTGGAGGAAAGGACTGGTTAAAACAAAGGGGGAGAACTCATTTTAGAATGTTCCCCTATAAATTGTCTAAAACCAAGACCGAACGCAAGATACCATCTTGTACCTTTCCTTCACCTCTTCCTCTTCCTGTTTCCTCCTACGCTCCTCCTCTTCTTGCCATTGTCTTTCCTCTTCCTCTCTTCTGATCTGCTCTTCCTCCTCCTGCCTCCTCCTCTCCTCCTCTTCCTGCTTCCTCCGGAGTTCCTGCTGCAGCAGGTGCTGGTAGAGGCTGCGAGCCAGGCGGCCACGCCAGTGCTTCTGCAGGGTCACCGCGGAGGCCTTCAGGCGCAGCAGGCTCTTCTTCCAGAAGTATGCTCGGTAGTTCTTTTGGATTATAACAACACTGGATAGCACCTTCTGATACTTCTTCCTAAAAACAGAACCACACACTTAACGCACCATGAAGTCATACGTGCTCTGCATTTCTCCTGCCCTTGCATACTGGCCACATCCACAGAAAAGTCCTTTTCGAAAAACGTAGTCCAGAAGTGACATGATTACTACCTGTAAATCATATTCACCTCGCTCTTCTCCCTCCTAAATCTAACACTAGTTGGCTTCAACAGGCACCTACTTTTGTGAAGACTTTCAGACGATAAGGGAGAGATACTTGGCACATGGAAAGGGAAGGTCCTCTGGCTCAAAGTGTCCTAGCATTGCACATAAACACATTCACTGTGCAGTGAGCGTAACCATTCAGTATGGATTTATTATAATAGAAATGTACAAATGGCCTTACCATATGAGAACAAATATTGCTCCATCTCTAAAGTGGTCAAAAGCAGATTACACCAGGAAAAGCAAAAGCAGTGGAAAAAATAGACTTGGTCACGTTAATTTCACACTGTTTGGGAGAAAACACACTGATACTACAATGTTGATGGCTGAATGAAACATTGTAACAGGTTCACATAAACAAATACTTCCATTACAGGACATTTTGCCTAAACAAGAATCATAGAGCATCTTGAGTTGCAGGGGACCCACAAGGATCATCAATTATATCAAAATCAAATTTACAGCACTTTAAGAACAGGATAGGGCCCCAAAACACAACAATCATCATTAAGTATTTCTGTAGTCTAGTAAAGATGTAGAAAAGTCAGGTTTTTCCTCTGCATTAATGACTATTTTTATCAAGGACATGAAAAAAAGTTCCTAGTAGTAGTTTGCACATAACACACAAACTGGGCAAACAACAAGTTACCCTTACACAGTAATCTGGATAAATTTGTAAGCTAGGTTCAAGCAAACATTAAACAATCCAAAAGAGCCAATCATAAGGTTTTGTATTGAAGAATCAAAGGCCAAACACAACTGATGTGGGACTGTGCTGGGAAGCAGCAAGTCAAAACTGGATTTTTGGGCCCCAGATCATCACACAGAGGCAAACTCCCACCACAAGGCTACAGAAAAAATACTACTGGAATTCTTACACTTGTAAGCAGAAATACTGTTGTATAGAATACTGCTTTTATCCTGTGTTCTGTGCTAGCACCCCCATTTCAAGAACAATGTTACAGCTTCAAGTGATTTCTGAGGAAGCAGGATTGGAACCAGAAATTCAGGCTTACAGAATGAGAGCGATTGCTCCATGCAGGACCTTAAGAAATAGAAAAGCCTAAGGACAGGCTTTACTCCAGTTAAAGTATCTACATTTCTGTTTTTCCAACAGGGGCCATAAGATTTAACCAACCTGAAGCTGGTATCTATTAAGGCTGAAAATAAGCAGACATTTTTTTAAGTAATTCAATATATTTACACACCTTAGTATCTTGCACTGGGGGAAGCAACCATTGGTACTAGTCAAATCAAAACCTTCTTTAATCCAAACCAGAATGACACAGAGAGAAATTCTATGGGGCTGTTACACAGGATCTTGGGCCAGCAGGCTACAGTAATCCTTGAGGTTTTACAGCCCTAGAAAGCACACTGGAAATAGCACTATATTCTCATATAAACTTCCCAGAGACCTTCTGCAACACCCTGAGGAAAAGACACGCCTTAAAACCCCTGTCCTGCCAATGAAATTCCTTTCAAATGGTAACAGGGACCCATGCTGACAGCTTGCCACCTCCCTGCACATCAGACACATCAGCCCAGAGAGGGATGCTAATAGCAATAGTGCGCAGAGGTCATGCTCTTTTCCTCAAGTATTAAGTCAAAGGGAGGAAGCACAGAGAAAAGGAAAAGCAAGAAGTGATAAGAAGTAGGTGGTTTTAGGTTAATTACTCCTGGGCTGCAGTCCCCTCATCCCAACTCCTTCTGTCCACCCTGTGTCCTGCACTTGGGGTGTGAACAGCTGCACATGCACACTCTGCCAAGGCAGACCAAGTGCATCAAAAAGGGTACTCTGACTTCTGCAAAATGCATCTGCCAGAAATTCTCTCAAGTGCAACATGTGCCAAGCCCTGCCCAGCTCTAGGCCAGCTCTGCCTGCTAATCTGCCAGGCTGAAGTGCCCCCTCATTCCTCATGACCACAGCCAAGCTTGCAGATGCCCTTCAGCTGGAATTGCTGCTCACAGGCTGTGAATTTAATTTCCCTTGTTCAAGCTCCCACTCACCCTTCTGCACCGGCCAAAGGAGTTCAACGTGCAGACCAAGCGAAGGGGTTGGGAGACCACCTGACCATGTATCACACCAGAGAAGGCAGGCAGGCTGCAAGACTCCAATGCTGTCTTTGAAATTTACTTAATTATTCTGTCAATGACCTGTAGTTAGCAGTTATGCCTCCAAGGACTAGAGATCACAGGATTATGGAGCAATTTGCTACTGTCTTCTTCCCATGAGCAACACAGTCCTGAAGAAACCAGGGGTACAGCCAGATTCCTACATGGATCCTGCACTATGTGGGTTTTAGCTGGTGAAGCTGCTACCCGCATCTCAGAGCTCCAGAGATTAGCTACGTAAGAATGGGGTCATTTCAATGGGCTTGACTTTCTTGTCTCACATTTTAGTGATTGGAGATACTAGGTTGCATAGGCTGCAGAGAATGAGAGCAAAGAAAATCTGGTTCTCCAGGCTCACAGAACAAGTTCACGAAGGGGGAGAAACCAGTAAAATCCTTCCTTTGCCAGTCTACTTTGCATGAGACCAAACAAATTTAAATATGCTTACACTTGCAAAACTAACAGAAATGGTATCAAGTTTAAGGCAGCACATAATGGTATTCCTGCCTAACTTTGCACAGACCATTCAGCACTTGCCCAAATGAACTCCCGCCTGCTGGACTTCTTTTAGTACAGGTGCAGTGCAACTGGAAACTCTCTTCACAGAAGATTTTACAGACCCCTTTTCCAGCTCTTCTTTACTCCCTGCTCTCCTCCCCTGCGATGTCCCGTTACTTCCAGCTGCTTGTGAAGATTTACACTCTGGCTGCAGAAGCACAGCTTGTCCTTAAGGATGAGACTTATAACAGCAACATGTGGGATGAGGAATTCAGAAGTGTGGAGGCTGAAGGACCACAAGATTTCTAACCAAGAGGAACACTGCTGCCACACAGTCTCCATCACAGCCCTGCAGGGCAGCAGCTTCCTTACCAGGGACTCAGAAAAGCAGTAATCCTGTATGCCTGCAGTGATGTTTCCCAGCAAATCAATTTTCCTGTGCTAATCCCAACCCCTCTCTCCAAATGCTAGACACAAAGTAAAAGAGAGCAGAGGCCTTGACACAAAGAACTTGCAATCTCATGTACAAACAATAGAGCGAGCTCATTTGTCTTCCTACAGGGAAATAAATAAATTAATAAAAGCCCCAGAGACCAAATGTGTATTTTGCTGATATTCCACACTGGCAAGGCAGGGTACAACCCTTGCACACATTTCCCAATGCAAAAGGAACTACCTGGTGTAACTGGAGCTCTAAGAAGAGTGCCTGCTGAAAAGAGCTCTGCTGGCCAGGGATTTCACCTCCTCACAACCCTGACTGACAGGTGTCTGGAGCAAAGACCAGCCAGGAAAGAGCATCGTACTGGGATTAAGCGTGCATACCACAGCCATTAAGGAGTCAGCTGTTGCACTGACTTCGAGGGGCAGAGGAGGGGTGGTTTGTCTGCAGTTGGTTCTCCCAAACCTTCTCTGGTCAGGTGCAAAAGGGAGAGGCAAGAGGAGATTACTATTGCAGAGCTGGCCAAAAACCAATTCTGAAGAGTTAATTAAATGGAGAGGGAGATCACGAGGCAAACAGGCAGGGCGAGGAAAGAGGGTGAGCAAAGGCAGAACTGCAAGTGAGGAAGAAGCAATTGGCAGGGGGAGCAGAAAACAGTTGACAGGCACGAGGAAAAGGAGGGGACCCAAAGCGTAGGTGGGGCCCAGCCAGGAGAGCCCTGAAGGCAAGGAAAAGTGTCATCAGAGGCAAGCACTGGGTACAGAAGTCCACGGGAAGCCCGCTGAGCAGCGTTGAGGGAAGGTGCAAACGTGCGCATAACTGAAAAAGAGGTGCCAAAAGCGCAGGAAGGTTTCAGCAGGGCTGATGCTAGCAGGGAGGGCAGATTCTGCAACTCTCCCTTAGAACACAGGAGGGGAAGACGGGACGGATGCTAGGGGACTAGAAAGCGAAGCAGGGTGTCGGGGCAACCCAGGCACGCAAGCACAGGGATGGTGGGGCAGCCCCCAGCACTGACCTTGCCATGTAGCCCAAGACGTGGGCCCGGATGACTACTGCTGCTTTCCTCAACTCCTCTTCCCGATCCTTCTCCAGCTTCTGCTCAAGAGCTTCCTTCAGGAAAACCTGACGCCACGGGGAGGAGTTTCAGTAAACACAAAGAGAGGAAAGAAGTCAGTCCCCGGGAGAGCGGCCGGTTCCATCCCGGGTGAGCGGCGCGGAGAGCGCTCCGTGCCCGGGCGGCTGCGCTGCCTCGGCCGCCGCCCCCGCGCTGCCCCGGCGCTGCCCCACGGCGCCCGCACTCCGAGCGCCGCCAAAACTTCTGCAGCGGCGAGAGCCAAACTCCGTGCCCAACCCCCGCCGCCCTCACTCTGTGGTCAAGACTTAAAAGAGAGAGGGAGGGAGGGAGCGGAGGAAGGAGGGAAAGAGGAGGGAGGAGGAGAGCCCAAGTTTGCGCCTGTGATTAACTCTTTCCCAGCTGACAGCTTTCCCGGCACAGTCCGGTACCTCCCTGCAGCAGGCACTGGGATCTACTTAGGTGATTAAATATTTTGCAAAGAAACTCCTCCGCGTTTCAAGGAAAGGGAGGAACTTTTAAGATTTCTAGACTCCAGGAAGTCACCTCAACAGCAACATTAATGGGAGGCAGGCGGAAAGCCCAAAAGCCCAGATGAGGCACAAAGCTGCTCATACTCTGAGCCCACCGGTTCTGAAGCCCTCCACCGACCTCCAGAAACCCTGGGGTGAGATGCTTCCGTGCTGGAGAGGTTCGACAGTGGAGCTAGCGCTAGGGTAACTGAGCTCTGACGATAGAACTCTCCAATTATTAGTGGCACGTCAGTGGCCAGTATTTTAATACTCGGGCATCTTTCACCACCTGTATTTACATCTTCTGCTCCGTGCTAAATGCTTGTGAAGAATGCAGGTGCTATGTCAAAGAAAAAAGAACTGAGATACAAGCAAGATATGCCATGTTTACAGGAATTGTGCTGACATACCTAAGCAATGCTAAATCAGCTGGCTTGCATTAGGTTAGCACAGGATTCAGCACAAATTCCTGAAATAAATGCACTGCTTTTTGAGATGGATTGCAGCCTGCATGGAGCTCCACGGTGCAGTGGGTACACTGCTAGCAGTACCTAGACTAGAATAAGCTGATAAGATATGTCCATACAAGCTGCAGTCACAGCAGCAAGTGCCATATGGCTATGCTTGTGTGACCTGCTGCCTGGCATTGGATAGATCCCTGCCAGGGCCAAGCAGCAGGACTGGCTACACTAGGGACGTGCAGCCCCACTTGTTAAAGCACTGCCATGTACACAGGATGTGAGCTGATATTAATCAATCTGCAGAACTCAGAACCACATTAATCAGTAGAAAGTCCTTACAAATGTACTGGATCCATGTGATTGTGCTGAGAGGCCAGAGATTTGAACAGTCATTTAGTCCAGTGCTCTGCACAAACTCTCCTCTTTCCCACTTTTCTCCCCTTTATATCTCTCCATACCATCCTCTCCATCACTGCTTTTGGCCTCATCCCTCAAGGCTCTTCCTTCCCCCTGCAATGACCATTGTGTACTGACACCTCTCCCTGAGTTATTACCCATTGCCAGTGGCTTTCCTGGACTTGAATTTCTCCTGGGGAGCAGTTTCCATTAAGAAAGGAGCTGTTTTGTAATGACTAAGTAACCATGGGTAGCCTGAAAAGAAGCTTCATTATCAAGGTACTGCCAACCATGAAGCTGGCATCCTTCCCTGCAAGTTGTACATCCACTCCCTCTGTCAACTCAACAATCTTTTAAAGATTTTTCTGAGGTAGGGATTGCTCTTTCCATTACATTCCTGAACCAAGCAGCAGTCACCCATTTCAAGAATGCAACCAGCAAAACACTGTCTCGGTCCATTATCTTCATCAAATTGCAAAAATACTCAGGCCATCAGTATTTCCCTAGCAAGCACAGTCTTTGCTGAGCCAGACCAGTTAAAGGGGGGGAAACTTCAGGGCATGCAGAGTTCCATGAGACCCAACCCTAATCCTACAGGATTACAGGATCTATATATGCTCGGGTGAGGGGTTAATCTCAAAAAGACATAACAATATCTAGTTATAAACTGTTGGCATTTTGAAGGTTTGGAGGTCTTCTTTAGACTCCACTAGATGACAAGGAAGAATAACATGCATTTCAAGTCCAGAAGTACTTTTGATGCTTTGTGGAAATAAACTGGAAAGTGGCTGTTTCTCTGTCATCATTCACAGTCATTTTCTGAAAACATGAGATTGTTTTCATCTGAGAAAAGAATGATTGAACAAAACATACCAGGTTATCATTCTGCTCATACTAGACACTGGCCATGTTTTAAACCACAGTGCATCACCACAGTGTTCCTCACACAACCTCAAAGCCTGCATGCACCATCAGCGTGACAGTGAACACGGTGAGGTTTCAAAGACATCAACAGACACAAATGTAACTGCTTGGGCACCCATGTGTTCATAAGTAGGATCATATGATTCTTGGGGACAACACTGGGAAAAAGCAGGAAGTGGGTCACTGTGACCTGGATGCCAAACAGCGTACAGCAACCTCCTCCTTCAAACAGGCCCTGCAAACCAGCAGGTTGATATGGGGAAATAAATGCCTTCAGATAGCAAAGGTTACTGTACTAAACCACTGTAGGAAATCTGTGTTGTGGGTATGGGCAAGTATGGCAGAAGGCCCAGGTGCACTGAAGAAAGGGTCATGAAAGCTTCTGCTCCATCCCAGCACATCTCCGGTGAAGGCAAAGGCACCTTAGCACAATCTCTCTCATCATCATACTGCTTGTTTGCAACCAAGCCCTCAACTCTGCCATACCACCAGATAAAACCTGCATTGCATACAGTAATGCCTCTTATAAACATTAATTTGACAATTGCCAGGAGAGCAGCTGCTCTATTCTTAATGAAAAACACAAAGATCATCCTGCCCTTCCTCCTGTGTTTCCTTTCCCAAGCTTCACAATCCCCTGCACTAATTCACAGAGTCTTTTCCTTCCTCCTCCAAACAATTGCTAGGGATATAATTATCCTTCCATTCATCTTGCAGGAAGTATTCCCCTTTCTATAAGCCTTGCTCTTCACCCACCCCTTATACTTCTTCCTAGGTTACATCCCCATGGGGATGTCACACCTTTTTCAGTAGCTACTCCTGACTAAGCCAAGATTAGTTCTGGGAATACCAACCTGAGCACCCAGAGCTGCACCTGTAGCAGCAGAAGTGGCAGTAAGGCCATGCAGGGGATTTCCTTTTCAGGACAATGACCTATGCTCTATTCCCCTTGGCTGGTAGCTTCACTTCACCTTTACTTGAAAGACTCTGGAAAAATTAGGGCTCTTTTCTCCATCAACCCAAGTTTTCCAGGCCTTATGTTACCCTAGCACCAGCTGAAACATGAATGCAGACAAAGCAGTCTGTAATGCAAGACATAACAGCTGGATCCAGACAGCAGGGAAGGTGCTACCAGGAAGCACCACTGCTCTGCAAGGCCTCACCTTAGCATCTGCTTTCTTAGGGACAGGCTTTCTGGAGGCACTGTCACAAAGCTGAGTTGCAAAGTGGTCTCCAATGGAGGAATGAAATAGCTTTGCATGGGAAAGAATGCCATGAAACCTATCTGAAAAAAGAAATGGCAGGGTAATACACCTTGGAACGACAACACCTTGGAGCAGCCAGGGGCTGGCCAGCCATTCAGCATGGCAGCAAGTGTGGAACATTCCAGGACAGCCTTGGAGTGATCCATTCTTTCAATAAATAGAACTGCTCCCCTTGACCAGGACACACATCTCTAATACAAACCATGCCCCATATAAAGTAACTTCTAAAACCAAACAAGATAGCTCAACTGCTTCCCAGCTCCAGTGAACTTTCCTTCTCAGGCATAAAGAATACAAATATTGCCTCTCTTAATCATTTCTTTCATTCTTTCCACAATATTCAGATTCACAGCAACCAGCATCCAAGCAAAGAGACTGCAGTTTACCAACATGCCACATACAGCACTTCAGTCAAGTTTTAGATAACATGACACAATCGTTAAAAAATAAATACATTAGACTATATCCAGAGTTTTGACAAAAAACACACACATTTTCTTTGCCACAATTACCACACATATTGGGGTTTTTCCAAATAATTTGTGCAGGTCAAGGAGTGAGTGAAAACAGACAGATGGACTGACTCCTCCATGATGCACAATGGGGACTGAAGAGAAGAGGGATCTATAGCTTCCAGGGGCTCAGCACAGCCTGGATTTCCTGCTTGTTGTTAGTCTGCTGTAGGCCCTGGACTCCAGCTGTATAGCTTATAACCTTTTGTACTCTAAAAGGGGAGTATGTGCATGTGAGTTCGGTCCTCCATCCTGCCACCTTTGCTGTAGTGCAGCATTCTTCCATCTGTTGTCATGCTAAAAAGAAAGTTCAAACTCTGTGGTTACCAGCTCTAAACACCATTTTCTAAAGCTTTCCAGACAGCTCTGGAACACACACACACTCTCCACATAGGCTTTAACAGTAAAATGCTGTGAGACTGGCAGTCACCCAATCAGTGTGGATAATCCAGGGACAGGAATGACCAAAATGGTTCCTGGTTTGCAAGCAGCAGTGAGGAGAGGAGACTCCTGATTCCAAAATCAAAGGCAGGGAACACTTTAATCACAGAGCAGAAATACAGCTAAGGGATAAAATCAGAAGATTTTTCTGAAACATCGTGGAGAGGCATGGGGAAAAAAACCACCCCAAAACAATCAAACTCCAGGTTAATACATGTCTGCCCCACAGCAATGGGCAGTGGTTTCCTTGACTGTCACATACAACTCATAGCCCAGATTATTAACTGGACTACCACCAGTCCTCTAGGAAGAAAAGAGAGGGAGATCTTGCTCTAATAAATATTACAGTCTATCCACTTCTTGGAAAACAACTGCTCAAAGCAACAAATGTCATTATCTGATCTCCTGGACAAATTAAATGTGCGTGTTAACTGGAATCACTTCTGGTTTCATTGTGGCACTGGAAATATTCTGAAGTACTTTTCTGAAGGCTTAAGGGCAAAAAAAATACAAGAAGTTGCTTTGATGTACTACCATCTGCTCTAGATATGGACTGCATACCCACTATTGAGAAATGCTGTCTGCACTGGATACCATCCATCTTGGAATATTCTTTGAAGAATTTACTGGAATATGTGGAAAGTTGTGATAGAGACAGCTTCACACTCCCAGATTTCTATAGCAATATACCTCAAAATGCTCACATCTATTTCTGCATGAAAATCCAGATTATTCCAGGCAAGAGAGAAGTGTTAAACATTCACCAAAACAGAAGCAAGATCTGAATTACGCAAGTGGGCAGAAGCATTTGGATACCTCTTCATAGAAAATGTATGGTAGCATCTGGGCTAGCTGCAAAAGCATCATCTGAGCTTCCCCAACAGAAAGCTGTCATACATCTGGTGATGTAGCTATCCACAGCTTAGATATATACCAAGATTCAGCTCGCTGCCTCAGGCAAGAATTTCAGTTAGCCAAGCAGAGTGAAATACCTAGCACAAGAGGCAGGAGTTAATGGCACACATTACAATTATATAAAATGAGACCCATGCTTGTTCCCCTTGAATCTTTAAACTGGATCAGACACAACAAAATCAATCTGGCCTGGTCAATTAGGAGTTTAAATAAAGAAAAAAAAAAAAAAAACCTGCTATGTGTCTACATAATATGGGAAATACTTCAGATGCTTCAGGTCAGTGGCATAGACCAGTGTATTGAAAGGATCATGACTGCAGTGCCTTGCAATGAGACCAGATGCAATCATGTCCCCTTGCAGCTGGAGCAAAGCCACACCCATCCCCACACTGATGAAGTACCTTGGTTTTACCCAACTGCCATTCTTTCTTGCTGCTGTCATAGGTCTGAAGAAAACCTGCACATACAGCTTTGCTGTTGTCTGAGAGGCTTGGGGCCTTCACAAGCATCTTGTACCTAAGAACAAAACAGAATTTCATCAGATTACAGATGACAGCAACCCCCTCCCTCTCTCTTCCCAATATTTTAACTAATTATCCTCCTCCCATTAGTTCTTCTTCCTCTGGGACCTTCCTTCTTCATGTTTGCCATCCAATTTGGAAATTTCCTTCCCCCAACCTTTATCTGTTCCTACTACAGTGGCAATTATTGTTGCAATCCCACTAGAAGAATACAAACTTAACAGCATTTTTCGGTAAAGAACAACTGTCTTTTTGAAACATGTGCTTTCATCAGACACAAGTTATTTTGTTCAGTATAGGGGTGGCATTTAGTGCTCCAAGAGACAAAGGAAGCAATGTTCAGTGTCCCTTCTAGCCTTAAACGTCAAAAAATCCTTTTGATGTATCTCACTAAAAGAAATAATCACTCCTTCCAATATTAATCATCAAATATACTGTCCATTAGAATTTTCTTCAGCTGCCTAAAGGTTTTAAGCATTTTCTTTCTACATATTATGACCAGCTGGGTTTCACAGCATCACACTAACAAATCTGTGGCAAAGCTACCAAGAAAAAAAAAAACATCAAAGAAAAAAAGGCCAAAGACCATCTGGCTATTTTTCCATTCTGACTTTTAGCCTAAAGGCAAAAGTCAAAAAGTCCAAAAAAAAAAGTCCAAAAAAAAGTCCAAAAGGCCTTCCAGATCCGTCTATGGTATGAGCATTAAGACCATGCTTAGAAAAACATCCCACAGATGATCCATACCAGAAGAAGCAGTTAAAGAGGGAACAGTCGTATAGAATTCTATACTTTGGGGTTGTTCCAGCATACAACGACAGCAATTACCTGCTGAGAAAGTCCTGGAAAAGGCGCCGTACAGGGAAACCTGCTCTCCGAACTTTCACTGTCTCCAACATCCCTGAGTACCGGAGCTGATTTAGCACCACATCTGGATTAAAGAGGTTCGGTGCCTAAATAATGATCCAGAATCAAAACCAAATAAGCGAGGCAGTCACAGGCTGTATATCTGTTCCAATGTAGAAAGTCAACCCTTCATGTTTGGGCATGGCAGGTAAAAAAGGGCAATTTTAGGTCAAGGGGAAAGCAACCTCACAACACTGCATATTGCAGAATAAGGGACAAAAGGGAATTGGGCCGATTCTGGAAGAAAAAAAAAAAAACAGTTTGCAAACTGCACTCACAGTCCAACTGTGGTAGGAAAGCATGAATGTCTGAACACCTACAGAGTGCAGAACTCTGAGTCAGTTCACTTTGCAGTCTCTCTTTTCAGTTAAACTGGAGACAAACTACAGAACTGTTTTCTGGCATAAATCCCCTAAGCAGCCCGTCCTCTGCCGTATCATTCATGGTTTCAAAACATGCAAAGAAAAGGATCAGTTCAAAGCTCCCCACTCAATCTAGTTAGCAGCATGTCCTCCTGCCACAGCTCACAGTACAAGTGAGAGCCAGCCTGTGCCTATGCACTGTGACTTGCTCATGATGTGTCCACCTCCACTGCCTAAGAGCCAGGGATCTGCAGGAGACAGTGCCTACTGCAGAAGCCCTTCATTCCAGAACTGATTTCTCTACAGGCACTACAAACAGGAGTGATTGCTGCTTCTACCACAGCTCTGGACTCGGCACAAGCCTAGTTAATCCTCCAGGCTTCATGAGCATTGGAAGAGGTGAGAATGGCTCTATAATCTCATATTCAGCATCCAGTCTTTCCATCTGATTACCAGGAGGAGGGTGTGTTTTTTCTCAACCAAAAAATAACTAGAATAAAAAAGGGAAGGTGGGGAGGAACTTTTACCCTCCGTTTGAGGCACCTGTTAGGCATTTGTGCAAGGGCATGCCCATGCAGGCCTGTGTCACACGCACACATATGGCTGGGAGATAGACTTACCTTTTCTGTATTTGGTTTGATGCAGCGGATGAAAAATGGATTGGAAGTACTAAGTGTGGCCATCAGGGAATGGAGAGAATCCTAAAGACCAGTGAAAGAGACCCAAAGGATCAGTCACTACAGAAGGGAATGGGGCTACATTTGATGCAACAGGGTCTTCAGGCAGCCTTCCCATTCCTAATGTCCTTTTACTCTGCCTACCATAATTTCAATAACCCATGAGATTCCTTCCTGTCCAAAACATACCCACAGAGTTTTCTCTTAAGACTATTTATATGGCCATCCTTGTTCTTGGAGCTGTATAGCTTTTGAGAGTTAATTTTTTAGATTTTTCTCAAACTTTAAATACAGGAAAACAAAACAGTGAAATGAACAGAAGGTCTGCAGGCAATCTAAGTGTGTGAGATTCATACTTGCAAAGCCCTCCTAATAAGGTTTTATTGGAACTGTCACTATACCTGTAAAAATGTGGTCTAAAAGGACATATACACTTAGCTGAAACACCCAACCAATACGAAAGAGCAAAGAACCTCAAGAACTTAATATACTTAGCAAAGTAGTCTCTTCCTCTGCCACCCTGCTCAGTCTTATCATCTCACATTTTATACCAGCCATAAATCCTTGGGGCAGTGGCATTGTCTTTTTTTAGTACTGCAACATTCCTGCACATTTTCAGTGCTGGACACAAAACAAGGATGAATGACTTCTCTTGGCTGCAGGCTTTGCTTTATCCATCTGCTCCTCCCCAGAAGCCTGCTGCTCTCTTGGAAAACATCATACCCTGAACTGGGAACTGACAGTCGGTCTGCGCCTCTGGGTACCCATCTTCAGTGTCTCTTCACTGCAACGACTGCAGACTCTTTCAAAAAGGTCATAGATGAAGTCCAGCCTAAGGGAGAAGAAAAGAATTAAAGAAGATGCAAGACACCTACCACCCGTGAGAAGATGGTTCTTATTACTGTCAGCTACTGCCCCGTCCCATTGTGACACCCCTCATTTTTATACCTGCTGTGCCAGAGTGGCTGCAGGAAGCAGTTCAGCTGGGCACTTCAGTGAGGAAATACTTCCCACGTGGCTACCCAGATCTCATGGGCTGTCCTGTATGCCACACTCAGCTGCAAAGCCAGAAGCCCCTTCTCACGCTTTCAAGCAGGACATTACACAAAGGAAAATCTTCATTCTGCACTGGCTAGGACACCTCCCTTGAGCAAGGAGGGAATGCTCAAGGGACACCTCTCCTGAGCAAGCAATGTCCCCAGGCAAAACTACCTTGAAGGTATGCCAGCTGGACTGGTGATGCCTCCCAGACTTGCTCTCATAATTAGTCCCCATGACCTGATCACGAAATTGGAAGCCCAGCTCTTTTGTGGCCAGAGGAATTCTAGAGCTACCCTCCATGTAGGTCAGTTCTGGGGACTCTTCCACCATTTTGCCACTCCTGAGACATTGGTGCTGGCTCTTACAAAGCTGCACAAAGCTTTTCAGAGCTGCTTGTGCCAGTTTATTGTTACTGCTGCTTCTGGCCCAACTTCCCTTCTGGCATGCTGAAAAAGCCTGAGTTCTTCCATTATGCCGGACAATAACAACCACAATTCTGGCCTCAAGCCTCATGTAAAATGTTCCCCATATGCCACTGTCCAAGTGAGACAACTATGAGCAGCTCACAGTCTCAGCTCCCTCAGGTTATTTCAAAGCTTCTTAGTGCACACTCTGCAGCAGCTTCAGAGAAGATGCAGTTCTGAAACAGTCTCATCAGGCTGGAGCCCAAAGGCAACACATGGACTGTGGTAAGAGACACATGGTAGAGTTGCTGCTCAAAAACTTGTAGAATCTTCTGTGTTATTAAACGCCTCCCTCTTAATAGGCCCCCACTTCTGTTTCCCAGATCTTGTTCAAGATCAAAATTAGCTCATTTCTCTAAGGTCATGTTGCAGCTCTGGGATATAACGTTAGGGTCCATGCCCAGTGCCACAGCAGCACCTCAGTCTGGCTCAGGATAAGATGATTTTCACTAACAAGCAGGCTGGAGAAAGAGCAGCCTCTGTATAAAAGCTGGCAATTGCCAGCATGGCAAAGAGCATTGACTCATTCAGGGAAAACTTTGCCATTGTTGGTATAGGGTGGTAAGAGGAAAAATGAAAAGGAGTGGGGGAAGGGGGAAAAGAGAAAGGGAAAGGAGGAGGGGAAAAAAACAAATTGCCTGGAGGGACGTCTGTCGTGCTGTTAAAGCTCTTTTTAAAACTAGGTCAACATGAGTCCTGATTAAATCTGTGCCTCAACTGACTCTCCACCTCTCCTTTCTTCTATCTGGACACTTGAGCACAAAGAGAAGAATGATAAAGAATGATGCCTGATTTTCTGGCAAAAGCAACTTCTTTCCTTGGTCTGTTTCACTACACGAATGTGGCTTAGTTCTGCCCAAGAGATGTGGCCTCCTGGCAAGCATACCTGCTGTCCTTCAGCATGTTTAAAATGTCATCACGAAAGGTATCTCTGTTCTTCTCCAGAAAGCCTCTCACATCATACAGCACCTGCAACACCAGAGCAGCGCTGTACAGATCATTAAGTCCTTACATACCAATGTACAAGCCTCCAGCAGAGCTTCACAGTAACATTGCAGGCATGTGCCAAGATCTGAATTTCTGGGGTCAAAGAGCTACAGAGTTCTGCAGTTACTGGCAAGAAAGTGGCTTTTAGCCATCAGTTAAAAAAACACCAAAAAAAACCCTCGAAAACAAGAGCCAAGTGAAACAGCTGCAAACATTTGCCTGTTGGGAAAGGGTCTGTGTGGAAATCCTCTGCAAGGTGTGAGGTACTCTATTCACTTCAGGAGAGTGAGGAGAATGGCCACCCAGTGCCCCAACTTCCCAAGCGCAAGTGTTCAGCAGATTATTCTGGGAGGAGGTTAGCCCTCCTTTAATGTGCAGGTGTCCTCCCTTGGCACACCTTCATCAGCTTCATATCTCTTCACAACAAAGAGCAACATTTAACCTTAAAGGCTCAGAACCTTTTCCTTTTTGCAATAGGTATTCAGCCCTTCCTCCTCCTCCTCCTCCTCAAAAGTCAGATTTTTCTAGGGATTTTTCCTTTGAGTTTTGTTTGTTTGTGAATGTCCAAGAAAAGTCAACAAGAATAACAGAAGTAAGGAGTTTATCCCTCAAACAAAAAGTTACCTGAGAAACTCAAACATCCAAGCTGGAGAATATAATACTGAAGAGTGACACACTATTTTAATTCCACCACACTCACTGTACTCTGGTTCAGGACATTAACTGTGTGGAAACACACAGCTCAGAGACATTCTTGGTTTTTGGAAGCTAGAACTGAGGACCTCAAGTTCAGAATATACCAAGCATCTCACAAACACATCGTGAACACCTACCTCCCCTGCATAATGTCTTATGCCAAACTGATGGTCTGTCACCCGAGGCTTCACATAGTAGGGGTTGCTCTGAAATGAAAGAAAAAGAAATTGTCTGATAATGCTGGTATAAGAAGAAATAGTCAGGTACTCTGCCATGACTATGACAAGGCTGGGATGGGCAAGGACCTTTGCTCTTGCAGAGCCCGACCACATCTGCTGCAGCTATCTGCAGCTACATTACAAATATGTTACTCAAATTTAAGATGGAAATATCCAGCCCTTCAAGGCATTTCTCATGTGAGCAAGGGCTTGCAGAATCAAGGCTGCGGAGGCATGCCATGGATGAAATGTTAATTCTTGTGTGTCTGACACCTGAGGAGACTGAGCTCCACACAAACCATGTGGTGCAGGACACAGGATCAGGATGCAGGGAAGATGGCAGCTTTGCATAACACCTCCACACCTTTTCTTCATTGAAGGAAATAACATTCCAATTTCCTGTCTTCCTCTATATTTTCTTTCCTTGCACCTCTCTTCCCCTACATTCAGTATTCAGTTTTCCTTTATCTTTTTCCTCTCTCATTTCCCCCCCTCCTTTCTCTGTTCTGTGAAAACCATTTTAACTATTTAAGAGCAGCCACATTGCTCTAAACCAATAATCTATCCAGCTAAGTATTCTGTCTCTAGCTCTGGCTATGTAGAGTACAAACAAAGGAAGTAAATCATACTTTCATCCTAATATTCCCTCTAATTATTCCTATGAGGTCTGCCTAAGTAGTAACCCCAAATGGATTTCTCTTTGAAATACTTGCTCATTCCACAAGTGAACCCATGCAGACTTCTTGCATCTGTAGTATCCTTTCACAGGGAGCTCTCAACCAACTACACAGGAACTAGAGCTGCTTGGATTTAAGCCTGGCTTCCATTAGTGCTGTTACTCTTCTCCAGGCCACGTGTGATTTTTAAACCCATCACACCCACCCAAGTTGTCTTGTCTCCACCCTGCAGGTCCCTTCAACGCAGTTTTCTGTAGCACTGAAGCTGTCCCAGACCTGCTGTTACCAATTCTGACAGAAGCCCTCCTTGAGTGGAGGGGCCCCATGGTGCACGTGGTTCAAAGTGAAGGTGATCTACAGATTATACAGTGCAATAAACAATGTTTTCTACTTTTACTGTTAGTTTCCTGGGAGCTTATACTACTTCTTCAGAGGGGATTTTTATTACTGCTGAGCATTTTGCTGGTATTTCTATGGAACTCCATCACAGCCTCTGGGTCTTACTCCTGAAGAGCAGCAGTCAGTTCAGGGGCTATAATTTCAAAGGTGAAACTGGGACTGTTTTCCTTCAGGCACAGCATTTTACATTTATCTACACTGTTTTTCATTTTCATTTTCACTTTAAAACACAACCAGTCTCATGAGGCCCCTCTCAGAGCAGCCTTGCCCTGTGAGTCATCAGAAAACCTCAGTGCTTGCAGGAGAAAGTGTCTTACAGGCCTCCTGTCACTGAGATATTTGACCATTTACATTCTGTGAATTTACACAGTTGTGAAATCAGAACTATAGACCTATAGTTTCTTACAATACTTTCTAAAAATTAATATAATTCCCCACCTTCTCAGACAAAAGTACTAAGAAAATTTTAAGCAACATGTTGCATGATGCTGTTTGCAATTTGGCTCTTTCATCTTCAAGATCTTTTAGCAATATTTAGCAGGTGGACAGCTTCTGATGCTGATAATTTGTTAGTGCTACTGAAATTTTTTCATGTTTATTTTTTTCTTTTCACATTCATCCCATTTTCTTGCTCTTCCCTTCCCCCCATAAAGTCATCTTTTTCCAATCACAAAATTCCACTCCAAACATGACTGCTACTGGATCTCTCATGTGGACTGCCATCCTGTTCTCCTCTCCCTCTCTACCAAGCCCTTATATTTCACCCATGCTTAAAACACTTTTAGTTCCTTCTGTTATCTTTCCTATTGCTCCTCTCTCCAGTTGTTTCAGAGATCATATTCTCTTAAATCTCAGCTTTATGCTTTTCCTCCTTAAGACTACAGCATTGCACAGAAAACACAGAGAAGAGGGCTTGTTTGTATCAGGCTTCCCAGCAATGCTGGCTGGATGTCTTCCAATGCTCTTCCAGCCACCACTAGAGACTTTAACTGGTATAAAAAATGCTTTTGTCTTCAGCAAATGCAAATCCTAGAGCACTCTCCACTGTTCCTCCCTATACTTAAAACTCTGCCTCTTCCATCTCTTGTAAGGTTCCTAGGGCTCCATGTTAACTGCTATTGCCTCAAAGCAGACAGAGGTGACACTATGAACAGCTTAATGAAAAGGCTAGTCAATGCACAGAAATCACCAAAAAACAGCAACCAAAATGTAGTGGGGCATAAAGGAATGCAAAATAATACTGGCAGTCTCATGCTGCTGTACAATAAACCACAGGTACCTTCTTACCAAGGGAACTGCATTCTGGTCTGATTATTTATCTCAGAAAAGAATAGAGAAAAAAATATGTAGACAAATTCAGAAATGAACAGCAGGAAGTGGAGCTTTGAAATGTCTCCATTTGGAGACAAACTGAAGAGTTTCGGACATTGGAGAAAGAAAATTCATAACAAGTGATACATTATAAATATTCATTAGTTCTATATTAAGAAATGCCAACAACAATTATAAAAAAATAAGGTAAATCAGGCATTCTCACATTTCTTGACCTATAAAACAAGGCAAAGCCACAGCAGACTAAATTGAAGGCCTTGATTTAAGCCTAAAGAAAGTAAATATTTCCTCAAAGCTGTAAGTAGCCAACCAAACGTCATTGCTATTGCTTCTAACTTGAAGTCATGAGTATTACTAGCAGAGTTACAATGCAAATATGAAAAATTAGAATATCTGCATCTGTGCCAATTTAAAAAAAAATCAGATAAAGGATACAGACTTGTATGTTTTCAGGTTTGGATGGAGCCTGAAGTAAAAGACTAGAAAACGTATTTGCTGACAGTGTTCTTACTAAAGTAGTTAATTATTCCATGAGTCCATGCTACAGGCTTTAATTTGCTTTGTTTTCAGTCTATTTACTATTTAGAACAAAGTGTTGGCTGTACTAGAGACATGGTAAGGGAATGCTACAGTGATTTCAGTGGGGTTTCTGTGTCCCCAGGACAGCTTTCTGACCTGCATGAAAAAGCCATTCCACTACTGTGTCCAGCACACAAGAAAGAGGATGAAAGAAATTAATTAATTAGGAACAATAAGAAAGCTTTCATTAAAAGTCATGAGGCAAAAGCCGTCCCCAGCCTCAGGAGACAGATTTGACATGCTCTGGAGCAGACTGCTGTGAGTCAGCTGGCAGGAGAAACCCACACACACTGTGCAGCCACATCCTGTGCCTGGGGTGCTGCCTCATGTCCCGTCACAGACCAGCAGAACCTGACTCCATCCCATGCTGCAAATCCAAACCTCCTCTGCCCGCAGCCTGTGGAATGCACACCCCCTCTTCTCTAACGTGCATAGGAGACCATTCTCAGGTTACTTTACATATTACTGTTCAGTGCAGCCCTATTAAAAACTCACAGGTTCAGGCCTAAGGCATTTTAAATTTCCTGCACAAAGCACATATTTTACATCAACAAAACCTTCACTTTAGGTTTTGAAATGCTGATGGGGCTAACATACTGATCATTTGCCTGCCAGGTTATTTTCTTACTTACCATATGCTGGCTGTGAAGTTTTTCCAGAAGGGTGTTGTCTGTGCCTTTGGGGAATCTACTCTCTTCATTCACCAAAGCCAGTAGACCTAGTTTCTACAGCCAAACAAGAGACAGGCTTTTACAGTCAGCAAAAGCTTTAGCTACACAGCACCAAGCCAAGAACTGGAGATCTGAACAGACCATTGAGCAATAACCCTTGAGTTATACCCAGCAAAACTCAAACTGAAAGCAGAATTCTGGACAGATAATGCATCCAGCAAGCAGAACATAAATCGAGACTATTTATAAAAAATTCACATTAAGATTTTATTTGAATGCTAATCCCTGTCTAAAACTATGACACCCTTCCCAAGCTTATGCTCAACAATAAGCCAAGATCTTCTTTCCTGAGCCAGGACGATGGGTAGAACAGCTCATACTTTTGCCAGGCCACTATGGGAAGAGAATCTAAGCAATTATCTGCTTTTAAAACCAGGGAAGTTCTCAAGACAATCAGCAGTCCCCATTGATCCCTAGAAACTGCCACAGGTAACTGCTTACCTTCTCAATAAGGTCCAGGCACTCTGCATTATCCATCCAGTCAATGGCTTCCCAGTTTATCCCTTCCCTGACAATCAAGAACAAACAGAACAAAGTTGTGAAATGAAAGATCTAATGTCCTGGGGTGTAGGAGAGCAGAAGTAACTGAGCCTGGCAGCTGTCCCAGGACTCAAGGCAATTTGCAGGAATTAGACTTTGCCATAGCTGAGGAAAAATAACAAGGGACACCTATTGCACTGCTAACAGAAGGAGATGGAAATGAGAGACAGCCTTTTGTATACATACCAGTGACTTAGACTGATGCTTTTCTTACAGTCATTGAGCAAATTTCACATGAATTTTAAGACTGTGCTCTTTCTGGAGTGAGGAGGATCAGCCCACACAGTTTGCTTCAAGAGTCAGCTGCTGACCCACCAATCTGGAAAGCAGGCCTGAAGCACATCTGCCAGAAGACTGAACCACAGTTCACAGGTCCACCAAGAAAAGAGACTGGAGAGAGTTTTCAGGAAGAGTTTTGAAGAGGGTGATACAGATAAGCTGTGGCCTGACATGCAAGGAGCTTACAGGGTAGCCCTGCATATTTCAGAACAGGAGCTGATGTAAGTACAGTAGTGTAATAATATTCTTCAAAAATCACCCATGACATTCTATAAATCTGCTGAATGTGTTTTTCCCCCTTATCATCATCTTATGCTCCCATAATACAGGACTGTCTGTCTGTTTCCAGAATTCAGAGAAGCCTAGAATAGCTCTTAAGAATGCAAGGAAGACTAGAGGCTATGTGTGAAACTACTTACTGATATTCTGATACAGACACCTTTCAGGTGGAGACTAACATTTTGAAGATAGTGGAGCTGCTGCCTCCAAATGCTTCAGCCCAGGCTTCATACTTTAAGGTTCAAAGCATTGAGATAAGATACATGAATCTATTTACTAAGCCTGAGGAAGCAGATTTTATATGGTGAAAGATGAGCTTTAGGTACACTGCCTTAGAATAATTTGATATGTAGTCAATAAAAAAATCCTCTCATTTCTTCCAAAGTTCAACTACAGAACTTAAACTTCTAAGCAACCATCAGGCAAGAATCATTTGTCATGATGGTACCATTTTTAATATAAGATTCCTGCAATGATGGAACTGGCCTAAGAAGTGAGCACATAAATAGCCTTGCAATTTTGTAATCTTTAGAAATTAATGAATTGCCTATTCAACTGTCTCCCTTCACAAGGCTGCTCTCATTTGCCCACACTGACCCTATTCAATTCCTTCATTCACAAACATAAAGGCTTCTGTTTCAGAGCAACAACTCAAGTATTTGTCTAGCAGCCTTCTCTAGAAGCAGAAATACTCCAGAACATCACAGGTACTTCACAAAATACAATCCAATATGAAGCCCACAGAAGAGGAAAAAGCTGTGCAGAAAGCCCCAAGCTCAGGAAACAGCTTGATGTAAATCTTGCTGAGGAGAAGAGTCCTTTTCACAGTACAGGAATCTCTAGGACAGAAAGAGCTGTCAGATATCACTAACTGTCTGTCTTCGGGGAATCTGCTTTTTGCACACCAAGATTCCATCTACATTACACTACCACTGCCATAGGTAAATCATTACCAAAGTCAGTAATGCACCCAGTGACCATGTACTCTAATGGGTTAAAGCCCAGGAAATTTTCATTCAGCTGAGAGAGAAGGAAATCTGGAGTTTCTAAACACTACAATGGAGAATGCTTTTTCCTGGAGATAAGTGACTTATGCTGGCAAAGCACATGGACAATGCTTAACAAGACCACAGTCAGGGTTGTACTAAGGCCCAGCTGTGTCTCCTGCTTCAGTGGTAGGGATTGAGCAGTACAGGAGGAATTATGTCCTTCCTCCTACTACTCATGAAAGCAGTGGGGGCCCCCTCCCACTGTTTGTCACCTGTTGTACTCCAGCTGCTCCAAGGAGAAGATGTGTTTGTTGAAATATTCCTGGAGTTTCTCATTTGCATAGTTAATGTTAAACTGCTCAAAACGATTCACCTGCAAGAAGAAACAATTATAAAATTTTACATTCTTGTTCTTGAGCTCTAAAAGAATGTCTATAAGCAACAGGGAAGGTGCCAGGCCTGGAGTAAAGCCAGAGAACATAGTGGTGTCAGGTGGATATGAGGAGGACAGTATGGAGAAGTCCAGTAGAACAGCTTTTGTAGCCCATGCAAGGTTAATTGAGTAAACCTAATTCATAGTAATTCAAAGTATGCTAAAGGCAATTATGTTCCCTTATTGCAAGAAAGAAATAAATTCCCTGTTAGGTCACCAGGCTTTCTCTTCTGTGAAATATCTGAGCAGTCACTCTATGACTGTTAAACATACATCCCACATCAGCTGTAGTTAGAAGCATTACATGCAGGATTCTCTACACAACGCAAAACAGACGTAAACAAAAATTCTACATGTAGGATTTGGATATATGGTTCGAATACAAATCAAAAATTCAGGATTATCTATCACAGACGATCTGCTTAGGATCTCTATCACAAACCAGACCTTGAAAATCAGCCTATATGAATATGGCTGGCAGAAATGGGACAGCTAAATGTATCTTTCTGCTTTCAGGGAAAGTGGCAGGGGAGAGATCCCAGAATGCTCTATGCTATCCTTACCAGGATGCAAACCCACTAAAGTTTCTTCCAATATGCATTAACATCTCCAAAACCAACCCACCCCACAAAACACAAAATCCTGACCTGAAAGTTCTCGAAGCCAAAGATATCCAGGATGCCCACAGACTTAAAGTTTTCCTTGCCTTTGATCTTTGTATTAATCTTGCTAATGAGCCATGAAAAACACTGGGAATAGAGTGCCATAGAGAGGGAATCCCTGGAGTCAGCTGCCTATAAATACAGAAAGAAAAAATTAGTCACAAAAGAGATTAGAAGGCATAAGGGCCACATGAATCTCTACAGGACTTCAGGTTCCCCCACTCCTCTTCAGGTGTCCAGTCTCTGTACTGGCTGTGTGAGTACAGTATTTATTTGTAACAAGTTTTCAAATAGCCAGGCCACACACAGATAAACCATGGTCTTTGGGTAACCGCACTTGAGAGGGTGAAGGAAGCAACAAAATCAATGGCATTTTTTGGAACAAGCACTGGGACAGGGAAGATGGCAAAATACCTCAGGACTAAGCCCAGGGCAGTAATTTGTATCACCTGAGCCAACATTTGCAGTGACAGGCAAGGTATCTCGGTTCAGTACTCCTAGCAGAGCTGTCAAGTGGGTTTCTGCTCAGTTTTCAGAAACTGGTAGGGCAGGATTTAATAGAATGTTCTGTCACCAAGTTACCCCCAAAAAAATTCCCTTTCCAAAACATTCCTGCAAACAGCATTATCCTCCTGGAATCCAGTTAGGCTGGCCAACAGCCAGGACACATAGCCCAGAAGTTCATTGCTTGAAAGTTTCCTGCAGTTGACCCAACATCCCATGCAGATATCATAACCAAGTGTCAGACGTGGAAAAAATAACTTGTGATCACTAACAGGCAGTAGATAATTCGGTATATGTAAACACATTGATGAACATCCAAAATTAAACTTTCAGCATCTCAAGCAAAAGCCTGCTACGTGATAGCTGCACAAGGAATGGACTGGTTGCGTATTTTGATAACACTTGGACAAACAAAAGTGGCACACCTTAAATCCTCCAATTAATAAAGAGACATGAGACAGAACCACATACTGGGAGTCTGATCATGTGCTGTCCTTCTGCACGTACACTATTTAGAATGGGAAACCAGAGTTTAGGGTTCTGGAAAGAAGAGAAGGCCAAAAATAAGGGTCCCTAACAAGAAGACATGATCTCAGAGGATGGGAAAAGGAGCCAGGAGAGAAGATGACAAACATCATGACTGGAAGAAAAATGCTGGAAGTGGGGAAAGAGCCTGGAGATCAGAGACATGGAGATAAATGTCAGGGCATGCCCAAGGACCTTGGCTGTGGTAGTACCTGAGAGTGGTAACTGCAACTGCACAATAAAAACCCAGACAAGCTTTTGCCCAACCCTCCTGAACAAGCTGTACTTGTCTAAACTCCCAACTGGGAAAAGAAGTTGACATCTAGAGAATTCCAGAGAATGCAATGCTGAGGAGTGAGTGAGCCAGTATATTAAATAATCAAGTAGGGTGAAACCTGTAATCTTGTCATTTCATAAATAAACCACAGTAAATAGATTACAGATTGTTTCCCCTGTCTTGCCTGTGACACTAGCAGGGCAATTCCTTCAGTAGGCCAGACCAGCAATGACAGATCTAAATTGCACCCTCACCCCCTTCAGTTTAACAATCCTAAGTAACATGAGCTCTTTGCTAATGGCACAGGCCAATTGTTCCTGACCCCTTCCAGTGTCTCACAAACTTCTGCAGTGCAGCCTGCCAGATCCTCCTTTTCAACCAGCCACACTGGTCTTCTTCTCCCTTCTCTCCCTAGGTATTATTTCCTCTTCAGCAGCTCAAAGCTGACACAGAATAACCTCCCTTCTCCACAGAAGAGAACATTTCAAAGCATGGCCACACATGCCTTTTCTGGATATGTCTTCTCTCCATCACATGATCTGCCTTATTGGTTGGGACTAAGAATGCCCTCAAGGCCATGCCTCTGTAGTGTATCTGGCTACACAGTAAGTTGGACACATTTTCCAGGAACGGGACCTCCCCATCCAGCTGTAAGCAAAGCCACTTTCCCCACAATATGGCTCAAATGAGATTCTCAAAGGCGCCTTTCATCCTCCGATCTTTGCCTGCCTTTAGGCCAGTTTATCTATTCAGCCCACTGAAATGTCAAAGCTCAGATGGGTAACGAGCCCATTACATAATGAGAAATCCCCAATAATTCTGTCCCCACCACAAGTGGGAACAGGTGGGTGCAGCACTTGGGCTTAGGCAGGAGCAGTCTTTACATGCCAGTGTTGAGTGCAACAGGCTCACCTAGTGAAGACAGCTAAATGGCAGCACCCATTTGCTATCACAATTTTCTTGTGGCCTTGGTACTTCATTAGGCTAGAAGCACTAAGTGTGGGTGCAATACACACACAAGTCAGGAATAGCTATACCATCAGGGAAAGCTCTGTTCAGGGAGACTGTAAATCCTACAGCTGCATACCATTGCTGTGGGCTTCATGAAGTGCCTCTTGTATTACCTGTTATCCAGCCTTCCACACTGCTAGAGAAAGATGTGGCTTATTTAGAACAGACAGCTGAGAAGAAAACTGTGGTGTTGGATACTGAGATATCTACCACACACTACAGGCTGAAAAATAATTTTCACACAATTTCACTGCAAAGAAAGGTCACAGACTATGCCAAAAAAGGAGACCATTTCTTAAAGGTAAAGCTTAGTTTGTGACATATTAGCAGGTGTGTCCACAGCAAGAAAATAAGCAACTACTCTACTATAATGAGCACTGCTGAGACTTCAGCTTGAACCAGTGCCCAGTTAGGGGCACTCCACTTCTTAAAAGATGTGGGCAAACAGAGACAGAAGACAAAGAGATTTAGAAAATTACTTACAAGGAAGCACTGAAGGAACGAGATTGTTTAGCTTAGAAAAGAGAACACCACATGAAAAACGTCACAGAAGCCAAAGCTTGTAAGGTGGACAGCTGGGATGTCAAAGGTAATCTAAATATGAGGAAAATCTTTTCAACTCCAGACTCCACTGCAGCTAAAGCAGGATACTTAAAGATGCTGTGAAATTCCTTCCATGGGAAATCTGAAGGAAAGTTAGACAGACATCCATCAGAGAGAGTCTAATAACTCTGGCTTCTCTGCCAATGTAGGTGTTGGATTGATAACCCTCTGCAGTCTGTGCCAGCACATGACTTCCATTACAGATGTTCAGTTTGCTATAACATGATGCCTTTTCCATCCTAGTAACAGTACTCCTTGTTTTCCAGTGGCTTGCTTTTTATTAATGACAGAGAATTTTCTACAGTTATCTGTGTATGGACCTAAAACACCAAGAGTGCCCTCAAGTGATCAGCAACACCACAAGAGCTATGTATCAATTTATTTGGTCCTCCTTTGCGGTTGTATGGATCCAGAAAGAGGCTGCTGTGGGCTAACAGCCTAACATCTGCCAGATGTTCTGTGGGAACTGTGTGCCAGCTTTTACTTCCCAGTAAACACAGCATAACCTGGGAGTTCTGCAGGTTAAAGCATACACGTGTGCAATTACCACAAAGCACCTGATGCACCTTCTGCATGACACAAATATGACCAGTTCCTGGTGAGTGAAGGTGACTTAAAACCAGTATTGTGCACTGGTATTTGCAAGTGAACTCCCCTGTAAAGCCTGAAAAGCAGAGTCAACACTGGGACCTGAGCTACCAATACGGGCAAACAGGAGGAAACAGGAGGCCCTAGGCTGGAATGGGTGACACAGGAGGAAGGCTCAGGGCCTGGAAATGCAGAAGTGGCACACTGGAGGCATACACTAGGACACTTACCTGCTCCACAGTGAGAGGGGAGCTGATCTCTTCCCCACGCAGAATCATGGACCTCTGTGTCAGCACTTCAGAAAGCTGAAAGGCGTCTAAGCCCAGGAGGTCACTGGCAATATTCAGCACTAAAAGGAAGACACACTTTTTTCTCCTGCATGGATCCCCATCATTCAGGGATATTTTTGCAGTTTGGTGAGGAAATCCCAGGCACTTCTATAAGGCAAGTGACTAAACCCCAGCACAAAACACACTCCTCTTTACTTGATTCTCTTGGGCATACCCAAACCTGTATGCTCACATACCCAGTCTGAGGCTCACACATCCATTATGAACCAGTCACATACTCATGTAAGTCAGCCTTCCTGCTGACAAAAGGAAGAGCAAAACCCTATGCAAAACTCAGCACCAGCAAAACACTGCATGAGAAGGTATGTTTTTGTAAAAGCACAATACTGCAGTCTGATCATGGGATTGCTAAACTTGGATGTTAAGAAGACTGGCAATTAACTTAAGACTTGATGCACTTGTAATACATATTTATTGGTTCTGTTTTGGGACTCACTTTGCAGAGCAGCTCAGATTAGATAATTGTAACAGAGTGCACATTAGCAACTGCTTCAAATGAAGATGGGGGAAAGTCTCTTAACAGATCACTTTTATCTCAAACTCCTTCCTGATCCTATTTCTTCCATTTCTTTCAATGCAAAAGCGAAACTGTGAGGCTGTGGACTCAGTCTGAGAATATCCAGGAGCACAAATGGATCACAGGGCCACAGACCAAATAAATCCCACTAGTACCTTGGAGCCATGAATCCTGTGGTAATGCTTTTGTATGGTTAAACTACAGGGAACCTGCTGGTTAAGGTACTACAGACCAGCAAAACAGAGGGAGAAAGGCAAAGGGAGAGGGCTTTACTGGGGGCCTTATGGGGCTTTGCATGGTCTACCAAGTTGCTGGGTCCTACTTACCTGCTTTTGTTGTAACCTGGGCCCCACCAGCTGTCATGAATTCAACGTTTCCCAAATGAAGTGTGCCAGAAAGAAGTTTGAAGATGTCTCTGATTTCTTCAGTGCTGAAGTCCACCACCTTCATGGCAGTCTATGAAAAACCAAACAGCTAATGTTAGCTGTAGGTACAGCCAAGTTCAATGCAACCACTGGAGCCAGGTCCAGTGTGTGTAAGATGTAAAACTCAGAATTACAGTCACCATGATTACAAATGAAATGGGATGTCACAGCACCTCTCTGAGCTATACATTTGTCAATGATCTTTACTGCCTCCCATTCTCTCCTACATTTACTGTATTGCCACCTAAGGCAGGTGGGCATTTGCCCTTCCTTAGGGTTGGACTTTGCTGCCACCATCAACAGTCTGTCACAGGAAGAACCTGTTTGTGCCTGTGTGAGGAAATCCTACCCTGAACACTGCCAGCACAGGTTACAGGTGTTACTGGATGGCTTCCACATTCTCACTTATTTTCTTCCCTGAAGGATGGATCCATATAAGATACTTAATTTACTCTGATCCACATAACCCCTTTAACTCTGTATAGTAGATTTATGCAGCAAGATTTAAAACCAGGCTTTCAGCATTAAGTGCTATCAGATAAAAATGAAGTATGGCACATTCCCTCTTAGTGCCTGCATGTGAGCCAGGGTTCTTGTGGCACAAACTGACTTTGAGAGGTAGGACCTAGTCTTCATGCATTCACCCTGTCAGTGAATTAACCTCTGGGATTCTAGTTCCCTTCTTTCCTCCAGCACCTCTTCAGTTGAAGAATAAATGCCATATTGCCGCTGAAACTTCTGCTGTACAGGTGATTCCTTCCCTTAAATCACACCTAACCAGGAGCTACTGAAATCCTAAGCTGACTCTACTCATCTTGCCTATCTGCTTACACCTACATTATTAAAACCTTCATGCCAATAAGCATCTATCAAATAAAACATGAATTTGCACATTCATCCTGCTAATTCCTTAACCTCTGATAAACAGAGGTCTGTTGAATCTCTGTAGTATTTCAGAATAGGTGATTGGCACAGGTGATATAACTTTACTGGAATATTTCTGGAGAACAGTACCTTCAGACCAAACTGTTCCCCTTCTAATGGTCAGTGTAAGGCTTCCTGCATCAGGCTATCTAGGAGTCACCCACGAACCATTATGGGGTGGGGTTCCGCTCCCCCAATTTTTTATAATTCTAAATTATTATTCATACTGACTGTTTCCCAAATCCTCCCATTTCTGTACACTAAAGCCAATTTTGGAGTCTTGTTTTAGCTGAGTTTTGGACTTGTTGAACACCAAATTTTGGCTTAAGGCAAATCAATTCTGCCTGTGAGATCCAGACCATGCAGCATGTTTAGTCCATGAGACTGTGCCCAAAAGTTCAGGAGGAGTTAGTTCATAGACTCACCATGACCTTACTGAACATCTCTACATCATTCAGGTTCTCATCAGTCACACAGCCAGATTGGTTCAAGTAGCGATAAGTCTCTGGCTCACAGAGGGAGAGGCTCTCTGCAACAGAAGAAAAAGAGGCAGGGGAGAGACAACAATTTATTTAGCAACCAGTCTTTTAGTTCATAGAAAAGGAGGGTGTGCTGTAACAAAGCTTGCAGATGGTAGGCAAAATTATTTAGAACAGTCAAATCCCAAGCTGCAGAGTCTCAGAAGAATTTCTTAATACTGAACTGACTCAAGAAAAAACAAATTAATTCTGCCTCCAAAAGTGTTTAGAAAAATAGTCTTAATTATATACATATGGTAATGACCTCTAAATTAGATATCATAATTTGACACAGAGTTCAGAAAGTCACAGATTTCTGAAGACATTCAGTGCTAAACAGCAGTTAAAAACTGAACATAGTTCACAAAATTAAACGTAAAACCAGAATTAGGTCTCTGCATATCTGCTGTGCAACCACATCGTAAACATTATCTGCAGATTTGATCCCCCATTTCAAAAAGAACATAGGAAAACTAAAAGATCAATGGAGAAAGGAGGCAAGGATGATCAAGAACCAAAACCACATTAGAGATGGGGAGGTGAAGCAGTCAGGGACACCATCTTGGAGAATTAGATGGGGTGAAATAGCAGAGATCTGTTGAAGAAAATAATCTGTTTTGTATGCTTTCCTTAAGCAACTGATAATAACCATGATCCACACTATCTTCCTTTGCTTTAGATTGATCTCTGAATTGACCTAAGTAGCCATTCTTGCACCTATCCCCTAAAACTGAAATCCTAATCCCTTCTATTCTGTCAGACCCAAATCTTCCATCTGATTATCCTAACACACAGAGAATAAAAGCATAAAGAAATTCCCTAGGCCCCCAAAACAAGTACAACTGTAACATGTTCCTGCCTATCTGACCTCTCCAGAAACACCATCAGTGCTCAGCAATGCCTGGGACAGATATACACAGATGTTGTCAGGGGGATGCTGCACTACTAAGAGGATTCATCCACAGGCTGCAGCTGCCACTTTCTCTGTGTGCACTTTTTCCAGACCCAAGTCTCCCTTTTTCCAAGTACAGAGCTATAAACCCTTTGCTCAGACACAAGACATGTTCTGGCTCTATAGCACTTCCACTACATCTCTGGTCTTTGTCATTCTCTCTACTATTACCTAGACTGAAGATTTTTTCTAAAAATATATCTGTCAGTCCATCCTTTGAACTCCTTCAACAGCTCCCACCAGCAACTGAATCAAGGCTCTTTACCCTTCCTCTGCCTCTAGCCAGTTCCATTACCTCATCACTTTGTACATACTTTTTCCTTCAGCAGAGAATGCCCAAAGTCTTTTCTCATAAGGGATTTCTGTCATCCTTAGCCTCTCTTAACTCACCTTTCTGTTTCCCACAAAATCACCATGTGGCTGGCCTTCAAGAAGAAGCTACATATCAAGTACATGAAATATTCATGTTCTTACTCACTTACACCTGCTTCACATGTTGGACTGGAAATAGGACAAGAGACATATCCCAGAAAAGGAAATTACCTTTCTGCTCCCCACTCACACCAGCTAGAAGAGCATAAAAGATGTGGTAGTTCCGCTCCCCGGGGTTCTGATGTACCACCCTGTTCTGAAACAAAGAATACAAGAGTAGCCAGCAGAAAGAGATCAGACTTGTGGTTGCAAAGGCAAATAGAGGACGAGGATACAGGTAAATCTCCAGTGCCAATGCACAAGAGACACTTCTTACTATTTGATGATGGTTTTGCCTTAATAAATTCTACATCAAAGATCTTTGTGGCTGTGCAACTGAGCATACACAGGAACAAACTGAACTTTGTCAGTTCAGCTCCTCAGTGAATTCCTGACTCCAAAGTAATCTACATCCAATCACAGATGCCTGCATTTGGAGTTGTACTCCACATTCTTCTCTGTGGAGCTGTGTTTCCAGGTACTTCCCTCTCCCTTTCTCCTCAGTAAACAGTTCTTTCTTGGAGTCTCTTTGTAATGCACAGTTTATCAAAAATGGGAGAGCAGGCTGTGATATATACAGAACAAATATTGCTCCTCTGCCTCTTCCTCAGTTGGGACAGTTGGAGTAGTAACACCTAAGGAGTTGATGATCTCCACACTGCAGAGGAGACAGCCTCATCCAGGAGGTGATCTGGCACTGCCACACCTCCTATGAGGAGAGGGTTTACCCAGCATTCAGTAGAGTGGATACCTACCTTTTCCAGTAAATCTGAACAGCATGTTAAGGAAAAAACATCCAAGTGACAGAAGCACAGATTTCTTGATGATAGGCAAAAAATGTTCTTAGATACATTGGGATGCACTCTGCAACAAGCAACAAATCATGAAATAACTGACACTTTGGAAAGTAGGTAAAGAGTGGTTTTAATCATCTGAGATCATCCTCTCTATTCACTGTCCAAGGAGGTATGAGGCATTAAAGAGATATTTATAGGGGCAGGACCAAGTAGAGCATAGATAACCTAACAAAAGATGAGCCACATTAGGGACACCTAGAAAGATTAGAAGCCACTCTTATCTGAAATTGCACACAGCAAGTCTTGCATCAGTTCTCACAGCTCCTGCAAGAGACCACTATCTTAAATCTACTGACAGCACAAAGAGCAGAGGCCAAACAATCCAAGCCTGTCACTTACAACAGCAGTAAATTCATCTGGCTGCTACTCCAGTGGCAATTGGTGTGGTCTACAGTCAGCAGCAGCTTTGAACATACATCAAGAAATGTAGCCAGGGCAGCTTTACCTACCTCATGGTGACAAAAGATGTCAAAACCTTTGGGAGGGGGTTTATACAGAGAATACAGGCATACAGGGAAGAAAGTCATCATGGTACAACATAGTTTGACTATATCCAGTCTTCACTGTCCTTACTGTCACTGGAAAAGGCTCCCCATAGAAGTGGTCAAGTCACCAAGCTCAGAGTACAAGGAGCATCTGGACAACATTTGTAAGTCATATGATTTCATTTTAGGTAGTCTTGAGAGGAGCAGGGAGTTGGACTTAATGATCCTTAAGGGTTTTTCCCAACTTGAGATACTCTGTGATTCTGTGACTAGGGTTCCAAGGTCCACTGAAGATGGCAGCCCAAAACAGGGACTCATAACTCTCTCCTGCACCCAAATATTGTGCAGAATATATGTATTCTTAGTTTAGTCTCACTTTTCTCAATCATTGCTCATCGAGTTCATTGGCAGAGCTAAGATAAGGGAACAATTTTATGTGGAGCAAACAGGATACAATCAACCTGGGGGGATCTCCCAAGGTAGAAAATTCCAGGGTTTCAAGTATCAAGTGCTGAGATTAACGAAGTGAAAAGCCAAAATGTCCCTACCTAATACAGTACAGAGACAAAAGGTTCCCAGAATTAGGTGTTGCAGAGTCACAAAACAAACACTTCTTCCCTCTTTAAGTTGCAAATTTGCCCACAGCTGTAAATTGACTTTGAAAAACTTTGATAAAGGACTTCCTGGCCTACACTGAGCTCCTCCTCATCTTTGCTCACCCAACCCATTTCTGCTCCAGTGAAGAAAAGGATACAATCAGTTACTCGGCCTCCCTGGATGTGTCCATGTTGAGAGAAGTGCAGCTGGATGAATTTGCCAAAGCGGCTGGAGTTGTTGTTATAAACGGTCTTGGCATTTCCAAAGGCCTCCAGGATGGGGCTGTAGAAACAAGGTAATTAAGATATAATTAGTGATAGGATACCATTTAAACAAAGCATGTGCCCAGTCTTTTGACATTTGCATACTGTGATCTGCCATGAGAGATTTATTTGTTAGAGCACCAGCCTGGACAAGCAGGAAGAGCTCAAGGGAAAGGAAGGATGGCAAAAGCAATTTAACACACTGCTAGATAAATTTTAAACCTTTGGGATTGCGTTTAATTAAATCAGTCCCCAAATGGCATGGGCAGCTGGTGCTCACACGGTCAAGGGCATTCCCCACCAGTGTGGCTTCAGGAAATGAAAGGTGGCAAGACCCAACCAGGTTGTGTCCTCAACACAGCACATCCCATGAATGCAACTGCATTTCTTCAAGGATTTTCAGAAGCATCAGACATAATATGGCAAACACTCTGTACCTTTAAACCACATACTTCTATATTCATTCTACCTCTTTTCCTTCTGCCTTTGATAAACCATCTCTTAAAATTACAGGCAAACATCTTCAAACTAACAACAATTTGTTTCATACTTAAATTTGATACTGGAACACACAAGCCCTTGTTACCTAAATCTTGCTTAGGCTGATATAAGACACATCGTTTCCAAGTAGAGGGACTATACACACACTGTAGATTTTAAAATTACATTCTAAGAGTGACATAATCCACTTCAGGTAAAAAAAAAAGGTGCAAAAAACTCTATCACCAAATGTCAGACCAGCCATAAATTGAATAACTTTGTCTGCAGGCTTCAGGAAAAAAAAAGTTAAAATGCTTGGTACTTGCTTCACAGAACAGTACATGGGAAAAGCCTAAACCGCTCAAACTGACACACTGAATCCAGGATTAAAATATTCATTTCTGCAATTAAGCCAATTCTAAAAATAATCTGAAGGGCTGACAAGCAAGGAATTACAGAGATGCCACAAGAACAGCCTGTATGTTTTCATGTCTAATTTTAAAACATACATAGCTTTAAACAAAAATTATTGCTGTTATTACCCTGAGAAATATTGGCTTTTAAACACCTCCACAGATCTACTGTACAGTCCCACTGGGGCAGATATCAGATTATTCAAAAGTTAGTAAATACATCTTTGAAAATAACCACAACTAGAGACACTCTGGAGCTTGCAGAAAGCTTAGCTAAGGGAGAGCTGTGGTTAAGGAAACACTCAATCTTCAGGAAAATACAGGCAGTATTTTCCTAACATCTCTTGAAACAATTGCTTTTAAGTAACAAGGATAGAAATGAAAATTCCTCTAACACACAACCATAGAAATGCCAGTTAGAGAAATCTGGGTGCATAGATGAGGAAAGTTCCTTGCCCTGAAGAATTTGAACTCCAACACCTACATCTCTGAAACAAGTATGTAAATAAGGACATGGCACAGAAATACCCACTGTGATTCATGAATCAACAAAATTAACAGGGACAGCCAGAAAAAGGGAAGACAGGGTAATGTTATATTATATGACCATGACAGATGCAGTGAGAGTGCAGGAGCCAGCTAATCAATCTTTGTGGCTCTAAATCATTCTAAATAATATATGAAAAGCACAAGGGAATACATTTTTTAGTTCAGTTTGGCAATGGGCTCACACATATGAATGCAAAGTCTTTCAGGCTCAGGGGGGAAATAAGCAGGAGGGTGTCTGAGCAGCAAAAGGCAGAGGGTGGGGTGAGCTTGTTCAGCCAGGCAAGGGGGCAGGGGCCTGGACCAAGCAAATGGCCAGCAGCACATCACAGCTGGCACCTGGGGCAGGAGTGAACTCACAGTGAGGCAGAGCAGCACATCAGGAAAGTGGTGCTGGCTGCTTGCTGGATGTGGGCAGGATACACTCCAGCATTCAAAATAGTGGGAACCAGTTTCAGCAGCACTGCACCATGTCCAGCTTCAGGATTCAGATGCACAGTTGAAGACAAAAAGATGTGTAGACTTGGCGGGGTGCATAGCAGGAAAGGTGGCTATGCTATCAGCAGTGGCACCCAACATGGAGAAGGGAGCTTCAGAGTGAAGCAAGCAAGAAAAAAAAGCTGAAAGTTAGCAGAATTTTTAATGAACTGATGGATATTTTCAAGAAGGAAGAGACAAAATCAACGGTGCCAATGGAGTTTTGAGAGCCTGATTTGTAAGAAATACACCAAGTACAAATGCTCCAACAAGAGCATATTATAGAAAGCTAATGAGTACTTTGTTTGCAATGCTGCCAGAAACTGAGAAAGAATTCAGTATTGTTCCTTGGTATGTGCTGGGAAAGGATGAAAATCCACCATTGGAGAACCTGAGGAGGGCCACTGTCAGAGCAAGTGCAGCTGAACTCCAAACACATGAGATAGAAGTGGCATAGAAGTGGCAGCAGCTCCTGGGTCAGGGTTTCATCTTCTTGTCTTCGGAGAAAAGGTGACAAATCAGATTCTCTTGCACTCATATTGCAATAGTTCATGTAGCATAGAGATGTACATGGAACAGGTTGTAATCTCTTACTTCAGTCCAGCTCACAGCTGCGGCATCTTGCAGACTCAGGAATCACCCACCCATCATCATAAGCTCTCTGGATCACTGTCAAGTTATCACTTAACTGCTAAGACTGCTTGAGCCTTCTAAGCTGCTTGCCTTAAAGCAGATTTTGCAGATCTTGAGTCATGACTGTATTGCTCTTCAGAGCTTTTTCCAATTTGCCTCCATGCCTGCTAAGATCTGCACACCTGCAAAGAATAAATCATCCAACAACAGTCTCTGGAACACCAGGTCCAAGGGCAGCAGCCCTTCTGCTCAAGGCTGCTCTGCTTATAAGGACCTAAAGCACACAGTGCTCTCACAGCTGCCTCCTCTGGAGGTTTCTGCAACTATCTGGAACTAATCTGCAGCCTCAACCTTGACAGTACCAAACTGCAGAAGCCCCAGCAAGGTCCTTCAGTCACAGGCAAGACAGTCTTGTGCTTGGAAATTTTAATGTAATTTATTAAATATGATTCAAAGGACAAAACCAGTAAGACAGCTGTTTATTTCCTGCCTCTTCCCCAGGCTTACCTGAAGTCAAACACCTACTGTCCTCCATTTCTTAGCCTCAGCTTTCTTTTTTACCTCAGGTTACACCCACTCCCTCAAAAACTCCCCCAGCATGGCAGCACAAGAGCCTGTGGTCACGCTCAGGAATTCTCTCCCTCACTCTTTGGTTCCTCATTTTCTCTGCTGCTTTTTGCCTCTTACTGGTTTTCCTCAGCCACACTTTCCTTCTTCAGGTTTTTGGGACACTTTTTCCCTTCACTCCCTATTCCAGCCTAGGTCACCTGTGGGCCATGGTCCCTCATGGGTTTCCCTGCCCTGGCATGGGTTATGGTTCCTCAGGGGTGTCAGGACCTCTTCTGGCATGAAGTATTTTCCCTGGAGTGTGTCTCCATTCCATCATTGCTGTCAGCTTCTCTCTCAAACACATTTGATTCAAGCACCACGTGCTTCCCTGCCTGCCTGATGCCTGATCACAGTTTAGATGGTTCTCCACGAAATCACTTGCCAGGACAGCAGGAGAGCTGCCAGGTGGCCCATGGGACTCCTGAGGGTAAGACATACCAGAAGCGTGAAACACAGGGAGGCTGGGGGAGAGCAGGGGCTCAGGGAGGAAACCAGGAGTAAGGCAGAGAGTCACTGGGAGGACTACAGTCCTACCTACAGTTGAGAGCTAGAGCATTAATTCTCCAGCTGCCACGCACATCCCACATTGCTGTTGGGAAGAAGCCTAATCCGTCCATGGACAGCTGGGAGAGCAGCCAGGGTGAGGCATCTCCACAAGACCACAACCTTCACAGTTCCCTGATGTGACACCATCCAGCTCTGTGATCCTCTCTACCCAGGTCTGGCTCCATTCATGGCCTGGCTGCCCAGAAGGTAGGGTCCCCCAAAGGTAGGGTCCCCCAAAGGCAGGCAGACTCAGCTCTCCAGATGCCCACAGGGGTGACTGTACCTGCTTTCCAGGATGGCTTCTTCCACGTGAGTGCTCTTCTCAGACACAGGAGCCCCGAGGGAGGTCTGGCTCATAGCTGACAGGAATTTCAGGAGCAACTTGGTGCTCTCAGTCTTTCCAGCTCCACTTTCTCCACTGTTAAGAAAAAACATACATTTCATTCACAAATGCAGGACAGACAGAGCTGATGACCATCCTACCCGCAGCACAGAAGTGATCTCCAGGAATAAACATGTGACATCTCTACTGTGACAAGCAGGGATCAGGCAAAGGCAAGGAGGATGGTGTGGGTATTCAGGCAGATGTCAATGCAAATGGAACAGCAGGAGCAAGGCGTGTGATGCAGCCATGGAGTAGCCGTTTCTCCATTTCTGACCTTATCAGAACACACTGGCTGTCATGACGCTTCCACAAGCAGCAGTAGCACTCGTTAGCGGTGGCGAAGATATGGGGAGGCAGCTCACCCAGCCGGTGCTGTCTGTACAGCTCTATGGCATCCACACTGTACAGACCAGGGATGGGTTTGTAGGGATTTACTGATGCCAAGATGGAACCAATGTTTGTCTACGGGGAAAAAACAAAACACAGAAAGGAAATGAAGCAAGCTCCTGTTAAAACAAACAAACAAACAAACAAACAAAAAAAAACAAAAAAAAAAAAACAAAAAAACCCCACAACAAAGCCAGATCCTGAAATAAGTCATGGTGAAGAAGAAAGCCTAAATAAGGACACTGGGCTTCAGCAGAGAGCTCCACAGTGTGGCAAAGAATGTCAAACCCCAGAAAAGGAGCTGTACAGCTGGGTATGGATGGGGCAGTCTGAATTTTGCTGCTTTACCATATAACATTTTTATGCTGTTGTCTTTGTTAAATTAAGCTTACACAATTTAAAAACATGAAGCCATCTTCATACCCAGCTACTCTGCACTGTGCTTGAAACTTAATAGCAGAGCCAGGACTGAAAGAGTGTCAGGAGATACCTTCAAATACCTGCAGTCCTAAGCAAAGTGGGCTTGGCAGGGTTCAAGAACCTCCAGAATTCAACACAAACACACACACACAGTTTGCACACATGTGCAAAGAACCACTAAAGCATATAATTTTTCTTTTGCTGAAAAAAATGCACTTTGGTGCAGCTTAAATCATTTGGTAAACCAAATCAAAATTGACAGCTGAAGATGAAGCTCCGTATTTCAAGTCAAAACATTTCTATGTTTTCTAAACATTTTATTTTGAAAATATTTATTTTGAAAATCTCACAGACCAAAAAAAAAAAGAGGTAGCAAGATTTAAAATAAAATACCCAGAGCACAATATTGAATTTGAAATGTATCGTTTTGTGCAGTCAAGAGGAAATTAATTTTGCTTTTTGGGGCATGACTTCCGGTTCAGCCAACCAGCTCAAATCCAGTTATTCTCAGAGCTGCAGTTCAGAGCAATGGTGCTACCTCTCTCCTAAGGATGGCTTTGTAATATGGTCAAAATCCATGCTGCTGGTGTAGTAGCTTCCCTCAAAGGGACATCTTGGACTCCTCTACTCAAGGAATCAGTAGACATGACCCAGTAAACACTTAGATTGCTGCAGGAGCAGGGACAATATCTAGCATTATTTCCAAACCATGAACTAACTACAAGTCACCCAACAGATATAAAAGCATTTGAATATATCTACTGGAGAAGCTGTAAATTAAACACCTGGTGACAATGAAAACTCATCAGGCCAAATTAAATCTGACGCTATAGCAATGCCAAGATCTGAAACCAGAAGCCAGACTAGTAAAATGCTGTAGTCATCAAAATATTTAAAACTCATTTATTAAAGGAGCAGTAAGAGATCATCAGGGGGTGGGGGGAAATCACCTAGGCCAAATTACATTATCAGTATAAACTGATATATCATGGATCAAGTCCTGAGGACCCTCTGACAGGGACCTTTGTGGGCAGAAATATAATTAATTGGTAATGAAAGCAATAAGCAAGCAGATGATCTCTGGCCGGAGAGGTGGAAAGAGAGAGAAGAAAGCATTAAGTGAGAAAACATGAACTGGGGAAAAAAGCATTGTACAAGCAGCTGAGCAACAGGCACTGTCCAGAGACTACAAGACAGAAATGTCCATTCTAACTCTTCTCCCAGACCTTCACAGCATCTTTTCTTCTCAGATGTTTCAGTCTGCATTTTTCATTGTAGTTTCACTAGAAACAGAGCTCCTTTCCAGAGAACTTCTGGAAAGCCCCTTCCAGAACTTCTTCCAGTACAGTCATCTCTTTCAAAGGCATTCCCAGGAAACTTTTCCACCACCCAGTTGCAGTCTCCTCATCACATTCATTCTCTCACAGACAATTTCTATCCATAATTTTTAATAGCAGTAAAACCATGTACATACCAGCTCTCTATCAGCAAAGTAATTACCCCCAAAGAATTCTCCAGAGCAGGACAAGCCACACGTGGCAAGACAACTTCTCAGGACAATAGATACTACTTGGATGGTTATGCACGGCTTTGCTAAGGACAGCACAACATGTGGCAGTACAGCCCCTGGCTCATTTCTACATCACTCTCATTATGTTTGGTCTACTTTTATTAAGGAATACAGGAATTTTAAGAATGAAGAGGGAAGATGCAGGCTGTTGCTGTGCTCATATAATTTCCTTCAACAGTTGGGCAGAGCTTGAACAGTATTTATCTGGAAAACAAAAGGTACTGTTGAGCAATACTTGTCAGTATTGCTGCAGTAAATTCATTGTGGGTGCCAGACCAGTCAAGATATATTGCTACCTACACTCCCTGATCAGAAAAAAATCCCTTTAGGAGCTCATGGTGCGGCTAATAATTCTATGCTGAGGGGTTCTTCCCAGTGCTGAGCATGTAACAGAGGTCAGGCCCCTTCATATATCTCCAAAAATTTCCGACCTGAGGCGCACATCTGAGATTCATGCACTATGCAAAGGCAAAAAATGAGGTGCAGAAGTGTTAAAACACCTTTATGCATGGATGGAGAAGGCACAGAACTAATACTGAATAAGAGAAGGAATGGCACATCAAAGGTAGCTGAAAGGCTTAAGGAGATATGACTGCTATGACACTGCTGGTGTAGTGGCATTTCTGGTACAAGGCACAGGCTGAAAAGGAAAAGAATCTTGCATCATATTTTAAGGTGTGAGGAAGAAGAAATATAGAAGGAATACACCCAAATGTGTCAAAAGCTGAATAGACACATAGGACATGTCAAACACAGGACAAGAAGAGCAAGGATAGGGACCACCAAAACAGTGTGTGCACATGGGTACTGTCACAGGGTCATAAGCTATGTTGACAGACAAAGGTGTCTACAGCAAAAAGAAAGAACAAAACAGAGAATTTACAGTCTCCTCTGCATCCAGTGCAGGAGGTGGTTCAGAAACAGGGTCACTTTATGGATATTTTACTGGAATACAGGTGCATATGGTTTGGTTGCCTTGATAACAGTTGCTATGCAACACAGACATATTTACATTTTTTCTGTCATATTCTGAAAACTCTGTGTGCACATAGCATGGACAAGTAAGGTAAGAGTAAAGCAAGGTAAGACAGTCTTTGTTATCTATCTTCCTTGTTCTCTCCAAGTCTCAGCAGAGCACTGCCACCCCAGCAGTTTAGGGATGTCTTGTCCCAGGTGTGCTTTTCTCTCAAGTCCCTTTCCTAACACTTGTCTCCTTCCTGAGAGGTAAATCAGGAGATGCTATGAGTATTCATCTGCGCAAAGAGAGCAGAGCAATAAAAAAAGGTAATAAAAAGAAATATATATATATATAAAGACGTAACTGCATGCAAAAGCAGAGGAGTTAGGCAACAGGTTTGCATTCCTAGTTTTCTTAGGCAGTATCTTTGTCTGGATCAGGACAGATACTCAGCAACAATGTACACTTGCACTTTCCAGTCTGCTTGGCCTTATAAAGCACGGCACAGCCATAATGTGGAACCTGGGGAATGTGAATGACAGCTCATCAAACATGGATCTCCATGGAGGATACAGAGCTGCACAATTACGCCAAAGCTCAGAGGTGAACATTCATGTTTTGAAATTTCCTCCATAGAGGCAAAGAGGCCCCTCTGATAAGGGTAGGATCTCACAGGGACAATGAAGCTGGCAAGGCAGAAAAACCTCTCCAATTCCTATCATCAAGATACAAGGATGACATCAGTACTTTACATGCAAAGTGGCATCCCTGAAGCTAAACAAAAATTACAAAGCCAAAAGGGATGAGCACTTACATAGATGTTACCCTGTTGGTAGCGCTGGTAAAGGTTCAGCAGGATGGCAGCTTCATGCAGATCTCCCAGCATGGACATGTCTTCTACCCCATCAGCGCTGGTCTGGTGCATGGGTAAGACCTTTTCTCTGGAAAGGGTGGCCTTGGGGTACTGGAACACCTGGAAGAATGGGGAGAAGGACAAATTAGCTCATGACACCTGGACACATGGTCTGATTTCCTACCAGAAATGTGCACCTTTATACTTTGGCATTGGAAAAGGAAATTAATAAGACACAGAACTGCTCCCTACTTTTATAGTCACCCTTCAGTTCCTGTTCCTATTTATTTGAGCCCTCTGGCCAGAAACCATACAACATACTCTCTTCTTTTGCTAAACAGTCAATCTCTCATTTTCACTACTGATGGAGACAAATCAACAAAAGGTTACTTAATTTCCCCTTAACAGGAACAGGGCATCAGCCTCCAGCTGCTAGGCTAGACAGGTATTACATACTGCACTCATGACTGTGAATAATGATGGCAGCTGCTCCCAAGAGACCAGGAACAGTCTTTCACAAAAAACACAGGTGAGATCATGTCTCTGACCTTGGGGAAGTAGAGGAAAAGTTAATTCACATTCCAAAGTTTGGCACTGCACTCTCCAAAGAAGCAGCCAGAGAGCATCTGGAAGAGTTTGTCATCTCATGTGCAAAGGAAAGCAAAGCACTTGAGGAGCCAAATAAAGTAGTGACATTCTCTCTGTGTGATGACACGTATGTGTATGATACAGCTTTCAAAATATTTGTACAGTGACACCTATTAACTTCTATCACTGCTCTAGGAAGTACTCATCTCTCTGTGCAGTCGTACTCATCTCGCCTCAACCGCTACATCCTTCTTCCTGCCAGAGCTTTCTTCTCCTCAATAATCCACTCTTCAGTTATCAGATCATCTTCACCCTCTTTCAACACAGCTGAGATTATGTGACTGTTCCCCCTCCACCACATGCACATCCCAGCCTTCCTTTCCTCCTCCTCAAGCACGACGCTGGCATTTCACAAAGTTATTTAAGTTGCTTCCCACTCTTGAATTCAGCCATGTGCCGTCTCCCACCCAGCATCCAAAGCTGTGCTAGATGGTAAGACCCAAAGAGAGACAGATGGGAGACTTCATATAGGCATCCTGGAGAAGGAAACTGGTCCACAGTAACCCCTCCAAAGAATCTTGTGCTTTTCCTTCTCTCCTTTCTCCCTTCTCTAGGGGATCTGGTCTCTACCTCATTTTCATCCCTGTTTGTCAGCCCTCCTGGGTACCAGCAAGAAACTGATGGGCTCCATAGAGAACAAGCTATGATCTGTAGCATTGATCTAGCTGGTTTCTCCTGCCCACCTTCTTGGAGTGCTCAGGCTGCCGTCACTGCTGGGAGAGGCCATCCCTGCAGCTGCAGGCTGCAGACAGAATGAGGTCACCCAGCCCCCTCCAGCAAGCCACCCCTGTGAGTCCCTTGTAGGGTGCTCACAGCTGCAGCACACTGCAGGTGCTCACTCCTTCAGGCTCTGAGCCTGCACCCCTCCAGAGCAGGGCAGCAATAACCCAGCACAACATCCCTTACAAGATCACTGGGATGCACAAGCACAAGAGCAGCTGGGGAGAAGAACCTGGCTCAGCCCCTCAGGTGTGTTCACCCCATTTCTGACCAGTCATGCCTGTGTGGCAAGGAATACTCTGTCTCTTCCACTGGCAGACTCCTTCACAGCCCACTTCTTTCACCAGCCTGGCAGCTTTCAAAAATACAGAGTTCATGTTCATGATCAGTGTAAAACAAAGCCCAGTCCAGCAAAAAGGCTCTCTCCAGACCTCTCCACACCAGTTCTGCTCCTGGGTGTCAGAGAGGTCTGACTGCCAGCAGTAGGACCCCCACTCTGCAAGCATGACCCTAAATAAAGAAAAACACCTTTTTCTTCTTCAGAGCAGAGACCTCAGGCACTGTCACAAGAGAGCTGAGGGAGCAGAAAGGGAGAATGGGACAACCAGATTCAGGAGGGAGTACAAGCTGCAGACACACAACATGAACTGGGCTGTCAGGAAACAAAATCAGTACAGCACTTTCAAACCAGGAGGCAGCAAATGACCCTGGCTCTCTCTTGTCTGCTGACTTACACAGAGTTTGGAAAAGGACAAGTAAAACACAGTATGACGTGGTCTTTCCTTGTATCTGCCTGGTACTTACTCATTTACTACTGTTCTGTCAGCACTTGCAGCCATTTGGGCCAGAAGAGAAACATTAAGAAAACATTTAGACAAAAAGCTGAGTGGACAAGTGTACTAAAAGAAAGATATCAAGCAGCTGGCAGCACCTGTGCCCAGAGGCTGCTGTGCATGAAAGTGATGGGTCAGAGCTCATTTCCTTGGTCCTGTAAACAACATGGGAGAAAATGGAACCCTGAAGAGGAACAGGGGTCCCAAATACACAAGTAAATTATTAGTAAGGCTTAGATAGTCACCTGTAATAACTGTCTTGAGCCTCTTGATAACTTGATGTTATCCAGTCATCCCCCTCTAAAAAAAGTCTGCTCCAATATCCATAAAGAGTTAAACAGGTGCTCTGGCAGGACAGCAACAAAGGTGGATTTGTAGTATTGGCCCTGGTGCCCTCATGACAGAAACACTACAGAGGTGAAATTTACCCCCTGGAGGAGCAGCATGATGCCACATTGACATCCCAGCCAAGTTGTCACCTGTCTGTCCCTGAAGCTGTGGAGGTTCATCTGATGCACATCACTGCATGCCCAGGCAGCTCACCTTCCCTCAGGCAGAGGCTGGGGCCTCCAGCCCCATTGAGGTTTGGGAGGTGATGGCTCTGTGCCTCTGGAAGGCACCTGTGACATGTGGGAGAATTTTCAGGTCTTCCCTGGCACTGGATGAAAGCTGACTTTTAATTTGTTCTCTGCCCTCCAGGGAAGAGGGTGGCTTTTCCAGTCTGTTTCACCAACAGGCTGCAAGGATCATCCATGTTCCTGGACACAGACACATGTCCCAAGACTGTCAAAGTGACTTTCTTCAAGGAGCTCAGAGGTCTGAGACACAAACAGGATGATGCTCCACCCTCAAAGTTCCAATAAGGAAGCTTTTGTTACCCCACTGCTCACTCCTGGATGCTTCTAGCAATCTGCCAGGAGAGCAATTTGAAAGATCCTCCCCCATCATCCTGTTCCAGGAAGGGTATGCCAGGCTGATATTCATCACACTGACCTGAATATGATAGCTTATTTTTTCTGAAGCAAGTAAGAACTCAGGCAAATTCATCTCTCAGCAAAGTTGCCCCTGGAATATCCCTTTTTTAACAAGCTAATATATGAACCACTAAGTTACAGGTATTAATAAGCAGACTTTTATTTTTGGGAATAATCAGCTTTCAGTCTAACATGCACCTTACAGCCGAAGATTTCTACTTTCTCACCAGTGACACACTAAATTTGCCTCAGATTTAGCCCAAAGTGAGAATAAAATTACCATGACTCTCTCCAAGGCTGTGCATTGGTCAGGAATAAAGCAAAATCTGGCCATCAAACAAGCCAAGATGAGGCTTGCCAGTGCTGCTCACCAGGCTCAGCAAGGGAGAAATTATTCCTTTTCAAACTCAATTCCATCCATTAGTGCCATCCTGAGCACATAAGCAAAGCTCCCACCTGGCATCCAAGTTATATTTATCCATAAAGCATTTGGCTGTTTTGTCTGGAGCATGGTTTCCAATCTTGTGTTTCATAAGCAAAGCTCCTCCTTTCCTCCCAGGAAGTCACATTTCTGATGGATTTCTTGCTTGAGGTGTTTTTAAGGAAGTGAAAACAAATGACAAAAGCTTTGAAGCATGACTGGACTTCTTACCTCAGAGCTGCAAAAGCTGCAGGGATGCTGGGCCACAGCAAATATGAGGACACTAGATTTGGGGGTCCTAAAAATCAGAGGGATCAACTGCCCCAAGGTGAAGACACCACTTTTCACCTGGGCTAGGACTGCCAGTTCCTCCTCCAAGTAAAAAGCAATGAATGTGGCAGGTGAGGGAAGCACACAGCTCTCGTGGGTGGCACTGAATAAAGGAAGCCCTTTAATGATCACCATGTGCTTTAACTACATAAGCCATAAAGCACATGCTCCTCCAGCCCAGTGGCTTCTTGTTTCATGGAAGAAAAAAAAAAAAAAAAACAAAAACCAAACTCAGCTTTTTTTTTTTTCACACCTGTAAGCCACCCAGCATTATCCTGAGCAAAATTTCCAGGATACAGGGCACAGGCTGGAGGTGGGTGCACCCACACAGGCAGCTCTAAAGAGGGATTTCCTGTGTCCTTTCAGAGGTGCCAGGTGGGTTTGAAAGTTTTTACAAGGCCCCAGCAGCATGTCAGAAGAGACAGAACTGGGAAAGTCACAGAAGTACTCACCATTTTTTCTCCCTCTGGAGGCTGTTGCATTACCCGTGATCCCTTAAAATGTGTTAGTTATATCCAGCACTCCCAAAACAAGTCAACTTCCCAAGAACGCATTTGAGAGACTACAGTAACCAAATTAGAAATGTGTTTGCTAGGGAAATTTTCATCTCTAAGAAACAATTCAGACTCTTTATAAAAGAATGATGACTTCAAATCTAGACTGAAAAATACAGTACTATCACTGACTCCACAAAACAGAGTCCTAAATCCCCCTTCCCTCTTCTTCCTCCTTTGTTTGCCAGGTAAAAGGCTGAAGAAAACCTATCCCTTTTTCTGTAACAAAGCAGCCACCTGCAGGGCCCTTTCACCAGAACAGCTGAGCAGCTCTAATTGCTCACTGCTGGAGGGCACAGTCCTGTGAATTTCCCCAGCCTCCTCCCAGCCCAGGCACCAGTCTGACTCACCAAGAACCTCTGTGAAGGCTGTGGATAATTTTCCCAGGGTCAGCCAGGCGAGCTGACTCACTGAGGACTTGGATGATCCCCAGAGGTCCCTTCCTACCAATATTATTCCATGAGTACTGCCGTAGATGCAGCAGGGAACCACAGGAGCACAGGGCTGGAAATCAGTCAGGAAAGAAGCTTGTTCTTACCACTGCTGAAGAGCTCTGCTCTCACGGGAGCCTGACTGCCTTGCTGAGCTGTCTTGTGCACCTCTGCTGCCTTTACACACTGAGCAGCATAGGGAGCCCACTGCCAGGTGCCCCTGTCCCAAAGGGCTGACAGCAGAACTGCTGAAGTGGCTGGTGGTGAGCACAAGCACCCCTAGAGTGGCACAGCTTGCACATCTTGGCAGGAAGGGCTGCTTGGCTGGTGGAGCTGCCTCCTTCCAGGAGCATTTAGCCAATATGATGATTTTGCTAGGTTGTTAATACAACTCCTTCAAAGATGGCACAAGGGAAACCAGGAAAAGTGAGGTAGGCAGAGAAATGAAGAGAACAAGAACAATCTTCTCTTTATAACATTTGTTAGATCTTTGGCATAGTTTGTAACAGAGACAGGTCACTTTTCAGAGAGAATTGCAGCATTTCCACTGATAAATTTCAACATGATGGTCATGCAAAACCAAGAAGTCCATCCTACAGCTTGGCATAGGCTACAACCTCATGCAAGCTTCACTTACCATTCCATAATCTGAGGTGAAGAGAACATTTCCATTGGCAGACAAGCCAACAGTGCATGGCTGCAGCTGGTCCTCCTCCCGCAGCCATACTCTGGCACCCTGCAAAAAACAGGAGACATCTCATTAGAAAGAACTGGTGCCTCTGAGATCTGTACACAGGGTGCAAACACCCAAGGAAAGCTGGGGGAAGCTGCAGTATTCAGAGGCTACTTCCAAGCTACAGCCGCTGAAAATATTTAAGTAAGTCCTACTTACATTTTCAGAGAAACTGATTTTGTTTTTTCTTAATGTAACATGAGCGGAAGAAAAAGCAGTTTTAATGAGCTTCATGCGGAAACTAAAGTAATGAAACACCAAGTTTTATAGAAACTGTCACGGAAAGATATCAACGCACAGAATAGTTGGTTTGACTGTCTAAATATTTTAAAACTTGGAATTGCTGGTCATTAAAAGTCATGCTATAGTAATAATAGAAAATACAAATAAAGCATGTTTACAATGTCATACACCCACGCATCATTTTAAGTCAAAATGCTTCCAGAAATCACCAGCAAACAGCTAAGAGGATTTCACAGAGCTTTGTTTGCAAACTCTGGCAAGAGTTTCCTTTGGTAAATGACATGACCTGAGTGTCTCTCTGATGTATGTATACACTGATGTATACATGATGGTCCTGATGTCTGAGGTATGTATGCACTGGTGTTTATATATGTTTATATATGTGATGTTTCACATAGATTGCAACATCTTAAACGGCTCCGTGTGTCTCAAGACAAGTCTCAGCACAAACCCAGATTTCTGGTAACACACATGCAGGGATCTGCAGGACAGGTGGATCTCACAGCTTGCCTACCAAAATAGCAGGGAAAATGAGTTTGCTGGATTGGCCTCTTCTGCCTCGTCTGCCTGTGGGACCTGGTACCAGGGAAAGAGCAGGAGCATGAAGGCAGATTCAGGGCAAGCATGACCTGCAGTTACAGAGCTAGGCATGAAGTCACACCACATTTCAGTTACTGCAAACTAATCACTTCCATGTCTTCCCATTGAAATCACATAAACTCTGCTTAGATAAATATTGACAAAAATCCAAAGTGCTCAACTGTTGAGTAACATTAGGGCCATTCTGCCTTTCATCGATTCATAGACTGACCTTCTTCCTAATTTTGTTTATGCCCCTAAATTATTGATCATGAGCTTTAAGCCCTTCCTACCCTCTTAATCCCACCAGCACCATTAGCTCTTTGCTTGTTGGCTTAATATGTTTGAAGAAATTGAATAGTGTTTCTATATTACATTACACAAAATGTGAAACACTAATTCTATTTTAAATGATTTGGTTTTGGTTTAGGTAGGTTTTTTTAAACTACTTAAGTCACCCTAAACTCTTTAGTACCCTGGACTTTCCTTACTGTAGGAAATACATCTACAGGCCAACCTTCTGTCCTCCCAATACAAGAACTGGGTTTAATGACATTTAAAAGGTGTACATAAAAGGTGCTTTACTGCTGTGCTCTGGTCTAGGATTTCCATATCAAGCAGATTAATCTCCCCTCACCAAGAGAATGAAAAGCACCATTGCATCTGATCAGCACCTAAACCCATGATCTTTGCAGACCATCCTCATGGCCAGTGAACAATAGTGATAGAAAAAAAATGAAATCTTACGTTACAGATTTGAGATCCCAGAGAGCTGGTATGAACAATATATCACACACAGATTGTGAGGAGCTATACAGAGGATTTGTTACATCCTCTTAGGTTTTCCAAAACTCTGGATGCTTGAAAAAAAAGTGTCCTGAGGCATATGGCAAGACATTGCTGTTGTGAAATCATCAATTTCCCAGATCACATTCTGAGTACTGTTCATAAACATGAACAGCAACATTTGTTTAAGGATCTTTTTGTTACTTTCACCAGGCTCCTACTACCACCATGGTAGAAAGCAAAGAGTCAGAAAACAGGAAGGTTGTGTCTCCAAACAGTGGGATGAAAGAAAGCCTTTTATAAGACACTTAGTGTAAACATCCCTAACAGTGCATTTCAATGCCTTCAGACACCAGTAACCCAGGATGGCAGAGATGAGAGCCTGAGGCAAGTACAGTTTAATCAGAAGACAAGTCTGCACCCTGCCATGCACACCGTGCCCCAGTGCCTCGGCGGGCACACCCTGCGTATGGGAGTGTGCCACAATCACAGCAGCCTACACCGTCTGTCCCTGAAGACCAGAGGGGACACAGACTTTCCACCCCCTGAAGAAACTAACTTGGAGCCACAGGCAGCTGATAATCTGTCACAGAAGAGACAATCCACAGGCATGAAGACTGTTATTTAATAGATACCACTTAGAAGGGAAAAGGGGGGAGACAGGCAATGGGATTGCTCAGATATCTTTAACACACAGAAATTATCTAAATTTCACACTGATTCAGACCCCTTTCCCAGCAGAAGTCCACATGCAAAAGTATTAACAGACACTTCTCCAAGGAGACACAGTTCTTTTGTACAACTACACCAACTTATGGCAGGTCCTTCTTTGTGCTGCTAAGGAAGAGAAAGCAACATGTTGGAACTCCCAGGCACTATGGTATTTCAGCTGCCCAGAATGACTTCAGTTTACTGTGAGGTTGTAGCTGTTTGTACAACAGCAATTGCCTCTGAACAGCAGAATAGCTGCACCTAGTTATGCTGTTTCCAAAAGGAATATTGTGCTGAGACAGCCAGAAAAGGAACCACAGAGCAAATAATTATTGTAACTTCTGCCCAGCATACCCATAGCCCCATTTCCTGAAAGGCAGAGTTTGTTTTAGTGCATCTCCTTCCACCAGCCCTTTTTTCCAAACATGAAATTCCCCAAGGAGCCTTGACTAAATACATGAGCAGATGGAGACACCAAAGAGACTGCCCTCACTTTACTCCCCTCTCCCTCAATGCCACACATCTCATTGATCAGTTGAAAGGATTAAATTGAGCAGAAAGCTTCCAAAAAGTGTCAGGCCGCAAGGCTGAACTTCCATAGCAGAAGCAAGGTCAGTAGGACCAAGCACTGCCCATCAGCAATGTGCCAGCTCTGAGGAGCCCCAGCTCCAACAAGGCACCAGATGATGGAGAAACCCCTGCTCTTCCAGGACAAGAGTAAAAACCCTTCAGCTTTCATTCTACGATACAGAAGGTCCACCCTCACACACAGACAAAACAGTTCAACAAAATGAAGCAAACAAGCAATCACCAATTTGAAGAGAACACCTTAAAAGACAGAGGAGGAACAGCAGTGATGATTTTGTGTAACCACTTTCCATCAATTAAAGCTGGTTAAATACTGATCATACAGTTAACTCAAGCCCCTTATATAATGAGCTCATCCCCTCCCAATTATTCTTTTCCTAGGAGTTTATTCGGCTGGTCTATTGCTTTGGTTTTAAAGGGAACAACAGCAGGAACTGAAAGGAAGAATAAAATAGTAATGTACCAGTCCCTATATCAAGGGCAGGTCACTCAGATGTTAAACAAACTCTGAGACCAACATCCTCATTCCTATGGCCTCAGTAACAATCTGTCCATGAACTTGCCTTGCCACAAAGTGCACAGCAAAGCACAATCCTGAAAAGTGATCCTGTACCATGGGGTTGTAATTTAGAAAATAAAGTTGCTTGCACACAGAGAGCAGTGTTTCATCAGTACTGGTCACACCATCATACCTTCCACTGTGACAGTAAACTCTAAGATGTCATTTCTCAGTTCAAATAACATGTGGCACTTTGGGATCCTAGACTCAGAAATAAATAACATTTCCTGCTATTCAGGATATCAAAAAATCAATTGAAGCCACGGATTTCTTTGGCCTTCTATGTTTTTTTAAATTTTGTTTTGTTGGTTTTTTTTTCAGAGTGACTGAAACTGAAAGTTCTCCCTTGCATTCACATGCCTGTATCTCATCTCAGGAGATGGAGTATGGTGTTTCAGCAGGGAAAGAATTAAGTGAGATCTTGTGTGCTGTACCCAGGGAATGGACAGACAGGCAGCACACAGCCCTTACTGCAGCAGCAAGGCATCATTAGAGTGTGTGGCCAGCAGTTTAACAAACCCTCCTCATCAGTTATCCAGCTGTTGAAGCCAGCAAGGTAAGCTCCAGAGGACAAGACATAAAACTCTGCACCTGCAGGTGCCTTGGCCTCTCCAGGGCCTCCCAGCCCAGCAGGACACACATTCAGGGACTAACATAAGAAAGCACTCCACAACTGTATCACTCTTCAGAAGCAAGTCTTCATATTCTGTTCTCCTTACTTGTGTGTTCTGGACTACCCCCGAATCTCCACGTTTTCCTAGGATGTCCTATGTCTTCTGGAAACTGCTTCTTCCCAGGCTCAAGCAAGAATGAGCTGCCCCAGCTGAACTTCAGGACACAGCAGTGCAGCCTCTCTCAGAGTGCACTCAGACTTCCCATTGCTCCTTGTGCACAAACCTACACAACTGCCAGGAGTAACGTGCTCAGGAGGGGCTAAACCAGGATGGCTTGCATCAGTTCTCCAGGGGTTATTCAGAGAGGAAAAGTGTCTTTGCTTGGAAGACACCTTTCAGCGTGTGAAAGGAACACACAATTGTCTGCTTTTTCCAGTATTTTGTGATTGAACTTGGCTGTCTCAGCCTCCATCTGCCTACAAACACAATACTACAAGAGGCTCTTGCAGTGCCTTCCCTCGATTTAGGTAATTATACCAAATCAGCCCTTCTGCAAGGGGCGGGCACGTCTCAAAAATGCAGACCCCTGCACTGAGAATCTGAAGCAAAAACCTCTGTGGGTGCTACAAGTTTTCAACCACAAGTACTATATGAGTAAGTTACCTTTGTCCTCCTAACACACTGAGGCTGTTCAGTGGGTATTGGGCATCCAAGCTTTGCGTTTCTCCTGGCGATGGATCCATATGCTCCTAGGCTTAGAAAAGGCTCTCCTAGCAGCACTGTGCTGAGCCAGCTGTTTTCCCAGCCTCAGTGGGCTTTGTGGTTGCAAACCACGAGGCAGAGACTGGGCGAGAAAGGCCCTTGCAATTCAGACAAAGCCGGAATCAGGTTTCAATAAATGCACTTTTCAAGAGATTGATCTGGATGATCATGAATAAGTGATAGGGCAAATATAAAGAGCTGTAGCTAATGGATGTAAGACTGGTGGGGAGGGGGAGTCCCTGGCACCCTAGACCCATATGGTAAGGAATGCAACCTTGCTGATTTTCTGATAGCAGGCTGAAATGAAACCATGGGTTGTATCTGATCAACAAAACCAGGACCAGATGCTGGAAGGGAGGGGCAGCCCAGGAGGTCACAGGTAAGAGACAGAAGCAACAGCTTAGTTGGCAGCAGCCAACATGGGGTAGCTGGGAAGAGGGACAATACCTGCAACAGCACTAGGGACAACAGAAACAAAAGTCTACTTCTTTTAAGGCAGGAGGAAGACACATTGTAGAGCAAAAAAGGACTGGATTGTGCCTGTCTGGTCCCACAATTCCCACACAGCAGCTCACTGAGTTCAGGCAGGCCCTGCAAGCCAGCAGGGCTCAGAGCTGGGTACAAACTGCAGCCATGGGTCCTGCTGCTCCAGAGTTGCAGTCTAGGCTGAGCCTATGACTCATGCTAGTTCTGCCAATTAGCAGCCCCAGTCCTCACTAATTAAAGAGCAGAGCCCTCAGTCTGCCAGCAGCTTTACAGAATAGCAGTATTAGGAAAAGGTTTGTGCATTTTAAATAATCTAAGAGCAGTTTGTCACTTCTGGTCACTGATGTATGTGCACTGCTTCCCACTCCCCTTTCGCCTCCCCCTCCCATCTGTTCTGTTCCTGTCTCCTCCCCCACTTTGGCTGCTGCACAGCTTCTCACCCTCCAGAACATCTCCAACTTCAAATATCTCCCAGGAAAAGCCTGGTCCATGGAGGTAATTCTTAATCTTCTCAAAGAAGCACCTACACATGAACCACCGGTCATGGGAATGGAGGGAATGCGCTCCCTTGTGTTTTTCACATACTTCAGAGCTGCCCTTTGCAATGAGCACAAGGTGCACAGAAAGGCAGCTGTGAACCCTTCCAGACTTCACTGTACACTCTCTCCAAGCTCAGTTTAAGATGAGCTGGCCCCTGCAATACCACCATGGGCAGTGGAACCACTCTCCTTCTCAGGTAAAGTAATAGTCCTGCAGAGTTTGCAACCATCTGAGAAATTCTCACCAGTCTTGAAAATGCATACTGAATTTCATTATGTTCATAAAAGTAAACACCACTTCCATGCCTTCTTTACAAGCTCTTCCCAGCCTAAAACTTTAATTAGGAACTGAATTAAAACGACTTGTTCCCTAAGCACATTAGTCACATGGGTATCTACAGATGTGTGTTCCCTGTCACATCACAGCAACACTGGATTTCCTACATCTCTTCTGTAGCCCGGGAAGAAAGGAGGTAACATGGCATGTGCTAAAGCCCAGCCTGGCCATAGCACAACTTTCCCTGACCAGCCTGCAGCTCCAAACTGGGCAAGTAAAAGGTATTCCTACCCGGCTCTCAGCTTGGGCAGTGCTTCTCAAAAGACCCTCTCCCTCTTGCCACCAAATGTATACTGAGGTGGCTTCATTGCACTTCCCTCCCTCTCTTGAATTCAGCCAAGGGCATCAAGGGTGAGGCTGGGCTGATGGACAGTTGAGGTCTTGGAGGTCCATGGAATAGAGCTCAGGGCCTCAGGAAGCCACAAGGATACAGTGGTCTGTCACTGAGCAGCCACAGTGCCATATGCTTTGTAAAAATCTCAGACAAGAGCCCTGAAACAGTATTTCTTCTGCAATGTTTATTACGCATAATTTGGGATTACGTCATATACCTTTTTGCATCTTGCCACATCCTTGACTACAGTAATTCCCTGTCTTATGGAGTTCCACCATCTACTCACACATTATACAGAAACACACACTTTTAAACCAGTCTCATCAATGTGAAGCTGAAAATCCCTTTTTGTGCAGTCAGAGGTAGAGGCACAGAGGAATTCAGTCCACCTTCTCTGTCTCATCCATTATTTTCTGCTCTTTTGCCATGTCTCCCCCTATTTGTCATTTCACTAATAAAGTAATCTCGGGTTTTTTAACTCTTCATGTGAAACATTTTCCTGGTGTTTGCCTGTCCTCTATGTCCTTCCTTCAAATACCACACAGAAAGCAAGTGGAGTGCCTTTGAGCTGGGATGCACTGTCAGTCAATCTGAAATAAGACTGGAAGTAGGGAAAGAATTTGGGAGACAAGAAAGACAGAAGAGTCTGTGTTTCACTATTTTCTAAAATCCCTAGTTAAAAAGGCATGTCCAACTGCTAGAAGTGGATGGCAGCACCATGAATTATCACGGAATCACAGAATATGCTGAGTTGGAAGGGACCCGCAAAGATTATCGAGTCCAACTCCTAACCCTGTACAGGACCAGACCTATGACCCCAAGAGTCATGCCATGTGCTCAAGAATATTGTCCAAACACTTCCTGAACTCTGGCAGGCTTAGTGCCATGATGATTGAGACATACAGAAGTTTTTAACAAATATCCCTGGAAAGCACCCATCTTGCATCACATTGTGATGTTGAAGTGCTTTCAGTAAATGGAAAGGATATAAAACATTTTACAAATCAACAGGTCCAAGAGTTCCCAGAGATCTGCCCAGTAAAGTTTCTCAACAGCTGATATTAATTTTTTTATAAGTCTGGTAATGCTGAGGAAATTCCAAGAGACTGAAAGAGTCAGAATCTAAATGGGAGTCAAAGCAGGATTATCCCTAATAACCATGGGTTGCTTAGTATGAGAACCCCAGGGAAAATACGGAGGTTTTGCTCTCAGCTGTTGCATCTTAAAGATACTCTGGTCCAGTGCCAATTAACATGTAGAAAGAAGTCTAGTCACAAAGGCTTCTTCTCCCTTAGCATCCAAGCATACGAGGTAAATAGGACCATGATTGACTCTCATGGCATTGCCCATGTAGAACACAGTATTTCAGTAAAAGTCAGCTCTTGAGAAGCAAACGGCAGCAAAGGGATCTCAAAACTGTTGCTCTGAATGGGGAAAATCATTACTAATTGAGGGAGTTTCCAACAAATATCAGCAGTGACAGGGTCAGCGCTATTTTGAATTCCCATCAAGGACCTAAAATCTAAAGTAGTACTGACAGTACTAGCAGATGCCAACATCTGGTTGATAAGTAAGTACCTACAAGGATGTGACCATCAGAGCAGTGTGGATTCCACAACCCCCTGTTAGAACAAAACAGGATTAAAGTACAGCCAAACAAAGTTCATCATCAGAAGAGAAGGAATGCAAGGAGTACTTCAAACAGAAGAATGTCTTCTGGAAAGTCACAGGCCCAAAGATGATTGCAAATTGCTGAGCAGAAACTCCCAGGACATTCGGCTGCAACAAGATCTGATGCATGTCTGAGATGTACAAACAGAAGTAAGGAAGTTTACTGCTTACTTATGCTTTGAGGTGTGAGAAAGAAGCCTTCCAGAGACAACATAAAAGGCTTAGCCATTTTTGCTATTCAGAAAGATCCCTTGTAGTGCAAAAGTAGTTGTGAAGATGTTAATGTCATTATGTAGATTTGCCAGAGCTAGGGGTTACCTATCTAGCCCAGACAGTGATAGTGGGGGGATTAGAGCAGCATGTGGCCCAGCATGGGCTGCAAACCTCATCTCTGCCCCTGCATCCTCAACTGACTCGACCCTGCTGACAGGACACAGCAGCCAGAAGCACTGAGACCCCCCCCTCTGCTACCTGCTGGCTCCCCTTTGCCAGCAACCAAGAGGCAATCCAGTGCCAGAAAATATTTTTTTGCAGAGAAGCTATTTGGGACAAAGCAACTCTCATGAAGCAGAAGAAAAGTAGGACCTGAAAATGGATGGATCTGCCAGACTCTTTAGGAATGAAGCAGGATTTATTTTAAAACAAGGTTGGGTTGTGTAACCACTTGAAGAAACTGCAAAAAGCAGGGGATCCTCCAGAAATAAGAAGCCCTTCTAGAAAGTGTGATTCAGCCAAATCTTCATCATTGGCTCAAGACACAAGTAACAGGAATAAACAGCACTAATACACCCCCCTCATCCTAACCCTAATTTCTCCCTTCTCATCAAATTCACTGATAGTTGATCTATGAGAGGCCCCACCACCAGTTCAGTTGCTGTGATAATTATTGCACTTGTATGACACGACCTCTCAGTCCCCTGGGCACTGTGCCAAGTGATGCATATAGGCCCTCCATAGGTGTTTTTCCTGAGACTTGACTCTACAGCACTGCTGAACTGTGGGTGATCTCAGAAATGAGAAAAATGAGGAGGCAGAACTGCAGAGTTTAGGGTAACTGAAGGATAACCAGGAAATCCAGGCTCTCACAAGTTTCAGTCTTAATGATCACATTCAGATAGTTCACATATTCTCCTTAAAGCAAAACGGGAAAAAGAAATTGCAAAACATTTGTGATCATTATGTTAAATGTCAGTGTGGCAAGAAGCGAAACCAGAGCAGAACAAGGTGGTTTTGAGGCCACAATGGGGCAGCTACAGGCTGGCCCAGGGCAACCTGGCTTCCCTTCATGTGGGGGCTCTCATTGAGAGCCTGTGCCAGCCTACCCTCTTGCTGCTGATGGGATCTGACAAGGTCGCAGCTCATGCAGCCTGGCTCCAGATGAATGCCCTAAGGAGGGAGCTAGCAGGACTCCCTCTCTTCCGCCAGACACTTCTTCATGTCACCTTTGGTACAAGAGCTTTCTTCCTTGCAATTGCTGCTCCAAAACAGGGCAGTCTAACCCTTTTGCCCTATATCTGCCTCTTCATCACTCTGAATTGTTTAGGGGAGACACAGCTTGGATGGAGGATTCAGTGTGCAGGAACATCCATACTACACTAGCTGCATGGATAACTTCAAGGACAGTGGTACTTGTCTTTAGCTCCACTGCACAGGCTAAACAGAGAAGGATTGCTCTGTTTGTTTGCTATTGGCACAGAGCATTACATATACAAGATGGATGTAACAGTCAGCATTTGTGTCTTTTCTTAATCCCTACAGGTCCTTTTTCTCAGATGTCACAATATTCTCATTAGACTGAGAGGAGGTTGTCAGGGGAAGCTGGCAAATCACATGTTCTTGAGAGCTGGAGAGAGGCTTGGCCACAATACTCCTTCAAAGAGCAATCTCACTGCTAAAGAAGATGATGTTCTAGGTACCTTTTCTTTCCAAGATGGCATTTTCCTAAGACAATGCTTGTTAACACATGGGCATTCAGCTTACTGTTATCTGTAAAGACAGCACATCACTCATGGTCAGCATCATCCACGTCAGCTGAACCATTTCCCTCATCTCAGACAAGAGTCTCTGGACAGATTCTCCCGGACATCTGGCCATGTTTCTCTCTCACAGGAACTCCTCCTTCTCCCAACTGCAGGGAGCATGGGAAGGGCAAACCAAGCTATTGAGAAACCTAATCCAGCCATGTACAAGCCCTTCCCACCCAGCAGAACCTGGGCTCCCTGGGGACATGGGTCTCTGGATGATGCATCCAAGCAGCTTCAACAGAGAGCCCAAAGCTGGTGAGAATTATATGTGCAACCAAAAATCAGACCAGTCCTGTACCTGCTGCACCCATGAACAGGGCAGGCTCCACACTGCAAAGGTGCATTCACAGTCAAGTCCTTTCAGCTGCTCTCCTTACCCATGTTTCCCTGCCTGCAGATGTTTATGTACATGCTGGGATTAAGAAGCCATTAGATGCCCAAAGCACAGCAAATTCAGTCTTGTGGCCAGTAAAGGGCAATACTTTGTAAGACTCCCTGATGGCTTTGTGGAGTAGTCAGGTGCTTTCCACTTGCATCAAGGAGTCAGCAGTCAGAGCAACGCTGCCAGAGCCAAAGAAACCTGGCAGAGGTACTTGCTCCCCACCTCAGTTTGGGGGCCAAGAAAGCAGCTCGGGTGCATTCATGGTGGCAATTCCAGTAGCCTTAGTACTCCTTCACAGCCTTGACTCTGAGGCTTCTTCCTGATCTGCATGTATCCCTGGGAGAGAAGGATCCTATCTCTATGGTACATATCCCAGGCCACAAAGAAGAGAAGGGCAGTGGCCAGGGAAGGATGGGGAACATGGGGAATAGTAAGTGAAGACCATGACAGTTGTGGAGAGGACAATTCCAATCACCACAGCCATGCAAGACATAAACACAGAATTACCCCGCCTTTCTCTCCCCATGTCAGAAAGCTTAAGAACTTCAGGGGATTTATTTTACAACACAGATGAAAAGCTTTGGATTTCACCACAAGAGCAATGAGGAAAACTGTTTAACGCTTAAAATGCCAGCATTTCTAGGCCACTACCACATGAGGAGGAGAACAGCATCTGTGACTTCACTGGATGCTGCTCCTCAGTGCAGACTGACTATTGGGACCACACTAACTGGTCACTCCAACTGGACTGCAGAAGGACAGGATGGGAGAAGTGTCACCTTTAACCCTGTCCATGACATTCCTGCTCCTAAAGGGGGAATTGGAGAGCGAGTCACATCCTCTGTGTCAACCCCACATCCTGCCCACACTCCAGACACACAGGGAAACCATCATCTGTCACCATGCCACAGCCCTGGCCTCCAGGGCCCCTCCTCCCTGCCTGGGCACAGGACTCACTGCAGCAGCCAAGCAAGGAGACGGCAGAGCACACACACAGGACTCCTCCATTCACACCCGGCTGGAGCAAAGGCATTATCCATCACATCTCTGAGCCGTGCCACACAGCAGACCTCTGATAGCAGAGGCACACACACACACATCTTTGTGCTGTACCAGCTGCTGAGGATTAAGGTTTTCTAACCTGACTGGCTTGGGACACTGCAGGAGAACAGCAGCAGCAGCACACACCCCAGCAGCTCACTGTCCCTGGGGTCTGCAAGCAGAGGAGGCCACAGCACATGGGAAACCCTTCCGCAGTGTCGAGCTGGCCCAACTGGACAAAATTATTCCTCCCTTGGCAGAACCAGGATGACAAGTAAGTTGAACCCTTCACAAAGCAAATTTGAAGAGGCAACTAGGGGAGTTGTGAAGACCCCTGGCATCCCCACCTGACCCCAGATACTGATCCCATAGCTGAGTGGGATAATCCAAATGCTGCCACCACAGCATGGGAGCCTGCTAAGGCAAGACCAACAGCACAGGGATCTAAGTTCTTCACTGTAAAACAGGACATGCTTCCCCTGGGACAAGCTCATCTTTTGCTGCTGCAGAAAGAAGTGAAGCAACTCCCTTCTACTCAGGCTTTCCCTCCCACCAAGAACCCCCCATGGAGAAAGAGGAAGAGTGGCTGGGGTGCAGCAAATGCCAAACATTCCGGCTCTGGGGAAGCCACATTCCCTCTCTCCCACCCCCACTGCCTTTCCTGCAAAGCAAAGTCTGATGCTTTCCTGCATATGCTCACCCCAGTTCTCCAGCCTTGCCTACCTTGCTTCATCAGGATATAAGTCTGTGATTCACAAGAGATGTGTGACTCTCAGAGATACTCTGGCTCCAGTACTGCCCCTCAGCCCTTCCTTGGAAATCCCTGTTTCTTCAGATAATGGCAGAATCATGCCTGGACAGGTGGAGCTGGACAAAACAGGCAGCTCTCTGATGGGTAGAATTAGCTGAGAAGCACACCTCTGGGTATCCCCTTTCCAGCCTCCCACTCCCATCGGTTCCTTCAGGCTCCTCAGTGGCTACTTCGGTTGCAAGAGGCCGGGAGGCTCCTCCTGACAGAGGGGTGGGCATAAAGGCTCTGGTGAAATGGCCCTTTGGGAAACCCTAGCCTTCATCTGATTAGATACAGACGGCCCAGACTTCCAGGAGCAGCAGGTTAATCAGTTAATGGCTGAAGGATGCTGGGCGATGCGCTGCCGCATGCTGCGGGGCAGCCCCAGCCGCACGGCCCGAGGGCAGCCACTCCTTCCTCTCTGGGGCCAGATCTGGGAAAACAATCTGTTCTGATAAAGAAAGTGCTTCACCAGGGAGGGGGCAGGCCCAAGCCCATCAGCTGCTCCAGCCCAGGGACCACGGGCTGCTCCGGAACGCTGTTAGCTCCCCTCCGCACCCATGGCTCGCAGGGCTGACACTGGGGCTAATGGCCTGGAAACCATCTGGGGGCTGGAGGGAGCAGATGTGTCATGCCCCAAGCAAGAGGCTTTCAGACCTCGGCCGCAGACCTCGAGAAGGCCCCGTCACCCCACAGTGCCTGCCGTGCCCAATGCCACGGGCACCCACTGTCACCCATGGGTCCAGAAAGAGCTGCCCCGGCCTTGCGCCCACCTGCCCCTCACAATCAAAGGCATCACCAGGCTAGGCTAGAAACCTGCGTACGCCCAGGCGAGAAAAGCGGCACAGAGAATTTCGGGCACCTGTGGGCTGTGCCAGGCACCTGGCCCCGCGCCCTCAGTCCCTCGCTCCCCGTGGCAGCTCAGTGTCCGCACGGCCGTGTGCTCACCCCGGCAGGGCACCGCGGCAGGCGGGACCAGAGCCCTCGGCTAACAGGTACGGCTCCGGCCCCGGGCACGCTCTGCCCGCCGGCGCGACGGTGACTGGGCAGCGGCAGCGAGGGGCAGGGGACTCCCGCCCCACCGGCCCGGCGCCCCGGAGGCCAGCCGCTCTGTGACACGCACACGCAGGCAGCAGCAGGCTCCGGACCCTGAAGTCGTTCCAGAGGATTAAGGAGCCGGCTTTGGGCAGCCATGACTATCATGCGACAAACCCTCTCCTCCCGCAAGCAGCCCTCAGTCGGCATTGCCGGCACCGCACATCGGTCGGGCTCCCGCTCCCGCAGCCCCTTCCCGCAGCTCCCGCGGTGCCGCGCCGGGCTGGGGAGCGCTCGGGGACAAAACCCTCCGCATCCCATCGCTCCACAGAAAGTGCAACCGGGACCGCCTCGGCGAGGGGGCAGCGGGGGCGCGGCGCGGCCCGCGGGGAGCGCAGTGTCCCACGGCCCCGGGGGTGCTCCTGACCCGGGGCACGGCACCCCGATGCCCGCCTCGCCTCGAGACCCAATCCTGCCGCCTCCGCCCGGCCCCCGCCTGTCCCAGCCCCGAGCAGGGGCCAGCCCCGCTGCCCACCTGGCGCAGAGAGGGGTCCATCGGCGGAGCCGCCCGCGGAAGCGCTGCCGCCGGCTCTCAGCGCCGCATCGCCGCGGCCGGGCGGGCACGGCTCGCCGGCCCCGCGCCGCGCTGGCTCCGCCTCGCCGGCCGCGGACAGCGGGGAGCGGCCGGGCCGCCCGCTCCGCCCCGCTCCGCCCGCCCCGGGGCTCGGGGAGTGCGGCTCCTGCGGTAGTGGCGGGGCCGGGTCGGTGCCTGAGCTTTTATGAGCGGGATGAGACTGGCTGGGAAGAAGAGCGCATCTCAAGAGGAGGGTGCTGAGAAGGGTTGGGGAGGCCCGAGCGGTCGGTGCCACCCAGGGACACGCGGCGGGGACGGGGGACCACTGCTGTACACAGCCACAGGAGCCGAGTGCGGACCTTTGTAAGGGCAGTTGATGTCATCCAGAATAGCGAACATTTCGGGTTTGGGGTTCCTTCAGCAGGCCATCATAGCGTGATGCAGTGAGAGAGACCGTTAACAGGAATCCTGATAGAGCTTCGAAATGATGTCACTGAGATCTGAAACAGGTGGCAAAGAGCAATATTCTGGGCAAAGTTTCTCCACATCATAGTTCAAAGATAGAACTCGATCACAGATCGAAGTGTGCCCAGATCATAATTCACAAGTGCTCTGTGAAGGTATTTCTTTCCACCAAAAATTATTCTGAAAGAAAGGAAATCTAATGGAGTGTTGTAGGGGAAAGGTTTTCTAATTTATCATTATTATTATTTTGGTCAATAATGGGAAGGTATTCAACTACTTAAAACACAGAGAGGATTCTGAGGTAGATGGCAGTATCTTGTTCGACATCCGCCACTGGACAGAGTCGCATCGAGGCCACTGTCTCACCTGTGATGACCACTCCCACCACTCTTCCACCTTCACTGTCTGGGTCTTCTGGTAGTTTCCTGACACATGAGTCACTGTCAATGTGTCCTTCCATTTTGATACCAAGTTATTGAGAGCTATCCTGAGTGGGACTATCCAGGCTCTTTTGTACTTATACTGGATTAGTTTAATCTACACCACTTTCCCTGTTTTACGAAAACATCATGCAAGAGGGTGCCAAAAGCCTAACTGCAGTTCTTATCTCCTATCTAATACTTCTATCCGCAGGCTAATCACTGTGTCAGAGAAAGGGATTAAACCTGCTCACAGTGTCCTTGACAGCCCTCCTTACAGCCACATATTTGTTGCCAGGATGTTTCTGCCACAGCCGGCTTTTTCCTCAAGGGAGGAGAGGGTATTCCTGCCGATACTGTTTCTGCAGACAATTTTGTCTGTTAAGCTTCTCAGTTTTGGCTGGTCACCAGGGGGCCGTGGAGCTCCTCACAACCACGGGAAAGTTGAGGAGCACACTTTTCTCCTCTACCTGCCTGCCGGCCGGCAGCCTCCACTACCAGACATTCCCTCCCAGATTTCTCTGGAGAAACTTTGGCCATCGGTCCTGTCATCCAGGGTAGAAGGGGAGGATACGGCCTTTCAAAAGGGCAAGGTTTTTAGCATTAATACTATTGTTGACTGACACTTTCCAAGGGGGAAGTAGAAGATGCCTTGACCAAGTCCTTAGAACAAAGTAACTTCCCAATTCTCAGTCAATTAACATTGGATTCCCCAAATGGAGTATCAGTGACTGACGCTGTAAGCCCTGTACTCTATCAGCGTGGTAGAAAAGGTGGCAAGAATCTTGACAAGAAACTTACATCTGAAATTTATTCCCTTCATTTAGTTAAAGCACCAGTCCTGTATTTTGTAGAGACCACTTGGAAACTGCAACATCTGAACTGTTCCCTAGCTGGCTTTTGGCGCTGCTCCTGAGAAGGGGTGACTGTGAGTACCTGCTTCTTCACAGAATAATGATAAGCAGGTGATTGCTAACTCATTATCACGTGAGCCCCACTGTGCAGAAGCCTGGGACCTCTCTCCAGCCCATCAGCCCTCTGTTCCTCCACCCGCCCCCCCCCCCCCCCCCCCAACCTCAGGGTTGCCTCCTTCCCCAAACCTGGCACAGTAGTGCTGACTGTGGGTTTGGCAGCAATGTCAGCAACCCAACGAGCTCCCAACCCTCCTTTCAGCCCAGATGAGACAGCACAAGAACCAGGATGCCATAGCTGCTCTCCTCTGCTTGTCAGCGGAGTGATGGGCTCTGAGAGAGGACAGCCAGGACAGACAGGTGCTGGTGGGTCTGAGCAGTGAACTATCCCTGCATCCATGAAAGGAACAACCCTCTGGTGCTGCAGGCAGCTGGGCCCCGCACCCAGGCATGGCAGTAGCAGACAGTGAGTCAGCTTCCTGCTGGGCTTTCCACACCAAGGGAAGGTCGGCAGAGGACTGGCAGGAACAAGCTGAGGCAGGAATTCCTCCTGGACTTCAGACAATATCTTAATTTCCTCTTCTGCCACGGGTCTGGCACATTGCTGGGAGGCGGGCAGCCTGCATGCCCTGCTGTGGGTGGGAAGCATCTGACAGACTTGCTCTCTCATCGCCTGCGAGGGGTCGAGATGTGCCACCTTGGCTGCAGGTCCCACTTCCTCAATGGCTCATCAGAACTGTGCTCGTAGGGTGGAGGACTGATTTCCTCCACTGTCATCCCTGGGATGATCTCATTTGGGAGAGGCAGCAGCAGAGGCAGGATACCTTGGACCAGATGAAGGCACAGGGACAGAGAATAAGGGAACCTGTGCTCTGCTATGCATTGCCACCATCATAGCCACCACTGCCAGGTCCTGCTGCTTTGCTGAGGCAACCAAATCCCCCCTTGCCCAAAGTACAGGACAGCCAGGAATGTGTTCACCAAAGACAGAGAACTAGTGAGAACAGCAGCCAAAAATCAAGCATGCCACCCATTGCCAGACCCTGGTAGACCACCAGATGCCGAGGCACTCTCCTAACTCAGACTGCATGCATGCAGGAGGAAGGGGACACACAGAACATGCAGTAGGGTGCAAACTGATCCCACAGTTCTGGCCCTCTCCTTGTTCTAGTTTCACACTCCCTTGAAACCAGCTTATAAATCAACACTTGAAAAGGGCAGGTCCTCCCTTCTCCCATTCCCAGATTGTAGGTAGCCCAGCCACACCTCAGACTTGGTCAGTTTGGCCAGGCCAGCTCAGGCTTGGGCTGCTTAAACTCAGCTCATGAAGCTGTGGACCTCTCCTCCAGCCCCATACCCTGCAAAGTAATGATAGTGATTATCAAAGCTCTGCCAAAGCTCTCCCTGCCAAAGGCTGCTCTGAGGCTCTGTGACAGGAATTAGCCCAAACTCCTTGGGGAGAGGATCATGTTTGTACCAGATGTGTCCCTGTTCCAGGGGAATGTGATTAAGGATGTCTGGAAAGGTTTTCACAGGGTCACATCAAGCACTGTGGCACCTGCTTCCCCAGAGAGCAGGAGCATGAGGGGGAGTCCTCCTTCTAAGGGAGGATGGTGTGGGCTGGGGAGAGTTTATTTGTCCTGGGCACCCTGCTGGCTCCTGTATCACTTCAGCCACCAGCAGTCTCACTGCAATGCACAATACTGCCTCTGCACACTACAGAACTCAGGCCAAGGGCAGCTATACCCTTGCTTAGTCTGACCACAGTGGGAAAAGCTTCTTATCCCATCCAGGCACAGAAATGCCCTCCAGGGCTACCCTTTCTCTGTAGGTCAGGAAAACAGGATGTTGTCTTCATTTTCAGCCTACACAAAAGCAGATAGATCACTGGAGCAGATGGACCAAGAAGGTGAATCCTGGGTACATCCACCCCACTGTGACCACGTGCCACTCCTTGGCCTCTGAGGCACCATCCTGAGCTGCATCACTGGAGCCAGCACTATAGCTGGGACTTTCTACCAGCCCATCTGCACTTGGCTCTGTTGACAAACCAAACCCATAATCAGGTATCTCCAGCTTTCTTTGCAGATAGCGGTCCTTATTCCTTCAGCCCAACCCTTCCTTCCTTTCCCTTTCACATCCAGCTCCGGGCAGTGACAAGCTGAGGTTCCCTCCACTGCTCCCTTTGTGCTGCTGCTGGTTTTCTTGGGGCCACAACGTATCTGTGTGTGGCTTTTATACCTTGGCCATGAGAAATGCAGTCCTGGTGACGAGACTTCTGAATGAGGGAGCTGAACTGCACCAGACTATAATTACAGTAGGAGCATGTGGGGAGAGGCCAGCCGAGCGCATCCACCTCATTTCCTCTCCTATTAAGTCTGCCCTGCTTTTGTTTGATCCAGACCAAATCTTGCTATTAATGGCACAATGCTGTGGAGGTCACAGATGATTCTGCTACAAGCAGCTTTGTGGATTCTGCTCGACTAAATGCATAAGCAGGGCTTTGCTTCCAGATACTGTTACTGTGTGATTCATGCTGTAAGAAAGTATGTCAGGCAGCTGTGGTGTAGGCAATGCCCAGACTGGGCTGTTTTGCCAGGGGAGCTCTTTGTCTCCTTCACAACCAGCAACCCAAGCAAGCAAGGAGGTTAAATGGTGTCATATCACTACCCCTGGCTGTGGCTGAATTCTGCTGATGGGTGCTGGTAGCCTGAGCCATGCATATTTCCTCTTCCTGATCTTGCCTGAACAGTTTCAGCTTGCAAAATACTTTTTGTGCTGAAAGAGAGAGCTCTTCTTGCTGTGCACCTGCAGCAGAACTGATGCCTGCCGTGTTTTGTTGTGCTTGTCCCTTGTAAGTTCCTGGAGGCAACCTGAAATGCTGTGCTCCTGGACTAGCGAAGGAAAAAAGCAGGCAAGGCTGTGCTAACACCTCCAAGGCTGAAAAGTGAGTGCAGCCCCAGTTCAGAGCACCAGTAGCTGGCCCCAGCATCTGGCCATCTGTCCTTGCTGAGGAAGAGAGCCTGGCACAGCAGGAGGCAGCCGTGCCCCAGCATCTCCCAGCCCCAGTGAGGCTGCCGTACTCTGTGTGCTGGAGGGGGGGACATCCTCCAGGGACACTGGGCTGATGGATGAAGGAAATCATCCAGCTGGGCTCCTGCAGCAGAGATCACAAGGTCCTCCCTTCTCTGCAGAAATCACGTGAGGTTTACCCTCCCGTCCTGCTCAATGACAAGACCACATCTGGCAGCCCAGGGGGTCACAGAACAAAGTGGCAGGAGAGATGGGGGATGTTGTGCAGCACTGATGCTCAGCACTTCTCCTTGTTCTGACTCCTGCATGCCCCCCTCTGAGCCACACAGGACACTCATGGGCAGCAGCCCACCTCCTTGCTGCTCCCTGCAGGAAAGAAGCTTCGGCACTCACATTTCAGAGCTCAGGCTGAGGCTTCCCTGTCCACATCTCACAGTAGCATTGCCCCCTCTCTGCACGGGAGCTCATGAGAGCCATCTCTGCAGAACAAGACACAGTGGCTTGTGACCAGGGGCATCCCAGCCAAAGTATGCATCTGGAGAGGGGAACCTTGCACAGGCACAGAATTGTCCCAGAAGTGCCTCAATGACTTCTGCAATGAGTCCTTTTGGAGAACAGTCCCAGCACAGGAACCTCAGAGAGCCAGAGGGCTGGAGAACTTTGAGGGGATGATGCACTGGAATGGGCACAGGGCAGCAACCAGGAAGCAAACATCCCAGGGCAAAGGAATGAAGGTCAGACAAATTACAGAAGTACTCACCTGTATTGAAGAAACATGCTGTCCAAGCCTGTGCCCAGGATTCAGACATCCCTACTAGAAAAAGATCCTTTGCTAAGACCTGTGTGAGGGAGATCTGGACAGAGCTTCATCTCTGCCCTGCAGTTCAGTGGCAATGTCTGTGAGCCTGGCAACTGGCTCTGGGAAAGGCTGGCTGCAGCACAAGGGACACGTCCAAACTTGCTGTTCCCATGGGGAGGAAGGTTTGCACCCATGCCTGAGGAGGGCAGGTTCCTTCCCCGGAGGTCAGCAGGGCCCTGCTGAGCCCTTTCCTCTCTTCCTGATGCTTCTCCTGGGCCTGGTGAGTCCCTTCTTTTGAGTGACATGAAGGGGAGGTGGATGGAGGGCAGGAGACAGAGAGCACTGGGCTGGGGCCATGTCAGGGATGTGCAAGGACACCAAATTTCAGCAGTATTTGCTGAGGGTGGTCCTTGGCATCTACAGCAGCAAGCAGGACTCTAGCACCCCTGAGCTGGGGCTGCTCTTGGGGCTTCACACTCAACCATTGTCCTGCTCAGCATCATCTCCGCTCTCCCCAAAATGGTGCAATTCACATCTGAACAAACCCACTGCAAACCCGAGCCGCTCTCACTCCTGCCAACGTGAGGAATGCACTGTGCTGCCGTCTCCTGCCACTACCTGCCCCACACCCCCCCCAAAACCCTCCTCATGGAGAAGAGGAAAAAGGGTTTTCACAACTTATTTTAATGAAGTTTGAGTGTCTGAAAAGCAGACACGAAAGCCCCTGCAAGAACTTTCAGACACACAGGGGGAAGGGGAAGCTTTGCCTCTGGCTCTTGTTCACAGTTTTGTTGTAGAAATGGTTTTAGCTAGCAGTTTCCTTAACTTCCCAGCCATAGGGCAGTGTGAATGGATGCCAGTGGTGTCTGACAACAGAGGTGTGCCACCCCGTCCTGTCTGCAGAGAATAAAAATAACTGGAGAAGATAACTTGAGTGTACTTAAACCCAGGTGACAGAAACAGAAACCCAAACAGTTTGCTTAAACAATATAGTTGTTTAAAATAATAAGGTTGATAATTTTGGGAATGGACCTTCTATTTTAATGTCTCTGAACAGGCTTACTTTTGTAAAGATAAACCTCTTCTCATATAGCAAAAAGGAAGAAACTTCTGGTTGGAGTGCAGTCCTGGTCTGGCGTGAGCCCCCTATCAGGGAGCAAATGAACATTTGCCCCATCCCAGAGCACCCCCTGGAGAACTAGGGGCCTGCAGACACCCAGCTAGGGGTATTCTCCCCAGCCCCAGCACAGGAGCATCCCCTGAATCTGCAGGCAGCCCCTCAGCTACTCCCCCTTTGCACTGCAGCAGTATTTTGTGATCCAGCAGGGTCTTGGTGTGCCAGCACCCAGCAGCCTCTCCCTCCTCCTCTGGTCTGACTAAAGTGGGGATACCCCATGGAGTGCACCCCTTGCAGCCCCTTTACTCATCCTGCCGCAGCCCCTCCCTGTTGCCCTCCTTTCCATCCACCCCCTCTCTCTCCTTTGGCAGAGTGACCAGGACTGACTCCTCCAAGCGGGACAAATGTCCCACTCTTTGAGCAACACACCAGCCTTTGGTAGAACTGATTGCTGAGTCCACATGTGTGACCCAAACCAGAGCCCCTGCAGCAACCCTGCCTACATTGCATCCTGGTGCAGTGTGTTTTCCAGCACATCCAGGGCTCGGGACCATGTGGATGTGGATGAGCTGTGATCCTGGTCAACTCTTCTCCATCACTGTGGCCACCCATGGAGGCCCTCTACTCTGCCCTCGAAAGGGAGATCAACACCTTTGTGAAGCACATGCAGAGGTGCCAGAAGGGCTTCGACCTGCACAGCCTGTACCATGTGCTGCTGCTATTGGTACTGCCACGGAGCCCCTAGGGGCAGATGGAGAGCTGGCAGCACCTGCAGAGGCTTGCCCACTGCCAGCCTGGCTCAGGCAGCCCTGACATGGCCAGCAGCTACGTGGACTGGCTGGCCTCTTACCTGCAGCTCCTGAGCACACTGAAGAGGAGATTTGATGTCAGGGTGTTGGTCCCTCTCTGTGAGAACTTATACATACATGAGGAGCCAGCTGCCTGCCCTATCCAGTGGTCCCTGCTGGCATCCATCCCCCACCTGGCCACACAGCTCTTTGCCTACCAACAAAACTGGGGGCTGCTGCTGCAGGGGGGGATCCTCAGCCAGAGGATCTTCAGCCCCCAGAGTTTGCATGACCTGTGTGGCTTTGCTGATGTGAGGCCCTTTGTGAAGGTCTTGAGGCTGGTCCCTGATGTCTTTCACCAGAGCTTGGCCACAGCAGATCTTGCCCAGAAGTGAGCCTCTCTTCACCGCAACAGGTACAGCTGCTCCCTGCCACCATCAGCATCACTGTCACCATCCCTGCCACCGCAGCCACCAGCGAGGAGCAGAGCAGGGTTGGCTCCCGGCAGAGTACAGCCCCCTACATGCAGCAGGGCCCCTCAGCAGCCCAGCTCTTGCCTGGGCTTCCCCCAGCCCATGATCCCACTGCAGCCTTCAGGCACAGGCAGCAGTGCTGGGGTGCTGCGAGCCCAGCTGCAAGAGAGCCAGGAGGAGCTGCTGGTCCTGCTGCACTGCAGGGATTGGGCAGCCACCCTTCATGCCCAGGCCCATCGTGTTTCCCAGCGCATCCATCTCCTGCGCCTGCAGCAGCAGGGCGAGGGGCCAGGGCTGGCCTGCCCTGGCAGAGCTCAGGTATGGATATTGCCGGTGTGAGGCTGCCCTGGCCAAGGAGCGGCAGAGTCTGGAGCTAGAGGGGTATCACCGCAGCATCCTGGAGTCTGACTGGCTGCTGGAGCTGGAGGTCAGGCCCATTCTGATCTGGAGGATTGATGCAGTAAGGGGCACAAATCACTCCGCTTGTGCTCCCTGGTCTGCATCCCAGGGTGGGTGGGGGCACTGCCGCAGTCCCAGGTACTGCACAGGAAGGGCTGGACATCCAGATGGAGACATGAATCTTGTGGGACTGGGTACAGCCATAATCTCTCCAGTCCAAACCAATGGCCTGCTGGTTTGGACATTCAGAACTGAGGAGGGAGGAATGGGAGAGGGAGTGTTTCCTAACATGGCAGAACAGCCTGTGGGTCATGGATTCTCCCAACTGAATGCTCTGAAGATAGACACCCACACTGCTTCCTCTCCTGCAGGCTCTGCAGCGCTGCCAGGCCCTGGAGAGGGTGCTGCAAGGCCAGGCACTGCCTGCCCCATGGCACAACCGTGGCTCAGAAACAGGATGGCCACCACCTGTGTACCTGGGCAGGCTCAGCCCTCTGCCTCAGCAGCCAACCCCTGGAGCAGCCAGTGACTGACCATGGGCAGTGGGACTTTCACCTACTCCCAGCAGCAGCACCCTGGAGAGCGAGACTCGAGGACACCTCACTCATCACCATGGGCTGCAGGCAGCCAGTAGCTCACAAGGACCTGGCTCTTCTTGCCTGGGAAGAAAGCATGGAAAGGACATGTTTAATGAGATGTTTCTTCTGTGTTCAGCTCATGGGCCTGCCATTTGGCGTGTGGCTACAGACTGCACAAGGAGATGGGCACTGAGTGCTGCCGAGCACGCGGGCACAAACATGCACATTTATATGGATGCAAGCAGGCAGGAAAACGTGTTTCTGGTTAAACATGGGACCCAGCCTCCTGATTCCAGCAGCCAATGTGGAGGCTGAGTCCACAGTAACCAGTCTGCTTGATGATGATGATGATGACAGAAAGCCCACCTTCATGCTGGTAGTGGGTAACATGGTGACAGTCCTTGCTCCAGCTGGGGCTTGCTACGTTGCTGGCTATGGTGGGCAAGAAGTTTTGTGCTGGGGAATTTCAATCCATTTAATTTATTGCCATTGGCGATAAAACTGAAAGCGTAGAGCCAGAGGCACAGTTCCTGTGAAGAGTTTATTGGTGTAGCTGTTTCCACTACAGTCAGAGGAGTCACAATGCACAGAAACAACAGGCCTCCTACACTACACAGGGAGGACAGGACACACATGGCCACAGACACACAAGAGACATTTGTCTCTCTGCCCTGGGCCCTGTAGGGGGGCCAGGCTGTGGGCAGGACCTGCTGCATGGGAGGCTTCTTTCTGTGATGGGATATTTGTGCAGCCTCCAGAGGAAGGCATTGGACCCTCCCGGTAATGAAGCACCCACCATCTCTCGCAGGAGCCAGGCTGGTAAGTGGGAATGGGGGCAGCATCGTCTCCCAAATCAAACGATGAAGTTAGCATCCCAGCTTCCCCTGGAAGACCAGTCTGACCATCAAGAAGAGGCTGGGTTGCCTTTCTCTTCTGGCACTACACTTGGAGTTTCCAGGGGCAGCAAGGGCGCCTTCAAACAGTTTCGGGGCTGGCTCTGAACAAAGGCGGCAGGCTCAGGGACACCCCAGCGAACAGCTCTGTGAGGTGGAAAGGTGTGATGCACAGCAAGACCCACCTGAACGTGAGGAAGAACTTTACTGAGCAGTGAGTGAGCACTGGAACAGGTTGCCCAGAGAGGTTGTAGAGTCTCCCTCACTGGAGATATTGCAGAACTGTCTGGATACAATCCTGAGCCATGTGCTCTGGGATGACTTTACTTGGCAGGGAGGTTGGACCAGATGATCCACTGTGGTCTCTTCCAACCGGACCCATTCTGTGATTCTGTGGAGCTGCCCAGAGGTCATGGGGGCTGTGTGCTGCTCCTTCCCACCTGGAGAGCAGCACTGGATGTGAAAGGTGATCTCAGTACGGCAGCAAAACTGGGGTTGGGGTTTCAGTGACTTCCTTGCAGGCTTGCAGGGAGCCAGACCCAGATGATCACTGCACAGGGAAAGGGGGAGGACCCAAAGGACTGTTTTGTGCTCCAGCAGTATATTTCTTGTATAGCTTCTTAAATAAGGTTTGTTCTCAGATACAGGAATGTGGGGATCAGGAACTGGGATACAGCCCTCTGATGAGTGTTTGCTCCTGCAACCTCTGTGGAGGTGCAGAAAGGCAGAGGACTCCTCTTAGTTCCTGAAAGAGGGCAAGCATTGAAGGCTTCAGGATACCTGCTTGTCTCCAAGCCTTCCCTCCCTGTGCAGTCTGCCTTTGGAAATAAGGCTGGGAAAACTGAGAGGGAGAGGAGCCAAACAGCCTCTTCCATGTCAAGCAAGAGCTGAAAACAGTCATATGGGGACATGACTGGACAGAAGATGGTCTGGAGGACTGGGCTACGGTGCCAGTCCATCTTTGCCCCTCTGCCAGGCTGCAGCAGCCCCATGAACCAGTAGCTGTGGCAGAGGCCTTGTGTGAGCACTCCTAGAAGGGGGCAAAGGGAGTAGGAACAAGGCATCTGCCAGCTGAATAAGGAAATTGCTGGCCTGGGAGAAGAGGCAGCTTCTAGCTGATTCCTTTGAGTGCTCAGTGTCACATGCTGAGCTACCCAAGCATCATGGTAGTGGAGGGGAATGGAGTGGCACCAGCTGGCAGGGCTCCCCTTCACCACCTCGAGACCAGGCACAGAGTGCCTCCAGCAGGGAGGGAACAGACCCCTGACCCATGGGCACTCAGGACCCACACAGCTTTGGGATGTGAAAGGCATCTCTCAGCCCACCAGGTCCAAGAGGAGAGAGACTCACAGCCTCTGCTGAGCGAGCGATGGGGCAGCCAGAGCCGGGGCTGCATCTTGCAGGGCTATGGAACAGCCATTCATTGGTCCAGACAAGAGACAGTGTGACTCACAGCAAGTCTCCAGTTAGTTCTTGGGAAGGGTGAGCAGGCATGAGCTGCCTGTCTCACAAGTAGGGAGGGCAGCTCCCAGCTCACACAGGCATATGCAGCTCGTTGTACTCATCCCGGCCATCCTCATCGAAATTTGGCTCCGCATCCTCCGAGTCCAGCTGGGAAGAGGCAGAGACCAGGCTATGAAGGCCACAGCTGCCCCCAGTGTGGGGTCAAGCCTGGCACAGAGGGACCAGCACACAGCAACATAGTCAGCTGGGCTGTGCTGGGAGAAGCAAAGCTCTTGCTCCTTCCCCCCTCCTAACAGGCTCCTTCTTTAAACCCTCATGCTCATCCATTCATCCTCAGCCCGATGTCCTCTCTATTCTAATGCCTGAGGCTTTGATCCAGCACTGCAGCTCCTTCCTCTCCCCCTGCCGGCAGCACTCACTTCTGGGTGCTGCTCCAGGCTCTCCAACAAAAGCTCAGGATGTTGACAGCAGCAGAGGAGCTGCCAGCTCTTGAAGAGCTGCCAGCACCCTGGCACTGTGGTTACATGCTGAAGTGCCAACAGCCACAGGCTCTGATGTGCTGCTGGGATGTTCTTGCTGCTGGTTCAGTGGGGAATTGGTGTATTTCTTGATGAATGAGCCACAAGATGGAAGGGGAAATCCTTATTCCAGGCCTCTGCCTGGTAGGAATCTGTTTCCTTGCCCCAGGCTGCCCATCCATCTCATACTGCACTCCCAGGGCTACAAGATCCAAGAAAGACATCCACCCATTCACTGCTGTTGAGCAAGGACCCTCAAGGCTTTGCTGGCCCATGGTCCCCCAGCCTTTCAGGCTGCCCAACCTCCTCAATCTCATTCCAGTGTTGCAAGCTAGACTGAGGACATCTGTCTGCTCACCGCTTTGAGCTCCCTGTCGTGGAAGAAGCGGGGCAGCACGAAGCGTCGCAATGGCACTGTCATGATCAGGACAAAGGGGAAGGCCAGCGATGCCACTGTAGATTTCACCACCCAGAGCAGCACAATACAGGCCAGTTGAATGCAGGTGAAGAGATTCATTCTCCAGGTCTTCACCTAGTAGGTAAATACAGCCAAAGGACACATTATCTTACCACATAGATTAACAAAGACCCAACTGACAAAACAAAACTCTTCTGCATAGCATAGTACAGCAGAGTACCTGCTGCTGCAGAGTTTACCTGCCTTTACAGCCAGGCAGAACTCCATAACACATCAACCTCTGAGCTACCTGGCAGCATACCCCCCCGGCACTGCAGTGTCCCTCCACCCCCTCAAGGAGTGCTTCACTCCTACAAATTGTCTGTCCATCCATACAATATCCCAGCAATACACTCCTGGGAGCAGCCTACCAGCATTATACCACCTCTGTACACGCCTTGCACTTACTTCTCAGCACCAGCTTGCAGCTAAGCAGGGTCACCAAACCAAGTATCACTCTAGCAAAACACCATCCTCCCCTCACCTGCTTCTTCTTCATCTCCTCATTACCTGGTTCTGTGCAACCTGCCTTTGCTCACCTTGACAACATAGATGTGGTCAGGGTGGTGCTTGGATGGCATGAAGATCAGGAGCAGGCGCTCATAGAGCTGGATGCCAGTGAGTGATGTAACCCCCATGTAGAGGAAGATGCCAAAGAGCACAGCGAGGGGGATCTGTCGCAGCATGTTCCCCATCACAATGGACAGACCTGCAGAGACAGAGCTCAGGGCATGTGTGTCCCACACAGCCCCTCTGCAAGGCACCTCAGCCTCTGTCCCTCTCCCACCTCCTCTGTGTCCTGGGGTGTAAGGGAAAGGAAGCTCAAGATGGGTCAGTGTGGGCAGTCCTGCAGTGAGCAGGCAGAGCACGGGGCAGGGACACTGCCGGCAGATTCCAGTGCTTGGTCCTGACCTCTCCCCTCCCTTGTTCCCTGAGCAGAGGCTCACCGACAAGGGCAGCAATGAGCACTCCGGTCACACGCTGCTCCTTCACCTCCTCGATCCTGGGCTTCTCCCCGGGTGCAATGGCCTTGCTCATGACAGTCAGGGCGTTGACGTGGGTGACGGAGCGCACTGTCGCTGCTGTCAGCCAGGGCAGCCCAAAGAGAGCACAAAGCCCCCCCATAGTGCCAATGAGCAGAAGGTCCAGGTGGAAGCCAGAGCCTTTCATCAACTTCCTCTCCTTCTTGCTAACAATCAGTCTGAAAGAAAATAGAACCTGGGTCAGTGCAAGGCCCAGGTTAGTGCCCCAGGGACAGCAGTGCAGCTAGGTACAACACTTGCTCTCTGGAGAACAGCACACTTGGGGATAACAAGAAGATGGCTGGGGGGTGATGGTGGCTATCAGCCTCAGGTTAGAAGCTTCCTCCTGTGTTTGTCTGAGGCAGGTCTCCACAACACTCTGTGCCAAGAGGGGAGCCAAAAGATGGTGGAAGAATCCAAGATACAGTCTGAAATGGCCAGGATCCTGCTCTTGCTGTTCCTCTGGGATGTCTGTTGCATCTCCAAGTGAACCATCCTGGCCTTGCCTGTCTAGGGGTTAGCAGTGGTTGAGGTTAGAGGGGGAGCTACTCACGTAGTGATCTGTGTCTCCATGAAGATAAGAATGAAGACCAGGAGGGCAGGGATGGCAGAAGCAAACATCATCCACAGCGGAAAGGTCCCACTACTGCCCATGGGGTGGATGAACCAGCCACGCTTGTGAGGGGATGTTACTGACAGGCCGGAGGGGACATTCAGCTTCTGGTGGTGTAGTTGCAAAACACAACAGTTATTCATTAATACGAACAAGCCCACAGCCTCACACGACTTTGATCCTCCTGCTCTCTCTGGTCAGAATGCCTCAGATGATGGGATAAGCCACTCCAAACTGAGCAGGACTTTCTCATGGATAATCCCCTTCAGTGCAAAAAAAAACCCATGTTCCCTAACATGGGCCTGTGTCATTTCCTTTCAGCTACTTAATTCACTTCATTTATTTTCCAATAGACCAAGGAAATATCATCCCTCAGGAACCTCACCCCCATGGCAGTCCTTGCAGACCACAGTTAAAATGGTCCTTGATCGCTGCTTGGAGAAATTAAGTGTTCTGAACTGTCTACCATGTTCAGAGGTGGCTTTCCAGGCTTTCCAAGGCTTTTCTGAGACATTTTACAGCATTGTTTTTGCAGTGCAAACCCCAGAAGTGGCCACATTCTGTGGAAATGACCTCACCCTGACCATGTTCAGAGGGAATATCATGTTTGTGCTCCCATCAGACCACACAGACTCCTAGCTGTACATCATCCTGACCCTGCATTCATCAGCATTTGAACCCTTGGCTCTGTGCTGCTCTACAGCAATTTCTGCTGTCTGCACTGCAGGCAGAGTTTATGATTTGCATTTATGATAATCAGCGTAAGTATGAATAATATTTCTGGAATGTTTGTCCTTGAGTTAAGCTGTGTAACTAAGCACCATTTTCTCGGAAAGCTTTGTACATATGCTGAGTTAATACTAAAATGATAATGCCTTTGATATTAGCTGCTGAAGTATAGAAGGGTATGAAAAGAATGTAACAAAGTGCATGATTTTACTAATGTCTGATAGACTGAAACTTTTCACTGAAATTCAAATGCATAAAAATGCATTTGGATTCCACCAAGCCTTGGGCTGTTTTGATAAAAAGCTTGCATGATGAACAGGAAATACTTTTCACCCTCTTCCCAGTCTTAGCAAAAAAAGCCCCAACCAAAACAAAAATATATAACTCCGAATCTACTGAAAAAGGAGAAAAAATGAAACCTTTGAGATATGTTTGCTCAATAACATGAAGTTATCAAACTTCAGTTTGTGCATAAACTGGGGAAAAAATTGTGTTTGAGATAAAGTGATAAAAATATCAGTATCCTACAGTTAAGAATAAGTATGCTGAGTACTAAACTCATGACAAATACCCCACTGAAACCATTCTGCATGCCACCTTCTTCAGTGTGCATAAACAGTTTATGTCTTTTTGATTGACTGCAAGTGTTTAGAGATACAAACAAGGAATGAACTGCACTGAATCTCCCTAAAGCACCTAAACCCTTCCCTACTAACAGCTGGAAGACCAGAGGTATACCAGGGCACTCCAGAGGTATACCAGGGCACTCCAGTCCCCATAGCTCTGGCCTCAGCCTCAGCAAGACCCTTGGAGCTTCCCTTCAGTGTGGGAGTGAGGATGAGGGGAATGTTTCTGTTTGCTTTGTGCTATTATGACTAAAGATGCAGGAAATACAAATTCCCCATTGCACAAGAGCAGCCCAGTGCCACAGAGATCACTGCTGGGCTGCAGGAGAGGCTCTGAGGGCAATGCTGGCACCTACCTGTGTGTATGTGTCAGTGATGGTGTAATCCACCAGCACCATGACCAGAATGGAGATGGGGATCCCAAAGTCTCCAATGATCCGCCGTGCCTGCAGAACATGGACCTGATATTAGCAAAAGGAACAGGCCAGCTCCATGCATGCATCCTGCTATAGGGAGCCTATGGCAAAGAGAAGCCCCAGATGGGACCAAGCACCACTCCAAACCTGAGCACTGCTGACAGGCAGGGCAAGGAAACCCAGCCTTGACCTATGGGGCTGTGCATCCCACTGCCCACATAACATGCTCTTAAACAGGCCAATTGCTCCTGCTGGCCCATTTAGATAGTGTTTCAGATATCACACAGATACCCTGCATATAGAGAGATTCCCAAAGAGAAAAAGTTGTAAGCTCTTCTTCTTATATGCTAGTTTAACCGACTTGTACCCAGTCCAAGGAGCTTTCCCAAGGTCCAGAGCACTTTCCAGCAAGCCTCACTGAAGCAGGACAGTGCAGATACCATCATCAACAGTCAGCTCTTTTCTGTACCCTGCATCCCTCCTGCATGGTATTTAAAGGATTTCTGGTGTTTCTTTGGAGGATGGATGTGCAAGTGTTCTGGAGAATAAAGGTCTGTAGCCAGAAGCATTATTTGTTTGGCACGTCCTTTGTCCTTAACATGTGAATCCCACAATCTTCTCACCTTTCCTCCTAAGAAGCGGCTGTTCTTGAACTTGCGCATGAAGAAGGCAATGAAGAAAGTGCCTAGCATGAGGATGAGGGAGAGCAGAGCAGTGTTGGGCTGCATCCTGGTTCCCAGTGACATCGCATCCGTAGGGAGCACGCTGGCATTGAGGCTGCTCTGCACATTTGGTGGGTAGAACTTCAGCAAAGGATGTTCTGCAAACACCTGAGCAGGTGAGAGAAGCAGCAGACAAGTTACTGCAAGGAGGGGCAGGGGGCACTGTCACTACTGGGGGCAGGGGGAAGCGGAGGTGTCCTGCTCTGTGGAGAGGGGAGGGCAGTAGATGGTGGGCACGGACAATCCCAGCATCCGTCACCTCGCCTCGCAACCTACCCAGCTGGAGAGGGTTGGGGAGAGAAAAGTGGCCCCTCTTTATTGCCTCCTGCAGGAAGAGAAGGGGAGAGAGACATTAGGGCTCTTCCTGCCACCCTCTGTGGTAGCACAGGAGCCAGGTGGGCTGAGGCATGAGACCAGCAAAGAACTGCTCTGCAGAATGTCTAGGAAAGTTGTGGCTGAGCTGGCCCTGTTCCCTCGCCTCCTGTGTGCTAAAACAGCAATTTCCTGAGAGATTAAGAGATGCAGCAGCCCATCTCCCCAGGGAAGGTTCACCTTGTACAGTTTGTAGAAGGTCTCATAGATAAAGATGAGGGAGATGAGAAAAGCAAAGATCTCCTGGGTGAAGGGCGAGATGTAGCGCACCAAGAAGCTTCCTTCTGCTGCCACGATAATGAAGATGAAGACGATGAGCCACAAACCAATCCACACTCTGCCTGTCAGATACTCAATGCCTTGTGTCTGGCAGAACTGAAATGGAAAGGGGAAGGAGTTACTCATGGCTCCTCAGGCTGCCTCCTGCATCCACTCCCCATTAAGATCAAAGACTGTCCTGAAAAAAAACATTTACATTTGCTTGGGCATCCAGCACAGAATCAGTGAATTCATGGCTAGAATCACAGGTGAATTTGCAGACTTTGCATTAACACCTGACAGCTCACACCAAGCAGGTCTTTATCACTCCAGTCTTTGTAACAGTACTTCCTTCATGCTCTGCTGAAGCCAGCCCATGCATAACACTCCCTGTCCCACCCATATGGAGGTGCCATTGCTCAAACACAGCTCTCCATTGCTCCATGCACTCAACAGCACAAGCCTGTTTGTTCCCTACAGAGATCCTGACCATCCTGCTACATTCCACTGCACAAAGGCCATAATCTCAGACAGCACCCAGCGTTGGGACAGTTTTATGTGTGTGGAGAAAAGCCCCCAGGCTGTCATCACAGAGGAGACCATCTCACTGCCTCTGCTCATCCACATACACCAACGATTTCCGGGACAAATCACATCCCTCCCTTTGTAGCCTTCCTCTGTACCACCACAGGCAAAGGTACTCTTCTGTACAGAGTGACTGGACAAAGCAAAAGTAGTCAGTGAGAAGTGAAGTCACAGGAGAGCAGAGAAATTGCCACTCTGCAATAACATCACCATCTCCGAACTCTTGACAAGGTGAAAATCCAGCTGTAGAAACAGCTATATTTTTTCAAAGATACAGACATGCTGGGAGTCAGAGAAAAGAAAAATTAGATCTGCTACTTGAAGGTACAGTGATACAGGGATGCTTTCAAGAGCAAAGAGGTCATGCTACTTGAGATAGAAACATATCCATCCTGACTGGCCAGTACACCTCTGCACACACCCTTGGAGGTGTGTGCATCCTTAGAGGTGGGAGTAAACTATGTGACACAGGTGGTACACTGAAACATTACTGAGCTCCCATGAAAGGAAATCTGGACACAGGTAAAAGTGGTGAAATGGTCTTCAAAGGAAGACCCAATAACAAGTTTTAGGATGCAGCTACAAGTGGTCATTATGCCAATGAGCTGCAGCACAGGGCTGGGGTACAGTGCTCTCCTCACAGTCAGCATGTAGAGGAGTGCTGTTACCAGTGTCACACCTCAAGGGATAATGGATACAGCAACGGGAGGTAGAAGTCCCTGTAGTGGGACCTGCAAAGTGTCAGCAGAGCCAAGGGCAGTCCTGGCTGAGCTGAAAGCAGCCTGGAAGGACTCAAAGAGTTCACACTAACGAAGACCCTTTGTAAAGCTGAGAAATGCCAGCTGCTTTCTTCAGAGTAAGGACAGAATGAGCAGGTGCCAAGCACAGACACTGCCTCACATGTACCTTGTAAAAAGCTTCTTCAAACACCAGCAGAGGCCCTGAGAAGCCAATGACCAGGAGTGGCTGGGCTCCAAGCAGGGAGAAGAGGATCCCTAAAACCGAGGTGGAGATTATCAGCTCGGAGACCCCCATGAGACCCTCAGTCTTCTCTCCTGGGAAAGAGAACAATGTATAAGTGTTACAGCCTGGACATAGGCACCATCACCACAGACAGGCAGGCTCCACAGCTCCAGACAGAGAAGGCAGGTCCCCATCCCATCAGTCAGAGGTGTCCTGTGTTAGGCAGGGAGCACGGAGGGAGACCAGGCAGCCGAGGCTGGAGAGGCCAAATGGCAGGGAGGGAAAAAGGCAGCAGCTGAGGCACAGCACTACCACTCTCCCTGAGCATATAGCACCAAAGCCCACCCCAGAACATCATCACACAGACACAGCCAGTGTCCCAGAGTGCAAAGAGCAGACCAGAAAGCAGGCCCATTACCTAGGAGTCCCCCGAAGGTGATGGCAGGAGAGAGAGCAGCAAAGTAGATGAAGAGAACGGCTGCGAGACACTGGCTGTGCAAGGCGTCTCTGATGTCACTGAGGTATTTGGGGTACCTGCGCTTTATGTCCCGAACCAGACCTCCAAAAAATATCCCGGTTCGCTTCAAAGGGTCGTCCTCAGCTTCCTCCTCTTCTTCCTCAGCTTTCACTTCACATAGCTCTGGAGGTGCATGGAGGGCAGGGTTTCAGCAGGGAATACAGCTGGGCCCTTGGGCTGTCCCTCTCCCCAGTTCCTCATAGAGCAGGGCTAGCCTGGTGTAGCCAGGTGGGCCACCTGCTACAGCACTTCCCACTGCCTCCAGCTGTCCCCAGGCACCAGAGCTGCCCACAGTCACTGTCCTGCTCCCCTTGCCCTGCTCCCTACTCCCCAGTGCAGGAGTCAGGCCCTGCTCACCCCTCTGTGGGGCTCTGGGAGGGGAGGACTCACTGGGGCACACAGGCCACTAGGCACAAACTTGCCCAAATGTGAATCAAGAGACCTTTGGCTTCCTGAGCAGTCCCCTCCTTCATGGACTTCTGCTCCCTCTCCTTCCTCTTCTTCAGCAGCAACTTCTGGAAGGTGGCAATGGATTTGAGCAAGTCTTTCCCCTCTACCTCTGATGGGGGGATGACAATGCTACAATCCAAGAATTCGTTGATTGCATTAAGGAGGTCTTGGCGATCGTCAGCCATGTATGCAGCCTCATGGAAGTGCTGGAAAAGGAGCAGGGAAAAAAGAGAGGGAGAATGCTCAGACCAAGACTAAACCCAGCTACCTACAGGCTGGAAAGACAGTGCTTGCTGTGACCTTTAGAGCAACATTCTGCTCCTCCATCCACTACTGGTCTCACTACTGCCACTCTGACCCACACTCCTGAATCCTGCCTCCTGTTTTGAGGGAGAAGCTGGTAGAGCCCTAAAGCACCACAGTTATAAAGTGCAAGAACCATGACCTCAGCAGGGAGCATAAGAGACCTGGGAGTCTCCACATGGGAGACAGAAAGAGAGTGAGAAAATAGGCATCTACAACACAATGGAAGCCATGCAAAGGAAACTAGGGAGAAAAGGGGACATATTTCTGACAGCAAGAGCAGGTTAGCAGGTAAGGACTAAGGAGACCAGGCAGGGAGGTGCTGGCAAACAGGTGGAAGTGCTGCACTGCCTCTGGAACATGCCTCCAGAGAAAAGTCTGGAGGATGATGAATGAGTGAACAGCCTGTAAAGGAGGTAGGGGACAGCTAAGGTCTCTGCAGCACACAGACTCCCTGGAGCCACAGCTTCAATGTAAATGATACTGTACTCTCTCCACGGCGCCAGGACTGTGTAACCTTGCTCTGGCTGGTCTTGGCTGCAGCAGCTGGCTCTGCTCTTCCAGCAACAGGAGCAGAGATTCAGATGAATGAGGTCAGCCCACAAACACAGCACTGAAGCTGGAATGGCACCTTACCTCTTCTGGCTAAAAACACATTCTCAGCTGAGCCCCACACAACTTCAGGGAAGGAATCTTTCAGTCTTGCTGCCTCTAAAGCACTTTTTCTGATTGAGTCTTTTAATCTCCAGTTCAGTGAAAGTTGTGCAATAGTGGCAGTACAGGAAGGTTTGTTACTTGCTTATAGTTACATGGCACCAGTAGAAAGGACCTGTGAACCTCTGATGGTCTTGTGCTGAATGTTTGCAGCAGATGCTCTCAGATTGTCTTTCCTTTGCATTTAATTCCTTACCAAGATAATCAATTTTACTGCCATCTAGACAGATGGGGAACTTCTAGCAGCGTACTTGCTTGGCAGAAAAACCTTCTTGTCTCCTCATCTCTCCTATATGGATGTCCTCCTCTGTATGGATGTCCCAGCCATGGGACTCAGCTAGAAAGCTTCATCCAAACACCTGAAAACAGTCCCCAGGAACTGCTGTGTTTTTTTGTCAGTGTGGTCTGGGCCAAATGCCATGGTCACAGGCATCATTCAGCCTCCCCACCTCTCTGTGAAATGTTGATTGAGCATTGTTCCTCTAACCCTGGGTCATCCTTTTCTTCTGCTTTTACACATGGTCCCTTTCCTCACCCAGCCTAGCACACTCTGTCCCAGCCAAGCAAGTGTCTGTCCTACTCTTTCCTCTGCACTGGAGCATTCTACCTTGGCCAAGGCAGGCTGATCTTAAAAATCCCAGCTGTTCACACCTGCCTACCCCACCTGAGCCTTTTCACAGCTCTCATCTCAGGACTGTCTTCTAAGGAGTCAGCAAAGCTCCTTCACAGCATCACTGCCCATCAGCTCCTCACCTTGTCAGACATGAGGGTGGAGATTGAGCGGCCAATTTCGTGGTAGTCCATGTTGGCCTGGCTAGGTCCCAGCAGCACGAAGATGAATCTTACAGGAATTGGGACCTCCAAGACAGATTCCAGGAAGACGGCCTCATTTAGTCGGACGAAGGCCATGGTAGGCTGCTCCAGAAACTGCACACAACCTGCCAGGGGGCAATGTTTGGAGCAGAGTTAATCACTGGGGTGAGCTCTACTTCACAGAAGAGACCAGGCTTTTGGAGGCTCCTACAAGCCCTGTAGTCATGTACTTTCTCCAGACCATGGACACAGGACTGAACTTCACACTGAGGACTGCTCCAAGTGCTTCACTGATCATTCACGAGCGGTGCTATCTCCTTAAGCCTCCCAGTTAGCCCATTCTCAATCCCTTACTGATGGGCTCTACTTACACTACAAGGGGCTAAGTTTAAATTGGAAGATTGTTTCTCACTTATGGAAGTAAATCTCTTACATGTTACTTTCATCAAAAAAACTTCTAATCTCATCAAAGAACAAAACCAGGTTTGCTTGACACGACCTATTTCCCATATACCTTACTGCCTGGCAATAATTACATTCATATTCTTTAGCTCTTTATTAATTGAATCCCATATTAGCTCTGCCACTATGCTGGCTGAGAAGGATGTCAGGTTAAACAGCCTATTGGTACTGGCTCACTGTTCCTCCCTCCTTGAGTACTGATGCTATGAGCTTCTTCTGTTACTTTGTATGTTCCCTGTATTCCTAAACTTTATTTTTTTTCCAGAGGAAAGTAAGTCAGTGCTCTAAAGACTCATAGGTGCAAATGGCACATTTTGTTTTATAATGTCTGCATCTCATCAGTGCTTGGCAGTCTCCTCAGTTCCTAACAGATTGGGAAGTACTCCCGCATTCTCCAGCACACCAGCCGCTTCCTTCACATACTGAACACAAATGTTTATTGAATACTGGTATTTCTTTGGCATTATTGCTGATCTTTCTGCCATCTGTGTCCAGCAAAGAGCTGTGTTGTGTCAGGCTGGAAGGTCTGGGCCTTCTGAGATTCAAAGCAAATCCCAAGATACAGCCTTAGCTCAGAAACAAGCCAATGTTTAGTTGAGTCCTCAAAAGTGCATTTATGAACCTGATTTGGCCTCATTGTGATTAAGCATCAGTTTGGTTGAGCTGCCAAGCTTCTTTGCCTGAGCTTTTAATCTACTGGGTAGACAATGGCATTTACTTTGCTTGTAGTATAGCAGGGTTTGCTGAGAAGTTAATGCCAGCAAAGTGCCAAGAAGGAATACTCTTGCTGTCAAAAGGCACCAAGCCCACTGATGCTCAAACCTGCCTGCTCACAGCCCTCCTCTACAGAAAAATGTGTCCTGGTAGTGCTACAGTCAATACTTGAGACCTTGCCATGAGCCAGGCCCTGCTTCTGTCAACTCAAAGCTCGCTGGCACACACAGACAGCAGCCAACACCTGTCAGGGACAGGGCCAAGATGCTGGCAAGGTGTTAAGAGGCCAGACAGAGAGCAGCAATGGTCAAAGGGCAGGGTGATGGCTTGGTCATCAGTCCCTCAGGCACTACTCGCCTACTTCTGAGTTGCGAAACCAGACATTCTGTGAGCCTGGCAGGACTTCCACTAAGTTGGGCCCCAGGTCCCAGCAGCGGTGCCTATTAACCTCTTTTTTAATTTAGGAAAAGAACTACCCTGGCAGGCCATATATTTGCTATACACAAACAGAATGTGAACCATCACCAAAGGAGGGAGTGTACAGGCTCAGTCCCCAGCTGAACATGTATGAGATGACTGAATATCCCCCAGGAGTGAGGGCACAGACAACTGGGGCCACACCAGAATCTCCACTAGTCACAGGGGGATTCTACATGCCACTTCTTACCCACAAGGACCACCGTAGCCTCTGCATCTTCAGGGATTTTCTCCATCAGCTTCAAGTATTTACGATGGCCCTCAGAGTTATGAAGATGAGGGTTTTTCTGCCAGGAAAGAATACAAATAAGTAAGGGTGAAGTCCCCATGCTTTGGTCACCCTACACAGCCTTGCACCCCACTGGCACAAATGCAGCTGGGCTTGCCTTGGCTGCACACCCTTCACAGCAAGGCACCCTCACAGCAAAGGCCACCCTGCAAATGGCTGCTGCTGCCATTACATGCTCAAGCAGACATCTGCATACAGTGGAAAGCCAAAATTAGGTATCAAAATCATAATGCAGCAACAGATTTCCAGTGCTCCAGATGATCCAGGGAGCTCAGTCCTCACATTACAAGGTTTCCCCACGAAGGGGCCCAGAGGTGGTCCCCATGGCCTGCTGTCAGCCAAGAGCTGTCCCCAGAGTGTGCAAAAAGACAAGGTAACACCCCCAGGTCACCCTCACCTCCTTGCACTCCGTCTCGTTGGCCTTGGGGTCAGCCATCTCAATGCGCTCTTCCCCCATGAGGGGCACGCACGTGTCTGTGGTGTGGTTGTGATGGTGGTTCCCCACGATGGAGTTCATGCTGGAGCTGGAATGGTTCCTCGGGAAGAAGCCCTCTTTCTCATCATTGGGGTGGCTGAGGGAGAGATGGCATGAGGGCATCTGCCTCCCTTGCCACCTGGGGCTCAGAAATAACCCCTGGGCCCTGGGAGCCCACATCCATGTCCACCCACCTGTGCTTCAGCAGCAGGGCACGCAGCACGTTGGCTCGATCTTCTGCCCTGATCTGGTCAGAGATGATCATGGTCTCCACCATGAGGTGAGCAATGCCAGGCAGAGTGGTCTGCTCCAAGTCAAGGAGGATGGCACCTGCCAGCAATGAGAGGAAGAGCCCTGCTCCTAGAGTGCAACACTCCCCATTGCATTCACACTCTGAAGACACAGCTGTTCCACCAGGAGCCAGGTTTTGGTTAGAATACAGATTCAGCTAAGAAATGCCCAAGTCCAAGTTCCCCATGTCCTTTCTGTAAACCCCTGCCCCAAGAGAACTTGAAAGCTCCATGGTGCAGTGGTAGTTCCGGTACCTCATTTCATTTCATTTCATTTCATTTCATTTCATTTCATTTCATTTCATTTCATTTCATTTCTCAGTCTCCCATTCTGACCAAACTTGCCTTTCCACACCAAAGATAGGTCCAAGACCTGCTGGCCAAGGCACAGCTGGGTGTTGCAGCTTCCATGTGCCTGAGACCAGTGAAGCAGAGCGTGGAACCAACACGGGCACCCTTGGGCTAATGCAAGCCCTGCCAAACAGGCAGAAGGATGTCTGTCTCCACAGACCCTGCATGAAGCCTGGACACAGACACCGTTTCAAACCTCCAGTGAGGGACCTAACAGTGACAGAAGCTATCCAGCAATACTTGTCCTAGATCAAGAGACAAACCTTGGACTGCCCTTCCTCACTCACCGTGGGCAATAGTCTTCCTGAGCTCCAAAAGACTGCGGAAGGACAGTGAAGCCACATGGGGTTTCCCCCACCTTGCTGTATCCTCCTCCACATTCTCCTCAAACTTGATCCAGCGGGCTGTCTCCCTCCAGTGCATCTCCTGGTTCTTATCCACCACCAGCTCATTCAGCTCCACAAACACCTAGTGTGGATTACAGTGAGGACATGAGAGGCATACAGACACACTACTGAAACAAACCTGCCATAGTTTAACCAGAGGTTTACTGCACAGAAGCAGCCAGGATAAATATCACTGACAGCATGGCAGGAACTTTCAACAGCACATGGAGCACCAGAAAGCTCCAAGTCACATGGTGTGGGCAGAAAGGAGAGAATGATGCAATGCTGCACCCCTTTCTTCCAAAATACGGCAATTTTGTCCTCTACCTTATTCTTGGTTTCCCCCTAAATTTCCCACACTTACCAGAGATAGTGATGTTACTGTGCTGCCAACTTCCACAACATCACCATTTAATGGCGACTTTTAATGTCTCTCCTAAGGTCAAAGCTTTGTGGTTTCAGGGAAATCTCCACTTATACTGAAAAAAGTGTATTTTCAGCTCTCCTGATAACAGATAATAGCTTGAAATATCCCCCTCAAGGTCATGTAAAAAATTAATTATATTGAAACACATTTATCACTTAATAAATTGCATGTTTCTAGTCCTGATTTATGGCTTCTGAACAAGTGTGGGAGGACAGCACATGGATACCTCATGAGGCTTTCTATCCAACTTCTTCTTCTTCTTTTTTTTCTTGACAGATGGAGTAGATGCTAATTTTTTGCTTGTCCTGGTGATCTGACTCCGAGATGGTTTTTTCATCAGATGCCTCCTCACACCCGGGTTATCTTCAAAGCGGTGGCCTGAAGACATAAGAAAGGAAAAAAGGCCACCAATTTGTCTAGTGGGTATACTCTGTCTGGCAGGGAAACACATCCAAGCACATACTTCTCTCATTAACTTAGGTTACCAAAGCCTGGCAGCTGGAGAACTCACCATCATCCTCCAGAACTCTGAAAATCCTTCCTGCCTCATCTGCCTACTCTCATCTCTTCCAGATGTCTGTGAGCTAACATTTTCACAAAGGCTTCCTCCTAGGCTGCACATAGACTTGGGGCTTCATCACAAAAGCTTTTACTCATGGTACTCAAACCAATGGTGTGGGAATCCTCCCCATATTCCCCCAACAAAAAGCAAACTGCAGCCTTGCCTGCACAGTTCTGCACCCACACAGCAAAGGAAGGCACCTGGCTGGGCCTCACCTCTTGCACCAGGCAAAGGCCTGGTGTTCAGCAAGCACAAAGGGCAGTGAAAGGGAAGGATATTTAGCTGCTTGTCTGGGAGACATAAGGAAATATTAATGTCTGTTTTATTTAATTGTGTGGTGAGACTATAGGACAACACTGCAGCCTGGGGAAGCAGTGATAGCTTTGCTTTACTGCCAGCCTCTGAGCCAGCTGCTCTAAGCAGCTGTAATGCCCTGGGAAAGGTCTGTGTTAGAGACCGGCTGGCTGAGGCAAAGTCTCCCTTAAAGCCTTAACAAAGCCTGTTAAGGCTGGTTCTACAGACCCATCACTATGCTGCTGGCTAGCCAGTGCCCACCAAAATGCAGCCACAACCAATCCAGCCTTTCTGCAGTGCCAGAGAAACAGCACCTGGGCAACAGCCTAACAGGGAGAATTTCCCTGGACACTACCCAGAGACAGCAAGTGTATCTTTCTCAGCATGGACAACCCATAGGAATGTGGAAAGCCTCAGAGCCTCAGATGATGGGCAGGCTCACCCAGCTAGATTATGGAGTCAGGCCTTTTGCTCAGCTTCGGTCCACTGAGGTTTGCTGGCCATGCTTATAAGACAATGCCAAGGTCTTCTCAAAGACAGCTATCCGTTGGCTGGGGTGAATATTCTGTCTGCACATATCTTTCTGCACTTAGCTCCAAGACCTGCAGCTTTCAGGGTATGAGAGACAGTAAAAAGCACAGGGTTTTAAGTCTGAGTGGTCTCTTCGATGTTGCAGAAAAATATCTGTACACCTCTGGCATGGAAAGACACACTCAGCATCAGGCCAGGCATACCATGGCCTTGCACCTTGGAAATCTGGGTCACTAAATTAAATATAAAATGAATCAATACTAAGCCTCAGGGCATTTTCCCCCATTGGCTGCCCTGTTGATGCACGTCCTGCTGATGGCGGGACTCCTCCCTGCTCCACTTACTGCTCTGCAATGTCAATAGAAGCCAATAACTGCCCAATAACCACTATGAGTGTTTCTGGGAACTGGGCACGTGTGGGGCTTCTGTGGAGTTTCACATGGATTTCTCAGTTCCTGCACACACAGCAGCCACTTCAGCACACTCATTATGAGCTCATGCATAAAACAAGCAGTCCACCAGGCAGATGATCTTGGTATCTGGCACCTTTGCTCCAATCCCCAAAGCTTCTGATTCTCCTATGCATCCTGTGACTCCTCACTGGAAAACCGGGGGTAGAGTGCACTCTGCCCAGCAAGACAGAGCACAGCAAGCTTTCCTCACAGCAATGACAACTTATTACACAGTGCTCTTCAACAACAGCCCTAGAAAGCATCCACAGGCATCTAGTCTTAGCCAGAAACAGCTGGGGGACAGATAAAAAGCAAGGAGGCATGTTTCCTGACAGCACCTCCAGTGACTCCCACACTCACTGACAGGGGCAGGAATCAGAGTGCTGCATTATCAGACAGCATCAGTGAAGACACATCTCCAGAGACCTACCTACAGCAGACTGAGGAGAGATCTGCTTTGCTGCTCTTCCTTGGCAGTGTTTGTACTCATTGAGATGTCAGCTGGGGGATACCACTCATAGGAGCAGGGTGGGCACCTGATCTTAATTTAGGAGAACCACTGGCTTTGAGAGTCCCATGCACAACCCAGCTGAAGTGCTCCAGGCTGCTCTACAGAGACCCTTTCTGTGTCCTGTCAGATTGGTGCTCTCCCCAGGGAAAGTCAAGCTCAAGAGGGCACCTAAATGTGAGGTCCTTATTCATGACAGGACCTTAGACTGAGACCAAAGGGTGATATGCTCAGGGCACAGGTCTGTCCTTCTTGCTTGAAGCCAAACTCCACAGGGAGTACTGCTCTTGCTGTAGCTCCTCTTCAGTGTTACATGTGTAGCACTCTTCCAGGATCCGAGTGTGAAGACAGTGACAACACCAGAGGATAGAGAGCAATTCCTATGGTAGCTCCACTATAATGAACTGGTATGTCACCCTTCCACACAGCATCTTTTACAGTCTCTTCCAGAAGATGATCTCATGATGTTAGCTTCCACAGTACGTTTCTTCAGATTATCAAGTTCCTTTTCCACCAGGTTAAATATGAATATGACAAATATGACTGCACTGGTTAAAGTCCTCCCCATGAATGCTTCTGCTAGTAGGCAATTGCCTTCAATTTACACCATAGCTCCTCCTCTCCTTCCATTTCCCTCAATCCACAAGAAGGAAGAGCAGAAAGAAGCATCGGAGTATTTCTATCAGTACTAGAAAGCAACTTGCTATCCTGGCATGACAGGGATAATGCACACTACCCATATACCCCAATGGATAAGTTATAGCAAGAAAAAAGAGATTTAAAACTCGGACTCTTGAAATATATAAAAAGAGATTTAAAACTCAGATTCTTGAAATATTTAAAACTAGACTAAATTAAATGTTAATCAACATCCTGTAATGCTGGCTTCTGGCAAAAGCAACTGCCCTGTCCTGCACAGAGCCCAAGTCTCTCCCGGCTGATGGCAAAGTTCAGTGTGATAGGGATGGCTCATCCCTGCTGCCAACCAGCTGTCCAGGGACTCTCCCCATGCCCCAAACACTTAAAAGAATGCAAGGAGACCAAGAACTCCATTCTGTTCAAAAGCAAATGGATTCCTCCTGGATCTGAGTTGGTCCTGGAAGAGGCAGTGCCATGGAGTGAATAGCTGGGCAAGTGGCACTGGCTGAACGTGAACCGGCTCCGCACAAAACAGACTCTGGTGCCATGTCTGACTCTGCCATACCTCTCTGTAGGATTAATCCACAATGTGGATTCATTATACAGAAATAATTAAGAGTTGACTGCACAGTGCACCTGCAATATCAGCTGTAGCAATCAATGAATGTGTTAACTACTAGAAAAGCAAATTTCCCCACTTTTTAAGTGATGCATTATCACACCTTGCAGAGTGATCTGCCCCTTCTACCTTCCCAAGAATAGCCATGTTTTCCAAGGTGAACCTTAAACAATTTCTTCACACCTTTAATTTACAGTTCATTCAGCTTGGGACAGCTGATGGGACCAATTTGCTCCAGGTTTCTATTTTGAACTTTGCTACTATTATATGCTCTATCAATTTACAGTAACACACAGCAGACTTGTTACTGTAACAGCCAGAAGCTAATCCCCACTTGCTGGTCCCTGCAGAAGCACATACGCAGACATTTTTTCCCTGAAGGTTTGTAAAGATGGAACAGATGACAAGGAGAACATGATGCTGGGACCGGAGGCAGAGATCAAACAGTCTGTGGCAGAGGCAGCTGAACCAAGGCATCCTGAGCTCTTGTTAAGATCACTCTGCTTTCCCACTCTTTGGTGTAAAGCTGTTTAGTGAGCTAGTTCTGGGACATCACCCTCCCATGTGCACTCCTAAAATCCCTTGTAAAATTAACATATGATCCAGATGAGGACATCTGGACAACCATGTGTGAGCCATGGCTATGAACAGTATCACTCCCAAGGTGGGGCACCTTTTAGCATCACATACCAGGGAATAACCCCTGTGAGAGATGGGAGTGAGGCTCTGGTATCTGCATGGTCTCTGAGACAGTTCAGAGATCACTCTGCAAGGGATGTGACAGTAGAGAAACAGATTCAGAGAACAGGAAGACATTCTTGACTCTCATGACTCCTATTCTCTCCTCCTCTGCTTTTCCCACTCTTGCTTCCTTCCTTCCTCTTTTCCCCCCTTCCAGGCATTCCAGTGAGCCTGCCATCAAGTAGTTTCACTGCCATGCTCAAAGACTAGGTTATTATTTTTCTGGGCAATCAGGCTGTGATGCAGAGCTGAGAACCTGATACCCACCTCGACTGTCAGATCCGCACCTCGACTCAAATGCCAGCAAATAAAACAGCAGCACACTGTCACCTTGTGCTACAAATGGAAAGGGAAATCTCTTTGTCTTTATACACACCTCAGAGCAGCTGATTCTTCTCTGCCCATGGCACAGGGCACATCCTGATAAGCACAAACAGCAAGATGCAGCTGCCTCTGGAGCTGCTCGAGCGAGAGACACACAGGAAAGCACCCCAGCACTATAACATAGATCGGTACTAAGACCTCACACAGACACTGCTACACAGGCATCAAGCAGCTCCTCTGGTGTCCCCAAACACACAGTGGGGCAGACTGTACTTCCTCCAAAGAAGACCAACCTGACACAGAGAGGGTACAGACAACAAAAACAGGAACGGGTTATGCACTGTAGCTGGGGGCTCTGATCTACAGCTGCAATCATGGGGTCACTGCTCTGGTACTTACAGGTGGGCTCCCCGCCTGGGTAGCCCAGATGGTTTCTGATGGCCTCCCATAAATCATAATCTTCAAAATTGAAGGCAAATTCGTCAAAGTCCTCATAGCCGAGTGAGTTGCGAATACAGGTGCTTATCACTACCTCCGGGCTGCTGCCCCCTTCTGATTCCTTCGCTGGCTCCTCTGTCTCTTGAAGGGTTGTCATTTTGTCCTTGTGAAGGTCAGGGGTCAGGTGTCATGAGCAACACGCCTTCAGGTGAGGAGCCAGGATAGCCAGGCTGATGTGTGGAAAGCAAGCTGCCCCCCTGGGGGGCATCAACAGAGCCCTGGGGCCAGCCCCGGTGCCTCGCTCTCCTGCTCACAGGGCATGAAGGTGCCGGCTGCAGCAGCCCTGAGGACTGATGATGTTCCAGGAAGACTGGCTCCACCCAGGTATGCTTCTGTGGGGGGCTGCCCCACCAGCTCCTCCAGAGCAGGGTCCTCGCTTTTCTGTGGGGTCTTGTGCCAGATGCCCGGGGATGCGGCACCCGTGGCCCGGGGACAGCCAGGCTGTGTGTGCAGCACCGCTTCTCTCCCTCACTCCCCTCTGGTGTCTCCCTCCCTCTCCAGCCTGCAGAGCAACCTATTGAATTCTCCATGTCCTCGGGCCCGGAGCGTGCATTTCCATGACGTCTCTTCTCTCTGTCCTCGTGCCACGCACAGGGGCAGTCCCCCTCTGAGGCGCTCCGGAGGAGGCAGCCGCCTCTGCCAGGAGAGCAGAGGAGAGGGGAGGCTCACCTCAGGTTTACTGCAATACCAGAGCTGGCAGCGTGTCACACAGAGGGCTGATCGCTGGGAAAGTGTGTCAGAAGAGGAGAGAGCTGAGTCTCAGGGAAATTCTGGGAGCCCTGAACTGGAGAGGACAGGGGAGTGGGTGGAGGAGCAGGCATCCATGGGGTAGGTGGAAATAGAGATGCTGAAAACATGAGGATCAGTGCTGTGGACAATGCAAAGTTGACAGAGATGAGACACTGTTGGAAAAGAAGGACCTGGGGAATAGGAAGGTGAGGACCCGGTCCTTTGGCTGTTAGGGGAGAGCAAGAGAAGCACAGGACAAAGGGAGACACACACTGGTAATGCAGGTAGTATTGTAAAACCTCACTTTTCATGCCATCCAAGTCAGCAGATGCCAGCATCTGGGCTTCGGCCTCGTCTGTGGGGACACGCTGGTACGCCGCACTCTCCACGGTGGTCATGCTGCCGATGCACATCCTCTCCTTCAAGTCATAGGTGACCCGCTGTCCACTTGCCACCTGGCCCCACGCCTTGCGCTTCTCCCACCCACGTGACAGACGCTCTCGAGGCCCAGGGGGGCTGTAGGAACCAAAAAGACTGACAGTAGTAAGCAGAGTGAATGAGAACGGGCCCCCATTAGTTAGGGTCCCATGGCCCAGCCCTGACCAGTAAGTCCCTAAGGAGCAGGGCCAGGAGCCATCTCCTGCAAAACCTAAAGGATGTTCCTTCTGCTCCTCCTCTTCCCTACCACAGAGTGGGATCAGCTTGTGCTCAGAGTCAGGGACCTACCCCTGATTTTATGGCCTCATGGTCCCCTCCTGGGGCTTCCCAGCTTACAGCTGAGCATGACACCCTAAGTTAGCTGGGAAGAAGGGTAATCCAGGTTGCAGCCCAGTGCCTCTAACCCTGCACAATGGGGATCCCATGGACCCACGGAGGTTGCAAGAGTCCCATGGAATCATTGAATCACCAGAGAGCAGCCCTCTTGCTCACAGATGCTCTCCCTCTAGGGCCCCTGTCCCTTGTAACTCAGCAGGCAAGTTCAGGCTAAGCACAGCCACTACCCCTGGGGACAGACCCTGTGCAGTGACTTTGAGCTGGAGAGAGCAGCAGGCACCTTGGTATCGCTCACCTACCTGTGGAGAGAGGCAGGGCCCTTGTCCTGCAGCAGGTCAGCAAAGCGAGGCATGGGGGATAGGATGCCACACTCCTCCTCCACGTGGAACTGTGCAGGAGCCAGAGCACTGCTGGACTCCTCCTCATCGCTGCCAACGGTGAACTGCAGAGACAACAGTCCTGACAGCAAGGGCTGGGCAGACAGCCTTCACCCCCGTCCTTGGCACACAGATCCTCCCCAGAATGGGCCACAATGACTTCCCCCACATGCCCCACACCCTGGGACTGGTCATATTGAGCCCTCAATTATACTATAAAGAACAGATACATTGATATTCCCCCATGGGTCTTACAGCCCCAAAACACCCATGCACACCCACCAAGCAATGACTTACCTGTCACTGTCCTTTGATGGCCATCTCTTCTAGGCAAGGACAAAAACACTCTTCCCACAATACTGCACAGCTACAACTTCTTATCCCTGAGCAGCACACTTGCTGGTACCCTCCTACAACCTCCCCCCAGATTCCAAGCCCCATACAGATAGGCATGCCCTGGCCTTGCCTTTGGTTTGCTTGGGGACTCCAGCTTAGGGGATTTGTCCTTCCCACGAGCTTCGGTCTCAGACTCTGCAGAGATTTCTTTCTCCTGGACCTCCTCTGCCTCAGATTCTCCTTCTTCCTCTTCTTCTTCCTCTTCTTCCTCCTCTTCTCCTCCCTCCTCGTCCTCTTCCTGGATGGTGGGGGTGACCTCTGAGGGAGGTATTGAGGTTTTCTTCTTTTTCCTCCTTCTTTTTTTCCTCCTGCTGGCACGGGGTGGCCTCTTTTGGAACTTGAGGGCAGAAGGGAGGTGAGTGGAAAGGGGATGATGGATGTGGTGCGAGGTTTGGCGGTGGACTGAGAGAGAAAAAGAGAGTCAGGGGCAGGAAGAGGCTGGGAGGAACCTGCCAGGCGCCCCTCCAGGAAACAGCATGGTCTGAAGATCAAGGGCCAGGAAGGGCAAGGAGAGCCACCAGCCCACAGGGACATAGCAAAGCTCTTTCAGTGATGCAGCAGGCCGTGTCCAACCTGGGGTTGGACAGAGCCCCTGTGCAGTGCCAAACCATCCCAACACAGCTCCACTGCCCTAAGGAAGGCAGGACTCCTCTCCTTGTGTTGCCAAAAGCCATTTTCATGGTTGTGCAGAGCTGCAGTGACTCTCCACAGGCAACATCCCCTTCCTAAACATGGGAAAATGTTTCTTGCATCCTCAAACAAGCAAGATTTGGGCCCTTCACAAACTTTATAGGAATATTACTTAGTGGTTAGGCCATGTCTTAGTGGCAGACTTGCTAGGTTTACTTTAGCTGGACCTGATGATCTTAAAGGTCTTTTCCATCCTAAATGGCAGTGCTTTCTTTTCTGCATAATGTTTCTTTCAGTTGAATAGATGTAGCTTATTTATCCCCCAGGCTTTGACAGAAAGTTCCTTTTACACAGCCACAGGAACAACAATGCAGATGCAACCTAAGTCCATATCCCAGGTACTTTGAGGGTATGCATCTACCAGCCTCTGAAATTCAGCTTCATTTAGGAGGCTGTCTTTTAAAAACCAGGGTAAAGAAACAGGGCAGAAGGACTTTTCTTTAAACTAATCTACAAAGAGAAATTCATACAGACTTGACCTGGGTGTCATGGGAATTACAGCATGAGAAGAAATTAAGGGCATTTCTGAGCCTTTACTCCAAAACAAAGGCAATGCTCCAGGCAGGGAACAGGGTAAGCTCAGCATCCCACTGTGAGAGAAAGAGAAGCCATTGCTGGCAGGGCTAGGTGCAGGCACAAAGCCTCCCACAGACAGTCTGCAGGATGCACAGGTCCTGGGGCTGCACCCAGAGCGGCTGAAATCAGGGGGGCACCAGCACCTTGGCAAAGGGGTGTTGCTCGGCAGCTCTTCCTGAGGAATTGTTTCCAGTCTGTTTTGATTTGGTTCCTTCCCAGCTTTCCTGTGACATGGCAGCAAAATCTGTTTATAGTGAAAACTACCTTCAAAGGACATTTTCAATGTAGGCTTTAACCTTCTCCCTGGGAGAGCCAGGCAGGTTCATTGTTCTGCTGTCATGTTTCCTTTCCTTTGGTTTCTCAAGTCTTTTTTCCCTTGTTTCCCCCCTTGGGAATAGCAGGAATATTTCACACATCCCCCTGATTCAGAAGAAGCAGCTTGTGGCAAGATTAGAGGAGATTTAGAATGGTCAGAATCTGCAAATTGGAAAGAGTTTGGGCTCTTTATAAACACTTTTCTCTCAAAAGTGCTTGTTTCTTTGACTTAACTGGGTGTACACTATTTCACTCACAAGATGTGGCAGAAAGACCCTCCTGTTCTGCTGCTATACTTCTACAGCATGCCACAGGTCAGGCACAAATTCCTAATATAAGAAGCAAGGAACACCCCAACTATACACACTGTACACACAAAGCTGCTGGTGAGGACACAGCCCATCTTTCCCTTCTGACTTGTTCACTTCAGCCCAAGACAGAAACATTTATGTTTTGGAAGGAAACTTCCCTTGGGCTGCAGGGAAGAGCAGCGATGGGTGTGATCTGGCACAGAAGAGGGAAGCACTTCTCTTCACCCCTGCACTCAGCCCTCCTCGTGTCAACTGATCACATATCCACAGAGGTGGTCTGGTCTGGACGTGGGAAAAACACACCTCTCCCAAACACAAAAGGATTCATACCTCCCTATTCTTCCTCCTTGTCCTCCTGTACATCCAGTCCCTGTCCTCCCTCCTTGCTCCCTTGCACTGCCTGCCTGTATGGAAAGTTACTGCCAAACTAGTGTCCCAGATGTTTGATTACATTTCTTGGTGAACTTGATACAAGAGATATGAAAAAGTAATTTGGATAGAGAGCCCAGAAGGAAGAGCCTACATATTAGGAATTCCTGGCTTCAACTAGAGCAGGAAACATTTCTAAGCCAAGAGAGCATTCACCTCTATGGGCTGGTATGTTATCTTTAAAAGTCTAATGACCTAACCAGATCTTCCAGCTTTATGAATAAGAACTGCATAAAACTTTTGATAACCAGGGTTGATGTAGTCCTAGACAACAGAAATAAATCAGGAGTTCAGAGGAAAACAAGCTTGATTCTGACAAAAGAAAAATTACTCTCCTATTAATAAGGAAAAAAACCCCAACCCCAAACAGTACAAATCTCTAGTCAAATTTCCAAAAAAGCTTCTGCCATGCATGCTCAAGCAGATCATCCATGTCCTCCAAGCCAACCCGCACACCTGTGCACACAGGCAGAGCTTCTGAGCAGGTAGGTCCTACGGGCACAGGACAGGATTTAACCCACAGCAAAGCTATCAGCACCTTGCAGCCATGTGCACGAGTGACTGTGAGCCCAGATGGGAAGTATTATTTGAATGGAACTCCATAGAGAAATGACACAGGCAAAAACCCAGCAGCTGAGGTGCACTACAGCAACAGACTTTTACCAGCAAGCTTTTGTAACAGCCATTGGAAATGAGTGGCCAAGCAGAAAACAGCCTGGTGATGTACTTGGGACATAATGTTCCCAAGGTTGTATCCCATCAGAGTCAAGCTGGAAAAGAAGCACTATGTGACTGTGGAGAGCCACCGACTGGGAAAATCTCCCAACAATTGCTACTGTCTGCCACACAAACAGCTGCTGAATGGGGGCCTCTTCCTGCCCTTCACTGATGCTACTACAAGGTAACATTACCCACCTACACCAGGCAATAGCTTATGGTGACTCTTGTAGGTACATTCTCATTTAACACGCAAAGCGACTTTGGGCAGACCAGTTTCCTTCATAATGAAAGAGCAGTTAGAAGAATAGATATGCTGCTGAGATGAATTCAGGTGAGATAACTACAGCACTTTAAATTCACACTCCATTTTTTCTTTTGCAGTTCCTTTATTTGATCAAATAAGCCCAATGGATTCTTGAGTGCAATTTAGAAATACACAGGCATGTCTGACTGGAGCCATCTGCTTTCAGACTGAGGAGGACAGCCTGGCTTCTGGTCATATTTGGATGCTCCTTTGCAGCCACATGGAAGAAAAATTGTTTTAAACTGGAAATTTCAGCTTAAGGAAATAGCTGCAGAGGTCTCAGAGACTGGTCTAGGAGGTGAGCAAACACCCCGGGCTGAGCTACGCTGCTGGGTGGGTTGTGCAGTAGCTGTGCCTATGGAGACAGAGGAAACAGGAACAGACTGGAAACAGGCCGTGGGCACTGGTGCTAAACTGTGTGTACACAGCACCTTGGGAACACTCTGGAGGAAGGAAGTGAATAGCAAGCTAATACAATCTGCAGTCCTGGCACAAGGCTGCAGAGCAGGTGGGGCTGAGTAAGGGCTGGTGGTAAGGGTGGAAGAGGGTATAATGTTTCAAAACCTACATACATTCAAAATCTCTCTCACTGTAGCTGCGACTTTGCTTCTCCAGATTGCTTGATGCTGACTTGCTTATCAGGTCCCCAAATCTCTCGATTGACAAAGTCTTATCCAAGTCCTCATCGTCCTCGGCACCAGGAGAGGCTTTCTCTGCGTCATCTCTGCCCTGCACAGAAACCGCCAGGTAAGAATCAAACACGGCAGACCCCTAAAGCCCTCTGGATCCTCCTGCCCTTCCAACAGTGCCAGCTTGCTAAGGAGCAGCAGGCTCCATACAACAGGCCTGGGGCATAATTTCTCATGTAGAGGCACAGCTTTGCTCAAAACCAAGTGCCAGAACAGACCAGCAAGCTCCAAGGCACACTCTGCAGGGATACCTTAGTGGTCCTCCACACCTCTCTTGAGTGGCTGGTATCAAGGGATTTTGCCAGTGCCTGTTTTTCCCATCAGAGGAAATGCATAGCTTTTGTTTGGCTGGAATTTCTCTCTCCTCACATTTAACTGCTGCCCTCTGGTCTTCCCTTTGCCCAGTCTGCCATCTCTCTCATTCTCAGACCTCCTCTGTATTTCCCAATGGGAAACAGCATTCCTGCTCTGGTGAGCTGTCCTCGGGTCAGTGACTGCCCTGTGCCTTCCCACCTCCCCTCCACACACCTAGGGACTCCCTGTTCCTCTTGGATGCCTTCTTCAGACTTTTCTGCCCATTTTCCTCCTGTTTCAGGCAATGGAAACTTCTCTGCCTTCTGCTGATGGAAGTGCCCTGAGATGAGCATCACCAGGTGTCCCTTGGCCTTTCTTTCTTTCTTTCTTTCTTTCTTTCTTTCTTTCTTTCTTTCTTTCTTTCTTTCTTTCTTTCCTTCTTTCTTTCTTTCTCCTGAGCAGCTGCAGCTGGTAAAATTTTCCATCAATATAGCCGAAATACCAGCGCGGAGCTGTTGTGGACTCCCGTGTTTCCATGGAAACAGGAGGAGGCCCAACTGTGACAAATCTGCTAGGCAGAAAAAGGGAGCAAGGCAGCTTTAGCAGAGAGATCCCTCTCCTCACATCCCTGCTCTTAGCTGTGGCCTAGGAGCAGCTTTGTATCTGTGGGTGAGACTGCTTCTCCTCTCACCTTAGCACAGGTGTCCCAAGCCCAGCCTAAATGGGGATAACCTATTTTCAAGCTGCTCGGCTCCCCCTGGCACTTGTGAACCCTACCCAATGGCATGTGAAGGCACAGGGACCTCACAGAGCAATCTCTGGCCTTTCCTGGGCCACAGTTTGCTGTCTGCGTGGAGAGGATAGGGGGTCATGGGCAGCCTCGGGGCACGCTTCGTGCAGACCTGTGCCCAGTAAATGCAGCTGTGTCTCCTACTGCAGCACGCTGCCAGGACACCAGCCCTGCTCTCAGCCGGCAGGAGCACGGCCCCGGGGAAGACACGGCCCCACTGCTGCTGGATTCCCACCTCACCTGCTGCAAGTCGATGAAGACATCTCCTATGGGAGGGGACTCTCCAGCTGCCATTTTGGTTCAGGACCTAAGGGCCTGGGCAAAATATCAACCCTTCTCTTTCACCGGCAGGCACCCAGCAAACCTGGAGAGTGGCATAACCTGTGGAGAGAGGGCAGGACAAGGGAATGTCGTGGGAGACTGCCGGCCAGTGCCCTCAAGCCCCTGGCTCCTGATCCACAGGTCACCTCACCAGCCCTTGGAGAACCTCCCTGGCATCACTAGGACAGGCCTGTCCCCAACAGTGTGCAGGGGCAAGTGGCCCAGCCCATGCTGCTTTGTCCACCAGCTCCAGCTGATCAAGGATAGATGGAATCCTGTCCTTCTCTGAAAGGTCAGAGGGGCCAATGGAGACAGCAGCTATACGTAGCTCCTGCATGGGCTGTGCAAAAGAAAGAAAAGCTTCCTGTTCAGCCACGTCTACAGCGGCACATCTGTGCAAAGCTGGGGTGTGACTGACCACCAGGGAAAGAAAAAGCTGGAGAGATCAGGTGCTGGGAGTACATGACAGGAGCAGGCAGCTGAGTGGTCTCATGGCACCTAGCTTTAACTGGACAGACCCCAGAAATGGACAGAAGGAACCACAGAGAGAGCAGTGCAGACCACAGAGATAGCACAAGGACAAACAGCTCATCATTCAAATGCCACACACAAAACAACATGTGTTACAGGCAAAGAGACCAACCTTCAGCCTGCAGATCTGTGCCCTGTCAGCACCAGCAGGGCTAAAGGACACACAAGTCCCTGAGGACAGCATGAAGGATCAATCTGCTCAATATCCAATTACAGGTGAGGAAGGCAAAGAGGTGCCATGATTGACAAGGACTGGGATACTGGGATACAGGCTAACACAGAAACATCTCTGGTCAAACCACCTACAGCAGCAGCACAGCCTAAGCAGCATGGGCTACACCCCAGGAAGAACTGGAGATGGTACAGAGACTGGCACTGGGAAGACACTGATCCCCAAAAAATCGTCTGAAACAGAGAAGATGTAAGCACATACACAGTGATTTGGGCACAGGGAAAAGCACATTGTCCTCAGCTCCCAGCACAAGAAAAGGGATTCACTACATTCACTAAAATTACAGGGATAGAATACAAATGAATTCAAAATTGGCAAAACATTTTTTTTCAGTGATGTCATCAAGGAGCAAAATACTGCAAAGTCAGAGGACGGCTTAGCCAAGTCTCTGGTAACAAGTTGTATCTATGACAAAGAAAATTAAGAGAAGTTAAACTCATCTTTCAGAACAAGTTATTCTCCAGCTACAAAAGCTTTGGAGCAAGCATGTGTCCTGGCTATCTGCTGAGGGGTTTCTTACTATCTCATCTGAAGAACCTTGCATGGGACACTGTTCAAGACAGCTGACTAAAACACTAAAGATCGTCTAATGATGAAACCAGTAAAGCTATCATCCCTTCTGTCTTTGAAGATCTCCAGAAGGTCTACAGTCTGCTTACTCTGCCTACATGAAGAGCTTATTCAGACCAAAAATCCCAGGGCCATCTGTAAGGTAAATTTTTGAGGAGCTAATCTGACCACTGATGATGGATGCTCCTTTGCTCCACCTTCCTAATTATCAGGAACAAGGTAAAACATAATGGAAGAAACCCCTGAAACACATCTCATTGGATTCATCACTAATTTCATCCTCAGTAAGAACTCAACAGCTCAAGAGAAATAGGCTGCCAAGACAGACAAACAGCAAATGAAGCATCCAGGCCATCCTTTTTGTAGGAGACATCATAGATAAAAGGTTAACACATGGCTTTTTTGGTTTTTTTGCATTTAATTCAAGAAGAGGGTGTAATTCCATGAAAGCAAACAGCAGTACATTTGAAACTGAAGGCAGGGAACATTTTATTCCAGTGGGAAGAGCTGGCAGGGGAACCTCATTTTGCAGGGCCATGGCATCACCACTGTTAAAGAAAGGATTAGATATTTTTAAGGAACAGAACATTCACAACTAGAGAGTGACTGCAAAAACATGTTGCAAGCACAATAACTTAGGGAGTAAAAAGATAATAGGGCTTTGGACAGCGGCTCCTGAAGAGGCAGAATCATGAGACCCAGCAAAATGGTAAAGCTAATTTAACAAAAAATGCTAATGCTCAGCTTCACCTCTGTGCAACTAACATGCTTTGTGGGACCTTTAAAGTAAACTAAAAACTATCAGTGGTGCTGTGAAGCAATGTGCTTTGTTTCAGGTCAACCTTAGGGTATGTCTGAAGCAAGGCAGAGGCTCCAAGCACATTTTGTGCTCTGGGAGGGAAGAAATCCACATCCTGAAGAACTGCTGGGTGCAACATACTCTGCTGACACCAGCTTTGTAAGACTTAGGCTGAGTTTAAAACTACACCCTGACTGTCTAAACTAAGTTAAAAGGGAGCGAAAATCCAGCACTTACTCTTTCTTTACCCACCAAAGCAGCACATTCAGAACTATGCTAAAGACATCACTCTAGTGAGGCTCAACAGCTAAAAGCCAGACAGTTACAGTAGCAGTAAGACAGCCCTGGGTGGGGCCTTGCTTTTAAAATTTCAGAGGGATTGGGAGATACCCACAGGGTTTCCATCAATGCACCACTCAGCACCCTGTGAAAGCAAGATGCAATGTGTGGACCCTCCCCCCCCCCCCCCAAGCCAGCAAGACTTGGGGCCCAGCTGTTGAAAGGCTCTGATGCTTTGGGAACAAAAGAGGGGTGAGGATGAGAGATTCTAACCCTACCAGCTCTCCTGTTTCTGAAGAACAGAGAGCGCCACAGCCTGAAAGCACTGGTGCTCCCCTTCTGCACATTCACGGCTGGCCATGGCCACTAGAGGCCACTTGCCCCTTACTCCGTGCCACCTCTGGAGGAAGGCAGGATGGACACCTACCGGGATCCTGCCTGGCGTTCCTATCACCCTCAACAGATGGAGTTCAGAGAAGAGCAAAATTTTGCCCATGGGCCAGAGGGATTGATTTATAAGGAAAGGTTGGGAGCTAATTTTGTCTAGCACAATATGGGATGACTAAGATGGGGAGGGGACAAGCCAGCAGTCTGGAAAGATCTCAAGCATATAAAACACAACTAAAGATTTTTTTTTGTCAGCCATCCTTTCAAAAAGAGACTTAAGAATGTGTTAAAATTTAAAATAGAAACTTAAAAGGAGTATCAGGGAGAATTCTTCTAATAAGCATGATGCTGAAATACACAGCCTGCTGGCATCACTGCCTTGGTTGCCATAAGAAGAGCACAAGACAAAAAGGGAAACTAAAAAAACAAACCGCTAAATAAAAGGAAATGACTTATACCTTCATCCTACTGTATCTCCTGGTTATGGGGAGTACGTGATTCAGCATTCCCGCTAGAAGTAATTTTCAGTAATAGAAGCATCATGCCAGCAGGCCAGATTCGAAGGCAGGCCAGAAAAATCACAGCCTGCCAACCTGTGTGCACTCACACATCCCTGCTCTCTCCACAAGCACATCAGTAAACAGAGCTGGCTCACATCAATCACCATACCTTGTACTGGCCATCATACTCATCACCTAAGCTTAACAGATTTTGAAGGAAAGTGAGCAAGCATGTCCCTGCAATGCTGGGAGCTACATCATCTCCCACATGTTGCACACAGCAACTCCAGAGGGGCTCCTCCTCACCCCTAAAGGCTGCTTCACAGGACCAGTGCTTCCCTGTTTTGCTGAGAAAAACGCAACCTGGCACACCTTTGAGGGCCAGGCAAGCAGTTCACGCTGTCCCTTTGCAATAAAGATGAGTTGGTAACACTATAGGCAGGCTGCCCCAGCATCACGGGCAGGGGACTGCATGGAGACAAGCCATCAGGACCCACATCCATCTCCACAGCTCTTCCTTAATCCCTTGGCCAACGGCTGAGAATAATTTAGCTGTGGAGTGTCTAGACAAGGAGCGGATGTTAAGATAGGGATAAAGCTACAGGGGCAAAGCTGGTTTGAGGATAGAGGAGGAGAGGGGACTCCGGCTGATAGACACAGACGGGAAGAGCTCACAAAGGAGAAGGATTAGAGGCCTTGGAAGATTTTCCTGGGAAGAAATACTGATGTGCATATCCAAGGAGGAAAGGAGCAGGAGGGGTGCTATTGCATACATCAAAGCATTTGGATGCTGCTCTGACACAGCCTCAAAGCCAAACAAAACAGGAGTGGGCTGTGCAGCCCCTACCTTCTTCTCTGTCATAGCTGAGGAACAGACACACATACCAGAATGAAAAGGCAACACATAAGAGGGTAAACACATGAAGTTTTCCAGCACAAAGGTTTTAACCTGTGGATCTCACTGCCACATGGCTATGTTGAAATTTGTATTATTACACAAGCACTTTAGAAGGCTTAAATATTTCAATGAATCCTATACTCCACTGAACTATCCTGGATGAACCATCACAGACATTCACTCCTGAAGCACCGTCTGCTCCGTGACTCTCCCTCACAACAGGCCGTTCCATACGGTACCAGACGGGACGGAGCCTGCACGGTCCACAGACACAAACGAACACACGGAACAAAATTCACTCCAGAAAGAGGAGCCAAAACCAGACAGTAACAATGAGCCACCCCTCCTCTGGACGTACGGACGGCTCTGACAGACACACGTACAGCCGGGGAAGGAAAGGGACACAGACAGGCACTGGGGTCACTGCACCACGTCCGTGTCGTGCCGTGCTTTGCAAGCCCGTACGGTGCACAGCGCGGGACTGCTCCACGCCGCGCCGCATCCAGCCCCGAGCACCGTGCTGCGTGCCGTGCCGTGCCATGCTCCGTGCCATGCTCCGTGCCCCGCACCGGCAACCACCCGCACCGCGCAACGCACCGTGCAGCACCGGAGCGCCCCGCAGACGAGCCGGGGCAGGGCGGCCAGGCGGAGCTGCTCCAGCCGGGCCAGCGCAGGGACAACCCACCCACCCCTCCTCCGGCCCGTACCTCGCACCGCCGGAGCAGGAGAGCCGCCCGCCGCCGCGCCGCGCCGCGCCCCGGCCCCGCCGCCGCGCTCCGCCCGACACGTGCCGCGCCGCGCTGGCGGCGGGCGGCGCTGCTCCCCGGCCTCCCGCCGGCCCGGCCCGCTCCGCGCCGCCCGCCGCCGCCGCCGGGCCGCCGCCGCTTACCGGGGGGGCTGCGGGGCGGCGGCGCGGGGCGGTGGCGGGGCGGGGGCCGGGGGGCGCGGGCCCCGCCGAGCGGGAGGGGGACGCTGGGGCGGGCTCCATGGCAACCGGATGTGAGCGGCGGCCGCCTCGCTGGTGCGGCGGAAGGGCGCGCCTCGGCGGTAACGCGGAAGAGCGGCGGAGCGGCGGCGGGACCGGCCGTGCAGGGCCGTGCCGAACCGGGCCGGGCCGGGGTCGCCTCGGCCTCCCCGCTGCAGATGGCGGCGGCGGAGACGCTGGTGCGCGGCCTGGCGCGGCTGCTGCAGGACGCCGGTGAGTGGCGGCCGCCGCGGGCCTCGCTGGGCCGGGTCGTGTCCTGTCAGTGCCCCCGCTGTGTGGACACTCACGGCCTGGCTCGTCCTTCCCCTTTCCTGCAGGTGACCTCGTCCTGGACGGCTCCAGCACGCTGACGCTGCTCACCTCCACCCTGCAGCACCTCACGCAGGTCTTCGAGCAGCACCTGGGCTCCCGCAACCAGAACCGGGGCTTCGTGGCGCTGCCCTCGCACCCCGCCGAGACAGCCGCCATCCTCCAGGCTCAGTTCCTCTTCGACGTCCTGCAGAAGACTCACTCTCTGAAGGTCCGTACATACCGGGGCCGGGGATGCTGCAGGGCTGGCCAGTGGAGATGGCAGGCACAGCTTCGGAGCAGCCTCCTGGTGCCCATTGCCCCCGTTCGACGTGCAGATTTCGTGGGTCAGATGGCTCTCACAGGGATCTTGCCTAGAGTCGTCGCTCAGCACGATAGTCTATAGCTGCTTACCTAGGATCAGCCGTGCAACTCAGCAGAAAGTTTCTCGGAGTTAAAAACTGGGGTAGCAGGAGTTAATTATATTCTGACCTTGGTAAGGTGTTGTCATGGTTGGGCAGATGATTATTTCCTGAAGTGCTTGAGCAGTTCAAGCAGTATCTGGCACCTGAGCACAACTGAGCGCTACTGGAGTGATGATTGATCTGCCCAAGGCAGCAGAGCCAGGGAACTTGAGCAGAGGAGTCAGATGTTGTACATGCTCCGAGGCTGCTGCTTACTTCAGCAGCCTGGCCGTTGGTTCTGGTTGATCTCTTTCACAGCATGGGATATTTCTAGTTACATATCCTCTTTAATTTTAACAATAAAGGCTGTAGTAAAGAGGCCGTAATAAAGATAAAACTATAGATCAAGGAATTCTTCAGACAGGTTTTTGAAAGGTGGCATGTGCTACAATGCTGCACATGATTCTACTCAGCACTGGAACATGCTGGGAAGGTAGTAGAGGTGAAAGGAGCCTGAAAGGGGAAGAGGCATTAGCAGCTGTTTTGGGTTCCACAGCAGGGCTCAAAAGGTGTTGTGGCTGAGCACTAAAATCTGTGATGTCTTTAGAAACGTGTTTTCCCTGTGAGAGTGGAGCAGTATCTGAATGTTGTTGGAAGGATTTTGTAACAGTGTAGTGAGTGGGGAGATTGTAGTGGGACCCAGAGTCTGTGGAGAAAGATGGGTCTCCTGGCAGGAGGAGGCAGGGAGGGACACTGCAATGAGGAGGATGTTGTGGTGAGTGCTCCTGTTCATTAGAAAATGTGCTCTCTTTGCAATAAATCTGTAAAAAAGGGGAAGCTGCCCATTGATGTCTGGTAACTGGTGTACTTGGAGAAGCTAATACTTTATATGAGCCTGAGAGATTTTTAAGTTGGTGGAGGGAGAGGAGATGATCAAGACGCACAGTAAGAATGGCATCTGAAATAAACTTCACTAGAATGGATCATTACACCTTGCCAGTGCAAGCTCCCCTTACAAATGCTCTTGTTCAACATGCAGCATTAGTGCTGGCAGGCAGTGGGCAGTGATTCATTCCTGGCAGGGCTGTAGCTGTGGAAGCAGTAGTGGTGATGAGGTCTTGCGATGTCTGTTCTGCACCTGATGAGTCACTTCTGTGTGAATGTATATGTAACTGGCAGAGGTGACCTTTCTGGTTGTACTTTGCTGTCTGCAGGGGAAGTGGTAACTACTTCATTACTCACTTTCAGTAGCAGCCAGAAATACTGTTTATGCACTGTCCACAGAAAGCTTAAGAAGGTGTTTTTAATAAGCTGCTTTATGGTACATGAACAGCTTAACTTCCCTAGGCTGAAGGGGCCTGTGGCTGTGCTACAGAATACAAAGAGTAGGTTTGCAGGCACCTCAGTCTAACACTAACAGGCCTTATTTGGCCTCTTATGGTGAAATGCACATGCTAGTTCCACTCACTTGCTTGATAAACATAGCTCCACCAGTTAGTTTTGTCTTTAGTAGATTTGCTGGTTGTGGCTACTGAGGAGTTCAGCTGTCAGGTCTCCCAGTGGTGCTGAAAGTGATGAAGCCATTCAAGCAGGGGAGATGAAGAGGAGCTCCCTGGGCTGGCAGACCACACTTGCTAACATGCTATTCTCTGTGACCTCTGTTTTACTATGGATCCAGGGAGACAGTGCCACTACCAGTGCTGGGAGAGAGCTTTTAAGGGATCACCCGAGGTGCAGGGACAGCGTGGTGTGTTCAAGGTGCTGCAGCTGGTGCATCAGGAAGATGGTAATGCTTAACATGAGACTTCTTTTCTCATTTTTCTAGCTTGTTCATGTTCCAAACTGTGTTTTGCAATCTGCTGTGAAGATCTTCCCTTTCAAGTCTCTCCGGCATCTGGAAGTAAGTATAGATGGCAAGAGTGGTTTTGAGTCTTGCTGTTTGGGTTTACTTGACTAGTTTTGTGGTTGCAGAATGCCTCTAGTCCTAAAAACTGGGTAGGCTTTTGTGGCTTCCCTAGAAGGCTGAGACTGAACTCCTGCAACACTTGCTTGGGGTAAAACTTGGATCTGTTCCTCCACTGTAATATTTTGATGTGTGTTGTTCTTACTTTCTTGTCACTGCTGCAGTTGAGGTCTGTCCCTCCACACTGCCTCCGGGGACTGCGATTTGTCTATTCTCAGCTGGAATCTCTCACCTGTTGCAAATGTATCAGTACACTGGAGGTGAGTATCTCTACACAGCTCATGGGGTAAATTGCAAGAGAAAGGCTCTCTTGATCCCACAGCTCTTCATACAGGGAAGATGTAGAAGACAGTGTTAGCCCTTTTATTCATTTATGTTGGGTATGACTTCATCTCTCTTCCCTGTTCTGGGCTCCTACTCCTGTCTCAAGCATTGTTGAAGGATTCCCTGCTTGCAAGCACATGTGCTCTGTAGCCTTCTCATTAACTTCTTGAGAAGAATTTCTGGCTCTAGACAACATTTGTGTCAGGTAAGTCTGACAACTCTGTGTATGTGGCTGTTTCCACATTCAAGGCCTGCAGCTGGTCAAAGTTTATTTCACTGTACCTCAGCAGCCTTTTTTGAGCTTATTGTCGGAAGAAATGCTGTGCTCCAGTGTCATAACTGCTCTGCTGCCCAGCACATGTCTGAGATATGAAGGCAAGCTCCAGCCATGGAGAACTGAGTAGCATGGGCTGTGCTAGCCATGGGCCTCTGGGCTTCTCTCTGGGACATAGAAACAGATGCCTGCTGGAGAACAGGGGTGATGGCAGGGAGTGCTTTGAGAGCTTTTTTTATCTGTCAGGATGCAAATGTGTATCTTACTTTTGTTTGAGGGAGGTCTGAAAATGACTTTATTAACATGAGTCTTTGTGCTCAGTATTCTGAGCCTAAGAAAACTAACAGATTAGGTTAATTATTGACACGTCAGTGTAGGAAACAAAAGCATCTCCCCTTCTTTCTAAGTATCTGGCTGTGGGATTTCCACCATCTCCAAATACTTGAATTAGGGACATAAAATTCACTGCCTCTCTAAGCAAGACAAAGTCTGAAAAACACAGTATGTCAGCCACCTTCTAGACTGTTCTCCTATGTTAATCTGCTTTTACTATAACAACTAGTACTCAGCAAGGAATGTCTCCTCTCTTCTTCCTAGGAAATAATTTCAGCATGTGGTGGAGATCTGAGCTGTGCTCTCCCGTGGTTGGAACTGCAGACTATGAACTTCAGCTATAATTCAATTACTACCTTGGATGACTCACTGGTGAGTGGGGCATCCTTCCTGCATGGCTGAGGAGAAGAGAGGAGATGATCACAGCCAAGAGTCAGGGCCTCTGTTACTGATGCTGCTAGGTCTGGGTGGGAGGAAATGGGCAGTATTAATTTTGCTGGCCTCTCCCAGCAGGAGAGGCTTTTCATGCTTTGAGACAGCTGCAGGATCTGATCTAGTATTTTTTTTTCCCTCAGCAATTACTGAATGCTCTGAGGGTCTTGGATTTGAGTCACAACAAGATCCAGGATTGTGAGCACTATTTAACGGTGAGTATTTTGGGCTGATCAGCAGAGTTTCCTCCTGTGCAGAGGATGCTGCTAAAATTCTGTAATCATTGGCATCATGTTCCTACGAGGTGAGGTATAATAAAAGAAGTCACAAATGTGGTGTGACTTTGAGCTGGTGCTTGCAGCCCAAAAACCCTTGCCCTGTATGTGCAGCCCAAGTACCACTGAGGCAGAGAAGGCAGTGTTCCTCACCTCTAAGACAGAGAGTTAGTCTGGTTGTCACTTGGCAGTCCAGCATGGCTGAGTGGTAAATGCACTGAAACACACAGGGTATTCTGTGTGTACAGCCCCTCACAGGGTGGGCACTCAGCTGTTGCCAAGACTGCTGTAATCTGTGCAGCAGGTGAGAATTATGCAGCCAGGCATGGGGCTGTAGAAGCTTACAGTTCAGTTTGTTCAGACTATACAGTTCAGTAGCATTTACTTCCTGCTCTCAGCAACCAGTCAGTCACTCTAGAAAAGGGGCAGTCCATCACAAAGGCACGTGTGTTTCTGGGGAAAGGCAATGAAAAACATGCTTTGCTGGGCTAGATCTGCTTCCTTGAAGCAAAGCTATGAAACAGATTTTCATGGAGTTGATGGGGCTCACAAGGTATCATTCCCCATCATCCTTACAAAGGTAAGAAAGGGTTTCTTTTGTTTGCTGAGGCAGGATGTTCAGTCCTTTCCTGTGCTCCATTGAAGCTGGGGAGGAAAGAGAAAGGTGCTCCTGGCAAATTGTGTAATGATGCTGAGCATCCCCAAACACACCACTCCAAATGTAAACATTGAACTCTTCCTGCAGAAACAGTCTTAAGAAACTCACTTTTTGGTTGACTTTGTTGGGATGAAAAGAATGGTAGAAGCTAGTGCCGTGTCTTTGAGTTCAGGGCCAGGCTTTGAGATAAGATCCCAATTGATCCAATGCTGCTCTTCTCTCTGAACAGACCCTTACAGAGCTAGAATACCTCAATCTGGCATACAACTTCCTGTCCAAGGTGCCAAATCTTGGTATCTTCAGCCGATCCAAGCTGGTGACTCTGATCCTGCGCAACAATGAGCTCGACAGCATTAATGGTGAGCCCACAGGGCAGGAGCATTTCTCAGTTCAAAGCCTTCCTGTTGTCCTTAGAACAAACAGAACTTGAAATCTTGGGCACAACTGTTTTTACTGGGTTTTAGTTTTGGGGGAAATTCCTAAGTTATGTCTTCTAGCATGCTGATGGCTTCTTGCTTTGTGCACAGGGGTGGAACAGCTTGTGAATCTGCAACACCTGGATGTGGCCTATAACCTGCTGCTGGAACATGCCCAGCTGGCACCATTGTCCACTTTACACTATTTAAAAAAAGTAAGCATAAAGCCTAATAGGTTGCTAGATGGTCCAGGTGTGCAAGATGCAGACTTTGTGGTAACCAGAGAGTTTTGACAGATAAGTTCAACTCTTCAGCATTTAATTTTATTGCAGGAAACTGATGGGAGAGCCTTAGACAGACACCTGTGTTTCAGCCTTCATTTTTAGTAACCCTTCCTCAAGCTAACCTTTTTTCATATATTCATCCCCACTTCCTTGCTTGTTCTTTCTGATTTTAACACTGTCAAGTTCAGTAAAGATCCTCCCATAATCCTGTTGTGGATTTGTGTGTTCAGAGAAGTCTGAAGGAGCATGGCAGTCACTGCAGTGCTTGTAAAAGAAGATCATAGAATCAGAGAGTGATTTCAGTTGGTAGGGACCTCAAAGATCTAGTTCCAACCCTCCTGCCATGGGCAGGGACACAACTCCCACTAGACCAGGCTGCTCAAAGCCACGTCCAATCTGGTCTTGAACACCCCCAGGGATGGGACATCCACAGTTTCTCTGGGCCTTCAAAGGACTGTTCTTTCAATACTTCTCAGAGTCAGTACTGAAAAAGTTTGTAATGATGTAGGTCATGAGTAGGAGGTACTTTAATCTTCTCTATTTGCTGAACTAATTTCAGGAAGCATTGTAAAATCCTAGTCCTCTCCTGGACTGATAACTGTTCCACTGTAAGGATATTTCTTGAAGGCTATTTCCTATTGAAGAGGATAAAGATTGAAGCATGCAGGCAGGATAGACTGGGATAGAGAATATTGCTTCTAGTAACAACTTGTCTGTTTTCCTCACCCAGCTGCATTTAGAGGGAAACCCAATATGGTTCCATCAAAATCACCGATCTGCAGCCCTTGTCCATGTATCTCCCAGGGCAGCCTTCTCCAATGTAAGTATTAGCCACCTGCCTTCTGCCCCTTCTGTTGAAGGCACAGGGTGTTCTAACACTCAGGGGCAAATGAGGGAAAAGAAGAAAAGAAACTTGGAGATTTATTCCAGCTGTGTTACAGGGGTGATTGTTTTGTGGTTGCTTCTTTTTTTTTTTTTTCTTTTTCACCTGCGGTAGAGTAGTTTAACCTTAAATTTTTATGTGATGTGCTGGCCAGCACAGATTTGAATACTGATCTCAGGTCAGGTTTACACCACCTCAGATCTTAATATGTCTTCACTGTCTACTTCTTCAGTTTTGCTCACTGATGGAACTTAACTCTGTTCCTGCTAGATAGTAATGATGTAGCTGGACTGTGCAAAGAAGGAACTCACAGTCTTGGCCCACCTTAGCTAAGTATGTACTACTTTGGCAGCCATGGCCACTTCTTTGTCTCCTTCACTCTGCTCTCAGCCAGGTGTCATCACTGTTCCCTTACACTCCAGTGCTTAGGTCAGTTCTTGGTAATCTGGTTTCACAGAAGCCAGCAAAGACAATGTTCTGGCAATTTAGCAAAATAAACAACTTGCTAACGGTCAAAGATGTTCCAGAGCTTGTCTGCCCTTCATATTAGTGGCAAATGGCTGGGCTAATTGTCTTCAAATTGTATCTTGGAAAAAAGCTTTCACTAAGCTCAAGTTACTGGAAGCTCTGTGGAATCAGGCTAGAAGTAGGATACAGGCTTTGAGGTGAAAGTGAGTACCTTTCAAAACAATTTGAGTTGTTGTAGAATAATCTATTGTACCTCTTCCGTGAACTGTCTTGGAAACGTTTCTGGAAGTTATAAAGTCTGTAAACAGGAAAACCACAACAGTCCCTTCTGGCCTTATATGCTATTAGTTCAGGTAGCTACAACTAAAGGAATGGTGGATAGGCAAGGAACAGGGTTGTTTTTTTGCAGTTTTTTTGCCAGGGATCCCAACACTAGGGTGGCCTGAAGGGAAGTAGGAGTCAGCAGAAGTTGTCCTGAGTATGTGCCAGCCAAATGGAATCTGACTGAAAATGGGTCTCTAATTACAGTTCTTCTTGGACGGGGAGCCACTCTCTTCCTCAGACTTAATGGTAAGTATAATTGTTAAAAATTGGTCTTACTGGCTTTGGGACTGGGAACTCTGATAGGTTTTTGCATTTTCACGTGTCCTATTAAATCTTTATGGGCTACCTTGACTTTGACACAGATCATTTTGTCTCAGTTCATGCTGATTCCTAATACTTGTTGGAACTGACCAGTGTAATTTATTCTGGCTTATGTAGCCCTGCAGGACTTGGAGCCTTGCCTGTTTCCTCTTCAGGTACAGTATGGTACTTGACACTTGAACTACATGTCAGCAAAATAGTTATCAGTTTCCCATCTGCTATTTTTCAGAAAGACAGAGATTGAGTTAAATCAGAGTGGTTGAGATAAACAATCCAATCAACCAGACAGGATCTGTAGTCAGTGCTTTGACTGAGATGGGGGAAGCTTGGGGTGAGGAGCAGGAAAGCTGTCAGCCTGAGTTATGGCTTGGTTACCTTGTCTGCCCTTTGCACTCAGCTGGCAATACTCTCTTCTTCCTGCTTTAGCACCTTCCAAGACTTGTGCAGAGTGTGTCCCAGTCCATCCACACTTCTACCTCAGAGAAGACTGCACTGGACCGCAGTGCACTGGAGAGTTCCTGTGCTGCAGACTTCAGCGACAGTCAGTCTCCATCAGATAATGTGGTCGTCAGGGTCCCTCGAAAGAAAAGCAAGGTCTGGGACTGACATAGCTTCTTAGCCATGTAGGTGGCATGTTGGGTGAAGGGGATGCCTTGATGTGGAAGCCTCCTGCAGTGAGATGTGGTCTGGAACTGACTGTGTGGTTAGTGAGCCCCTACACTGCTGTGTGTTAGGAAGGGGCTTTTAATATCAATCTTCATATACCCTGACAAGTGTTTTATGGCGTGTCTCTACACTTCAGCTTGGCAGAGCCCCTCATTACATACTGTTTACATTGTTCTAGTTCCTCACAACTACTTTTATCCTGTTTTTTTCCAGGGAAAAGTCAAAGTGCGCAGGGCAAGTATTTCGGAGCCAAGTGACACAGAACATGAGCCCCAGGCATTACCCCTCTCTGCTGGTGAGGCTTGTCCTCTTCCTTAATAACACAGCAGCTAAACTGCCCACAGTCAGAGTGGTGTTCTGGCCTGGTGTCTACATTCATACTTCCCAAGTTTTCTCTCTGCAGGTCTGGTCCTGGAGCATCAGAAGGAGATGAAGCGCTTGGCCAGCTTCAGAGATCGCTTTGGTGCTGACTGGCTGCAGTACAAGAGACACCTGGAGGAACATGACCAAGTACCCGTCATGTCCCGCTGCCGTTCTGCAGATGAGATCACAGGCAGACCTGCTGTAATGGACTTGCAGAATGAGAGCTCTGACCCAGAGCAGGAAAAGCCCCAGGTATCCCAGGAAGGATCCCCTCCTCCTTTGGATGACACTGTAAAGGAGGAAGAACCTGAAGTACAGCTGGATGAGCCTGTGGAAGGAGAACAGAGAGGAGAGGAGGAGGCAGATGAGCTAATGCTTGGAGAGGAAGAAGAGGAGAAGGTAGAAGGTAAACAGGTCCTTTTATTGCTGTGTTTAAGGGCTTGGATGACAACAAAATTAATCAGTTAATTCATCAAATGTGGTTTATCTCTGAAGCTGTATCATGGTGCCCAGTATTGTGGGAATGCTAAGGTTCTGGGTCCAGCAGGACTGAAGGCCTGCTGTGTGTACTGACCTGTATTGTGTCTTGTTTGGCAGTGGACCTGTGCCAACCAGTGCTGGTGAGCCAAATAGAAGGTGAAGGGGACCCAGAGCCAGACTGGATCTTCCTGCGAGTCACAGCTAAGCATGTGATTGAGGTGGAACTGAAGGCTGCCAGAGTCCTCCACAAGCTAGAGCTGAAATGCCTGAAGAATGTGGAGACATCTGAGTTGACCTGGAAGAGGATGGTGAGTTACACTTCTCTGTGAGCCTTTGTCATCTTACTCCCTGTGTATGGCAGCATTCTGGATTTGGGCTCCTGTTGAGAATCCTGCAGGTCTTTTCCTAGCTCCTGCTAAGCTTGATTGAGCATTTCTTCAACCCAATGCATGTGTATCTAATGGCATCTGTATTGCTTAGACTACCTGCAATAATGCAGCAGAAGCCAGCATCAAATCTATTCCAAAGCTGGGATCTGAAGACAATGGCTGGACTTGTTCCAGTGTGGAAAAATGAGAGACTTCTCAAGAGGAACTTAAATGAAATGGAGATCTCCTTTCCATCCATTGCTGGCCTTGGAGAACTCTTTGTGTATTGCATTGTTTCTAGAGCAGCACAGAGCCTAGTGTGATGTTTAAAAAGCTCCTGGCAGCTCACTGGGCAGTTTGCCATCTGCTCTAGGTGCACACTTTAGCATTACCAGCCCTTTTTGGCTTTTGTGGTTCTTTAGAAAGGGAGTTTGGAATTTTCTTTTTCCTTGTGGTAGGATTTTTACATTCAGTCTGTATACAGACATGTTCACAGGTTTCTCTAATGCTGTTTTCAGTAGAAGCTCCAACTCATTTTTAAACCCTGCCCTTGTGCCTTTTTGAATGTTTGTGGCTTGATATTCTTCTGAAGTACCTTCATGAAAAGGTCTCCTGTTCGAAATGCTTTGCTTTAGGCCTTGAAAGTTACTGTTGTAAGTTTCAAGTGTTCATGCAATTTTTCAAGCACTCAGCACAAGTGCTGCCAGCACTCATTAGCTTTATATTTGTTTATTTATTTCTGCTCATTTTACCAGACTCCCAAATGCTATCACCTGTAGAGGCATGCTTAGGACGCACTAAATTAAGTGCTTGTATAGCCATGTTTCAACGGTCTGCAAGCAAATGTAGTCTGTGAAAGCTTCTCCCTCATCCTAGAAGGGGTGTTTTCTGTCTCCTGCAGGACCTGGAACGAGTTTTCCCTGTCCTCACGTTGCACTTCAGCTACATTCGCAAGGACCGGCAGAAGCGCAAATACGTGGTGCTTGATGACTGCCCGGAGCAGTGTCTGCAGGTGGGGGAGGCTTGGGGAGGGGGTAAGACGCTGAATTCTTCCAGTCATTGTAGGGCTGCTGAGCACATGAGCACCTGCTGCCCATGTCTGGCTTGTTGGGATTTCTTCTTCTGCACAGATGAGCTGTGGAGGGCCCTGTAAGCATGGCCATGGGCAGTGGAGCTCCTGTAGTATAAACGGTGCTCTCAAGGAGAGAGTCTTGCAGTTTTCTCCCTCTTGGGATGAAAAGTTGTCAGGCTAGTGATCATTATGTGCACGTGTGTGCAATGTGAGATTTTTGTGGGTGCTGAGTGGTGTGCTGGCCTGTGCTTGGTCCTCTGGACAGTGAATATCAGTGCTATGTCCAAACAGCTGCTGTAGGGACTCTGGTCTCTAATCAAATAATTTTTTTCAATATATTTTTTAAGCACATTTAAACAAGTTGTTAGAGGGAAGACACAAATACATGGGACAAGAGGGACCTTGTCAGTATGTAGCTGTCAGACACAGACCTGCTAAAACAGGCTGTCTTGGTCTTCTCCAGGGGAGCTCCATGCCCTTGGCAAGTCTTGCACAGCTGGGAAATGTTCTTGCACCCCTTACTCTCTGAAATGCTGTAGTGAGGCATGTGACAATTGCTGGTGTCAGAAGCTTGATTTTATTAGGACAATCATAGCTACCTGATAGCATCCTTTTCCCTGTGCTGCTACTTTTAGCGTATCCTTGAAGTGTTGTCCCCAGCTGTTGAGGAGAATCGGCGAAATCTGGAACAAGAGAAGGGATCCATGAAACTCCAGTGCCTGAAATGCAAGCAGGAGTTTTCACAGTCCGTGGCCCCCTGGCATCAAGGTTCCTATCCTTCAGAGCTTGGAGACACCAAAATCCTGGAGACCCTAGTTACCTCAGATCAAGGTAGGCTGTAGTGCCCAGGAGAAGGATGTTTGCTAATTAATGCCCAGGCAGATTTCCAGAGTGGCAGCTGTGGTGCAGAGCATGGAATGTATAGGAGATGTGTTGGCTGTATTGGAGTTTAAAGCCTATTGTGGGATGAACTCTCACTTGGCCTACTTGGACTGGGAAGAGCCTGCCTTGTCTTCTGGCAAGAATAAGGCAGTGGTTTAAGGTTAAGCAAACAGCACTCCTGTTCTGGGTGGCCTGAGGGAACACAGGGGTGCTGGAAACTGAAGTCTGGGAGAGGACTTAAGGGTCATGTAGTCAGTTCTGCCACAGAGACTTTATTTGTTCTAAAGAGCTTTTGCTAATGGAAGCTTCCAGGGAATCTACAGCAGTATTTCAGGTAAAACTTTGGCTGTTATACATCAGAAAAACAACCAGAACCCTAATCTGAGTCTCCCTGTCTGTGATCTTAAGCCCACTCCTGCTGTCACTTTGGATGAACAATTTATTCCTTTCTTTGTACTTGAGGGCCATTGTTCTACACTGGCAACTTTCCTGGTTTCTGTTCTCTAGACTAAACAGGCTGAAGTCTCTAGATAATTTACTTGTCCGTCATATCTCATACATTCAGGTTCTTGCTGGTCTTTGTAATTTTTCCCATTTGTCCCCATATTTCTTTGGCTATTTAAAACTAGATGTCATATTTCAGCTGAGATGTGGTTAGTCCTGAGTAGGCATCTTCTGATTGCTGTGTTTTTCAAAGCTCAGTTTATATATGAAGTGGGGAATGCCTTAGCTGAGAAGATGCTCTTTGACAAAGTATCCTGGGATTGAAGTACTGCAAGTGAACACAGAAGTGCTGTCCTGGCTGCAGCACTTTTCTCCACCTCGGGACACTTTCTTCTCCCTGCCAGAGTGATGGGAGTTCCATGATCCAGCTGGAGTCTGTTCTGGTGTGGGTGAAGGAAGCAACAGGAATCAGTCAGAAGGGATGAGGACAGCTGGGAAGGGACACAGCATGCTGGGGATGGAGGTGGCTAAGGAAGATAGGATTGACTGGTCATCAGCTTGGGCTTCAGAGGTTGTATGAGCACTTGCAGATGTAGAGGAAAGTCATGAGCCAGGCCCTGACACAGTTTCAGTTGCAGCCACAGCACACACTGGGCACCCTAAATCTGAGCAGAACTATTTCATGTGGCACTGATCCAGAATTTCTGGTTGATTTATGAGGGGAGGTATGTAGGATATGCTTCTGAAGAAGTTGCTCAACAAGCTGCTCAAGTCAAACCATAACTATTCTCTACCTTGAAAAGGGAGAGCTCGTGGTTTGCAGAGGAGGTGGGGGGAAGTAAAACCTTGCTGGGGAGAGCTGTTCTGGCTTTTCTTTATACCTGACAAAATCTTTCACAGGTCCTGCAGCAGCTGGTGAGCCCATAGCCTGTCCCCATTGTTCCAGTGACCATGTGGTCATTCTACCTTCAGAGGCGTGCTCCAGCACACCTCTTCTGCCTGCTGCTGACAGCACGAGTGAGGACCTGTCAGACTCTGTGCTGGAGGGAGGCAGCCAGCAGGAGGGCCCAGAGGAAGCATCTGTCCTGGCCAGTGAAAGTGGGAAGTTCTACATTGGTGGGGAGGACAGCTCGGAGATAGACACCAGCAACAGCACCAGGACCCCAGAGCTGAGCACTGAGCCTGACAGCACTCTTCATCCCACCTCCCATGGATCACATGGCAGCTGTGGGAAGGAACAGGGTGTGAAGAGCCAGTACTTGTCCCTCAGCCACACGGACACCAACGGGGGCAGCCTGATGGGAAGCTACCATTACAGTGTTTCTCAGGGGCCCACTCCTTCCCCACTCTCTTTGAACTCTGAGTCCGAGGAAACATGGAATCTCAGTCCTTGTGAGTATGAGGAAGCTGTGCAGGGTTTAAGGGTGTTGAGAGCTTGTTGGTTTTATCCCTGGTGCTTGGAGGGTACACTTCCTTCCTGTTTAATGGGGAAAGGGCACATGAAGTACAAGCAGCCATGAACATTCACCTCTGTTAAATCCTCATGCCTGAAGGTAGGAAAGTGAGTCACCTCCTAATACCTGTTACTGCTTAAGCACTGAGTAACAGGGTCTTGTTCTGGAAGCTGCACTGCTCAGTTACAGATACATTGGGTTCCTGTGGCATCCATGAGCTGCCAGCTGGAGCATTACCTTTGGAAAATATTATGCACAATTTCTCTGTATTTATTTTTTGGCTTAAGTGCTGTGTGAGGCTGGTGTGCTAGTAGGAGGTTCTAGTTTGTGGATCTACAGTTGCTTGTGCTTTCTTCACTTTTTTTGTGAGCTTCAGATGACAAAACCTGTCCAAGAGACTGCATGCTGGCTGTGTGAGGGTTGTCATGCAAGACAGGACATCCACAAATGATTTTTCTGAAGGACCTTGGATTTCTGACATAGCAGACTGCCTTTGCCTGGGTATTAGCTTGTGATTTACAGAATAACAAGGTGGAAAGCAGCTGTGGAGGTTACCTGGTCTAGCCCAGCAAGTGAATCTACTGCAGCTGAGTGTAATTCTGATTTGCAAACCTGTTGGTTTCTTAATCTATAGAGGCCTCCCCCAGTCCTTCAAGACTGCCTTGCCTCAGAAGAGGAGTCAGTGTAGAATCACAGCTTTAAGGTTGCTATGTTCAGGCTTGTACAACTGAAGTATGAGAAATAAAGCAGTCTCTTTTCTGGGGTCGAATTGCGAGGTCCCAGTTTAAAACTGAACCTATAGAAAGTTCCTGCTGAGGAGTGGTTGATTAGTGTAGTGTTTCTGGTGGAGAACAGGCTCTGCTGGGAAGTGTGAACCCTTGGGCGGTACTGTGGCTGTTGTATAAATTATTTGGTTACACAATTCCATGACAAACCTAATTATACTCTTTTAGCAGTTTTATTGGTGTCTTCCTCAGGCCCCTTTAACCTTGCCACGATCAAAATCAGAGTTAAAAAGTTGACCTGTGCTGACACAGCTGAAATAAGAAATATCTTTCTGGCTTTGTGATAAAAAATTGCCCTCTTGCCAAATCCAGCAGCAAAGCAGTGTCCTTCCATGACTAAACAGCTAAGCACAGTTTGAAGCTGGCTTAGACCAAAGCTTTGTATATCTGAAAACAAAGCAAGCGTTGGAGCAATGAAGTCCTCTTTTATCTCCACATGGAGACTTGTAGCCAGTAAAGCCCTGTGTTTGGGCCCTTTGTCTTGAGGAGAGACTTGATGGAAGCAGATGTGCAGAGGGGGTGACTCTGCTGCCCTGGTGCCTGTCTGCATGACTGGGCAGCCCCTGGTCAGTGGTCAGTGTCATTGCTGCCCTTTGTTCTCCTCAGCTGTGAACAGTGTCCTGAACACAAGGGACTTCCGGGCAGTGGATCATCGCCTGAAGCTGTACCTGGACATGGAAGTTTTTGAGGAGAATGCTGAGGAGTTCCAGTGCTTCCTCAAGGTGAGCTCCCACAGCACCACTTCTACAACTCTTCAGCTGTCCCTCTTGCCACCCTTCAAGTTCTGCACTGATGTGGCATCTCAGAGGCTGTGGGGTGTGAAGGGAGCTGAAGTGTCTTTGAGGCTGGCCTTTCTGTGGATGAGCTGTCAAGGAGCAGGCCAAGGCTGTGACCCACCCTCTGTGTGCTCTAGGTGGTCATGGTGAAGTTTGGCCGGCAAGGAGAGTTCCTCTCAGTCCTGGTTGCTTCTGATGTCAAGATTTATGTGCTGGAAGTCACCAGAGCTATCAGGTGAGGACCCTGCAGCAAGTCTGTGAGTGCTGAGTAGTGCCAGGCTGTGCTAGGCTTGCTGCCCTTACCCTGGAGGGTGGCGACATGCACAGGCTCTTCTGACAAACCCCCTGCTGCAATCTGACCTGGAAGAGGAGATGGGGCAGCCTGCTGCAGCTAAGGACTGTGCTCTGTGCTTAGGGGACAACCTACAGACTGGCTGAAGAAGAATGACTCTCACAACCTGTCAGATATTTCTCATCTGGAAGTGGGACTCTGCCACCAGAGCTTGCGAATTGAGTTTGAGAACCCAAAAACTTCCTACAATCTGCTGATCCGGAACCAAAGCTGCTGTGACCAGTTCCTGCAGACCCTGACAGGTAAGAGTAGAGCTGTAGGGGGGTGGGGGAGAGAATTTGAAAGATCTGTTCTTGGGGAACTATCCGGACAGCTATTGTTGGATATATGTTGGAAATTACCTTCTTGACAGCTCAGAAAAAAAGCTGGGAGAGAATCTCACTAGTACCATAACTTGCAATACCTCTCTGAACAGTAGAGGAGTGTCCTGAACTGTTACGTCCTGCCCTTGGGTTTGTAATAAAAGACACCTGCCTTGTCCCCCTCTTTAGATCTCATGCAAGAACTGCCTGCTAAGCACAGGAGTAAGGTGAAGGAAATCCCCACCGTGGAAATGAATCCCCAACACTGGCTATGGTAAGAGCCTGTAAGAGGTTGGGATTTCAGGTAGAAAGGCATGTCTGCTTATCCATCAGACCCTGGGAGGCATGGTGCTGAAAACAGGGTAGCACAGGAGGAGGCACTACTGGAGTTGCAGCCAGGCCTGTGTTATTGGTTTAAGGCAGCTGTCTCAAGTGCCTGCTGCACAGAGGGAGAACAGGCAAAGGGGTGTCATGGGCTGAGCCAGACGGGGTAACTTCAGCTCTTATGGAGGAGCCTGAGCAGGGTATAATGGAGGGAGAAAAAGCAGGAGGCAAAGGGCAGCCTTCTTACTTGTAAGAAGTATTTGGCTCTTGGCTGACAAGGTGGTAGTCAGAGGACCAGGAGAGGGAAGATTTTGCCTTATCTAGAAGAGATGTGGGTCCCTCCCTTCCCCAAGAGGACTGGGAACAGTAGCTTATTCATGGCAAACCTAGACTGGAAATAGAGTGCTTCCTTATCAGCCCATTGTTGTGTCTCCTCCAGGCCTCTGCTGGACACCAAGACCACAGATTCTGCAGCTGCAGGTGACACTTGTTTCTTCTACCTGCTGGCCTACCTGATCCAAGGTACAGGAGATCTCAGTAGCCAGATGTCCCACACGTTGTGCTGACTGAGTACATACTTGTGATTTTAGTGTACAGCCTGGGGGAAAAGAGCTGTGTCCTTTGTCCAGCAGTGAAATGGGGTGGGGGCATGGGTGAGGGCTCTTTGCTAGTGTTGGGTTGTGTAGGATAGCAGCATACTTATGTACATCCAGCAAATCTCCCATCCTTTCTACATGGAAGTCTAGTTTTGGTGACAACTCAAGAAGCTAGAGATTATCTGAGGGCTGGATCATTGCCCTGATATGAGGGAAAGATGAGGAGTCATAAAACCAGCTGGTTTGTGTGAGTTGCTGAAAGGTTTCTTCAATTGGGAAAACAGTAGTAGGTGTCCAGAACCTGAGATGATAGTACAGGAGGAGCCTGCTGGAGCCCTTCACGTTTTGTTCTAGGCCTTGCTGAGGAACAAATGCATTAAACTTGGGGTTTGAGTCTTCAGTGAACAATTCCAGTGTCATCCTAGCTTGGAGCACTGAAGAAAGCAACCTAGCTCTTAATCACATTCTGACCAATTTGATAAGCTTTTGCACCCCTGGCCACCATTGACCACTGGGGAGGTATGAGAGTGAGGATCAGAAGGAATCTGTGGGAAGTATGTTTTTTGGTATCCTCAGGCTGAATGAATAGTATATGGGAGGGAGAACTTACAGTGCATTTTTCTTACTCTACAGTTTTCTCCTCTTTTAGAGTATGATGCCCAAAACTGGACACAGTTCCAGCTGAGATCTCATTACCAAGTAGACAGGATTAATTAAACATCCCCTTTCTGACAGTCTACTAATTCCCAAGAGTGCGATGTGATGAGAAAAGCAACATACTGCTGCATCAGCTTGTGATACCCTGTGACCTCAGCCAGTTTTGTTAATAGTTCCCTATTACTGTGCATCTAACTTATTCAAGTTCTAGTGCTTTTAATTTGCATCCACTGAAATAGCTGGATTATATTTATGTTCCCTAATTATTATCAAAACTACTTTCCTTTCTGTCATATTTATGACGCATCCCAGCTTGATATTAAACTTTTATGTGTGTGCTCTCTGTTTCACCCATCAGATATCTGCAGCCAGACAAATTCAGGCCAAAAAAGGCAGTCTTTGAGCTGCAGCTGCCAAATTTTAACTAAGGAGTAGTAAATGTTCCTTAAGAGGTCAAAGGACTTAAGTGACTCACTTGAGGGCATGGGCTGGACAAGCCTTGCTGGGCAGTGGTCTTTCATATACATGCTCCTGCAACAAGCTTGGATAAGCTGGTCAAGCCCAGCCACATTTCAGTGGCCTGGTCCCCTCTTCAGTCAGGAAGCTGGATAAAGTTGTTCACCCAAGTTACTGCTACTATACAGGATTTCCCTAGGGGAGGAATGGAGAGCAAAGCTGGTTCTGTGGTGACTCAGGCTCTCAGCAAAGCCTTTCTTAGTCTCTCATATCCTTTTAGGGGCATCTGCTTTCCCTGTGACCCTGCTGAGTACCCGAAGCATGCTATTTCTGCTGGAGGAGAATCACCAGTGGCAGGTGCAGCCCTCCTTGGATGAAGACCATGAGGCAGAAATGCTTCCTAGGAGCAACATCCAGTTGAAGGAGAAGCAGCCAATCACCAGTATTAGCAATATCATAACCTATCGCCTCTGTCCTTGTGACATCAAGCTGATGCTTTACGATGAGGTAACTAGGAGGTGGTCATGGCGTCAAGGTGCTGGGGGCTGACTGTGCTCAGATCATGTTCCTGCAAGAGACTCTTGAGGCTGTCATCTCCCATCCTAACGTAGGGCCTTGTACCACAGAGCCAGGGGAGCACAGTGGAAAGTCTTGCAGGGGAAACTCGACTGTTGGCAGCAGAGAGGCAGGAAGGCATTACAGAGGAGTTAGGAGGAGCTGGCAGTTGTGCTGGGGGATGGTGGCTCAGGGCTGATCAATGCCTGTCAGGCCAGTCTGCTCACTTGCCTCCTTCCCTTTTCTCCCTGTCAGGTACTGAAGCTGGAGAGCACTTGGCACATCCGCACAGAGTGCCCTGAGCTCCTGGTAGAGCTAGTGGAGTGGATCCGTGGGCCCTGGGAGGAGATGTTCTCAATTGAGCTACGGAAGGCTGTGTATGAGGCACTGGAGTGAGCCTGGTGACAGATGGGACTTGGAATCAAGTGCTGCTGTGCCAGCAATGGTGCACAAGTGTCTCCCACTCCCATCTGACCTTACTGTTCTGTGGCCTCTGCTTTCCATGCTACTCTTGTCCCTGGCCCTTCCTGGTGAGTAAAAGGGGAGCACATGATGGTTCAGACTGCACAGTCATTTATTTGCACTGGACTGGCCACTGAAGGAGAGGGTGGAGAGTGTTCCTTGTAATACTACATAAGCTACCCAAGGGCAGCCAGGTGCCATTTCTGGCAGATGCATTTGCTGCCTTCTTAGCTGTCTCAGGACAGCTATCATTATATGCTGATGATTTTTTTTCCTCTCCTTCCTTCTTGTCCATGGTTTCCCTCAAGCTGCCTGTTTCAAACAGGAGCGTGATTGCACAAGGGGATGAAGCATGTTGTACACAACCTCACAGAGAGCCCTTTCCTGTCTGCCTGGTGGGGCACGGCTCAGTCTGCTGCTGTAGTCTTTCACTGTCCCTGGAAGGAAGGAGTCTCAAGGTTCTCAGCACAGAAATGTGTTGCTCATTGCTTAGGGGTCAGGACCTTTATGGGCACCAGCAGGTATAAGCGAGGCTTAAGCTTTTTCTGAGCAGTCCAAAAGCAAGAGTCTATTTTAACATGAGTTTTACTATTTTCTATTGTAATAAAAGCTTATATTTATTGAATTGTCATGTTTTCCTTGTTTCATCCTTTTGCAGTGCCATAATATCTTTCTAAGGGCTTCTATACTAGCTTTGCTGCTGCCTCAGGGGTTCCCTAACTTCTCACCGGGTTCAGGCCATTCTCCCCTTCCTGTTCAGGGTGGGTGCGAATGGGCTGCTAGGCTGATCTTCTCCACCTTCCTGGCTTCCAAGCAGCAACAAAGGAACAAGGTTTAAACAGGATTAGACTGACGCCAGGTACAGGTTGGGGTATTCTCCTTTGACAGTTGCCTTTAGGTGGGCATCCTGTGGCCTTCCAGCCCCAGCACACTGCTCACTGGCTGCACAGAGGCTTGTCTCTCTTAGGAGCTGTTGCGGGTGTAGCTGTGGAGGTGGGTGTGCCTGCTCTAGGTTCTTCCCTGTGTGAGGCTTTACCTTGTCTCAACCTCTCCTGCACAGTTAAATGCAGCTCAAAAAAATGATGCTGCCTGGCTAGGGCTTTGCTATGTCATAATTTCTGCCCCTGCCCAGTGAAGAGCAAAGATACTGTGTGTGGTGTTTTGATGCAGCTGGAGCTCCCTGTGTGGGTGGGCAGAAATGGACCTGTTACATTAAGGTGCTGACAGGTGGGACCTGGTACGCTAAGTAGGGACCTTTACTGATGGTAGCTTTTCCCAGAACAGCATGTCTGTTTTCCTATGAATGTTCAATCCACAGCCTCAGGGCAAGTTTTCTGACTCTTCAATCCTTAGTGACAAACCTGTATTTTATATCAATGTGATCTTGATTTTTATGAAGAGGTGCATTTAACATTCAGTGACCTAATGCCTGCTTTCTTTGGATATTGATTATGGCAGCTATTCACAGTAGTCTCTATGACATTTAAACTTTCCACATGCCCAGAGCTGGTGTCTGTGGCTTCAGTTTCTGTCATGGAGAAAACAGCAGGGACTTCACTCCACTGCATCCTGCTGCTTCCCTGAAAAGATGCAATAAATTTTCCCTTCCTGCTCAAACCCGTCTATAGCCTTAGGAGAGCAGGAAGTTCAGTTTCCATTATGGGTTCTGAAGGCCACTCTTTCCTGGGGTCACTGTACTACTGGACATTCTGTCACTTCCAGAGGCAGTTGAGTTGCTGAAGGCCCACAGTGGCTGATATTTTTATCTAGCCTTCCATAGACTTGATTGACAAAATCTGCACAGTGTCTGGAGGCAGATGTCACAGTCCATCTGACTTTCTCCCCTCTTCCTCAATCGGCATATGGCTGCTGCTCTCTGTTCCTTTGGGGATCTCAGATCTTAAGTGGGAGTGAGCTCAATCCCGAGCTTTGTCTGGGGGAAGGACTCTCAGACACCTGAGGCAGTAAACATTGGTAAGGTTTTTTGTCTTCATCTTGCCATTTAAGGAGCTTGTAAAAGTTCTGTCTTCACCTTCTCTAGCAGCATTTTTCACAAAGGGCAAGAGTCAAATTTGGAGTTACTGGGCCAGCTTGTTGATGTCTCTTCTGCTCAAGCTGATTCCCTGAAAAAACTCATCCCTGAAACTTGCTTTTCTAATCCTAGCCAAGATGCACCTTTGCTACTCCTGTGTCTCGGTATGTGTTGAGGGGTCTGAGAAAGTGTGGACTGGCAGAACCAAAGATTTTGGTTGTGTGCTGTCCACAGCTCTTCTCAAGCTCTTCCTGCTTTTTATTTCAGAGGCGACTACTCATTTGCTTCTCTTCTTTGCCATGTCTGTGCTGGTCTGTGCTCCCAGCTCAGCACCAGCCTCTTGGTCCCATTAACAGCTCCCTGTTTTTCTGCATTCCTTTGGCTGTTGCACTGACAGGAAAGCTCACATGCACCACCACAAACTGTCCCCTGCCTCTTCATGAAACGCTTGTTTTGTTTTCACTTAGCATTTTCTCCTGGTTATTACAGATTAACCCCTTTTTGATTACTCTATGATCACAAATGCTTTGCTGTAGGGCCTCTTGCATCTGGTGCAGTGATTACATTAACTGATCTCCTTGCATCAGCTGGGTGTGTGCAAGGGCTCCCCTGACACACTCCTCCATCCAGCACTGCAGGCATCCCACTGATGGCTGTGTAGGAACTGGGGTAGTATAGGACAGCTGGGGTTTGCAGAAAGGTGCAATTTATATTGAACCAGTTTCAGATATCTTCTGCCTGTCTCAGTTTTGATCATTCAGTCCCCCAGCTGTGCTATTAAACAATCTGGATTTTACCTCTTCTCCTCCTTTTCTGGGTGCTCTTGGCTCCAGCACTCAGCTGCTAGCACAGAGCAAGGCTGCTCTGAACCCCTGTTTCCCTGCCTGTGCTTGCCTGTAGCAGTCTCTTCTCAAGGTGTATGTAGCTGAAAGAATTCCCAGGCTGGGGTGGGTGTCCATAGAGCTCTGGAGACAGGCTGCAGATAGCCATGGGCTCAGACAGGCCATTGCCCACCACTTTTCCATACCAGCCCTGCTTTACTCTGCTGTTATCAATGAAAATTATGCCTTCAGCCATGGGTTTGGCTATTTCAGTGGTTTCTGATGCCTCTCTCTGCCCTCTAAAGCAGTACTGCCTTGAGCATACATACCTTGTGGGTTGTCAGCCCCCTTGCACTGTGTTGAACTAGTGAAGCCTAGTGACTAAATTGACTGGTCATTTACTTCTAGCAGAATATCCCTGCTGGCCTCATCTCCAAAGGACATGAGATATAGCAGCAAAGGACACGTGTTCCTCATGGGTCATGGACCTGTCTGGCCAGCTCCATCCCTCCAAGGTGCCAGTGACCCAGCATACAGAGCAGTGTCTGGGGCCTGTGTAAAGCCCTTCCCTGTGGGCTGTCCTCCAGTTTGGCAGGCAGGAGAAAAGAAGCCAACACAGGCTGGACTCAAGTGCCATGTGTGCTGCTGGCAGAAGTCAGCAGCCAGGAACTGTGAAGGACACCATAGCATGAGAGAGGTGAGCAGGGGCTGTGCTGTGTAATCCCCCCTGCCCCACTGTGCTGCATAATCAAGTGGGTGGATAAAAGGGAAGGAAACTTCATTTTAAAGCCGTCTCAGCCTTTGCTCAACCAGTGTTGGAGGGCATGGTCATTGTCCTTAGTGCTCTTGCAATGGAGGGTGCTTCTGCCTGTTATCAGAAGAAGGGTATCAAGCTAGTTATGGAGCTGTCCTGTATCAGGACAAACAGTCCCTAACAGAGTTGTCTGCTCCCTGTCCCAGTGCCAGAGAAGTTGTTTAATCTGGGAAGAGCATGTTTGCTGCTGGGAATGTGTGCTGCCTACCTGCAGAGGTGCCTGCTTGCCCCTGCTGGAGAGAGTTGAGCTGGCTTCCTCACCTCGCTGCCAAGCATCAGCTAGGCATTGTCCATGTCACCTCACAGCAAAAACACCCAGGGAACCCAGCTCCACCATCTGCCTTACTGCCACTGTCCCTGGAAGCAGAGACACTCATAGCAGGGCCCAGCCCATCCTGCTGTATTGATCAGAGTAGAAGATCGAGAGCCAGACCAGGCCCTGCACTGTGTGTGGTAGCCAAGTCAGGGTCTGGCACTGGCATCTCAGAGGGTGCCTCTCTTGCAGCACTCTGCCTGAACAGGGAGGAAGGAGTGCTTGCAGAAGCTCTTGCCATGACCCTCCTGAGCTGCAACACTTGTCCAAGAAGTGGATGTTCTTATCCCTCTGCTTACACTCCCCCTCAGCCACTATCTCCTCTTTTACTAGCTCCCCTCGCTCTTGCTGGTCTGTACAGCTGCCCTTCCGTGGCTCTGCCCCACAGACTGAGTGGTTTGGGGCTGATCCTGTTTTTTGCGGTTGGTGACAGTGCCCCCGTTTCCTCTGCAAAGCTGATCTTTGAGCCAGACCCCACAAGACTGCTGGTCTGTACATCCTTCCTGCCCACTATGCTCTGTCAGCCTCAGCTGATGTGGAAAGGGATGAGGGTGGGCAACACCCTTTGTCCAGTTTCCCAGATGATGTGGGTTTTCCCTCTGCCCCAGGCTGAAAGGATGATGCCTCTGCAAGCATTTGGGTTTTGCAAGCTTAAGGAAAGGGTAGAGTTCGGGAACACCCAGGGGAAGCTGGAGGGCTCTGACGCCAATGGCCGGATGCTGATAAGAACAGTAATGCCTGTCCATGGGGTGTGTGACACCAGCCCCAGGCCTGGCATTCCAAGGCAATCCCTGCCCTGCAGCCCAGGCATGGGCTGAGCTGTGCTGTGCAAAAATGCTTCAGCAGTGGTGCCTGACCCTAGCCCAACAAGCACCTTCATTCTGGGCTCAAGGGCATCAGTTCACAGTGCCTCAGAGGTCATACTCCCCAGTTTAATGCGAGGCTGGTGAAATAGAGGCTTGTTCTTAATGCGCTGAGCACCAGAGTCAAAGGATCACATAGGTCCCTTACCCCTGGCAAACTGCTTGGCTGCCTGGGTTGAAGCCAGGCTGGATGCAAGCTTTCCAGGCTGGAAATACTTGAAAACAAGTGGTTACTGTGGGGAAAGCCACAAGTCACTTTAACTGCCAGGCAAGAGCAGGAGGTTGAACATGTGCTGCTTGACCTCCCCAACATGACGGCAGCCCACTGCCCTGTTCCCACCTCTCCATGCTGTTCTGCAGGTGCCACTTCCCTGCAGCTCTGAATTTCATTTCTGGAGCTGAAAGCTTCCCTACATTCTTCCAAAAGCTTGAGTTTCCATGCTTGGCTTGCTGTCTCCTTGCATCCACCTCTTCGTGTTTCTGCTGGCATGGGATAGAGATTGTGACCAGAGTGTCTGTGCTGGATGTGGAATGTACTTTTCCCTTACAGAAATGTTAATGCCACAGTTGCGTGCATGAGAATAGGATTCAGTGGAAACTATTTCACGTCCTGGTCAAATTCCCCTCCATTTGCTGCAGCTCTCCCTCCACAGAGCTTGATGTTTCACCTGGGACTGACCCATCCATGAGCTGGGGAGAAGGACGGAGCGAGCAAGAGCCCAAAGCCCTTTTGGGCAAGGGCCCTTTTCCCCAGCCTGTTGAGCACACACCTGCATCTTGTCGGAGTACAGAACATTGCTCTGGGGGGTTCCAGTTGCCCTCCCATGTAAGAGCACCAAGCCTGTGTCCAGGCCCTGCAGGTGGTGGTACAATGCCATGGTGGCATTGCTGATCTAGGGAAACAACAGGGGTGCTGCAGAATAACCAAAGCCCCACACTGGATGTGATGGCCACAGTCCCCATAGCTCTCCTTGCCCCAGTCTTATGGTCTCAGCCCTCCCCCAGCCAGCCCCAGTGCTGCACCAGAGTGCCAGTTCATAGAAACCCTTCTGTTTTCTGTAAGGAGCACATGTTTCAATAAGGAGAAGCAGTGCTTCGGCATGACTAGTCGGGTTGTGCAAGACTGCTCGGTGTCCCTCCTCATCCCCCGCACAACAGGACCCAGGACGTCAAGGGTGTGGTTAGCCCAGTGTGGAGACTCAGCCTCAGCAAAATTCCCACAGAGCCAATTTTAGCAGAGCAGAAAGTGAGTGTCCAGGGTCCTCGGGTGAAAGGACAGGGCGCAATTCCAGGGTGGTGACTGGAAGTCGCTGCTGCCATTTTGCTGGCCTTGGTGGTGCAGTAGGTGACTCTAAGGGCACATCTCCAGGTACTGCATGCTCGGTCCGGTCCTGCTGCAGGAACTTGGCCTGGGACACGAGAAGCAGCACGGGCTTCAAAAGGCTTGAGGCACATTACCACCCTACGGGCACGTCTTGTTCTGCGTTGCCACCATGTGTAGGGCCACGTCTCCTCTGTGCCACCAGATCTCTCCTTTCTTCCATCCTCGCTTTCCACTGGGCGGGGAAGAACGCTGTAAGGAACCGGAGGTTATTGTGCAGAAGGCTCTCAGGCCAGAGCGGCGGCTCCCTCCTCTAACCCTGCGGCCGGACTCACCCCTGAACCCGCCGCGGGCTGAGCCGCACCCGCGGTTCGGAGCGTGCCCCTCCTACAGCGGGCAGGGAGCGCCCGCTTCGCTCAGCGGGAGCGGCCTCCCGGGAGCCATCGGAACCGCGGGGCGGAGAAACAGGGCCGGTCAGCGGGGCTGGATGGTGCTGCTGGGGCGGGAGTCGCCTCTGGGCGAGTTTTGGCCGGCGCCTGCCCCCGCCCGTAGCCCTGCGCGGCCTCCGAAGCCGCGGGCGGGAGAACCGAGGGCGGCAGCGCCCGACGGGCGCAGGACGTGCCGGAGCGGACCGGGACCGCAGCTCCCGCCGCGTGGCGCGGCCGCTGTTCGGTGCGGGACTGGCGGGGCGGAGATGCGGAGCGGGGCGGTCGGTGCGCACCGGCGGGCGGGAGCGGGGCGGGGCGGCCCCGGGCCCCTTTGTTCGGCGGGAGGCGGCGGCGCGCCGCCCCACCGCTTTGTCCGCCCTGCCGGCGGGAGCCGCTCGAACCGGTGTGCCGTGAGTGGGGCGGGGGTGCTGCGGGAGGAAGCGGGGCGGAGGGGCAGGGGGAGGGAGATGGGCAAGGGACGGTACCCCGGGCGGCCGGAGCCCCAGGCGTGGGCTGGGGCCGCGGGCGGGTGGAGTCGGGGGCTGGGAGTCTCGGACAGGCGGGGGCAGCTGGGCTGGAGGCCCTCAGGGCGTTGGAGTCGGTGGGACCGGGGTCCTTGAGAAGGCCGGGTTAAGGGCTGGGTCCCCAGGGTGGCAGGGATCAGTGGGACGGCGGTCCCGAATGGGCAGGGGACGGTGAGCCCCAGGGTGAGATGCTTGCTGCTGTGCCCCTGGGCAGGGAAACTGGGCGTCTCGGGCAGGGCCGAGGGGACTGGGAGCCCGACTCGGGGGGACTGGGGTCGGTAGGACTGAGGGGTAGTTGTAGGGCCCAGCCAAGGTGTATGGTGCTAGTCCCGATTCCCAGCGTAGCCGGGAGGCCCTGGGTGGCTGTGCTGCTTTGAAAACTGGCCTCTGATCACCTGCCCCGGGTAGGGGACAGGCTGCAGGTAGCTCTGTGCTGCCCTGGCCATGCCCACTGCTGCTGCCATCCCACGTGTTCAGCCATTCCCATGCCACACTTCCATGGCCACCACAGCAATGCCACCCTGTGTTTTTGCTTTTCTTGGGCTTGGTACCTGGCGTGGTTTGACACAGCTCGGGCTTTAATTCCTGGAACTGCCCTTCTGCCTGGTCCTCTCACCTTGTTCTTCAGCCTGGTACCAGGGTAGTGTGCTGCTAGAGATTAGGGTAAAGGCAGACACAAAGCATCCACCTTCCAGGAAGGTGGTGGGGGAGCAAGGCTCGCACCTGGGAGACAGGGCAGGAGTGAAACTTTGCAGGCATATGACCACAGGACGATGGTGGCCCGGATGGTCTGAATTTGGGTGCCTAGTGCCAGTCCGTGCCACATCCTACAGCAAGAGCATGTCCTGAGCATGGATGCTTGTGCTGGAGGGACTCTTAGGTGAGGTTGGTCAGGAGGCTGGCTGAGCGTAGTGTAAAAAAATCTCTTATTCTGGACAATACTGGAATCAGTGCAGCATCTATCATCTTCTGCAGGGACATGCCCTAGCCTGAGGTGATAGGATGGGGCTGGCAGGGGCCGCTGGGGGCTCTGCACAGACATATACCCTCTGCTCGCCGTGGGCCATCCCTGCCACCTGCTACCCTGGCTTGCATCATCTCATGCACAAGCTGCTGAAACCAGGGGTGGCAGTGGGTGGTGTGGGTGTCTTGTATCTTATTTGGCCGGGAGATGTGACATGGTCCTTGTAATTTCCTCCCCAGTCTCTGGTGTCAGGTGTTTTGCCCAGGCTTTGTGCAATTCCTCGGCTGCCCCACTCTGCCCCTTGCTATCACTGTCCTGCCCTCCTTGCCGTGGAGGTGCAGGGTGGTGTGAGCACTAGCCACTGCAGGCTTTGGAGGCTGGGGTCCTGCAGGAGAGAGGGCACAGCACTGAGGTTTGGTGTGAGAGTGATGCTGCATTGCTACTGGCCCTCAGAGGAGAGCTCTATGGAGTGATGAGGACGTGGCTGATTAGCATGTGGTGGGGGACGCTGCTCTGGGGACCTGCCCCCCCCCTCAGCCAGGGCTCAGGGCTGGCAGCTGCAGTGGGCCAGTGGAGCTGCCATGTGTTGCCTTCCTCCAGTGACCTGTGGACCCCCGTGGGAGGGTATGAGTGCTTTCACACGGTGCCATACTGGTTAGGGACCTGTCCAGTGCCAGGTGATAAATGGGTGCTGTGGCACCAGGGGAGAAGGAAGTGATTCTGCTCCTGCCTGTCCCCTCACAGTCCCCAGCTGGCGCTGCCCTTCGCTGGCATGTTTGCTCTGGTTGTGACTGTGCTCACTTTTCCCCTACATATGTCCCTGCAGGCAACCAGGATGTCCCAGCCTTTCCCCATCACCTCCACCCACCTGGCTGGCAGCAGGGTGGGAGCAGGATGCAGGCAGGAGCAGAGGGAGGCGGTGCTGAGCAGGGGGTAAAGTTTTGAGGAGGCAGCTTCCTGAGCAGGGCTGTGTTTATGGATCTGTGCATAAAGGAAGGGACACTGGTGCTGGAAGAGAGAGTGGGACAGAGCTGGACTAGAAGCTGGCAGACTTCAGGGTCCTGGTGAGATGCACGCATGTTTGCTCAGTGCCTCTTTGGCTGCTTCTTCCTTGCAGGATTTGAGTCAACTGCCTGGTCAGGATGAGCTGGAGTTTCCTGACGCGGCTCCTGGAGGAGATCAACAACCACTCGACCTTCGTGGGCAAGATTTGGCTGACTGTCCTCATTGTGTTCCGCATCGTGCTGACGGCCGTGGGGGGCGAGTCCATCTACTACGACGAGCAGAGCAAGTTTGTCTGCAACACGCAGCAGCCGGGCTGTGAGAACGTCTGCTACGACGCCTTTGCGCCCCTATCCCACGTCCGCTTCTGGATCTTCCAGATCATCATGGTGGCGACGCCATCGGTGCTCTACCTGGGCTTTGCCATGCACCGCATCGCTCGCATGCCAGAGTCCTCACGGCGCCGGACACCGGCAGCCCGGCGGGCGCGCATGCCGGTGGTGCGCCGGGGAGCCGGGCGAGACTACGAGGAGGCGGAAGATGACAATGAAGAAGACCCCATGATCTTTGAGGAGATCGAGGTGGAGAAGGAGAAGAGCCCAGAGGGCGGAGAGAAGCATGATGGCCGACGCCGTATCAAGCAGGACGGGCTGATGCGTGCCTATGTCCTGCACTTGCTGTGCCGCTCAGTGCTGGAGATGGTTTTCCTCTTCGGGCAGTACCTGCTGTACCGCTTTGAGGTGAGCCCCTCCTACGTCTGCAGCCGCAGCCCCTGCCCACACACTGTCGACTGCTTTGTGTCCCGCCCCACTGAGAAGACCATCTTCCTCCTCATCATGTATGGTGTCAGCGGGCTCTGCCTCTTCCTCAACCTCTGCGAGCTCTTGCACCTTGGTGTGGGGCGCATCCGTGATGCCCTGAGCCAGGCTGATGGTCCCCCACTCCCAGCTGGCGACAGCCCCGCACCACAATATCCCAAGAAAGCCCCCAGCGCCCCCCCCACCTATCACTCGCTGAAGAAGGAGCTGCCACAAGCCCCGCTGACCAGCGGCAAGCTGGACTACCGGGAGAGCCTGGCCCAGGGGCGCTTTGCCCTGGCTGGAGCTCCCCCGGTGCACGAGCTGGACCGGCTGCGTGAGCACCTGCGTCTAGCCCAGGAGCACCTGGAGGTGGCCTTCCACCTTCAGCCCCCACCGCGGCCCCCCAGTCCTGCCCGCAGCAGCAGTCCCGAGGCCAATGGCATCGCTGCTGAGCAGAACCGCCTCAACCTCGCCCATGAGAAGGGGACCGCCGCCTGTGACAGGACCACGGGTGAGCCAGGAACGGGGATGGATCCACCCACTGGGGTGGAGGCGTGGGGGGCTGCCCCGAGGCTCCCCTGGAGAGAGGGTGCCATTCCCCCTGGGGTGGGTGCTCACCTGCTTTTTGTTCCCCACAGGGCTGTGAGTGCTGCCGGGGACAACAGCGGTGTCTGCTGGACTGGCTGCCACCGCCATCGTGGGATAGGCATCCTGCCAGGAGCACAGGGTGAAGGATGTCACACACCTGCCCAGTGGGGCAGTCTAGGCAGCACTGTCCCAGTGGGCAGCAGAGGGATCGGGGGCTGTGGGGTTCATTCCTACTTAATTTTCAAAAAGGGAATATCTTATTTTTGTACGTTTTTATAAACTCATCAACATGTGCACCCTGGCATTTTTATACTCCATCCCAATCTCCACTCTGGGCCTGTGCCCTCCCCCATCTCCTGTTTCACCCACTTTTCCCACACCCATTTTCCCCAGCATGTTGTCCTCACCCCTCCCTGTGCTCCCCATGCCCTTTGCCACTCACGGCAGCACCCACTGGTGCTGTGCATGTGCTGGTGATTTTGGTACTACCCCCTGAGATGTGGGGGACTTAGGGGAGCAGGCTGGGAGTCTGGCTGGCCAGGCCAAGCTGTGGGACTGAGTGCTGGGCTTGGATTACTCTTGGAGGAGGTGGGAGGGGTCCTGGTGGCACTGTGCTGCCAGAAAATGACTTTGTGGCCTGGGGGGCCATGCTGCACAGCATCCTGGCACGGGGCTATGAGTTGCGGGGCTGGCCTGCTTGGAAATGTCTGTGTGGAGGTCGGGAGCTGTCGTTCCCACTGCCTCCGCCCTGTCCTGGCAGGCTGCCCTTGGACCAAAACTTGTCTCCTCCCACTCTGGCCACAGGGCTGGGACCCTCTGCACGGAGCCAGACCCTGGCCTCACAGTGTGGGGACGTGGTGCCCCGAGCTGGGCTCGGCCGAGAGCCAGTGGAGCATTCCTCATCATCTCAGCCTGGGTCACATGGGGACTTTTGTAGCGTTGTTTTTTACTTGGAAATGATTGTCACTCTGGTTTTTTTTTTTTAATATCTATATTAGTAAAGGCTGAAGACGTTTTGTACTGAACTGCTGCATCCGCTTATTTGGGAGGAAGGGGTGGGAAGGGAATCCTGTGCGTCTGGGCTGGCGCTGCCGTGCATGCCTTGGGACCTCCCTGCTGCCCAGGGTGACTCAGTTGTTCCTGCCGTGCGGAGGCAGCTGTGGCCGGGGCAGCCTTCATCGTCCTGCTGGAGAGGGATTGCACTGGCCACATTCCTGTTTGGCCCTGTCACTGTCAAGGGGCCAGGTGAGGGGTTTTCCTCTGCCTTCCCATCCTTCCACCTTGTCTCCCCAACCCTCTGCTGCCCCTGTTCCTGCACAACCTGTTGCCCTGAGCAGAAGGGATGTTGCTTTCCACAAAAAGTGGAAATGGAACAATTTCCACAAAAAGTGGAAATGGAAATGGAGTGGTCTCCACTCCCCTGCCTGGGGCAGGATCAAACCCAGCCACCATGCCCATTTTGGTAAGCATACTCCAGTCCCCTCTCTGGTACCCCAAATCAGAGCTGGATGCCTCTAACAGTATTTGCCCATCCCTTCATTTCTCCATCTAGAAGCCCCTGGGGAGGTCATATCCCACTGCACAACTGCATGCCACCTCTGTGGCTGCCTCGGATGGAAGCTGGCATTTCCAGGCTGCTTTAGTAAAGGGAACAGGTTTATTTCACTCATCCCATTAAGCTTTCCAACACACTGTGCTGCTGGGAGAGGGCTCACTTGTGCCACATATGCTGCCTGCCACGCCACCAGTGTGAGGTCCCGGCATGGGCTCACCCAGGCACATTCTGATCCTGTTGCAGCAGCCTGGCTCTGCCTGGAGCACAGGGGGAGCTGTTGAACCCTGCAGCAGGAGCAGGACACCAGTCTTTGTGGGGGTGCAGAGCTGCAGGAGAGAAGCAGGTGGGGAGAGATGAGGGCTAATCTGGTTGCAGACAGCAGCCTGGCTTTGGCAGGGCAGTGATGCCTTTGCCATAGGCTGTGCCTATCCCTGCCCCACCATGCCCTGATTTGTTCTGAGCTGTGCAAATCAGGCAAGTCTGGCAGTGTGATGATACCTGGGCCAGCCCTAAAATCTGGCTTATGCAGGGGAGGGTGGTACAGCCAAACTGCCCCATCCCAGTGGCCAGGGTTCCACTGGGAAAACAACTCCTCCTGGGTGGGATCACGGTCTGGGGCTGGGCTGCAGGATGCCCTAGACACAGGTGCAGTCCTGGGCCAGGATGTTGGGCACGGTCTCGTACTTGAAGGAGTACCCGCCGTCGGAGGTGGTGCGGACGCGCAGGGAGCGCATGGTGCCGGGCAGGGCAGCGCAGCAGAGCTGCACACCCAGCCGGTGGCTCAGCCCGTGGCCTGCAGCACAGCTGCCATGGCAGTAGTGGAAAACAAAGCTGCTGGGATGCACGATCCATTTGTCCCAGCCCAGCTCCTCGAAGGAGATGTTGAGAGAAGCCCGGCGACAGTTGGTGTGAGCAGCCAGCTCCTCGGATGGACGCTGCAGCAGGCTCAGGGCAGCTGGGGACCAGGGCATGGCAGAGCGACGAGCCCTCTCACTGCTCTTGGCCCGGGTGGTGGCCACCAGGAAGGGCATCTTGTCCCCCTCAGCCAGGCAGGGGCAGCCAGGGCAGCGCACCAGGAGCACGAAGAGTGGCTGTGAGAGCTGGGGCAGCAGCACTGGGGCCAAGTGAAACACTATCCAGTGCTCAGGTGTCCGCTCGGCCATGGCCATCACCGGCACCCGGCCCTGAGGTGACAGGGCCAGCACATCAGGGGTTGAGTGGTTGGGAGCAGCCGAGGGACCAGTGTAAAACCATAGCTGGGCAGAAGTCACCACACGGCTCAGGGTGTGTGCTGAGGGCTGGAAGAGGTAGGTGAAAATCCCTTCTTCTTCCAGCAGCTTGTCTGGCTGTGTGGGATCACAGGGAATATCTGTGGGGAGGAAAACATGATCAGGGTGTGCACCCAAACATAGGGAGAATCCTGAATGCCAGATGGCAGGTGGGATGTTGCAGAGGTCCCTGGAGTGCTGGCAGGACACCTGGCTGCTGGCATTAGCTGTGGCAGCGTGCAGGAGAGCTGTCTAGTGCTGTGCAGCACCTTCTGTGCTGTGCCTCACAGCTGATCCCTGCTATGCCCAAGGTTGGTCCATTACTGTCACCCCTGTCCCTCAGCATCCTGTCCCATAGCTGTTTATCTTGTCCCTTTCCCCCAGAATCCATATCATGGCCTGTCCCCCAGTGTTCAGTGCCATAGTTGGTCATCCTGTCCCCTTCTCCCATCCTCTGCATCCTGACCATCTCCCAGTCATGTCCCATAGTTGCTCATGCTGCCCCCTTTCCTCCAGCACACACATCCTATCCCACCCCCCAGCATTCTGCCCCATCTCCTGCTGCCGTGCTTTATTGCTGGTCACCCTGCCTCATTCTTCAGCATTCTTCCCTGTCCCTTAGTATCCCAACCCACCTTCCAGTATCCTGCCCCATTCCCTAGACTCCCACCCTATTCTACCCTGCTCCTCAGCTATCCCCATGTCTCTGCATCCTGCCTGGCCAGCTGTTTCCCAGCCTCTCAGCACCCTCTTGTGCTGCCTGTCCCTCTGCTGTCTGTCCTGAGCTGTTCTGCCTGTCCCTGCCTGCCATACCTTTCCATCTCTTGGCTCTCCACCAAATCTCACCCATGTCCCAGCCTGGCATTCCTTCTTCCCCTTCTCCCACAGACCACCACATCAGCCTCTTCATCCTTCAGCATCTGCATTGCTCCAAACCCCACCCTGCCCAGAAGGGTTTTCATCCTTCTGCCCTCTCCATTTCATCAGCATGTTCTCACCTGTGGCAGGGAATAAGATCACCTGAGAGGTGTCCTCCAGCTCCTCTGGCTCCACTTCGGTGTTTTCAAGGACGTCTCTCCGGTGTACCCTCCTTGCTTCCATCTGTGGCTCCTCCTGGAGAAGGGGGGGACTCAGATGTTCCAGCACCCGAGCCCGCACCTTGGCCAGGATGAGCTGCCGGTCGGCACCCGCCCCGGTGCAGCTGGCCAGAGCGGCGGTGGGCAGCATGGCAGGCAGCAGGTGCAGGAGCAGCAGCATGACCGTGGGGCACACAGCAGGGTGGTGGCTCGGGGGGCTCTGCCGCGGGCTTCTGCCTGCCTGCCCAGCCCGTCTGCCCACTGCACTCCCCCCGGGGCAGGGTGGCATTGAGATCTATCTGACACTGACGCAAACGTCTGCTCGTTGTGAATATTATCTCTGAGCTGTGAAAGCGCTGAGACGTCTGGAATGCGAGGACTGCAAGGACAGTGTGGTCTGGGGGGGCCGGCGCCCGGGCAGGGGGGTGTGTGGGGGGGATGCTGCCGGGAACATTCGGTGCATGCGGCTGGGGTGGCCGGGTGGGCAGGGTGGTGCCAGGAACCTAAGCTGGCAGGGATGGAGGGGGTACCTTGGGTAAGTTTTGCAGCTGCTGATGCTGGGTGCCCCCCATGGCAGAGGAGTTGAAGGTCCAGGGCTTCTGGTGAGCTAGTGGGAAGCGACAGCAGTTGTGCACTGCAGGGAAATCTGGGCAAGGACCTGGTGGAGAACAGAGCCCTGTGAGGCTCTGGCATGGGGGAGGCACTTTGCAAGCATCAGTCCTCTGGGCCAAAATGTGAGAAAGGGGCCTTGGAAAGGGCAAGCTGAGGTGTGGGTTTGCTTGTGGCATCTCCATGACAATCTGGTGATTGGCAAGGTCCTGGGAACATGAAGCAGGAGGGATTGCAAAAGGTCTCTGCTCTTCCTGGGGCTGGGGAAGGCTGGCCCAGCTTCAAGGGGCAGAACAGATGGGACAGAGCCAGGCCAGCTGGAAACCCCTGCAGCAGGTCCAGGGGAAGGATTGTAGGGTGCTGTTTGGGTTCTCTAGTCATGGGCTGGCTCACAGGGTGGGAATTGCAGGAGAGGCATAGGCTGTAAGGAGACCCAGTGCCTTTCCTCTCAATGCTGTCTGAGGTATCAGTACTAGGTATCCCCTATCCCTTAACCCTGCCTGCCCTGTGGATGGTGAGCAGCCTGTGCATCCCCTTTGTGCCTCTGGCAGCTCAGTGTCCTGCACATCCCATCCAATACAGCCTGGCATCTCACGCAGCATCCAGTGCAGTACCTTCCCCCCTGTGCAGCATGCCCTGTGTGACATGTCCTGTCTCACTGCAGTCTGGTGTCCAGCTCAGTGTACCACACACCCTGCACCCGCATGCTCCCCACAGGGCACGTTGTGTCTCGAGGCAACATCCAGGCCTGCAGCACCCCAGCTTTCCGGGGTGGCTCCTGCTGGGCTGCTATACATAGGTAGCCCAGCCCAACCTCGGCGAGGCGCTGAATGGAGCAGGCTCCCTCTTATCAACCCCGCGTGTCATCAGAGGGTATTTTTGGGGACAGCAGCTGCAGGCATTTGTAACATTTGGTCCCTGCGCACTGACACCCAGGAGGAGAGCTGGGGGAAGCAGCAGGAGCTGGGTGCCGGCACTGAGAGACACAGGGGAGAGGTGGCAGAGTGAGGTACATGAGTGGGTCAGGGGACTGGGCAGGGGGCTGCCTGGGGCACGGTGTTTGGGGAAGGGAGTGGTTGAAGGGTGTGATGGTGCAGCCAAGCCATCAGAGCCATCTGATTGTGTCCAAAGGAGCTGCTATGGGGTGGCCCACGGGTCAGGGGCGTGTGTGGATGGGGAGGTGGCTCTAAATGGGTGCACTGTCTCTGGGTAGGGCTCTGGGAGGAGAAGCTCCCAAAGAGCCGCAGTTCCTGTCGCTCCTTGGGGACCAGCCCTTTCCTACCCTCTGGCTCATTCAAGAAGTATTTTTGTTTCTCCTCCCCTTGCCTGAGCAAGTCAGAGACGACCCTGCGCCAGTCCCAGCCATGGTGTGAGCAGAGGCTGGGGTGCACTTACCGAGGGGAGGCACAGAGCATCCTGCCCCACTCCTGCCCCTGATGGTGGGCACGGTTACCCACAAAGCCGGGGACGGAGGCAGTGCCCTTCAAAAGCAGGTCCCACGTCCCGGCTTTCATTTTGCCCCTGAGGCTGATGATTTCCAGCTGTGGTTTTGAGTGCACAAGGGCAGGATCCTGCCTGTGGGACTGCCCTCTGGAAAAAGGACCCCTTCCCCAGAGCCCCACTTTGCCCCAGAGCACGGCCCTGTGTGGCGGCCGCCCGGGCACAGGGTGTCCCCTGCCCACCCAAGTCTGGAAGGAAGTCCCAGTCCGGGTCCAGCCGGGGCCTCGCTCCCCTGACAGCCCCGTGTCAGCACCTGCCCGCTGAGCCGGCCCAGATGCTGCAGGAATGCGGCTCTGCCACCACCCGATACTGCAGGAATGTGAATGCCAGGCGGGTGGGGAAGGGGCGGGCGGGGCCCTTTTGCCTTCATTGTCTCCTAGCCCCAGCACCCAGCAAGCAGCTTCCCATGCTCCTTGTCTGGGCAGGGGTCCCCCTCCTCTGGAACGGGAGTCCCCTCTGCAACCTAGGATAGGCTGCAAGTGTCTCAGCCCCCCTGGAGTGCCAAAAGCCACGGTTTAGGTTACCTTTTGTCACCTCTACTATTGCTTTGGGCTGGGATACGGATGATTTGGGTGAGACAGGCAAATCCAGTGGGACTGTGCTGCTCCAAATGAGGGTGATGCTTCTGAAGCAGGGGGTCCATGCTGGGGATTTTGCTCCAGGTGTGGGTCCCTCCTGGTTGGGATCTCTACACTGATCCATCTCTTTAATGAAGCCTGAACCCCCACTCTAGTCTGTTTGTACATCCCCCCAGGCTGATGGTCCCTACTACTGCTCTAGCCAGCTGCCTGCCGTGACCCTGGGGAGTTGGTGATGGAGGGGTCTGGGGGAGCCCCGAGGTTCCTGGCCTATCCACGTGCCTTCACAGTCCAAAGTGGCACCAATGTGATCCTGAGCTGCCAGATCATAGGTGATCCCCAGCCATGCATCCTCTGGGAAAAGGACAAGAATACCATCGAGCCCTCAGGCCGTTTCCATATGGAGTCCAAAGGAGACCTGTACAGCCTGCTAGTGTCCTGTGCCACCCCCAAGGACAGTGGACTCTACGTCTGCAGGGCCAAGAACAGTGTTGGTGAGACTTATGCTGCCACTGTGCTCAAGGTAGAGCCAGCAGAGCACCGAGAGGAGGAAGGATGCTCAGGCAGTGTGGCACCTGCCTTCCTCATTGCCCCCTCATCCATGCGAGTGTGCCGGGGGGAGGACGTGATGTTCACCTGCAGGGTGTCCGGGCAGCCCTGCCCGGTACTGGAGTGGGAGAAGGACGGGCACAAGCTCTCCGACCTCTTTGAGAGCAGCCACTTTGCAGTGGGGCACAAACCAGAAGACTGGCACTTCCTGAAGTTGTTCAGTGCCCGGCCCCAGGATGGTGGAGTGTATGTCTGCCGGGCTCGCAGTGGCTCCCAGGAGGCTCTGGCTGCTGCCGTGCTCCTGGTCGAACCCCAAGCACTGCTGGACGGGTTCCCCAATGGCTCCCCTGCCAATGGTCCCGGGGTATTGGCAGAGAGGCAGCGGTGGCGGCGGCATGGAGTGGGACGGCGAGTGGGACCAGAGACCTGTGTGCCCAATGGCGTAGTGCCAACCAGGCTGATGGGGGCCAAGGCATTTGCTGTGAATGCAGGGAAGCACGCCAAGTTTCGCTGTTATGTTACTGGCAAGCCCAAACCAGAGATTATCTGGCAGAAAGATGGTGAGCCCCTCGCCCCTGGCCGTAGGCACCTCATCTACGAGGACCGGGAGGGCTACTTCATCCTCAAGGTGCTGTACTGCAAACCCCAGGACCAGGGACTGTACGTGTGCACCGCTTCCAACACTGCTGGCCAGACCCTCAGTGCAGTGCAGCTCCAGGTGAAAGGTAGGAACGTGTCCAAGGAGTGTCAGAGGTGGCTGGGCTCTGGGGGACTCAAGGAATTTTGTCTGCCAAAATTTTGTCTGTCAGGGGTGTGTCTCTGTGGGAGCCCAGCATCTCTGGGCTCCTTCCTGCCCTGTGCAGGTCAGCCCAGGCTCCTCAGGACAGAGCTGTGGGCTGGAAGCAGGGGATGCCAGGCTCCTCCAGGAGCTGTGTCCTGCTCCATATCTCTCTCCCCTTGCAAAAAGAGGGGTAGCTTCTCGGGATGGTTGCGGATGTCCAGCCACAAATGGGGAAAGGGAACAGTGCCTTGATGACAAATTCCCCTGGAAGTGCTGAGTGATTTTGGCAGGCAGCCCTGCAGGGCATGGCTCCAACAGTCTTGATTGGCAGCAGCCCAATTCCCCCCGAGCCATCCAGCCAGCTGGGGACAGCCCGTGGATGGGGTTACCCAGTAATTGGTGCAGCCCCTGCCTGCACCCCACTGCTCCCTTCCACTGAGATGCCTGCTGCAGCATGCTGGCTTCCATGCTCCTGCATCCCCCAAAACTCTCTGTTGAGATACTGGGGGCATCCTTGCATCTCCCCAGGCTGTGCCCTGGTTCTCCCTGATCTGGGGGGTGTGCTTGTCAAGGCAGTGTCCATCTCACACAAGCCAATGGAGAAGGTGAAGGAGGCCCAAGGGTTTAGTGCTCCTTGTGAGCTGGGAACCCATTGAATAAAGGGCTGACAGTGGGTGCTGTACCCCACACACCCTAAGCTCCTGTCTCTTCCTGTGGCAGAGCACCGGCTGCGGTTCCAGGTGCAGCTGGCAGACGTGGAAGTAGCAGAGCGGGAGGATGCAGTGTTGGAGTGCCAGGTGCCATTGGAGACCATTCCCACTTCCTGGTACCTGGAGGACAGGGAGCTGCAGCCCAGTCACAAGTACGTGATGGAGGAGCAAGGGGTGGTGCGGCGCCTGACCATCCGCGATGCCTGCATCGATGACGATGGCATCTACCTCTGCCAGATGAAGGACAAAGGGCGCAGCATCGCCGAAGTCTCTGTCCGAGGTGGGGGTCAGGTCTCTGGTAGCACAGCTTTGCCTTCCTATTCCCCTCCTTGCCAGGGTCCCGGCTGTCCCCTGCATTTGCCTTCCCTCCTTTGGCTGGTGCCTGCTGCTGCCCCTCCTCTTCAACCTCCTCCTTTACTTCTCCCACCTCAAAGAGTCCATCCTGTTCATTAGCATCCCTCCCTGGCCCTCCTATATCTCTTCCCATAGGGGTGATTGTGAAGCGGCTGCCACGGAAGCTGGATGTGATGGAGGGGGAGAATGCAGTTTTCTGTGTGGAGACACGGGATGTGGTAGAGGGAAGCTGCTGGAGCCGGGATGGGCTACAGCTACAGGAGTCACCTCGTACTGTGCTTAAGAGCTTCAGCAGGACACACCTCCTGGTGCTGGTGCACGTCACCCGCCAGGACGCAGGCATCATCTCCTTCACTGTCGGGGAGTCGCAGACATCCTCCCAGCTCCGAGTCAAGTGTAAGCTCCAGGCTTGAAGGGGTCCTGTGTCCTCTCTCCTGCCTGTTCATGGGGGTGATACAGACGGGAGATGGAATAGGCACCCAATATGTGTGTGATGCTGCGATGTGTTTTCTGGGAAGGGGGGTTTGAGCAGGATTCCAGGATCCCAACCTCACAGGTACTCACAGACCCCTGTAGCCAGCAGCACACTACATGAGAGCAAGACCATCCTCTCCATCATGAAGAGAATCCCCAAATAAATGGGCTGTGTATCCCCACTCAGCCCTTCTGCCACCCCACCTAGAGCCTCACTGCCATCCCCAAGCAGGCAACCTGGGCTGTGACTTGCAGGTGTGAAGCACGATCCTCCGAGTGCGCCAGTGGCAGCTGAGATGAGCGTGGTGGAGAGCAACACGGCTCTGCTGACTTGGTGTCCTGCACCTGACTCCCACCTCCGCCCCGCCAGCCACTACCTGCTGGAGCATCGGGAGGCAGCAGGAGGGGAGTGGGTGCAATGCCTTGCCACTGACCTGCCCAGCTGCGTGCGGGTGCTGGGTGACAGTGTGCCTCGCGAGGCTGACTACTGCTTCCGCGTCACTGCTGCCAACAAGCATGGCAGGAGCAGCCCTGTGGAGTTCCCTGGATCTGTGCATCTTGGTGAGGAGATGGGCAAAAACTGGGATGTCGTGCCACAGCGTGCTGGTAGTCAGTGCTACTGGGGCTCAGTCCAACTGTGCTCCAGCCCCAGCAGCTCGTCTGGAGAGGGGTCTGCAGGACACATGGGTGAGGGATGGTGAGGATGTGCAGTTCTCCCTGGAGCTGTCAGCCGTGGTGCATGGATCCTGGTTCCTCAATGGTGCCAGGCTGGGTGAGGAGGAGGATGCAGGCAGCCGGTGCAGTGTACAGCGCCGTGGGATGGAGCACTCGCTGTTGATCCGGGGAGCACGACTGGTTGACAGTGGGGCCCAAGTCACCTTCGTGTCTGGTGGTGTGCGGGACTCAGCTATCCTGCATGTGCAAGGTGATTAGGGCATTCACCCTGGGGTCCTCCCAGGACCCCAGCAAGCAGGGGCTGTCATGCTGGAGGATGCTTCTCACCGCTCCTCAATGTCTCTCAGCCCCACAGGTCTGCATTGCCCCAGTATCCGAGGCTGAACGGCTCCGGAAAGTGCCAGCAGGGATGCCTGTGCTGCTGGAATGCCAGGTGTCCACCCCGGATGCCCCTGTCTGCTGGTTGAAGGATGGCAAGGCCGTGCCCCTGGATGACATTATCGCAGTGCAGGCAGAAGGCTGCGTGCGGAGGCTGCTCCTCCGCTCTGCGTGTCCCTCAGACACGGGTGTGTACACCTGTGACGCTGCGGATGATGCCGTGAGCTTTGTGGTGACCGTGACCGGTGAGCTGGGGACTGTGTGTGGGAGCCTGGCCCCTACCTCCTGATAGTGCTCCTGCCCTGCTTCCTGCCCTCATCGTGCAGCTGAAAGCTGCAGCCAGTCATGCTGAGGCCCACATTATCCCTGGCAGAGGAGCCGGTGAGGATCATCAGCTCCAACGAGGAAGCCTCCCACACCTACGTGGCCAGGCAGCGTGTGGAATTGTGGTGCCAGCTATCCCGCCCAGCAGCCCCAGTGCGCTGGTACAAGGATGGAGAGGAGGTGGAGGTGGGAGAGAGCCTGGTGCTTGAACAGGAGGGGTCATGGTGCAAGTTGGTGCTGCCCTGCTGTCAGACACAGGACACAGGGGAGTTCGTCTGTGATGCTGGTGGGGACTCTGCCTTCTACACCATCACTGTGGCAGGTGAGTGTGATGCAGGAGGTCTGGAAGGCTCTCAGGGGCTTTCTTTGCCTGTGTAGGATGCCACAACGCATGTGCTCCTGTCAGTATTGCTGTCACTTTCAGTGGTGGGATACTTGTCAGACATACTCTTGCCAGGCACTCACCAGCAGTTTGGCTGGTTGTTTGGTTGGGGTCCTTGTGGCATTCAGACCAGCTGCCAGAGGGAACAGTTCACTCTGTCTGTCCAAAACACTAGAGCACATGAGGACACCCCACACCTGCACACCAGGATGTTTGCTGGCTAGTAACCAAACCCTCCTCCAAGGTCCTAAAAACAGTGGGCCCGCCACCTGGCATGGAGTGACTCATGGTTGGTCATTGCTCTGATGAACAGCATTAATTGCTGACCTGAAAATTAGCAGTTGCCTGGAGACTCATGGCTGGGTGGTGTTTGCTGGGTGGGAGCAGGGCTCAGCATCCTGTGGTGCCTGCCCTAGCTGTGGAGCAGTTGTTGGCATTGCAGGCTGGCAGAGGATAATGAAAGCTGAAAGCAAGTGAAAGGCAACCCCGTGCTGGCCCCAAAATCCACATCCCACAGCCACAGGAAGGCAACCAGGGGCAGAGCTAAAGCCCTTGAAAGGTGGTGTGACCACTGTGGTAAAACCTCACTGTGGTGTTAACACATGGCAAAGGGCCAAAGTCGATGACTAAGGATATAGGAAGATGAAGACAGGATGAGTGATAAGAGATGCTGAAGAGCCAGTGGAGTGGTAACTACTGGGAGAGTGAGGAGGGGAGGGGTTTTAGTGAGATAAAGGCAAAATTGCCAGTGGGAAGGACAGGCAGCATGGGCTTTGGGCAGAAGGAGGAGTTGGGTGCTGTGTGGGAGCGTGGGGCATGGAGAGCTCTGCTTCCCTAGGATGGGAGAGGAACACCATCTGCTGAAGCTCAGCCTTTAGGCTGAGCAGCTTTACATCACTTTGACAGAAGGGTCTTAGGGAGGCTGTCTTGGTTCAATCTGGATTTGGACATCAATGTCACTGACAGGACTGGGGGTGGGTGCCTGGAGGCACAGGCTGACACCTCTCTGGCACAAGTGCCAGGCTGGCTGCTGCAGTCAAGCCCTGCTGTGGCACGCTTGGGTTTCCCTGAGGTATTTCAGCTATCCCCCATAGGGCTGTTGTGGCATGGAGCCCGCCTGCCTCAAGCTTGGCCTTCCCTACGCATCTCTCAGTTTTCCAGCAGCTGTTGAGCACTGGAGCTCCCTCAGAACTAGTGAGAGGCTGAGATCAGAGCGATGCTGCCTGTTGAGGGCTGGCACATTATCCCCTCACTTCAGTGCTGCTCAACATCTCCAGCTGCACTTCAGCAATGTGATTGCTTTTAGCAGGTCCAAGGAGCTGGGCAGCCGCCTGTGGTTTGATCAGGGAGCTGGGCGGATGCAGGCTCAGCATGCAGCAGGTTAATCACTGCAAACTGGCGCCGCACGCTGCAGGGCTGCGCTGTGCTGCTGGGCCTGGGCATCACAGCTGGAAACTGTCTGGGAAGCTTCCACCCGGATGCCTAGCATGGAGCAGCTGCGGGCTGTGAGAAGGGCGGGTTGCTGCTCATCTGCCATTGTGCCCCAGAGCTGGCTGTGCCTTGTGCCTGCATGAGCCATGGGCATGATGAGCACCCATGGCAGAGACCAGGCCAGCTATGTCTGGTTGCAATGTGCATGGCCAGACAGGCAGTGTTGATTGTGGGTGGCATCCTGAACTTCTCCCAGGAGAGAGGAGGGCTGGTCACCTAAAATTTGTACTGGGAGCCCCTCTATCTTTAGAGCTCTGACTCAGTTAAGAGGGGCAATGTGAGAAGTGGTACACATTTTATGTAGCAAATTAAAGGTGATTTTAACGATGACTGCAATCTGGAATTTGGTCCTGGGTCCTGGTGAGCTGGAGGGATGGGGCTGCTGGCTGCAAGCGAATCACATGCCTGTGCCACAGTATAAGCAAATGCCAAGGCTGAACTATGACAGAAGCACCGGCTGGCACCTGGTGGCTTCTGAAATGGGGAGATAGGCAGAGGGGAGGGTACTCCCTGGAAGACCAGCTGCAGGGGATGGTGCCTGCACCACAGACAGTGGTTATGAGTGCTGGGACTTGCCTATGTGCATCCTCCCTCCACAGCCTTTGGCCCCACCATAGGGCAAAGCAGGGCAGGTACCATGGGAACAAGGGCAGCAATGTACAGCCAGTTCAAAGCCTGGTGTTCCTCCTGGTTGTAATGTGCGAGGAGAAGAGGCAGAGCTAGGCACAATGGTCTGGAAGCTTGTGTTATGTAGGATGTGGATGATGTGGTGCCTTCCGGCCTTAAAGCCAACTAGCAGTGAAGCCATCACTCCACACAGGGCTGTGACTGCCACCATCACTGGCTCTGGTCTTTATGTCCTCGCTGAGTCCCTTGTCTCTCCATGACAGAGGAGCCAGTGAGGATTGTCAGCTCCAATGAGGGGGCCTCCCACGCCTATGTGGCCGGACAGCGCGTGGAGCTGTGGTGCCAGCTGTCACGCCCAGCAGCCTCAGTGTGCTGGTACAAGGACGGGGAAGAGGTGGAGGCAGGTGAGAGCCTGGTGCTGGAGCAGGAGGGGCTGCAGTGCCGGCTGGTGCTGCCCTGCGCCCGGCCACAGGACACAGGGGAATTCGTCTGCGATGCTGGTGGGGACTCTGTCTTCTACACAGTCACCGTGGCAGGTGGGTGCAACAGACACCTACATCCCTCTCCCCCTTCTCCCTCTACCCCAGCTCCTTGCTCACACGGTGGCTTCAGCACCTCGGCTGCCTCTCACCTCCTTGTGAGCATCTCCTTGCCCATCTCCCTGCCCATCCCCATACCCAGAGCACAACCAGCTGCCTGCCTCTGAGTTGATGCCACCTTACACCCCAGCCCTGCTGTTCCCTCAGCTTGCAGCTACCAGCACAGCAGGGCTGGGATATCCATGGCCACTGCCCCTAGGGCAGGTAGGGTGGGAGGCCAAGTGACACAAGGTCTTGGCCGTCTCAGCCCTGAAGGTCTGCTTCACCCCAGTACCAGAGGCAGAGCAGCTCTGGGAGGTGCTAGCAGGGCTGGCCTTGGTGTTAGAGTGCCAGGTGTCACCTGCAGATGCCTGGGTCCACTGACTGAAGGACGGTGAGCCCGTGGTCCCAAATGCAGGTCCTGGCCATCTGCTCAGAGGGATGCTCTCAGAGGCTGCACATTGCTGCAGCTGTACTGTCTAACTCAGGGGTGTGCACGTGCCATGCTGGGGACAATGCTGCCAGCTTCAGGGTGCCCATGAGCAGTGACCTGTGCATGGGATTCCATGGGACTCACCCAGCACACCTGAGCCCTGCCATGTCCCCAGCAGAGGTACCAGTGAGGATTGTCAATTCCAACAAGGAGGCCCCTCACTCCTATGTGGTTGGGCAGCGCGTGGAGCTGTGGTGCCAGCTGTCCTGCCCAGTGTCCCCAGTGTGCTGGTACAAGGATGGTGAAGAAGTGGAGGTGGGCGAGACCCTGGTGTTGGAGCAGGAAGGCCTGCAGTACCGGCTGGTGCTGCCCAGTGCCCAGATGCAGGACACAGGGGAGTTTGTCTGCAATGCCAGAGATGCATCTGTCTCCTACTCCATCTTGGTGGCAGGTTGGTGGTACTGCAGGGACATCCTGGAAAGGGCAGCACTACCCCAGCTCTGTGCTCTAGGTTCCCCAGCTGTGGTCCCTGCCCTCAGATTTGTGAAGGATGGTGTGCAGTTGTATCTCTGTGCCCACTGCCCCTACCCCTGAGCAGCTCTGACCTCTTTGCACTGGGGTGAGAGGATGTAGCTTCCATATAGCCCCATGGGGACAGGGACACAGGCGACAGTAAATAGACACAGCAGAGCCAGGAGCAGAGCAGTGAGCAGGTCTCACACCCTCCTTTCACATCACCAACAGAGCCACCAGTGAGAATCCTGCAGCCTCCACAGCGTTCACTAGAGCTGCTGGTTCAGGCACCAGGGTGTGTGGAACTGCGGTGCAAGCTCTCTGTACTGGATGCTCCGGTGCATTGGTTCAAGGATGGGTTGGAGGTGGATGAGACTGACAACCTGCTGCTGCTAGTGGAGGGGGCCTGGCGCTGCCTCTTCATCCCCAAGAGCAGTGCAGAGGATGCAGGCGAGTACATCTGCGAGACCAAAGATGAGGCCATCTCCTTCGATGTCAAGGTGTCAGGTCAGTAGAAGTGCTGATGTGGTTCTGGCCACCAGTGGATGCCCACCCTCTGGGCCACCCAGCACAGGTGCTCACTGAGGCTGGCAGCAGAGGAGTGCCAGGGCTGCGTTGTCCCTGCGCTACTTTGTATCACAGATATGCCATACCTGCAGAGCCTCCGGTGAGGATCCTGCAGCCCTGCAGACCTGTCCCTGTCATGACGGTGTCCCCGGGGGAGACGGTGACACTGTGCTGTGAGCTGTCCCGTGCAGATGCACCCGTGTGCTGGGCAAAGGAAGGTGTCAGGCTTGAGGCTGGGGGCAGCCTGGTCCTGGAAGAGGAGGGTGCCCATCGCCGGCTGCTCATCCCCGCTGCCCAAGCTGAGCACTCTGGAAAATACACTTGTGGCACCACCAACGACACAGTGACTTTCACCATCCAAGTGTTGGGTGAGCATGAGGCTAGGGAGGAGCCTGGTGTGGAGTGTTGGGTGCACAAATCCCAGAGACCTCAGCTGTGTTGGTGCTGGATGCTGCAGATCCGCTGGTCAGGATCCTGGAGAAGGATGTCCTGCCGACCCACCGGCGTTGCCAGGCCATGGAGGACCTGGTGTTGGAGGTGCACCTCTCACATACCCATGGGGAGGTGAAGTGGTACAAAGATGGGGAGAAGTTGCAGGACACGGGGCGTGTACAGCTCGAGGAGGACGGGGTGCGCCGATCCCTCGTGATCCTGGGCACCACGGGCAAGGATGCTGGGGAGTATCTTTGTGACACGGGTGATGACAGTATCATCTTCTTCATCACTGTGGAAGGTGAGCAGGAGGTTCTGGTGGGGATGGTCAGGGGGAGAGGACTGAGGTGGGTGTGTAGCTGCTGCCAGGGTGATGTGAGGCTGGGCTGTGAGCACAGGGAGGCTTGTGGGGGATACATGGGGAGTGGGGTGCACCTGTGTGGTGGCCCTGTGGAAACCCCTGTGCTGCTCAGCTGCAGCCAGAGGAGTCTGGACAGGGTCTGGCCATTGAGATACCCAGCACAGGCTGCTTTTGTGGTGACAACCCATCTTTCCAGTCCCAGAGCCACCGGTGACCATCATGGGCAGCACAGGCACCGTGGTACATCGCTCTCTGGTGGCTGGGGAAGACCTGGTGCTGGCTTGTGAGCTCTCACGGCCGGACGCCATTGTGCGCTGGCTCCGGAATGGCCAGGAGGTGCATCCGGGTGAACGGGTGCACGTTGAGGCCCGTGGGGTGCTGCGACAGCTCACCATTAATGGGGCACAGCCCAGCGATGCAGGGTGTTACATCTGTGATGCTGCCAGCGACCGCATGGTGACAAATGTGGAGGTGTCAGGTGAGCTGGCTCAGAACCCCAGGGACCCCCAGAATGATGGGATCATTCCACAGACCTGGACAAGGGGAGGGGAAGTCTCTGTGACCCTGCTGATGTGAAGTGGCAGCATGGCAAGGAGGGGTGGGAGCCCTGTCCCCAACTCTACAGGAACCATTGGTTAGAAAGAGACAGGTCAGGGTCGTGGTGAGACATGTCCCTGCTGTCTCCCCCAGCCAGGGGCTGTTTAAATTTAGCCTTGGCTGGCTCCCAGGCGCCGCTCCTCCTGCTTTGGCGGCCAAAGGCTGAGCTCAGCCTGGGCCCTTATCAGCTGGAGATGAAGGGCTGTGCAGGGTGGGAGGGGGGCCTGGTGCAGGCGGGTGACCTGGCTCCCCATCAAGGTGTTCTGGATGGGGGGTTACAATGAAATTAATGGTCTCAACGTGACAGCTATGCTGCCTGTACAGGGAGTGATGTGGGAGTGATGGGATCTGCTGCTGTCCCTTCCCTAAGTGAACCCTTAGCTGCAGACTCCTCCAGCCTGCATGTACGTCCCTCTGAGACCCCTGTCTGGTCCCACCGTGACCCCCAGCCAGCCCCACAGCCCTTCTGCCCCACGGTGACTTATCGAGGGATCACCTCTCCACTTGCAGCAGTCCTATCCCTGCACTACCCTACGCTGTGGGGACATCCCTGAACCCTGCCTTGTCCCCTGCACCCCCCAGCCCAGCCTGTGTGCATTGTCAACAAGGAGGAGGCACAGAGCCCGCTTGAGGTGCAGGAGGGAGACAGTGTGACACTGGTGGCTCGGCTGTCCCCGGAGACAGCGGCAGTGCAGTGGCAGAAGGATGGACAGACGCTATGCTCAGGCGGGCGGCTGCTGGTGTGCAGCGAGGGTCCCACACGCAGCCTCACCATCAAGCAAGCAGAGCTGGGTGATGGCGGCATCTTCCTCTGCGACGCCGGCGAAGATGAGGTGCATTTCACACTACATGTGAAAGGTGAGCCTGGAAGTGCTCCTCGCCCACGCGGGGGCAGGAGCAGCCTCATCCTGCCTCACGCCGGGATGCTGTGCACGTCCATCCCGTGCTGGTGCCACTAGCAGGGCCACAGCTGAGCCCAGTGCTCCTCTGGCAGAGGCACCCGTGCTGTTCGTGAACAAACGAGAGGAGCAGGAGAAGCTGCTGGTGCTGGAGGGCGGCAGTGCCGTGCTTTCTGCCATCACCTCCACAGAGCGATCGGATGTCACCTGGGTTGGCCCGCAGCAGGCGGCAGTGGCCGGCGAGCGCTGCGAGCTTCGTCGGGACGGCCGCGTGCACAGCCTCATCATCCACAATGTGGCCATGGAGGACGCTGGCACCTACACCTGCCTCTCACCCCACGACCAGATGCAGTTCGATGTGAACGTCCGAGGTGGGTGGCAGGGGTGCCCGGAGATCCCCCTGCAGTGGCAGCGGGTGCTGATACGGGGGATATGTTATATGGGGGATATCTGATATATGCAGAGCTGCGGGTGAAGTTCCTGCGCGGGCTGTCGGACGTGCGAGCGCGGCAGGGTGAGCGGGTGGTGCTGTGGTGCGAGCTTTGCAAGGCGCGGGGCGACGTGGTGTGGCGGAAGGACGGGCGGGTGCTGGCGCCTGGTCCCCGCCGGCAGATGACGGCAGAGGGACGGGAGCGGTCGCTGGTGCTCAGCCGCGTGGAGCCCGAGGATGCCGGCGAGTACTGCTGCGAGTCCAACGACGACCAGACCCTGGCAACGCTGACGGTGCAGGGTGAGCACAAGGCTTCCCCACCACCTCAGGGACTCCTATTCCATGGGGGTGGTGGGGATGCTGGCACAGTGATGTCAGGATTGCAGGAATGCTCAGCATTCTCTACATGACAGGGGTCTCTTATGCTGTGCCCTGACAACCTGGCTGTAGTCCCCAGGGTGGTGGAGATCATCATGGAGCTGCAGAACCTGATGGTGCTGGAGGGGGAGGATGCCACCTTCAAGTGCCTGGTGTCCCCCGAAGATGTGGCTGTGACATGGCAGCTGAATGGCCAGCCCGTGGTCCCTAGTGAGCGTCTGCTGGTGGCAAGGAGTGGGCTGTGCCACAGCCTCACCCTCCAACAGTGCCAGACAGGTGATGCAGGCACTGTGACAGCCAATGCTGAGGGCCTGGTGAGCACAGCCCGGCTGAGTGTACAAGGTGAGGGGGAAGGAGAAAGCTGGGGCTCAGTCCAAGGCACAGCCCTGGGACCAGCTGCTGACCCAGCACATGGGCCACGCAGAGGCACAGGTGCTGTTCGTGCGGAAGCTGCAGGATGTAGTGGCAGAGGAGCAGGGGGATGTGCACCTGGAGGTGGAGGTGAGCCACGAGGCTGCCGAGGTGCAGTGGCTGAAGCAGGGCATCCTCCTTCAGCCGAGCAGCAAGTACCTGCTGCGGGAGTCAGGGTGCCGGCGCACCCTCACCATCTGCTGCCTTGGCCCTGCTGACCGTGGCACCTACCGCTGTGAGAGCCTGCACGACCGCACGCAGGCCAAGCTCCACGTGGAACGTGAGTACCAGGCTGGGGATGGGGATGACAACCAAATGCTGCAATGGGAGCATACGGGCAGAGCTGGTATTTGGCTGGAATGGGTGGTCAGAGAGGTGAGTGCATGGGCAGGGTTGGGTGTCTGGTGCAAACAGCTGGATTTAGATGATCACTCTAGCAAGCAGAGACTGGGAAGCCAGGGGCTCTGCAGTGTAGCAGACACCTATTCATAGCCATGGATCTCTCACAGCCCGGAAGGTGTCAATCCGGACACCACTGATGGATGTGGAAACCTTTGAGAAGGAGACAGCCACCTTTCACCTGGAACTGTCTCACCCTGGCGTGACTGGGGTCTGGACACGGGACGGCATCCGGGTGAAGCCCAGCAGTACGTGCCGGATCAGTGCTACAGGCTGCGGGCACAGCCTGACACTGGAGAGGCTTGCACTGGAAGACTCAGGCACTGTCACCTTCACTGCTGACACTCTGCGCTGCAGCGCCCACCTGCGTGTGCGGGGTATGGTCCCTGGGGCAGGCTGGGGGGTGTGTGGCACTGGTGCTGTCTGACCTGCAGCTGTTCCGTACTGGTAGACACCAAGGCTGAGCTGGGCCACCCTGGGCACATGTGTCCCCCCGTCGCGAACAGGGGTGACAGTATGCTGGCAAGTGTCCCCCTGTTCTCAGGGAAGAGATGTGAGCTGAGCAGTGGGGGACACCTATCCAGGCTCTGGGTCCAGAGGCAGCTGGAACACCATGGATGAGTGCTTGCCCATGCGTAGTGCCACTCTCACCCCATGCTGAAATACCCCAGCCACAGCTACTCTTCCCTGCAGCCCCAAGTCCATGTCTTCGTCATACCAAGCCTTGCTGTCCTGTGTCCTGCCTCCTCAGAGCCTCCAGTCACTATGGTGAGGGTCCCACGAGATCTGGGGGTCCCAGAGACAGGGGTCGCCAGCTTCGAGTGTGAGCTGTCTCGCCCAAATGCAGAGGTGAAGTGGTTCAAGGTGAGGGTTCACCCAAATCCTCTCCAGCAGCACCTGGCTGTGTCTTCCTCCTTGCTTTATCCCCTGGCAACTGCCATTCCTGCCAGTCCTGCAGACAGAGAAGAGGAGCCAAAGCAGTAGGGTGCTGCCTGTTTGCCTCCATGCAGGATGGACAGGAGCTGCGGCCAGGGCCCAACTGCCGCATCTACTCAGCGGGACGGCGCCGCATCCTGCAGCTGAGCCACTGTGAACTGACTGATGCTGGCAGCTACACTTGCGATGCAGGCGACTGCCGGGCCTCTGCCATACTGCATGTCCAGGGTATGGTCACCCAGCTCCCAGCAGTGTGCACACCCCCAAATCCTACACTGCCTGCTCCCCTCATCCTTGGCTGCCCTGGCACCCTGTCCATTATCTGCAGAGCGCCAGGTCCACATTGTGCAGGAGCTGCAGGATGTCCAGGTGCGGGAGGGTGACAACGCAGTCCTCACCTGCGAGGTGTCACATGGGGACGTGAAGGGCGAGTGGTTTCGGGACGGGGAGAAAATCAAGGTCTCCAGCACAGTGAAGATACGGCAAGAAGGTGGGAGTGCAGGTGGTTCCACACTTGTTTTGGGGCTGGGAAAGGCCAAATTCAAGCCAGGGGAGTTTGTGTAAACAAAGGGGGAATCCCTGCCCTCCTGCTTTCTATGGGTTCGCATTGCTGTTGCCTTGAGCCAGCCTCTCCCTCGCCAGGGACCCGGCACTTCCTGCTGTTCTGTGGTGTGCGCCCTGAGGACAAGGGACTCATCCGCTTCACAGCCAGGACAGTCATCTCAGAGGCCAGTCTGCAGGTGGAAGGTACTAGTGCGGGCTGCGTGGTCTGGCTGGGCTCCAGCACCAGGGCTGGGGTGTACCAGGTCAGCTTGCAGTGCCTCACTCACCCCATAATGGTGGCACCTTGCCTCCACCTACCAGCACTGCCAATCCGGATTGTGAAGCCATTGCGGGACAAGACGGTGCTGGCGAGGCACAAGGCGACACTGGAGTGCACCGTGTCCCACGCCCGGGGGCGGGTGCGCTGGCTCCGTGGGGACACTGAGATCTTTGCTGGTGACAAGTATGAGATCTGCAATCTGGACTGCTACCGCACACTCATCATTCACCGTGTAGGCCCTGAGGACGAGGACTCGTACACCTGTGACGCCTTTGACGACCGCTCCACTGCCCGGCTCCTTGTGGAGGGTGAGTGGGCACCTAGAGGGGCACCACTGTGCAGCTGTGCCTTGCAGTGAAGGGACACCAGAACCCATGTCCCCATCCCCCACTGCTTGCAAGAGTCTGAGTGCTGGGCTGGAGGGAGCAGGTTGGATACAGGGCCAGGGGTCTGCTCTTCCTTGTCTGGGACACACTTTTGGGTGCCCCACCAGCTCTGGCAATACCCCAGCTCACTCTGATTCCCTTTGTTCCCACAGGGAGCTAGAAGCCAGGATGCAGTTCTCAGGGCCTGCATGCAGACTGATGGATGCCACTGCTGAGACATGTGGTCATGCTCCCCCTGGCATGGACAGACACACAGACACCATCCCCAGCCTGCTCCAGCCTCAGGGCTCTGCATTAAACAGTCTTTTTTTTCTGATGTGGTTTCTTCCACACAGGCGAGCTGGGTCCCATTAAGAGAAAAGGTGGTGGCACCATCTACATCCTGCTCAGCATCCCTGGAAGCCCGGCCCTCTGGGCCCCCCTTCACCCCCACCCCCTGTGCAGTCCTTGGCTTTGCACGCCAGATTCCGAAAGGCTCTTTACTGTGTGGCCGAGGCCTCAGCAGCATTTGGCACATTTACAAAAGAGACTGAAAAGGGGGATGGCAGCATAACGCTGCGGGAAGGGGGTGCCTGGCAGAAACATGCAGTTCCTGGGGCAGCGGGGCCAGCTGGGCTGGGCTGGGGGGGGCTCCCAAAGCAGAGGGCTCCCCAGTCCAGTCTCACCACCATCCTGCCTGCCTGGCCATGGGGAAATCCTGGCTCACTCCATAATAAGTTAATACAAATCACAGCAAGAGAAATATATACAAGGCGTGAGCCTCTGCCTGCAGCAGTGCTCTGGGCAGGGGCTCCTGCCCTGCCCTGCCCCAGGGTCCCCCGGCCACTATAAAAATCCAGTCGCCAGCAAAATAGCGACAGTTTCTGATGCTGCAGGGGTCCCCGCATCCCTGAGGCAGCCCAGCCTTTGCCCAAAGGCTGGAGCCAGTGTCCTGTCTCCCATCAAAACATTTTGTGGGGGATGCACCCTGCCAGCGCAGCTCCTGCTGGACAGGCACCAATTGTCAGCATCACCTTGGGAACCAACTGGCGGAGGCAGTCTCTGTCCCAGGACCACCCCAGTCCAGCCTGGGAAAAAGGAGTGGCGAGCCGCTCTGGGGTGTAGGGAGGGTGGCAAGGGCAGGAGGATATTCTGAGGAGGCAGGTTTTGGGAAGCACTGCCTGGGAGCTGCTCTTGGGGACAGGATGGGACAGGGCACACATGCTCAGGGGATTCCCTGCTGGGAAAAGGGCCATGGGACCTGCTCTTTGAGGAAGGGACATAGAGGACAGGCACTTGGGGAATTGCTGCAGATGCAGTGGGGTGGGGGCAGGCGTGGGGAGCTGCTCTTGGGAAGGGAGGGACTCAAATATGGGGAAATGTTAAGATGCAGGATGAGCGTGCCCGGGCCATAGGGTAACGCACAGCAGTGGGGGCTTGGGGACCCATCACCCCAGCAGAGCCACTCGCACTGCATGTCCATGGACTCTGGTCCTTGGGCTGAGTCCCTGCCAAAGGGCTTCCCAAGCACCTTTGGGCCTCAAGGGCTTCCCCAGACAAGTCCCATGTGTCTCCAAGAAGGGTCTCCATCTGCAGCCCCAAGCTGCATGTGGCCACTTGGGGCCAAGGACAAAATCCTGCCTGTCTCAGGGGTTCTGTCAGAGCAGGCTGGGGTGCTGGTGTTGCTCGAGGTCACTGGGTTGGCTTATACCCTCACAGCAGGGGCAGAGCCTGTGGTGAGGGGCACGGTAGAGCTGCAGTCATAGTCCAGGTCCACCACGGCATGGGAGCTGGCGATGAGGCTGTTCAGTGATGGTCCTGTCTGCCGCTCTCGGAAACTCTGGATGTAGCTCTGTAAGAGAGGGAGAACAGAAAATGAGGGGGGTTCTGCTCCTGGAACACTCTACCTCACCCCATCCTGAATGCTTCCAAAGCCCCTCCCTGGCACCCTTCTAAAACAGCCCAGTGGAATCCCCAGCAGTCAGGCCCTCCATTGGCTGGCCACAGCAGGGAGCACAGCCTTATCCCTCCCCTGGGCATTTTGCACCCTGCCTACTGCTTGTTTCTATTATGCCCACAGTGTTCTTGATCAGCAGTTTTCATTTGCTGGCAAATGCTGAAGTGCTCCATGGTAGTAATGGCCCATCTTAGCCCTTCTTGAGTTGCTCAGTCTCTGGGACACCCCAGTCTCATCCCTCAAGGAGCTCAGATGTTAACTGGTGCCTGGGCACTACTCCATGCCCCAGCCCACCCACATGGAGAAGGAATGGCTGTGGAGACTGGGGGAGATCTCTACCCTGGCTGCGGGACTCACGGGGGAAAGCACGTCCCCATCAAAGCGGCGCACAGGGTTGGGCTTGCGGCGGTAAGCAGGCTCGGGGGGGTGGGCTTTGTGCTGGTGGGGTGGTGGGTGGTGGGGTCTCCGCTTCTTCTTCTTCTCCTTTCGGTCTTCCCGCTGCTTGATGCGCATCAGTTGCACACGGCGCTGCTGCCGGCTGATGATCACTGTGGAGCAAAGCAGCCTGTGAGCACTGGGGAGCACATCCAAACGATCCCCACAGCCAAACCAGCGCCAACTTTGTGCAACCAAGCCTCCCTTGGGTGGTGTGCCATCACAGAGTCCTGAACCCCGTATCTGCCCTTGTGAACCAGGTGCTGAAAATATCCACCCCAGTCCCCACATTCTCAGCTCCTACGCTCACCCTGTGCCACACCCATCTGCACCACTCCCCACGCACCTTCTGTATGGGAGTAGCCCTCGGCTGTGACCTTCCACTGGACCAGGACACCCAGTGTGGTGAGAAGCGGCCAGATGCCCAGAATGACCCAACTGTACCAGCACACGGGGCGAGCAGGAGCCACCTTGATGCGCTCATAGATGTACTGCACCAGGAGGAAGAGCTCGATGAAGTAGTCAACAGTGACGGTCATGATGGCGCTGCCAAAGACGGCAGTGGAGAGGGTGGTAAAGAAGCGCTGCCACTGTAGGGTGAGGACAGCAAAGAGCATCCCCACGCCCAAGAGCAGCGCGATGGGGATCCACACCGTCGGTGGGTGGTAGAATTGCTCCATCACCACCAGCGTGGCCACCGCCAGCAGCAGCCCCAGGAGCAGCCCCACCATGAAGAGGCCAACGCTGCGCACCAGCATGGTGACCAGCCCACACAAGACTCCAATGCCCAACCCAATGCCCACTGAGGCCTCCACGCTCAGCTGTGTGTCCAGCACCCTCTCCTTGTAGCACAGCATGAAGATGATGATAGAGCCGAACATCAGCCCCGTCAGGAACATGACAGCCTTGAAGCAGCGGTAGCCTGTGGAGAGACCACCATAGTCAAGGAGTGGAGGCCAGCACCCCCAGCTCCCCTCTGCCCTCCTTCCCACTTGCCCCACCAGCAGTTGGGCTGGCCTGGCTCACCAAAGAAGCAGTAGATGATGCCAAAAAGGCAGCACATAGCGCACACCACTGAGGGCACCACCTGGTAGCGACGCTCAATTTCCTGCTGGCAGCTGTGCCCCCATTCCTGGCCTGGCTCGTGCGGCAGCAGCTTGAACCGCAGCGTCTGCACAGTTGCAGTCATGGCTCTGGGGATTCCTGGGAGAGGCATCAAAATCTCCACTCCTGCCTCATAGCTTGCTGGCAGAACTGCGTCCCGGCACACGCCCCACCTGGTGGGAGAGAGACAAGGAGAACAGAGGAACTGGTGGCATGTGCCCGGCAGTGATCCCACCACTCAACACCCAGCCACCAGAAATCCTGCTCTGTCCCCCCACTACATGGGTAGAAAGGGAGGGAATGGAGGAACAGTCTCATCAGTAGGGGGTGGAAACTGCCACCCAATGATTGGCTGAAGAGATGTGCTGTCCCCAGAGAGCCTGCCTGTACCCCCAGGAGCTTTGTGTCACTTAATAATTTGTCTGTGGCTTCAATTTTCCTGCCCATGCCTCTCTCACACCACTTCCCTGTTAGATTAACAGGAGACTTCCACAACTTGGTATTTTCTGCCTGTGAAGTAATTATGCTCAGTAATTAAGTCACCCCTCAGTCTTCTATTTTTATAGGCTAAACAGATTGAGCTCTTTAAGCTTGTACTCCAAGGCATTTTCTCCAATCCTCTAATCATATTTCTGGCTATTTTTCATCTCTGCTCCAGCTCCCACTGTCCTTGTAAAAACAAATTGGGCCTTCACACTAGATCCAGTCCTCCCATGTGAATCCATGGGGCTGGAAGGGCACCAGCTGTAGCTGGCACTTCCCCTAACCCAAGGGCTCACCCGTAATGCGGCAGCTGTGCTGGGATGCTGAGCAAACAGTCACCGGGCCCCCTGCAGCGCCTACACAGACGGAGGGGTCATAATCCCCTGCAAAGACTGATCCAGCTTCAGTTTAAACCTAATTACAGCATCCGTCTGCCTGCTCCCACCTGGAGCCAGTTCTATCCCCCTTCACTCCCCTAGTCCCTTTATAGGCTGAGTTGGTTTAGAATAGGTTTATTGTCACAAATTGTCCCCAGGCCAGCATCACTCCTTCCAAGTGCCAAGTTTATGCGGCCAGTTCAGGACAGCTCACAAAACCAGCTCTCTGGGAAGGAGCTGGGAAGAGGGCAAAGGGTGCAGTCATGGCTTTTTGTTGCCCAGCATCTTGCTGCTGCCCAGACGGGCTCCACTGGCATTTCATCCCTTGCCGACAATCTCCTTCCTCCTTTTGGCTGGAGAAGGCAATGCTAGCCAGGGCAAATCCCCGTGGGGAAGCCGAGCACAGAGCCTAATCCCAAGGAAGCAGGCGGGTAGGGAGCGGGCAGCCAAGTGCTGGCCCCTGCTCGAGCCCCCGGGGGGACGTTAAGCAGGATTGGACTTTACCCGCAGAGCCCAGGAGCGAAGCTGTGGCCCCGGTGGGATTAGGCGATGGTGTGTGGAGCGAGAGCAGGGCTCTGCCGGCCCGGGGAACCGGGGATGCGGCGCGGCACGGCTGGCCGACCGGTGCGGGGATGGCATGGGATGGCACGGGATGACACGGGATGCCGGGCAGGGCTGCGGGCAGCGGTGCGGGCTGCTCGCGGCGCCCATTGGCGCGGGCACTGTTGCTAGGGGAGCCCAGCGCCTGCTCATTGGCGCCGGGACTTACCCACCTGCTGCCGCCCGCCCCGGGCCCCCAAACCCCCTCCCATTCCCGCAGGCCACAGCGCGGCGGGGACCGGGGGCAGCGCCCGGGGCAGAGCCCCGCCGCGGAGCCCCGCATCGCCGCCCCCCGGCTGGGCCCCGCTGCCCCCGCCGGGCTGCCGGGCCCCGGACCGCCGGGGCGGGCGCGGCGTTGCCGAGCGACGGCCGCAAAGGCCGCCGGGGCGCGGGGCCGCTCCGCCCCTCTCTTTGTTCGGGGCGGGGGTCCCGGGGGCGCTACGCCGTGCCCCCCGCACGCCCATCCTCGGCTCCGCACTCGCTCCGCGGGACGACGGAAGGAACGGGAGCCAGGTGCCCCAGCCCTTCCCCCGAGGGGTCCGGCGCGTCACCCGCCTGCCGGATGCCCTCGTGCTGCCCTCCCTCTGCCGCTCCGCCCGCTCCCACCTGCGCTCCCGGCGCGGCAGCGGCGGCGGCCCCGCGGCGCCCGGCGCTCCCGGCGCTCCCGGCGCTCCCGGCCGCGGACCCCGCGCATGGTGGCGGCGCGGCCGCCGCGCGGTGCTGAGCGGACAGCTCCGCTGACGTCACCGCGCCGTCACCGCGCGCCGGAGGCGGGGCCTCTGCAGGGGGCGGGGCTGAGGTGGGGTAAATTGGGGGGGCGCTCGGGGGCGCGTTGCGGTGTAAAGTGGGGTGCAAATCGTGGGGTGCACTGGAATGTACACTGGCGTGTAAAGTAAGGTGTATGTTGGGGGTGCACTTCGGTGCACACTGGAGTGTAAAGTGGGGGTGCGCTGGAATGTGTACTGGGGTGTAAAGTAGGGTGTGAATTGGGGGGTGCCCTGGAGTGTATATTGGGGTGTGCACCGGGGTGCCATGTCCTGTGCCATGGCGTGTGCTGGGGACTCAGCCCAAGGCTGTGTGTGCAGTGTGGCACAGCACACCCTGGGCTGGCCCATGTGTGCCATGTGCTCGGCGTGCAGCGGCTGGGAGGGCTGCAAGCCCCTCAGCACAGTGTGCAGGGACAAGAGCAGTACAGCGTGCCAGAGGTGTGGATGTGGGAACTGCAGGGTAACCTTGTGTCAGGTGGGACCTCACAGTGCATAGTGCAAGGAGCTGTAAGCAGGTGGGGGTGCTCTGCAGAGGCAGAGCTCTCTGGAGCTGGCACCTCCTGGCTGTAGCGCCTAGGGACCCCCCGGGAAATCCTGGCACACAGAAGACTCTTGGCAGTAGCTGCCGTTCCCCCTGGCAGCCCCTTCCCAGCCCCATGCCAACACTGGGGAGACAAAGGCGGGAGCTGCAGCTGGCGGGGGGCTGAGAAGGGGCTGCTGGAGGAACGGCACTGCTGCCTTCCGCTGCTTCCCTATGGAATCTTTCAAGGCTGCCAGGCATGGGGGCCCTGGGCTCAGCCACTGCCAGGCAAAGCTCTGGGGAAGTGTGTGCTCTGTCCTCAGCTTCCCATGCAAGTTTCCTGAGCTCTGAATCTGGAAATTTCATTGCTTTCTCTGATCTGCACTTCTATTTGAATATAAGTTCAGATCAACAGGGTCATTTCAGAATGAAACCTCTCATCAGTCACATAAAATGATCAGGGTTTGTAAAGGTGGGTAAAGTTAAATATTCCAACCCATGAGGAAATCACCTACATCTATTTTTAATGCATTTTGCTATGTACAGAAAATGGGATACTTTGGGTTTTTTTATCATCATAGATTTTTTTGACCTGTGTGTGTGGAAGATCTCTGTTGTTTTCTTAACTCTGCACTTTTTTTTCCCTTCTGGTATCTCCTCATCCCATCATGTTCTCTCTGACTCTAGTTTTTATATGTTCTTCATTAAGCTGCCATCCATGTGACCACTTTTGCCTATTTCTTGTTTTGATCTATTCAAGACTAAAAAGGCCTATGAAAAGCAGCCAGGCTTAGATGATGGTCTAGTATCTCAGGGGGGTGGGCTGCTGCCAACCGCTTTCTGATGAAAACAGGCTGCTTTGTTTTAGAAAATGAAAGAGATCCCGGAGCTGAGTGGGCCCCCACATGCCCTCAGTGACCTGCAGTACTCTGTGGCTGCTGATGCTCTCTAGGGCAAGTGGACTGTGTTTCATGGGGAGAATGGAATGGACTCCCCGCCCAGAGTACATTCAGAGAAACTTGAGAGTCCCAACGGCTGCAAGGCTGTGGAAGTGAAGCCAGGGGCTGTGAATAGACGGAAAGGCCAGGTCCTCCTTCTTGTCCTTATTCAGCAATGCCTGGCACTGAGCGGACACGTAGGGCTGCTGGTCTTGTAGCTTCTGGGTTGGATCATTCCTGTGCTGGAAACGCCGTTTGTGCAGCCAACTTTGCCCTGATACGGTTCCTTCAGCTTTGTCTGCCCCAGGGGCTCTTTCTGGATGCGATGGTGGATCCATACTGCAAGACAGCTCAGAGAGGGATGGCGACCCGACCCCAGCTGGAGGAGCTCTCTTTGCTCCCGTGTGAAACACAATAAAGGTCGCTGCTGCTGGGATCTCCTGATATCTGCCTGCCCTCCTCTCCCGGGATGGTTTGCTTCTGTGCATCCGAAGGTCTTCCAGCCGCCGTTTTCTCTCCTGGCATGCGTGCTCCCCAGGCACCCGGCGTGCCCAGCTGCCTCCTGCAGCCCACAGTCCACATTGTGCTCCTCTGACCTCGAACACTCAGCCCCCGCTCTTCCTCCCGACGACCACCCACGCCGAGGGGGCGACCCTTGGGCAATGGTTTAGGGAACGTGGAGGTTCAAGCCCACCAAGAATTCACCAGCGCCGTGGTTTGGACTGTCCCGGGGAGGGTACACACGGCCCCGCGGAGATCCCCGTGTCCCGGGCACAAAAGGCAGGGGAAATGCGCCCTAAAGCCCTCTCAGGTGCCGGTTCCCGTCAGATGCGCTTTCCGCTGTGGGAGCCGGCAGCCGGGGACTGAGACGTTGCCCCGCCGCCCCGCAGCACCGAGGGCGCTCACGGCGGCGGGGCACGGGTCGCGGGATGCGGGGCGCGGGCCAGCCCCGCCGCGCCACCCCCGGCCCGGCCGCTGCCCCACGGTCTCCCGGCAACCTGACCCGGCCCCCACGCCTGCCCCGCCCCGACCGGCCGCTCCGCCCCGTGACGCGTCGGTCGCGGCGCGGGCCATTGGTCGGGGCGGGTGACGCGCGGCAGGGCGGGGCTCGCGGGTGACACGTCGGACGGCGGCGCCGCCAGCGGCAGCCGGCCCCGGTCGCGGTCCCGTCCCGGCCATGCGGCTGTCGCTGGTGTTGTCGGTGCTGCGGCCCGCCGGGCCCGTCGCCATCGGCGTCTCGCTGGGCTTCACCCTCAGCCTGCTCAGCGTCACTTGGGTGGAGGAACCCTGCGGGCCGCCGCCGCGCCCCGCCACCCGCCCGCACCCCGACGGCGGCCCCGCGCCGCCCCCCGGCCCCGCCAACGGCAACGCGGCGCGCAGGCCCAACGCCGTGCCCGCCGCGCTGGGCGCTGACAACTGGGAGCCCCGCGTCGTGCCCTACCGCCCACCCAGCCCCGGCAGGGCCGCCAAGAAGGCCGTCAGGTGCGGGGGGGCCGGGCCGGGCCGGGCCGGGGGACCTGGGCCGCCGCTCACCGGGGTTTATCTGGGGGTAGCTGCGGGCGAGCTTTAAGTGCGTGCCTTGCTGGGCCTGGGGGACTTTAAAGAAGGGGGCTTTACAGAAGTCTCAGCGGTATGCTTTTACCTCCTTCCGTCCACCTAGGGCTGCAGATGGGATTTTCTCACTGAGAGTGCCTTTCCCAGCTGTTTCATTTTCTCTGTTCCCGACTTCACCTTACCCACAGCTCGCAGCGAGGAGCCTCCTGCCCATGCTGGTGGGCGCTGTGGAAGATGCCTGCTGCAGCACGTGCTGCCGGGCACCCTGCCACGGTTCCCTCCTGTCTGAGCAGGGACCCCTCCCGTGGTGGCATGTCCCCACCCAGTGCTGCAAACGCCAGCCTACTCCGGAGTCGGCTGCAGCCCCGTCCCAGCGTCCCCTGGATGACAGGGAACAGGCAGTGAAAGGGCCTCCTTGTCCTGGCGAGGTGGTGGGCGGATGAAGGGGGCTGAATGGGGCCACTGTGTACCAGGCAGCGGCTGGGGGACGTGATGGGGGGGGGGGGGGGGGTCGCTTCCTGCTACTGCGCCAGACTGGGAGAATTAAACCTGAAAGTTATTGTGAGTGCGACAGCTGGGGGCCGTGGTGGGGCGGGGGACACAACCACCCCCTTGCTGGCTTCAGCATCCTGTGTGGGGCCTGGCTTCCCCGGGTTGGTGGGGGGGCAGCACAGGCTCTCCTGCCTGCCTGCTTTAGAGTAGTATGACTGGCAGGGATAGCAGGAAGGTGCTTCCCAGTTCCCAGACCTGGCTGGTGTGTCCGGTGGGTCATGTCTCTGCTAGTGCTGGATTGTGCAGCCCTGTTTCCTGCTTTTAGCTGTGCTCAGCCTTTTGAGAGCATCTGTTTTGAGCTGGACTGGCCAGCATATGGAAAGGTAGTGTCCCCCTTAGTCTCTAGTTGACAGGGGACCTCAGCAAAGTGCTATGTAGTGCCCCTGACACAGGTGTAGTGGCAACTGGTAGCACTGGGGTGATGTGTGCGTGGCTGAAGCCTGAGACCATTTCCTGTAGAGGAGCCGAGGTCGGTGCCAGTGGTTACAACAGGGAGGTGCAAGTGGGGGTGGGTTGCAGTGCCCTAGGGGCCATACGTTGTTTTCTTCTTGCAGGACCCGGTACATTAGCACAGAGCTGGGGATGCGGCAGCGGCTCTTCGTGGGTGTGCTGACCTCCAAGAGCACACTGAACACACTGGGGGTGGCTGTCAACCGCACCCTGGCCCACCGCCTGGAGCGCCTGGTGTACTTCACAGGCACACGGGGCCGCAAGGTGCCCCATGGCATGACGGTGGTGACGCACAGTGACGAGCGGCCCATCTGGAACATGTACCAGACTGTCAGGTACCTTCTGGACCACTACGTGAATGATTTCGACTGGTTCTTCCTGGTACAGGATGATACCTACACGGAGGCACACCGCATCAGCCGCCTGGTTGCCCACCTCAGCATTGACACCCACCTCTACCTGGGTCGTCCTGAGGAGTTCATCGGTGGGGACACTGAGGGACGTTATTGCTATGGAGGGTTTGGCTACTTGCTATCCCGCAGCCTCCTCCTGCTCCTGCAGCAGCACCTGGAGAGCTGCCGCAATGACATCCTCAGTGCCCGGCCTGATGAGTGGCTGGGCCGCTGCATCATTGACTACACAGGTGTCAGCTGTGCTGAGGAACATGAGGTAGGTCCTGCAGAAGAGATGACTGGATTCTGGCCCAGTGTTTTCCCTCCTCCCTGTGGGCTCTCTCAAAACTGGGAGGACTAGCTGTTTGTACCCTGACATCCTTTGAGATTGCTGTGCTGGCATCTGGTGGTGTGGGAGTACAGGTTGGGGCTGGCTGTGACTTATCTCTCCTGGCTGGCACAGGGTCTGCATTACCACTATTTTGAGCTGGGGAAGAACGCAGACCCTGAACGGGAGACTGACCTCCGTTTCCAGAGCGCCTTCACTGTCCACCCTGTGCTGGATCCCCTCCAGATGTACCGGCTGCACAAGTACTTTGCACAGGTGGAGCTTGAGAGAACCTATCAGGAGATCCAGCAGCTCCAGGTGAGACCTGGCTTGTCTGGGAGGGTCTTGGTTCTGTTTGTTATCCCTGTGAGCCTTCTGGCTTCTCTGGGTTTCTCCCCTCATCCTGCTGTTAGACAGGATCAGCTGAGCTCATGTGGATACAGAGGCAGTGGTGCTGTCTGGAAAGCAGCTTTGAACCTAGATGGGTCCTGAAGATGCAGTGGTGGTTCAGGGTGATGAAGCTGGAAGGGTGCAGAGGTCTGTCACGAAGGCTGAACAGGGTAGGGGAGAAAACCTGAGGTGCTGGACAGGAGTCTGGTTGAGGGCAGAGGTTTTCTGGCACTGCTTTTTGACCCAGCTCTGGCTAATCTCTGAGTATTAGAAATCAGCTTGAGTGCTGCCAGAGCTGGAAGATCTGCTTGCACCTGCCTTGGCTCTCACTCCTCCATCTCTTCTCTTGCAGATGGAGATTCAGAACGCCAGCAGCCTGTCTGTGGATGGGGACCATGTCGCCACATGGCCTATTGGCATCCCACCCCCATTCCAGCCTAAAACCCGCTTTGAGGTGCTGCGCTGGGACTACTTCACAGAGGAGCAAGTCTATGCCTGTGTGGATGGCTCCCCCAAGTGTGAACTGCATGGTGTGGATCTGGCAGATGTGGCCGATGTGGTGGCCACAGCCATGGAGGAGCTGAACCGCAAGTACCAGCCAGTGCTCCATGTTCGCAAGCAGCAGCTGGTGAACGGGTACCGGCGCTTCGACCCCACACGTGGCATGGAGTACACGCTGGACCTTCAGGTGGAGGTGGTCACCCAGAAGGGGCACAGCCGCTCTGTCACTAAGCGAGTGCACCTGGTGCGGCCCCTCAGTGAGGTGGAGATCATTCCCATGCCATATGTGACAGAGGCCAGTCGCATCAACGTCATCCTGCCACTAACGGCCCATGACCGGGACTACGCTGCTCACTTTCTGGAGGCTTACGCAGCAGCGGCTTTTGAGAGCAGTGAGAATGCAGTGCTCACCTTCCTCTTCATCTATGACCCCTTTGAGGCCCAGCAGGTCACCCAGAATGACATCTTTGCCTCTGTGAAGTCCCAGATCACTGAGTATGAGCGCAAATATGCAGAGGTAAAGATCCCCTGGATCAGTGTTAAGACAGATGCACCCTCCCAAATCAAGGTCATGGACATTATCTCCAAGAAGCATCCTGTGGACACACTTTTCTTTGTGGCTGGCGTGGGGACAGAGGTCACCACTGACTTCCTTAACCGCTGCCGGATGAACACCATAAACAACTGGCAGGTTTTCTTCCCCATCCACTTCCAGGGCTACAACCCAGCCATTGCTTACCACAACCAGGTGCCACCCACCACGTTGGACCTGCTGAGGGACATGGGGCGCTTTGACCGTGACGTCTTCCATGAAGCCTGCTTCTACAATGCCGACTACATGGCAGCACGCACCCGCATGGCAGGGGACGTTCAGGAGAATGAGGACATCCTGGAGACCCTGGACATCTACGACATGTTCATCAAGTACTCCAATCTCCATGTCTTCCGGGCTGTAGAGCCTGCCCTGCTGCAGCACTACCGGCACCAGGCCTGCAACCCCCGGCTCAGTGAGGACATCTACCACCGCTGTGTGCAGAGCAGCCTGGAGGGTGTAGGCTCTCGCTCCCAGCTGGCCATGGTCCTTTTTGAGCAGGAGCAGGGAAACAGCACCTGAACCCTGGATGGTGGAGGGGCTGGCCCTGCCATGTTATGCCTGCCTGCCCACTCCACTTCTTCTTCTGCCCAAATCTGTCTTCCTTCTGCAGTGGCTGCAGAGATTGCTGGTGTCCAAGCTCGTGACTTGCCCCACTGGGGCTCCCCAGGCCGGGGTCTGCCAGCCCAGGCTGCCTGGGTATTTCTCAAGCAGCCATGGCTGTGCAGACCCCGGGCAAGATGGGGTCAGAGTCACTGAGCTATAAGCTGGAACACCTGGCTCCTCAGTCAAAGCTGGTGGCTGCTCATCCCATCCCTCTGTCTTGGCCCTGCTGCTGAGCACTGGGGAGATGGGCTGCCCTGTCTCTTGCTGTCCCCCCTTAACTGGGAGAATGTAGAGCCCAAAGTCTCCCTTCTGCAGGGCTGTGACTGCCACAGGGCCTGGAGTGATCCTTTGTAGTTCCCCCAGTGTCCTGGGACAGGACTGTGCCCCTTGCTCCTTGGAGCACTGGCCTGGTTGTAGAGGGAGGAACACGTCCCTTTGCCTGCCACAAGCTTGGGCAGTGGAATGGGGCACATCCCATCCCAAAAGAGCAATAAGGATGTTGGTTTTGGGGTTTTGCCACTTGGCAATGAGCTGGAGTGCTCCTGGCTGGTTGTAGTGTGAGGAGCGTGGGCCCCTGGGGCCGGTGGTTAGAGGGGGTGCCAGAGGGGATCCTGCTGATTTCACTTACCGTGAGCTGCTCCCCATGGGAACCATGACCCAGGCCGCTTCGGCCTTCGCAGTATTGATAGGACGTCGGAGGTCACAGCCCTCAGACGAGAGCCTCCTGACAGAGGTGGGATCCCTCCCCACTGTGGGGCTGCCCTCAGGGTTGAGGGACATTGTGCCTGACACTGATGGGTGTAGCAGAGGGTTTGGCTGTGCATCTCCTAAGGAGAAAGCGACTGAGGAGCCGCTCTCTGCTCCTGGTTTATATTTAATAGGGGGAAAGGAGGAGGGATGGGGTGCATTTACACTAATAAAATGAAGAGATGTATTGGTGGGTCTGGCTGATTTTCTCATGAGGCAGCTATGTGTGTTCTGCTGAGAGTCTTTGTGGTGGTAGGTGCTGGCTGCTCGTATAACTTCTGTCTGCAACTGGTTGGACAGATTCCTTACAGAGATGCTTCTTTCCCTAAATACCTGCAACATCCTTTACCTGAACAGGGAGATGCCTGCTTCTTCTTAAGGAGGCTGTGGGAGACCAATGCCTTATGGACAGGCTGGCAGATGTTGTGCCAAGCAGACACTTGGAAACACCTGCTTGAACCCCTGCGGGAGTCCTGCACTTCCTCTGATGCTCACGGTCTCTGGGGCTGTCCTGCTGTAACTACCTGCTGTCATCACTGGTGGTGTGGCAGGATGCTGAGCCCCCTGATGTGGGAAGTCCAGTCCAACGTGCTGACTGTCCTGTCTTTCCTGTTGCTGTAAACTTGTGGTTCCATTGGCCCATCCTCCTCAGCCCTGTCTATGGGTGGAAAACCACCAGTAAAGGCCTGGTGCAGCTGTCCTCCCACATCTTCTGTCTCTGTAACAGCCTTTGTGAACTGTGAGTAATGGGGGACTCTTGGCCCATGTCAGAGCAGAGGTTGGCTGCTCAAGTGAGGTGAACTCTGCCTTCCAGGGTCTGGGATCAGCTCTGAAGGAAACTCCCAGAAACTGAATCTGAGCACTGTGTTGGATCAGTGGTGCTTGATCTGTTCTCTCTGCTGGCTCTCACTCTCTTTTCTGTTTTATATCTCAGGGCTTTCTCAGCACTTGTGTTTTCCAGTTCTTAGCTGGGTAGAGCACTGTGGTCCTGTCCTGGACTGTTTCATCACCTACAGCTCCTATTTGCATTATGAGGTGTAGGGACTGTGTCCCCTGCCCATACTGCCTGCCCCAGGCATGATTTTCATGACTTCATGTGCCCTTCCCACCAGCCCTTTACTCACCATGTTTTACTGCTTCATGAAACACGTGTATCAAAGAGACACCCCCAAGAAAATTAACTGAACCTATTCACTATTACTTATCAAGGCTGGTAGTGCTCAGCAAAACTCATGGTGAGCCCCTGGGCTGTGTGGTTTGCCTTTGCCAAGGATACCTCATTCATCTCTTCCTGCTCCAGTCTCTGTATCCATGGTGTAGGAGTGTATATGTTTAAATATAATTTTATTATATTTCAGACAGTAACTGTTAGCTTGTTCTGAGTATTTCTATTTTTGATCTTCCCCGAGCACATCCTTAATTCCCTTCAAGTGGAAATCTGGGGCAGAGGGAGTGAGGCAGATGCAGGTGTATTACAGATACATTTATCCTCTGAAAAGCAGACCAAGTAGTAAGATGTGATTAGGCATTAGAAGAGTGTCCAAATGGTAAAGCGGCTTCAAATCAAGTTGGCTGTGAAAAGAAACTCAGAATCATCATTTAATTATCATGAGACTGTCTAAAGTTTTTCTTGCCTCACTGCTGTTTGCCCAGACTGAGTTAGAGATATTTGCGTACTTAATGTTCTGCGCTCTCAATACCAGCAGAGGCTCCCTGCTCTCACATATGTATGAGCAAATGACAGTGCTTGTGGCACTCGCAGCACCTTTACTGCTCCCTTTTCAAGGGAGCTGGCAGGGTTTGAAGCTGTTTTAGTGTTTGCCAGGCTATTTGCAGCATCAAAACATGATGAAACTTCAAAGAAGGATGTGCAAAACTTAGGGAAGGGGGTTGGTGATGTGAGCAAGGTGAGTGCTGGCTGTGAAGTGAGCACTGTCTGTGCTCACAGGATGTGGCAGAGACCTGTGACAATAGGGACATGGGCATAGGTGCACTTTGCCCCTCTCTTGCCCTCATAGGGCTGGCAGGTGCAGGCATGGTGCCAGACTGGGATAGTGACACTTTTGAAAGGGGCAAGAGGAGCAGCTGTGGGTGCTGATGTGGGCAGCTGAGAAAACAGAGACATTCTGTGATCCGTCTTCAGGCTTGACCAGTACTTTCATACAATGTGTGGATGTTTGCACTTAACGCAGTTGCGGAAACATGGCAGTGAAAGGTCAATTTTACAAATGAGGCAGGAGAAAACTTATCTCCTGCATTGTAGACTTCTGCTTCCCTTGAGGAAATTTTCTAAGTGTTACTGGCTTACCACAGCAATCAAGAGAGACAGAGCAACTTCCTCTTGGAAAGTTTTCAGATGAGAGTGAAGGGGTGGTTCAGAGCACTCTGAAGCACAAGAGCGAATCTCTGAATATGCTGGGCCTGGGTGGGCACCTGCCTTCCCTCCTGCCTCCTCTCTCATTTCTGCACTGTGGCAAAAAAAAAATGACTCTTAAGTGGGGAAAACCCAAGCTACTGCTCTTCTTCCCCCCCACTGTGGTTTGTTTTCCTGCATATGCAAACACAACAGTGAGCCTGTGAGCAGGGAAGGCAAAACCTACTTCTCTAGCCCTGCTTAGGTCACTTCAGGCTGTACTAAATTCTCTGGCAAAGCTACTTCAGCCCCAGCAAAATTAATCAGTTTGATGGCTGACCTTTGGGAGGATATGGGAATTGCAGCCATGCCAGGAAAGGTCTGGAGGGCAAGGGGAAATACAATGCCCTTTCTTCTCTGTGCTTTCTTTGGGAAGGGGCCAGTGGTACCTGTTCTTCAGGAGCTGTTTCACTGACCACAGGCCAGGACCCAAATCCAGCAAACACTTCCTTGTGTCTCTAAGTGAAGGCAGAAGAAGCTGGTCTGCTTGAGGAGGAGCAGACAGGGAGGTGCCAAGCTGTACCTGCATCCAATGCCTTGGATGTCCAACATACTGCTTAGCCCCTCTGGAGGATATGAGGGATTTTGGTTAGGGTTGTTTTCTGGCCAAGCTCAGGGAAATCATAGCATTGCAATGAAGAAGGAAAGCTGTAGGTGCAGGCAGAGCTGTTGTCAGTGTGTGCCTGCCTGCAGGGGTTTCATTCCATGGGGTATCAGCATATCTGGCTATGCCCAGGGATGTTCCCTCTGGGGCCACACTACCTCAGCTTTGGCAGAATGCAAGAACTTGAAGCTCTGGCACTGGGGGAAGAGGCAGGCAGCGTGCTTGGGCTTTTAATTGCCTCCTTGGTTTTCCAGCCTCCTTGCCCACCGTCAGGGACTGAGTGCTGGAAAGTGGTTGGAGCCACCAGTCCATTTTTCCTGCAAGGAGGTCATGGGCAAATCAAAGAGCAAATCAGTGAGCTTGGCATTTGCATGTCATACAGACATGCTGAGTCACTCCTTTCTCTAGGTGTTGCCTGTCACGATCAGCATCTCCGGGCAGGAGATGCTTGGGGAGGAGGTGACAGCAATGAGGCCACATGTCCCATTGCATTTTGAGGCTTACTTCCAAACCCTCTGATCCCCAGCTGGATGGTTTTCTTTTTTTCCTTTGAAATGCAGTTTTTCTATGAGAACAGCTGTAATTACTGTTTGTGGCAGTACAGGCATGTTGGAAAGGGCCATAGGGAGATGCCTGCCCCATAGACAGAAGGGAATCTTGCTGCCTACTCCCTACTGCCACTCCTGCTGTGTCTTCTGGGGTTGTCACCTCTACCGTGACAGAAGCTGTCACCAGCACAGCCTGTCCTGCTGTGATCAGGTACTTGGCATTTGTCCAGAGCACTGTGCTCATTAAAATTAAGGGCCTGATTCACTGTAGTGGATCCCCTTGTAATTATGCCCCAGCTATTTCCTGTAGTTCATTACAGGTGTTTCAAGCAGCCCTGTGCTGGGTGAGCCCGAGGTGGCAGCATCTCCATCTCTGGGGAGGACCTAGCCCCTGGTGGCCCTTGAATGGGCACAACATGGGAGGGGGCACCCAGGAGCCACAGCACTGGCATTTGTGGTTGACCCTGGGGCGCTAAACCTGGGTTGTCCCACTGGCCCTCCTCAGCCCAGTACCATCTGCGCTGGGACACGAGGCATGTCACAGGCGGGGAGTGGTGCTGGGTTCAAGTCAGCTGCCTGTCCTGTTTGGAGAAGTGGGAGACCCTGCAGAAGCTGTTACCTCTGTCACTCAGATAGTACCTGGAAGCTGTCAAATTAAATAGAGGTGTTGAGAGCAACAGAAAAAAATATGTGTCAAATCTTCGTTAGGTCATCACTACAGGGCTCCTGGGAATCATTCTGAGGTCGCTTTGTTGGCATGGAAGCCGGGATGGGCCCTGCATGAAGCTCAGACTTTCCTTCTGCCATGCTTCACTCCTGTGCATGGTGCTGGAGGAGCTGGAGGACATCCTGAGGAAGGACCTCATGGGCTCACCAGACAATCCTGCTCTCCTTGCTCAGCTCCTGTGACCCAATCTTCACTGTAGAGCAGGAAGCACCACGAGCTCTCAGTTACTGTCTTGGTGTGGGTGAAATGATGGGGCATCCTGGAGGAGTAAATGGGTCAGAGTCTGGTGGAAGGGACAGTCTCATCCCAAAGGGATCCAATCCTTTTAGTTGATGATAAAAAGATGTGGAGGATGGAGCTATTTCCCTGGTTTTCCCTTTAACATCCAAGCCCAGTGCCCTTTTCACAGGGCATGGTGTGAGCTGTGGCATGGGACCCTGTGTCCCAGCTGCACCCAGTTAACTCAGGCTTTTTCAACCCTCATTGGTTTAGAGGGAAACCTGTAGTGCCTGGTGCTGGCAGCCATCACCAAGAGGTCACCTTCTGTTTCCTGCTGTGTCCCCTTTGTCCTACACAGTAGCTGAGGCAGATGGTGAAAGTTCTGAACAAGGCAGGAACTGGAGGAGCACCTCTGCCAGGGAAAGCCCTAGCAGGGCCCCCCTCTTCCTCTCCAACCATCCTCTGTCTCCCGTTTCAGTTTCACCCTGCACCCCTCATACATGAGTGCAGGGCTGTGAAGTGTTCTCTGGGTCCCACCACCACCTCTCCTCTAGGGTGCTGTCTCACCCATCTCTCTGCCCCATCACCCCTCACAAGCATCTCTGGACCTACTTGTGCCTCTTTATTAAGGGAACATTTGTACATTTATAAAACAGTGACACACATCTCTCACGTTCACCAGCACGAAGGTGGTTTGTGCTGGCCCTCCCACCATGGTGCCCATGCCCACCCTGCTCAGGGACTGCTGCTCTGGCTGGCCAGAAGGGGACACATCCTGCACCCCCCACTTGCCGCAGGAGACCTTGGTGTAAGGCTGGCTGGCATGGCCATGGCACATTCCTGGGATAACATGTGGCACCCCTCTGGGGACCCTCCTGCTTGCAGGTTGGGGTATGGGAACCCCATGGGGAGCTGGCATGGGGTGCCCTGGAAGGCTCCCTGGGGAGCACCAGTGTGGCTGGCCTGCTGGGAGGCTCGCTGTGTATCCCCCCCCATGCAGGGGACATGGAACACCGCACAGCTGGGTACTTGCACCCACAGGGAACATGCTTACCCGTGGGTGCACACTCTGGGGGAGCTGTTGGACCATGCATACCCAGGGCCAGGGTTGCTGGTGCCCTGGTCCCTGCCCTGTGCCTCCCATATGTAGGGCCTTGAGGGTTGCAAGGATGATGGCTCCTCCTGCATCTATGGCTTTGGGCTTGGTGCAGCGTGGCCATGTTCCATCTGTGGGCACCAGGGATGGGGACCAAACCAGCAGGGCCAGAGGCTGCCTGCCTGGCACAACCCCAGATTTCCCTAGAGGTCCCAAATTTCTGCCCTAGGGTCCCCCTCTGCCAAGCATGTGTGTTGAAGGGGGCTTTGCCAGCTCGCCCCCCCCTCCTGAGATATTTTGGGGCAGTTTGCCCTGCGCTGGTGTCTGCTGCTACAGTGGAGGGGGTGGAGGCAATGTACAACAGGACAGGGGTAGTGCTGCGGGTCCTGCCATATGTCCTGCTGTGGGTCCTGCCATCTCAGGGCAGGCAGGAGGTCTGTGGGCACCAATTTTGGCCAAGGCTCCGGCCAGCGGGTTTGACTGTGGGTGTCCGGGCGGTGCTGGGCACGGAGCACCCTCCTAACCATGTACAGTCTGGGGGAGGCACAGCAGGTGCTCAGCACCAGGGGCTAGGAGCATGGCAAGGGGTACGTGCAAGGGGCACGGTGCAAAACAGCAGCAACAGGCAGGGGAGGAAGGGCAGGACCCGCTATGCTGCCTGGGCTGTGCTGAGCAGCTACACCACGGGATGAGCCACTCTGGGCAATACCTGGGCAAGGGAAGAATGGGTTCACAACAGATAGGGGCAGGAGAGAGGGGAGGCAGTAGGTTTGCAGTGCTGAAATGATTGGGGATTATTGGGGGCCAACACTGGAGTGGCAAGGGGAGTCACAGTGCAGGGGTCTGGCTGGGAACAGTGATGGAGAGGCTGCAGCCCTGAGAGACTGCATGAGGTTGGGCAAGGGTGGGCAGATGTTTAGGGGTGTGTCACAGTGGTGGTGGTGGTGCCAGGGGTCAGGGTGGTGCCATGCAGGTGTGGCTGCAGTTGGGGTGTCTCTGAGCTGGCCACGGGGGCCATGCTGCCCAGAGAGGTGCCCTGCAACGCTGCCCTGCCCTGCAGCAGGAAGGGAGGGAGGTGGTTCCGAGGCAGAGAGAAGCTGTTTCAGGCATGTCCCTTTCCTGGGGAAAACCATGCAGGGCAGAGACCACCACCCAGGAGGGGTCAGCAGGGGAGGGCTTGGAGGGGCTCACAGGAACCTCGGCTTACCCCCTTCATGCTCTGCGGCACCAGGGCCCCTCTGGCCCACACCTGCTGCTCCCCCAAACCCCCCTGGCATGCCCATCCCCCTCCACGCTGTGTGCTTGAAACCGGGCTGAGCCCACGTGCTAAGGGCAAGCAGAGGGGACAGGCAAAAGGGCCGGGGGGCTGCTCCAGTGCTGGTGCTGAGGCAGCTCCAGTGGCATCACTGGGGGCAAACGGTGTGGCTGGTCCTGGCAGTGGGGTGGGGGAGGCAGGCGCCTGTGCCCACCGCACCCAGTGCTGCGGTCCCTCTCCATGAGAACGCTGCGGAGGGGGGTGCCAGGGGGCTGCCCCCCAGTCCCAGTCTTGCCTAGCAGGCGAAGTCCTCGAAGACTCCCTGGTGAGGGTAGTGGTGGCGGTGGTGGTGGTTGGGCAGGATGCCCGCGTTGTAGGCGCCCTCCACGTGCCGACCCAGTGTCTCACAGGGGCTCTGTGGGGATGGCAGTCAATAGGGTGGGCACAGACTCCATGCACCCTGTCCCCTCCCTAGTCCTCCCACTCATCACAGCATGTTCACAGGAGCTCCCCGGGGAACACCCAGCTCCCTGCCTCCCTGGGACTGCCCTGACTCTGCAGCCTGAAGGCACCAAATGCAGAGCCTCGATCCTGGGATGATGTCCCTTCCTCCTGGAGTCGGGGCAGACACATGGCCAGGCCCTGTCCTTTCAGCCTCCAGGCAACTCAGCCCTGCAGGGGTACCTGGTCCTTCATCTCCTCCAATCCCAGCGTGGCGATGCTGCCCGAGGGCTTCTTCAGAGGTGGCTTGGAGCGGCGCAGGACCCGGCTCACCTTATCTCGGACCACCTGGGAGCAGATGGGGGGTCAGACCCAGACCTGCACACGTAGCACCCTGTGTGTGGAGATCCCAGTCTACACAGAATTGCTGCCTACTCCCTTTCTCACCCAGGGACAGTGGAACAGTACCTTGGCCCACCACCCTCCCTGTCCTCAGGTCACTGAGGAATGCTGGGGGACCCATTCTCCTCCTACTGCCTACCTCCGGGTGTTCCTGAATCTGGGGGCTGTTTGGGGCCACCCTCTGGGGTGGCCACACATTTTATGCCCTCCCCAGGAAGCCTGTCTCTGCACCCACTGCTAAGACACATCCCTGAAGGCTAAGCACACCTCATAGATGTAGTCCAGGATCTCCAAGATGGTGAGGATGCTGGCACCGATGAACAGGCCCATCTGCCCCCCGATGTCCCCTGGGGAGGAGGAGGGGAAGATGGTCACCAGGAGATGCTGTGCAGCCCACTGGAAACCTGGGGTGGGTCAGCAGGGCAGTAGGCAGTGCCAGGGCTGCCAGATGGTGGGGGACAGAGCAGTCATGGGGGCAGGGTCAGCAGGACAGAGGGCATGGGGACATGCGGGATAGAGGACAGCCAGCAGCATTCCACCCTTCAGCCTGTGGCTGGCTACTGCTGTGTGTGATCCCTCCCCCACCAGACCCTTGTCTCCCCAGGGCTGGGACCCAGAGCTCCGCGCCTTAGGGCCCCACAGGGAGGTGAGGGGAGTCACCAAGAAGCCCAGCAAGGTCATAGGCTTTCTTCTGCTCAATGGCTTCATAGTTGAGTGCCTCAAAGAAGATGTCCAGCACCAGGAAGTTCTCCCTGTGGGGACACCACTGTGCTCAGCAAAGAGGGCTGGTCATCGACCCTCTTGCACCACTTCCCACAAGCCTTCTGTTTCCCCCAGCCCTCCAGCTTCCAGGTGCTCCCAGGTGCTCCCATGGCCCTCATGAATTATTCAGGCTGGTGCAGTGGGGACATGGATGAGGCACGTCCCAGGACAGGAGAGACAGTGGGGTGGGCAGGTGCTGACAGGAGGGCTGGGAAGATTGGACAAGTTGGAAAGAAGCTCTAGTGAAAACACCCCTGCACAGAGGACGCAAGTATGCCAGGACTTTCTTTCTGTATGCTGCCAGGAATGGAGTGGAAGCTCCCTAGGTCCCCAGCCCCCTGCCCATCCCCTGGAATACCCCAGTGTTGGCAACTCACCGAATGTAGGTCTCATTCTTGTTGTACTTGCGGGCGAGGTAGCGTGCTGAGCCCTTGTTGGGGATGCGGACCATTGAGATCTCCTTTCCATAGCGTGTCAGGTTGCATGGTGTGGGGCAGCTGCAGCGCTCCTGGCTGTCCTCCACTGCTGCATCTGGGGGCAGACACCCATTGGCACAGCCACAATCTCCAGGCCCCTCCCTGGGGCACTCGGCTAGCCCCTAGATGCCCACCCACTGCCACACCTACCCAGCGTGTGGTCAGCACACTCAATGTACACATTAGGGGAGCAGATGGATTCATTGCCTGTGGAGAAGCAGAAGGTTGGGAGGGAGGGGTCTGGCCAGATTCTGCCCCCCAGTCTTGACTCACTCCCTTGCAGGCAGAGGGGCAGGGTGCAGAGGGAATGGGGATGAGTGTACCCTTGGGTGCAGGTTGGTTGGGGCAGATGTGGCCCAGGTGCAAGGCAAACAGGGAAGGTGTTGACCTGTGGTGTAAGGAGGGTAGGACAGGGGCTGACCTGGCATGTGGAGGGGATGGGGCTGGGGGAATCCTTGGGTGCAGTGTTGAGGCAGAGGTGATCTTTGGGTGCAGATTGCTGGGAGTTGGGGCAACCCCAGCAGGACTGTTGTGGCAGTGGGATGCCCCTCACACCATCATGCACACCCCTCACCTGGCATATGGACCATGCGGCAGTGGCAGCTCTGCACCACGGCCTCCTTCTCACACTGGAGGCGGCAGGCAGCGATGCTGTAGGTGTCATAGCCGGGCAGCAGCTGCTCCCCCTGCATGCTGGCCCGGCAGTTCCCCCATGGCTGTGGCAGGTACGTGAGCTGTTGGGGTGAGAAGGGTATTGCTGCAGGACTGTGCTGGGCTGAGTGCCTGCAGGCACCTCCCTGGGGCTGTGGGACATCCTGCCTTACCCGCTGCTCCTGGCAGGACACAAAGGTCTGGAAGCCAGGTGAGACACCAAAGCCCAGCTGATGGATATAGGGTGGCTCATCCTGGCTGTGGATCTGGACCCGGATACCAGCTTCAAAGGATGTCTCGTCTGTGGGGGAAGGACAAAGGTGCTGCATGCCTGCCCTGACCTAGCCCCTGCACCCCTCTGATGCCCTGCTTTATCCATAGTCCCCTCACAGGGTGCTCTGCTTGCCCAGCAATCCTGCGTCCTAGTCCCCCTCACCTGTGCCCTGTCTGAGCCATAGCCCCACTTACTGGTCTCTCTCCAGATGGGCAGGTACTCTTCCTGCTGGATGTCCAGCATGATCTCCAGCCCGTTGCCCATGCCACCTTGGCGGGTCACACGTGGATTCCTCCGATCCCCATTGAAGGTGTAGCACTTACCATAGCGTGTGTAGACCTGGAGATGGAGAGAGCAGCAGTAAGGGAGCAGGCAGGGATCTGGTCGAGTATTCTGCAAGCAGGATGAGGTCTAGAAGCAGCTTTCCAATTCCACGGAGGTGACGGAAGGAAGGTACAGTCTTGCATGACCTTTGGAAAGGCTCATCTCAGCCTGACTCCCTGCTCTGCCACCCCTCCACCCTTGCTGGGGTGGGGGTGAAGCCTCATTCCCAGTACCCATGGGGCAGCCCAGCTGTCCTGCACCTTCCAGGAGGGAACTCACGGGAGTGAAGTCCTGGGGGCCACAGCGCTCTCCCTGAAAGCGACACTCCACCAGCATGTCCTCAATCTGGTGGCCCAGGCGGTGAAAGAAGCTCTGCATGGTGCGCTCGGAGCGGCGGGGCGGCAAGAAGCGCGAGTAGTTGGCCAGACGTGTCAGCCAGGCACGCTGGTCCTCCCCCAGCACGGCCAGCATCTCGGGCACCAGTGAGTGGTTCTCCCGGGCCAGGCCCAGCCATTCTCCCACCGAGAAGAGGTCAGGTTTGGTGAGCTGCAGGAAGCGTGCCCGGTTGGGGTTGCAGAGGGTGACAGCCGGGAAGCGGAGCTGGGGTGCCCAGGAGAGGCGTGCGCGGGTGTGCACGGGGTGTGAGAGCAGGTGGTGCAGGCGGTCGGCGGCGCCCGTGGCCAGCAGCCCGGCGGAGGCCAGGAAGGCCAGGCTCCAGAGCAGCCGGCGCAGGCGGGACTGTGGCCGGGTACACATGTAGTGCAGCCCAGGGATCCGGGTGGCTCGCAAGATGCCAACAACGAGCTGGGGTGCGCTGCTGTCCTGGGGTGATGTCAGAACTTCCCTGTCCTGACAGCAGGCAAGGGGAAGCGGCATGGCTGCATTCAGGGTGGCTCCTCTGTAGAGTGGGCTGCAGGCTGCCCCTGAGGCTGCCCAGGGTCCCTGTCCCCCTCCTGGGATCTCTCCCTCCTGGGAGGCTTTTGCTTTGCACCTTCCTGGAGACGAAAAAGGCAAGCGCCTTCCTGAGCTACTTTGGTGATGGGTGAGGGGAGGGAGAGGAGGGGGTTGCTACAAACACGCCTTTCCCCAACCTGAATTCGGGAATGGAAAATTCCTTCTCGAGCTGGGTTGGGACACAGGTGTGTGTTGTCTTACCACAGGCAAGCTGAACTGGCAGCCCCCAGTGTCCCAGCATGGTGGACCTCTGTGTATGGATAGTGATGACCTGTCTCAGGAACACTGTGTGAAACCTGTACCTAGGTTTCCTTGTCCCTTGCCAAGCATTTCACTGCAGCCACCACAGAACGCTGCGTGGACCTCCAGGGTCCCCAGCTGTGTCTGCTCTGCAGCTGAGCACTCTGTCCCACAGAGGCAGGACAGTGACAGCACTAGGGGGGCCATCACCTACTGCCAGTGCTGCTTGGGACTTTGTCTACTTTGTACCTTGGCACCCCTGTCCCTGGAGCTGCAGACCTCAGTGCATCTGGGCCAGGTGGGGCGGGAGAAGCAGGACTGTGGGTCAGGAGGAGTGGAACCATGGGGTGGGAGGCTGCATGAAAACCCACCTGCGCCTAGCGGGAGCTTTGAAGTGACAGCGAGGCTGTGATCAGAGCACAGCAGTGGCGGGGAGGTGTCTGTACCCGGCTGGCAGCGTGGCTGGCAGCGCCCCAACAGCCTGTCAGGTGCCTTCAAAGCTCAGCACTGCACTCTCCTCAGCCTCTCATCTCCCGCTGCTGCTGCTTCCAGGCACCCACCTTCGGCACTCACCCAGCGTGGGCTGCCATGGGGAGCGGGGTGTCCCTCACCCTCCACAGCCCCAGGACAAGTCAGGGCTACTGGGCCCCGTGAGGAGCAGAATCCTTGAATTCCATTGCCTCAGCACAGGAAAAGGCCAGCGGTGGCCGGAGGGCTTGGAACAAAGGGAGCTCCTGATCACCTCAGCAGCGATTCCCCAGCAGCATCCCAGCCGCAGGCCTTGACGCCTGAGCAACACCTAACTATAGCCACGATGGGGGGCGCGGCCAGGATCCCACCTGGCAGCTTGGTTACAGGTGCAGGAGGATCTCAGGCAGGTCAGAAACGGGGCAGGCACCGAGGGGGGCGAGAGGAGGCAGCGGGCAGCTGCGCCGGGTGCTCGTCGGGCGCTGCCCGGCAGGGGGCAGCAGGGCCCCGCGCTCGGCGTTCCCGCGCCCCCCCGCCGCCCCCGGGCCCGCCCGGCCTGGCCCCGGCCCCAGGGCAGCCCCCGAGCCGGTCCGGGCCGCCGCTGAGCTCTGCGGCTCCTGCCGCAGCCCCGCCGCCGAGTGCAGCGCTGGCGCCATCCCCGCCGCGGGTTTCCAGCTCCCTGCGTGCTCGGGACGCTGTGGGTCACCCCGCCATACCCGTCCTGAGCTGTCCCCTCCAGCCGCTCTGTCCCCGCAGCACCGCCAGGACACGGCCCAGCCCCTCTCTGTGGGGCGGCTGCAGCCGGCTCGGCTCCTTTCTGAGATTTATCGCGGCTGCGAGCGCCGGCGGCTGCCAGCCTGATACCATCAGCCCCGGCACACCAGGGCAGCTTCTATATTAGTTTTCTTTAAACGGAGGATAAGCTCCCCAGGCTGGAGAAAATGTCATTTCTGTGAACGCTTCCATCTCGTGTCAGTTCAGACATCTCCGGGCGGCGTGGCAATCACCCCGGAGCGGGTGAGGGATGGGGATGGGATGCAGAGGCTGGAGCACGTGGGGACGGAGTTTAGGGAGAGGGACCAGTGTTGGGCAGGATTGGAGGAGAAGGTCCAGTTGGGGTGGTGGTCGTGTTCCAGGCAGGTGGGCACGGCTGGGGGGGACCATGGGGAGCAGGGGCGCCCATGGCGTCCAGCTGAGTTACTCACTTGTCGGCTACTGGGGTTCCGAGGCCAGCTGTGAAATCACACTGGCGAGAGCACAGCACAGTCCTGAAGGACTTTGCCTTTCCAGCATGACAAATCCAATTAGATAACAGGGAGCGCACGAGGAGGAGGAGGAGGAAGAGCAGAGGAGAGCCTGCCTGCAACAGGAACATGATTTTCTCCCTGCAGCTGACCTAGAAAAATACCTTGCAGGACTGTAGCACACATGTCCAGCCAAGGATAGCAACTGGGGCATGGACCCTTGGGCACCCAGCTCTGCCTCCTGGGCACCCATGAGTGTTGCAGTCTTAGGGCCAGAAACAGTATTCCCGTGCCTTGCTCAGCCAGTGCATGCCGGCATCCCCGTGCCATGCTCACATCTGGGGAGACCCCAATAGAAAGGTAATTTCTTTACATGATTCCTCATTTTCCTCTCTCTCCCATGGAGACACGCTGACCTTGACAGAAATAGCTGCCTGTGCCTTGTCAGGCAGATCTCATTCAGATATTGCTGGGGACCCTGGCATTTTCTTCCCTACCCCACACAGTTCTGGGAACCCCCAGGTGCCCTCTGTGCTCCTGAGACTTTCCTCCCAGCCCCCCTGCTGTGGGGAACTTTTTGGGAGCAACATGCTGACCCCCAGCATCCTCATCCTGGCTCACCCCAGCCCACCTGTGAGCACTGGGGGCATGAAGACCAACATCATGGAATCCCAGTCTCCCATCCCCAGTGCTGCCAGCCCATTGTGCCAGCCTCAGGCTGATCCCGGCTCACGCAGGTATTTCCACGGCTTACAATGCTCCCCATGGTATTTAGCCTCTGGAAGACAACGTTAAACATTGCAGGCAGTGACAAATCCTGATTGCTCTGAGGAGACAAGAGGCCGCACTAAGCTTCCAACCAAATGTTTTCATGTGAGGGGAATGAGCTGCAACATGTGTGGTGCTAGCAGGTCCTGCTGCTGCATGCCTGGGCCGCCCAGACCTGCTCCCATATCCCCACTGGGACAGCCAGCTCTGTTCCCACGTACCTGCTGGGACATCCAGCCCTGCTCTCACATTCCCACTGGGACACGCAGCTGACGGGCAGGCCCTGGGCATGGGCACACCACACAGGAGCAATCACTTCAGCATAGAAGCACCCCTGAGAACAGTCATCACTGGGGCATAATGGGGATGGGGACAGGAATGGGGGACACCAGAGTGCTGCCCATCTGGATTTGGTGGGGATACCAACCCAGGGTCGTCTCCAGGTGACTGAGCCAAGAGAAGAAATTAGCATGGGCAAGGCTGTGGCGTAAAGGAAAGCAGCCTCCAAAAATAGAAATGCTTCTTCCTGACTGAATGCGGGCAGCTGGAGAAAAGGGATGTTCCTGGACAGGAGACATGGCACAGGAGCCAAACTGGGATGACAATGGTAGAGTTGGGGCAATGGCACACCCACACACCCTGTCTCCTGTTCTGCTCCTGCCCCACACTGTGGCCATCCCAGCCCCAGATTCCAGCTCTGTTGGAGACCCTCACCATGCCAGAGGCCCCCCCAGGGCAGCGTCCCTGTCCCCAACAGCTGCTCTCCCCCCACAGCACAGCCAGTCCTGCCTGGGTGCCCCGGGAGGGAAGCTGCAGCGCTGACGCCAGCATTACAACTGCCCGGGATATGAGATCCGCTTGGATTCAGCAATTTCAACTCATTTCAAGCCCGATTCTGCAGCAATTTTCTGAGCCAGTGGGATGTTTTTGCCACTGCAAACATCCCTTCTCATGCATGGTCGCACCATTTCCTTTCCCCACTCCCAGGAGGATTTGGGGAACGGTGCCAGTTTGGCTTGACCCCAGCTCTGGCAGTAGCACAACCATCTCTCACACAGGCAACCCCTCCTGCCCCACACGGAGCTCCTGGGATGCCTCCTGCAGGACACAGCTGTGCATATGGGGTCTGGGCCTGCTGCCTCCATGGAGCACCTCCATGGGGTAGACTCTTCATCCTCAGCCCAAACAGAGCAGGCCGCCTTTGGCACAGCACACACAAGTGATGGTTTAAGCTGTTGTTTACCCCATCCCGTGAGGGGCTAAGCTCTGGAATATCTCCTGCAGCTCCCTGATCTGATTCCAAAGGAAGAGGGAGCACAGAGTGGGGCAAGGGGGCCAGAGGCTGCTGCAGGCATATCCCAGAAAGGCCAGGACCCATCCTGCCACTGCAGCTGTGCCTCTCTCTGTGCTACAGGACAGCCCTTGCCAGCTGAGTTCCCTTGGCTAGGCCTGAGCCAGCAGTGGAGATGTGGGCGTGTGGGGCTGGCAGAGCCCCTTTCATGCCAAGAAGGCTCGCTGCAGGAATACCAATTGCTCAGCTGTGCTGCAGGCTGTGCTGCTGGCCAGGCAGAGCAGTGGGAGACACCCGAGCCCCAGCACTGGGCAGAGCAAGCAGGACACAACCAGGCTGCTGCATCAGGGACAGTGTGTAACCTATGTCCCCAGGAACAGGCAGGATCTAGACCAGGGCTTGCTGCTCCTGGTGGGTCAGGAGCATAGGGATGCAATGCAAGGCAGAGGGATGCACTGTGCACATGGGCAAGGACACCTTCCCAGCATATTTGCTCCAGTGCTACCAGTGACTTTTAAAGGATGGGGACATTGGTACCGTCCAGCTGTCAGGATCAGCATCTGTGACAGCATGCCCAAACTCATGTGCCAGAGAAGGACCTTTCCCTGCAAACCATTGCCACAGGAGTCCTGCACTGGCCAAGACAGAAGCTGGAGAGAGCTGTGATGCCCATGCCACATGGAGCCAGGGTGGCTGTGACACAGAGGGGAGTAGCTGAGGACCCCAGCTCCTCACCTCTCAACTTCACTGCACAGGCATGGCAGCACACTCCACACACGTGACAGCCTGTGGTAGCAGAGAGTGCCATCACATAGTAGTGCTTTCTACTCCTGATGCTCCTGGGGGGAATTTGTCCCAGAATCTCACTCATTTCCAACCTAAATTTATTCATGGCCAGTTTTTACCATTTGTTCTCCTGCCAGCATTGTCCCTTAGCTTAAATAGCTCTCTTTCCTCCCTTGTGTTTACTCCCTTGATGTATTTATAAACAGCAATCCTATCCCCTCACAGCCTCCAGTGTGCCAGCCTTCACGTGCCAATCACTTCTGGTTTCCTTTCCTGATTCAGCCTCTGCCTGCCTGCACAGCCCGGCTGCTCAGCATCAGCTCCAGCTCCTCAGCACTGGCTGCCCAGGGCTCACACACAGCTCTCCCCCTCATTCCACAGCAGCTGTCAGGCAGCATCCCAAGCCGGTCGGGACCGCTGTCCCAACCGGGGCTAACCTGCTCCCTGCAGATTTGCAGGCAGCTTGTACTTTCATACAGTGCGTTTTCATTTTCAAGCATTCACCAAAAGTGACACCTGGGCAGGTGAAGGAGCCAACACCAAGGGAATTGCAGAAGATGAAGTGCCAGTGACAAAGGTATGCTGCAGTGCAGGGCAGGGATGCAAGGGGGAAGGCAGGCAGGAGCAGTGAGATGAGGGGCAGGGGCTGGGGAAGTCCTCTTCATCCTGTTGGCAGCTGGAAAACCCCTCTGAGTTGCTAAGCATGCTGCCTACCTACACTGGTCTCTCCCTTAGTACGAGTGGGGTGCTGGAGCTGCAGGAGGTTTCTGCCCCATGTTTCTGCCTCCTGCTTCAGGAGGTGCTCAGGGTCCCCATGGGAAAGACTGCACCAAAGCTGCACCCCCAAAAATGCCATAACGACTTTGTTGAGCTGCTAACACACTCTGTAGCTTGGGTTTGGACTGTGCTGAGCAGCAATCCTGCTGTCACTCTGTGCACCCTCCGGCATTCTCCAGCCAGCTTCCCACCCTCAGACACCCCCGCGCCAGGCACGCTGCTCCCGGGCACACAGCACAGCACACTACGGATGAGCACTGGGATGGGCTGCAGCTCAGCCTCGCTGCTGCAAACCCAACAAAACACTCACATACACAGAGAGCAATAATGATGGGTTTGGGTAGCAGGCTCCCCTTGGCTGTTGGAGGAGATCCAGCACCACACACGGTACTGTGCAGACAGAGCTGGCCTGTGCCACTTGTCCTCAGGACCAGAGAAGGATCCCCAGTCCTGTGGTTTCACAGAGATGTAGAACTGAGCCCACACATCTTGCAGGCTGGATGAAGCAGGGAACACCAAGGATAACCCGAAAGTGGGGTATGCAATGTCCCCGGGGCTTCTTTGAGGAGCTTAGGCAACCTCTATTCTTCAACTGTTGTCACCCCGCAGAAACCCCAGCACATCAGTGCCTCTGCACGGTGCTGGTTGAGCGCTGGTGGCTTTTGGCTGTAGATCCTGGGCACACCCGGCCCTGTCTTGCTCTCCTTCGCATGCGGGGTCCCTGCGGGGATGTGGCCCCGCATCCCTCTTTGGCTCCGCAGGCAGCGCATCCCCCGGGGACCGCTTCTCTTTGAAAGCAGCCGTACAGGGAGCTCTGCCGTCCGTCCCCAAAGGGTTAACAAGCAATTTCCTTTGCTGACAGCTCGGAGACCGTTCTCTATCGACTGCGGGAGAATAAGAGAGGAGAAGCAGCGAGATAAAAAGGCAGCAGAGCTGGCACCGCCTGCTTAATCCCAGCGTTTAATCTGCTGGGGCAGCGCAGGCAGCCTTATCTCGCCGTCCTTCTGCTGCTCCATCTCATTACTGCTCCCACGGCTGCCGGGAGATGGGGGAGCTGAGCCGAGGAGCGGGGCCCGGGGCAGGGATGCCTCCCCGCTCAGCAGCCCCCACTCCTGGCACCACCGCTCGCTGCCCGGCCGGAGCGGGGGGGGGCACACGCGGGGATGGGCACACAGGCTGCACCCAAGAAAGCACGCTGGTTCGAGTCAGGGGCTGTCACACGGCCTCGGGGACACACTGCCAGTGTCACACACTTATTCACACGTTTCCCGATCACTGAGCTCCGGTGGTCCATCTTGCGCGATGCCCAAGCCCCCATGGGTTTATGCAAGGCTCCATCGGCAGTGCGTGTAGAACACAATAGGGTCAGGACAGCAGGCAGGGCAATGTCACTTTGTCCTGCATGTGCCCTTCCCTTCACCCTCACCTATCCAGGTATCCCCCCGCTGAGTTCCCGAACAGACCAGCTCTTCCCAACAGGCACACCATGGCCATTGTCCCTGGGACACAGTTTCCGCAGCCTCAGGGTAGGGTTAGGCGAGAGGGGAGGGGGGTTGCTCCAGCCACGGCACTTATCTGTAAATCCACAGCACCGACACGGTGAAGATGAAGCTGCGCTTTTGCCGGGCTGTCACGGGGGTTATCCTCCTGCCTACGGATGGGTTTGCACTGATAAGATTTATTATGACCCTGGCTGAGGTGCCAGCACCTCACTGCCTGCTGCTTTGGCAAGGCTGTGCTGCCTGCCGGGGGGGTGTTGTGACGGGCATGAGCAGCACCTCAATAAGCAACTGCCAGTAGAGTGGGCCCCCAGACAAAAGGACAGCCAGACACGACCCTCTGCTCCCCGCTGCTGGGGCTGATGGCTTCCCTGCCCACCTGTTGCAGGGTGCCTCACACACTCTGACCATTTCAGCAGGATGCGGGGGGGTACTGGTCCCTGAGCTGGACCATGCTGAGCAGAGCACACATCTGTGCTGCCGCAGATTTGCTGACAGTGCTGGCATTGCAGCTCCTGTCACAGCTCGGCAGCTTCGCGGCGCTCCTGCATAGCGTGGAATGACTGGGACTGGCAGGGCTGCTGGGGCAACCATGTGTGGAGCCACCACAGGCAATATGGCCTGGGTGAGGAGCAGGGGGCAGACTGCATTCTGCAGCCTGAACTCAGCACCATGCAGAAGCTGGCAGGGTGGCTGTGGGAATCAGGACTTTGTGCACCCCCATGCTCCAGGGTGACACAGGATAAGCAGGAGTACCCTCAGAAGGGGAACTCGGCTCCAAAACACTCTGCCATGCCATGATCCCTCACCCACTCCCTGCTGCCTGCCCCCACGGCATGCTCCGCACCACTGATTTCCCTGGGGCCAGCAGGGATTGCCCTGAGCCACCTGGCGCAACCAAGCAGGGACTGAACCAGGATAAATCCCTGAGCAGCGGGAGGGGTAGCCGCCTGCCAGCGTCCTCCCCGTCTCCAAAACCATCTCATAAGCCCCGCGCAGCTCTCCCACCACCCCGCCCCATCCAAACTCCCACCTCTTTCCTTCCTCCTCCCCTCCAGCCGCTGACCCGCGACACTGCTGTGGGCTCCGCTCTCTTCGACAACACGAATTTGAGTCCCATGTGTCAGAACTGAAGGAAACAACATGCAAGCAAACAGCCTGAGCCCTGGATGCACCCTCCTCCCCAGGGCCGGCTCAGGGGATCTGGGGGCCAGGAGGCCAGTCGGGATTGTGGTGTAACCTCGATAGCACATAGGGAGTCCTAGTGAAGTGGGGTGATCACAGCTCAGTGGGAAAGGGCTCCTTAATAGCTGAGCCCTTTTAGCAGAGATTAGGGAGCTGCATGGCTTTGATCTTTGATTGCCAATTTGCATCTTGAAGGCGCTGGGACCTCATCCAGCCTCAGCACAACCCTTTGTGGTTATCTCGTGGCTAATGGATTTGTTCTTAATGCTGGAGCGTGCAGGCTAAAGGCTGATTAAACCCTCTCCGCGGCGCTAAATCAATGGAACAAACATGATAGGGGTTGGCTTTCCCCAGCCTGGGTGCTCCCAGGCGGAGGGGCTGATCAAGAGAGCCCCTGCACCCTGGCACTGACAGGGGCTCCCTCCTTGGGGATGACAGGAAGGGGAAGAGGTGTGGGTACTGGCAGGCAGGGACAACACTGCAGCTCATATCCTTCTATCCCTATATCCCCATTATCTGCTCTCCGTGTAGGTTATGGGCTGGGTGTCTCAGGACTCCCAAAGCATCTGCTTCTCCTGCGTGTTTGGGCCACATTGCCCACGTGCTGGTCCTTGGCACCTGCAGGAGTTCCTCAGTTGTCTTCTTCAGCTCCTCCCAGCTCCCAGGACTTGCTGAGGGAGCAGGGACATGTCCTGGCAATGGGGTAAGGAATGGGGGTAAGGCAACCTGCTCCTGCAGCTGAGGACCTTCTTCTTCCCTCCTCATACACCTCTGCCTCCCACACAAAGGGGAGCAGCACTGGCAGGTCCCACCTCTGCTCTTCAGACCATTTCCCCTTGACCCTGCTTGGATCCTGTGCCCCATTCCCAGGACTGTAGGTTGCTTCCAGCATGCTGTGAACAGGTGTATCTGTACACTTTCCATAATGCCTGACGTGTCCATTGCACAGCCAACAATTCCCATTGTGTCTGCAGGTAGCATGAACAGAGGGGTCAAAATGCACCCTGCCTACTCATGCCCCAAGAACAGCTGGTCCTTCATCCCAACTGCTACTTGGGCTGTGGGCCTGGGGATGGGAGCTGAGCACCTGAGACAGGCAGGACTAAAGTTTTGGGGACTAGAAGGTGTGGGAAATAGGAGTGAAGATGCTGTTTGTGTGGCTGCAAACTGGGATGAGCCTGTCTGACAGCATTTTGCAGCTTTTGCTTTTTGCAGGGCCCTTGGCATTGGCTTGGCTGCTGCCAGGTCAAAGCTACCTGCAAGTGACAGGAGCCCTGATCAGGGACCTTGCTCTAGAGCCCTGCTCCTGTGCTGGAGGATGATACATGACCTGCAACACAGGTAAGCTCAGAACAGCACCCTGCTGGGAACCGGTCTGTGGGGCAAAGGTGCTGGAAGCAGCCCCATGGGCCCCATGCCATGCTCAATCCTGGTGAGCAGTTGCCTCAGAGGCAGCTGAGCTGCTTCACGGCATGGAGCTGCTGGGATCACACACACTGAGATTCCTATCGGCAAACCTCACTATTGAAACATCTCCTCTTTGCCAATATTTGCCAAGCACAGGAGATAAAGTGACTACAAGTCATCAGTGCCAGCATTTCAATCCACTAGGGCTGGCAGTGGAGGGGCAGCTGTGTAGTCAGGCAGCTCCCAGTGGTGGGTGGTCCTGCCAGCTCAGCCCCCCAAGCTCCCCTGCAGCAGTGCAAGGAGAGCCAGGATCCCTCCACACTGGTGCACAGCGCCTCTGGAGCCTGGGATGGATGCTGCTGCCGTGGGGCACCATTGTCTCTGCCACCCTGCCCTGGGCATCAGCAAAGCCACCCCTCCTGCCAGAACCTCCACCTCTGCACCATGACAGCCATTTCCACCAGGTCAGCATCTCCCTGAAATCCTCAATGCAGCACCAATCCCCTAGCTGTGCCATTCACTCCGTGTCATCCCAGCAACCCCGGTATCACCGCCCGGCCCTGCCTGCACCACATATGCTGTTCTCTCCCTTGCTCCAGACTGCCTGAGCAGTCTCTGCAGTGGTCTATAAGAGGATGAGGCAGGACACAATGCTGAGATACAGCTCCTGGAGGAGAAGTCCAGAGCATTATCAGCACAGGGAGTTAATTAAGGTCATGTCAGGCGATAAGGAAACAGGATGTCAGAGCAGCAGCAGCAGCACAGGGGGGTCAGAGCCTGAAAAACTCCCTCTGAAAAGCAGCTCCACTGAGATGTGATCAGCCAGGTGCTCGGGGAGAGAGCAGCTGTCATGGCTGCACAGGCAGGGCTCCATGTATGGCACTGTACATGCTGTACCATGTCCAGTACAGAATAGAATGGGATGGGGTGAAATAGGATGGGGATGAGGATGCGGTGGAGTGGAGTGGGGTGGGGTGGGATGGGATGGGAAGCAGCTGGGCAGGAAGCCTGGTGATACACCATTTCCTTGGTGCTGAACAGTCCTGGTTATTTACTCCTCTCCTCATGAAGAAGCAATGCACCTAGGTGTGACCAATGCCATGCCAGCAGGGCAGGAATTACTGTGAACCCCTGCCCATAATTAGCACATGTAATTGAAGACACTCTCTGATTAGCAGGACCTCAGAGCTAGGTATGCCAGACTGCTTGACAGTGCTTGGATTGCTCCTGCCTCAGACTGTTCACCTCCCTGCTCAGTGATGACTTCACTCCTGAGCCAGGCAGTGCCATGGGGCTGGGAGAGCCAGGCTGACCTGGCATGGCACATCACAGTCACAGGAGGGTGGTGGGAGCAGCCTGTAGACAGGGGACAGGCTTAGGGGGCACACTGCCAGTGCAAATCCATCTTTCCTGCACAAACTACGGCACGACCTGGTGCCCTGCCTTGCTGGGCAAGAGCTGAGCTGATGGGACATAATTAATACTTGCATCAATCTCAGCTGGATTTGCATAGTGCCCTCAGTCCTATGCTGCTTGGGAAGGCGGGCTGCTCCAAGCCTTTCCCAGGGGCAGCAGCACCAGATGCTGGGCTGGCCCTGCCCCCTCTTCAGGAGTCACAGCCCCAGCATGGCCCCTGACTTGCCCCCACATGCACCCTAGCCCTCCTTGCCCCCCCCGCAGTGGAGACACCTCTAGGCCCCTGAGCTGCCCTGCTCCAGCCACTGGAGCATTGAAGTCAGAAGGAGATGCTTCTCTCTGCTGTGGTCTCTCCCTCACTCCCTGCACTGTGAAGAAATTGTGGAGATGGCAGCTTGGGAGTAAAGGACACAGCAAATTTTGGAGGGTAAAGGGATAAGGCTGAGCTGTAAACACCCCCAGGCAGCTGGGAGGCACAGCAGTGCCCACCTCTGCATGCCTAGATGGAGTTTAAGGTCCACGAGAGAAAGGCAGCATCCACAGAGAGTGCCTGTTTCCTGGAACACTCAGTGCCTCCTGCCCCTGTCCTGCTCCCACAACCCAAGTGAATTCCCCATCCCATTAATGAAGGGATCTGAGAGGAAGAAGAGCTGGGACAAAAATAACCTGGGATGGTGGCAGGACCACCAGGATGCAGGCAGGGAACACAGCCCTCACCTTGCTGCCCTGTGGATGCACATGCAGGTGTTAGAGGGACGGGGCTGTACAGGGATGTGCAGGGTGTCATTGACCCCAGAGATGACAGGCTGGTGACATATCCTCGTGCAGCCAAGCACAGTGCCTCTCCATGGTTGCTGACACCACTGACAGCTGCTCCCAGCCCTATGACACCACAGGGACTGCCACACTCCAGGCACAGCCAGACTATCGATGGATACAGGGGGAGACATGGGCACATCTCCAGCCCCTGGCCCTGCTCACAAGCTCTCAGTAGCCACTGCTGCATTTCATCCCTGCCTGCCCAGAAGATCCACAGCATCTGCAGTACCTGCATCACCTACAGTACCTGCATCACCTGTAGTACCTGCGGCACCTGCTATCCAGACCACCCCAGACACAGGGGACGTGGCCACTGATTGTGACTGTGACCAGAGTGGGGGGGCCACCACCTGATTGCAGCTGCCCAGATGAGTGCATCCAGCTCAATCAGAGCTGCGCAGCCCTCCTGCATGCTGGGCACCGTGAATTAAACTACTAATGAGCTGCTGGCTGGAGGGCCGGCAGTTAGTGATTAATAAGAGGCTCTACTCTGACAAGGCTGTGCCTCCTCTCCCTTCCTGCCCTGCACATCCCAGAGCTGGCAGCCAGCTGTGACCAGTGTGTCCCCCAGCCCCTGCTCCCTGCCTGCCCAGCCATTTTGGGCAGGGGACAGCCTGGCTCAGCTCTCCAACACAATGAGGGATCCCCAACCCCCGTGCCACTGGGACACAGTGTCCACAGGTCCTTCCAGCCATTGGCTTTCCTATCCCTCAGCTCCTCCTGCACTTGCCTTCCCCAGGCTGCCATCAGGTGAGAACCTTTTATTCTGCTGGAAGAAAACCTGTTGAGCCCAGCTGATGCTCATCCTGTGCAGTGTGCCGACTTCTGTATGAGAGCTCAGACATGGGCCAAGTTAACTGGAGGGCATCTGCAGAGGGGCTTCGTGAAGGTGGCAGAGCAGGAGCACCCATGCAGCCACTGACATTTCCTGGGGACAGAGCAGGCACATGCAGGAGCCCTGAGTCCCAGTGCATCAGGGTGCAGGTCCAGTCCCCCTGACCCAAGCCCAGCAGCACAGTGCCATTTGCCACCCTCGCCTCCTGCCTGCTGCTGGCACGAGGGTGGCATGGTGGGTGATGGGGCGGGCAGAGCCCTGCTTGTGCCTGGCACAGAACACTGGGCCATGGGGGGAGGCTTTGCAGTATGAGCAGGGAACAGCCATCCACAGAACAGTCCAGGGAGCTGCAGGGAAGCTACTTGACCTTGAGCCTGACTGCTCCCTGCTGGGACCCTTCATGGTCACGGCAGAATCAGGACAGGGCAGGACATGACAGAGGTGTCAGCACCCTCCTGTCCTCACACCCTCCCTTGGCTGCATGTCAGGGCAGTACCTGGGAGAAAAGGGAGCAGGTTAGAGATGCATGTTTTCCCCTATTGCACAATTAATCATGAGAAGTTTTTCCTCCTTTCGTGCATGAAACAGAATTTGGCAGGGCGCTCTGGCCACAGGGACTGGCTGCATGCTCTCCAGTAAAAACCCAGCCACATCTGGCTAAGAAATAACCTCAGAGCATCCCTGTGTGTGCAGCTGGAGAGAGACAATGCTGGGCCAGGCAGGAAAATCCAGCGAGGTTTGCTCCACAGCCCCTCATGTAGTGAGCATCTTCAGCTCCTGGTGTTTGTTCCCCTCTCCTCATCCCCAGCACACACATAGCCATGTTGAGCTGTTGGTGCCTTCATCCCTGCCTGCAGGCCCTGTTATCCAGTCATGGACATAAAAATGCCTAGGCAGGAATATCTACCCTGTGGCAGATCCCATTTATGGGCTCTTATCCCACCCTGTCTACCTCCCCCTGCCCACTCCATCCGCTAGCCTGGCTGGAGCCTCAGCCCATCCTTTTCCAGAGGGAAAGCAAGCTGAAGCCTCCCCAACAGCATTCCAGTTATTTGTTATTGGAAAAAGGGGGAAATACGTTTTTCGACAATTATTGTTTTTTCCACCTGACTGGCTGCAAACTTGTTAATTTTTTTCTTTAATGTGTGAACAGTGTCGACGGCAGCTGCATGTCAAATGACTCTACGCCCTATCTGCGGGTCCCTGGCTGGCTTTCAGCACTCGCACCGCAAACATTGCCTTCTATAAATAAAGGCCTATATCTCATCAATGGCAGAACAGCAGAGCTTTATATAGTCGTCTTACATAAAACCGTCTCTCTTTATGGGCTTCAAACCATTTGCGTCACTTAGTGCAGCTCCGTAAACCTCCTTCTCCAGACACTCCCTCACGGAGGGAGACCCGGCACGGCTGCCCCATGCCCCAGTGGGGAGCTGGGATCCCTGCTCTACCTGGGGTTGTCCCCCAGTGCCTCTGCAGGGCCAGGTGGCAGCTGTGTCCTTGTTCCCCTGCCCCACAACCTTGGCATGTGCCTCCCTCCAGCCCGCCCAGCCTTGGCACCAAGTGCCAGGGTGGCAGCCGGCACTGTCAGGTACTCCAGAGCTTGGGGATGGCTGGCCAAGGGCCAGCATCACTCACCCTGCCCTCGTGACCCTGTCCATGACACCTGCCCTGGGGCAGCACAGTCATGGATGCTGGGAGGTGCTGCTCTGTCCTCCGTCACTTGGGAATCAGGGACCCGAGGGCGCAGGGTGACTAGGGACATGGTGCCAGGCTGGGGGGACAGACCAGTTCACAGCAGCTCTGACATGCAGAGAACACAAGCCTGGACAATGGTTTTCCACTCCACTGCCCAGTGAGTGTCTGGAGTGGAGGATCCTGTGGGCTGTCCCCATGGCCACAGGTCCCAGCCCCAGGCTCCTGCAGTCCCCAGGGCCCCTGGCTCCATATGGCAGAGCCTTCCCTCCAGCTCACCGTAGGCGCCTGCCTGGACGCAGTGGTGGGTCATGGGGGAGTGGCAAGGGACAGTGGGGGCGCAGACTCCTACTGGGGCTACAGCAATGCTGGCCTACAGGAGGCAGCCCACACTCCTTCTGGGACTCCAGGAGCTGGGGAGGTGCGGGGACGAGGGGGCAGAGCTGCAGAGACCATGATGACAAGCCTTCATTTGCCTCCATGACATCCCAGCTGACCACCCCAGGTGGCTGGAGCCTGGAGACAGGGCTCTTCTAACAGGATCATGGCACTGGAACCTGTGGTGCACTCTGATCCATGGTTGTCCCCAGTGCTGTCCATGCGACTCCTGCCACAGCTGGCACTGGCATAAAGGACGGGGCCAAAGCAATGCCCTTCAGCAATGGGGCCATGAATGCCCCAATGGGGCATCCAACCATATTGCTGGCACAGGGCACCTAAACCCCAGCCACCCTGCCTCATGCCCAACCAGCTGTGTGGCACCACATGAAGCCCCCTACCCCATCTGTCACCCTGCACCCTGTCAGCCCCACTGCCCTGTGTTCTCATCACCCCAGGGCTCCAGGCACCAGCAATCACCAGCTCCTGGAACCAATCTCCTCTGTGTATCTTGTCCCCATTCCTCACATCAACCTGAGGAGCCCACTCCCCCTGCAGCCAGCAGTGCTGGAGGGGCACTGCCCCACAGTCACCCCACGGTTGCCCTGGCCCCAGGCAGCAGCAGTATCCCCCTCCACGCAGCCTGGCACGTGGGCCCAGCCTCATGGCACGTCCCACATCCCTGGGGAGACACACCAGGCGCGGGCGTCCTGGCCGCTGGCTCCCCCCGTATCGGAGACAGGCTTATTAAGTGTGTGATATTAAATTACCCAGATAAGAGCATAAGAGCTTTTAAAGTCAATTCATTAAATATAATTATGAAGAGAGCTTTTTTATGCTCACGGTGATCTGATCTCAATCAGGGAGACGGTGGGAAAGCCGTCGGCTCCTCCAGCATCTCTGCTCCCCCGCTGTGTCGCCTCCGCACACCCCTGCTCCCCCACCTCACCCTCCTCCTGCTGGGAGCTGGGACCCACAACCGTGGCCCTTGATGCCCACCCCACTACCCTGGCACCCTCTCCTCATGCTGCTGATGTCAGTGGCACCCCTCTTGGATGGAGGTGGCATGGGAGTCACAGGAAGGGGAGGCAATGAGTGTGAGATGGTTGGGGCAGTGGCACTGGGGTGGAAGGCAGCAGGGTATGGAGATATTCAAGGGCAAGAGGCAGGGGTCTGGGAGCTCAGTATAGGTTCTTTCCAGCCATGGATCCCCTTGTCCCTGTTGATCCAGCCCTCCCAGAGACATATTGACACATCCCCACTCCCAAGGCAGGAGGGGTGCATATTTCCCTCCCATCCCACATTCATTAATGGCACTTTGTGATCGATTAATACCTGCCCTGACCTATGGCTGGACCCCTCATGTGCAGCCCAGGTGGCTATGTGCCAGGCCTTTACACTGGGCACCCCTCTTGCTCCATGCACCTCCAGCCACAGCCCAGGGTGCAGTTGCACACGGGGCTGTGCCCAGATTTATTGGGGGAATCCATGAGGAAGCAATGGTCCCAAAGACACTCCCACACCAATAATGTCTCCCCAACAATCTGAAAAGAGAGTCAGATTGCCAAGACACCTGCTTGTCCCCTTGACACCCTGTCCCACTGTCATGAGGGACTTTGCAGAGACACCCCTAGGTGCAGCCAACCCCTTGTTCTCCCACCACAGTGTCCCAAAATCCCATTATCCCCAAATCCAGACTCTGCCAAAGCCTGAGCACCTGGTACAGGGAGTAGCAGCATGGCTGGCAGGGAGCAAAGTGGGCTCCAGACTTGGGTCCCTGCAGAAGGCTTTGGTGGGGGCTGGTGGGAGCAGCTACCCACTGCTGGGAGCCGCTGGACTGACATTTATTTTTAGACGTGAATTGTATAAATTAGCATTTCTCAGCGGATTAAGCAGCAGGAATTGTGTAAAATTAAATGGCAATGAATTGCATTAAAGTCCCCCGTTTCTGGCACAAACAGCGCCTCGAGCTGTGCCCAGGCGGCTCATGTGTAACAGCACTGGAGATGCTGTCGCCACTGCTCTGGACGGCCAATCTGCAACATGCCTGCACTACCCGGGATATAGGCCTGGAAATGCACAAGCACAGTGGCCAGACTGTGAGGATGGAGGGTTCCAGATGGGCTATGAGCACCTGGGTAGCTGGCTTAGGTGTTGGGCTGGGACTGCAGGATGTGGACGCAGTGAGTGGAGTGCTGCAACTCAGATGGGCACAGATGGGCTCATCTGAGCAGCTCACAGGCATGGGATCAGTGAGGGATGCTCCAGCCTCTCCTGGACACTGACATCACCAGCCCCAGCCCAGCCAGTCCCTGCCAGGCATGGCAGGACACCCATCACAGTCACAGCCATGCCACCCTCCAAAGGACATGATGCTGTGCTGGGACCCATATAGAACTGCCTGGCCCACAAGCTACTCTGAACTCCAGCCAGGGCAGGTTCTGCAGTAACTGGAGCCCATTGAGCAGCTGGGGGGACCCCAGTCCTACACAAGAGTACAGGGAAAATGCAGTGGTTGAATGCCAGGGGCTGAGCAGGCACCAGGCAGGGCAGGGCAGGTGAAAAGCAATCAGTCCATCTCTTTTACCCACTAAAAATAGGCTGAAAATGTGACATTTATTAAGTATGATTCTGGTGGAAAGGTCAGAGAGTCCCCATGTCAGGAACAGTGTGAGAGCCTTGCTGGGAGGAGGCAGAGGAAACTTCCCCTGCCCACCCCTTGAACCAGGATCTCTTGTTTGCATGTGGAATGCAGCTGAGGATGTTGCCCATCTCATCATAGGGCTTTCCCCTCTGGGGTCTGCATGGGGTGCTGGGGAGACCCCTCACACTTCCCACATCCCAGGCAGGCAGGAGGCCTAGCATGGAGAGCTGGGGTTGGTGCCAGCTCCGAGAGGCACTGCCAGCTCTCAGCAACCTCCCTGCTCCCCCCCAGCTTCCAGCCCCGGCACAACTGGCTTCGGCAGCCACACATCACAAACAAAAGGCTTTTGACAACGAATGAGGTTTTGAGAAAGGCACTGGGCTCATGCCTGGCCGCGAGTGGAGGCTCCTGCTGCAGCCACTGCCGACAAACAGGCGGGATGCTGCTGCCAACTGAGGGGGCCCCTCCATGCACTTCTTCCCACAGCCCCCAAACTCCTGCACACCCCATTTGTCTGTACCCCCATCTCCAGTGCACTGACAGAAAGGCTCCCTCTTCCCTCAGTGCCACCTGACATGGCCAGAACTGACCTCGGGTTGTGGCTGTACCAGGGTGCCAGGCAGGGAGGTTGAGGTGAGCACAAACCACCCGCAGCATCTCAGCCCCAGCCCTAGCCCCGTGGGTTCACTTCCCAATCTCCTGTTTTTTAATAGCATGTGAAGAGCACCACTGATTCCTGCACCGGCACCCTCAGCTCTGCAGCTGCACTGGCCCAGCCAGGAGTGCTCCGTGCCCAGCACCCTCACCAAGGCACCCATCGGACAGTGCGCTGGTGGGCACCGGGCAGTGTCCCCAGGCACAGCAGAGCTCAGAGGCTGCAGAGCACGGCGCAGTTCAATGGGGTCAGAAGGGCTCCAGCACGGCCCTCTAGCAGCCAGCACCAGGGGCACATTTGTCAGTGGGGCTGCAGGGAGCCTCGCTGCAGCTCAGGGTTGTCCCTGCCGCTGGGGAGATTTACAGCCCAGCCGGGCTTTATTACATGGAAGATGCTTACGCTGGGGATTTTTTTTTTCCCGATAGTTTCTTAATTTGCTGTCCCATAAAGAATGTGGATTTGTGACGTTGAATAGGGGAAGATCATTTACCACTCACAGCTCTTACTTAAAGGATCCGCACGAGTTATTTATTGTATGAGCCCAGGCTGCAAGCGGCAGTGCAAGGGGACATGCTCCAGCCCTGGTACTGCTCCTGCTCCTGGACAGGCAGTCAATGGCAGCCCCACAGCTTGGCCACTCTCGTGCTGAAAAACTTCCAGCCTCTAGACAAAGTCCACCTCATACCCAGGGAGAAGGAAAGACTCCATCACTCCTGCAAGCATGGCTGCAGGGAAAGCTCCTTCCCTTCTCCAGTATCACTGGTGGACAGCCTCTGCTACAGAGGGTGCTCACTGTGTGCTAGGTGCCCCGGGAGCCCAAGCCATGTGCCCTACTGGGATGTGCTGCTGTCTGGGGGCTCTCCATCACTGCTAGGACATGCCGTGACTCACACACTCTCCCACAGCAGAGCAGGTACAAAAGCTTTCTGAACATGAAGGCTCACATGGGGACCCAGAAATGGGACCAGCAAAGCTTGGAGCTCCCCACCATGTGAGCAGCCTGGGTACTCCTTCACTGGGACGACAGCTACGAGGCAGAGGAGTGCACAAGCCCACACAGCACAGCTGGGACTCAACCCGCCTGCCAAGAAGCCTGTGCCCTGTTTCAGTCATTCCCAGGAGGTACAAGGGACCGATTTGGCTTAGAGAACGGGAGTAGAAGGCTCCAGCTGCAAATGGTGTGATGCTTTGACAGGTCCCACTGCTGCCTGGCAAGGTTTTGGGACATGTTATGCAGCTGAGAGGTGTATCACATCTTCACCTACCCCTCCCCACACCCTCTCTGCAGCTTCTCCTGCCCCAGGTTCACCCCTTTGCTCCAGGCAAGTGAGAGGTGACAGGTACACCCCTTTCTGCTGACAACCCCTGATCCCTCAAAGGCCAGAAATGTTGAGCTTTGGACAGGGTGGGTGGAGACTTTAGGAGCCCTATACTCCCCTTCTTTGGCCATGAGCCCACGGGTCAGCTGGCAATAGCCATTCTCATGCCTGAAACCTGCTCCAGTGCAGGGTGCTGGCACACCAGAGTCCTGCCTGGGCATTCCCAGGGCATACTCGTAAGCAGATCAGGTAAGCAGGCCAGCTGGTTCTGCATGGCCACATGCTGAGAAACTGGGTCCCAGTGGCTGTCCTGGTAGTCACCCTTCACTGCCATGCAGCACAGTGCATGCCACGCACTGTCCTTGCTGTGGGAAGCCTGTACCACTCCATACACCTGAGCTCTGCCCTGCCAACATCAAAGTGCAGCTCAGAACACACCAAATTCCAATGCCATGCTGTGCCACTGCCCAGCACAAGGCTGGGCTCGCTGCCTCCCCCACAAACCAAAGCTGTGCAGGATCCTCCAGGAGGATCCCAGGGCTGAAGTCAGCATGGCCAAGCCACGTGCAGGACTGTCCAGCACCAGAGCTTTCTGCTCCAAACCCTGCTGAACCACACTGCTCCCCGGCAAACTCAAGCAGCTGGTGTAGAGCAGGCACAGAGCCCAGCAAATCCCCAGGAGGAGTGGGGCTGCCCGCCCGCTGTCACCCGCTCCTTCCCACTCCACTGCAGTGCCCCATGTCGCCACCACCCCCCCGCACAAGGCAGCCCCCCCCCAGTCTCTTCCCAGGGACAGCATCACTCTGCACATTTAGCAGGCAGTTTACCGATGGGCACGAAGTGAAACGGAACATGCTGCATCAGCCATTTCCAGCCCCACGGAGCCTCCTGTTTTCCCCAGTATCCTGCATAGCCCATGGCATCACACCCCACTCCCCGGCACTGAGCGGGGTCCGGCTGGCAGCACAGCTTCTGAGAACGCGGGAGCCAGCTGAGCAGTAGCCCCTGGCAGCCGTAGGAGAGAGGCGGCTCATTTCCAGAGTCATTAAGGTCTGAAAAGGGTCCCATCAGGTATTCCGCCCGTTCAGCACATTTATTTTCCCAAACCACAGCGGGGATTTGTGATTTCCAGGCTCAATATTGGTGAGAGCTGTACACTGGCGGCGGTCGGCCAGGGGCTCTCTGCCTGGGCAGACTGGGCGCTGATGGAAGAGGCCCTGCTGCCAGTCCCGGCCAGTGAGTGGGTAGCCCCGGGCAGCCCCGAGCAGCCCCCCACTCGCCCAGCTGTAGCCGTGCCGCCAGAGAGGAGCGACTCGGCATTTGTGCTCGGCATGTGCACACGTGCGTGTGCAATGCCGGCAGTCTCCACATTTACACACATCCCAGTGCTAATCCTGCAAATGCAGGAAGGTTCCCCTATGTGCAAAGGGGTCTCTGCCTGCCCCCCTGCTCCAGCCCCTCTCACTGAGTAAAGCACCCTGCGTCAGGGCACTTTGATCTGAGGGAAGAGCAGGCTGGAGCAGGACTCTATGCCATAGCTTTCCCCCTGGCTGCTGCACACCCACCATGGGGACCACTGAGCCCTGCTGCTCACCCACCGCGGCTCCTGCCCCTGAGCCCCTCAGGCACAGACCTGCTGACATCCCAGTCTTGTGGCGCAGAGCCCTGCTGAGAGCTTCCACGGAGGATCCTTTCCCTCTCTCCATGTGAAACTTGGAGGGAAACTCAAACAGAGATGCAAACTTCAGCAGCCGGAGTGAGCCAGGGAGCCCTGCTCCGGTGCGACGCGGACAGGTGGGTGCCCCCCGTGGTGGTGGGAGCCCCTAGAGAAGCTGAGCCAGGTGTGCACTCACCACAGTGAAATCACGGGACGAGCAGTTCTCGCCGCTGAAGTTGCAGCTCTTGAGCATATCGTCGAGCTGGTGGCCGGTGCGGTTGACAATGTCAGCCATGTCGGGGTCAGGGTAGAGCAGGTCCGTGGCCTTGTGACCATCCCGGTCCTTGGGGGGCAGCCCGGTCATGTTGGCCAAGTGGAAGATGTCAGCATCGGTGAGTGCCGAGTGACGGTAGCGGTTGATGTTGCAGATGGTGATGGCGGGGAAGACCATCTCGCGGATGGCCTCCTCGTCCAGGGCCATGACGTGGGGGTGCTCCAGGTAGAGCAGCGCTGACTTGGCAGCCTGGTAGAGGAAGAAGGCGAGCGAGGCCAGGAAGGCAAATGCCCAGAGGGTCTGGCGCACGCCCAGCCGTCCCGACCGGCAGATGTGTCCCAAGCCGTGCAGCGTGCTGGTGCTGGCGAAGGTGGCCAGATCCCGGGAGCGGGGCCGGGCAGGCTCTTCGATCAGGCTCTCCTTGTCCCCTTCTTCTTTCTCCTTCTGCTTCTCATCGTCTTCAGCAAATTTGATTTTACACACGATCTCAATCGGCATCTGCCCCGTGCAGCTGGTGTGCCCAGCCAGCGAGCTGCCCCCTGGCACAGGCACCGGCCGAGAGCCCGGCCAGGTGCTGGGAGGGGGTTCGGGTCCCCCCCAAGCCCCAGCACGGCACCGGGAGGGCCGAGCCGTCTCGGGAGGGAAGCGCAGCCCCTCTCAGCAGCTCCGAGCCGCCGCTTCCCTCTTGTCTCACTAGTCGATCGTCTCCTTGTGCCTTCGCTTATCAGCACAAATACAGCTGTCAAAAACCCCTCTCTCTCCTCTCCTCTCGTCTCCCTCGCTCTGTCTCTCTCCTCTCCTCTCCTCTCTGGTTAAGACCCCAGCAGATACAGGCAGCATTTAGGCATCATGTGCTAATAAAATCCAGGGAATACTTAATAATTCAAGACATGTCAACATTATTTCATCGTCAAATAAAGAGCAAGCGTCAGAAAAAAGAGGCAGTGTGAAGGGCCCGGCGCCTCCGGGGCAGGGAGCCACGCTGCGCCCGCTCCCCAGCTCCGGCCCCGAAGTGTTGCCGGAGCCACTTGTTTGAATGGCTCGGGAGCTGCCGGAGCCGAGCCGTGCCGAGCGGAACCGAGCCGTGCCGCGCCGTGCGATACCGAATCGTTCGTGCCGTGCCGCGCCGCGCCGTGCCGTGCGATGCCGAGCCGAGCCGTGCCGTGGCGGGCGGGGCACGAAGCCGGTCCCCCGCCGTCGCCGCTGCCGCCGCGCTCTCCGCCCGGCCCCGCCGTGCCCCGCCGGCCCGTGCGCCCCGGGGCAGAGCGCGGCGCGGCTCGGCGGGGGCGGGCAGCCTGCGGGCAGCTCGCCCGGCGGCCCCCTCCTGCTCGCCCGCCTGCGGACTCCTCCTGCCTCGGCGGCTCCCTGGCCGTTAACCGCCTCCCTGCCGCGGCCCGCCGCGACCCACGGCGGCCAGCGCCGAGTCACGGCCGTCCCGGTCCCGGCCCCGGCTGTCCCGGGGAGATCCGGCCGGCGAGACGCCTCCGGAACGGGGCTGAACACGGGGCGCCAAGGGTGCACTTTCCCGTGCCTCCCCCCCGCCCCCGCCGTGCTCCTCGGTGCCCCGGAGCCAGGAGGGCGGCGGTATCGCCTTCCGCGCCCCTTGTCCGCCGCCCCCCTCTCCACTGCGTTCGCTGTGCACCGGGATGGGCTCCTCCGGCTTAATTTCTACCCCCTTCCCTTCTTCTCTCCCTCCCTCGCTGCACCTCATTGTTCCACGGCAGCGCACAAGAAGTGGGGGGCACCGCGGGCAGTGACCAACTCTGCTAGAAAGGCTGAGCCGGGGTAGCCCTCATCCTGTCCTGCCCTGCCGAGCCCTTTGCTTGTCCCGGGGTCTGCTCCCTCTAGGGCACGCTACCGTCGACCCTGCGCACAGCCCCAGGCAGCACCCAGCTCCCGTGCTAGCACTGCCCTGAAGGCAGCGTGACAAGCAGGGTGTCCTCATGCCCCGTCCTGCCTGAGGCACTGGGGCTCTGCTAGCGTGGCTCAGTCATGAGGTGAGGGGTTCAGCCTTGAGACACCAACGACATGACACCTGGGTCTGTCTGTTTCCAATGCACAACACCTCTGCCAGCAAGTTCAGATCTTTGCCAGATTCCTGCCTTGGTTTCACCAGCTGGTGATGGAGGGTTTGCACAGCTAAAAGGGCTGAACCAACCCACTCACTTATAAGTCAAACAACCCGCTGTGACACTGCCTTGTGGCATAGTGGCGGGGGCAACACCAGCTCCCTGTTCCCAGAACAAGCCCAGCACTGGGTCCCTCTGCCCCCGCCCCCCCGGCAGCAGACATGGCTCTGCTGAGAAGGTGCGTGCCTGGCAGGGAATCCAGGGTCTCCGGAGGACAAGTGATGAGACAGCCGCCCATGAGCGCGACAAGAGGCCTCGCCTCTCCTCGGGGACTGCGTCGCAGGTCAGCATGACCTTCACTGTGCTGCCAATGCCAACGACAAAGCTTTCCCCAGTCGTCCGGCAAGCGCACATGCATCTTCAATCTTCCCATCGATCTGTGCATGGCACACATGTTTCTACCTCTGTGTGGGTCAATACAGCATGATAGGCTGCCTCCGGCAAGGAGCACGCACAGCCCCAGCTGCCTGTTTCTCACTGCCCAAGGGATGCAGCATGCACGTGCCAGCCCTGCACCTCCAGCTCAGAAAGACATGGTAGGAGTAGGCTGGGCAGGTGACCTAAGCACTGCTGCCACCACAGGTGCCCCAGCCACATAGCCGCCAGACCCCAGTTGCTTCCACAGGGTCCCCTGGTCCTCTGGGGAATGCTTGGCTCAGCAAGGACCATGGGCAGAAAGGGCCCGATCCTGTGGCAAGGAGTTTCCATGGAGGAAGGGAATGGCCAGCCCTGGGTCTTTGGTCTGCAGAGCTGGATGTGTAGCTCCTGCCTGCACCTCTCAGGTGCTGTGGTGGCGAGGGCCATGAGGGCATGGAGGACCTGCCAGGCAGGTCACCCCATAAGCACAGACCCTGAAGTACAGGGCCAAACTGAGCTGTGTGAGTGTGGGACTAGCTGGAGCTGAGTGTTCTGTGTGCTGAACAGTCATGGTGTGGGAGCAAGACTGTCCCCTGGCTCCCCACAGGACCTTGTCCCCCATACCAAGGGGATCACATACCCCTGCTTTCTCTGGGCATCTTCAACTCCATGATCAACTGCTACCTGGACTGAGGACATGTCTCAGCACCATCCCCACAGCATGATACCCTCCTGTGTGGCCAAAGAGGTAAGTCCTCTCCTGTCTCCTTTCCTGGTTCTCCTCTCCTGTTGTACTCTGTTCCTGCCTGTCCACCCATCAAGGGCAAATGGTTGTTGGGGATTCATCCCCTTGCAGGATTACCCAAGGCTAGAGTGCAGCCAGGACAGGTTGCGATCAAGCTGTGCCCAAGTGAGTGGCACCCATGGGACAAGCCCCATCCCCATCAGCAGCTGCAGGCCTTTTACAAGCCATGAAGGGGGGAGGACTATGGCTTCACAGCCAGGGAGCTCTGGAAGAGAGAGCATGCTGGCAGAGACAGTGGGGTGGAGGTGCAGGGAGTGGGGAAGCAGCATGGCTTGGGAAGCTGGGCAGTAGGGCTTAGGGACTGCTTTCTACTCAGACCAGACAAGCCAGAGAACAAAGCACGAGGCAGGAATGGCTGGTGCTGCCCCTCTGCCGACATGTCTGCAGGTCCCCAAGGTTCCACACCGGAGCCTCTCACCTGTGGCTGAGTGCTTGCACATGGGGGGCATGAGGCCACATGGGGGGACTCTGTGGTGTGTAGCAGGGCTCATCTGCCCCTTCACCTGGCCACATGCAGCTACAGTCTGTTTGCACTCTCATGGTCCCTCATCCAGTCCTTGGAAATTATGTTAACAGTCAGGAGAAGCACAATGCCCTGGACTCTTGTGCTGACTTCACTAGCCACTGTGCAAGCAAACCAACAGGATGGGAGAGCCAGCCAAGGGCTTGCCAGCAGATTGGGAAAGTGGAGTCTCTCCTTCTAACCCCCGTGCCCCCCAGCCAGGAGAATGCTGATCATCAGAGACTTGGCACAGGGTCCATATACTGCATTCAGATGATGGGGGGAGGCTGCGGGTGCCAGGGAAGACAGGACTGGAATTCGAAATGATGTTGACAAATCGGAGAAATGGCCTGAAAACAATCAGATACAATTCAAAAGGACAAGAGCTGGGCTGGGGCAGGAAGCAAATCTGCCCAGCAATCAGAGGGCAAGCGGCTGGAGGGCAGGGCTGCCAAGTGGGCAGAAAGGCAGGACAGAGCCTGACTCAGCGGTGGGCACCAACATCAGCTTGTCTGAGTTTAACACCAAATCCCAGGACAATCCCAGGTGGATAAACAAGGCATGCAGAGGGGTGGAACCCTCAGGCAGGAGGTGTTCTGCAGGTGCAGTTATCTGTGTGAGCAGGAGCTGATTCCAGATGCCCAGCAGCCAGGCAGATGCTTGGAAAAGCAGCTGGAAGTTAGGAGGAAACAGCAGAAACCTCATTCATTGGGATCAAACCTCATACGGGATCTATCAGTTTAATATGGGATGTCTGGCGGCCCTGCAACTGCACTGAACTCAGTGAAAAGGACAACGTTGCTCAGGGCTACGTGAGAAGGAGAATCATTCATGAGGCATCCAAAGTGTTTGCTGGCGGCAAGGCCTTACTGAAAACCCTGTATCTGGTCTGGGACACACATCAAGAAAAATCCAAATTAATTGTAAAGAGTATAGAGGATGGCAGTAACAGGGAGCAGTGATGGAGACCAGCTGGAGACACTGGAGGTTTGGGTGAGAGCAGAGGAGGTTAAGAGGCTGCATCCATGGACCAAATAACTGAGCACAGAAAGAGGGGGCTTTCTACAGCATCAGGGCTCTGACACACCCGCAGAACACAGCAGGAGGTAGGTGAAGTCTACACATGGGAGAAGCTGACCTCACAGTCTGGAGGGATGCTTGGTGAACCTGACCCTGCTGTGGTGCCCTCCAGCACCCACATGGTGATCCTTCCCATCCAAGACACAGTCACTGGCTGTTTCTATTCTTAGCCCAGTCCAGATGAGGGTTTGGTTGTGATTTCACTTTCTTGTCCCCCAGCCAATGGATTGACTCTTCTCCATACCAAGACCCAAACTCCCACTGCACTCCAGCTCACCTGCAGTGAGCTCACCCTCCCAGCCGGCCTGCGGGGCTGTGGCTCCTCAGGCGGAATGCAGGCTACCAGCCCAGGGGACCAAAAGTGACATGTTAGGGGCAGCCCTGGAGAGTGTGGGACATGGGTGACCAGACAATAATAGACCTGGGTGGTCATCAGGCAGCTGTCCAATGGGAGACCTCTATCAGGGAACTCCTACTGGGTACTCTGCTTGGCTAAACTGGCCGGGATATGGATCCAGCTTGCTGAGTGCTTCTACTGCCAGCCCAAGCCCATGAACTGGCTGCTACGTCTTCCTCGCCAGCTCCTCACACTCCAGAGTTGGCGCTGGCCATGGCGCCATGCCCAGAGGGAAGTGGATCTGGGGCAATCATTACTTTTGATCTAATTGAAGAGAACGTGACTGCGGAGCCCAGCTGGCTGCATCACTCAGCTCTGTTTCATGCAAGTTGTATCCTCTGAGACCCTTGCAAACACGTTGGCTTAACAAGAACAGCCTCCTTCCATGGCCTCCCCAGCACGCTGCCGGCGCCTGCCCAGCAGGCCAGGCTCCACAGCAAGGACAGCAAGTGCCTCGGCTGTGGGGAGATGTGGAATGACAACACGTCCACTCCAATTACAGGAGAGCAAGGCTGGCGACAGTGTGATGAGCATGCCAGGCATCACTGCTGGCTATGGAGCTGACTGGGGGGGGGGGGGGGGGGGGGCACAAGAGCAGTAATGCAGCCTGAACCCCTCTGCACCATCCTCCTGCACCCACTGGGAGTGGTGGGGCTGGGAATGGTGGGAGGGTAGCAGTGGACCCATTGATTTGAGCACTGCTACCAGCTGCATCATGCTGGGATAGGGAACATGGCAGCTCCAGTACGGCAGACCAGCCTCACTGGTGGTTTGGTCCCCAGTTTGGCCCACTGTGACAGATGAAAAGTCTGCCAGGGCCACCAGACACATGGGAGATGCAGCACCCCATTAACGCACTGACCCTATTTACGTAAACTACCCCCATTAAACACGATACCTTACTAAGTGCTTTACCCCAATTAAGTCCAATACCTTAATTAATGCAACACCCCAATTAAAGACAACACTCCCATTCAATTTATTCCTTCATTAAGCGCAAAACCTCAATTACAAAGTCTCTTTTGTAAGCTGTGTGCATGAGCTCGCACAAGGTGCCCTGGACACCTTTTGCTGCTGCCAAGAAAACAACACTGAGTTTATGTAGCTTCTGAGGTCCTTTAAAAAGAGTGGGTTTCAGTCAGATCTGGGTGTAGGAGCATCTGTTTGATGACTGAGAGGACAATGCCTGGATCAGAGCTGGGTTAGATCCCATGTACATTCAATGGGATAATGGGTCCAATGCCTGCCTGATCATGAGAGAAAAGGGTTTGTGCTGAGCCCAGGCTGATTCCATGGTATTTAACCATGGTGAGCAGTGATATCTCACTCGTCACCCTCCTGAATTCCTCTTCCCAGAAATGCTCACCCAGCCAGCTCTTGCCCCTGTGCCCAGGAAGAGGCAGCAGGCAGTGGACACTGTGGGGTTCCCACCCGAGTGCAGCAGTCCATGCTTCTGGTCTCCATCTGAGACACCCCGCATGCCATGGTCCTCCACTGCCCTGGCTCTGCCAGGCTGAAAGCCAGCACTCCCTGTCCATGTTCTACTCTGACCTTATCAGTACAAACCACCCCCAAACTGAGCCAACCACTGGATCGCACTGCACAAACATTCTCACAGAGAGAAAACAAATCTAAAAGCCTCCCAAATCCATGCAGAGCAGCAAAACAGAGTCTCCTCCCCAGGTGAATGCCCAGACATGTCAGCACAGAGGGTGTTCAGCAACCCCAGGAGGATGCTCAACCCAGCACCCATCTCCTGACTCCGGATCTGGCAATGCTGTCTGGCCCGTGACCAGCAGGAGATCAGGCTCGGCTGACGCTGCCCTCCAATCCTACGTGGGAGGAGTGGAGGAAATGGCCTCACCTCCCCCAGAGCATCCCCCATGGCTGGAAAGGCTGTCGCAGATGTGACCAGGGAGCTGCTGCATGACAGCAGGAGCCCTGGCTTTGTGCATGGGCAATGGGATGTGCACAGTCCCCCCTGCCCTCAGCACTGTTAGGAAGGGGAAGACACCCTGGGAGCCATCTCTGCAGCAAGCAGAGACAGTAATTTGGTTTTATAGCCTTTTATTGCTGCAGCTGGTTGGTCCTCCCTTCTCCCTGCCATCTTGAGGAGGGCATCCAGGCAGGCTGGCACATGGCCACACTGTGATGAGCTGCTTGGGAGTTGTGCACCTTCCTGGGGTGCCACTGGGCTTCCACTGCTGGCAAGGACACCAGCATGGCAGAGAAACAGGCTCAGCACCTTGCTGGGACAGTCCCCAGCACTATTTCCCTCACAGTCCCTCTGTCCACAGCCTGAGACCTCCTTCCTCCACCACTTGTCACCTGCCTGGTGGTTTATAAAATTTTAAAGTTAATCTTGTAATAAACTCCAATAATTATATTGCAGCTGCACCGGGGCATCCTGGGATGAATACATTATGGGAGCTGCAGCAGTTGGGCAGAGAGGGCATCACTTGGAGATGCTCCAGCCAGTGCAGCCAGAGATGGACAAGCTTCCAGCACCCAGTCCTACTGTGAGTGGGACAAGCCCTTGCTTAACTCCCTCCCAAGCGACAGCTGAGCAAAGGTGACTGAAGGGCTGGCAGCTCACCACAGCCACAGTCCTCCCTGATCATAAGGCAGGCCAGGAGACCCTCAGGGGAAAGGATTTGGGAGGAGCTTGAGCTCCTAAGGTAGCCTACCATCAGTTTCTGATTTATGGGCAGGGGATGCTTGGATGGATGAACTGGACTGGGCCTGGAGGGCCACCCTGCAGCCAGCTGTGTGTGGTGTCAACAGCATTGGGCCCCATGCTTGGGTGAACCCCAGCCACAACATGCAGCCCCCAAGCACCAGCTGGGTGTCCCTGTCCTGCCTCGATATCACCGGCCCTGGCACACCCCCATCAGGGCTGGCATGCTGGCATGAACAGCTGCAGGCGAGAGTAGCGCTGCTGCTGAACACAGCTGGCACAGCTGGAATAACATCTCACAGCCAAGGGGACATGCCAAGAGCTGTGCCACACTGGAGAGACAGTGTACAGAAGGACGTAGCCTTGTTGTGGTGTGCAGGGAGGATGAAAACCCCATCCCACCCCAAACAGCCCTGACCCTGCACCAGGAAGAAGGTCTCTTGTGCACTGGCATGAGAGTGGAAGGGTGATGAATGCTGCAGGGCTGAAGGACAACTCAGCAGTGTGGGGAAGTCCAACATCAGGTTCTTCATACACCTCTGGAGAAATGCAGCCTGCAAGTAGCCCCAGTGCCGGGTACAGGAAAATGCTGGCACTCCAGGAGCACCCACAGTGGGCAGCAGGGCTGGTACCCACACACCCCACTCCTCCATCACATCTCCGGCCCAGAGGGATGAGAGAAGCTGGATAGGAGTGTGCCCACCCAGCAGAGCATGTGGATCTGCCCTGAGAGGCATCATTCAAGTGCTCCCTCACACTCAGCTGTGGCTGCAGGCCCCATCCTGCCCTGACCCCTGCAGTCATTGGCACCCAGTGCTGGGCCAACCACCCTGTGGTTCCCTGTGGCCCTGGACTGCTCCTCCTGTCCCATCTGCAGTACTTCACCAAGGCACCTCCTGCTTCCCATTTGCCTTTCCTAAAAACAACAGAGTAATAAACTGCCAGCAGAGCTGCCTCAGCACAGCAATAGGGCTGAGGTTTTAAATGCACCCAAGTCAGGAGGCTGGGAGTTATGGCTCCCCAGACAGCCATAGCTCAGCTGCATGGTGCCCATGACGGTCCTGCGCGTGCACAGCCCTGCGCCACAAGCAAGGGGCAGAGTTGGTGTTACCATGGGAACCATCGCTCCCCATTTTCCAACATTTGTGTGATTAAAACCTCAACTTTAATGCCATAGCTCCACTGATGGCATATATGGTTGGGGCAACCTGCCTGCCCTCCCTAGGCTGATGGGCAAAGGGACTGGGAGCCTAGGACTACCCCTACCCCTTCATGGGTGGTGGAGATGTGGTGGAGAGATTGGGTCTGCAAGGTGAGTGGGAGGTTGGAGATAGTCACTGGGAAGGGGATCCTGGAGTGAGCACACCATAGGCACAGCACACATCTGGCCACTGAACACGCTGCATGGGCCCCTACATTGGCCATGAGTGCTGATGGCGAGGCAACTGCCCACCTGGCTGTAGAGCACATGGTAAATACGGAACACGCACTGTGCCAGTGATTGAGGAATTGATGCCTTCAACAGCCTCTGTGCTCCAAACACCAGGCATGCTGCTGGCACCAAGTGCATGCATGTTGGTCCTCATCTGCAGCATACCTCAAATAGGGAAAACACCTGACTGCCGAGCATTCTGGAAATGTTGACCCCAAAGGTGAGCTGGGCCATTGCAAACATGTCACCATCAGGCACCATAAGCTAGCTGCCTGCAAACTGGCAGCTGATGCTGGGCTCAGAGGCCACCACTGGGTCCACATGTGCCACAGACACTGAAAACTGCACTGTGAACATAGGATACATGATGGACTGTGTGCAATGGAGCGAGCCTGAACAGGCTGGTGGCACTGCTAATGCTAGAGCTGGTGCTAGCAGTGCACACAGACTGTGCAACTGCTCCAAAGCGGGCCAATATCCAGCACCAAGCACAGGCTGGAATAGCAGGAACAAAACTAACATTGTGCAGCAAGCTCTGTAAATGGCAAAAGCATCAGGAACCTTGGGATGACCACATCATGGGCTGCACTTACAGAGCACACTGTGAGTGAGCAGTACACTGGGCACTGGGGCAGGATGCAGGGAAAGCACTCACACCTGCGGGAGCAAGTGGGAGTACACAGGCAGTGGGAGCATGCTGTGGGCATCAAGGCTGAGCCCACTGCGGGCACTGCACATGCACTGGTGCTGGGCACCAACCACAGTGCCAGCAGTCTGCTGTGAACACTCATCACACCACAGGAATCAAACCAAGCACACCGCGGAGCAGGTGCAAGCATGGGCTACACCTCAAATGCCAAATTGAACAGACGCAGGACACACCTTGAATGGAGAGATTGCTGAGCGCTTGGCAAACATGAAACCACAGCTGACACCAGATACTGGAGGTGCTGCAAACTTCATCAGCGGTGGGGTGCACACTGAGCACACTGTGTATGCCAAGCGCTGCTGACACTGAGTGTAAGGGCTGTGTAAATAACAATGATGCCACAGGTATTAAGTGCTGAACACTCTGCAATTATCAAGCAAACTGTGGGCATCAAGCACTGCACACACCATGACTGCAAACACACTGCAGGCACCAATTTGACAAATACACTCCTGATAACAAGCACGTGGCTGGTGCTGAGTGCACTGAAAAGAGCAGAGCGTGAGAGCGTGGGTACAGAGTGCCACGGGCTATTGCATACACCAAATCTGGTGCAGGCACTGGGAATGCTGCACACATCAGCTTGGGCATTGTGTGCATTGCAAATACCCAATATAGCATGGGCACTGAGTGCCAACCAAATCCTTCACTAGTTCCAAGCTATGTGCTGTGCTATAAGAAATGTGCCAAGTCACCACGCTCTAAATGCATCGCAAACACCAAGAGGATGCAGACACCACACAGTCTCATGCTGACCATAGAGAACTGGTCATGCTGCAGCAAACCTTCTTCTTGTGCCAGCCTCAAAACCTACTGAGAAGAGCAGCTTCTCCAGGTGCTGCAAATACCAAAGTTGGTGGCATCTGGTGCTGACACACCATGTCACAACCCCACTCCAGGTGGGCACCAGTAACTACAGTGAAGTCAGCTCATCCTGGAGGCTGCCAGCCCTGTGGTTCTCCCGCACCAGGGTGTGTGGAGTCCTGCCTGTCTCTTGGGGAGCGACAGCCATGCAGTAGTGCCAACAGTGTGGCGTGTGCCGGTGTGCTCAGGGCCTGTTATTTCATTTTCACTTGTCCCATCCCATTAGCACAGCTGTCTGCCACCAGAGAAGGGAAAATTGATGCTAAACGGGATATCAATTTATCATGGAGTGTGTCACCCGCCGCACGGCTCTGCCAGCCGAGCAGCAGAGACGCGCTGCACCAGCCAAGCAGCACCTGTAATTAACAGCTCGTCAGCCTCCCCCACACGCTGCAGCCTGGGCACCAGCTGGCGGGTGTGTTACGGGGAATCCCAGCTGCGGTGCCACCCTCCACCCCTGGCTGGGACCCCAGCATGACTCCTCAGGGCCATGTGTGCCCACCTCCCAGCCAGGGACAGAGGCAGGGAGCAGGTTGCATGGGGGTGTGCCCGGGATGCCAGCCTGAGGGATGGCTTAGAGAACCAGTTTAGAGAAAGAGGTTTGCTCCCTGCCCCAGCCCTACCTCAGCCATTTTCACTCCTGTCCTGATCCTTCACTACTGAGGTGTCCCAGCACGAGCAGAGCTGTAACTCATGTGGAGACAGTGCCCAGTGAGTAACGAGCCGGGAGCCCAGTTCCTGGGCATGAGTTACAGCCGCTGTCTGCACTCAGTGAGACATCAATCCCATCGGGTGGCGGGGACAGAAATGTAGAGTTCAGTGTGCCGGGAAGGGGCCGCAGGATGGGCCATCAATCCCGGGCAGGAGGGTGTGATGCCAGCACAGGCAAGACTGGAGGACACTCAATGAAATAGCCCCTGCCCACATGCCCATGTTTACCCCCAGTCTCCCTGGTACCCCCAGCCCCAGGAGAATGCAGGCTGTTGTGCCCAGTCCACACTGCCCAGCTGAGGGGCCACAGCAGGAGGGATGGGCCAGATGTGGCTTCCCCCAGCCCTGGGGATGCTAGTGGCCATACTGTGGGAACAGAAAGGACAGAAGGGCCCACGGGGACAGCCTAGTACAGCGCCAGGAATGGGATCCCAGCCTGGCGCCAGAAAAATCTCTGTGTGTTTGTGCATGAGCAAACTCTCCATCCTTGCTACTCCAGGCTGCTCAGCTGTGCTCCCACCTCCCCTCAATGCCCCTGCCATACAGGGGTGCTGCAATCACACAGCCCCATCCCCACTGGGGATGGCAGGAGCAGGACTGAATCCCACCCAGCCTCAGCTGGGCACTACCACCCCTGCCCTGTGTCCGTGTGCTCAAGTGGTGCAGCAGTGGTGGTGGCGGTGGCAGTGGCATGGCAGGAGGGAGAGGTGAGCACGGCAGCCAGCTGAGCTGAGGCTGTTTGTGGCTTTGATGTTAAACACCCAGAGATGAAATGTGTGGCCTGGGGCTGGGTCCCTTGCAGCCAGCCGCTGGCCAGCCTCTGGCTGCGGAGCCGTGCCAGCGCTGGGGCCGATAATTGGATGCATGTTTCTTCCAATGAGTTTGTATCATTTTTATGTAAATTTGACATTTTCCTGATGTTCTGTAATGTGCACAAAGCAAGTGCCGCTCCTGCCATCGGCAAAGCCTATTTCCTTCCTGTCTGAAGTGCTGTGTTGATTTAAGGGCCTGCTAATACGCACAGCCGGACACCCCCCGTGCACACACACGTGCTCACACGTGGCTCGCTGGCTCCGATCTCTCTCCACCAGTCTCATGTGCTGCTCCCAAGAACCTTACCCCATGTCCTGCACGGGGATAGCATGGAGCTGGGCTCCCCAGGAGCCTTCTTTATCCATCTCATGTGACACTACATGATGCAGCTTGGCTTTTCGGCTCATCCCGATGCTTCCTGGATCCTGATCCTTCCCCCATGCCCCGTGAGGAAGGAATGCTGCTAGGAGTCCCTCAGGGCTCGTTCATCTCCTACTGGAAGGCGGGAGGAGTTCAGAGCCCAGGAGCCAGAGCAGGAGGAAAGGAAACAGTGATTAAAAGGCCCCTTTCTGGCAGCTGCCAATTAAGCGATTTCAGGGGATCACGTACTGGGAGCTTTGGACATTGCTGCTTGGAGGCTGCTAGACGGGCTTAGGTGCATCTGCCCAGGCATGCCGTGGCACTTCTGGGCAGGGCTCCACATGTCCTGGTCACAGATCACCTGCCTACGGGCAGCAGCTGTGGCACGGGGGTGCCTTCCTTGGGGTGAGGGCACCCCTGCTCCCACGCCCCTGGTTTCTCATGCCGCACAATTTTTCCTGGGCTCTGTCTGTGGCGCAGGCGAGTGGGTTTCAAAGGCAGCGCTGCTATTTAAAGCCCTTATTGTTCGTGTCCTTGACACCGACAGCTACATCCTGCTGTCGTTCGATGTGAGCGCATCCTGGCCCGGCCAGCCAGAGGAAGGCAGCTAATGAAGAGCAAGTGCAAAGACGCCTCTTCTTTGTCCTGTTCACAAAGCAGCTTCCCAAACATTCTCCCTCCGCCCTTCACTGAGCAGCTATTTATAGTTCCCCTTCCCTAGGGCATGCTGGGAGTTTCCTCCAGACAGTGATGCTCCGGAATCCCTTCAATGGTCCACAGAGATGAAAGCTTTGTGACCCCTCAGCCCTGAGAGCTGATAGTAAATCCCATCCCACCCTTGCACGCTCCCCTTTCAGGGGCAGCCATGAGGACAGCTGGGTCAGCCCGGGCCAGAGAGAGAGAGTGGGATTCCCACAGGGTCATCTCCCTACCCAGCCCTGGCAGCCAGTGGTCCTGGGGGACCTTCTCCATCTGGGCAGCATAGCTGCCTCTCTCCTCTTCATTCCCATAGGCAAGCATACATCTGCTGCCGCTGCTCCCCTGCCTGCCTCAGGCACAGGGCTGTGCAGCTGTGGGACACAGTGGAGGGCTGAGTGAACCCTCCATGCCCAGGGCAGCCTGTCTCCTGGCCCCCCATCACAGCGGGTATCTGCTGTACCCCCGTGCCAGGTGCTGCTCTCTCCAGTGAGAGGCTTTGACAGGAAATTAAAGATTAATGTTCCCCGCGGCACCTGTGCCAGCAGCGCCCACGGTGCTGAGGACGTGCCCAGCATGGCAACCTGGGGAGCGGGAGTGTGGTGTGCGGGCAGGGGTGCCTGGGGCATTTGACCAAAGAGCAGAGGGGCTTTGCAGGGGGCAGAGGTGGGATGAGGAGGGAAAAGATGTATCCCCCGTAACCTGTCCCTGCATTGGGCATGCAGAGCCAGGCAGAGAAATGCCCCTCTGCAGGCAGGGCAGCATAGGGGTTGAAGGGGCTAGAGAGACAGGTGTAGAGGATCACTTGTCTGGAAGTTCTTTGCAGAGCCCTCAGCCCCTTCCCTATTTACTTCAGGGTTGGGAGCCACCAGTCCCTCGAGGGGACACCTCAGGCCAGGCCAGGGGATCCAGCATGTGGCTAACTTGCCACCTGGCAGAGTGAGCTGGGCTATGCAGCTGAGCAGGCAGCACGATGCCAGGAGTATTTCCTCCCTCCCACTGGGAGGGGATTAAGCTCAGCCAAGCTCTGACTGGCAGTGGCCATGCCCACACAGCTGCATGTGTGACTGCAGCTGCCTCCTCCACTCCCAGTGCAGCCAGGTATTGCATCCTGCTGCACCCAGTGCCTGCTCCTGGGGCACACCCACCCTGCTCCCAGGACACAGGCCTGTGCCAGATCCCATTGCACCCTGTACCAACTCCCACAGGTGCATACTGAGGCCCACGAGGGTGGGGGCACCTCTTCCCCCATTGCTTCCCCTGGACATGCACCCACCATGACCATGGGCCCCTCCCCACCAACACCGGGCACCTTGGTGTGCAGGGCTATGGTTTTGTGAAATATGGCCCCTATAAATCCCGTCGTGTGCGTGCCATAATTCTCAATATATTTTCAAATATAGTTCAATTATTTTTCCCATATATCATGGGGAAATTGCATTGGCGAGTGGCGGCACTAAGCAGGGAGCGCGTGGCGGGGCGGCATTAATAGGATTGTGCATGGTATTATGCATGAGGTCGTTCAGGACACAGTGGGGAACCTCCCGTGCTCTAGAGAGACGGGAAGGAATAAATCAGGCTATTAGCCCAGCACCTTGCTCAGGTCTGCAGGGGATTAATCTCTACAGCGTGTAGAGATCCCAGCTGGGCTGTCTCCCTTGGAAGTCTCCCTGGGCTGTTCTCGGAAGCTCTGTCCCACTCTCTGCCCATGTCTGCCCAAAGCACCAGGGAGCAGAGGCAATGCTGAACATACCAGAGTCACCAAAGTGGATGTGACATGTCTCTGGGAAGGGGTTTACCGTGACTGCATGCAGGGCAGTTGCTGGACTGTGTAGAGACTGGTGTGACACTGTGGGAAAACCCTGGGTTATCTTGGGACTTCTCTGGAAAAGCCTCATCCTTGGCTTGAGCTTGCAGCTTTGTTCCAGCCCTGTGTGAGGCCCTAACAGCTTCGTGCCCCACACTGCAGGTGGGTAGCATGGGGTACCCTGCTGTATCTTGCCATAAGACAGCATCTCAGCCAGCAGTACCTGGAGAGCAACCACAGCCTTCAGGACAGGCACATATAATCAGCCGGGACAGTCACATTTCCTTCAGTTCTCCATGAATATTTATGCAATTTGTGCAGAGCTGCTGGAGCTGATCTATTGAGCCAGAGGGGAGATGGCAGCCTGGGCCCCCAGCTTCCCCTGAGTCCCAAGGGAGCTCCCTGGGGCAGGTCCCTTTTGGCTGTGCTGCTGTACACACCTCCAGGACACCACTGCAAGCAGTGAGATGGGAAGTGAGAAGGTCCTGGGAGAGGTGACCTTGGGAATAGATGTAAGTGGGGCTGGACACTGCTGTGCTGGCTTTGCAGAGGGAACATCTGAACTAGCCACTAACCCCATGAACAGCACCAAGAGCAGGTCCTGGAAAGTGGGCTTGTGGACTACTCACCTCCTGCCTGTTCACCTGGGAAAGCCTGGAAGCATTAGCACCACATGAGCTGCTGCCAGCTAAGAGAGGGGGGCCCATCACGCAAGCAGCAGGAGGACTTGGCTGTATCTGTCCAAGGTGTCTCTATGTGAAGGCAACTGGAATTACTACAGAGGTCAGGCATCCAGGCTGCCTCTACTCTGGCAGCACACAGAATATTCATTCCCGCACATAGGGCTTAGCCCACTAAGCAATGAAGAGGTTCCTGGTGCTTGGCAGATGCCACCCTGGCTGGGTCTTTGGGAGTGTCTGGCCCTGCAGTAGGTGCCCCATAGCAGGCAGGGAGGTGAAGGATCTGCAGGACCAGGGCTTGGGTGCTCTCTGGCAAACATGGAGCTGGCAGTGCCAGAGCAAGCAGCGAGTGCAGGTGAGGTTTACAGTAAAGGGAAAAACAAATTATTAATCATGAGAGCAGCCCCAGCCGGGCTGTCAGGACCGCATGGGCTCATGAATATTCAGCATCGGGCTGAGCACTAAATCTCATTTAAATGTCAGGGACCATTAAGCAGACAGTGAGGGGGCTGGGATGGCAGCTCCCCACTCTGTGCCAAGCCCCACATAAGAGAGGGGCTGGGATTGGGGTGCTGTCAGCCCGCTGGCATTGCTGGGCTGGGGCCACACTACTGCTCTGTGTGTCCTTAGTCCAGCACATGTGTGCTTCTTGGGGGTGTCTGAGAGACCCTGACACCTCTGCCAGCCCCGAATATCTTCTGATTTCTGATGTCAGGGAGGTGCGAGCAGCACACTCAGGACTCTGAACACTTGAAATTCCCCTTTGGAGCCCATTCTTTGTCAGTGCCGGGCACCATCCCTCTCAAGCCACCTGCCATCCATACTTAGGGTGGTTGGGGGCTCCCAGTGTCACCCGCAGCAGTGGCAATGGCAGGAGGCAGCAGCAGGCAGCAGGAAGGAGCAAGCACGCTTGGGCACTGCCTCCCTGTGCTGGCACTCACACTCTCTTCAGCTCAGCAGGGGCCTGGCAATTACACGGATACATTTAAGCTCTTAATCCTACTGAAGATTATTCCAAGGTCGGGGCACTAGACAGGTCCCCATGCACTGCCAGGCTGTGATGCATCCCTGCTGCCATCTGCCGGGATAGCCCAGCTGAGGGGATGATGGCACCCTGGAGCACAGTGGCTCTTCGCATGCCTGGCCCACCAGCATCTCTCCATCCATGGAATTGGTCACAGTCTTGAACCTGCTGGTGTCTCCTGAGGGCTGGAGGCTGATATGGATGACCCTGCTTGCAGGCTCTCCCAGGTACCAGGTGCCAGTCACTGGTACCTCCCCCGGCTCTCCAACCTCCCAGCTCCATCAGCTCCCTGATTTTGTCTCACGGTGCTCCATGGGAAGCATGGCTGGCCTGAAGAAATCTCTCCAGCAGGGCACAGGAAACATCTTGGACTTGTCATTAATGTGGCTGGGCATCCAGAGCTGGGCATACAGTATTACCATCAGGGTAATACGGAAGCTGAGAGCTGCAGAACAGTGCCTTAGCCTGGGTCTGAAGAACCTTGGCAAGCAAGGAGATGGCTCACAAGTTCTAAAATTTTATAATTGCTGGCACTGGCAGGTGATGGTCTAAGAGAAACAAGTGGCTTGAAGATGATGCAAACCAACCTGGGAGCAGATCTGAAGCCCACTGCAGAGTGGGACCATTGACAGCAGCAGCTCATCCCCTGGGCCATTGCTGGGATCTCCCCCAGACCCCTCCAGATGAGCAGGTATGCTTTATGGGGTCATTGCCCTAGCCCAAGGTGGGTAGTGTGATTATAATCAAAAGGAAGGAAGGTGCCCAAGACAGGGAATAGGTACTCAGCCTGGACAGTAGCACATGGGATTCCCCCTCCTGCTGTCTGCATTGCTCATTGGAAATCAGCACCCACTCCTCAGCATGGCCTTGGTGCTGCCCTGCCCGCTGCTGACAGCTGATGGAGCCCTGCAGGACCTGGCATTTCCTCCCTGGGAAGATGTGTAAATGCTGCAATCCATCACTGTCCCATCTCCTACGGCAGGCCAGATGGCTGAGGACGGGGCTCTGGGTTGGGGTGTGGTGTCTGGCATTACCAGCTGGAGACAGTGGGACTGCTTGGGGCCAGTACCAGGAGACAGGGAGAAGATGGTGCACACTGCATGTTTGGGTGCTGTGTGTGACCACACTGAACCATTTGGATCCACAACTGACATCAGGCTCACCCTGCTGGGCAGGAGCAGGGCCCAGAGCAGCATTTTGTCTGATCTTCACCTCCAGAATCCCAGAAACCCCTCAGCAAGATGCTTCTCCATCTTGGCACTCACCTGCTGCAGAGTGTGCTGGTGAGCAGCACTGGTTGCCCTGCTCTCCTCTCCCAGCAGTGCACCCATCCCAAATACCACACACAGACACAGCTGCCTGCACTGCCTGGCACTGCACACTGCACCTCCTCCTCTCACACCTGCAGCCCCGTGGAGCTGCCTGTGCCCCAAATCCCTGTATCTCCTCCTATTACTGGTTGGGGAGGTAAAAGAAAATATTAATGATTATTAGGAAGAGCTAAAGCAGAATTGCAAATGTTATTTCTCTGGTAGATGGATGATAGCAGGATGCATGATAGATAGCTGGATGGATGGATCTCTTTCCCTCCAAGCTGTAACCCCCTTCCAATCGCTCCCTCTGGAGCGCTGCTGTCACCTTGTCTCTGCTCAGAAGGGCTTTTACTGGCTCACTGGGGGATGCACGAGAACAGGTTATTAATACATGGAGAGGGGGATGGAATCCATTTGACTTGAAAATAGCTGAGAAACTGAACGGCACTTCTAAAATCTGCTTTTAATCAGAAGGAAAAGAAGAGAAGTTTGAACAATTAGGGAGTAATGAAGAGCTTTGAAAAAAAAAAAAGGTCTCTGAAGATTAGCTAAGATTTTTACAGCACTTCAAGCATTTAAAGAGCTATGCTGGTATTGAGCAAAACGATGCAAATATTCCCTGTGAAAATCAGAGGTGGTGGGATTGATGGTGAGTGCCAGAGCCTGGATGTCCACAGGCAGGCACAGCACCCGTTTGCTGTAAGCAGAGATGCTGTGCAAGGCAGGCCAGCAGATGACAGCAGCAGGGATCAGCTGTGCCACTGCCCGTGAGAGGTAATGGGAGTGTGGCCATGAGGGAGCCTCAGCTTGGCCATGGATGGAGAGCCATGGTGGAATCTCAAGCAGAAGTGCAGCCACCTTAGCAAGGCTGGACCCATCCCTTTCACTCTAAGACTTTGGCAAGAGAAGGAAGGGAGATCCCCTATGGGTTTGGCTTCTGTGGGTCCAAGGATGCCCAGATCATGAGCAGGGACTGCTGACAGCACATCCCTGAAGGAGACCACATGGAAAAGCTTCCTCAGGTGCTCCCTGAGGCTCAGAGAGAGGATGGACAGCCGTGACACTGGCATCTCCTGCCCTGAGCCAAGCCCTGGCCTCCACCACGCGGGGAAGCCGCCAGCCAACTATTTCGTCCGTCCGTCCGTCCCAGCCAAGCTGGCGGCTGCTCCTTCCCAGTACCTGCCAAGGGCCCGTCACCAGGAGGTGAGTGCGGGGGCTGCACAGCCGTGCACAGCAGCAGCTGGGTAATTTTCATGCTAAGTGAAAAGTAAAGTGCACAGACTCTTTATTAGAGCGAGCACGGTGCGGGGAACAATGAAGGCAGTGATGATCGTTAACTTTCTAATCGGAGGAGAAAAGTCCTCAATGCAATTTTTATGGTAATAACATCGACACTAAAGATAATTGCTCCCCGCGTCGCGCTTAGCGCCAGGAAACTGTTTGGGAAAAAAACATTAATTTGCAGGAACTGAGCCAAAGTTTCCTTAAGGCAGCTGTTCTCTGTGCCACCCTGTCCCCAGCCCATGCCGACACTGGCCTCTGGCCGACCCCTTGCCCTTCCACCTCTGCCCGCGGTGACACTGCTCACCCTTGTGCCAGCCAGGCTGGGTTTGCACCATGCTGGTGCTTTCACAACGTCGGTTCCTGGGGCTCAGCTCAGCAGGAAATGCTGGAGACAGTGCAGCCCACCTCTGCGGTGGTGGAAGAGGGCCAGAAACATTTTGGGTGATGTGATAGAGCAGCTCTCATGCTGCAGTAAAGGGGACGGGCAGGGCTGCCCCATGTGCCAGGACCACCGTGAGCAGGGAGAATGGGAGCTCGCGCTCCCTGGGGAATAATAAGCACAGGAGAAATTACAGCCAGGTGACATTTTAACGAGCTGGCGTCCTCTGTGGCATTAATATTCCAGGGGCTGCAATTCCCTCGTGGGTGTTTGAGAAATGAAAAAAAATCCCAGCCCAGTAAAATCAAATAAATAAATCTCTGCCTAAGCGTGGCGTCTCCCCCGCCCCCGGCACGGAGCGGGTGGCACGCGGTGTGATTTCCCCTGTGATCCCCTGCCGCCGAGCAAGCAATCGTCTCATCTTTGAGCGTGGCGGCAGGATGATTTATCCTGGCTCCCGGCACCCCGGCTGGGGCGAGAGCACGGGGCCGGGGATGATGCATTGGGCAGGAGCAGAGGTGGCAGCGGGGGGAAGGCAGGAGAGCAGGGTGCGCACACAGGCCACCACTCAATTCTAAATTAATTTTAATATTTGACAAATCAAATCTACTTAGGTGAGCCACAGGCCATGCAAAGGAGATTTATGAGGCTTTGGGGCTGTCGGCTGCACGTGTAGCCCTTATTCACCACTGCCTGATGGGGTTCCAGCACTCACAGCATCACTAACTCCCCCCTCCTTAGTAGCAGGGATGCAGACAGTGAAGCAGCGTTACAGTGGCAAGAAAAATGCCCCAGAATCTAAGTCCTAGCTTATTAGGCTGGCAAGAGTGACAGACCTTTTGCCAGCTCTAAGCACACTGGCAGAGCTGCCAGCCAGGGCACAGTCCTGGCTATAGCTGGATGTGGTACCTGATGCCCAGGATGTCTCTGGGAACTCCATCGGAGCTAGAGAAGAGCAGCCAGCTCCAGCCTACTGGGGATGATGCTGGAGCAGTTTCCCATGGGTTGGGGGGATTATGGGCCTGTGGAGAGAAGAGCCATGCGGGGAGCAGGTGGTGCTGTGCAGGGTGTGCAGAGCCATTCGCCTGCAGGACCATTTCAGTCAGTCTCAGCTCCATCAGGCCCACAGATTCATGGGCCCTAGGAGGTGACAGGAAACCTAATAGGTTTTAAGACAGCAACATGCCCTGAATCTGCAAGGTGCCTGAGCAGGCAAGGCAGGGAATCCAAAATATTTACAGCCTCAAGGGACTGCGGAGTAGTGAAGGCAGGCCGGGCTGCCTGGGATGAGATTTCCATGCTGGGGACAGACTGCTGCCATCCCTAAAATGCTATTGGAAATCCCTCTCTCAGCATGGACATCCTTCCAGCAGCTCTGCAGAACAGGCAGGGGAGACTCAGGGAAGCCCACTGCCCCTGAGCTGAACCTACTCCTGTGGCAAAGCCCCCTGCCCCTGAGCTGAGCCCACTCCTGTGGCAAAGCCCCAGCATGGGGACTCCTCTGGATTGCAGAGGTCTTTCACAGTAATGCCAGAGAGGGGTCTTTAGTGCTTTCTGTTCCAGTGCCCCTCACACCCGCTCATACCTGCTCACACCTGCCTGTGGGTGACTACCAGCCTGTACTTGTTTCTTCTTGCCAATTACTTTACTTGGCACAGTCAGGCAGCCATGCCCCAGTGCCCAGGCAGGGAGACCAGGGCTGCCCTCCACCAGCCCTTTCCTGCAGGAGTCTATTACAGAGATGCAGCACTGGGCTTTGTGCTGCAGACCAGCTCCATGTTTGGCTGCAGCCTCAAACTGGAATATCTCGAGGGACCTACAGCATATCCCTGTACTGAGGGACATACAGTGGTCTGTAGACCATGGCAGGGCAGGCAGCCTTTCCAGCTCCTCCAGCAGCAGAGGCAAGTGGTGCACAAAGCTCAGGCCAGCCAAGAACCCCGGGCAGTTCCACTTCCTGTTCTGCCTGTGCCTCCCCCCAACTCCCACTCTAAAAATGGCAGAGTCCTCCAAGTGCCCCAGGTGTGCCAGAGAACAGCCAAGGGCCAGGGGAAAGACGTGAGGTAGAGGAGAGACAGCCTGTAGGCAGGGATAACATGCACACCTACACCTTGCAAGTCTGACAGTATAAAACAGAGACCACAATGGTCTCAGAGGACTTTAAGAAATCTCTACAAGTTGCTTGGGCCAGTAGGGACCAGCTTTAAGAGGTGATGGATGTAAGGAGAAGGCAGTTTCCAGCCCCAGTCTGGCTCTGTGCTTGTCCAGGCTTCCAGCTGGGCATGGACGGCAGCTGCTGCATCCCAGCATGCCCCTGTACAGTGGGATGAAGTGGGATGGATGGAGGACCATGCCTCTGGGGCTGTGAACTTGCAGCAAGCTTCATCCCCACAGTGGCACACAGTTCCTGATGGCCCTCTCCAGCCCAGCTCCAGCCCTACAGGTGCCCCATCCACAGCAGAGGTAAACAGTGCCAGCATTGGTGATGAACAGTCCATGGGAAGGTGTGCACTGTGTTACAGCTCCATCAGAAGCGTATGTTCCCATAAAATATCTACATTTGGATGCAGAGATTTTCAGGGATCCGAGAACACTGTGCTGATAATTAAACATCTGCTCTGCATTTGTCTGTCTCCCTGCCACGATGTTGCTCCAGCCCTCATTCTCCCCTCCCTGTCCTCCAGCAATCAGTTTGGACAGCATTCCCTACTCAGTGCTCTGTCCTGGCCCTGAGCCACGGCATCTTGGGCCATGGGTGCTGGAAGAGAAATGGCAGCTCTGGGCACCCTTGGAGCAAACAGCAACTCTGCTGCCAGCACCCACAGTCTTTGAGAGGCTGCAAAGCCAACAGCCTTTTCCGCGGCTTGCACCAGCCCAAACAGTTTTTCTGAGCCCCACTAAGCATTGCCAGCCAGTGCTTGTCCATGCACAGTCCCCTGGGATGAGCAGGCAGCTGCCACCGCCATGCTGCAACAGGAGAGCATCAAAACAACCTCCAAATTGATCTCAGAGAACTCTTCTGCAAGCCCCAGTCATGTCCTGCTAGGAGCAAGCGTCTGCTCCAGTTACTGTCTCCTAGGAGAGCACCGAGGGCTTCAGGCTGTCACAGGAGGAGCAGACCCAAACATGACATCTCCATGGAGCCCAGGCTATAGCAGGCAGGGCCGCAGCACCACTGAGCAGATGGCACAATGACCTGGATCAATGGGAGCTGGCTGGGTCCCATGAGAGCTCTAGCAGCTCATACAACGCCGGGCTGGTGGTGGGATGAGCTCGGGAAGGGGCTGGGTCCCTCTCCTAGCTGTGGTACCCTGACCCCAGCTGTGCCCCTGCCTCTGGCCAAACACCCAGCAGGGCTAAGCTGAGACAGTTGTTCCTGCCCACATTGCTGGCCCTGAGGAGCTGCATCCTGCCTGCACTGACTGCACTCCCTTCCTGGCCACCGGTGGCAAGCTGGGCCACCTGCAGTGCCATGCTAGATGGGCACTGCCAGCAGACACACCACTATCTCTGCCCTGGGGCCCAGAGCCCAGCAGAGTACCAGCTGTGTGGACAGCACCCTGCTTAGAGTGGGGTTCCAGGAGCTGAGGTGAGCACAAGGATTGGGGAGGCTGTCCGGGGTGCACTGCAAAGCACCTGGTGCAGCACCCCAGCATGTACCAGCCACATGTCCCCCTTCACCAGGGCTGCCTTTCCTGCCACCCCTTGTCCCCTGCCTGCTCCCTGCCCTGCCTCTAGGCCCACACACTGTTTGTCACACTTGTCACCATGGCAAGGGAGAGATTAGCCGTAGACCCTCCGCTCCTGCCCCAAGCCACTGATTCATATTCATGAGACTTCAAAGCATCTCTCTGGCTCTCCTGCACCAAACCTAATCCTCTGCTGCAGTACCGTGCCAGCAGCCCCAGCCTTCACTCTCAGCTTCAGACTGGGAGCTGGCAGCCCCACAGCCCTCCTGCCCTGGCTGGCCATGGCCATGCAGCCACAATTCCACCAGCCTGCAGTCCTGGGGGAATGCTCTGCACCATGGGGTTGCTGCCATGGGAGCCACAAAAATCTGGGGTTAGGGGCACAGAGGTGACTGCTTTTGTGTCCTCACCTGCACCTGCCCATCTCTCCATCACTCAGGGCTGTACCCACAGTACCCTGCCTGGACTGCCACCCAGCAGCATCCCTGCATGGATTGCAGTCATACCAACAGGGGATGATTGATACAGGTGCCCCACAACCCCCTGCAAACCTGCCACAATCAGCAACCAGCAGGCCTTGGACACAGACTACTGAGGGGCGGCTGGGTATTCAGAGCACAACCTTGCTGGGCAGTCTTTCTGCACCCACAAGTGACAAATCCTGCAGCACTGAAGTGGCAGAGAGCTTGCTGGAAGCATTTGGAGGTGCAGGCAGGACCACAGTGAGTACCTGCTCTCAGCCTGCCCCTGCAGAGTTGTAGGGCAGAGGATGGGAGGAAAAGCCACCCAAGAGTGTTCTCCCCTCACCCTGCTGCAGTGTGGGTGCAAGCAGGGCTTCAGACCACAAAAAAATCCAAGGGCAAAGTGAGCCACCTCCAGGTATAGCTCATCTTCTCCACAGCAGGATCACATCGGGGTCAAACACAGCCAGCCCCACACAAAGAGCCAGTGGTATCATGCCACCTGCAGGTGCTGGCAGCCCTGTGCTGGCACCAGTGCCAGGAAGGCTCTGGTTCTGCACGCAGGTCCTGGCTGTGGGCAGGCAGCGGGCAGCAGGTCCCCCACGGAGCCATCTCCTCCAGATGGTGAAGGCCATTAGAGCCGCTCTCATGCGCATGGAGCCATAAAGTTTATGGGGCTCATCATTTAGCTGTAATGGAAATAGTTAAATCTGTCTCTGTTTAAGCAAACTCTGCCCTCATGGGAGCGCTTGGTGCAGGCAGGCAGAGGCCTCCGGTGGCCAGCGGGTGCTCCGCTCACCATCCGTCACCCTGGCATCTGGGACATCCAATCCTGGCACTCCCACCTGGCACCTGGGACATCCTTGCCATTTCAGGATGGGGATAGGCAGTGATCCCTGCACTACCAGCCCTGGTGCCTCAGTTTCTCCTCAGTGCAGACTGCTAGAACCAAATTTGGGGCAACCAGACAAGATCTGTGGCTACATAAATTCCCTGACAGCAGAGGCTGAGAAGTAACGTGCAGACAGATAGGCAGACAGGGCAGGGAGCTGCAAGAAGGATGATGCCTGTCTGCTCCAGGCAGGGCACCCGCAGCTGTGTAGGATTTGGCCAATGCAGACCTGCCCTGCAGGGCTTTGGCCCAGCAGCTCCCAGCAGGACTCAGCCTGGAGCCTGCCAGAGCTCACTGCATGGGGCAGAAGAGCAAGTGATGCACCAAAAGCCACTTTTCATCCCTCACAGGCACCCACAGTGCTGGGCAAGGAGATATGATCCCAGCACAGCCCAGATTGTCCTCAGCTCTTGAAGTGAGATCTAGTCAGGGAGAAGTGTGAGAGCAGCCCCTCACTATGCCCCACAGCACCCCTTAGCCCTGGCCTGGGGATATGAGGCTGAATCCCCAAATGGTAAGCTGCCAATGTGTTTATGGAGGCCCACTTTCTCCAGTGGGGTGGTTGGGGGTGCTGACCTAGGATGGGGTGAGACCCTGGGGCTGCTGCCTCTGCTGAAGCCACCTATACTTAGCCAAGGTGGTGCTAGGAGCTGCCCCCCCCCAGCATGCAAAGTATGATTAATTACAGAATAAGTCATTAATATTCACAGCTAATTAAAGATCCTTATCATGAATAATGGAAATCACTCTCCAAATTATGGGACAAAGATGGAGGAGAGGGGAAAAAGCCCTTTGGAGAGAGGGGTCTACAGAGGGGCAAAGCTCTGGGGCAGGGGCATATGGGGCAGTGGTCGCGCCCTCCTTGTGGGATGCTGGGTCTGGCAGTGCCCTGTTTGGGATGCAGTGATGGGCAGAAGCCAAGGCAGTGGCCACTGGAGCTGGCAGAGGATTCAGCCACACTGGAACAGGGCCCAGGCAGGCCCAGGAAGCCCCAGGGCACCAGGTAACCCTGCCTGTGGGTCTCTAACCTGTCATCCCATCATGTGCAGGACCCAGTCTTGCACTCTTTGTGCTGGCCCAGTATTACACACCTCTTCCTGGAGCAGGAATTGTCCTAATCTTGTCCTAATCACACAGTCTCCAGGCCAGCTGGCCCCAGCAACCTCCCAGAGTGAAGATGGGATGGGGCTGCCTGGTCCTTGAGGAGCAGGTGGGAAGGGAGGGCACCAGAACTTTGCCTGAGCTCCTGTTATACAAATGAAAGGTTTTTAGTGGGAAAGTCTCTGGGAGAGTAATACATCTCCCATATTGATCGCAGGCCAGGGACCAAGGCACGGCTTAAACAGTAATTGATTTCTAGCCGCCGAGATGTGTTGGGGAGCATTGATTTAACAGCACTGCAGACACACTGCTACTAATCTGATTAAAGTATTTAGCAGAAATGTTATTCTTTAAAAAAAAAACAGAGGGAGGTGACGATGCTGCCTTGGGCTGAGGCAGGGCTGTAGAGCAGGGACAGCCTAACACCCTGGCCAGCGGGGACCTGGGGACAACTCTGTGCCTGAACCGTGGTGGGGGTGCCACTGCCTAGGTACACATCACCAGCCAGTAGTGCTTGCAGCCATTCCTGATGGAGTTGCCAAGGATGTGTGTGAGCCTGGCAGGATGCAGGCAAGCCAGAGCCAAGGATGTGTGCTGGGAGTGTGGACCCTGCCAGTGCAGCCACCAGCTGTGCTGGGGACAAGGCAGGAGTGGGAGGAAGTAGAGGCAGCCTGTAGAGGTAGCCCTGGCTGGAGGCATGTTTGGCTAGTGGAGCAAGCACATGGGCCACTCCAGAGCTGCAGCAGCCAGGGAGGCGCAGAAGCCAAGGTCTGGCAGTGCCTGGGCATGGAGAAAATGCTGAGCAAGGGGGACCATGCAGCGACCATGTGCACAGCTGGCATACTGGCCATGCAGCATCCCATGTTCAGCCTTTCCCCACATTGTGCCCTGCCACAGCTGGTCAGGCCGTCACCAAGAGTTCTTGCATGCTGTCCCCTTCTGTCACTGTCCTGCGCCATTGCTCAGGGTAGGGATGGATGCTGGTCTACTGAGAATGGGACTCCCCCATGCCATTCCCAGCCCCTGTGGAAAGGTACAAAATGAGCAGGTGGAAGGGCTCCTGCCACTCCCCATCACACTCATCAGCCCAGTTAATTAACAGGCGATGTCAAACAAATAAATTATTCCTGCTTCCTATTGATTCTAATTTACTGGTCCCTGGAGAACCCAGGATCGTTTATCCCACCTGTCACCCCTGCATAGCAGCTGCACTAACATCTGCCCTGCTCCCTTCACCTCTCCTGCCCATCTACCTTCTGGCCAGAGCCAGGCACAGCCATGGGGCCCATAGTGCCCTACATCACTACCTGTTTTACCCCAGAATGCAGTTGCAGCCAGGTCTGCCTCTTGTGCCGAGAATGGCAGATACACTACTTCCAGCAGCATGGGAGAGAAACTGTCTGCCCATTGTTGTGGCACTCCTGCTTGCCTGGGGTTCAGCTTCATCCAGGGGTTCCCTGGCTCCTGCCAGCCATTTTGCCTCCCAAGCACCACCAGAAAGGGTGCGGTGACAGTTCTGTCTACCTGAGCATCCAGGACCCCAGCCCAGGCCATGCCCACCAAGACAACAGCCAGATTTCCCCATTGTCCCAGAGAGAGGCTCCTGCTGCCTGCTCATCAGACTTTGATGCCTGTCTCCTCTTCAGGAGGCTGATCAAAGCCTGAGCCCCTCCCAGCTCCCACCCCTATGGATGCTGGATCAATAAATCAATGCCAGCTCAGCTGCTGACTGCACAGTATGCTTGGTTGGGAGATCCTGGAGAAGAACAGGGTCCTGGCATCCACCCCTGCCTGCTTCAGGGCCTCAGTGCCTCAGCTCATGGCTGATGTCACACTGGGCTAGTGATGCACCACACCAATCCAGGCTCTCAGGCAGAATGGGAATGGCTACCAGCCCTTGGCAGCCAAGAGTGTCTCCTGCTGGTGTCTGGGCAGCACCCAGTGACACGTCCTGGTCCTCCCCTGGCCAGGCACAACTGCTCGGTGCTGCCTGCAGCAGAAGGCTGCAGGAGCCTATGGGCTCACATGCAGTGGTGCAAGTGACAGCATATATGCCCTCCCCTGAGCATAGGGTCATCAGCTGGCTCAGCCAAGGGATGCTCTGGGCAGTAGCCTGCTAGCACAGAGCAGCCCTGGCCTCACCACAATTCCCACAAATGACAGGCCACGCCATACTGGGGCAGTTGGGGCCTGGCCAGGGTCGTGGAATGGGGTTGTGGGTGTAGCCTGCCTACCTGCCTGCCTGCTGCTCCAGGCACTTCAAGGTGCTTTCCAGATCTGGATGAGCTGGATTTCCTTGGATTGGACAGACTAAATTGATCCTGGCCAGACACCAGTTACAGGCTGCTTGCCATGTGCCTATAGTCCGAGCCTGCCTGGAGCTGCTTGGATGGGGGTCACCTGGCATTTGTCTTGGGAAGGGACACACAGAGCACTGGACTCACTATTGGCAACCCTGCCATGTGTCTTCTGCTGCCTGTTCTTCCACAAGTCCTTGGACATCTCCCCACAGCTCTTCCCTTGCAGAAAGTGGAGCAGCAATAGCCCTGCTGTTGTGCCAAGGGGAGGGTGAGGAAGTGTAGTGGATACTGCTGCCAAGCTCTGCTGCCAGCACGGCTAAGACCGGGAAGGCCAGCAGGTGACTCACTCACCCTGAGTGATTCATCTCAGGTGGCTGGCAGGAGCAGCCAGAGAGCCAGGTGGCTTCAGCTGTTTCAGGATGTCATGCCCAGAGCCAGTCTATCATCCTGGATGCAGAGATTGCAGCCAACCCTTGTCTGAATCCACATGCCTGCTCCCACAAAAGTGGTCCTCATGGATGCAACTGGGCTATATCCATGCCTGGGAGTTGCCAGCCTCCCCACCACTGACCCACCTCTCACCTTGCGAGGACTGTGGGGTGCCTGGCAGAGAGGGAAGCCTCAGCTCTCATCCAGATTGGCATGGTCCCACAGCAGTGCGCGGTGGGGCGCGTGCAGGAGGCGCGGCTGGCAGCACCGCAGCCAGGAGATAAGCTCCCTGCTCATCCTCATCGCATGTGACGGGAGGGAGATTTATGGCTCCAAGATGCGATTTGTGCGCAGCTCCAACACACTGTATTGATCACTCCTGGTTGCTCCTGCTGCTCCCTCACCTCCCAGCCCCTGCCTGTTAACTCTTCCAGACCTGCGGACCCCAGGGGCCAGGCACCCTTCTGAGCTGCAGCAGCTGATATGGCAAGGAGCACCCCAGGTCCAGGCTGGCTGGAATGCCTTTTGCCCATCTTCTGGGAGAAATGCAGAGTTTTTCCTAGCTGGGGCTCAAAGCAGACCAGGCAGGGGGAGTCTGGCTCAGTTGGCAGCTAGGAGCACCCCTTGGAATGGAGAAGGGCCGGGGGGACAGAGAGGTGCTGGAGGAGCCAAGGGTGGATGGCAGTCAGTGATAAGGGAACAGTGCAGAGGGGATGAGGCATTGTGCCAAGAATTAATGCTCAGTGTATGGGGACGGCAGGTGGTGACAAAGGAATGGTTCCCCCGGGACAGTGTGTGATGGCCATGGGCAGTGCCAAGGGCACACGGACAGCAGTGTGCACCGAGCAGTCCCAGGGCCAGCTGGGGGGCTGATGCCAAGCGGATGAGAATGGGGGCAGCTGACGGGGGGACGGGGATGGGGCTGCAGGTGGCTCTGCAGCAGCAGCAGGAAATGATGTGTGAAATGAAGAGTTCCTGCCCAGTGCCCAGAGGGAGCGTGCAGCATACAGAGCAGGGCTGGGGCTGGGGACGGGGCTGCAGGGGGGCACACGGCTGAGGGGGTCCCAGCCTTGTGTGGGGACCCTGACAGAGGATGCTGCTCTGCAGCATGGGGCTGCATCCTTCCTACAGGAGAAGCGGGAAGGGGGGTCTTGGCATGGGACTGCTGGGTAGCTGCAGTGGGGCCGGAGGCTGTGTGGGGCATAGCCTTGCTAGAGCAAGCCCTCACTGCCTCCCTGCTGCGACGCCCCAGCACCATGTACCCGCCACCCCCTCCCTGCTCGCTGGTTTCCCGCTGCTCCACTGAGATAATTAAATCCGCTATTTCGGCAGGTTCCGCATCCCCTGCCAGGCGGATCCGCAATCAACCTCGAGAGGGCCGGGGGGCACCCACCTGCGCCCCTCCACCCTCACCACCCCCACACTGGGGCACCTTGGCTGGCCCTGACACCCCTGCCTGCCTCACATCCCTGTCTGCCCCCTTGGGGACAATCCTGGGCGCTGTGGGAGGAATAACACACTCCTCTCCAGCTCCGGGGTTGCAGTCCCCTACCAGCTGCTCTTGAGGCGTGAATCCTGTCCCCAAAGCCAGGCTGAATGCAGAGGGACACTTCCAGGGGTGCCACAGACCCTAAGCGTGGGCAGGAGCTGTTTCCCACGAGCTGTCCAAGATCCCCAGCTTCCCATTCTTCCCCAGTTCTGATGTTATCTTCCTGCAGCACCCAGAGCAGCTTTAAATAATTCACGGAGCTGGGCTGGGGCACAGACGCTCCCACAGGCAGCTGGTGCAGGCGGGCAGGCAGCGGCTGGGTGGCAGAGATAGCGGCGCTGTCCCCGCCGGCTGCCCAGGGCCTGCTGGCACCTGCCAGCTGGGAAGGAAGGGCTGGGGCTGTTCACAGAGGAGAAACACTGAGAATATCATCCTGAGACAGTTTAGCAGAGTCAGGAGGTGAGCAGGGTTCCCAGGCAGCCCCACACTGTGCTGTCCCCACAGCCAGCTCCACACCATGCTCCTGCCTGGCTGGCTGTCCCTTCCACCTCCCCTCTGCCCCCCATCCACTATGCAGGATGCCAGATTGATTCCTGAATCTGGCAGCTCTGGCTGTAAATTTTAATCAATAATTTAAGGGGGTAAAACTATTAATAGAATATTAAACAATCTGCTCTTATGTGATGCATGAAGGTGGGAGTGAAGTTGAGGGTACCTGGGAGACCTGCACAGCTGCCCCCTGGTCCAGCCAAACACCCCACCACTACCTTTCAGTGCAGAGGGGAGAGTGGCAAGCATTGCTGTAACTAATTGTCGGCTGTGCCAGGAGAGGGGAGGGTGGCATCCATCAGGGAGTGGAGTTATTGATGGACTCCAAGGCTGCTATTACCTGCCAGCCCTGCTATTACACACACCATCACTCAGTGCGTGGCTGCGGCCACCACGCCAGCCCCTTGGTGATGCCTTGCACTGTGCTGGCCAGGAAAGCCACTGCAAAAAGGTATAATTACACAGACAGTGCCCACCAGGAGTGTTTCAGCTGCAGCTCCACTACCTGTGCTGCTGACTACACATTGCACTGATGCTATTCAGTGCTGCCTGATTTTTCCTCTAGGTCTTGTGTCCCCAGCCCCACAACAAACCAGCACTGCACAAACCCCATGGCACATATCTGCCCCAACCCAGTGCCTTCTCCACCTTTTGCAACCAAGTTGGCCCCACACAGCCTGGCTGAGCCACGGGAAGGAGGCAGCCCCTGCCATCCTGAAGTGGGGAGCTGGCCTTCACCACCAGCAGGTGATGCCCTTGGGAGCCACCGTGCTGTGATGATGAGAGCCCACTGCAGCCTGACTCATTCTGGGAGGATTAGTCCCTGATTCCCCACTCCCCGGACCCAGGGAGGGCAGCTCTAAGAAGTGAGGAAGTGAAATCAGGGAGATTAACCCTGGTCCCCAGTGGGATGGAAAATGGAGGCACATCTGCTCATCCGAATGGAAGGAACAGCTGCCCTATGGGGGAGCAGATAAAAATAGGTTGACATTTACCTGGCAGCCCCAAGCAGGATGGGGGGAGGGCACCATGACCAGCCTGTGTCCACAGAGGGATGCAGACATCCACTTGAGTACCAGGCACTCATCACCTGCTCTCCTGCTCAGGCTGCAGAGACAGCATGAGGCATGCAGTAGTGTGGCTGTGTGACAGCAGGACTGTGTCCTAGGGCAGCACCAGTGATGGAGAGTCCTGCCAAGGCAGGGGTGCCTTCTGAGCACACACAAGCATGGATGCTGGGGCAATGGCACAGCAAGATGTGTGAAAGGGGTTTGGCATGTTCAGGGCTGACTGTGGGTGGAGCTGGGCAGCCGGGTGGCTGGCAGAGAAGTGGGGAGCTGTGGCATGGGAAGGGCAGTGAGCTCAGATTAGTGCTTGAGCCTGGAGCTGGTTAGGGTACTATTGCTCCTAGAGGGGTGGTAGTGAGAGGAGCAGGCAGAGCTGAGATCCATAGTACAGGTACTCAGGTAGATGACTGAGGATGTCAAAAGAGACCTTTTACCTGGGCATCCTTCCCTGAAACCAGCAGAAAGAAACCTCATCACCTGCCCGAAGTCCTGCAGTCTGGGCCGTCAAGAAGAGCTGATAGCACTCTCTGCTTTGCTAAGGAGCCAGAGGATGCTGCAGCAGCTGTTAGCACCTCTCCACTTGCCTGTAGCAGCCCTGCTTTCCCATGCACAGACCAGATTTGGGCATCCTTCTACAATGGCTTTAACATTTCCCAGCAGTGCTGGAAGAATTTCCTTGGGATGACACTTGCCTCTTCACAGCCATCTCCAAGCAGCAGGGGCCAGCCACCCTACAGTCATAGAGGTCAGGATGCTTCCTCCAGTATTGCCAGCTTGGCATCACACTTCTGACAGGCACCTACCTTGACGTGTGCCCAGAGACTCAGAAAGCCTGCCCAAATCAAGGCACACCATCATTCACCCTAGCCACAGTGAGTCCAAGCTGAGGCACCAAGAAGCCAGCACATGGGTGGGAAGGGTTAACTGCTGTGAGAGCAGAGCCTCCCCTTCCTCCCCCTGCACTGTGTTTTACAGGCCGGAGCTATTACCAGGAAATGTTCCCATCAGCACCATTGATCCCCTTGTTTACAGCCCAGTAATCTTCCACTGTTGACTCAGGAGCAAAAAGGAAAGAAGGGAGGGGATGGCTCCCATTCGGGCATTGGCTCTGCCCTGCATGCATCCCTCCCAAACCCACCTGACGCACTGGGGTGACCCTGGCACAGCTGGCTGGGCACTGGAGTCTCTGCAGCCATGGGAAGGCTATGGAGGGTGGCACAGTGGCAGGAGCCCGACTGTGAGAGCAGCTATGGCCCTGCAAGTGCTGGTTCACACAGGCAGGTGCTGGACCCCCTCGCCAGCACTGCCCTCCTGGCACTCGGCTGTGCCCCCTGCTTGCTGCCTGAAACCTGGTGGAAGGGCCCAGTGTGACAGCCCCACTTTGTTCTCATTAGGGTGATGAGCAGAGGCGTCATGCTAGATTAGAGACCCTCCCAACTCACAGCTCTGCATATGCCAAGCTGCAGCAGCTGCCAGCTGGGAGAGCTAGTGGCAGTGGGCACTCAAGCACTGCCCGGGAAGGCTGTAGTCCCCAAGGCTGCCCACCAGGCAGCAGGACAGCAGGGCTGGCAGGACTCTTGGTGTGGGGTGCTGGCCTTTCACAGTCTTGCCTGCTACTCCCCCTGTGTGTCAGCTCTCCCCAGCCCAGGCGGGTTTGGAATCCTAGGCCAGGGCTGTAGCCCTCCCTCACCCTTGGCCCAGCATAGATCCCACAAACTTGTGCCAAGCATCTGTGCTGACAGCACTTGTGACTTTTGTGAGCTTTTTACTTCTTCTGGCTCTGATAACACCAGGGGCTCAGCCACTTTCCTGTGCCCATGTCCCAGGCACATCTCCATGCTGACTAGAAGGGCAGAATTGTGCCTTCCTCTGCTCACTTACGCTATTGCCTGGATTCAACCCATCTCCTGGTAACTGCTCTGCTAGGACGGGATATGCTTTGCTCCCTTTTAAAACCCTCCAGGCCCAGATTTACTTTCCCTCACTCTGCAAGCCCTCAAGAGCCTGGCTTTCCCCCAGAGCCCACGGTAGAGGTAAGGAGCCAGGCTTCCCAGGCAAGCCGGTGCAAGACTGCGGGTCACAGCCTGCCTCTGCTGGGTCTGATCCAGTCTGGGCAAACCCCAAGGCTAGGCCCCCCAGCCTACCCTTTCTCTGTGCCTCTCAGCCCATCTTCACAGCACAAGCACAGACAGAGCCCCCCCAGCTCAGCCCAGTGCACCCCACCTCTTCATGGGACTCTGCCCCAGCCTGAACAAACTCAAAGCCTTACAGCCCACCAAAACTGGTCCCTGACATCTTTCCCCTTCCCTGACCCCTGGTCACTGGGTGCTAGGATCTCCTTATCAGCACCACAGTAGTGCACTAGGCTGTGGTTGACAGCCCAGGGGCCACGCCTAGCCCTCCCTGCCCCTTGGAATTTCCCGCCACTGGCCACTCACTGTCTGGAAGTCACTGCTGTTGCAGTCCTCCTTGGCGAATGTGCAGCGGACAAGCATCTCGCCCAGATCCATCTGGTGGCCCGCACGCTCATAAAACTCCTCCAGGTGGAAGGGACGGCTCTTCTCCTCCTCGCTCATGGCCAGTGTCCCCAGCACAGCCTCCAACCTGCTCCTCTCAGGGCTTTCTGGCACCAAGAGCTGGCCGGCACTATCCAGGAGCCCCAGAATCTCCCCTGCCCAGTACAGATCGTGGCTGGAGAGCTGTGAGAGGCGGGCAGGGTTGAGGTTGCAGATGGTAACGGCAGGGAAGGTCTTGTTGTGCTCTGCCTCCTCCTCCAGCTGGGTGCTGTGGGGATACTGGAAGTACAAGCCCACACACTTGGCATAGGCATGAATAAGGAGGGCCAGCGAGCCCAGGAAGGCCAGCAGCCACAGTAAGTTGCGGACGGTGTAGCGCCGGTGCTGGAAGATGCGATGGATGCCGTGGAGGGTGGTACGGCTGGCAAACTCTTCCAGGCTGCACGGGGGCTGCCGTGGGGCTGGGACATTGCGTGCTGGGTGCCTATCAGAGCAGTCCCCTGCTTGAGGGGCTGCAGAAGGCCAGGGGGAACCCCAGGTGCGTGGCGGAGGCCTCTGAGCTTCCTCCAGCCACATGGTGCCAGCCGGCTCTGCCTCTCCCTGCTGAGTCCAGAGTGCCAGACGAGGTTTGAGGGGTGGGTGACCGTCCCAGCACCGGGCTGCCGGGCTGGGCGGCGAGTGATGCGCAGCAGTGCCGGGGCGGGACTGGTGCAGACTGGTGCCGCCCGCACCCTGCCCCGAGCGGGAAGAAGCTCGCTGAGTGCCGAGATCACAGATGTACTTAGCGATCACCACATCCTGCAGGAGCTGGAGCCAGAGGCTGAAACATCCTGGAAAGCTGAGGGCACTCTCACTGCCTGTCCCCCGGGGCTGTGGGCAATTACTTGGAGTCCTGCTCACTTCCATCCTCTCTGTGCACTTAGTGTGGGCTCCCAAGGGAGAGTGAGACAGGCAAATTCCTAATTTTCCCCTGCCAGGACATGTAGATGCCACTTGGACAGGGCTGCATGGCCCTGGGCTCAGGAGAGATGCCTGGCCAGGCATGTGCTGGAGGTCAACCTGTCTTTGGCCATGGAGATGTGGGGGAAGCACAGCTTCCCAGTTGCAGAAGCACAGCTGCAGAAGCACAGCTCTGAAGCATAGCTCAACAGTCTGGCCAAGGAATCAAGATGTTGGGTGTCACTCTTGCCACAGCTCCTGTACTCATGGACTCAAACACCTCCTCTGGGATCCCCTAAAGCTTCAAGGGGCCAGATTGCCATGAACATAGGGAAGAGTGCAGGATGGCAGAGCACATGGGGGCAGTGACACAGATCTCAGGGGAGTGCCAGGTGCTGGCACCACCTGCATGCCACCACAGGGATGATGCCAGGCTCTCTAGTATGGTGCTGCCCCGAGGCCAGGACATCTGACATTGTGGAGGGACCAGCACCACTCAACATCCCTTACCTTCACAGTGCACAGGAAGATGCAAAATGTTTTATGACACCAGCATTGAAGCTGAAAGAAACCGTTGCTTGTGAGTGGTGAGAAGCACTTGTGTACCCAAAAGCTTGTGTCCCTTTCTGAACAATCTCAGTTGGTCTAGTAAAAGACACTGCTTTTTCTTTCTCAGCTCACCATTTATGGACCTGTCTGAGCAGATCCCACAGCAGCAGCTTGCTGACAGTGGAAGCAGAGCAGAGGCACAGAGCAGAGCTATGGCTGTGAGGCCAGGGAGGGCACACAAACTGGGATAGCAGCCTCCCAGGAGAGATGATGGGGAAATGAGAGGTAAGAATGCTCAGGCACAGGGAAGAGGTGTTTCCCAGGCCCAGTGAGGCTGGAGGGGAGCAAGAGGACTGGTCTCTCTCCTGCAGATGTTCGGCCCTGGCTGGGCACCCTCAGGGCCTCAGAGTAGAGCAAAAGGCACTGCAAGACTCTGGTGGTGTCTGTAGCCACAGGCTGGCAACACTGGCCCTGCCCAGCTGTGCTCCCCTGGCCTGTGCTCCCCAGCACAGCTTTAAATCCATTAGCTTTGCATAATTAGATTTTTCTCAATTACCAGATTATGATAATTAACAGCTCATTTGTAGGAGGCAGTGCCTAATCCCGGCATCACGCCTGGCTCGATGCCAGCCTGGCTCTTGGCGGCTGGTGCTGGGACAGTGGGCAGCAAAGCAAACACCAGGACAGAGGAGACTCAAGAATGCTCCCAGGACCCCCCAAAACCTCTCAATCACTTCTGACCTAGACCTCCCCTTCACAGTCTGACCAACACAGCCTGTATGGAGGGGATTGTCCCCAAAAACAAAGAGAATGAGAGGCCAGGGAAGAACAGCATCCACTGGCAAAGGGAGTCAGCAGGGTTTTAGAAATGGCTGTTACCCACATGGCTCCAAAGATGCAGAAAACATCCTATAATGTCTCTTCCTACAAGCAGCCACCAAAGCAAAAAACATGGGAGAGGTTAGCATTGTGGGCTGGGCTGGCATGGCTGCAGTCATTAGGAGTCTCATTAATGAACTTTCCTAGTCAATAATGTTGTGATGAAGGACAAGAGAGCAGGGAGGCAGCTGCTGGTGAGGTACTAATCTTCATCACAGGAAGGCAGGGCAGTTCAGGCAATTACTGCCCATCAACAGAGCTTCATCCCTGGTAACATAATAGAGCAGATATTAAGAGAAAAATGCTTCTGAGGACCTCGAGGACGAGGGAATAGGGAGCAATAAAGATATGCCTGGAGCACACACAGCATAAATCTACCCAGTCCAACTTTGTAGCATTTTTGGGAGTAAAATTGCTAAATAAATTGATGGTGAAGAGACAAGAGGTATGAAATATCAGGTTTTTATTAAAGCATTTGATATAGCATCTCAGGGAACTAATTCCAACTGGTGGGGACAGCCATGTCCTACTCGGGCTGGGTTCAGCTGAGGAGGTGAGGGAGGTAGGGTGGCCCTGGGCACAAGGGGAACATGGTGGCATCTTGTGACACCAGGGGTTGGACTACCTGCAGTTGCACTGCCAGTCCCTCTTCTCCCACCCAGGTGAATGTGCTGCAGCCTCTGCTCCATGATCTGCGGCCTGGGGTGGCTGTGACAGGAGCACCAGTGCTGCATCTGGATAATCTGGACGCCTTCCTATGGGACAGTGCCCAAAGTCAGTCCAGTGCCCCTATTGCACTTTTTTGGAGCCGATATCTCCACACAACTGAGGTTGATTCAGGGCTCTTTTGCCCCTGCCATGGGCTCTGCTTGCAGAACTCTGGCTGGGAGGAGGCACTGAGCGTGGGTAGCAGTCATGCCCAGCCAAGCATGACTGGATGGGATATCTCAAGCTGTTCCCATGTGTCGACTATGCGTGGCATTTCTGCTGTTCTGCCATGAGCATCTCTAGGCAGGGGATCTGGTCCTGCCTCTCCCCCCAGCATGGGCTGCAATTTCGGCTCATGCAGGCAATAAATCAGCCTGCTTGCCCTGAGGTGGCTATGTGGCCCTGCTGCTTCAGCTCACATTTCCCAGCCTCAAATTACCCCAGGCTGCCAGAGAGTTGGATGATTTTGTGCCACTCCTTCAAACACCCCCTGCTCTGTTTTTGTTGCCAGATTTTGCCAAAGCCCCTCGAGCATCTGCATGTCCAGGCACAACATATCCCAGCACATTGTCCCGACGGATAGCCCTTCTGGGGAGCAGAGCTGTGCCAGCCCTGACTGCTCAACACCACGGGGAGTCAGATGAGCCCCGGCAAGGCAGCTTTACTCAACCACAAGTGTTAGCAACAAGGGCATTTGCTCCCCAACTAGATCAGGGTCAGAGGTCCCCTGCCAAATTTTGACATGTTTTTCTCGGTGGGGGAGCAGCCCAGAGCATGGTTTTGCTGGAAACCACCTGGAGCTTTTCTTCTTTAAAACAGTTTTTCTCAGTGGGGTTCCTTTGATGCTCACACTGGGATCACCACATGCAGCAGTTACACTCCCTGCTGGAGTCTCCTTTCCCCTCACTGACTCATCTCTCTTTCTGTCCCCTTCAGCCCCTCCCCCTGTCCCTGCAGTGCCAAGCAGCCAGGGGTTTGAGGGGCTGGAGGCAATGGCAAGCTCTCTGATGGAAACAGCCCCACCACGGGGTAGCGAGTGAGGGAATCCTTCTGCTTGTAGCACTCACAAAGTGTTGGGGATCATGAGATGCTGAGGGAAGCTCATGGACAAGGGGCTCACGATGGCACTGCTCACCCTGGTGTCAGGCCAGCCAAGTTGCCCCATAAGAAAAGCACTGCATCCATGAGACTACTCAGGCATCTCGAGTGGGTGTGGTGAACAAAGCACAGTGATTCAGGGGCCAAGCAGAGAGAAGAGATCTCTGTTTGTGCAGCATCAGCAGATTTCCTTGCGGGCCCCCACTTTTGGGGCAACAGGAGAAGATATTAAATGAGGCACATCCACAGTGGTCCCAGCAGAATCCTCTCCCCTGCATGCTGTCTCCTCTCTCCCTGCAGCCTGGTTTCTTCCCACACCAGCCTCTTTCCAGCTCCTTGCACTGGTGCTAATCCCCTAATCTGTGCAAAGCAATAATTTTCTGCATGGCACAGCAGCTGCTTTCAGATCTGCCTCCCTCCTCCTCCAACAGCCATTTCTCTTATCAGCAGCAGGTATCAGGTGAGCCAGGCACCATCTACTTCTGATAAACCCGTGTTTTATTTTGCCCTATTTCCATTTATCTCCAAGCTTGTAATTATCCCTCATCTCACAACACATTGTGCTGCCTTGCGTGCCAAGGCGCAGAGGTGACGCACACTTTGCTGGGCAGCCCTGAACCAGAGCCTCCTGCCAGTGGGGTGCAAGGACCCGGTGCGATGATACAGGGGGATGGGTCCTGCCCACCACGCTGGTTGTAGAGCTGTGCTTCCCTTTCTCCACACCCGAGCTGCGTTCCCTTTAATCTCGCACAGCGGTGGAGATGGATTTTCTCCCTGTGAGCCAGATGTGCTGCACGGAGCATAAACACCCGCGACAGTTGTTGTGCTCCTCGGTGCGAAGGCATCAGATGTCTGCATTAAAACAAAGCTCTCCACTTAATTACTCAGGCTGATAATTCAGCGCATGGAGGCGGCTCTGGCTGAGAGCAGAGGGCTGGATCACAGCTGGGACTGGAGAGCCTTGGAGTGCACATTAATCCCGGCTCTCGCAGCTCTGATTAACGGTGCTGGAAACCTGCCCGCCCCATTCATTCTCAGGGGAAGGGTCTGCTAATGCCCCATCAGAGCAGGCCCAGAGTGGTGCCCAAAGGGCCCTGCTGACCCCTTGTTGGGCCAAGACACCGCCTTCCCAGTGTCTTCAGGATGGGGTGGTTAAGCATATGAGGTACCATTTCTCTGAAGGTGATGTGCTGCCCTGGGAACACCTACCCACTGCATCTGAAGGCCACAGGAGCTGGGTCCAGACAGTGAAGTTCAGGTAGGACCTGAGGATCACCTCATGCAGGGACCTGCTGCCAGAGCACAGCTGGAGAGAGCTGGAGACAGTCCATGGCTGGGCTTAGAGCAAGACCAGGCAGACCATTCAAGGCTTTCTCTTCAGGGCCAAGGCTGCTTGCTCCTGCTAACCTGAATTTCTCCTTCCAGGACCAGCAAACACCTCCTGCAAGTTATCTTTACTCCCCTCATTGATCACCAGGGCCTAGGGGGACTCCTGGGCAAGTCCCTCACTCAGCCATGTGCCCTTGGCCCATGAGCACCCACCTGGCTCTGCCAGTCTGTCTGGATGTGATGATCCTTTGGACCTCCCTCCCCTGCTCCCTCCCTCCTGTCTGTTCCCCAGCCCAGCCCTTCCCTCCTTCCCTCTCATCATCCCTCTCTCTCAGTGTCTGGGGATCCCTGGAACTGGGACATCCCTCTCCCAGCAGAGCCCAAATCCCAGAGCACCCAGCAGATCTGCCTGTGGGGTCCTGTCTGTCCAGGGAGACTGATTTCTTCCAGCTCAGCTTCAGCTCTCTTATCTCTCCTCCCTGGTCTGCACACTTTGCTCCATGGCTGGCGTGAGTGGGAGTGACAGACTGCATCCTGCCTGGGCTGAGCACCCACGCTAGTGCTGGGCACACAGGACAGAGGGGCCCAAAGCAGGCAGCAGGCAGCTGCAGGCAGCATATCCCAGTGGGACCCCAAGAGTTAAATTGTCATGTATTCAGGGCCATGCGCTGGCCAGGAATTACACTTTTATCGGCATGCGGTGCTGCCGCCACTTGAATTGGGACTGGGAACTCTATTTCCAAGCTCACCCAAATTATTCTCGAAGAGATAAAGCGCGGTGCAGAGCAGCGCCGGCGCTTCATTAACATTCCCCAGCCCATTCAGCTTTAAACGAAGATTGCCTGCCTCGGAAAATGATAAAATTGAACATGTGAAGCAGGGCATTATGTTCCATCAGCCGATATTATTTCCCACGCAGGGGCCGAGTGGAGACACAAACAGCTATTTATGCAGTACCTGGCCAAGCCAGGGTGGCTTGGGAGGGGGGAGCAGGCAGTGGCAGGGAAACAGGATGGGTGGCAAGTGCCCCCCACCAATCCCTGGGCATAGGAAGAGCTGCCTGCGTGTTGCCAAAGGCCACTCTGCCCTCCTGGGGGTTGCCAGGCTTGTGCCCAGTGTGCAAGGTGGGTCCAGGACCACAGACCTGCTCCATGCACTGGGTGTGGATAGGGATTCAAAGGTGTGTGTCTGTTCCCATGGGCAGCAGTGGCAAGGCTGGGGCATCTCCATCTGCTGCCCTGCTCCAGGAATGCCTGTCCCCTGCTAGGGCTGAGCAAGTGGGGTGATGGCTCCCTATGCAGGAGGGGGTCTCACCCCCCGTGGCTGGGTGCTGAGCCAGTGGGATTGAGGAGCATCCACAGAGAGGGAGCACGTGCCTCCCCAGAGGCAGGCAGGGAGGGCTGAGCAGGCAGGCCCCCGGGGCTGCAATTGAATTTTGCTTGGCCATGCTGAGCCTATCGATCCAGTAGTAATTAAAGTCGCTCCAAAACCTGACTCATATTCAACCTTGGGAGGAAGGAGCTTCTCTGAGAAACACCCTCTGTTGCCCATGGTATGACACAGGATGGAGCAAAGCCTTGTCAGAATGCTTCCAGCCTGTCACATCCCCCAATAGTCCCTGTCCCAAAGTGGCCTTGGCACTGTCTGGGGCCCAGGCAGCAGCACCCATCAGGCAGTATCCTGGCCAGTGTCCTTGGTACCACACAACCTTGGTTGCAAATGCTAATTAGGTTCAGCCCTTGGAGTGACACAAACCTTATAGCTATTTTATGGATCCTGGCTATTCTCTCACCAAGTGCCTGAGACATATCCCTGGCATGTAGCAGTACTCTCCCATACCCCTTTCTTGTCACTGTCTAAGCTCTGATTGAGGGACTGGCACAGGGAGAGGAGCCTGTTGAGCCCCACAGCCACTTGCAAGAGTCGCCGAGATGTTGGGATGGACTTGGTGCTGTGTGTCCACAGGGTGCAAAACCTCTTCTCCAGGTCAGTGTCAGCCGGGGAGGTGTGAAGGCCCGCGAGGATCCTGCGAGCTGTTCGTTTGTATTTGTATGTGCGTGTGTGTCTGTGTGTTCAGGGACTTGCACGCCCAGCCCTGCCGCCAGCCCCGCTGCTATTCCCGGTATTCGTAGCAGGTCTGGACAAGCGCCGGGGAAGGGGAGCTGCCTTTCACCGGCGCTTCCCGCACCCTGCCCGTACCCTCCCGCGGGAAAGCAGGGCCGCCAGGGCCCGGGGGCTGCGGCAGGGAGCGGGCACGGGGCCGGGGGCAGCCCTGGGGACGCCCCGGGCAAGGGACCTGAGGGCAGAGAATGGGTAACGCGAGCAGTGACGGGGCTTTGCGGCGGGGAGGTGGCTCCATCTGCAGGACACGGACCAGTCCGGGAGACCCGGTGCGGGGGATCCCCGCTGCCCCCGCCCGCCGCTCGGTACGCGGGACACAACGCTGGGGAACAGCGGACAAGGACATCGGCTCCTCCGGCCCCACCCGCGCCGTTCCTGGGATGCGGGCTTGGGAAAGTGGTGCTCCCTCTAGCACCCCTGCACCCTCAGCGCCTCCTACATCCGATGGTCCCCCCAATGCCCCTGCGTGCCCCGAGCACCCTGCACCCACTGCCCCTTAAGCGCTCTCATCGGGTACACCGATGGTGGGCGTCCCTCACCCCCAAAGGCAACCCTCACTCTGCTCCGCAACCCTGCAGCCAGTGCTGCCACCTACACCCCGGGGCATCCCACGCCCCAGGATCCCGGGAATGCTCCACCGGGTCGGACCCCGGTGGCGGTGGGAGGCGGAGGCGGGGCTGGGACGGGCTCCACCCCAGCCCCCAGCCCACATAGGCCGGCCGGGAGGGCCCCTCGCCCCCGAGCCTGCGCCGTCCCGAGGCCCCACGGATTATCCCGGCGGTCGGAGGAAGGCGTGGGGCAGGAGCTGCGGGTGGATACGTGGAAAGGGGGTGCCTGGTTGCGGGGGCCCGTCCCCGTCCCGGACGGCGGGATGCTGCGGCAGCGTTGCGGGCGGCTCCTGGCCCGGCTAGAGCAGGGGCTGCAGCTCCTGGAGCTCGGTGGCAGCGTGGAGGAAGGTGGGTGTGTGTAACCCTTCGGCAACCTCGCCTCTGCCGCTGGCATGGTCTGGGGAAGCGGGGGGCTGGTTCCCCATCCCGGCTGACCACCCACTGCTGTTTTCCCCAGACTACATCCGGATAGCTCGGTGCTTTGAGGCGACGCGCCAGAGATGCTGCAGGCTGGAGCAGGATGGGCGTCGTGCCCGCGAGCAGCTGGCCCGTGTCGAGGCCGAGCGGGCAGCACTGGAGGTGAAGCTCAAGCATGCTAGAAACCAAGTGGAGGTGGAGATGAAGAAGCGGCACCGGGCAGAGGCTGAGCTGGAGAAACAGGTCGGGCAGCTGCCTGCAGGGGTACCCTGTGGGGCTGACTGTGGGGCCCTCAGCCTGCTCACCAGCACCCTGTGTCACTTGCAGGAGCGCAAACTTCAGCTGGTCCTTGAGCTGCTGATGCGGGAACCGTGGGGTACCGAGGCACTGAGCAGGGAGCAGTGCTCAGTTCTCAGTGCACTGGCTGGCTGGCGCCTTGGGGCAGCTTTGGCACCCATCAGGAGGTGAGCAGGGGTGGTGGCCCTCACCCCCAACCCCTTGGGCTGGCCTGGGATGGGGTCAGCTGTGCCCCTCTCCCCCTTATCACTGCTGGTCTCGAGGGGCTGGCTGGGCAAGGAGGTGCTTGGGCTCTGCAGAAGCATCAGCTGTGGGCTCCCAGGAGTAGGTGCACAAGTAGGTGCTGGCTAATGGGGGAATTGCTCCAGCTGAGCTCACTCTGCAGGTCATCTGCAGTGGACGAGTCCTGCCAGTCCCTCCTGTCCCACTCGGATATCAGCTATGACCGGACTGAGGATGACGTGGTAAGAAGTTCAGTGAGTCTCAGGGTTTACCCCATTAATGAGGGGGTAGTTTTGCCCCACTTCAACAGTGGCACAGCCCCTTTGTATATCTGTGGTTAGGGGTGGGCTGCTATCAGAGCTGGAGATGAATGCTGGGGATATCCCTGGCCTGATGTAGCCTCAGACTCCCTGATGCCTTTCAGGATGTTGATATGACGGTGGTGCAGACCCTGAAGCGCAAAGTTCCGGACAGGCGGGTATGAGGAAATACTGGGATGTGGCAGTTTTGGGGGCTGGTGTTGAGGTGGTATCTGTGCCCCTGTGTGGGTGAGGGTCCCCCAACTCTGATCACAGTCCTTCAACGTGGCCTTTGAGTCCCTTTGCCCACCCAGGTCCCAGTATGCATCCCAGGCTGGGGTGCTGGCCCTCTGCCATGCAAGGTGAGGACACCCAGATACTTCTTCATCCCAGTACAGGAGGCTGCAAGGAGCTTAGCAGGGAATTTAATTTACTGAGGCTGGGCTGGGAGCGTCATCTCTCGGCAAACCTCCCACGATCAATAGAAACTCCATTACGCTCCACCGTGGCCCAGCTGGGCTCCTCAATAATTCATCACCATGTGTGGGCATCCCACACCCCACTCTGCTTGCACCTCTGCATTGCAGGCCTGACCTGGCTTCCCCCAGCCCCAGGGATGGCTCTGACCTGGTGGGGAAGCCTAGATTCCCCATGATGCCTGGTGTGGGGCAGGCAGTGCTGGAGGAGTAGGGTGAGACTGGGATGTTTCATTGGGCTGAGGCCACTTGGCTTGGGTACTCTGGGGTGTGGGGAAAAGTCAGGGAGGGAAGTCTCTGCCTGCTCTTCACGCTGTCTTCTGTTTCCAGCGTGTGTCCCTGGCCCCTCAGGTTGGCCCTGTGGTGATGGCAAAGCGGCACCGTTCTTCTGTGGTACCCCATAATGCCGTGAGTAGAGACCCCAGTGTGCCCTGGGCAGGGATGGAGTGCATGGGTTTTCCCAGTGCCAGAAGGCAATGCTTCAGCCCTCAGTCCTGTGGGTTGCCATGAGGACAGTGCTCAGCTGTCTCCTCTGAGTGCCTGTGTCCTTCAGCCTGTATCACCTTGGTCCCAGTGGGGACAGCATCCCTGGTTATGCCAGACCACTGCCCTGAAGCCTACGTGTCCCCCCTGTACCCATGGTGGCAGCAGCATCCGTGGCTGTGTAGGACCACAGGGATGGCAATCAGGTGGACCAGAAATCATGTGGGAGATGTTGCAGAACTGTGGGGCTGCAGTCACATGTCTTATTGGTCTCCCATTTTGACAGGTGAGTGTCCCCTCTGTGCCCCCTCCTGCTGAAGTCCCAGGCCCTGCTGACAACCTCATACCTGCTGTTCTGGTGCCTCAACGCCGCTCTCGCCAGGGACATCGTGTCTCCACACGTGCAGGTCACAGGAAGGGCTGAGAAGGGGGTTTGAGGGGTGGTGTGGGGCTAGCCTCAAGGTGCTGCTGTTACAGGGGAGGGAGCGGATCTGTTGGGGGATGCTTGTTCCCACCGTGGAGGTACTGGGGTCCTCTGGATATGCCCAATGCTACTGTCTCACACAGAGGCTCCCTGGGAGGGTCGGAAACTTCCAAATGATGGAGTGGCTTACCTTTGAGGTCTCCCTCTATTGCCTCCTCCCTTTGCAGAGATGACCACGGTGTGGGGCACCAGTGAAGATCTGGGCTGCCGTGCTGCGGGGCAGGAGAGCCACACTGAGGGCAGCTCAGTGGGACAGCCAGCACCAGCCCCCTTCCCCTCACCTCCACAGAGTCTCCCACCAGTCCAGCACAAGTTCACGTCAAAAACGGTGCGTGACCCAGGCTCTCTTTCCCCTGGGGAGGTGGGCTGGGCTGTCATTCATTCCCCAAGCCCTTACCTCTGCCTGCAAGGGGAATGAGTGGAGACAGTGGGACCTGGCTGGGGGAAGATAAAGGATCGGTACTGGATATCTGCAAGAAGTGGGGGGGGGCCCTGGTCCTGTTCCCCTTCTCCAGGTGATCCGCCCTGAGCCGTGTCGTGTGTGTGGCTCCCGCATCCGCTTTGGGAAGACTGCCATCAAGTGCTGCCAGTGCCAGTTGCTGCTACACACCAAGTGTCGGGAGCAGTGCCCCAGCCTCTGCACACCCAAGCCTCACCACCACGCCTGGCCCCGTGAGGTGAGCAGGGCACAGCGGTGCTTGGGGGAGCCTCTCCATGAGGCTTCAGGTCTACTGGCCCTAGAATGCTGGACCTCTGCCCACCCTGGCTGCAGGGCTGGGTGGTGGGCACAGCACAGGTTGGCATTGTTCTCCCCAGGGTGTGCTGGCTGACTTCGCACCCTCCACGCCTCCTCTGGTGCCCGTACTGGTGGTGCAGTGTGTGACTGAGGTGGAAGCCCGAGGCTTGACAGAGGTAGGGACCAGGATGGTGAAGGTGGCAATGCCATGGTTCCCACAGGGCTGAGCCCCTTTCCCTGTGCCCCAGACAGGGCTGTACCGGGTGCCAGGTGCGGAGCAGCTGGTGCGGGAGTGGAAGCGGAAGCTGCTGCGGGCTGGGGGTGCGCTACCCGCCCTCAGCAGCGTGACTGACATCCATGTGGTGTGTGGGGTGCTCAAGGATTTTCTGCGGGGGCTCAAGGAACCACTGGTCACCTTCAGCCTCCACCCTGCCTTCCTGAGGGCTGTCGGTGAGCACGGGGTCCCAAGATGAGGGAGGGGGAAGGGACTGCTTCTCCCCTAACACTGCTCCCTGGTGCTGCCACAGACATCCCCGATAATGCTGCCAGTGACACAGCCCTGCGCCATGTGGTGAGCAAGCTGCCCCCAGCAAACAGGGATACCCTGGCCTTCCTCATGCTGCACCTGCTCAGGTGAGCGGTTCATCCTGACACGGGTCTGTCGCCATCTCCTGGCTCTCTGCCCTTCACCTAGGCTTTGTGCCCTGGAGCAGGGAAGCTGTGGATAAGGAGCCCCTGAGCTAGGCAGCGTGCTCACGTCCTCTGTCCCCCTTTGCAGGGTGTCGCACAGCCCTGACTGCAAGATGGATGTGTTCAACCTGTCCCGTGTGTTTGGTCCTACGCTGGTGGGACACAGCTCAGCCAACCCCACACCGCTCGCCATCATGGAGGATACGCCTCGGCAGTGCAAGGTGATGAGGGGTCCCTGAGGTGTGGGGTGTACCCTGGGCACTGCCAGTATTCCCATCCTTCATCTCTCACTGCCCAGGTGGTGGCTCGTCTCCTTTCACTGCCACCTGACTTCTGGAGAGGCTTTGTGGAGACAGACCAGGAGAACCTGGTGCCAATGCCAGCCCCGACACGTGAATGTGGTGAGCACAGGAGCCCCAGCCCCCACCAACTCTGGCCTTTGGCTTCTTTGAAGAGTCCTGGTTGTTCTTAGCTGGGGGTGATAGCTGTCCCCATTCTATCCTGCAGAACCGTTCTTCCAGCCCATTGCCTCTCCAGACCCCAAGCCAGGCCAGCTGAGCCCAGCTGGTACCTGCTGCCTCCCCACCACCCTGCGGAGCTGCGTGGGCTCTGCCACCCGGCCCCCGTGAGTGCTGTCGGGTGTGGGTGGGGGCCCAAGGGAGCTTGCTTTGTACCCCTGACTCATCTCTCCCCACGCAGGCAGGGGCCGGCCCCGAGGAAGGTGGGCCGGTTCTTCCCTTCTCCTGTGTAGCCTGCAGCAGTGGCTCCCTCGGGACACGGAGCTGGCACTGGAGGAGGAGCAAAGACTGCACGACCAGGCAGCTGCTGCTGGAGTGCCAGTGCTGAGCTCAAAAGCTCTGCTCTTCTTCCCTGGGAGCTGGGGACCAGAGCTGACCCTGTCCAGCTGTGGTGGCAGGGACACTACCCTACTGTCTCTAGTGCTTGTACTTCGAATCAGGTTTAAAAGTTGTATTAAATGTTTGCAGCAAAATACACCCGGCTGTGGCTGCTGTCTGTCCTGCCCTGCTGCTGCAGGGGTTTGGGGCTCATTCAAGCCTGTCTGGGCAGCAGACAAGAGCTGAGCAATGCTCCATAGAACTTCTGCTTTTGGAGGGCAGGCACAGCCCCCTCCCACCCAAGCTGAAGCCCTGTTCTGCGCTGGAGCCCGTGATGTGGGAGGCCCCTCTTGGAGCCCAGATGTTGGAAGTAATTGGAGCTGTTGCTGCTCAGGGCAGGACAACCTTAAAGTGTTTCCAGACTTCCTGGCACCTCAGTGGAGGCCTCTTTAACTCCTTCCTCCCCTCCAACCAAGTCCAAGCAGGGCTGAGATGTACAGCTCTTTCCCTCCATGAGGGGGAAGCAGGATAATACTGTAATATACCAATGTTCCAGGAAGGGCTTGTCCCCCACCTAACTCTGCAGAAGTGGCAAGCAGGTCAGAGGGGATTTAGGGAAAAGAGGCATTACACAACAGGGGTAACAACTGCCCTTCTGCCACACTAAGCAGCCAATAAACCTTTGTCCCTAGTAACAGCCACACCAGATGGGGCATATGAGAGAAAATTCATGTGCAATCCTGAAATCAAGTACTTTGGCTCAGTTTTCCCCAGCGTGGGAGTGTACACCAGAGGGCAAGGAAATTAACACGTCCAAGGCAGAGGCAAAACTGAAGGAGTTTAATGTGCTCAAAGCCAGGGAACAGCTAATCCCTGCCCAGGTCCGCAGGAGAACTGGCACAGGAAGGCACAGGGCTGGGAGCAAGCATTTACTCCAAATCCATCAACCTCGAATGGTACTGGATGGATGAAGAATACCTAATACCGTGCCTTGCTGAAAATGAGAGGTGTGATGCTCTTGGTGGAGTGCAGGGCTTCAGCACAGAGTTTAAAATGAGGGCGGTAAAAGGGCAGCATTGGTTACTGCAAACAATCTATGCCAGGCTCAAGAGGAAACTGCCTTCCCTAAAATCAGGTTTTTGAGACAAAGTGAGGTGCTAAATCTCTGCCACTTGCACATGCATAAGTTGACTGCTCTGGTGGCCAGTGGATGAGGCTGGTGACAGGGGGGGATATGCAGTGAGTCCCCCCCGCAAGCTCCAGCCATTCTGGTTTGAAGGAGACTGTTGGCCCACAAGGGTAGCAGGGGCTTGCTGCCCTCACTCTGAGCCCTGCCGAGGCAGCAGGCACAGGTCTCAACCTGACAGGAGCACGCGTGGTAGGGTTGGCAGCTCTCCTGGCTCACACCAAGCCCAGGAACAGAGGTAGTAGTGGAGGAAAGGGTGTTCTTGCAGCTCCCTCCAGGGCCAGCAGGCCACTAGTCCAACCCAGCCCCCATGTATGTGCCAGTGCCCTTAGGACAGCCTAGCACTGCTGTTTTCCCAGCAGTAGGCAAGAGCCCAGCTCAGGCTGTTGCAATCATGCTGAAAGCAGGAGCCTCAGTCTACTCCTGTAGGGTGAGCTGCCTACACATGACAGGCACATTCAAAACTCCCAGGTCTTGGAGATGGGCCAACCCCTTCCAGGGAGTTGCAGATAGAAAATGTGCAGGGAGAGCCTGGTGAGGAGTGGCAAGGTGGTGCTGGTAGTGCCCTTTGGTGGAGAAACACACTAAGTTGCATCCAAGACACTGCAGGCAGCAAGTGCTCCCTGCATAAGCCCAAGGGCTGGTACCAGAGCCACGTACTGTCCCCAAAGCCTTCACCCTGGCCTGGGGCTCATCCCTGGGCTGCAAGAGAAGCAGCATGCAAGGCTGATGCTCATCAGCTTTAATGTCTTGTCTGGAGCAGTATTCAGGCACTTGCAGGGCTCCTGGCATGCACCTACCCCTCTGGGTGTGCTGAGAACCTCCCCGGATGTGAGGTCTCAGTGCAGGCTCTTGTTGTGGGGCACAGCAGGGAGATTGCAGGTGCTGCCCGTGACTCACAGGATAATCTGGTTTTTGTAGCTTCGGCTCAGCTCCTTGTGAGGAAGGACAATAGAATTCAGAATAACGACCTCAGCAGGAATGGTAACACTGCAGCCTTCGGGGAGAACACAAAGAGTTTAGCTGGAGGGGAGAAGCTACCTCGATGAGGAGGGCCAGGGTGATTCCATACAGCAGAGACGTACCCAGGATTGTGATGGATGGTGTGAGGCGCCCATCCCGGAAAAGGGTCTCGCTGTCGATCTTGGCATAGGGATCATTTGGGTTGGGGTCGCTGGGTGTTCCTTCAACCCGGGCCCAGCGCCCAATTGTGCTGTCCCAGCCCACAATGGTATTCAGGACACAGGTGTGGTCCTGGGGTGAAGGAGAGGGGAATGCAGGGTGCTGCTGCCTCTTTGCAATGGGTGGGGGTTGACACCTATTCCCTCAGGCAAATCCCACTTACATGGAGTGAGGCACCGTGCAGGACGATGGACTCTCGCACACGCACACCAGCGCCCACTGTCACACCCTCCCCGATGGAGACGTTGGGGCCCAGCTGGGAGGACAGAGGGAGGTGATGAGGACAAGGACAGCGATGCTCTCAGCACCCCTGAGCATGTCCCTTCCCCAGGGCCCCCCCAGCCTGCACTCACCACTGCAGTGCTGTCAATGGAGGCTGTTGGGTGGATGTACACATTCCCTGCAATACAAGGCAGTGGATTCAGGGGAGGCAACTCACAGGAGGACCTGCCTCTCAGATAGTGGAGGTCCCACCTGTGGGTGCTACTGCCTCCCTAGGCAGCCCCAAACACATCATGGAGTCAGAACAGTACCTCGGATGACAGGGCCTCCAGGTTTGTTCTGGGCCAGTCTCTCTGGGTGGCTTTTGCTGTACTGGTTCAGATAAAGGCGGCTGGCATAGATAGCAGAGCTGGAGGAGGAAAAGCAGAAGATTGTTATTGTTACTCTGGCACTACCAGGGCAGAGGAGGATCCAAAATCAGCACCGCCCACCCACCCCCAGGCCTCTGCCTGAGCACCCTCCACTCCCAGCCATGATAATACATCACTCCTATCCCTGGTAAAGATCACTTTATGCTCCTGCTACACCAACTCTAGCTCCAGCACTTACCCAGCTGACTTGATCTGGCTCCAGAAGCCATCAGTTTTGTAGACATAGAGTTTGCCACTCCCAGCCAGGGCCGTGAAAACATCCTGCTCTAGCCGGATCACTTCTGCACGCTGCCAGCCATTGGAGCTTTCCTCTCTGAAAACAAGAGTCCTGCTAGACACCCACCCCAGTTATGGCCTCAGCCAAGGACCTCAGCAGACCCACCTTCTCCAAATTCAGGGACTGTGACAATCCCAGATTCCTATCTAGCCATGCACTTCTCCCCAAAAGTGTGGACAACGTCAGCTGTCAGGCTAGGTTGGGACAGCCCCACTGAGCCCCAGGGCAGCAGAGGGCCAGCCAAAATAAGCTTTGAGCCAGAAGTTGATGGTGCAAGAGCCCCACCTAGTCCAGGTGGGTGTATGATCCTGTCCCCAGTCCAGAGCCTGCACAGCTGGATTTTAGCTTGGGTGGTGGCAGAGATGTGAGGTGACAGGCTGGGTGGTGCAAAGAGCTGGAGAGGGGAGGATAGCATTCCCAGGTGAAAGGCTTGCTCAGCCACTTACCCAGAGCTGAATGAGAATGGGGTGGGAAGAGAAGAAGGGAGAGGGAAAGTCTCAAGCTGACCAGGAGCAGAACACAGGAAACAGCAGCTTGGAAAAGGGAGGGAAAGCATGCATTACCACTAGGATCAACCCAGCCCAGAGATGAGCAAGTGCAGACACAGAGGGAGACTTACCCAAGGTAAGGACAGCTGGTGCAGGACCAGAAAACAAGTGAGTGATGGCAGAGGAGGAGAAAAGATAGAGACAGAATGGAGGATGAGCGTGCTGCTGCAGCCTCGGGAAGCAGGGGGGTGGGAGGGACACAGAGCAGAGTGAGGCACTCACAGTGCTAGCTCCTGTTGGTTCCTCTGGAAGACCTCACCAATGTGTTGGAAGATTGCAGGTGTGAAGAGGTAGATGCCACAGTTAATGATCTCACTGACAAACGTGCTGGGCTTTTCCACATAGTGCTGAACCTGGAGGTGAGGGAAGAGACATGAATCCCAGGGTGCAGCCCTTCCATCCAGCAACACACCCTCTGTGGCACACTGGGACCACAGACCCACGCAGGCAACACAGCACCTGCCACCCACATGTGCTTGATTCCCCAAGGCCCTCCAGTACCTCCTGTGTCTCTGCATTTGCCACGATACAGCCATAATTCAGTGCCTGTGTCCTGTTGGCCTAAGAAACAAGGACAATGTTAGTAATGGTGGAGCAGTAGGCACTGGGAGGCAAAGCAGATGAAACTGGACCTCACAGTGTGGGACCCACCCACCACAGGAGCTGCTGGCTTCTAACCCCATGGCACAGCACTGCAGCTCTTCTGCTCCCCGGCACTGCCACTCACTGTGGTACCCAGAATGACAAAGCTGTGCATGTCCCCATGCTGTTGACGAAACTCCAGCATCTCCTGTAAGGGGAACTCTGAGCACACATCTGCGTTGAGGACAAAGAAGGCCTCAGCACCACCTGAAAGGATCTGGTCTCGGAAGTGATAGATGCCACCACCCGTGCCCAGGGCTGCGTACTCCTGAAGATACCTACAAGTCAAGCAGGAAAAAGGGAGGGCTTAGGGAAGCAGGTGTCTAGTGGCACCAACCAGCAGCAGGACTGGGAAGGGCTGAGAAGGGCTGGAGAGACATAATCCTGCCATACAGTGATGGGTTTCATGCAGGCATTGCACAGCAGGAGGCTGTGGCAGCTTACAGCTGTGCTAGAGAAGCATCTCTGGAGCAGGAACCATACAGAGCAGGGCCCAAGGCAAAGGAAAGGCGGTGGAACTAACGGGGTAACCAAACTGTGCCCATCCACGGTGGGACAGAGCCCACCTGCCCAGTGCCAGAGTGCTGACTGGGGGCTGCCAGCCCGGGGCAGGCAGGTGAGGGGCTGAGCCAGGCTGTGCCCCAGGGGTGAGAGAGCTCCTGCCCACCTGATCGGGACCTTGAACTCCTGCTGTGCCGATACGAGAAAGCGGCTGAGGGCCTCGTTGGGCTGGTAGAAACCCATCAGCAGGATCTCCTTCATGCCGGGCACCTGGGGAGGGACGGAGGAAAGGATCAGAAAGGAAAGCAATGGCACTTCTCCCTTGGCTCCACGACCCCGACCTCCCGTACCTTGGCGCAGGCCTCGATGTGGTGCTGCACCATGGGCACTCCGGCCACGGGGAAGAGCGGCTTAGGCACCTCGAAGGACAGCGGCCGGAACCGGGTCCCTGTGGAGCAGAGCGGTGTCGGCGGGGCACTGCGCCGACGGGACACCCCGCGGGCCCGGCGCACTTACCCTTCTGCGGGCCCCCGATGAGGATCACGGCCTTGAGCGGCATCTCAGCTCAGCTCGGCTCGGCTCGGCTCCGCTCCGCTCCGCTCCGGCGGCTCCGCACCGAGCCCTGCAACCCGGCCCGGCCCGGCCCGGCCCGGCCGCCACTTCCGCGCACGTGGCTGTGACACGTCAGCGCCGCGCGGGCCCTGCCGCCGCCCGCCCGCCGCCAGGGGGCAGCCGCGGGCGCTGTGAGGCCCCGCGAGCCTGAGGGGGGCGGCTATGACCGTGCGGGGGCGATGGCCGGGGCGGGGAGAGGTGCTCACTGCGGGGGCGCGATTGTCCATTCGGGTGTGCAGGGAACGGCTGTGGCCGTGTGAGTCTGGGCAGGGCAGCGTGAGCGTGTAGGGGAGGTGGTGTGGCTGCGTGCGTGTGTGCCCCGGCGCTTCAGAGCGCCGTGCGGCGGCACCGTGGGCTCTGGCTCGCCCTTGGAGACACGGGCGTGCGACAGGCACGGGTCTGCAACCACGCGTGTGTGTGTGTCGGGAAGCGTGTGACTGCCCGCAGGCACCGGGCTGTACGCGTGTGCCCCTGCCCACAGCGGCAGGCCCAGCTCCGAGCGGCTGGGGGGGGGTGGCTGGGAGGCCAGCGGACTGTAACCGGAGCGGTCCCTGCTGCCACGGCCCGGCCTCATATTTATAGCGGATATTTATAGCCAGGCATCAGGTCCCTCACCGGCACCTGCCATGCCCGCAGCAGGAGCCCTGCCCTGCTGTCCCACTGTCCCAGCCACCATCGGGCCCTTTGGCGCTCCGTATTTTCACTCCATGACGTGAGGGCCACGTGAATCAGCCCCGTCGTGCTCGCCCCAGTGTTTCACACCGTCTCGGACTTTTTTTACCAGGTTTCCAACATGGAAGCCCAGCCTCACATGGAATTCTTTCTGGACTCGGGTCTCTAGGTTTTGGGGCAAGGACCCTCCTGCGATACCAGGGGCTTCACTTCACACACACACAGAATCCCTTCCCAGCAAGGAACTGAAACCGGAGCTGCTCAGGGTCTTTATTGCTGCTCTGGCATGTTGCTTGCTCCAAACCGTGGGGACATTGGCAACTCCAGAGCCCGGCAGAGAGGAGGGGACAGGAATGGGGACCGGAATGAGCAAACGCCTTCTCCCCAAACTCAATAAATAAAGCCCTATCACTACAGCAGCATGAGGAAGGTGAGTGTCCAGCCACTGTTCCTGTCCCCCTGCTCAGGGCACCCTGCATCGTGCCACCAGCTGGGGAGGGCTGAGGAGAGGGCAAAGGGCAGGGCAAGGTACCTCAGGGTCAAATGGGTGGTGTGAGGGGAGTGGGACAGGTGGGCAGGCTGGTAGTGGGGTGCAGGGCAAGGTCCAGAGCTGGGTGGGCAGAGCATGAGCAGCATGAGCCTGAGCAGACACAGGAGATGTGCATGGCATCTGGGTGCCCCTCTGCAAAGAGGAGGTGGCTGTCAGTCCCCCACCCTGGCACGGGGCGCAGCTGACAGCCCAAGGAAAGGCACCGGCATCGGTCCTGGAGCCACAAACCCACTTGCCAGGACCAGGACTGGAAGGAGTGGAAGATGGGGGGCTGGCAGCCCCCCCTCCCAGCTGTAAGGACTGGGGCCGTGCTGGCTGGCAGGGGATTGTGAGCAAGCCCCTCTCTGCAGAAAGCACTGGAGCAACCTCAGTCTTCTGGTGCTGGTGTGCAAACCAGGGGGAGCACAAGGACTGCCACACCGTGGCCAGGGGCAGCTGCAGCGTAAGGCACATGGCTGATGAGACCCATGTGGCCAGGGCTGGCTGGCAAACCGACAGCTCTTCCCCTCGCACCCAGGGCTTCCCTTGCCCCTCTGCATCCCTTTCTTCCCCCGACCCTCTACCACATTCTCTGTTCCTTGCAGCAAGGCTTCCCACCACCCTCCCACTGCCGGACTCCACTGCTGGTCTGGCTGCAGCAGCACCTCCTCTTCATTGGCACTGCCATCATCCCTGATGCAGTACATGAGGTCCATGGACTCATCCTGGCGCGTCCCAGCTCCTCCTCAGCCGCCCCATACTGCGGCCCATGGAATGTTCCTCTGGCTCCCCCGGCCCCTCATGGCCGTGGCCAAGGCACCAGTTACTGTGGCCCTGGTGGCTGGCCACCCTGGTAGGAGCGGAGTAAGACCTTGTGCTTTGTGACAGCCTCGCCGCGGCGCCTCTGGTGATCCACCAGGAACTCCTTGAGGCGGTTGGTGGTAAAAGTCAGGGTCTGGCGGCGCAGCTTCATTAGGTAGGCGTCCTGGAGCCAGGCATTGGCAAAGCAGTCTTTCACTGTGGGGCGGTTCCTGAGGCAGAGACAGCTCTATATCAGGGACTGCTGGGGATGCCCACTGCTGCTCCACCCCCCCAAACCTAGCTACCACCACTGCCCTTCCAGACCCAGGTGGTCCCACGAGCTGTGATGGACTCCAGGCTCCCAGTGATGATATCTAGAGGAGTTGCATGTGGCAGGGAGCTGGCTTAGTCACAGGCACAGTCTGGGGCCATGTATCCTCTCTGGCTAGGCTGGACACTCACCAGGGGTGGACAGTGAGGACCTTGCGGATGAAGAAGGCAGCAGTCTGCGAGACATTGGGGTACAGTTTGAAGGCATCAAAGCGCCCTGCCAGGATGCGGTTCTCTGTCTCAATGGGGTCCAGTTCAAAGAATGGTGACCGCCCGCTGAGCCTGTTGTGGTGGAGGGGGTGGATGGGCTGGGGGGACAGCACTGGGAGGGATTTGCTGTCCCAGTTCCCCCCATCCCTGGTTTGAAAAGCCACAGCTTTCCAGGGTGTCTTCATCTCCCCACGTCCAGCTGGAAGGGTCTGCCAGGCTACAGCATCCCTCAGCCCACCATCAGCTTGGTGTCCTCCATGGCACCAAGCTCTGGGTGGGGCTGACTACACTTCAATGTTCTCATCCCCCTGACCCCTTCTCTTACATGATGTAGGTGAGGACGCCAACACCCCAGACATCTGCTGCGGAGCCCACCGGGTCCCCCTTCACCACCTCTGGCGCTGTGGGCAGGGGAGCAAGTCTGTCATATGCATAGAGACACCACCCAGCATCTGCAACAGCCCCAGCTCACACAGCATCCACAGTATCCCCAGCACCTACAGAAGTCCCAGGATCCCCAACACCCATAGCAGCCAAGCACCCACAGCACTCTACTACTGCACTCTCCAATACCCCTCCCTGACACTGCAGCATCCTGACAGAGCCCACCCAGCCTCCAAGGATACCCCAGCTGCCCCACAGCACCGAGTCTCCCAGTGATGACCCCAGTGATGCTACAGAAATTCACAGACACCCCCAGCACCTCAAAGGCCTCCCATCTTCCCCAAAGACACAGTTCCTCTCCATTCCCAAGTCCTCCAGAGCATAGGCATACATGCACACCTTTGGGAATAAGTATGCCCCAGTTCTGTCCCTGTCCCCTTCCTCATGCTACTGCGCCCCTGGTGCCCCACTCACACATATACTCCAAGGTGCCAGCACGCCGCCCCAGCTGCCGCAGCACAAGTGGGTTGTAGGTCTGGGCACTGCCAAAATCAATGATCTTGAGGGCATTTGTGCCTGAGATGATGATGTTGTCTGGCTTGATGTCGAGGTGCACAATGCGGCGGCCATGCAGGTATTCAAGGCCCTGTAGGAGCTGCAGTACGTAGCTCACCACGTCATCCTCTGAGTAGCGAAACCTGGGAGCAAGTGACATCAGCAGGTAGCCCCATACCAGCAGCTGTCCCCAGTGGCCCTGTGCACACCTGTACCTGTCCACGATGCTGTAGAGGATCTCCTTGCCAGCACAGTTCTCACAGATGAGCACCAGGTAGCGGGGGGTGATGTACGCCTCATGCAGGGCCATGATGCGCTCATGGTGCAGCGCCTTGAGGATCTCGTACTCCTGCAGCACACTCTGCTTCCGCTCCGCCTCATACGGCACGATCTTGGCCATGAAGTGCTTCCCTGTGGCATTCTCCTTGCACAGCCGGATCACCCCAAAACGGCCTCTGTGGCATAGGGCAGGATTCAGTATCCGTGGTGTGGAGTGCTGCAAGAACACCCCTGCCAGAGCATCTTTTCCTACCGCTACTCACCTTGCTTTCTCATCCAAGAAGGTATATGGCTTCTGGGGGACGCCCTGCCGCAGTGCTGTGCTGTCTTTTGCCCCTGGGACTCCACCAGTAGCTGGGGGTTCCTTGGAAGATGGGGGAGTGGCAGTGGACTCCAGTGCAGGGGGTGATGTGGGGGGCATGGAGATGAAGGAGGTTACCATGTAGGGAGGCATTTTCCGTGCAGGTGTGGTGTTGGGTGTGGGAGATGGTGTGGGGGCTGAGCTGGGCGTGGTTGACATTGGGGAAATGGAGGGGGACTTGGAAGGAGACAGAGTCTCCTGGGGTGGGGGGGAAGTGTCCATGGGCGGTTCAGGGGAGCCCTGAGTGGGGGCGTCTGTATGAGGAGAGGCAACAGTCCGAGGGGGTGTGAACATCAGCTCAGGGGGCACATAGACAGTGATGTTGGGTGGAAGCTCAGGATCTGCTGGCATGCCCTCTTCATGGGATGCAGGGAGTGGAAGGACCCCTGTGGGGGCACCCTCCTGTTCTTCTCCAGCTGCCTTGTGTACCACTCCCTTGTGCTTGCGTGGAGGTGTGGTGGGAGGGGCCCCTGCAGCCACCGGCTCCAGCTGCTCCTCGGCTGTCTGGGTTGACCGGCTGGAAGCCACCTTCTCAGGAATAGGGACAGCAACATCCTTGGCTGGGGCAGCTCGGGCATCTGCAGGAGCAAAGGGAGGTGTGAGCCAGGTGGGGGTATGCTAGGAGTGGACTGTAAGTGGCACCTCATTTCCCAGAGCCCTGGGGGGAAGATGCTGTGGGACTCAAGGATCCCCAAAGCATCCCAGAGGCCACAGGTGGCCCCATGGCCACCCCACACCCACAGGACAGTGTTTACTCACCTGCTGCCTCAAGATGCACCTTTGCTGAGGGGTTGCTGTAGGGTCCCTGCCCAGCCTTGTTGACACAGGCCACACGAAACTTTGCGGTGCTGCCAGGAGGCAGCTCAGTCACGTTGAAGTAGCAGTCAGTGATACCAGTGCTGACAATCTTCCACTCATGCTCCCCTGCCAAAGCAGAAGTAAGGTAAGGCAAGGGCAGACCAGTGACAGGGGCAGCCCGCTGTCCCCTGTCCTTGATTCTGCCAAGACACAGGGGACAGCCAGGACCTTGGGCACTTTTGTCCTGGCTAGATGCCCCTCTGTGAGCCCATATTGCAGACCGTGGCCCCCAGGGGATGGGAGGCAGCACCACATACCATCCAGTCTGCGCTCCAGTGTGTAGGTGCAGGGGGCTTTGCTCTCAGCAGGCTTCCACAGCACCAGCACTGTGTTCTTGTACTTCTGGGGGATCTCTGGGGTGCCTGGCCGCCCAGGGAGCCCTGTAAAGGTACAGACAGGGTAGGCAGGGGCAGAGCAGAGCTGCTGAAGTGAGAGGGCATAACAAACCATGGGTTCAGAGATGCTGGAAATGCTCATGCAAAACCAGCCTGTCCTCTTTCAAAAGCCCTAGTCTCTTGCAGATGTGGAGAGCGGTACTCCAGTGAGCTGGTCCCCAGCCATGCACCCGACTTGTGCCCTTCCTGTCTCCTGAGGTCCCCCCAGACTCCTTACGTGCCACAGCCAGCGTGCAGGAGCTGATGGCTGTGCCCAGGATGTTGGCGGCTGCACACTCGTACAGCCCTGCATCCTTCCTGGAGACCTTGGCAATGGTGAGCATCTGTCGTCCATCCTTGCAGGAGACAACGTTCAGCCCACTGTCTGGCTGCAGGGACCTCTTGTCTGTAGAGGAAGAGGAGAGGGATGATATGGTGCCCTGTCAGAGCCCACCCACTGAGGCAGTGCAGGCAGCCCCCTACCTTTCATCCAGAGGATCCGTGGGGTTGGGCTGCCAGCAGGAAGGCAGCAGAGGGTCAGTGCCTCGCCCTCCAGCAGCACCTGGTCCTTCAGCTTGATGTGGAAAACAGGGGGGAAATCTGGAAAGCAAAGTGGGAGGTTAGGCTGGGGTGGGAATACACACCCACCATCCCGTCCTGGGGATGCACCTACCCGATTCACTGGGGGTGTGTAGCCGGCCGGCGGCGAGTTCCTCCTCCCGCAGAAGGCTGGAGGGGATGCTGGGCTGTGAGGACATCTTCTCCTTCTTGCCCCGGGAGAGCCCCCAGCGCTCCCAGCGGGACCTCTTCTGACTGTCACCCGCACCTGTGGGCACCCAGGGCAGGTGAGAGTGCGGCCAGGCCATGGCGGCCACGCCTGCCATGCGCACAGTGACTGGGCCATGAGTTGCCAACAGGAGTCCCCTGTTGGATCTCCCCTCATCGCTCACCTTTGGTAGAGGAGCCTGTGCTGGCCTCGGAGCGCAGGGATTCAGAGGAGGGGGCAGGGGCGGGGGCGGGCCCTGGTCGCAAGCTTTCACCCTCGGAGCTGGTGCGACGGAGTTCCCGGGGCACCTCGCCCTCCGGCCGTTCATCCGACACGCTGCGCAGTCTCGCCGAGACCCGCTCCATCGTAGCACTGATCTTCCTCCGCACAGCCACCGCCGGTGACTCGCTCTCCCCACCACCCCCCGACTCTGACTTGAGGCTCTCTGAGTCCCTCCGCTCCCTGGAGTTGGCCAAAGCCATGCTCCAGGAGAAGCGGCGCCCACCAGATGGGGTCTCGCTGCCTCCATCCTCTCCCATACTCTTCTTCCTCTCAACAGGTGGGGTCCTCTTGAGAAGTATGGACATCCTCCGGAAGAAACCCCCATCCTTCTCCACCTCATGCAAGTCCTGCACTGACTTGGACTTGGCTGCCAGTGCGGTGGGCCGGTCCCTGTGCAGCTCCAGGGGCACGCCGGCTGGTGTAGGACGGTAAATGCCCTCGTCAGAGACTGGGGGGCCGGCCAGGTGCCGATCCTCGGAGCGGGAGCGGGTGAGGAGCTTCAGCCCCCGGGTGAGGGATGATTCACGGCCCCGCTTGAACTTGGCCTCAAAGACCTCCTCTGAATCAATGTCCTGGATGACCAGGGAGCTGGAGGAGCCAGTGGGTTTCACTTCCTTCCTCGATGCTGGTGCTGGCGTTGGGGGCTTTGCAGGACTGGCTGGGGTCCCCTTGATGTTTGGTGGGGGCTCATTGGTGGTTGGGGGGGGCTCCTCGGTGGCTGGCTCCCCACCTTGAATGGCTCCCATGGCTTGCATCATCTTGGCATAGGAAGACTTTATGTGGGTTTGGGGAACAGGGGTTGTGGATTTTGGTGGGGTGGGAGCTCCTGTCCTGGCAGACCTCTCCCCACTGGCTCCAGCAGCCTTGGTGGGCATCTTCTCTTCCTGTCCCCTGTCTGTGGGCTTCTTCCCTGTTGTGGTGGCAGCCTTGCTGGCCCCAGGTGGGCCATGTTCCTCAGGGATGCGCCTCCTCCCTGAGGCAGTCTTTGTAGGAGGGGCCTGGGGAACAGTGATCTCGACTGGAGGGGATGTTGGTGTGCTTGGGGTGTCTGGTGGCACTGTAGGCCGAGCATCAGAGAGGGCAGAGAGAGATGGGGACTCCTTGAGCTGTTGGGCTTCCAGGCAAGCCACTGGGATCTCCAGGGGCGCACCAGAGCGTCGGTGCCGGACAACAGGCTCAGCATCCCCATGGCTGAAGGAGCTGCTCTTCTGCAGCCGGCACTCAGTGGGGAGGAGGCGCGGTGAGGTTGCTTCACTGGAGGCTGCCCGCACTAGCCGTGGCACTGCTGGTGCCTCCAGCCGAGTTGACCGTGAGATTTTCTTGTCAGGGCTGACGCCCAAGGTCTCCAGGAGGGGACCCCGCAGGCCACTGACCTTGCTGTCCCCAGAGCTGCCCCGCAGCAGCCGCTGGCGCATCAGCTCCAGGCGCTGGGCATGATCATCCTCCCCCCACACCACCTTCCGCCTTGGCAGCTCCATGGAGGCTGCCTTGGCCAGGGCCCGGCGGGGGTCCCGGGCCACCTCAGCCTCCTCCTCGGACCCTGGGAGCTGTTGGAGCAGCAGAGCACTGTCAGCAGAGCTGCCCCTCTTCAGCTCTCCCCGACGGGCACTCCCTGGGGACTCCAGGCTGGAACCCTTCCTCATGGCTTTGCGAGGATACTCTGGCCGCTTCTGGGCTTCGGGTGCTTCCTCATCAGAGGAACCAGGTGCTTCCACCTCTGCACATGGTCGCCGTGGCCCAGCACTCCTTGGCCGCTTCCCCAGGGCCACCCCAGGCTTCCCAGTGCCCTGGCTCTGCCACTCCATGGCTGAGGAATCCCCCTCTGGCTGCATCCCCTCAGATATCCCAACGGTCTCATCATCTGTGGGGATCTCATTGAGTGACATACGGGAGCCAGAGAACTCCACTTGGTGTGGCATGGGGATGAAGGGCAGCTCATCCAGGTCATCTGAGTCTGAGGAGGATGACAATGCTGGTGACTCCTTGAGATTCCGGGGCACGGCGATGGAAAGGTGGTTGGATGTGTCCTCCAGCAGCTCTGGGATCGGCCGCAGCACCATGTTGCACTTGTAGCTGATCTGTGAGCGCTGCAGCCAGCAGAGAGGGCTGGATCAGGTCCAGGTGCATGGCATGGCATCATCCTGCCATTACACATGCCCCCATCCTGCCCAAGCCACAATTCCACCTGCCGCCTCCCTCCCCAGCCCCTGCCTTCACCTGCCATTTACGACGGGAGATGAAGAGCTTGAGGTGGTCGGTGCTGATGACTTTCCCCTTGGCCAGTGTCTGTGGGATGAGGGAACAATGGTGTCCCTTGAAGCCTGCAGCAGGCTCAGGGAATCCCGTGGCATCTTGGCACTGGGTCTGAGCCCAGGCTCACCTTGAACCAGGGATGCTCCAGGGTCTGTTCTGCATTGGGTCTCCTGTGAACCAACACCACTGGGTGAGAATCACCCAGGCTCAGGGGCTTTGGTCAGGGGAAAAAGGGCAGGAGGTTCTGCCTGCACCCCAGCAGAGCCATGCAGCTAGCCTTGCCCTTGGGCACCCCAATACATGGGGGTCTCCACCCTCCCTTGAGCACAAAGCTCATGGTGAAGGGGCAGGGGGTAGGGAAGGGGACCCTGCAGTACTCACAGCTTGTCATTGACCAGCACTTTGATGACAAAGCCCTTGGCTTCACGGGTGAGCCCCTGGAACATCCTCTCCTCAAAGGCCACATTGTAGTTGCGAATGTTCATCAGCGTTGTCTTGTCATTCTCCCCCACAAAGGGGGAGATCCCTGTCAGACTGCCAAGCAGAGACTGTCACTGGGCCCTGAGGCCATGAAAAACAGCATGGCAAATACAGAGGACTGAGGACAGGACACCAGATCCTATCTCTAGGGTCATGGAGACATGGAAAACAGCATGGCAGGTACAGAGGACTGAGGACATGACACCAGACCCCATCTCTGGGGTCACGAAGACATGGAAAACAGTATGGCAGGTACAGAAGACTGAGGACAGGACCTCAGACCTCAGGCCTGGTGCTATGGGGAGGGCAGAGGTAGGAACAGCTGGGAAGGAGGCTGAGTCTATAGGAAGTTATGTGCATGGCCACAACCTCAGCTCCGGAAGTGGTGAGGGATTGGAAAGGTTGTCCCTCCTGTGAAGACACACCAGGGCACTTACCAGAGGTATGTGATAACCCCCACAGGCCTGCAGAGAGGAGAGCACAGTTACTGCACGTCACAAGCCCTCTGGGGTGCCCAGTCTCTCCTGGCATAGGAGGAAGCCCACCGACCACTCAAGGGCCACCCTTACCAGATGTCAGTGACGCTGGAGACGGGGGTCTGGTTGACAATCTCAGGGCCCACGAACTCAGGGGTGCCATACTTGCAGTACTGTGGCTCCTCAGACGTCAGCTCCTGCGCATTGCCGAAGTCACAGATCCGGATCTGCTCGCTGCTCAAATCTGCCATCAGGAGGTTTTCTGGCTACAGGACAGTGCAGAGCAGAGGGGAGCTTAGCAGGAGGCAGGGGCTTTCCCCAGGGAGCGAATATTTCCTGTAAGCAGGACCGCTCCCCACCCAGTGCACCAGAAGCTCTTCACTGGAGGCACTGGGCAGGACGAGTCTGTAAAGACCTGCACTCACTTTGATATCCAGGTGCAGGACACTGTGCTGGTGCAGGTAGCAGATCCCTTCCAGGACCTGCCGCATGTATGACCGGACCTGCAAGAGATAGAGTGAGGAGAGTGGGCAGCCCAAGCATGAGTCAGATGCACACTGGCCCTGTAAAGAGGGGAATGTGGGCTGTGACCCTCTTAGTAACCTGACACAATGAGCACTGCACATATCTAGGATAGAACAGGCCTCACTGTCCTCAGGATCCCTCCCTTCCACAACACTTGGCTTGCACAGCATTCACTCACCTCCGACTCACACACTGAGGGTTTCCTCACCATTCTGTCCAGCAGCTCTTCTTCAGAGCAGCTGGGTGCCAGTCAAGGAGCATAGAAATTCCCTGCTCCATTCTGCCCCACACCCAGCTCCTTTGCACACACTCTGCCCACCTGTTCCCCCCAAAAGCCTCCCCTCCTCCCTTGCTGTGCCTCCATGGAGCAGTGTCCAAAGGATACAGCTCCATGACCACGATGACAGCGTTCTTCTTCTCAAAGGCATCATGGAAGAAGACGATGCGCTCATGGTCCAGCTGAGAGAGAATGTGCAGCTCCCGCCGTGCCGACTGCTTGGCCTTGGTCCTCCCAGGGATGAACTTGGCAGCAAAGTCCAGCCGGGTGCTCTTCTCTGTCACCCTCCGCAGATAGGAGAAAGCTCCCCTGCAATTCAGCAGTAGAGGTAAGGGAGGAAAAAAAGGTAACAGAGATGGTAACAGAGCTGCTGAGGCTTCAAGCAGTTCTCTGGTACTATCCACTGGTCTCAGAGACCCCAAGCCTGGCTTTTCTCTGACTATGCCAGGTCCCCCAACCTGAGATGGCACAGGACCATCCATTGACAGCTGAGAGGAGCCCCAGCACACCAGGATCTGGCATATAATGGAGCTTAGCCCTCTATGTCAGAGCCCCACGGTGCAGCCTGGCTCCAGTTCCCCAATCCCTGCAGTGCCCAGGATGCCCCATCATGCCAGCAGCCACCTACCTCCCAATCTCCTCGTGCACATCATAGTAGTCGGTCAGGCGTCGTGCCTTGTGCAGTGCATCCTCCTCCATGGCAGCATCAGCATTGGGCTGGGCTGGGAGAAGAAAAGGCGCTGGCAAGGGGCAAGCCAGACACCCAGGCTCTACCCTCAGGGGCTGGGGAGCCAGTCAGCGTTACCTGCCCGCACCACCAGCTCTGCTTTGCAGGAGACCTCCCCAGCCAGGTTCTTGGCTGTGCAGGTGTAGACTCCACTGTCAGGCTCAGCAGCACCCAGCACCACCAGCGAGCACTCATTGTCCTCATATACGAAGCTCAGGTGGCTGCTCTCCTCCAGCAGCTCCCCATCCTGGGGGTGGCAGGGGTGTTGGGGGCATCCTGTCCCATCCCTGACCACCTCCTACCACCCTTTCCCCAAGGGTAGGGCATGGGACACATTCACCAGTGCAGCAACCCAGGTGAGACAGTGAAGTGTGTAGGTCTGGTGGGAATATGGTTCAGGAAGGGATTGGGGGCTCCCAGCCCACCTTGTACCACATGATGTCTGGCAGCGGTTTCCCCTCCACCACCACAGCAAATCGTGGTGTCTCCCCTTCCTGGGCATCAATGTCTTCCATGATGGACTCAAAACGTGGTGCCTCTGCCGAGAGATGGGTCATGGGGCACTGTGGAGCAGTGTCAGACCCCTGCCATTGGCATGGAGCATACAGCTGCAGAGCACTGCAAGTAGGGGTAGGGGCATGGAGTGACATGGGGCAGTGCCACTCCAATGCATGTAGAAGTGGGACACCTCTACAGGGCAAACCACCAATGGCATGTATCTGCAGCAGCATTCGGGAGTCCCCCACTGGAGTGTGGCATGTGGGGCAGTGCCACTCTCAGCACACAGGCATGGGGCACTGTGGTAATGCATCTCACATTACATACAGATGTGGGACATTGTGGAGGTGTCCCCTATGGTTCTTGGTTACAGGGCACTGGGAGCAGTGCCTCCCAGTTATACTCAGGGCTGGGACATCCTGCATCAGTGCCACTCATGGCATATTGCTAAGGGACACTGTGAGGCACTGCCTCCTGATGTACGCAGTCTTGGGACACATGGGACACCTCTACCCAGGTCAGATATTGGCATGAGACACTAGGGAGCAGTGCCAATGCATGGTTCATGTTTTTTCATCCCCATGATTGCCACCCTATAGAGTGGCATCTCCACAACATATGAGTGTGAAGCACTGAGGAGCAGTGTCATGCTATGGGGCAGTGCCCCCATGGCACATGGGCATGGGGCACCATGGGGCAATGCCCCCCCCAGCATACAGGCTTGTAGCACCATAGGGTGATGCCACCCCCCAGCAGAGGGACATGGGCCCCCAGTGCAGGGGCACCTACCTGCGAGGCGGAGGCGGAGGGTGCAGTGGGCAGTGCCGTGGCGGTTGCTCACCTCACAGGCCAGCAACCCCCCAGCTCCCCGGCCCACACGCAGCAGCTGCAGACAGTGCTGGTCGTCATCTGGCATCATCATCTCACACGTGCCCTCCAGTTCCCCCAGCACCTGCCCGCCCCTGCAGGCACACCAGCTGTCACATCACAGCTCCACAGGCAGACCCACTGCCCCATTGATAGATCCTGCCCACAGCCCCATGACCACCTCCTTACCCACAGTCAGCCAAGTTCCCACCCTGCAGCCCCCAGGAAGCACTCACATCCCATTGCTAGCTCTGCCTCTTCAATGGCTCTTGCTCCTTAATACTCCACAGATAATCATCCACAACCTGTCCCCACAACTCTTCAGAGCCCTGGACATCACCCTTGTATACACACCCAGACCGGCCCCAGGGAAGGAGCCCCCCACACACACAGTGGGCTACATGGAAAGGTGGAAGTCCTTCTATACACATCCTGTAGAGTGTATATAGAAGGGTAGGCAGCAAGGCGCAGTGCCATGTCATACCTCTTCCAGGTGACAGTGGCCTCCACATGGTTGATGGTGATGGTGATGGAGGCTGGTTGGCCTTCTACCACATACACCACATCTGGCTTATCCAGGATGACTGGGGCCTCCTCCAGGTAGGGACCTGCCAAATGCATTTTCACCAATCCCTGCCCACTCCATGCCACCCAGCCCTGGGCAGCTTAACCATCCAACAAGGGATAGAGACCTCTACCCCAGCTACCCAATCCCTCTCCACTGTCCTTCTCACCCCGGTCCAGGAGCTGCACAGGCCCCACAGGTGGGGAGGGCTTGCTGTTGGTCTTGGGAGTGGCAGTGATGACACGAAAGAGGTACTGGGCACCCTTGGTCAGCCTGTGCACTGTGTAGGTGGTGTCCTGCACACCGGTCACCAGCACCACCCACTGCATCGTGCCCAGAACTTGCATTTGCACCACATAGGTCACCGAGTTGGGGTCTGCAAGGGGAGAGGGTCAGTGCAGAGCCCCTGGCATGGAGCTACCTCATGTACCCCATCATGGCATTGCCAACCCCCTGACATCTTCCTGCCCATACCCTGCCTCCTTACCTATGGCAGCATCCAGCCACTTGGGCTTGTTCCAGGTCAGTGTGATGGCTCTTCCGGTCACTGAGGCCACAGTGGGGGGCCCGTCTGGGGGGGTTGGCACCACATCTACATGGGGAGGTGGGCAGGGTTATAAGCATAGCCACTTCCCCAGCTCTTCAGGGCATCTGCCTCATGCTCTGGGAGATACTGGCTGAGGGGATGGATGAGGCCAGCAATTCTTTCTGGTTTCCTGGTGGGGGCTCAGCCTACCAGCCCCTGTGAGACCGGTGCTGGCAGCAAGTTTCATGCATGACCTAGTGGTCCAGGGATGGGTTCTGACCCCACAACATGATAAATGAACTGTTGGCCCCACTTTTAGGTTGGACTAGAGACCTCCTAAGGTCCCCTCCAACCTAAACTGCCCTGCCATCCTATTTCCTGTTGTCCTTTGCAACAATCCTGGGGCACAATCTGGCAGGGTAACTGTGAGTGGCTACACATCCCAAGTGGTGTCTGCTGCTGCTGCTTACCAGTGACATAGAGATGTGCATAGCACGTGGCCTTCCCCACTTTGTTGGCAATGACACTTTTGTAGACACCAGCATGTGCGTGGCTGACAGCCGTGAATACCAGACGATGTATGTCTTTATCTGGTGGAGAACAGGGGGACACAGGTAAGACCCCACCAGCTAAAGCAACACAGAGTTCCCCTTACTGCCTCATGGAGTGTAAAGGTCAAGGTGATGCCTCCGCCAAGGGTGTTCCCCCTTCTCCCACCCCATGTAGAAGAACCCCAGGGAGTGGGGAAGGCAACGGGGAGTCCTACATTGCATCATCTTGCGGTCATCAGTGCTGTCAATTCGGGAGCCATTGTGGTACCAGGTGATGGAGGGGTACGGCATCCCGGCCACCTGGCACTCCAGCACAGCCTCCTTTGACTCCACCACGTCCAGGTTGTGCAGTGGCTTCAGGAAGTCGGGCATGGTGAAGCACTCTGCCTCTGTCTCCACCTGCTCTGGTTCCTCTGGGATGGATGGCATCTTCTCCAGCTTAGAGCTGCAAGAGCCCACACATACTTATGATGGGAGCCTGGTGCAGTGCCCCCAGCTCAGCCCCAGCCCTAGGCTCTGCGTAAGCGTGTTGTACACCAAGGCCCAGAGGGGAGCAAGCAGGGGGAAGCAGATTCCAGTGACCGTCCAACTCTTACATCTGGGAGGCTGCAGATGGCCGTGGCTCCTCCACATAGAGCTCGGCAGAACACTCCACATGGCCATGGGTGTTCCTGGCAGTTGCCTTGTACTGCCCTTCATCTTCACTGCCCACATGCACAATGACCAATGAGTGCAGCCCTCCATCCTGCTGAATCCGCACGTTCTCCCCCTCCTGCACTGGCAGGCCTGTGCAGAGACACACACTAGCATCAGCAGCAACATCCCCTCCAGTCCCAGCCAGGTGCATCCTTTGGGTGCAGCCCCCAAGGAGATGAGGTCTCCCTGCAGGGCTCTTGGCAAGCTCTCTGAGCTTGGGGGTTACCAAAGTGAGTCCAGGTAACCGTCGGAGGGGGAGTCCCACTGATCATGCAGACAAAACGCGCCGTCCGCCCTTCCACCACGTCCACATCCTCCAGCTTGCGGGTGAAGAGTGGCTGCACAGAGGGCTGCACTGTCAGCCGGGCGCTGCAGGTCAGCTCATCTGCGAGGAGAGCGGGCATTGGTGAGTCCCCACAGCACATGCCTGTGGAGGGCAAGAGGCAGCTGCTTGCTTTGGCCCCCTACCCCCACCAGCTGCAACCCAGCAACCAGTGTGGCTGTGAGTGAGCATACCCCATTACATAGTGGGGGCTGAACCCAGGTGTGTGGGGTTCCAGGCTCTGTCCCTGTGCAGGGCAGGGGGATACAAATGTGTGTGAGGTCCCCATGCCCAGGGCTGGGGCTCTAATGGCAGCAGGCACCTTTCCTCTCTGCACACCAGTACAGATGCCAGCAGCAAGGTGGGATGGGAGGATGCCCTATCCTCCCCATAGGGCAGGACATCACAGCTGGATTATCCCCTTGGGGACAGCGATGCTTAAGCAGGTAGTGCCAGCACATGCAGCATCCAAGGAAGCAGCATGGGGACACAACCAAGCTGGATGCTCCAAGTGACGGGATTTCCAGCAGGGACCACTTTGCAACGGCAGTGTTGTCACCCACCCTACACCGTTATCAGTCACACCCTCACCTCCCTGAGCCCCAAACCGCTGCTACCTTCAAAGTCAGGCACACATCCTCCTTCACGATGAATTGCACAGGCACCATCCGCAGGGTTCAGGGAATGCTGCTTCTCCCTGAAACCCCCCCTGAACCCCTGCCAGCCCTGCTGCCTAGGTGGGCAGGAGAGTAGACTCTGTGTGGGACAGAGGTGTGGGAAGCATGCACAGGCACAAGTGTGTCAGAGCCATGGGAGGGAGGTCCATGCAAATTTTGCTGAGCTGCCGCCAGTGATGGTCTGGTGGGAGAGGCTGAGAAGCCCTGGCTCCCTGCTCATTTTCCCACCACCTCCCAAATCAGCAGAGATACATCAGTATTGGAGCAGGGTGCCCAGAAGCTCTGAAACCGGGGGACAGGGACAGCTGGACTCCAGGCCTGAATGCACCTGGTGCAGCCATGGAGCAAATGCATCTTTCCATGATTCAGGGAGACACATGCATGCTAGAGCTCAGCAGAATGGGGTGGGATAGAGCTGCAGGGCTCAGGGTGCTGGGGCCCAAAAACTGATGCACGCCAAGTTTCCCCTGAGAAATCTTGCCAGCACCTAGGGCACCAACAACTCCCTATCCCCATCTCTCTGTACCCCACTACCAGCACTCACAGCTGCATCCCTGGGAACAAGAATCCTGAGCCCAGGGTAAGGGGGTTAATCCACCCCCCTTGGGCCAAACCCTGAGCGAGAACCACCCCCGGGGGAGCTGCATGCCCACCACTTACCTTTGGCAGTGCTGAGCTTGCAGGTGTAGATTCCACTGTCATCTTCATGCACAGAGGTGAGCAGCAGCTTGCACTTGCGCCCATCAAAATGCATCTTGCATTTGAGCAGGGCAGGCTGGAGCAGCCGGCCCCGGGACAGCCAGTCTACGTCCATGTCTGGCGGGCCGGCCACCATGCACTCAAACACTGCCAGCTCCCCCGCCCCGACCACCAAGTCCTGCAGGGGAACCACGATGGCCAGGGACTGGCACTCGGGGCGAGCTGCCCAGGGAGCAGGGAGAGAGAGAAAGAAAGAGAGAGATGCATCTCAGCAACTGAAAAGCAACCATGAGAGGTAGCAGGGATGGATGGGAGTACATGCAGGGCAGTGGTTCATGCAGGGAGGGGGCCTGGTGCAGCGGGCAGGGAGTGCAGCAGGGAAGGGTGGGATGGGAGGCGAGATGTGGAAAGCAGAGCTGAGCCAGGGAGGGGGCTGGGGGTGAGGAGAGGTGTCCGTGCCAGGAACACACCACACAGCGCTTTACCAAACAGATTTTATTAGAGCTACAAAAAAAAAAGGGTCACGGCCTCGCAGCCCACCCCCCCGTCAAGCCCCCTCCATGGGCAGAAGAGACCCACAGCCAGGGGATGCTCCTGAGGGACCCAAGCCCTGGGGCAACAAGGGACATGTTTTGGTGGCCAAGCTGGGACCTGAGTGGCCACCGTGAAGCCAAAGGGGCCAATGCTCTCCCTCCCCCCTGCACCTCACTCGGGGTGTTCCCCTTTGGGTTCCTGGGGTCTCCTGTCTCCCGTGCTCCAAGGTGACTGTCACAGAGCTGCCACCACACAGCAGCCCCTTCCCTACAGCCCTGGCCGGCACGGCGGCAAGCCGTGGGCTCAGCTCCCTGCTCCCTTTCCCTGGGCAGCAAGAGAGAGGCAGCAGAACACGCAGACGGGGACAAACGGATGGAGCAAGAGACAAGACAGCATCGTATGGGCACCCTGGCCAGGCTGAGGGGGCTCCTGCTGCTCCCCTGCTGCTTCCCCCGCCCCGCCTCAGTTACGCCTGCCCCGGCCATCTGGCGAGCCCCTGCCCGCAGTCGAGGGCCCGCGCGTCCCCGCGGTGCATCCAGGACGAGGCGGCGGATGGAGAAGGAGGTAATAACACAAGGTGAGGTCCACTGCCTAAGAGGTGTCCAACTAAGAGCCCCGCAGCTGCGGCTCTGAGAGATGCACCCCCTTATCGTACTCCCCCTGCGTACAGACAAAAACCGCAGTCAGCAAGCAGAAGGGTTAGTGCAGCAGCGACGGGACCGGGACCGGCACGGACACACACGCCAGCGCCGGCACGAGGGGGGCAAGTGGGAAACAAGGCACGGAGCCTTGCTGAGCCCCCCAGGAGGGGCTGCGGTTAGGCCATCACCCCTGCAGCCCAGCTCCTGCCAGTCGTGGGACACTGGGACAGCCTCCGCTCCCACCCCCATGCCGCCGCGCTTTGCTGTAGGCTGGGAGCTTAATCCCGGCAGCGTACAAGCAGTGCAGCCAAGGCCGGGGTGGGATCGGCACAGCTCAGGGGGGCTCAGGCAGCCATCAGCAGGGAGGGCTGGGGAGAGCAGGGCACACACAGCAAAGGGCAAGAGGAGGGAGGCAGCATCACTCATCCCCACAGGCCTCTTCCCTGGCCTTGGGGATACCAGGAAGAGCCTGGCTATCAGTCCCATCTACCCCCTTACCCCCTCAAAACTGCACACTTACTTTGGGGTCCTAGGAGGACCACAGCAGGGCTAGGGAGCAATATCAAGGAAATGGGACTGGACAGTGAAGTCCCATGCATATGGGACATTGCTGGAAATGGGCAGGGCGGCACCCTTGCAAGTTGCCCTGTGCCTGGCACAGAGCTTGCAGGCAGCCTGGGGCAAGGAGGGAGCAAGCTGTAGGGCATGTTTCCTACAGAGCCCCCAAGGCCAAAAGCCATCCCTGGTCAGCCAGGGGCAGCACTTCACCCCGTAAGTGGGTGTCAGGGGGTGTGGGGTAAAGTTGGGCTCTGAGAAGCAGTTGGGTCTGGGTCAGATCAGTGGGGCTCTGGAACAGCAGGGCTGCACATCTGGATGAGACAGAAAGGCAGCCTGCCTTCTGCTGCAGGGCCAGCCTCTGCTGCAGGGCCTGCCCCAGGCACGCAGTTCCACTTTCCTGTTTCCTGTCTGGGCCACCACAGGGTGAGCTGGCTTGTCCCCTTCTTATGTCACACCACCAAGGGGGGTCTGCAGTGGCCCCTTCCCCACAGCTCATGCAGGGCACTAGAGCCAGGTGGCCCCTCACGTTCTTGGGTGACATACTCAGAGAGTTTTACCTCTGACTTCCAGTTTGGCCTCACACTGCTTGGTGCCATATTCGTTGACAGCCTTGCAGGTGTAGAAGCCGGTGTCAGTGTGCTCCGCTGCCAGGATGTGCAGCGTGAAGAGACCCCGCACTTCCTCTGCCTCCTCCACATGGTGCCGGCGGCCATACTTCACTGGCTGCCTATTTCTCAGCCTGCTCCAGACAGAAGCAGAACATCATGGTCATACCTGGCCCTGCACACCCAGCCTGGCTGTCCCCAAAAAAAGCCTTCTCCAACACTCCCTGCTGAGGATGAGAGCTCCATGGTAACCATCCCCAAATGGAGAGGTCACTGTGACTATCTGCTCCTTTTCTGCAAAGCTGACCCCAGAATGCAGCAGGACTCACCAGTAAATGATGGGCTTGGGCTCTCCACGGACACGAACGCTCATGCTAACATCCTGTCCCTCCAGCACCGACTGGTCCGACAAGGATACCTGGGGAGAGAGGGGTCAGAGAGCAGCAAGCACCATCTGCACACAGGACCATGCACCCCCACCACTGCACTCACGGCTATCTGTCCCCTATCACAACAGGAGTACCAGGGAAGCTGGTGGAGTGGAACCTGCCCAGGTGCTGGGAGGACCCCACATCAGATCAAGGGGTAGGAAGACTTGACCCAGCACCTCCTGGCACCAAGGACCACAGCACTGCAGTCACAGGGCACTGCACCCCTCTACCAAGTCCTGGGGGATTTGTTATCTCACCTCAAAGGTGGGTGAAGCCTTGAAGGTGGTCTCTGGGGAGCCGCGGGCAGCCCCATGCTCAGCTCTTGGCTGCAACTTCATGGTTGGTCGGTGCTGGGGAGTGCCAGACTCGGGGAACTCTTCCAGGGGGCTCAGGTACTCCTCGTCCGATGTAATGGGGCTGGACTGGCCGATGGTGGGGGGCAAGTTCCCATGCCGCTCCACAGCGGGTGCTAGGACAGAAGAGGTTGGATAAGGAGCTGGCAGCAACCAGAGCCAGGCAGGTGGGTTAGGGCACCCCTTTCCACTACCCTGCATTACAGGGGTGGACACCCACCCCGCAGCACATCCCGGCTCGGCAATGGCCGGCAGCGAAGGGGTGCGTGGCCGTGCCGGGGGAGGAGGTGAGCAGCACGCCGCGGGATGATAAGGGGACGCGATATTCCGCAAGGCGACAGCAGGGCTCAAGTGGCTCTTACGCAGCAGCCCGCGCTCCCATCCTTAAGCCGCCCGGATTCCCGGGATGGCTGTCCCTGCCTGGGCCGGCACGGCTGAAGGTGACATTGGCAGCTGCGCTCCCCCCTGACCCCCCCACCAACCCGCCGGTCCGCGCCATCGGGGGCCGAACTGGGGGACTCGCGGGATGCGGGATACAGGGGCTGGCGGGGGGAACGGGATGGGGAGAGGCGAGCGACACGGGGGACTGACAGAGCCCAGTCGCCACCGCGGGGGTGCCGACCCCCTCAACCCAGCTGCCGGAGCGCTCTCCCTGCCCTGTGCCGCGGGAGGTGGGCGGCCTGCCCGGTACTAGGCAAAGGCCGTGTCCCCAAGCTCCGTCATGCCCGCGGACAGCTTTCAGCGGAGAGCTGGGAGCCTGAGCCCGCCTTCCCCCTGTCCGCACCTCCCCCGAAGCACCCCGCACTCACCGGGGCCACGGCAGCCCCGCGAGCCGACCCGCACCACACTGCCGAACCTCCGTCGGTGCCTGCGGCACTGCCGCCGCTGGCCGCCACCGGCCCGCAGCGCCGCCGGCCCGCTGAGCCCGCCCCAGCGCCGGCCGGCCCCCGGGGCTGAGCCAGCAGCTCAGGGGAGGGCCAGCGGCGGGTTGGGGTCTGCCGGGGCCCATCCCGGCCCCTCACCGCTGTGCCCGGCCGTGGCTGCCCCTGGGTGTACAGCCCCGCCTAACTACGGAGCGGGGAGGTTTTGGGTGCTTCCAGCCCTCGGGGCAGCTCTGAGCCTCTGTCTGCCGCCCAAAGACACTCTTTTGGAATGGGGAGAGCTTTGGGGCTGCAGCGGGCTGGGTATCCCCATGGCCAGCAGAGTGGGGTCTGGTGGGGTTCTTCCCGACTAGCAGTTTGGTGGGCAGGCAGGGTATCCCCGCAGCTAATACTTTGTGCGGCGGGGTCTCCCCTCGGCTGGGATATACCCACAATTTGCGGGTTAGGGATCAGCCTGGGATATCCCCACGTTTCACATGCTGGACGTGGGAGTACCCGAATGGTTTTCAGGCTGAGGGCAGGGGTACCCCACATGGTGTGCAGGTTGTAGGGAAGGCTGGTGTACCCCCATGTCTAGCGGGACACGGGGCAGGTGTGGGGGCCGGACACTGTGCTCCTTGCTTTGCACCAGGGGATGCTCACAGCCTGACCTCGCTCCCCCCACAGTAGGATCCTTCCACGGCTGCCGGGAGCACGTCAGCTGCTTTGGTTCAGACAGAGCCTTGTAGGGTAAGGAAGCCGGTTTCTTCCCAGTGACAGCAGCGGCAGAGCTGGCAGCCAGCCTACCGCGGCGCCAGCCCTCGCTCCCTCCCTGTCCGCCCCCCTCCTTGCCTCCCTCCTTCCCTCCCGGCCTCCCTCCATCCACCGGCCGCGGCACTCACCGGGCCGCACGCTGAGGATGGCACTGCAGCAGGTGGCCCCCACCTCGTTGGTGGCGGTGACAGTGTACAGCCCGGCGTCGGCCACCCGGGCGCTACGTACCAGCAGCGTGTGGCGCTCGCCCTCCGCCTTGATGGGGCGCGTCGTGCTGCTCCGCAGAGGGACCCCGTCCTTCCTCCAGGACACTGCCGGCAGAGGCGAGGGTCACACGTGGGCAGGAGAGTCCGAGCTTTCCCGGGGTCTGCGCAGGATCCCGGGGAGGCCAGGCGCTTCTTTGCCTGGCCTGACGACCCATTTGCTGTGGGGAGCAGCCCCGGGATCCCACGGCCCTCTGACGGAAAGACCGTGGCTGGTCCCTATCTGCTTCCTGACATCCTCCTGCCCTCCAGTGGAGGCTGGAAGAGAGAACTAAAGCGGCTTGACTTCTGCCTGGCTTTGGCGACTGACACCGGCTCTGGATGCCCAGCTGCACATCTCCCCCCTCCTCCCGCCCCGCGCACGTCCTGGATACAGCGTGCCCGGAGGCCATCAGCCCCAAGCTTCTGGCCCCGGGAAACCACCTGAGCCGTCCCAACAGCAGCCCAGAGCATCAGAGAATCATAGAATGGTCTGGGTTGGAAGGCACCCTGATGAACATCTAATTCCAACACCTCCCCCGCCATGGGCAGGGACGGCACCCTCTAGACCAGGTTTCATCACCCGTCCCTGCCCATGCAGCACTCAGTAGCCCTTCTCCCACTTTCCCAACAGCCCAGCCCAGCCCAGCACTGGGGGACAGCAGACATCCTGTCCTCTGCACCCTGTCCTGGCAGGCAGTATCTAAGCACTTCACTCCTGTCTGAGGTGAGGAAGAGCAGAAGGGGTGCACCCAGGGCAGGCACATCACCTCCCCTGAGATATGCAGCTCAGTGCTGGATGTCCCACTCACCGTGCAGGTGGGACATGGACATGCAGAGAGCCCCTCTGCCATGCTCGTGCCCCTGACACCCAGCCCCAGGGTGGCTCACCTTCTGGCTGGGGGTTGGCTGTGACAATGCACTTGAGCAGCACCTCTGCCCCCACGACCACCGCCATGTCCTGGATGGGAATCTCAAAGATGGGGGCTTCCAGAGGGTCTTCACCCGCTGAGACATAGGAGTCATCTGAGGAGTCTGCACAGGGAGAGATGGGCCCCGTGGCTGTCAGCAGGGTGAAGTGAGTGGGTCCATGCTGGGCTGCATGCAGGCAGAACACAGGTCTCTCAACCCACTGCTCAACCACACCCTCGCTGGGGCATTAGCAGGTACTCAGGCCGTAGAGTGGAGAAAATGGCCACATCAGGATCCACCATGGCCCGGAGAAGGCAGCAGGGACAAGACAGGGACTATGGTGCAGGAAGCATACAATTTGTTGTATATCCCCATAGGACATAAGAGATTAGGTGACAGTGGGGTGTGGAAAAAGGAGGGTTGTATAGCCTGCTGTACCCTTCACCCTGAACTTCCCTCTGTCCTTCATGGGATGCTGGCTGCTGCACCCCAACACATCAGCAAGCACCTCCCAGTTGCCTCCCCTCCCATGGCCCCAGCACATGAACAAAAGTCCTGGGGCTGTGCCAGGAGCCTCAGACATGTGAGCCTGGCATTTCTCTGGCTAGAGCAGAGCCCAGAAGAAGCTCCCAGCTCAGGTATAGTCTGGTCTAACTGCTACGTGCTGGGATGGGCAAGATACCTCTCCCTCAGCCAAGCTATCTTCCCCTAGGGAAGCTTGGGCTCCATGCCCTGCCTGGACCACTGAACATGGCCCAAACAGGACAAATTGCAGTGGATGCCCTGTGCTCCAGACCAGGGCTCTACGCCACAAGTCAGCACGCTGTATCTTTCCTGTGCCAGGCAAGAGGTAAGAAGATAGCAAGTGTTGTAACCCCAAGGCGCAGCAAACTGGCAGCCAGGCTGGTCTGTCTTACGGCACTGCTTGGTGCCATCTACCCCAGCTTCTAGAGTCATGTACCTCCACTCCAGTCCTGGGCTCCACATGCCTCCCAGGGGCAGGCTGGAGGTCCCCCAACCCACCCAGGGACTGGCCAGGCCAGCTCTGTGCCTGCAGTCGGGCAGAAAGCCATGCCCCTACCTAGCTCTGGAGAGGTGGGTCTGGTTCGGCGTCCCTTCCCCTTGCTCCGTGTGCTCCTGCCTTCTTGAGCCATCCGTCCACTCTCTTTCTTCTCAGACACTTTCATCTGCTTTCTCTCCACATCTCTGCCCACAACATGCTGTCCTGCCCAGCTTCGTTCCAGACGAGCTTCCTGCTCCATCCCTGGCTTTGCCCAAGGCAGGAACCGCACTTCTGTGGGCATCTCTGGCCGCCGGTACAGTCCGTGGGGCACAGCCAGTCGGGCAGCCAGAGCTTCATTCACTGCCCCAGGGCCACGGGCAGAGCCTCCATCTGGGTACGGGCTGCCTTCGGCGGGACCCGCCTGTGAGAGGGCCACCCTTCCCTGCGGGCTGGCTTGTGCCAATGGCCACTGTTCCTTCTTCTTCACTTCCCCAATGCCTTCTTGCTGCAGACCCTTCCTGGCACCTGCATCCTCCACTAAGCTGGGTTGTCCAGCCGCCCCACTCCCCCCCACTGGGGCTCTCTTCCCACGCTGCCCCCCTGGCAGTGGCTCCCCATCAGGTCCCACCAACACCACGCTGGAAAGTGCCAGGTGCTGGATGACGTGTGTGCTCTCTGCTGGCGGGCAGGTCTTGGGTGGCAGTGCCTTGCGTCCGCCGGCGCCCTGAGAGGAAGAGGTGCGGGGGGCACGGGGTGCAGGGGGCTCACTGGCCGCTGGGGGTGAGGGTGACGGAGGCAACCCAGCTTTGCACAGCTCCTGGGAGCGCCGCAGCTGCTGCTTCGAGACTGTCCGCTTGATGCGGGTCAGCTCCTCCGCAAATTTGTGCTCGATGGCATAGACACGGTTGGCAAACTTGCCACGCTCGTCAAAGGATGCAGCTTTCTGCCGGAATGCCAAACGCCGGCACGCTGCCGTGCTGCCCGGCTCCCAGTGGCCGCCTTCCCGCAGATCCTCTCGCGAGCCACCTGGAGTGCTGGCTCGGCGCAAGCCAGTGCCAGGCTGGTCAAAGGAGCGTGTCTTGCGCAGCGGCAGGTTGCAGCGTGCAGGAAAGGGACTGTCCTGCTCCAGGCTCCTCTGCCGCTCCTCAAAGTACTGCAGCCTCTCAAAGATCCTGGAGCCAGCACGCAGCAGCTTGGGGGATGCCCGGACAGAGATGCGGCCAGAGGTGTCACTCATAGGCGTCTGTGGACGGGACTCTTGTGTGCTACCTTGTGAGTACCCAGAGGACTTGGGCTTCTTAATCTTCTCCTCGTACTCCTCAGGAACGATGTCCTGGTACTCTACTGGCACTGAGGACTTCTTGCGAGGGGTCACGGGTGTGAAGGAGGGGACACCAGGGCCACGGGCAGCAGGCGGGGACATGATGCCAGTGGGTGGCTGCAGGCCTGTGCCAGCACGAGGAGATGGTGAGCGAACGATAGGTGGCTTGGCAGTCAGTGGCAGGGCAGCAGGGGATCTTGGGGGCTCTGCACCAGGCTTTGGAGAGACAGGGCCTCTATGGAGGTCATCTCTCCGGTAGCCTCCCTGGGGGATGCTGCTGCAAGGGCAGAGACAGAGGAGCATGGCTTAGAGACCACCCTTGTACCCTCTTGGCTGCATCCCAGCTTCCAACCTGCACCACAGTGCCCAATGGGGCATAGCAAGGCAGCCGAACAGTTCAGGGCAGCCTTGTGACTGGGGAGACTCAAGGGATCCCAGAAAGGGCAACTAGTCACCCCAAGACCACTGGGAGCTGGCTGGGTTAGGTGAGAGTCGTGGGCTGCTGAGACCCCTTGCCCAGGGGTATTTATTATGATGCTGGGATACCCAGTGAGTCCCCTCCCCAGGGCCACCATGCAGACAGGACCATGGGCTGGGGGGTGCCCCAGTTTGCTGGGGTGTCCTGGTACACTGAGGCAGTGAAGCCTGCCCAGAGAGGGTCCCCAAGGCTGCAAGCCCTGCCCATGCACATGCTGTTCTGGGCACATCTTCCTATCGCACTGCCCCCAGAGGGGCTCAGCAAACGCAGAGTGGAAATCATAAGGTGGAGATGAGGTTCTGGTGGAAGGAGCAGCCTTAAACAAAAAAAAAAAAAAAAAAAAAAAAAAAAGAGCAAGATGGAGGTCAAAGGAGCAGGCCTGCATATATGGGAACCAAAGGTGGCAGGGAGGATGGGGGCTCTGAGCACATCAGCAAGATCTGAGGTGGCAGCATGCCCCTGAACCCTACTGGTACCCCTGTACCGTAGGCAGACACTTGCCAGTGTGTCTCCCAGGCTGCTGTGCACCTCCAGTTTCCCACACTGTGGGCTGCACAGAGCACCATGGTAGGGTGGAATGGCAAAATACCCTTGGCATAATCTGCAGGTGGGGTACTGCAGCTCAAACTGGGATACCCCCAGCCTCAACCTCGCCACAGCAGAAAGGGAGACGGCTCTACATCACCCCCAGGGTGTGTTGCTCCCACCTTCTCACCAAGAACAGGCTGCCTACTGCTCAGAGTCCCCATTCATCATCTGGGAAGATGAAGGCAAAGAAAGCCCAGGTGGAGGGAAGGAGATGGCTGCAGGGGTTGGAAGGAGTTGGCCCCAGCACGATGTCCCCTCCGTGTGCTTCCCCTAGCTACTTACACATGGAGTGAGAGCGCCCGTCCTCGGTACAGGCTGAAGGCGCTGCCATAGGGGTCGCTGGCCACCGAAAGGCTATCCTCTGACCCCCAGCTCGTGCCCACCAGATTAGCCCGTGATGCCCGCACCAGCGGCTCCACACCCAGGTGCCGGACCTCAGCGCCACGTGGGGCCGGCGTGTTAGCTTGCCTTGGGGTTCCCTGTGGCTGCGGCCAGGCAGCGGGATGGAGGTAGGGTCCCCGTGCAGAGAGGCTGGCATCCGTCTCCTTCTCCACCACGGTCTGCTGGCTGCCTGACCAGCTGGAGTGCTCCTCTGCCTGTGACAGGGCCAGCACCGAGGTTGGTGTTGTGTTCATGGAGGCATCCACAAGGGTGTCAGACCCACCTGAGAGAAGAGGGATGAGCCAAGACTGGATGCCTGTGTGGACAAGCTCAGCACCCTGCTTGGAGAGAGCTGAACCACCACAGGGTGTCCCAGCATGTCCTGAGCAGCATCCTGCTGCCTCAAGCCCTCTCCCCTCTGTATGGGTGGATCACAGCTTCCTCTTCATGGACACCCCCAAAGCCTGGCCAGCAGAGGCCTTGTGAGGAGCCATGGCCAGCAGCCAGTGTCAGTGCTCAGTGCCAGCCAGGTGTCCCCGCTCACCTGTGGGGGTGCTGAAGGCCGTCTCATCCTGGAGATCACTTCGCTGTGTCACCTGGGGGTCGCTGGATTCATCCTCACCTGTCTCCGAGTCTGGGGTGGGAGGGAAGAGTAGGGAGTGAGTGTACAGAGAGACAGCAGACCACACTGGTACTGCCTGTTGTAGACCCACTGGCTCCAGGAGCAGGAGAGCAGTGCCCAGGCAGCTCCAGGACAAGAGGCATTACTGTGACCTGCAGGGACAAGCAGCCAGTAGGGAAAGGCAGGACTGGGAGTGGGAAAGTCCAGGTAGGAACAGTGTTAGATGATGGGAGGAAAGGAGGCAGTGCCAGCGGTGGAAACGCAGCTGGCAGAGGTGGCATGGGGACAAAAAAGCAGAGCAAGGGGACAGTGGAAGTGACAGAACAGGGTGGCAGGCTGGGGCACAGGGTCCACTATGGGGGCAGGGATGGCATTGGGAAGGGGTCTTCATACCGTAGCTTTGTTTCCTGCAGGAGCGGAAAACTTCGCTTCCATAGGGGCAGCAAGAGAGAGAGAGACATCAACACCCGGTTATCGGCCCGGCCTGCGGAGACGCGGGGGGGCGACAGGGGGGCCCTCGTCCCCAGCACTTCCCCACCATGTCTCCACTCTGCACCATATTCAGTGCACACCACTCCAGTGCTGCACATAGACCTTCTCCTTGCACACACCATCCCACCTGTGCAGTGCACAGCACCATTCCCTCCCTGTGCCACAGCCACATTCTACCCAGCAGGACAGCCACCCCTTATCCCTGGAGCTGCTGGCCTCACCACTGCAGTATCCACACTTCTCTCTGTGCTCTGCAGAGCATCTCAGCCTGGGTCTGGACCTCCCAGTCTGTTCCCCAGCTGGGCACTCCTACGGGTGCTGGAGCATACGGACACGTGTCCATGTGCACACAGCCTCCTCCTGGCATATACAAGTCCATCCTCTGCCCCACCAGTGTGAGTGCTGTACAATACATCTGTGCTCCACAGCACAGCTGCAGTTGATAAAGCAAAAATTCTAAGGTCAGGGCATCACTAAGAGCTGCCCCCCACCGGGCAGGATGTGGCAAGGCCATTTCAGTATCACCCTAATGTCCCACTTCCAGGAAAGCTAGTGCCATGCTGCCAGGGAAGGACTGACTTTCCTCCTTGCCACTGCTCAAGCTCTCATAAGTTGCAACCCCTGCAGTGAGGAACATCTCGCCAGCTCCAACGATGCTCCTCTCCATTGCACTATTAAGGTGTGCAGGGGTGAACTGCTTCCCCCCATTCCAAGCCACCCTTCTGCAGCCCAGCACATGACCAGCTGCTCCTTGCACTGCTAGTGCATCAGATTTGCAATCCAGGCTACAATAGTCTGGCATCCTCTGAGCAAGCAGAGCTGCAGGGCCTGGAGCAAACCAGCTGCATGGGGGACACTGTGAGCTCCTGGCTGAGTGGGACTCTATTTTGTGGCTGGCAAGACGCAATCCAGCCCTGCCCAGCCTCTGCTCACTGCCCCTTGTAGCATGGTGGTGGACCCCATCCCAGCACACTTGGGATGGCGGGGGGAGTCGGGTCCTGGTAACTCAACGCACCATGCGTGAAGCGCCCGAAGCGCCGCGAGTGGCCGGTCTTCTGCAAAGGAAAAGAGAACAGAGCATTACCCATGGCATGGCAAGATGTACCTGCCATGCATCCACACCGCTGCCACACCATGGCTTATACACACACACACACACACACACACACACACACACACACCCCATCCCAGCACACGCAGCACCACTCACACCCACAGCTGTTCACATGCACTCTGGCACGACATACGTCGAACCACTCACGCCCTCCCACTGGCAGGGCACACCTGGCACTGCTCACATGCACCCTCACTGCACACCCACGGATACCCACAGGCACACGCCCCCGCACACGCAGAGATGGATGGGTGTAGGTGGGCACGTGTAGCGCATGCCCAGCCATGCACACTCACACACACCTGTGCGCACGCGCATACACACAGAGTCCCCTCGGTGATGGCACTATGTACCCCAGTGCTGTGTTGCAGCCCAAGCCCAAGGGTGACATTCCTGGGCATTCCAGATGCCCCAGAACTGCTGCCTGCAGCTGGCATAGCCTGCAGTGAAGTCTTTGTCTGGGCTGCTGCCCAAGTGTTCTGCAGCCCCTTTAAAGCCACCCAGCCAGCATTGGGGATTTGGCCAGCAAAACGTCTTCCAGGCACTGGCCCAGACTCCACCATGGCCACAGTCCCAGCACGGGGACAGCATCCTCCATCCCCTGTAGAGGCCATGCCAGTTGAGAGAGAGGCTGCCTGGCAGCACGGGACTGGCCTGTTGGTGCGGGGTTGGAGGCATAGGGGCTGTGCTCACCCAGGCCGTCTGGGCAGGCAGGTGGGACCCGAGCATGGGGTGGAAGCATCAGGAGCTCCCTGCCAACTTGGCTGCCCTCTGCACTGCAGCCCAGGGCTGGGCACTTGCGTGCCAGGGAAGGGACCAGCTGAGGGCAGCCTGTCTGCCAGACCCAGTGTGCACTGACGCCATATCCAAGGAAAGCAGAGGGATGGGGTGATTTCCAAGACAGGCAGGAATGGGAATGTGAAGTGCAGACAGGCAGGGTTGGGCTGCCAGGACTGAGCATCCTTCCCAGCCAGTCTGGGTGACAGGTCTCCCCAGGACACTGATGGCCCATGCCCTGTCTCTCCAGTGTGGAGCCCAGAGCTGGACACCCAACTGTCTTGAAGCCCTTCACTCCACCAGCCCTTCCTGCCCTGCCACCCCTAAAGCTCCCAAGCAAGTCACAGACAGCCAGACCCCAGGGACAGCCAGCCACCAGGAATGGACAGCCAAGCATGGCGAGCAGTTAGCTGCCCATGAAGGGCAGCAGCTCATTTCACAAGCCCCAAAGTTGCTGCCACTGCAGTGGCATAACCTGCATATGGGCAGCACTCAGGGGTTCCCAGCAAGCCCCCGCCTGCATGCAGTGCTGGCCAGAGGGCAACGGCTGCACGAGACACATTTGTATTCAGGCTGAGCCAGGCGTCACCTCCCCTTCTCGGCTGACTGTGCTGGTTCTGGCTGGCAGCCCGTCTTCCAGGCCAGGGAAAGATGAGTGATTAACTGCACCATCGGCGGATAATTCCCCCATTAAAAAATGAAAATGCAATTGAGTGCCATTATCGGGTAGTCTTGTGGCTTCCCCAGGGACAAGCGCCATAGGCTCCCCATCAAATATGGTGACTGCACCCAGTGGGCCTGGGCTGGGCTCCATTGTCCAGAGCCACAGAGGGGCTGAGCTCCCTCCCCTTCACCTCTCAACAGGTCCCTACAGGATCAAGGCACCCTGAGGGATCAGGGCACCTTGTAGGATCAGGGCACCCCGCAGACTGGACCTGCCTCAAGCACAGCACCCACCTGCAGCCCACTAGGGAGCAAGTGTTGGGTGATGCAGAGTCAGCCCCAGGCCAGGAGATGGAAAGGGGGCAGGAGCACCTTAGGGCTTGATGTGGGGTCAGAGTCTGCACAGAGGGGACAGACAGAGAGTGGGGGTAATCCTCCTGTGTGGGATTTCATTTGCATCTTGGAAAAAGGGGTGGAGGAGCCCCAGGAGCACACTCTGTGCCTACCCAGCCAGGAGTAGAGAGAAGAGTTGGATGGGATCCACACTCAGCTTCAACCCTGCACTACAAGTCAGATGGGTGAGACCTGGAGTTGTTTTCTTCCCCTGCACCAGGCAGGGATTCATCTGCCCAGGCTGGGGTCCTGCGCTGGCCCAGGCATGGGGCATCCCTCACCTTGGTCATGGTGCCAACGGGGAGTGAAACATCTCCTGGGACCATGGAGCTTGCCACCACCTAGCACGTGGAGGCCAGCACCACATGGCACTGCTGCCTATTGTGTGAAACAGGCAGACAGGAAGCAGGGATGGAATGAGGTGGGGAGGGAGTGAGTGACTTGCCTGGTGCACAGAGACAGCCACCGTGGCTGTTCTTACACCCCTCTTGTGCTCAGCCAGAAATGCAGGACCCTGCCCTGCCACACGGGCAAGCCCCTGGACTTGCTGTCCCCCAAATGCAGATGGGGCAGCCAGGCCGTGCATTCCACCCTGCCCCAGAGGGACCCTGAGCACTTTCTCTCTCTGGGGACCTGTGTCCCGTTGTGCATATTCCACCCCTGGGAAGGTGCTGCGCATGATAGCTGCTTCCCAGCCGCTTCCCAGTCTCTTCCCAGCCCCTTCCCAGTCCCTTCTGGGCCAGCAGGCAGAGTGACAGCGGGGAGGCAAAGCGCCCGTATTGGGTTTGTGTGCCCCCGGGAACTGGGGGCGTGGGGCTTCCTGGAAGTATGTTCCCCATCCTCCACCCCCCGCTGAGGCCAAGTGACGTCCTTGTTCCTTGCTCGGCAGCGGAGCGTGCGGCGGGCCCGCGAAGGAGCCTTGCCTGTGCCAGGCATGCTCCTGACGCGGAGGGGATGACGCATGCAAAGCCTTGTCTCCAGCTCCGTGACCACCGGCAGTGGGGCTGGAGGGAGCCATGGAGCAGCCTCCATTTGCTGCCCCGGATCCAGAGGGCAGAGAGGGAAGAGAGGGGCGTGGGGAAAGCCCTGGCGAGGGTCCCAGTACGGGTGTTGGCACACTGAGCCCCTGCCCTCTGCCCTTCCTGCCCGGGCTGGTGAGGCCAGGCAAGCAGCTGGCAGCTCTGCAAGCGGGGCTGAAGCTGGTGCTGTGCAAAGCCCTGGGGAGCCCCAGGGGGCAACGGAAGGGCTGGAGGGACACTCCCATCCTCATCCTTATTCGCATCCCCAATCCCATCTCAATCAGCATCCATTCCCATCCCCAGCCGCTCTCGGCACTGCCCCCTTTCCCCGGCACCCGCCGGCACGGCAGCCTGGGAGCCCTTACCTGGAAACGCTTCTTCACCCAGATCTTCTTCATGCTTCTGCAGAGCCCTGCTGGCCCGGTGACACGGACTCAGGCCCGGCAGGACGGCAGCCCGCTGCCGGCGGGGTCCCCGCTGTCAGCACGTCGCGGCAGCAAGCGATGCTCCGAGCATCCTTCACCACCGGCAGCCGGGAACGGTGGAGGGAGAGGAAGGGGCTCGCCAGGTTGGGCTCTCGGGAGGGCTGGAGCTGTGAGCATGAAGCATCACTGGAGTGCTCCTCCCTCCATCCTTCCCCCGCCTGCCTCCGCCTCCGCCTCCCCGCCAGCCCTGGCACACAGTGACAGCGGTGGGGGACAGGCAGGGCACAGGTGGTGGGGGGCGAGGGTCGCCGTCGTAGAGGGGAGGGAGAGGGCGTGTCTGATGCGGGTACATGGTCTGTCCACCTCTGGCTTTGTCTAAACGGCTGCCAGGGGTCCAAGCCCACTGCCAGGCAGTGCAGCTGTACCACTGTTCCCTCTCACCTGTCCATCCTGCCCCACTGCCCAGGACAGGGGTTGCACTTCTGTCTTAGGACAGAAGCTCCCCCTTACAGCCCCCACATGCAGAGCAACTGGGACAGAAACAACACAACACAGCAACGGTCTGTGTGCTGTCCCCAAAGCATTTCCAAACAGGGCAGCCCCAGTGCCACATCTGCCACAGCCCCGAACCCAGCAGCACATTTGAAGTGCGCCATTGCATTGCCCAGCTAAGATATAGGCTCACCATCACTCTGCCAGCCTCTGTTCAATCCCCCCACATCCTCCAGTCATCGGTAATGCAGAAAGATCTCCTTGTCAAGACACCACTGTGGGTCACAGCACAGCTGTACACAGACAGGAGCTAATATGGGCACAGTACTTCACATCAATTCCCCTGGCAAACCACACAGCCTCCAGTTCATGCTGGTGCCAAGGCAAACCTTGTACCCTGCCCCCCGGGTGCCTCAGGACCCACATGGGTTTGCAGGGCTGGACTGCTCAGCTCTGGCATAGCATCACTGTTTTGTGGATGATGGGGAGACAAGCTTGACCTGGGAAGGTGGGTTACTGTCCCTGTCCATGTGGCATGACACAAGACCTCCCTTTGTGCTGGGGGGAGGACACATGGCACAGCTCAGAGCAGGACTCTGTGCCCAGGACTGAGCTGTGATGGGGCTCCTGGGATGCGGACAGAAGCTGTGGGTGGGAGTCCCCAGTGATTCTGGTCAGGGACATTAAGACCTACAAGTGCTCCTGGGGTGCTAGCACAACCCAGGCACACCTTCCCCAGCTGACCATCCCGAGCCCTGCTGGCCTGTCACAGTTTTCTGGGTGATGCTACAAATAAGCCAGAGGGACAGTCCCAGCCCCACAGCCTCAGTAGGTCCTGTCTTGCATGCCATGCCCCCCACAGCTCTTGGTGCCCCATAGATCTTGATACCTTGTCTCATCAACTCACCAAGCCCTGCAGCATTCATCAGCCCCCTTTCCATGCCCTTGGAGAGGCTGACAAGGTCCAGGCCTCACCATCTGTTTGAGCCGCCCCTTCCCACTGCAGAGCATCCATGGGTACGCTGCTGGAGGCCTCCCCACCCAGCGCTTCTCCCCATGCTGCTCACCTGTCCCCTGGGGAGGCAGCTGCTCCACAAGGAGCTGCTCACAGGCATCACACTCCCCATGATGCTTGGCAGCTCTGGCAGCTTTTCTCCGCTTCCCCTCCCAGCTCATGACTCCAAACGTGAGGCTTTTCATGGCTCCATAATAACTTGCAAATTACCCAGTACTAAAGGAGCTGTTTATACAACATTTCTGTCAGTCCCACAATTTGAGTGATGCTGCGGGGTTTCCGTGGAGACCCTGCACGTCAGACAAGTCCTACAAATGCTACAGCTGGCATTAAGGGAATCTCCTGTCAGAGACAGAGGTCTCTGCTGCCACCCCCAGCCCTGGGTGGGGACAGAAATGGGTACCCTTGAGCCAGACCTAGGTAAGGAAGTGAACTGTGGGGGTCATGTATGTCAGGGTACCTGCACCCAGGGCTTCCCTGCCAAGTAGACTCACCCTGTATGTGCCTGCCTGTGGTCCTGCTGCAGACACACAGCCTGTGCCTTCTTTTCACACTCAAGTGGGATTAATAGACTCATCAGGGATGCTGGGAAGAAGCACCAAGGCTTGGACTTGTCACACAGTGATGCCACAGTGAGGGTGCTGTCACTAAAGCACCCACAAGGACAGCCCCAGGGCCGGCCCCAGGGAGGACCACCTTTGTCCAGCCAAAACACTTGTATATCCTCCAACTATCCTACATCTGCTGCCCACTGGTCACAGCTGCTGGTTGGCTGGGCACACAGCTTTTCCCAGCAACTGTGACTCTGTAGCCATCCTAGGGAAAAGCTTCAGGAGTGACTCTGGGCTGTCTCAGAGATGCTGAACCCGTGGGAATAGCTGGGTCACCTCCAAGAGGCTGTGCCTGTTGTAGGCACCAAAAGTCCTTTTCAGTGGCAGCAGCACTTGCAAATTCCCCCTTCAGAACAAAGCCAAAGTCACTGTAGAAGGTGTCCTATGGATGGTGATGGACACCTGCAACTAGGGCTGCCCTTCTGCCCTGCGGCAGACCAGGGGCAACCCTGACAACGTCCTGCTCCTCTGCAGGTTAGGGACCTAGGACAGAGAATGGCAGCCAGTGCACCTGTGGCATGGACAAGAAGCAGACCTGGAGCAGGTGGCCCCATGGCCACTGAGTTCCAGCTTTGCCTGCTGGACACACCTCAGCCCCGAGCAAAGCAGACAGCAAACACTTGCTCAAAAGGCAGCATTAATTCCACTGTTCCAAAAACTACATTCTCCACACCTTGCTGGGCCTCCTGACTGCTCTGCACAGATCCTGGCCCAGTACCACTCTGGCCTGGCACCAGCCCCCTGCCCCTAGTCCCAGCCAGCAGCCCCCTTGTCTCAGTGCCTGAATAATTGGTGGCAGTGTGTACATGCAGCATCTTGAGTAGGAGGAGGTCTGGGCATGAATCTTTCATGCGTTTGCACCTCCTGGAGCTGCTGGGGACGGTCGGCAGGAGGTGGGGATGTGCTGGGAGCCTGGGTAGGTGGGGACCTTCCATAGCTCTGTCCCCAGGGAAAATAAATACAGCAGCGGAATGTCCCTTGTCACAGAGCAGGGCCGCACCACAGTGTCCTTCTGACTGCTTCCTGTGGAGGGGCAGTGCTGTGCTGTCCCCACCTCTCCCAAGGGCTGGGACACCCCAATGCCCTCTCCAGCTTCGCCTCCCTTGCTGCCACAAGAAGGATGCCTGAGCACACAGTACTCACTGCAGGCAGAGAACACAGGGATGCAAAACAGCAATGTGACCTTGGCTCTGGGCATCTGGGCATGGAGCAGGATGGCACGAGGCATTACATCCCTGCCCTGCCAACCTCTGGCATACCCCCCAGCTGGGAGTAAGGGGCTGCATGCTGTGGGGGAAAGCAGGCAAGAGTGCAGGCAGCAGGGTGGAAACAACCAGCCCCTTCCCAGTGCTACCATGCCATGGCACAGCAACCTGGTGTCAGGAGGCAGGAAGGGCAATGGGAGTGATGGGCAGCCCTGGAAGGAGGAAGAGACTGTCGTCCCCTCATGCAGTCCTTAATATTGGTGCTATATTTACCCAAGTGCAGGCCTGGGTTTCAGCCTCTTGCCTGTAACACAAGCCCTGCAGCCTGCCAGAATCCGAGGGGATGGCACATTCCTCAGCAAAAATAACCCTCCAGCAGCAGGCGAGAGGGCAGGGGTGGAGGTGACTGACTGGACAGCTGCACTCACCACCCCGCTCACTGGGAGCAGACATCTTGCTCTGACAGACCCTGGGATGGGAATCTGACACACATGGCCACCACACCAGCCCCCTGCCCAGGTGGATGGGGGCAGAGGTGGGAGCCACTCTGGGGCAGCTGGCATTAAGCATGGGCATGGTGCTGCAAATTATGAGACTAAAATTAGTCACTGAGATAAATGGCTGGAGATGCTGAGCCACCAGGGACACTGTCAGCACAGCCATCCCCAGTGGGCTCCATTGTCAGTGCTATGCACCATCAGCTGAAAAATTATGCCAACATTGCCCCACTGTAACTCCTCACACAGGAAACATTCGTGCAGGGCCATCACACAGAGGAAGTTTCTGCCCCCTTTCCTGCCCCCAAATCCAGGCAGGGCAGGCTGTTTCCTGGGCAGAGGAAAGGCTCCAAGACAGTTTGATTGCTGAGTACAGGTGGAGGCGAATGGAGCAAGACTCTGCACTGGGAGCCCAAGATGGTCACATCCAACCTTGAAATGAGAGGCAGCCTGGGTGGGGAGGATCAGGCAGTGCTGGCACAGTGAATGAGGGCTGGACTCTGAAAGGCGATTAGCTCAGGTTCTTAAGAGGTGATTTAATCCAGTTTACAGGAAAAAATTCAGGAGATGCAGCTGAGAGGTGATAAAGGCTTTAGAAAGTCTAGGAGCAATAGAGCTATGGTAGGAGCCAGGGCTGGCTGGAAGGATTTGGAGGTTCCCTGGGTAGATCTGGGAAGCCCCTGGACCAGCCTGGTGCTGGTGTGAGAGGGTCAATGCACTCCACCTGCACCTATGGAGCTGGGGCATTAGGGAGAACCTGCAGCAGGAGAGAGGAAGCGCAGTGGGGCATAGGAGGGACAGCATGGGACAGTGGGGGTGTTCCTGGTAGCCCCTGCACTTGGCTGCCTGGCCAGCCCCACACACGCTCTCCCCACTCCCCACAGTGGGTACTGACGCATGCAGGGAACCTGTGAGAAGAGCAGGAGAAAATCATTAGTGGGGTGGAGCGACAGATTCAGGGCAAGAGATTAGAGGAGCTAAATCGGGCTTGTGTGAGCAAGGGGGGACTGCTGAGCTGGTGCAGGAGGAGCTTCCCAGGCTGAGTACAGAGATGGGCAGCATGGAGCCCCCCCCTGGCCACCAGAAGGGAACTGAGCCACCTTGGAGAGACCCAGCACTGGCCCCACAGAGGTCTTCAGCCTGGCAGTGCACCAGGGAGAAAAGGGGATCTGTGCCCACCAGAGACAACTACCCATCAGAGGCAGATGGAGCAAGGACACCACAACTCCTCCAGACACAGAGGACCAGGACCCCAAGTCCAGAGAAAGAGCTGATTTTGCCAGTGGAGCAGGGGCATTCCAATATCTCCATACACAGGGGCCTGGGGTCCCAACTCCTGAGAAAGACTTTATCATGCCTGGGGACCCTGCACACATCCCTCTTGCCCTATAAGTGGCCTAGCTCACAGAGTGCCCCAGGGAACAAGGATGGGGTGTCCCTTCCCAATACAAGGATGGCAGAGCTATGAGTGGAACTTCCGTGATCCCTGGAGACCTGTCCGGTGGCAGGATGTGGTACCCTCTTGGCACTGCCACAGCACACCACAAGGATAGCAATGTGCTGCCAGTCACAAAGCCACACCAGGGGCTGCCCTGCCTCAGAGTGCTGCACAGCTCCAGAGGTGTCTCTGGCCCAGGGATGCCTTTATGTGTGGCTGTTTGCTCAATGGTGATGCATCCATGGCTAAGAGCCTGATGGGAGGAGTGCCCAAGGCAGGGTGACATTCACACTGCAGGTTAGGCAATCCTGGCTGCTCCGTCCCTCCCTCAGCTGCCCCAGAAAGGCGGTGGTGAGGGCTGGCAGCTGGGAATTGGGAGCAGGGAAGAGTGCGTCAGCACAACGGGAACAAGCACCTGGGGAAATCAGACTGTCCTGTGCTGCTGGGCAGCAGCAGTGGGGCCCAGACTGCTGTGGCCATGGAGAGGTGCAGCTGCACACTGGAGCATGGAAACAGGGTGACCCCCCTGCTGTCCACCTCAGGACAGGCTGCCCCTCCCCCGGGGCAGTGCATGTCTCCCATTCTGCACACACTTCACCCCACATCCAACTGCACCGTGCCGCAGTCCCTAAAGGTGCGATGCACAGTGACTCCACACAGACTCACTGCAGGGCAGAACCCCCTGCTGCACATGTCTCTGCTCCTCCTGCTACCCCACCAGGCTCCTGACCTGCACATAAACCTTCCTCCATCCTCCAAACACCACTTCTTCAGACTCCGGCCTCAGTGCTCCCCTTCAGCATTGTGAAGGCTCCTTCTGACCTGCCACAGTCATCCAGTCCCCAGCTCAATGTGCAGCATCTCTCATGCACCTCCTGTGCTGCAGAGTCCGAGGTGCAGCTCCTTCCCTGGAGCCTCAGTGTTGCTTTCCTCACTCCCCATCCTCACTGTCCCCATGCAGACAGCACATCTCACATCTCAGAGCAGTGCCACCTGCCTCCATGGTCCCCAGCATGTGGCCTTCAATGTCCTAGGGAGGTGGCATCCATCCTCCATGTGGAAGAATTTGTTCACCAAAAGGGTTGTCAAGTACTGGAAGAGAATGGCCAGGGAAGTGGTGGAGTCACCATCCTTGGAGGCATTCTGAAAACACATAAATGTGGCACGCAGGGACATGGTTTAACGGCAAACTTGACAGTGCTGGGTTAAGGGTTGGACTTAAGATCTTAGAGGCCTTTTCCAACATAAATAATTCTATGATTCTATGATTCATTATTCCATGACGATGGGGCAGAGGGGACTGAGCCCCGAACCTGCAGGATGAAGCCCACCCATGCAAGGGCAGCAGTCTCCATGCACTCCCTCTCTGACTAACCACACCCAGGGGTGATGATGATGAGCAGAGGGGCTACCACAAGGATGAGAAAATGCTTGTTAATTTGCCTTGGCTAATTGAACACCAGGTCTTGTCCACTGCAGGACACAGGCTCCACCTACTTGTCAGCTCCACCTCTCATATGTTAGACTCCTCCTCCTATCTCCATTGGCGTTCTAGTTCACCCAGTGCATTTCCAGTGCCTGGTAAAGCTGTTATGGTGATCCTACGGGAGTTCTGCCCGTGGACAGTTGGTGGGGGGTACTGAGGACCATGTTGGCGGCTGTGGTGGATGGCACCACCAGTACCATGTGCCCAATCTCTCTCCCCATCTCTCTGTCTCTCTCTCTTCTCTCTCTCTCCTCCTGCCCCGAGCAGGCTTGGCATCACATGCTCGCAACACCTCTGTGCCCAGTCTTGGCACCCAGCCTGGCCTGGCAGCGGGTACGGCAGCCACATGCTCGCTCCAGGCTGGAGAGCCACCCCAGTGCTGCCGGCACCAGGCGCCCCAGCCTGCAGCAGGGTGGGCACAGCAAAGCTCAGCAGCCCTGTCAGGCCCCAGGGCACGCACTGCAGCAAGAGCCTGCGAAGCACTGCTGCCACCCTCGGCAAACGCGTGCCAAGGGCTGTGCCAGCACAGCCGTGCTGGTGGCCACGTCACCCTTACCTTCCATGTCAATGATGGCCAGCACAGCACTGGTCATGGCCTCTCCCTGCTCATTTTCAGCGACGCATGTGTACACACCGGCATCCTCCTTCTTGCTGTCCCGGATCCAGAGGGTGCCGTACTCATCCCCACCCTGGGCCAGCTGCTCCTCGTTTCGGTACCAGCGGAGGCTGGGCCGGGGGTTGCCCACCACCACCACTCGCAGCCGGATGTCACAGCCGGTGCCGATCGCTGCATTCTTCAGTTTCCTCACAAAACACGGTGCTGCCAGGCGAGCTGAGCCCTCCTGGGCCGGCCCCGGTTCTGCTGTGACCTTGGCACGCTTCGGAGGGATGCCAGGGCTCGGCGGGGCTGCCCGAGGTTCCCCACCAGCCCTACTCGTGCCGCTGCGTCCCTGTGCTCGGTGCATAGTCTGCAGCTCCCCCCCACCACCCGCGACCCCTGTCACCCCAAACCAGCACGTTGTGCCCTTCTTCTCCCCCTGCCTGCACTCTGGGGGTGCTGGGTGCCTGACTGGGTCGCTGGGGCAGTGGCGACCCCCAGTCCAAATGCAACCCCAAAGGTCGCAGCACTGTGGGCAAGCAAGGGGCTATATTTAGGCTGAGACTCGGGTTCCTGCTCGCCCAGCCGCCACTCACCGAGCGCCCGGTGCAGAGCGGCACTCACACCCCGTGCTCTGCTGCACCCCCAAGCCCGCCCAGCGCCTCGGCACCTGCTCCTCGCCGGCCTGGGTGGGAGTCCCGCGGGTGCTGCCCGCTCGCTGAGCCGTCCCCGCGCTGGGGCCGTGGCGTCCCCCCCCTCACCCGTCCCGTCCAGCGCAGCCCCCGGCGAGCTGCGCTCCCTCTGCCCCCTCTCCTGAAGTGGCAGCTGCCTCTGATATGTCACATTCCTTGGCTGGGCTCCCCCTCTTTGCGCCTGCTGCCCCGTCCCTGCAGCCCAGCTCCACTTGCAAAGATAGAAAAGGGCCAGCACCTTTCCATATTAGCTGAGAGGTTCGGGGGGGACCCAGCCTTCCTCCCCCGCTTCCCCTTTTCCCGCAGTGTCATTGGATCAGGTCAGAGAGAGAGACCCTGACGGCATGTAGAGGGAAAGAACACTGTCATGCTTCCTGCAATGCAGGAGCCCGGGCAGGAGCCAGCCCTTCAGGGCCCCTTCGTTCCGTTCCCAGCAGACAGCAGAGGTGGGGATCCCAGCATCCCTGATCACCGCAAATCTTCCCTACCTATTCCCTTCCATTTCTGTCACTGGGCCCCTGCCTCTGCCCTGGGCAGTGCAGCTGCTGGCCAGCCCTGCTGGAGCTGTTCAGCTTTGGGGCACCCCGTGGGAGCTACCTACCTCACGCTGGGCTCCAGGCAGCGAGCAGTCAGGGACACCCGGTGCCAAATGCTGCCTGGCCATCCCTGGGCAAGGCAGGGTTTCCCCATCTCCTGGAGCCATGACAACGTCTAGGCACCTGGCCCCAGCCGCCCTCGCCAGGGGCTGTAAATCTGTGTGAGCAGGACGCCAGCGACACGACACGGTGCTTCCCAGCTGCAGGCCAGCCCCGACGGCTTTGGCACAGCCCACTGCCACCAGCCTAAGGGTGCCAGCATCAGTGGAGCATCACTAGCAAGGAGAAAATCCCAGGATTTCCCAGCTTGGATGGCTGGGGCACAATTGAGTGGGATGCCTTGCTAGACCCAAGCTGTGGCTGAACCAGCCCCAAAAGAGGCCTGGGGGCCTCTTCCCTGCCCTGCAGGCAAAGGAATGCTTTGTTCTCAACCAGCCCCCAAGGGCTGAACTCTGGCACAGCCAGTCTGAGCAGGCAGGGAGGGGTTGTCATCCCAACCTGGGGACTGTCCTCGATGTCACAGGGCCACCTGCTGGAGCTATCCCTTGAGGTCCAACACCTCCCAGCAGGAATCTGCCAAGCTGGCATCTCCATCAGGGATGTCCCCAGCCCATTCCCCACTGCTGGCAGTAGCACATGCCTTTCCCTAAAACATCACCCCCTGCCAAACCCAACTCTGGGTTCCTCTGCAGCATCCCCCATTGCTGGGATGAAGGAGCTGAAGCCAAGATGCCCACAGCCTGATCACAGGGAGAGGGGCATGTGTGTTGGAAGGAAGAGAGCATATGGTCTTAGCAGGTTGAGGCCAGAGGTCAAGCTTGGGATGCAAGCATAGGGTGGAGTGTCTGATACTCACAGGGTTCAGGGAGGAAGTCGTTTTGGGCTGAGGATGGCTTTGCTTGCAGGTTGGTGACACTTGGAGGGGCTTGGAAAAGTCCTTGGTAGATGTGGATTTGGGTAGGCCCCACATGGGAGTAAAAAGGAAGTGTTTGTGGAGCTGAGAGCCACCAGGATATGGTATGTGACCCTGGGTGTATGTGGGAGGTACAGGACCATCACCCAGAACCCCTTTGAACCTGCTCAGCACTTAGCTGTCACTGTTCTCTGTCCCAGCAGGACTTTCCCACCCAGTGCAATTGGGAAACCCACCACCTCAGGCAGCAAAATGCTCAAGAACCTTCAGTGTGAAAGACAAACCCCTTTTGGGGGCCCCAGCAGCCTAGGGAGGAGACAGCCCAAAGAGTTGCTGGCCCATTCATCCACCTGGCCCTTGTGATGTCTCCCCGAGGTGCTGCCTCCAATCCCCTCTCTGCCCCAGAGATGCACTGAGACGACAGGGTGATGCTCCGCTGTTTATTTCAGCCACCTGAAGAGTCTCATACACGTGGTGGGGTGGGGGTGCATTGGGGCAAGGATTGGGGATGCCTGCCCTGGCCCCCCGGGCCTCTCTCCGGCTCCTCTCATTCTCTCCCCCCTCTCTCCCATTCACTCACTCCTCCTCTCTCCTGTATCCACCTACAGGTACCCTCTCGGCTGATGAGCCTGGCCCCATACAGCGTCCTGCTGCTGGGGGTCCCTGCCACGGGGAGGGGCGGGCACTGCCCTCCTCTGTCCCACGGGGCTGCCTCTGGGGCCGGGGGGGCAGCGAAGGGCCCGAGCCCCCCTGGGCTGGGGGGGACACGCAGGCTGGGGGCCCCCTCGCTCTGAGCTGGGCAGAGAATAGGGGGCTCAGTCCAGACCATGCCTAGCTTCTCCCCATCCCTAGCATCGCCGTCATGTACTTGGAGAAGTGCCAGCTCCAGGGGGGGTCAGCGGTGCTGGGGGAGGGGGATGGGTCCCCACTCATGTGGGATGAACCCCAAGCCTGTGCCCAGTGTGGGAAGAGGCCTGTGGGGGGATCCAGAACCCGCTGCTGGGACCGTCCGGCTCTCCATGGAGCTGGTCCAGGCCACCACCTGCTCCCCCCTGGCCCATCCCACCTGTCCCGTCCCTCCCTCCTGCCACCCCCCCGGCCCTGGCCTGATCCTGAACGCTGGCGTTGCCGCTGCGAAGCTGCAAAAGCAGAGCGAGCCTTTGGAAGCCGGAAGAGAGAGCCTAGGGGGTGTGGGGGGCCCAGAGGCAGCTGCATGGGGGAGACTCCTCAGGCAGTGCGGGGGGAGCGCCGAGAGGCAAGGTGGGGAGCAGGAGGGGGGCATGGCGGAGGGACGGAGGCAGGGACAGAAGGTGCCTGTGGGCTGCTGGAGCAGCCTCCTCTACAGCACTTCATGCTGCTGCTGAGTCGCCTCACTCACCACCTGCGGGAGAGAGGGGCCGTGAGACACCATGCCGTGCCACACCAGAGCCCCGAGTGTGGGGACAGGTGCTGTCCTCGGTCCCCTGCCTCCCAACCACCCTCCAGTGCCAGCCTGCACTCACCTCCCCATCACGGGTTTCGATGGTTTTGATCATCACGGTCTTTTTGGTGTGCACCTCGGAGCCCCGCTGCTCTGGGCTGGTCTCTGTGGGAGGAGGACACGGGATGGGATCACAGGGACATGTGGTATGGAGACACAGCCATGGGGCTGGGGTCACTGAGGAGCTTCAGCAGCCTTGGTTTAACCCCTTCCCCCATCCTCAGCTCACAGCAACACCCAAACAAGTGCCCCAATACCTGGAGCTCTGTGGCACCTGTGTGCCCCCAATCCGCCAACCTGGCTATAACCCCCCAGGAGGGACATTTGCCCCAAAAGTGGGAAACCCAGGGGACTTGTCCCAGTCACCCTCCTCATGGAGTGAGACTCACCTCGGAAATTGAGTGCAGAGGCGAAGGTCTGGTGCATGGGGATGCTGATCCTGTGGGAACAGAGAGGGGAAAGCTTGACACTAGCCAGCCCTAGCCCTCAGGTGTGTCCTTACAAAGTTGGACCACCAAAAAACTGCTGGCCCTGCTGGTTCCCCCACCTTTTCCTGCCCCCCTTCCACTCACCGGTTCTCCTCGCCCTCCAGCAGCTTGCGATATGTGGCGATCTCCACATCCAGGGCCATCTTGACATTGAGCAGGTCCTGGTACTCACGCAGGTGCCGAGCCATCTCATCCTTCAGGTGCCGGATCTCCTCCTCCAGGCGGGCAATGGTGTCCTGGTACCCACCAGCCTCCCCTGCAAAGCGCTCCTCCATCTCCCGCATCTGGCGCATCAGCGAGTCGTTCTGGAGAGACAGGGGTGCTCAGTGAGGGGGAAAACCCAGAGGAGCCAAGGATCACCTAGGGTGGGAACTGGGGATGCCAGTGCATCCTGGGGAGGGTCGTGGTCAGCCCTGGGCTGGGTTCAGCTGATGTGGCATCATGATGAGCCACTGTAACCCTCTGCCTGCCCAGTGCTAGGCAGCAGGGTCTTACGGGGGCAAGCTGGGCATGTATTGGGCAACCTCAGCATCCTGGTGACTAGGTCCCGCAGCAAAGCCATCCTACCCTAGCAAGAGGGCACAGAGAGCTGTAGAAGCACTGGATGGCTCCCTGGGGGTGGCACTGGTGGCTGCTGGTTGCCTCCTGTGACCATGACTGTGCCAGAATGGGACTGTTGTGCTCTGTTTGTTTACAACCACCTCGCCAGATTGCAACCAGATACCCTAAGCCCTGTGCCCGCCTGCCTGGAGCCTCCCAGGCTGGGTCACATTTTACAATCTGCACTTTGATTTTAGGACTCTGCCAAAACACTTTTCAGGAGTCCAAGCCACTGCTGGGGGAGGTGCAGCCCACATATGGGGTACAAGGCCTCCTGCAGCAGCAACTCAGAGAGCTGGGAAGAGCCCCCCACCCCTGAGATGTCCCAGAGGTTTCTGAGAAGCCTTGGAGCAGCAGGTCCCTGCAGGAAAGCTGGGGATCTTCTCAATGCTGCCGTTAGCTCACCGTGCCCTTGAGGGCATCAATCTCGCAGGTGTAGGACTGGATCTGGTGCCGGTACTCCAGCATTTCCTGTTTGGCCTGCCTTAGTGCATCGTTGTTCTTGTTGGCTGCCTGTGTCAGGTCAGACACCTGGGGAGAGACCGTGGTCAGTGGTCATGGCCACTGAGATGGCACCCGCTGCCAGGGCCAGCCCAGAGCCCATTGCCTCCCACACCTTGGACTTGTACCACTCCTCGGCCTCGGCGATGTTCTTGGCTGCAATGCTCTCGTACTGAGCACGGATGTCCCGCAGCGCAGCTGTCAGATCAGGCTTGGAGATGTCCATCTCCACCTGGATGTGCTGCTCCTGCAACTGTGCCTGCAGCTCCCGGATTTCCTGCATGGACAAGGTGACATCTCAGGGCACCCACTCCATTTTTTCTGCCCCTGAGTGCCATTTGAAAAGGGTGCCAGTTCCAACCTACCTCCTCATGCACCTTCTTGAGGAAGGCGATCTCTTCCTGCAGGGACTCGATACGTCTTTCCAGGTCAATGCGTGCTAGTGTGGCTGCATCCACATCCTGGGAGGAACACAGAGGGACAGAATGAGGGATAGTGGGGGGTTGCAGGGAGAATATGAGGGCTGGAAGGTGCAAAGCTGTGTCCGTGACCATGTCCTGGTGCTGGGGCCAGACTGCTAGGGGGAGATGGGGGTGGGAAGGAGGGTAGAGTTCCCATGCCACACTAAGGGGATGGGTACTCACAGCTCTGAATGCAGCGAGGTTGTTCTCAGCCTCCTCCTTCAGCTGGATCTCCTCTTGCAGCCTGTAGGCAGAGAAGAGAGGCTAGGGAGGGTCCAGAGGAAGCTCTGTCCCTCTGTGGTGACGTCCCCCCAAGCTGTCCTTAAGCCCAGTGTGGCCTGGTAGGAAGAAAACAGATTGTCCTGTGTTCCCAGCAGGCAGCAGAGGACTGGCGGGGGGCCAGGGGTTCTTCCTCCCATTCCCTATTATAGTCAACGCCGGAGAGATCACAAAGACATGAGGTCAGCTCAGTGCCACGCGCACTGCCCCAGCCCTTATAGGGCAGAGTGACCAGCAGCTGGGGGGACAGGGTGCAGGATCTGACACAGGGGGTCCAAGAGATGGCCACCAGCTGAGCTATTGCAGGGAGAGCAGGAACACAGATACGTTTCAGCAATGCTGTGGGGTGGGATGGGATTGGATGGGATGGGATGTGAAGTGGGGACTGCTTTGAGGGAGGCTCAGGTTAGGGCTGAAGATCCAAGCTCCAGGCTTGTGTCAAGGAAGGGGACAGCACCACAGGATGCATGTCAGTGGAAAGGCAGTGGGGAGGAGATGGAGGTGCCCAGGTGGTGCTGGCATATGGGGTGGCAGAAACCCAACACCTGTTTGTTCTGGGCCCTGCTCCTCCCCTGTCACCGAGAGTTCCTGCATGCCACCACCCCCAGCTCCCCAGCATCAGGGAGGACCCCCACGCTGGCCGTCTGTGGTGGTGGCTGGGGTTACACAAGGAGGCAGCAGGCTGTGTCACCCCAAGGGAATGATGTCCCCAGGGCACAGGGTCCATGAGGGAAGGTGCAGACCATCATCAGAACATACAGCTCCCCTTTAGTATCTGTCCCTACTTCCAGGTTCTCCACGCTCATCAGTCCCTGGGGGTTCCCTCAGCCTGGCCACCCTTGTGGATAATCCCCACTCTCTTCCCCAGCACCAACCAGGTCCACAGCATCTCTGGAGTGTCCCACCACTCACAGGGCATCATGGACACTCATGGCAGGCCTGGAGCATCTCTGGCCTGTGTAAGTGCAGCCGCTTCCTCCCCTCTCCCCTTCATGTCTGGAGCTGATGGAGCATGCTCCCCTGGGTTATCTGTCCCATTGCTTCTGCTTGTCTGACTGCATCTGTCTGTCCATCTATCCCACAGAGCTCAGCTCACCCATGGGCCCAGCAGCCCTCCCCATTGTAAGCAGAGATGTGGACCCCAGGTTGAGGTGCACTTTGATCTCCCAGCTCTGGGGATCCTGTGGTGTTACAGCCCACCTTCAGCCTCACTGCAAGGGAAAAGCATAGAGGACACACCTGCTATGGGAACCACTGTACCCTCTGTGCCCTGCCTGGGCAACCAGAAAGTGGTTAAGGGGTACAGAGTACTGTGGTCATGATGGGCTCTGAGCACGAGGCACGAGGATAGCAGTAAGCACCTGAGGGGCCGCCAGGGCGAGCTCTGCCCCCACCCCCCCACCCCCCCCCCAGAGATGGAGATGCACGGATGGATGCCCAAAGGGACTCTCTAGGGCCCCCTCCCCCACTCACTTCTGCTTGAGCTTCTGCAGGTCGTCGAGCAGGTTGTCACGCTCAACCTCCACACGAGCCCGTTGGTTGGTGAGCAGGTCCACCTGGCGCCGGAGCTCCCTCAGCTCCTCCTCGTACATCTCAGCCACGCGGGTGGGCTCCTTGCCCCGCAGGCGGTTCACCTCGGCCACCATGAGGGCATTCTGCTGCTCCAAGAAGCGCACCTTTTCGATGTAGTTGGCGAAACGGTCATTGAGTTCCTGCAGCTCCACCTTCTCGTTGGTGCGGGTTTGGAGGAACTCCTGGTTCATGGCATCAGCCAGGCTGAAGTCCAGCAGCTCGCCGGCACCCTGGTAGGCACTTTGGTAGGAGCGCAGGGGCGTCACGCGTGTGGTGCGGAAGGTGGACAGGCTGGGGACAGCCGAGGTGCGGGACACCTGGTAGACGCGGGAGGTGACGGAACTGCCGCTGCTGCCCTTGCCCCCGAAGGAGGCACGAGAGAAGACCGGGGAGCCGCCAAAGGTCCGGCGGTAGGAAGAGACCCGCTGGCTGGAGGAGTAGGACTGGCTCATGGTGGCGGCGTGGGGAGGCGAGGCCGGAGCAGGGAGCAGGGAGCAGGCAGAAGGCTGGCGAGCGGCCGGCACAGCTCGGAGAGGCGTCGGGAAGGGACCGCGCGCCGCTATTTGTATCCTGCTGACATCACCCGCCCCTCCTGCTGCCGGGCAGCCGGGGGATGCTGCCGCGGGGGGGATGGCCGGCAGCCCCCGCCCACTGCCCCTCACCTGCCCACACCCCCGGCAGACAAGGACCTCTGGGCACCCCCAGAGCTCCCTGGTGAGGCCTTGACACCCGCCCCCACTGCTCTGCCCCGACCCTGGGAGTGCGAGGGGAGGAAGTGCGGCAGACTGGTGGTGAACCCCCTATCTGGATGTAGTGCCACCCAAAGGGGGCCTGGACGGACAGACAGACAGCCTGACAGGCTGACGCTATGAAGGGAAAGAAAGGAACCTTCACAACATCACCTGACCCCCCTTGAGCCAAACTCTATGCCACTTAGCCGTGGTCCCTATATTGGTCTTGAGCAACCCAAACGGCTCCTGATGGTGCCCTGACTCACCACCTGGCAAGAGCACCAGGCTCAGATCTCCATGTGGGGCCACACTCCAGCCCCCCCCATTCAGAAAATGAGCAAGAAAGGGCCCTGGAGAGGGGTTGATATGGGGGTACCCCTGCCCTGAGTGTGCTTGTACTGACCCACCACCCAAACTCTCTTTCTGACATGGTGGGGCTGAGCACTGGCCAGGGTGTGGGTGCTTCTGGAGTGCTGCTGAGTGACCCCGAGCAGGTGCTGGGTCCAAGCCCCAGTGATGGTGACGTCAGCCCCTGTCCTCGCGCCGGCACATTCCCAAAGCAGCAGGCACTCAACCAAAATAGCCTTCCCAGCTCATACTCGTGGGGTGTGGGACATACTTACGTGGTATTTATAGTGGGGGAGGCACTTTGTTAACCCTTCTTGCTCCAGGCATGTGAAGAGCACAGCTGGACGGCGACCCTGGCCGGAGCAGCCCTAGCCCCTCTCTGATCCCCATCACCCTAAGAGCAGAACGTGGTCCTGAGGCACAGCAGGTTCTGCCCTGTCTCCTCAGTCTCCCCCTTGGCCAGGAAGTACACTGGGGATCAGAAAGCCCAGCCCAGCTCCCCAAAATCTCCCAGAATGGGGTATTTCTAAGTCTGTCTGAAAACTCCCATTACAGCTTCCTGGACAAGCAGTAGGTCAGGTCAAGGACCCTCAGGGCCTTGCACAAACCCATGACAGCTGAAAAGGACATCCTGAAGGAGGGCAGCTGTGCTGAGGGAACCCCTGATGAGGGTTCCCCTTGCCTGGGCAGCACCCCCTCCTCCCCAGCACACCTGGTGACCCCCAGCTCTGCCCAAGCTGGGCTGTTTTGGCTGACGTCAGCTGGCTCAGCCCCAGTCCCTTTGTCCCTGAAGGCCCTGGTGGACAGGACCGCTGTGCCACTGGGCACAGGGTGACTCAGCAGCAGGACAGCACTCAGGCCCTGCACCTCCCAGCCTTCTGTCCTGGCTGTAACACAGAAGCCAAGCAATGCCGTGGCTCACCCATGGCAGCATCAGCATCAGGCAAAGGTTTGGGCTTGTTCATGGAAGCATTCTCAACTGCCCTGGCTCTGGGAGGAACTCCTCCCTGCTGCCTCCCTTCTCTGTGTCACCTGGGGAGCCAGCTAAAGTCTGGGTCCCACACACATTCAGGTGGGCAGATACTCCATGCCCTAAATACATTCTGCTCCTCCAAGCCCCTGTCCCTGGAGCCTCTCCCAGCCACCCAGTTGCAGGGTGATGTAGCATCTTCCCAGAGACTACAAGCTGCCTGGAGGAGTCTGCCTTTAAAAGGGAAGGTATTTCCAGATGAGGTTGTTTCATCCCAACACAGGGAGAGAATGGAAGAAAGGGGGGCTTGTGGGGGGAGAGTAGATGGAAAAACAGACAGCATCCTTTCTCCTTCTGGCCCCATTCCTAGTATGCCCTGCACATCCCAGAGCCTTGCACGTGTGCCCTGCCTGTGCCGCAAGTGCCAGAAAGCCGGCTGGTGTGCAGAGGGGCACATGGGTACCCCATGAGGGGCACTCAGGGCATCTGGGACAGCACACCACCAGAAACAGAGTTCAGCTATCCCTTTCCATGACCCCACCCCACACATGTGCCAGCTGGGACTGTGGGGAGGATGAACTCCTTAGGAATACTGTGTCCAGAAGTGCCTGGCACCCTACCCTAGTGTTTCAGGTAGGTTGATGCAAATCCCATCTCAGGCCTGGGTAGCCCTTGTTCCCATCTTCATCCCACAGAGCAGGGGGGTGCGGGGTTGGGGGGCTCCAGGGAGGGGAAATGCACTCTTGGGCACTTCTGCCTGGAGGGGAAGCAGCTCAGAGGGGTTAATTAGGAGCATTCTCTTCATCCTGCTCTAGGGCAGACTGTTTGAAGTGGCTTTTCCTTAGCTGTGGTGACAGCCTTCCGGTAAGGCTCTGGGCAAGAAGGGGCCCCAAGTCTTTCAGAGGGTGGACAAGCCTCTTAGGAAATCCCTGTCAGTTTGGAGGACCCAGCATAACAGGAAGGAGGGATGAAGTAAAGGACCCAGAGACCCTGCCTGAGTCCCCTCCCAGGGACAAGATGCCAAACGCTCTGTGCCAACTAAAGTCTCAGAGGCTTCAGAAAGTGAGGATGCTGCAGAGGCCAGAAGTTCAGGGCTGCCTCCTGTCCTGTCCAGCCCCGTTCAGCCTCCCCACAGCTCCATCCCAGGCCGGGCTGACCCAGACCAGTGGAGCCTGGGAAGTGGCTCCCGAACCCCCGCACTGGCCTGGTCCCAGTTTCCATCAAGTCTTGCATGAGACTGCTGCCGGGAAGGCGTTTGGAACTGGAATGTCAAACAAATCCCTCTGGTCATGACATCCCTGTGAGCAAAGCCAGCTGCATCCTGCAGCCGCCCCTCCTTCCTGGCCCTCCCTCCCTGCTGTTCCCCCAGGATTTAAACCCAGCACAGCCTCCTTGGACTGTGGGCATCTTGGGGCTTGAAGCTAGACAGGATGTGAGGACAGGGTGCTGGCCCTTCCTTGTCCCTATACCCTGCCACCAGGACTCAGTGCCCCCTTATGCCAAGCCTTAGCTCAAGGGTGAGTTGAGGAATGGGAATGGGAATGAAGCAGCGGGGGTGTCTATCCCCCCCCCCCCCCTCCTGACCCCGGCTGTCTTCCTTCATCCCGCTCCTTTTACAGCCATGAGCCTCCAAGACGCCTTTACCCTAAGAGGGAAGGACTGTGTGGTCCATTCCCCAGTGCTGACAGATCCAGGGCGCATGCTACTGTCTAAATAGGAGGTGGCTCTCTCTCCCTGCCTGGACCAAGGCTTAGCCTGGCCTGATGGGGTCCCAGGAGCTGGTGGATAAAGTCTCCAGTCCCCCCACACTCCCTGTTCATCCCAGCTACCCCCATGCCTTTGCCCACTCAAGAGCTCAGGACCAGGGGGAGCACAGACTGTTTCTTCTGGTCCCCACCCTCAAGTCCCCAGGTGATGGGAGTGCTGAGGATATTGTCCTGTTTGTGAGCGGCACAGAATGCTGAGGGTGCCTGGATGTCCCCATGGCAAGCATGGATGCCAGGGGTATCCACATGCAACCTGTATAGATGCTGGGAGGTGTTTGCTCACCTCCCTCAGTCTTTGTAAGTCCTCCAGGTGAGTTGTTGCCTCCATGTTTCATGAGCATGATGGGGGTGAGCTGTTGCTCTGAGTCATGTAGATGATGGGGGAGACCAACTACTTCCATATCCATGCAGATGCTTGAAGCATACACCTGCCCCATCACTCATCTACAGCTGGCCCTGTGGTCCATGGGGATACTGAGGATGGTCCCCCATCCCTGCTGCCTAGGGGCAGGCTGAAGTGTGTCCACCTGCCCTCGTGGTCCATGGGGACATTTAGCTGCCCCAGTGGCATGGAAATACTAAAGATGCCCAGCTACCCTTGTCATCCATGTGGATGCGGGGATGACGAAGTGGCTGAACAGTCCATAAGGGTGCTGCAGGCCTCGATAGCATCACCCATGCCAGTGAGATGAGGTAGCATTACCCACTTCATTGCTGATGGCTCACGTAAGGCATGGTGGCCATTCACCCAGCCTCCAGCAATTCCTGGGCAGTGATTTCACTTTCCCATGCTCAGACACGTGGGCCGGGATGTGGGGGACCGCCTCGATAGATGCCATCCCTTTGCTCATCCTGGCAGGGCTGGCAAGGGTGGGGTCCAGGCAGCCTGGCAGGCAGTGGGAGAAGGGGGTGGCACTTCCTGGATCTCTGCTGTGTTTACAGTCTTTGTCCTGGGCCATCTTTCCATTAACCCCTTCCAGCAGGAAGGCCTGAGCTCTGCCTGCCTATCCCCAGAGCCTACTGCCAGCAGGGAACACTTCTTACAGCAAAGCCTGCCCAGAACTCCAACAAGGCTGTCAGGGGACATAGGAAGAACCACAGTACCCTGTCCCTTCTGGTCTTGTCCCTTCCAGGCACCCCTGGGCACACACATGAGCCCAGCAGCAGGGTGCACACATGCAGAGGAGGAGCTGATGCTGTTTTGGAAGGGCTGCCTGTGGCTCCCTGCTGCACTGGATGATCCATGGGGCAGCACGGGATGGGGACAGAAGCACTGTCTTCTCAGGAGCACAGTGATGGGGTAGTGGGCAACCATGGCAGGTGCTGTGCAGCCCTTGGCACCCAGCCAGGGATGAGTCAGAGCCCACCCGGATATAGCCATCAGGAGCTTTTTCTGGAAGTCCTGCTGTGCCGGGAATAGCTGTGGCACGCCAAGGCACTGCCCTTTGCTCACAGCAGCAGGGCTAGACAAAGGCCACACCCGGCCCTGCCACTCACTCCTGCTCTGACACCCCAGATCCAGGCACACGTTGCTCCTGCACACACACCCCAGGAGCCATCCGTCCTGAGCACCCACTGGGTACCATCCGCTCTGGCCATCCATAGGCTGGGGAACCAGAGACTCTCTAAATGTCCTCAGATGTTCCTCAGGCACAGCCTGGGAACCATTCAAGAGCACCTGGCCCTGAGCTGGGCTCCGGCAGCAGAGCAGGTTGATGGTGGCAGGAGGAGTGTGGGGATGGCAGCCTGGCATACATGTCCCTTTGACACATGTATCCCAGCTCTGGGCTGGAGTGCCTGGTGCTCCCAGCCTGGTCCTGGCCTGGGAGGGCCTGGCCCTGTGTTGTGTTGTGGTTGACATGGAGACCCTGCAGCTCTCTGTTTGCAGGGTGCCAGGCATTGGGAGTGCTCATTCCCATTTGGTGCTGGGGAGAGGCAGGTGCTGGGGGCTGGGAGCATAAATCCAGAGTTGTCAGGAGCTCTCAGCACGACAGGTCACAGGGTCAGGGGCAATAGGACCACCAGTTTCCAGTCCTCAGAACATGGACAGCGTCTCCAGCTAATGGGGTGCCCACACAGTTGACTCAGGAGCTGGGAATCCAGCTGGCACCCAACACCTGGGCCCCATGCAGCACTTACAGGCTGCCATGTCCATCTCCCAAGGCCACATACTCATTGCTAGGAAGAAAAGATCCTGCTGGGAAATGATGCATGAGGACTGATTGAAACCCAAAACCCCACTGCTGCATCCAGCCCATGAAGGGTACCCAGATAAGGGCAGGAGGCACCCTAATCCATGCAAGGCTGAGAGGTCCTATCCCTTGGGAGTACCCCTGGGGCTGAAAGGCAGCTTGGATGCTGCCCTGCCACCAGGGTGATTCTCAGAACACAGTGCATTGCTGTCACTCAGAGACATTTGTCTCCAACATGGCACCAAGGGTTTGTGCCTTGTTTCCTGTGAGGGCCAGGCAGTGTCAACAGGGAGCAACAACAATGGGGGGCTGCAGCTTGGCTGTGCCCCACTCCAAATATAACTGGCGTTGGGGAAGCGAGAGTGTTTTCCTGTGCACCTGCACCCCACTGCAGGCAGGCCAAGCTCCATTTTGGGGCAGCCCCTGCTCCCCCCAGTTAGCCCTAGAACTGGGCCACACCAGGGCAGGATGGGTGACTGTCGGTGTGGAGCCTGTCCCTGCCTCTTGCTTCCCACCCTGGCCCCTCCTGGCTGCATCGACTGCATCCCTCTTCCACCCACCCTTAATTCAGCTCTATCCTAGCCTTGTCAGGCTCTGTGTTCTCCTGGTCTGGACCAGGGTGCAGGGTGAGGGGTGCAGGCTGAGAGTGCAATGTGCATGGAGGGGGGCACAGTGTGGGAGGTGCAGGGTATGGCTCGCGGGGTCGGAGGTGGTGGGGAGCAGGATGCACATTGCAGATTGCAGGGTGTGGACTACGGAGTGCAGAGTGCAGGGTGTGGGTTGTGGGATGTACGGCTGGGTGCAGATTGCCCAGTGTGGATTGTGGGGTGTAGGGGTGGGTACAGACTGCAGATTGCGGGGTGTAGGGTTGGGTGCAGGGTGCAGATTGCGGGGTGTGGATTGCGGGGTGTAGGGTTGGGTGCAGGGTGCAGATTGCGGGGTGTGGATTGCGGGGTGTAGGGTTGGGTGCAGAGTGCAGATTGCGGGGTGTGGATTGCGGGGTGTAGGGTTGGGTGCAGAGTGCAGATTGCGGGGTGTGGATTACGGGGTATAAGGTTGGGTGCAGATTGCAGGGTGCAGAGTTCGGGGTGCACGCTGCGCATTCCTCCGCACCAGCAGGGGGCGCTGGGCGGACCGGCGCGGCGCGGTGGCGGCCATGCAGGTACCGGGCGGGCGGCGGGCGCGGGACGGGGTCGGGTCGGTGCCGCCCGGGACGGAGGTGGTCGGTCCCGCGGGGGTCCTGGCACGGGGCGGGATCTTGCCGGCGCTGTGCGGTGACGGTGGTGCCCGCAGGCGGCGGCGCAGAGCTCGAAGGCGGCGGCGCAGGAGCTGGTGAAGTTCGTGAACCGCAGTCCCTCGCCGTACCACGGTGAGTTCCCGCCCGCTCTCCTCCCCGGCCCTCTTCCTCTTCCCCGCGGGCCGCTCTGACGGCTCTTCCTCCCACAGTGGTGGCCGAATGCCGCAGCCGGCTACTGCAGGCCGGCTTCCAGGAGCTGAAGGAGACGGAGCACTGGGACGTGCGGCCGGCGCAGAAGGTGGGCCCGGCTGGGACGGGGCCGCGAGAGCCGGGGGTGGACGGGGGAACCTCACCCCTGACTCTGCCCTTCTGCTTCCAGTACTTCGTCACCAGGAACTACTCCACCCTGATCGCCTTTGCCGTCGGCGGCCAGTTCCAGCCCGGGAATGGGTTCAGCCTGCTAGGGGCCCACACCGACAGCCCCTGCCTCAGGGTAAGGTCGCCCGGCTGGGTGCTGAGTCCTTCTCTGGGGTCCTCTAGTTTCACAGCACAAGCAGAAACTGTCCTGACTACCCCTGTACCCTGTAGCATCATTGTTGGCTCCCTACATCTCCCAAGTCTCTCACCCAGAGCAGCCCCTACATTTCTCTGCTTGCTGCTGTCTCCTCTGCTCGCTGTGTCCCCTGTCCTGCAAAGCCCCGCAAAAGGTGCTGTGAAGCACCCTGTGCTGGCAGCATCAGCGATGAGGCTCTGGGCATGTGCTGCCCAGTTCCCACCAGCTGCCCGCTCCCCAGCACTTCATGGTGCCAGCAGTGACACCTCTGTTGTTGCCCAGGTGAAGCGTCGCTCTAAGCGAGGACAGGTGGGCATAGTGCAAGTCGGTGTGGAGACCTATGGAGGGGGCATCTGGAACACCTGGTTTGACCGTGACCTCACCGTGGCTGGGAGGGTGATCATAAAGGTGAGTCTGATTTAGGACATGCATGGTCGGATTGCTGTGTGTCTCTTGCACTGGGTCACTGACCCCCACACAGAGCAGAACCTGCTGCCGGCCTCTCAGCTCTGCAGACCTGGCCCCAGAAGTCCTCCTTGTGTTTCAGGACCCAGCCACGGGGCGCCTGGAGCAGCGCCTGGTACATGTGGAGCGGCCCATCCTCCGCATTCCTCACCTGGCCATCCATCTGCAGCGCAACATCAATGAGAGCTTTGGGCCCAACACCGAGCACCACCTGTAAGGCGTGGCTTGGTCCTGACCCCTGGCCAGCCCTTGGGAGGGCTGGGACCCAGCTAGAGCCAAGCCCTGCCTTAGCTCTCCCTTTGGCAGCTGCTCTTTGCAGTGGGGAGATCTGCAGTGGCTTTTAGCACCATAAAGTCCTTTCAGTAGATGCTTCCAAGCATAGGTTTTGGGAAAGGACACTGGGGTGTCCTGAGGTGGCACAACAGATTTGTGCTTAAAGTGTTCTTGCTCTGTCTGGCATAGCAGTCACTCCCTGGTGGATCAAGGCAAACACCCCAGGAAGTGTTGGTGGTGTGTGACCCAAGCAGGTGAGGTGAGCAAAGCTCTGGGAGCTAATGTTGCTGACCCCCACAGGGTTCCCATTCTGGCCACTGCAGTGCAGGAGGAGCTGGAAAAGGAGGTGCTTATGGAGTCCACACCATGCAGTGCTGCAGCCCAGGTGAGCTCTGTGCCAAGGATCAGCAGGGACGCTTGCAAGGACCTCATACTTGTCACCTTTGCTTTTGAGTCCTCAGAGACCTGCCACCAGGTTCCCCTTCTCCCTGTGGAGAAGCTGGTAACCTTCCACTCTGCCACATGTGTACATGGCACATCTGCTCAGCCATCTCTCTCTTCTCACCCTTGCTTACAGCTGGTGTGGAAGGGGTACATCTCCCTGAGGAGGCAGGGCAGGGACGGGGCTAGCACAGGGCTGTAGAGCTGTCCTGGATGAGTTATGGGCTTGAACAGATATGTTAGTAGGAGAGAGGACTCTGCCAACATAAGCAGGGTCAGGGGCAGCTTTGCAAAGAGAAACCAGGAGTTTCTCCTGCCATCCACTGCCTGACCTGCCCACATCTCTGCTTTCTTCCCAGGCAGAGCGGCACAGCCCTGTTCTGCTTTCACTGATCTGCCCCCAGCTGGGGGTGAAACCAGAGCAGATTGTGGAGCTGGAACTATGCCTGGCAGATACACAGCCGGCGGTGAGTAAGGGCAGGAGCCTCCCTCTGTCTGTGCACAGCCTATGGGCTGGCATTGCACAGGTGTTACCTGGCATATGTCCTCTGCCTGGAGTGTGCCAGAGCTGGGAGCTGAATGAAATGAGAGGAAGCTGCTCCTGAGGGGCAGAGATAAGGATACTTGAATGGGGACCCAGTGGCAGGTACTTTTTGGTGACCAAGGGTCTGTGCCCTATTCCTCTTGGCTCTCTGCAGACAGTGGGTGGTGCCTTCGATGAGTTCATTTTTTCCCCGCGTCTGGACAACCTGCACAGTTGCTACTGTGCCTTGCAGGTGAGAGGTGAACGACCCTGGAGGCTGCAGCATGGCCTCCATGCAACCCAGCTCAGCTTTGGGCTGGCCAAAGGCTCTGCAGGGAGCCTTATGTTCTCATGGATTGGGTCTAGACTGTTGGAGGACCTGGGGTTGGATGCCTCCTTTTGTGGATGTGTGGGGTTGCAAGGAGCTCCCAGGGGTGACCCCTGCTGTTGCTGGGCAATGAGTGTGCCCACAGCTCCTTTCCTCCATGCTTTGGACTCTCCTGGGGGATTTCCTGATGGCTCAGTCCTGAGATTCCCAAGATGGAGTGGCACTCAGGCTGGTGTCCATTCCCCCCTAACCCTGCAGGCCTTGATTGACTCCTGTGCGTCACCTTTGTCCCTCTCCGAGGAGCCCAATGTGCGTCTCATCGCGCTCTATGACAACGAGGAGGTGAGCGAGGGGCATGGCCGTGGGGTGGCTGGCACCAGAAGGGGCTCCATAGTCTCTGCTCTTCCCCAGCCATGCCTAGCAGGAGAGAGATCCCACACCCCAGTGGAGGAAGAAGGGATTTGCTTATACCCACATGGAGCATGGCCCAGGCAGGGGTTGGAAGCACTGGTGTAGTAGGAAGCTGCTTTGCTGGCTTTAGGGAGCGCCCTGTCACTCATCTGGCCCTGTGGTGCTGTGGCGTAGTGCTGATGGTGATCCTTGGCAGGTAGGATCAGAGAGTGCACAGGGCGCAGAGTCCTTGCTAACGGAGCTGGTTCTGCGCCGGATCTCAGCATCGCCACACAACCTGACAGCCTTCGAGGAGGCAGTGGCCAAGTCCTACATGATCAGTGCTGATATGGCCCATGCTGTGCACCCCAATTATGTGTGAGTAGTCTGAGCCATACCACAGGCAAGGGCAGCCTGCCCTGCCACCTGTGGGACATAACCCCATCGCTCCCAGGTAGCAGACAGAGCAATCCTTGTTGCAGCAAAGAGGGAAGGCTATAGTGTGGAACTTCTCTTTTGCAGGGACAAGCATGAGGAGAATCATCGTCCAGCCTTCCACAAGGTGAGGGCAGCTCTGTGCTTTGGTCTAGAATGGTTACTGTCTGTCTGTCCTGCAGCACTGTGGATTGCCCAGCTGCTCCCAGGGCACAACTCTGGAGCATTCAAATGGGAAACGTTTATCATTCAATGGGATTTGACTATGTCATTTGTCTGATGTTAATCACTTGGGATCCCAGTCTTGTCCATAGAGCTTCTCCCTGCTCCGAACTGGGGCTGTCCCCACAGAAACACTGTCTCCATCCCCATGGCCTCACCCAGGAAAGGGAGAATGGACTGATATGTTGGGGTGGTACGACATTGCCTGGGCATGGGTGTTTCTAGGGCCACTGATTAATCCTGGGTCCCATCATGGGCTAGCAGTGCCTTCCTCTGTGCAGGGCCCTGTCATCAAAGTGAACAGCAACCAGCGCTACGCCTCCACAGCTGTCACTGAAGCTGTAATCCGGGACGTTGCCGCCCGTGTGGGTGTCCCTCTGCAGGTGAGCAAGGCAGGGCTAGGCTTCAACTCCTTGAACACCAGGAGTTTAGGCTGCAGCCTGTGCCAAAGCTCCACCCCTGTTACCATGTCTGACCCCACTGGGGTCTCTGTGCTGCCTGTTGCTCTGGGACTCCAGCTCCAGGACTGCCTCAGGGAGCAAGCTGGTGGGCAGGATGGGAGCCTGGCCTGAATGTGTCTTATCTGGAGCATGTTTTTTGAACCTGGTGTGGGTTGGTGCTGCTTCCTTGTCCCAGGTTGCCTCCCTTCTGGTCTTAGGGCCCTTGTGGGAGGCCATGGGGCAGCATGTGGAGCTGCTGAGGTTTTGCCCCCATGCAGGAGTTCATGGTGCGCAATGACACACCCTGCGGCACCACCATCGGTCCCATTCTGGCCTCCCGCCTGGGGCTGCGTGTGCTGGACATTGGCTGCCCACAGCTGGCCATGCATTCCATCCGGGAGATGTGCTGCACCTCGGGGGTGCTTCAGAGCATCACCCTCTTCAAGGTGAGCCCTGTGTCCCGTATCATGTCCTAAAACCTGCTCCCTGCTGCTCTACATCTCCCACATCCCAATGTCCCTATCCAATCCCTGCTTTGGGGCTGAGCCCAGCCATCGCACAGAGCTCCCCAGCTCTTTAGACAAGCTCAGGTACTGGCTGCTTCCAGAGGTGCCCCCTCTCATCCCAGCCTTCCCCAGTGACTGCCATCCCTAAGTAGTTCCTATGGCAACCAGTGCTAGCCTTGAGTCAGTGGTGGGTTACTATGGCGACGTGGTCCTGCTCTCTGCAAGTAGCTGCTTACTATGACGCTGTGACAGGGAGCTGCTGCCTGCCTCCACCGCTTGTCCCCCCACCCCAACAGCCTCTCTTCTTCCAGGGCTTCTTCGAGCTCCTGCCGACGGTCAGCAGCAGCCTGGTGGTCGACTGAACATGGCGGGGAGGGAGTAGCAGTGGGTTTAGTCCTGGGGCCATTAAAGCATTTCTGTCTCACCAGCGAGTGGTCCATGACTGTGGGTGGGCTGACGTATGTGGCTCCCCCTGGGGACTCCCATGGCTCCCACCTGTGCTCTCCCCTAGAATCGTGAGGGAGACCTATTCTCCCATCGACAATCCGTTGTCGAGGGATGCTGAGGGTCCCAGCTAAGGGGCAGAACAGAGCTCGGCTCCTGCCTAGGGAGAGCTGGCTGCACGGTTTCCCCTGTCTCGTGCACTGACCCTTTCCCTAGGAATGATCCTGCCGTGTGCGCAGGGATGTGCCGGCGTCAGACCTGAAGCTGCTCGCCGGGGCCGGGACAGGTGCTCCCTGCCCGGGCCGGGGGCTACCCTCTCCCCGCGGCCGGTGCCTGGGCGGTGCCGCCGGGCGGGGCACGAGGGTGCGGCTCCACGCTCGCCGCTCATTGGGCGCCTCTCAGGGGCGTGTACCACGCGGGAGCCAGTGCGGCCGCCGGGCTGGGAAGGGCCTGGCGCTGATTGGTGGGAGCGCTGCTAGCGCTGTGGCACACCCCCGGGGGGCGTGGCTCGCCCCCGGGGACGCTGCGATTGGCGCGGCGCTCGGCCGCCTCTCCCCGGAGTGAGGCGTAATTGGCCCCGCTGGACACCGGGGGGCGAGAGCGCGGCGCTGGGGGCAACCGCGCGGGCCTCTGATTGGCCACGGCGCGGAGGGGCGCGGCGCCGCGGCAGCGCGCAGCTCGCCATTGGCGGGTCGGCGGCGGCGGGCGGGGCGCGCGGCGCGGCGGGGCGCGGGTTGGCGGCGGCGGCGGGGGCGCGGCCGGCGGGTGCGCCATGGTGCGGCTGTGAGCGGAGCATGGGGCGGCGGCTCCTCCGGGCGCTCCTCTGCCTCCTCCTCCTGGCCGGCCGCGGGCAACTGCGTGACGGCGCCGCCGCCACCGCCGCACACGGTGAGACCGCGACCCCGGCCAGGGCGGCTTTGCCCCGGGCTGCGCGAGGGCCGGAAGGAGATTCCCGGGGAGTGGAGGGGCACGGGACTCCGCGGCCGGTGCGGTTGCCGCCGCTGTAGGGTGCTGTCACGGCGTGCAGCGGCGAGTTCGGCCCCTGGCGGATAGCGGGACAGGGTGGTCCGGGACCGGCACCGCGGGGGCGCCCCTCTCCCGGGGCTGCGGGGCCGCTGGGTGTGCTAATCCCCGGGGCACCCAGCCGGCTGTAGAGTTGCCGCCCCGCCGGGCCCGAGAGCTACGAGAGCAGAACGGTGCTTGCTCATGCCAGGGGCAAAGCCGGTGCCTGAGGCTGCCGCAGAGATGAGGAGCCCGGGCCAGCGGCCCTAAGTGTGGCTTCCTCCGAGACCATGCCGCCATTTAGCTGCCCTCCGCCTCTAAGTGCGGCCCGCTCGGGCCGGTGCACCCGCTCTTCTCCAGGTCGGTCCGTGTGGTCCGAGCTTGAGGCTCTCGGGGAACCGAGTGTCGCTGTCGGTAGCAGGACTACAGCGGCACGGCACGGCACGGCCCCGGCTCCGCTGACTCACTACCGGGCGCCCGAGGCTGTCATCCAGCGGCCCGGGAGTGCCGGGACGGATCCGGCCGCACCGAGGGGGCTTCGCTGCCCCCGCGAGCAAGCAAGGAATGGTTCCGGGATGGCTGCGGCCGAGCACCGTCCTGGCCGGGGGAGCCTCCCTGAGCTGGGGCCGCCGCCCCTCCCGGCGGAGCGGGGCGTCTCGGCGGGAGAGCGCTGCGCCGTTTCAGCACCGCGGACAGCGCCGGCCTTGCCGCCCCGGCCCTCGCCGCCGCCGTCCCTGGGGTCTCCCCTGACGCTGGGGTCCTGTGCACTGCACCTGCGTGGCCTCCGCCCCGGGTGACGCTAGCCCGTGGGTGCCGGGGTTTCGAGGACCCTCATCCTTACTAGCCCCCTTCCCCCGCGGCGGGTTTGACGGGCCCCTCCCTCCCCTCCCCCCGGTTGTTTTCTCGTTCCTTCCTTGCCATCCGGGGCTGAGTCATCGCCTGCTGCCGTCTCGCTGCTGACGGTCTTGGACCGAAACGGGGGGGGGGAGAGAGAGGGGGAAGCCGCCCCCTGCCCAAGTGCTGCCCGCCGATGGAGCAGTACATACCCCACACCCCCAACACCACTACATCCATGCTTTGGGGTCTGCCTCGCAGGGAGAGTGGATTCCGGTGTCAATGGTTTGCATCTCTTCCTCGTAGTACCACATGTAGGAGGGCAGCAGATGTGGTTTTGCACATCTCTGCTGCTTCAGTCTTACCTTCCTTACTGCTAACACCCCAAAAAACTCCAGGCCTTTGCCACTTTCCAGAGCCAAGGATATACTTTCTATGCAGCCCCCATCTTGTCTCTGAGGGGCAGAAAAGACTGGCACGGAGTCTCTGCCATGAGCTACAAAGCTGTGTCCCCTCCCACCATCACCAACCACATTGCATCCCCGTGCCACTTTTCTGGAGCGTAGGGGTCCCCCAAACAGCTGGTGATGAGCAAATTCCACTGGAGTCCCCCTTGGATGCTGTGCTGACTGGCCTGTCTGTCTGTCCCAGGCTGCCTGTTTGACCGAAGGCTGTGCTCCCCGCAGGAGGTGTGTGTGCAGGGTAAGTGGCTAGCAGGGGTGCAGAGATCCCCTCTCCCTTCCCACGTGTATGTGAAGGGTACAGGAATGCCTTGAAGGGGAACCTAGGGTGCAGTGCAGGGGGCATGGCAGGAGAAAGGTGGGGCTGTGCCTGGAGATCCTCACATCAGGGTGTTTCTTCATCCCATCCCGCTGTCTCTCTTCTCTTGCAGATGGGCTGTTTGGGCAGTGCCAGGTGGGCTCCGTGCAGGACAGACCCTACTTCCAGGTCTCGTCTCCCGTGCTCCAGCGTCTGCAGGATGTCTTGCGGCATCTCATGGCACAAGGTGAATGGGGAAGTATGGGAGAAGTTGCTGTGACCCTGCAGGGAGGGTGTGCCAGGTAGAATTGCTTAATGGCTCTAGAACGGTCTGCAGTCCTGCTGGGCCAGAGACCAGGGTGGGCTAAGGAGGAGTGGGATCAAACCCAGGCCATGGGACACAGGGTCAGAATATCTGGATGGCATCCCATGTACTCACACCATGGTTCCCAGGCTGCCTCCATATCTCACAGCCTCCTCCCATGGCAGGGCTCTCGTGGCAGGATGGCATCACTCAGTATGTGATCTCTCAGGAGATGGAGCGCATCCCCCGCCTCCGCCTGCCGCCCTCGCTGGAGCCGGTGGCCAGGGACAGGTAGGACAGTGCCAGCAGAGCTCAGTGGAGCAGCAAGGGCTTCATCCCCCGAAAGGGGTTTAGGGGAGGGGCTTCCCCCTTCATCCAGGTGAGTTACTCCAGTGCTGTTTGCCTTCAAGGTTCCTGCCTCTCCGCAGTGAGCCCCGGCGAGCCCCACTAGCCCCAGACCCTGGTCTGTCAGCAGCTCAGCATTTGGAGCAGCCCCCACCCCTGCTGCTCTCCCCTCTGGTGCAGCGGTACCTGGAGCACGTCCTGCTTCCCTCCCCACCCCAGCTGGGGTACGAGGAGGCTCTGATCAATCCCTACTCCTACCACAAGGTAAGCTGTGGGGTGAGCTCCTTCTCCCAGGAAGTAGAGATTGGGAGGCAGCAGCACCTTTCTGCTGGTGCTGGGGTACCCCCACCTCCACCACGGGGTGACAGGGAGCTGTGGGGTTTGACATGTGTTTTGGTTGCAGTTCGGCTATCAGGATGGTGCTCACCAGCATCCCAGCGGCTCAGCCAGGCAGAGCTCTGAGACCTCCTCGCTGCTGGGCCGGGTCCCTGCCCAGACCCTTTTTGGGGCAGGCCCTGTGCCCTCCTATGGCGGGCAGCCAGGAGTGGATGGGGGGCATCTTTTCCAGGATTTGGGCATGCTTTCCCTGCCCAGAGAGAAAGCTGGCCGCCTGGACCCTGCCAGCACCAGGCTTCAGCACAGCTTGCGGCTCCCCAGTGACTACAGAAACATGGAGGAGAGGGAGCAGCAAGCACCCCTGGCTGCCCAGCCACCCTCTGCACAGACGGGTACCTTGTTCTCCAGCCAGGCACCAACCCTTGTTCCTATCCTGTACCCACAGCCACGAGTTCCTTGTGGCTCACACTTTCCCTCCTCTTTGGGTTTATGCCCATGGGCAAAATATACCTGTAACCCCACCTGCTCCATCTGCTTCATCCCTGGCCCCTGGTCTCCATGCAGACACAGAGCATCCAAACTGATGATACATCCTCTTGCAGATGCTGCTCTGAAGAGACTGGCTTCTCTCCTGGCCAGCTATGGCCTGGGGCTGCCAGAACTGAGTCCCCAGCAGATAAGCAGCCTATCCACCCTCCTCCAGCTGCTCCAGAGCTCTGGTGAGCTGGGTGGAGGGATGGGACCGGCATGGACTGGCAGCAGCAGGTGCTAGCACGCCTTGTTTCAGAGTAGGGAGTGTTGCCTTTTGGGGTGGATGCTGCAGGATGCTCTGTCTCTCTCCTTTCCAGGTGTTGCTGGCCCTGAAGTGCCCACAGTGAAACGGGTGGGTTTGCAGCAGGGTGATGCTGGAGGAGGTGCCATGCCACAGGTGGGATGAGGGGGAGGAGACATTTCCCCAAGGCTCTCCTCAGAGATTCCAGCTTCTCCCTTTTTCTCCCTTCAGGTGATGGAGGGGGACATGCAGCATGGAGAGGAGCCAGTGCCCCCTTCCTCCGCAGTGCCACCCCCCAAAATCCCAGCCAGCAGCTCCCCAGGGGATGGAACAAAGGGCAGGGCAGCATCCTTGCCAGCTCCCCGGGCTGAGCCACAGCAGGGACGCAGTGGGAATGCACTCAGCCCTGGAAAGCACACTGTGGTGGAGAAGAAGAGCTACACAGAGATGAAGGACAGTGGGGCACAGCAGGGCATGCGGCCACTAGACGAGTATGGCTACATCATCACAGACCAGAAGTGAGAGCTGGGGGTCAGGCAAGGGGGTGTGCATGTGTGAAGGGTCTGTATCTCCTCACCAACAGCTGTCACAGCTTCACATGCTTGACTGAGCATGTTGGGTCTTTGGTAGGGTCGGGTTTCTATAGGGTCAACTCCCCCTGATCCGTTCTCTACCCACAGCTCTTGTTCCACCCCAAAGCCTTCCTTTCCCAGCCCACACCAAGGACAGAGCTCACTATTGCATGGGTGGAAGGATGGAAGGCTGACAGTGTGTGTGCACAAGTGTCTCTGTGCACACTTTTGTGCAAGGTGGGGGGTCAGCTCACCCCCACCACCACACATCACCCCACTCTTACCTCCTGCCCACCCTGACACCTGCTCTTGCTGTGTGCTTGGGACTCCCTGGGCCTGCCTGTCCATGTTCCTTGACTGTGGGAAGTATGGGGCTGTCCCCTCGCCCCTGCCACCCCCTCCTCCTGCTGACACTGTCCCCACAGGCCCCTGGGACTGGCTGCTGGTGTGCGGCTGCTGGAGCTCCTAGCTGAGCACCTCCACCTCTCCACCGCCAGCTTCATCAACATCAGGTAAGGGGACTGGTGCCATGAGGTGCTGCAGCCTCAGCCCTGGCCATGCTCAGCACTCCCAGGCAGGGAGACAGGAGGGACTGGGCTGTAGTGAGGGTGAGTAGGGATTCTGCATTTCCAGGTCTAACACTGTGTCCCCCCTCTACCTGGCAGCGTTGTGGGTCCTGCACTTACCTTCCGCATCCAACAGAACCCCCAGAACTTTTCACTGGCAGATGTGGCCAGCCAGACTGGTGAGTTGGGCAGTGTCCCCCTGATCTTGTTCCTCTCTTCCCCTCCCAGTTGTGGGGTGCCTCTTGCCAGGGACCAGGAAGAGAGGACTCCTACCCTATGTCCCTCTGCCTTTGGCTGAACTGAGGAGCTGAAGTGGGCAGCTCTTGGAGCTATCCCTTGGCTCTGTTTCTGGGGGTTCTTTTGTGCGGAGGGGAACCATGCCTCTGACCATCTCCTCCCTGTCCACAGAGCAAGTGAAGGGAGAGCTGGAGCACGAGCTGGGCCTGAAGATTGTGCAAACAGGAGTTGGAGAGGTAGGACTGAACAAGGATTTCTGTCCCTTGGGGCTGGGGTGGTGAGGGATAGGGGAGTGAGGATGCTGCCACTGGTACAAACCAGGAGCCCCCCTCCCTGGGGTACAAGGGTCTTTGTGAGTGAGCTGTCCCTGCAGGTCTGTGGGGCAGCTTAAGAGTAGAGGAGACTGGGCAGTGTTTGGGATGCTGTGTTGGAGATAAACTCCAGTCCTGTGTTGGAGGACTCCTGTTGTAGACTGCTTCTGCCTTGTCTGTCATCCCCCTCCACTGCCTAGCAGCACGATCCTGGCCAGGGGTCTTGGCTCTTTTCAAAACAAAACTCTGCAGTATTTGAAGGTGGTTTGAGAGGGACTCCCAGAGGCTTTTCATTCCCCCAAGACTGAGGGGCTGTGCACTGTATCCCTCAAGACTTATCTTCACCCTTGTCTCCCTCCAGACTGCACACCCATCTCAGCTGTGGCCTGGGCACCTGAGCACTGTGATGTTCCCAGAGCACCCCATAAACCACAGCTAGGCAAGCAAAATACCATCATGTCCCCAGAGAATGGCAAAGCAAGTTGAGGCGGAGATGGAACAGGAACCATCTGTTTGGAGAGGGGTTACCCCTCCCCATGCTCCTCTGGGGAGCCACAGGAACAATCTCCTGGAGTGGGGAGCAGGGGTTGGAAATAAGGACCAAGCCTGGCTCCTGTGTTTGCAGCCTGAGTAGGAAAATGGTGTAGCATATCCCCAGCCCAATGTCCCCATTTCTCTCTTCTTGTCATGTGGCTGTAGTTGTGAGCAGAAAGGAAGGAAGAGGAAACTTTGGAGGAGGCCATGAAGAAGGGGTGGCCTGACCACTGAGGCAACCTGTCTCTATCAGCAATATGCAGAGTGTGTCTATGGCAATGCCTTTTGATGAGGCAGGTGGCAGGAACTGGTAGAGATGGTCAGAGATGACAAAGATGGAGCTCAGAGGAAGCTGAGGCAGCTTTGCAAGCCCCCTTCTGCACTGACCTTCCCAGTTCTAACCAGCTTGTGCTTTTCCTTTGTTCCCTCCTGACTCTGGACTTGGTGGGACTGGTGCAAGATTTGAGGAAGAGGGATGTAGGGAGGCAGGGAGACAGCAGGGCCTGGGCAGGCCTTGAGGGAGAAATCCCTTCTCTCCCCCCTGGCTCTGCTGACACCTCCAGAGGCTGCAGGGCTGCTCCTGCTTGGATGTCCCAGTGATCTGGGAGGTGCTGGGCCTGGTGGGTGCCCTGGCTGCAGGACTGACTGGACCCTGACGGCAGTTGTGTGCTGGGGGGCAGGTGGCAGCAGGGACACCTAGGCTGGGGATATCCCCAGGCAATGATGGTGATGATGTAGTTGATGATGGTGCAGTGTTCCCTCGGTAACCTCATCAGGCTCATAGCCAATGGGAGGCTGTGGCAATGAGGTAATGCAGGGCTCTGGCAGCTCATTGGGCACAGAATGCTTGAATTGGTGATGCTTCAGCATCCCTGTGCTGCCCTAGCTGGACCTAGGTAGTCATGGCATTGACAGGAAGGTCTTGTCCAGCAAGGCCTGAGCAACATCCTGTTCCACCATGGGACTGGCATATATTGGGTTGTCTCCCACAGTCACAGGGAAGGAGCCCTAGAAACACTACCTGAAAGGTGGCAGGGGCTGTTCTGTGTCCTAACTGAGGAGGGTAACGGGGAGGACTTGTCACCTAGCTGCTACAGCTGGAACAGTGCTGGCATATTCCCCACCCTGCTTCCCTCAATATTCTGCTGTGGAGCAGGATAGAGGCAGCTTCAGCTGGGAAAGTCCCCTGAGAGTAGCACGCCCAGTACTGTAGTTGCCTATCCTACACCATTAGCCTCTTGGGCAGAATTTGGCTCTTGTTGGTCTTCAGCTGGGCAGAAGGAGGTCATGGAACCAAAGTTCTAAGGGGCTACTGCCTGCCTTGTAGAAGGACAGTCCAGGCAGGGCCTGCCTCAGCAGCAGCCCTGACTGCTGGCAGCAGGGAAGCATTAAGTCACTGCTACCTGGCCAAGCTCCTCCAGCTCCAAGGACACCATTGTAGCAGTGCCCCATGTGACAGGTAGGTGGGTGCACTCTGCCTCACCCCAGTGACACCAGCTCAGCCCCCGCTGAAGTTGCTGGGAGAATCTCCTCAGGAAGGAGAAAGAGGAGCCCTTGCTCTGTTTTAACCCCCAGCAATCCCAAAGTGCAGCAGAATAGGGTCTCTGCCCCCCCCCCCCCCGGCCCCGTGCTAACTAACCCTTACTTGGCTTGGTCCTCAGCGAAATGAGGCTGCTGCCTACTCACGCCCATCTCGCTTTGGATACGGCTTCCACTCGGTGCTGCTGACCTTCATCACCCTGGCCTGCGTGGCGGTCATTGCCATCGCAGTATCTGCGGCCTTCTGCCTCCGGCGCCATGCCAAGCAGCGGGAGAAGGAGCGCCTGGCTGCCCTGGGGCCAGAGGGTGCTGCTGACACCACCTTCGAGTACCAGGTAGGACCCTGAGGGATGTGGGACCCTGCAGTATGTATCACGTGTCATCATCGCTCAGGGTGCATGGAGCTGCCCTATGGCAGCGCTGTGGCCAAGGGACAGGGCTCTTGCTGGGCTTCCCCAGGAGCTGTGCCGTCAGCACATGGCTGCCAAGTCTCTTTTTGGCCGCACTGAGGCACCAGCAGCGCCAGCGGAGACTTCGAGGGTCAGCAGTGTCTCGTCCCAGTTCAGTGATGCTCCACAGCCCAGCCCCAGCTCCCACAGCAGCACACCTTCCTGGTGTGAGGAGCCTGTCCAGTCCAACATGGACATCTCCACTGGACACATGATCCTGGTGAGCCAGCCTGGATGGGTGCCAGTCCCCTCCCCAGCCCTGCATCTGCCCCTCTGCTGCTGGGCTGACTCCCACCCCTCTGCCCCAGGCCTATATGGAGGACCACCTCCGCAACCGGGACCGGCTGGCCAAGGAGTGGCAAGCGCTCTGTGCCTACCAAGCTGAGCCCAGCATCTGCTCCATTGCCCAGAGTGAGGCCAACCTGAAGAAGAACCGCAACCCCGACTATGTGCCCTGTGAGCATCCTAGTCACCCTGCCACAGGGACCAGCCCCAGGGACCAGCTGTCCTGCCAGAGCAGGGTGTGGGGCATGAGGACCCTGAGGGCCATGGCTCATTGCAGCATTAGTGTGCCTGCAGCTCCTGTATACACTCACCAATCCTCCTGGCCTGTTCCCCCAGATGATCACGTGCGGATCAAGCTGAAAGCCGAGAGCAACCCATCCCGCAGTGACTTCATCAATGCCAGTCCAATAGTAAGTGATCACTGGGGGCTCCTGCCCTGCCGCCCTGCTCCTTTATGTGCCCAGCCCAGATGAGGTTTTCACTCTGGGATAGAGCTAGGCTGAAATTACATCCCTGAGGACTACAGATTTGAGCTTTGTGCCTGCCCCATTGCTTAAACAATTGTTAAATCCCATTTTCCTCCTGGCTGGGGCACCTGAATCTCCCTTCCCAACCTTCCTATCACCCCTGGAATATCCTCCTTCAAGTGTCACCAGCCCCTGGCCAAAGAGCGTGAAGCCCGATACCCCCTTTCCTGCTCCAGATTGAGCATGACCCACGGATGCCAGCATACATTGCCACACAGGGGCCGCTGTCCCACACTATTGCTGACTTCTGGCAGGTGAGTGTCACACAGCAGTACCAGCCCATTGGTATCCTTTTGTGTGCTTCCCACAAAATGGGACACAGGGGCTTGCCTGCCCTCCCACCTGGGCTGTCCCTCAGCAGTGAAACTCCCCTTGCCTTGCCCACAGATGGTGTGGGAACATGGCTGCACTGTGATTGTCATGCTGAGCCCCTTGGCCGAGGACAGTGTCAAGCAGTGTGACCGCTACTGGCCAGATGAAGGCTCCTCTCTTTACCACATTTATGAGGCAAGTGTGGCAGGTAGCCTGCGACATGGAGTATCCTCCAGCCCCTGTCCCTCTGAGTGCAGCCCCTTTGCCCTGCACTGATGCCCATGGTCTACCTCACTTGGGCAGGTGAACCTGGTGTCAGAGCACATCTGGTGTGAGGATTTCCTGGTGCGCAGCTTCTACCTGAAAAATGTGCAGTCGCAGGAGACCCGCACCCTGACGCAGTTCCACTTCCTCAGCTGGCCAGCTGAGGGCATCCCCACCACCACCCGGCCCCTCCTTGACTTCCGCAGGTGAGCACCCACCTGGCACTGTGCCAGCTCTTGGGGAGCCAGTGGTGATCCCAAATGCAGGCCACTGATGGGCAAGGACATCGCTGCCACGATGATGAGGGTCGGGGCCATGGTGTGGACCAGGTGCAAGGGCTAGGAGCTGCCATGGGTGGGAGGGAGCAGAAAATACAGGTTTGGATTTATATTGAATACAGCCAACTTGGGATGAGGCTCAACAGAGTTTGGTGGGCAAGAAACCTCTGGCTGAGATTGCCAGGGCTCTCCAGCCTTCACAGTGAGGGTGGGAAAGTGCTCTTCCCCAGAGCTGACATGGAGGGCAGCACTGACCGGCACCTTCCCCAGCCGTGGGTGCAAGAAGAAATCCCCAGCCTTGAACTGGCTGTGACCCATTGCTCCCAATGCCCTACAGCCAGTGGTGGATCCCCAGCTAGCCCAGGGCAAGAGCTGCAGGACTGGGACTGCTCCCAGGAAACTTGCCTGCCCAGGTCTTTAGGTCCTTGGGTGGCAGTGGGCTCTTGCCAGGCACAGGCTGCTCACTGTCCCTAGGTTGTGTGGGGCAAGAGACCCAGCCTAAGGCAGCGGGGGATGTCTCTGAGCATGTCGCCCTCCTCTCAGTCCCGCTCACACTCTCTCTCTCTCTCTCTCTCTGTCTGTCTCTGTCTCTCTCTCGCAGCTGCCGGCGTCATTTTTGTGATTTGCAGCTAGTAATCTGGCTCCAGTTGCATAGTCACAAAAGTGATCGTTGGCAGCCGTGCCTGCTGCATGGAGCATGCCAGGAGCCCCACCGGCGCCTGGCCCCCAGCTTCACACCCCACCGGACCAGAGCCACTCCCTGGGGGTCCTGCCACTGCTCCCCTCCCCAGGCTGGGCACCTGAGGAACTGAACTCCTCTCCCTGCCCCTGCCACTTTCCACTCGTGGTTCCCATCCCATTGTCCAGCACCATTATGGAGGCAGGAGGAGCCACGAGTGGGACCCCCAGGGCCACATCATGGTGTGCTGCTGTCCTGCCCCACTGAGCACAGCAAGGGACGCCTAGCACAACCTTGACCTTGGCACAGCAGGGCACTGATCTGTTCCCTCTTATCCTTGCAGGAAGGTGAACAAGTGCTACCGGGGTCGCTCCTGCCCTATCATCGTGCACTGCAGGTACTGCAGGGGATGGAGGGGCATTTGGGCTTGAGGGTGACTGAAAGCTGGGACCTGCTGCCCAGGACCAGTCCCATTGGAACCAGCTCCCCTGGACCAAGCATCTGTGTTTTGCAGTGATGGTGCGGGCAGGACTGGGACATACATCCTTGTCGACATGGTCCTGAACCGAATGGCCAAAGGTAGGTGTAGGGACGCACCATTTCTGCCTTGTCCGTGAGCTTGGCCTGTGAACTCCCCTCCTAGCACCCCTCTCTCCCTCTGCCCCAGGGGTGAAGGAGATAGACATAGCTGCTACGCTGGAACACATCCGAGATCAGCGGCCTGGTATGGTGCAGACCAAGGTATGCCCCAAACTGGGGATCTTCTCCCTCCACATAAGCATGCATAGCCCCTGGGGCTGGGCTGGCAGGGACCTTCATGTGTCCTGCTGTGTTCCTGCAGGACCAGTTTGAGTTTGCACTGACAGCTGTGGCTGAGGAAGTGAACGCCATCCTGAAGGCGCTGCCGCAGTGATGGCGAGGAGCTCTCCCTCCGCTCTCTTCTCTGCCTCCCACCCTCCGCTTCGCACTCTCCTCACAGGCCTCTGGGGCTGCTCTCCCTGTAAAATGGTGTCTGTGCTTCTGGTTCTGTTCCCCCTGCCCCCAGGCCCCCCTTCCCATCTCCCCAAGGACACTGGCCTCAGGCCCTTTGTGTGCAGGAACCCCATCACACCCACTGTCACCTCAGAGGGGGCAGGGCTCATGGCCCCTAAGCCCTGTGGAGGGGGACACCAGGTGATGCTGCTGGGAGCTGGCAGGGGGCTTCCCTAACCTGTCAGTTCTGCGTTAGCCCTCCTCCTGTACCCCTGTGGGGGGCGGAAGTGGGGACATGGGTCCTCCATACTTGGCGGGAGCATAGGGTGCAGGGGGGCCTGGCCCCCACTCCAGGTCCCCTTTGTGTGCTCCCTCCCTAGACACTCGAGCAGAAGAAAAATTTCTAGAGAACTATAATTTTGTATCTTGATGTGAATAAAGTTCTTGTGTCACGTTCGTGCAGCTGCAGCCGGGCCTGGCCTCTTGACTGTGTGTATTGGGATGGTACAGGGAGGAAATGTCATGTTTGTCCATTTCTATCCCTGCACTCTGCAACTGCCAGACAAGCAAGTTCACCTGCAGGCAAACATTACAACCCTGCATCCCCAGCACAGAAAGACCCCACAGGCAGAAGCTACTGCAAACAGGTTTATTGACAGCTGTTAGCAGAAGGAGGTCAGAGGGGGGGGCGCTACAGCGAGGAGGGGGGCAGAGCCCAGCCCTGCTGGCTGAACCCAGCCATGCTGCCCCTCGCTGCGTACAGCCAGCATCCCCCAGCAGCCTAATCTACAGCAACCCCCATCACCCCCCTCTCCCCCACCCTCTGGTGCCCAGGGCCTCTCCCCCCAGCCCCAGGTAGTGCTTGGCCATAAGCCCTGTCATGCCCCCCCTCACCACATCCCACGGAGCCAGAGGGTGCTGGGGGAAGGGGGTGGCAGGGGATGGCCGTGCAGGGAGAAAGCGGAGTCCTGGTTGGGAGAGCCTCCGTGGGCGAGTGGGCGTGCGCGGTTCCCGGGCGCAGCAGCCTCAGAACACACCTGGGGAGACAAGCGGAGGGGGGTACACAACAGCACCTGTGAAATCCTCCTTGGCCAAGGGCTGGGGAGAAGCAGGGATGGAGGGAGGAAGGTCCCAGGTGGAGGAGGAAGACAGCCAAGGCAGAACTACGGGTAATGGAGAGGGTAGAAACACTTGTGAACATCACAGCGGGTCACTGCTGCAGTGGGAAGCAAGGAGGGACATTGCCCTGGAGGGGGTGCAAGGCATACGCAAGGGACTGACCAGGCAGAGTCTGCAAGGAGACACAGAAGGAGCGAGTACAGGCAGGAACAACAGCATCCAGAGGGCAAAGACAAGACACAAGGCACCAAGCAGAGGCTATGTATGGACTCCTCCTTGCAAGGAGGGGAGCTCAACTCAGCACTCCCTGCAGCCTGGGCAGGGGCAGGCTGCAGCCAGGGAGGCACCTGCTGGAGACCCTGCCCACCTGCAGGGCGGGCAGGGAGAGAGGGGGAGGCACAATCAAAATGTGCCGGCGCATGGGCCCCTCAAGCTTCCAAGATCCAGGACAGGGAGCTGCACCTCTTCCTGGGACCCCATCAAGGGGGCTCCTCTTCAAGCCACTACCTCCAAGTCTGAGAGCCTCCAACGCTGGGATGCCACTAGCCATCCACTCACCTGAGCAAGGAGGCATGGCAGAAGAGACCCCCTCCCTTGCTAGGGGAGGCAGGAGCTGAGTTCCAGTGAGACTCCACCCCTGCTTTCCTCTCCCTGCCCCACACTCAGAGCAGGGGGCAGTGCCACAGCTTCACTTTGGGGGCAGGTTCGTGCCCCTCTGTAGCAGAACTGCCGGCCCCCAGTGGCTCCTGCTCCAGCCTCCCCCGGACACCACGGGCTCTGCGGGTGGAGAACGGGCTGCTGTGGCTGCCCCCCGGTGCCGACAGGGAGCCGGGGCTGTGCCCACCTGCTTGGTGGTGCCCTGCAGCTTCCATCTCAGAGAGGCTGTAGGCCATGGCCAGCTGCAAGTCCTCATCCTCATCCTCGCTATCTGTGTAGAGGCAGACAGGTGAGGAGCTTGAGGTCTGGTGTGGGGCTGGTACTGGTGGTGAGGGGGGCCGTGGCCTGGGGAAGGCTTGCTGCTCCCGCCGGCTCAGCTCCAGCCCCAGTGCCATGTCATCAGGAACACCTGTGGGAACAGGGGCAGGGGTTGGGGGACTCATCCAGTCCAGCTACCCAAAGCTGGTGTGGGGTCCTGGCACCTCCACCCCACCCCACCAATCCTTCAGAGCAGAGCTCCAAACCAGGGCTAACCAAGGCTCAGTCAAAAACAAAGCCTGGATGCAGCACCCCCCAGACATCCCAAAGGGAAAGACTGCAGATCTCAACAACTCAGACTGCAGTACCACTTCTCACCATCAATGTGGATCGACTTCAGCTCTCCATCCTCCTCCACTTCCACACGCTCCCGTCCATTCTCAATAATCCTGCAGACAGACAGACAAACAGGTGGACGGTCAAGGGCCATGCAGCCAGTGCACCACAGCAGGAAGTTGCAGGGTCAGAGGCCTGCTGATGGAGGGAAGTCTTTGGGAGCAAAGTAGGCTGGCACTGCCCTTACCTCTTGGTAGTGATACGCCTGCCGTTAACAAATGTGGTGGAGGTGGAAACAGAGCGGAAGCCCAGTCCTGCATCTGCACCAGAGCTGAAGGATGAGGCGAAGAAATCTAAAGAAGGGAGCAAAAAGGTTGGTGCCAAGGTGGGTGGCAAGAGGTGGGCAGGGGACAGACTCTGCACAGGGGAACATGGTGTTCTAGGAATCCCCTGCTGGGAGGAATGGCAGTGCCTCCTACCTGAGGATCCTGGGAAGGGGGAAAAGAAGTGGCCTCCCCCATGGTGCCGGGTGCCAGGTCCTCGCAGCTCAGAGAAGGGCATCATGTCATCTGAAAGGCAGGGGTCCCCCATCAGCATTACCCCATCAGCTTGGTGAACCAGAAGCAGGGCACTGATGTGGGCACTCTCTGCCAGGGCCAGATGTGAGCTCTAACCGCAAACTCAGCAGCTGCCCCACGGACAGAGAGATGCCCAAGAGTCAGCCTCCCCTGCCCCACACGCACCAAAGAATTCAGCAAAGGGGTCTCGTCCGCCAAAGAACTCCCGGAAAACGTCATGAGCGCTGCGGAAGGTGAAGGTGAATTCGGGGGCCCCAGCACTGGCCCTAGAGCCCCCTGGTCCTGCTGGAGGGAACACACTCAGTGTTAAATGGAGCCCTGGGTGACATCTCCCCTGAAGGGCGGGGAGCCCTGGTGGCACTGAACCACACCAGGTCTTCAGACAGGGATGTATCCAGAGCTGCATTAACCCCAGGGCCCTACTCACCTGCTCCCATGAGTCCATCCTTGCCATAGCGGTCATAGACATCACGCTTCTGCTCTGGAAGAAGAAAGGGGGCTGCAGGGAATCTGGCTGCCAGGTGGGGACGGGAGCACTAACACTTCTCCCAATTAAGGGAGGTGCAGAACAGCAGGGAGCAAGAGGAGGCGGTTGGCACAAGCCCCAAGTAAGCCCCGCACCCAAACCCAAGTAAGACCACTGGGCAAGAATGCAAAAGCTTCAGCCCCACTTGGGAGATCCCACTGCGGATGCCAACAGCTGAGCATCTCTCCCAAGGGCTGTTTTGGGAGATGTGTGAGGAAGTAACCAAGTCCTACAAGTCATGTGGTAAAGCTGTAGGGACCCACTTCCTCCTGGGGACAGCCAGGGATGCAAGACAGGTGAGCCCAGAAGCAGGACATCCCCGTGTAAACAGTCCCAAGGGAGTATACACACACACACACACACACACACACACACACACACACACACACACAAGATGTCACTGTGGCCTCTTACTGTCCGACAGCACTTCGTATGCCTCAGCGATCTCCTTGAACCTCTGCTCAGCATATTCCTTGTTGTCTGGGTTTTTATCCGGGTGCCATTTCAGCGCAGCCTTTCTGTACCTGCACAGAGGGGCAGTGATGGGCACACAGCAGCACTTGGGCTCTTGGGCCAGCAACCACCATCTGAGCATGCACCTCCCAGCCTATGGGCAGGAGCACCCCAAGCCCACTTCACTCAGCACCCTACAGCCTCACGCATGGAACAGGAGCTTCCTGGATTATTTCTGCCCCCTGATATAAATATTTATTTATTTATGCTACACACACACCAACACAGGCTAAACAAAAAGAAATTAGCACAGAACTGCAGCACAACCATAGCAGTGCAATGTGTGCCCAACTCAGCTGCCCTCATCGATGGCTCTGGACAATGCTCACAGGTTTGTTCTGGAGCCTTCATAGGCTCCACTGTGAGTGTGCATGGACCAGGGGTTGCTAGAGGCCCCCTGGGGCCAGGAGAGCACCAGCAGCCCTCTCCTCCCCACTGAAGCTAGCTAGGGTTAACCCAAGCTTCCCAGCTTCTCCCTCACTCTTGGGAACCCTCTCATGGAGACCTCTGCCACCTCTTGGCAAGCCAGCAAACTGCTGGCATTCCCCCCAGGGGATGCCTCACCCCAGTTAGAGCAGCAACACCTCAGCAGGCACCAGGCAGGAGTTGCAGAGACTCAGGAGGCTCTGTCAGTAGTACCTGGGGCACAGCACCAACCTGCCCACAGGGCCCACATGCCTGAAAGGGGACATGATGCTCTTTAACCTGTAACATCCAGTCCCCTGACTTTGATGCCAGCAGAGTCCCTGTCATCCCTGCATCCTCTGGCAGAAAGAGGGGAGCCTCCAAACACCACTGAGACTCACATCCAGCCCCAGGCTGACAGCAGGGAGAAAGGGACCAAACCCCACCAAAAGATGCCTTTGTACAGCAGCAAAGCCCAACCCCACTCTGACATCCATACAAAGGAAAAAAAGGCTGAATTGTCACCTCTGAAGCTGGGCCCTGTCCCCACCGGCTCGAAGGGAGCCCTTGCTTCCCTCACTGGCACCAGCTGGGGGTGGCCTGGGGGACTCTGCCTCGCAGGCAGAGGCACGCTGCCATATACTTACGCCTTCTTGATGTCCTCAGCCGTGGCATTGCGGCTCACCCCCAGCGCTTCGTAGTAGTCGACCATGACGTGAGCTGTCCCACGGGGTCACTACAGGGGGAGAAGGCAAAGTCAGGGCACAGACTGGTAGTGCTGGGTGCGGGACAGCAAGGGCAGGCTGCTTATTCTCTCCAGCGTCCCGGCCACCCCACTGCCTCCCGACAGCAACTCAGTGCCACGCCATGCCCAGCTCCCCAGCACCCTGCGCACACCTCGGCCACCTGGGAACACCTACAGCCTCGGTCAGGGGCCCCTTTGCTGCTGACGCACCGCCCTCCCGCCGGCGTCACCCCAACTTGCCCAGGCAGGGGGAAGGGGTTCCCGCTGCCGGCTCCGCTCCCTGCCCGCTTCCCCCATGAGCTCAGTCGCGGGGCGGGGGGGCAGCGGGAGGGCGCAGTCCGCTAAGGTTCTTAGCGGCTGGAGCGGATTAAGGGCTCAGCGGGGACCCTCGCCATCCCCGGGCACGCTGGGACACTTCCATCGGCCGACCCGCTCCGGGTGGGGGGGACAGGAGCAGAACGCGGCCGCCGCAACCCCCACGAACCCTCGGGGTACCGTCCCGCCCCCGGTACTCGCCCCCGGCTCGTGAGTCCCAGCTGACGGGAGGGCGGTGCTGGCGCTGGCACCGGCACCCGTACGGCGGCACTGGGACCGCCCCTCGGCCCGGCCGTAAACACGGCGCTCCCGGGGCCACTCGCTGCTGCTGGAAGTTTCCGCACCCCGCCCCGCCGCCACCGGCGGGCGGCCCTGGGCCGCGGCCAGCGGATCTGGGGCACCGGGAGGGGCGGCGGTGGCAGCACGGCGAGGGACAGCACTGGCCCCGCTCCCCGATGGCCCCTTGCGCCCCGCTCTCCCCCGTCCCGCCCCGGTGCCCACCTGAGCGCCGTCGCCGAGCCCTCCCCGCCCGGCCGGGCCGCCTGCGGCCGGTGTCGCGCGTCCCCCGCGGCCGGGCCACCGCGGGCCTGGAGGCGGCTCCGCTGCCTGATGGGCGGCGGCTGCAGCCAACCGCGGCGTCTGACGTCACGGCCTCGCCGCTCGCCGGGTGACGTAATGGGAGGCGCGTTGGAGAAGGAGCGCGGCCGCTCCGCCGATCGTCCCTTGTCAGCCCGCTCCTGACTCCTGCCCTCATCCCGGTCTCGCTCCCCGCGCCTGCTCTTCCGCTCGCAGGGCCGCACCTGGGCCCCGCACAGCGCCAGCGAGGTGCGGATGTGGTGGCACCGACCTGTCCCGCTGGTGCCGGTGCTGACAGCGCACCGCGCCGGGGCACGGCTGCCGCCCGGGGCACCCCCGGCGCCGCTGGCTTCCCGCCGAGTCAGCTGCCCGGCCGGTCCCGCCGGGAAGGAGGAGCCGGCAGGAGGGGACAGCTGAGGTGACTCAGCGCTTTGTCGGGGCAGGGGACGTGACGGGGTGTAGCTTGCCAGACTTGGCAGGCACAGGTCCCTGCCAGGAGCCGGGGCCGCCTGGCACCGCTCTGGCACCACTGTGGCACCGGCAGCCGGGAACTCCAGGGTGCCCACGCCCCCGGAGAACCGGGACCGTGCCCTAGGAGCTGCGTTGCTGACTTTTTCTCGTTCATGGCCCCTGCCTGGACAGCTGCTGCAGAGGGGTTGTGCTCACCCGTTCTCAGTGTCCTCGGCGGTCTCGCTCACCTGCACCTCTGAAGGTGTCCTCGCCATGGAGATCTATGATTCCCTCTTGTGGCCTGGATGGGAGAAGGAGGGAGCTTGATCTCCCTGCACGGTCAGAGCTTTTTGGATCCACTGCCACACCTATACCACAGCTGGAATCTTCCTCACCTACCATAAATTCCTAGCTGGGAAGCCTGGCAGAATGAGGCGGCCTGAAGCTGAGACAGGTCATTCCCAGTACTCCTTAGGGACAATTTTCAGGACAGATATCCCCGAGAAAAACCTTCCCCAGCCCTAAGTCGTGTGCCTGGGATGGACGAAATGCCGAGGGCATCACCTCGTGTGCCAAAGGCATTAGGCATTTCTCTCTTCAAGGCTTGGGAGATCCATCCCCTACCATCAGACAGCAACTTGATGATTTCCTTGAACAACGACTTGGAGTATTTCCTGCCACTGGGGATTTTTTTCCTGGATGCCATCACAGCACTGTCCTCCTGTACCTGTTTGCCTACGAGCAGGGAGGGGCTCCCTGGGGGGCTGCCTGTAGCCAGGGAATCCTCTCTGGCTACCAGGGGCTCTGATTTTGGCCCACCTATTCAGCAATGAGTGCAGAGCCGGCATGGGCACTAGATGGAGCCACAGGCTGCTTCACAGGGATCCCATCCTGCTGCTGGGAGGGTGAGGAGGAGCCACCAGGACCTAGCCGAATCTTGGCGCCTTGCTTTCTCTCACACCTTCAGCTGCAGCACGCTGCCTTCTCTACCTGACCTTTCCTCCTAGGTCAGCCTGAAGTCCTGATGCACCAACCTGGCTCATGTCAGCTTCAAATCACAGGCATCTTGAGTGTGTCTCAAGAAGACTCTTATTTCTTAACAAATTCTGGGGATAGCTGTGTTGCAAGCTTGTTTTCAGCTTTCTAGGGTCTCAAAAATGCTCATTAAATACTTTGAGGCTTTCTGAGGAAAGAGGTTTTGGATGAGCAAAGCAAGACCCCAACAGACCAAATGTTTTTATCCTGCTTACCCAATCTCTCAGGAAGCCAACAGAATTGCACCATTAACCCATGCTATATTATTATGCAAACCACAAATTAAGAGATTTTTTTTTTCTGCACTGCACAACATTTCAGCTTTTGATTTCCAGAAGAAAACAAGCCCTTTCAAAGCCTCAACAAAACTGGCAATTACGTACTGAAAGTTTGTATTCTTGGCAGTTTTTGAGCTATGAAGTGCTCAGCAAGTCATGTGCCTGTTTCTCCCCTCATCACACACAGCTGACTCCCTTCCTCTTCTCCCTGTTCCCCAAGGGAAGGTCCCCATTCCATGCAGTGGAGCTGCAGCAGGAAAGGAGCAGGAGCCAAAACCACTAAGATGGAGTGAGAGGGTTTGAACAGAGTGAGACAGTCTCCTGGGTGCCATTTCTGTACCACCTTCCTCTGCCTGCCAGCTTCTAGGACAGATGGCAATGCTGACCATCTCTTGGACACAGTGCCATTGCAGCCCCCAGAAAAGGGGTCAGTGGGAGCTCCAGGGCTTGCTCACCCCTGAAAGGGCTGCATCAGGGTGGAGCACCGCAAGTTCAGGGGGCTCATGAAGACATCACGAGAGCAGGACTCCCATTTTTAAAATCTGCATTGGTTCTTTTACTCACAGTCCTGCTGTCTCATCCGAACAAACCTGTCCACCCTCCCTGACTTCCCTGTTTAGCTGATTTCTTCACACCTTTATGGTTTTGCTGCTCCACATGTTTACCTTGGTAGCCAGGCTCTCAGCTACCTGCCCATCTCCTTCTTGTCCACTCTGTTCTCATCTCAGCTGGCTGTTTTAGAATTGTACCTTCTAGAGACTGGGGAGAATCCAGAGAGGCAAAGTCATTCAGCTGCTTTTAGTTTGCATAGCAGAACAGAGAAGTGAGAAACAGCAAAGTCAGGGTGACTTTCGTTCAAGCAGGGTGATGACTTTGAGCCAGATTTAGCAATGTGACAGACCCAGGCTGCGTGTCCCAGGCTCTGCCTTGCAGGGATGCTCGCATGTGCTGACAGTGGGGCTGCTGCCCCAGCCAAAACCCAGGCAAAACTGAGGTGCTTGCAGATTTTAAATCAACAGAGTCAGAGGCTGGCAGAGGTGGCAGAACCCATGAGTAAATAGGTTATCCGTGATGAGCAGGCACACAGGCCCAGGGAGCAGCTGAGCCCCATGGCACAGGGTTTTGCTCCCATTCCTGCCATGTGGTTGGTGACAGGTTGGGCTGGAAAACTTTGTGGTGCACAGGAAGAGAACACCAAACTCATCCACAGTGAAGCTGGGAGCTGCATGGCCTAGATCAGATCCCGAGGGAAGGGAGATGAAAGATAATGAATAAACTGATACCATACACCCCCTCCATATGCTAGAGAACCCTCCAGCTGCAGAGGGGAGCAGAAGCTGCAGTTGATACTGAACAGGAAGGGATTCTGTTGTGAAGCAAAACCTGATTTTGTTCATGCATACCAACATGTCCATGCCCACACTCTCCCAAGCTCCACAACCCTAGTATTCATCTGGCTTGGGCAGGATTTTCTGCAGTGCCTGGTAGGATTGGGGTCACAGGCTGTCTGGTCCTCACTGTGCCTTCCAGTGACATGCCCAGCTTTGGCCCATTGTCTTCACCTAGGCATGGATCAAAGCCAAACAATGAATCAATCAGGGACAAATAAAAAAGGAGATGAAGCAAATGCATTTGCATGAGAAGGAAAGAAGAAAAATGGGGAAAGAAACCAACAACAATGCCAGAAAGCATCTTTTTGTTGTTTTCCATAGCCTCAGTGCCTAACTACCAGTGCAAGAGTGGAACCTAGGAGAGTGAGTTGTGTGGAGTGCTGTGGATACGAAGACTGCAGTTTGGATGTCACCTGTAACAAACCCTAAGGTAACACATTACTGCTAAAATCGACATTTGCAGTTCATCAGGCCTACATTGAGAGCATTAGTGGGTCTAGCTGAGGGTCTTGCTGAGCTACTGATGGCAATTTTTAACAGAGCTGGGGAAACTGGGGTAATTCCAAAGGATTGAAGAACAGAAATCACTGCAATCATTAACAAAATAAACTGGTCTAACCAGAAAACTCTAGATTACTGATAATACCAGAAAGAAATAACAGAATAATTAATTTTTATTCTATCAGCAGAGAGTTAAATACCAAAAAATGTATTTGCTACTGATATGCTTGTCTCAGGTAAGGAAGGTACTGCTTTGCAAACTTGTAACCTTCAGTATGATTACATCTGGCTGATTCAGATCAACGCTGTTGGTATGACATCCTCACTTGGAAGCTGGCAGGAGATAATAATAACAGTATTTGCATAAATCACAACATTGCTGCAAAGAGGGGTGGAACGATTGGTTTTCTGTGTCTACAGCTGAAGGAAGCTCAGAGCTGCTGATGATGGTCTTTCCAGATCTACTTTTTGTGTTACTCCTGAATATTTATGTTGGCATGGCAAGCCAGCCTGTTTTGCACCAGAAGCAACAATAGCAAAGGTGTGTTTGTTAGCCAGGAAGGCAAGATGAAGGCCTTTGCAGTGGGGATCCACAGGGCTGATTGCAAGGCCCACCATGATAAGAAATGTTTATTAAGAAAAATTTGGGATAATGCTAAGTGTGGTAGGGCAGTAACTGTTGAAGGGGACAATTAAATCTCAGAGATGGTTAAGGATTGTATGATTAAAAGGCCACATTACAGTGAAATTTCTTGAAGTAATTAATTTGAGAATTTTAGGAAGGGCCACTCTTGTTACTTATTACTCTGTACATCCTCTTGCCATTCTCACACTTTATCAGAGGCAGTCTGGGATTCATTTCAAGGCCATTGACCAAACCACTAAAGCCAGCGGTACCTGGCAGGAATCCCTGCAGAAGCCCAGCAGCTCTTTGCTGATGATTCACTGTTGTCAGCCAGCACTTGGGTTCCCCCGGCTGCCTATCCGGGCACCACACCCTTCTCATGGCAAGCCAGTTACATCCTGCCTTTTTTCCTGACCAGACGTGTCATCTCAATAATTGAAAGCAGGATTGTTTGGCTAGTGGATCTTCCATGTTAATCATCACTTAATTAGGATGCTGAGGGGGGCCCCAACATATGCAGAAGTGCTTGGTGCCCACCTCTTGCCAGACTCTGCATCCTCCTGCCTGGGAGTTGGTGAAGCTCTCCAGAATGTGTCCCGTGCCAGGCTATTAAGTGGCAGAACGAGAGTCAGGCTGTCCAGGTCACACCATCATAGGGAGGGCACAGCAGCACGAGTTGTGCTCAGGATGCCTGGAGATGGCTTGTCCTAATAAGGAGGGCCACATTAAGCACAAAAATTCAGCACATTGGAGCTCTGAGACCTCGCAACAGGGAAATTCTGCCAAGTAGCTGTTATTTCACATGCACAGCCTCACATCGTCTGGCTTAACACTGCTAGGAAGCTCTCGGATACACGTTTGAGCCAGGCATCCTCAAGATGTCCATTGAACTCAAGGTCTCAGCCCAGTGCCTTGAGTCACTGGCTCCCAGCGCCCAGGCTCAGGGAGGAGCAGGGAGGATAGCCCTTGTTTCTCAATATCACGCTCTCTCTGCACACAAACAGCTCCAGGCAGGAGCACCCTGGGAGCCATTACCCAGCCGAGATATTAAATGCCTCTTTTATCACATTAACTGTTTCCCTCTGACATCCAACAGTGCTTGGCCAGCTGCCAGCACCTCCTCTCCACTTTTAACAACTTGACAGCAATCCCCAAGGCTCCAGGCTTTCTCCAGGCCCAGCTCTGCCCTTGGCTTGCCCTGGGGCCAACAAGTTGCTTGCATTATTAAACAACTCACTTCCGTGTGTAAAACAAAACACCTTGCAGACATCGGTCGAACCGTGGGATGCTCAGTTGCCCTCCAAAGGCCAGGGCACAGGAGGGCCATTGTCAGTAAGCTTCTGTGACAGGAATTGTTTCCTTTCCCAATGAGTGCAGGACTGGCCCACCTGGCCGTGGTTTATGTACCTCGAAGGAAAGGGTGCACCTGCAGAGCTGCCCCATGTGAATCTGCTGTGTCCCCTCTGCTGCCCAGGGGCTCGGCTGCAGTCCCACAGGCAAGGCACTCCCACTGGGAACAGGAGAAGTGATGGCTGCTTCTTGCCCCATCACTGCCGGCTCACAGGCATGTCTTTGGCATTGCGACAGAGCTGGCCACAGCTTTGTTGCAATTCTGAGAACTTGTAAGACAGGAAGGCCTAAAGGGCTGGGCATGAAGACATCACCATACCTACACTTCTGTCTGGTGTATGGAGAGCCCCTTCAGCCTTATGGGGTAACCCATATCCTTCCAGGAGTTCCTACCATTACACAACCTTGCAGAATTCATGCTCTTCTATTTCCACGTATTCCTGTGCTGCTTGTGCCATCAGCAGCTCTGAGAGTTGATGGAAAAGAGGAAAAGCATCACTGGCACCTCCAGAGAAGCCCATCAGCACTGCACACCGGCATTGCCTGAGATCGTGGGGCCACTTCAGCAGGCTCAGTCTCTCTGTCACCCTGTCACCCGCCTGGAGGCATATTGTTCACACCAGGCATGCTCAGAGTTCTGACATGAAGTCATTGCAATTAGACAGGTGAGGTTTTATTTTGCTCCCGTGGGTGTGAAGCTGCCTTTCCCAGGACATGAAGAAAGGCAGGTGACATATGAGCCAGGGCAGCTGGCTCTGAGCCAGGAAGGCTGCTCACCCAGGGCCTGCTGTACCTGAGAAAGAGCTCGTTCCAACTTGTTCAACAGCCGCTTTTAGCCTCACAGGTTGGGGCTTGGCTTGTGGGGCTGCCTGTGTCCCGGGGAGTGCCTCTCCGCTCTTGCCACTGCCCTGTGATTCAGGGCTTAGGACTGTAGAGAGATCTGGAATTAGCTTTATTGTTTCTGTACTGAGGCACACGCTCTAGGCAATGCAGCAGGCGTTGCACAATTGACTTCATTATATCTGAACCAGCAATTATGCTGCTGTTGCTCAGCTGCAGCAGAGAAAACTTCTGTCAGATCATTACTGTGTCCTACATCCCAGCAGGTCTCTAGGAGTAAATGCCACACGTGGGCTGCTGAGGATGTTCAATGAGGCCTTTATTGAGTCTCTGCTTGGTCTTTTGATACTCCCCATTCTTTCCTTGCAGCTGGTGATATCTAGCCTTCCAATCACCCTTCTTTCTCATCTCTGGATCTGTTCTACCTACTCCAGATGAAGGATGAAGTACTCAGAGGGCCCTTTCTGACCTAGACAAGGCATGCATGTTTTAAGGACTGGCAAAGGCAGCATTTTCGGCCCATCTCCATGCTGTGCTAAAATTTTTCAGGGTGGCAAAGTATGTCCCAAATGCTGCCATAATAGAACTACAGGGGCACTGGGGCATATGATGCTGGACCATCACCAGGAGCTAGCTGTGCTTTAGAGACCCTGCACAATGGCTCAGTGGGATACTCCTGAAGCAGTTAGCATTACAAGGGCCTTGCTTGAACTCACATCTGCAACATGCAGTTGAGTAACATGCTTTCAAAAGACTTATTGGTTTCACCAACTAACCCTGTCCAACCTGTGCCGCTGCTGGAGAGCAAACTGCACAGGGCACTGACAGGCTGGAGGTACATCCTGGCTTCTCCACCTCTCCACCTGACCATGCTGTTAAAAGGATTAAGGGCAAGGACAGAGTGAGAGGTAAGCAGGGCAAGCACAGATACAGCCTCTTTGGGAAGCTCCTGGCTGAGGTTAGAGACACAGACAGGAGCCCTGCTCCTGAAGCACCTCTCACCATCTGGTGTTTTAAAGTGGAGGGCACAATAGGCTTCCTTGCCAAACCCACAGCACAGCTATGCTCTCTTCCACCTTCCCGAGAAGGCCATGTCCCCAGGCTGCCCTGTGACACTGTTTGCTCTGCCTGGAACAGCCGGGGCGGAACTGAGGTCTGAAAACTGGGAACGATAGTTTGGGCTTTCCTCATCATGGAGAGCAGGGAACTGGGGTGTGGATGGGAGGTACCAAGCTGGGCTCTGAATTAATCTCCTCCCCAATTTCATCTCTGGGTGCTTTGGGTGTGGCAGTCCTTAACATACTTCTGGAAGACAGCTATATGAGAGGCTTTGTTTGGGTAACTGCAAGCTTTGCTCTCTGGTGTTCTTGTACCAGCAGGTACCTGCCAAGAGCTGGCTGGTTTCTGACAGCAGCAAGTAGGGGCTTCACCTGTAGTGGGCAGGGCTCTGCCCCTCAGGTATCTTCAATATTTTTCCCATCTTTCAATAAAGAGATGGTTGAATTCTGACTCTATAGCCTAGAATTTTCCTTGCTTGCTATTTGCATTTCTCTGGTTGCTGATGCAGGGTCAGACTATATTCTGAGCATGGATTAAAATGTTTCCTGAGCAATTATTGTAATCTTGTGATTTCTGATGTTGTCTGAAAACATTTGCAGCATCTTCTTAGACGTGTGGGTAACATCTCTGTAAGAGAGGGGTCGTCTCAGGACAAATCCAGCCAGAGTAAGCTCAGTGTGTGCTTTCAGGCTGCTGCTATCAGCATCTGGCAGGCTGCTGAGCAGTTAGGCACTGAGGAGATGCAGCCGATTGGTGCTCCCTGGATTTAGCCAGATGTTCTTAAGCATTTCAAAAAAAGCTTAGACATCTGTTTGGGCATTTCAGATCAGAGGCACATGGGGATGCGCAGCTCCAAATGATTTATGGCTCTCTTGTCAGTAATTCCGACTATGATTGTCCAACAGAACAGCATCTGAGTGGGTATGTTCACTGTGAACATGCATTTGCAGCAATGATGAATCAGGGACATTTCACGCTCAACTCTCCACCATCATGGTACATAAACTGATCCGGGAGTCTCTTGAAGGATCACATGATTTTGCATCCCTAGGTACTACCAGATTGTTATATGAATCTTCAGAATTTGGGTGAACTCCACAACCTGAAATGCTGCTTGCTGCCTAGCTCTGATTCCAACCACACTTCAAGCCATACATGCTATAAATGCCCCAAAATTAACTGGCACCGTGGAATTAAGGAGGGTTCTAGGACACACCCAGTGAGAAGTGACTCCCTGGTATCCATTATTCATTACAGTGAACACCTTGGTGAAGATTTTCACCGAGAAGATGACACCATCACTCCTTTTCATTCCAATTACCTCCTGGAGCTCAAATTTTGATGCCTCAGTGCTACCAGTTACTCTCTCACTCTCATGGACTGTCTGCATCAGCATGGTCTGTGTTATCTAGTGATCTCTGAGGTCACTCAAAGGACATTTATACTACAGGGAGACATTTTCAGAGTTATGCAGTCACCACAGAATCCTGTGCACGTTCAGCAGCACTCACTACCTGAGGCATCTCTGGATGTGGAAAAAAAACCCTCAATAATTTCCCATCAGCTTGGTTAAACCCACTCTGATCCTCTGGCTCAGCCATTTCTGCAGGTCTCAGAAATGTGTTGCTTAGACACCAGCACAGGCTTTGCAGCAGTACTCTTCAGTCACCCTACACATGCTCATCAGTGAAGGTGACACTTTCCAGGTGACTCAAGCACAAAGAAAGGCTATTGTAGGTGGATAATTTAGGTCTAGCTTTCAACTTTCAGATCAAGCTGAGAGATGACAGCATTTTTCAGTGAAAACTTATTAAGTCAGATCACTGAGGCAGATGCAGGGCTGGTTCTGCACCACAGTAAATACTTTGAGTATTTTGGAAGGGGTAGGACACATTATTCATTGTAGTAAGGCCAGACATCAGTGAAGTCACTGTAGACTCCAATAAAAACCCTCCAAGGTGCTCTAAGCTCTGCCTACACCCTCACTATTCATTTCATAAAACTTTGTGGAATCAGATCAAACCAGTGAAGGTAATGCAGAGCCAGGATAGAGAAGTAGCCCTTTGGCAGGCAGGGCTTTCAACACAGCCCTGGAGCATGACTGTTCTTGAGGGGCTTGACAGGACTGAGTTTTCCTGGGGTTTTTTTGTTTGTTTTTTTTTTTCCCCAGTGATCTCCAAAGAGGTTAGGAGAGTTTGGGCTCATCTCTGAAGGGTTTCCTCTACAAATGCTTCCTCCAGAAAATCTCCCAGGTGTTTTTCAAGAAGCCTTGGGTGGCTGCCAGAGACCTGGCTCACTGCTTGCTCAAGGATCACATCAGCACCTAAGCCCACCAGGAGGGAAGACCTGGGCCAAGTTCTTTGCTGGCTTTCCTGCTTCAGCCCCAGAAGTCTCTCCTGGTTAGTGCCTGGATGGTGTCTTTCACCAGCAGCACACCAAGCTGGAAGGTGCCATCTCTGTTCTTCAGCAGAACCCCTCTGCCAGGACTGGCAAGCATATCAGGAACAGCCCTTATGCCCCACTGCCCTTTCCTCGAGGGGACCCCCGGGTCTCCCGTGCCCCAGCCAGGGGATGCTGCTCTCTGAATGCCCCACCAGAGCACCCCGCCAGGCAGAACAGCCCCATCTATACAAATCTATGCAAATAAGCACAATGCACGCAAATCTGTGACAGCCCTTGGGGCTGTCTCGGGCGGGGCGGCCCGCCCCGGAGCGCCGGTGCCGCCCCCGGTATAAGGCGGCGGCGGCGCGGCCGCCCCGGAGCGCGGAGGGGCGGCAGTCCGGGGACAGGCAGGTCGTGCGGCAGCGGCGGCATCATGGTGAGTGCCGGCCCCGGCTGCTCTCTCCCTCCGGTCCCGCGAGTGCTCCCCGGAGTGGCCTGGGGTTCCCGTGGTTTCCCGGGAGGGCTCTGCCGGGAGCCCAGAAGTGCGGGCAGCTGGCGACGGGAGTGCCCGCTGTGCTTGCCCTGCCTTTGCCTGGCTTCAGCCTCTTCCTGAGCCGCTCCCTCCCCGGCTCTCTGCAGCCTCCCTGCTTTGAGCATCCTGTTGTAGCCGTGGCAAGGAGGCCACCAGCGAGCCCCGCCGCCTGCGGACACCGGCGCTCGGGAGGACACGTCGCCTCTCATCCCTCTCCCACTTTTAATAGTGTCGGTTCCTGCCAGTGTCCCGCGGTACCATCCCCGGCTGCGGGGAGTTCTCCCCGTCTGCCAGCCCCCCGCAGCTGAGCTCCAGCAGTAAGCTGTGGCTTCGTTCATCCACTGCCCTGCTCCAAGGGTGGGTATCACTGTGAGTGGGCATCCAGGCTGCCCTTCCGCCGTGGTCCTGCGGCGATCTCTGGCTCATGAGCTCTCCAGCTGCCCCGGAGAGCATCCCAGCCCCAAGATTTCCCGGCCACCCTGCCTGCTGTCCCGCAGAGCCATGCTCCCAGCTCTTCCTGTGCCGAACTTTGCCGTGAGGGAGGCATAGTCTGCTGTCTGATGACCACCACTGCTGAGTTCTGGTGCTGCTGGGCTCTTCCCAGCCTGTTGTCAGCACTGGGTCCCACAGAGCCAGTCCTCGCTTCTGCTTGCTGTTGGGATGAAGTGCAGCGAGCAGCATAACTCTCTACCACCCCCACGCTGATTCACAAAGTCCTTTGCCAGGGAGTTCTCTCTCATCTCCTCTTCCTTGAGGTGCTTGCATCTGTGCCAAGTGTTTTCTGTGCCCTTCTGTAGAGGATCCTGGAAGACTTACCTCATCTCTTACCCTGGGCTCCTTGTGTTACACGTTTATGGACCTGCTGGGAGGGATAAATGGGGTATTGCTTTGCTCTTCTTGCAGCTCAGCTTTGGGAAATGTGAGGAGATGGGCTTCTGCCTCTCACCATGGTTATCAAGGGCTTATCATTTTGCCATCCGTCACTGTCACTGCTGTGTCTGAAATGCAGCACTGAAAGCTGCAGATGCAGAGAGCCAGGACATGCTGGATCCTGTGCAACTTTATGGGACAGCAGTCATTGCCCTGCTCCTGAGTGTGAAATGGCTGGTTCCACCGGCTTCCTGCCAGCTGACTCATAGTGGAGCACCATGGCTCTTGAAATCCGGTTTGATTTGGATGCTCCTCTGCCTCAGTTGTGCCTGATGACGCATCCAAATCCTTGGCAACAGCGGGTCTAAGGCACGGAATACTTTCATTCTTATCAAAAGAACTGCAGGCTCTGGGGTGTATTATCTGAAGGGAGTGAGATTGCAGAGCCCACCTTCACCTGGCTCCTCCTGAGGGACCTGAGACTAGCCTCGAAGCTGTGAGCTAAGAGACCCTCCCACCTCAGCCTTTCTGCTGACTTAAAAAGTGCTGCTAATGCTTCCTCCTCCTCCAGAGATAATTTAGGGAAGCTGAGCCTCAGAGCATGGCAACCATTCATGTTTCTAAATCCCCCCTCTTCCTGGCCACCCATCCTCAGGGTCCTCAGCTCCCGGTGTCCTGGTGGTGCTTTGCTATCTCAGCCTCCATCTCTGTTGTTGGAATTGCAACAGGGTCTGTGTCAGATGCTGCCTGGCCTCAGCCCTTAAGCCATATGGATGTTTGAGCAATGGAGAAGACGCTCACTAGATGCTGTCCAGGGCTGTGGGTGGGGCCAGTCCAGGGGATGGGTGGCCTGGTATCCTGGCCTCCTGCAGATGAGTCTCCATCTCCTTGGGACTCTGAGGTGGTCAGTGCAGTGATGAGAGGCAGAGCACTAGATGTGGGAGAAAACAGAAAATTGGAATAGACACAGGGCACCGAGGCATGAGGGAAATGTGGCTTGCCCAAGGGGGCAGGGGCCAGAGGTGCCCTTCCAGGGCTGTGCATATCCTGGAGTGATTGCATTTCTGGTCTCTGCTGGGATCTGAGTCTGCCTCCCCCTTCCCAGCGCGAGTGCATCTCCGTCCACGTCGGCCAGGCCGGTGTCCAGATGGGCAACACCTGCTGGGAGCTGTACTGCCTGGAGCACGGCATCCAGCCCGACGGGCAGATGCCCAGCGACAAAACCATTGGTGGAGGGGATGATTCCTTCACCACCTTCTTCTGTGAGACTGGGGCTGGGAAGCACGTCCCACGGGCCATCTTCGTGGACCTGGAGCCCACGGTGATTGGTGAGTGCACCCTAGTTGGGCAGTGATAGTGTCCATCATTATTTTGGGGAACAACCCATTGCAGGATGTTCCCAGGAGTGGCACTTGCTACCTTTCCCCACATCCAGTTAGCAAATCTATTATGCAACTCTCTCCTAGATGAGGTTCGGGGAGGTGTCTACCGCCAGCTTTTCCACCCTGAACAGATGATTACTGGCAAGGAGGATGCTGCCAACAACTACGCGCGTGGACACTACACCATCGGCAAAGAGATCATTGATCAAGTGTTGGACAGGATCCGTAAGCTGGTAAGTGACTGCAGAGAGGGGATGTGTCTCCCTGGACTGGGGTGAGCATCATTCAAGAGGTGGGAGCTTGGTGTGAGCTCTGCTGCACCTTGGAGGAATCTGCAGCTACTCAAACAAAAGTCTGAAACCTCCCTCCAGCCGAGTCAGTGCTTGAGGGGAACCTTACTTGTCTCTCTCCACAGGCTGACCAGTGCACAGGCCTTCAGGGATTCCTGGTGTTTCGCAGTTTTGGAGGTGGCACTGGCTCTGGATTCACCTCCTTGTTGATGGAGCGACTCTCTGTTGATTACGGCAAGAAGTCCAAGCTGGAATTCTCCATCTACCCAGCACCACAAGTCTCCACCGCTGTGGTAGAGCCCTACAATTCCATTCTCACCACCCACAGTACACTGGAGCACTCAGACTGTGCTTTCATGGTGGACAACGAAGCCATCTATGACATCTGCCGCCGGAACCTGGACATCGAGCGCCCAACCTACACCAACCTGAACAGACTCATCAGCCAGGTTGTTTCATCCATTACAGCATCACTGCGGTTTGATGGAGCCCTGAATGTGGATCTGACTGAATTCCAGACCAACCTGGTTCCCTACCCTCGCATTCACTTCCCCCTGGCCACCTATGCCCCTGTGGTTTCTGCTGAGAGAGCTTATCATGAGCAGCTGTCGGTAGCCGAAATCACCAACTCCTGCTTTGAGCCAGCTAACCAGATGGTGAAGTGTGACCCTCGCCATGGCAAGTACATGGCCTGCTGCCTGCTGTATCGTGGGGATGTGGTGCCCAAGGATGTCAACGCCGCCATTGCCACCATCAAGACCAAACGCAGCATCCAGTTTGTGGACTGGTGCCCCACGGGCTTCAAGGTGGGCATCAACTACCAGCCACCCACAGTGGTGCCGGGAGGGGACCTGGCCAAGGTGCAGCGCGCCGTCTGCATGCTGAGCAACACCACGGCCATCGCTGAGGCCTGGGCTCGCCTGGACCACAAGTTTGACCTGATGTATGCCAAGAGGGCCTTCGTGCACTGGTACGTGGGTGAGGGCATGGAGGAAGGGGAGTTCTCCGAGGCACGGGAAGACATGGCTGCTCTGGAGAAGGATTATGAGGAAGTGGGCCTGGACTCCTATGAGGATGAAGAAGAGGGTGAGGAGTAAAGAAGCTCCAGGCCAAAAAAGGACCACGCTCCTTCCCCGTGTTACCTGCAATCCCTTTGCAATAAACCGTTTCAGATCTTCCATGTCTCCCAGTATTTCCCACAGCTGTTTCAGTTTCTTGCCAGGTCAGGTGTGTGGTGAGTGCTTCAGCCCTGCTACTGGTGCTGCTATGCTTCCTCCCAGTGCTCTGCTCCAGCTCTGGCTCCCCACATAGGTAAGAGCCCCATACCAGAGGGCTATGTCCAGGACACATGGCAGGCTCTGGGAAGGTGCCGGAGTATGTCCACCAAAGGGATCCAGAGGAGTGCTGCGGATGGGATAGGAGAAGTATCAAGCTTAGGCATTGGGTCATCTGTCTGGGAGTACCTGTGCCCTCAGCCTGCCCTGTTCTGCCAGTGCTCTGCCTTCCCCCTGGGGCACGTGGCCCCACTCTACCTGGCCCAGATCATCTTCTGCATTATCCCCATTCTGAATCCTCCCACTGCCCTGCCTGGTGGTAAGTAGCCCCAGCATCAGCTTCTGGCTCCAGCTGCAAACTGGAGATTTCTGTTACCCATTATCCACTGTGCTGGTTCCCGAGATTAATTTTCCCTGCTTACCACTAATGCTCCAGCTTTATTGACCCACAGGGGCTGTCCTCCCCTGCCCTCCTCCCGTCATGCACCCGTGTCAGCTGGAGGGGAGAGTGGGGGCCAGCCCTGGCTGCTGGAGAGCAGCCAGGCACTCATCCCACTGCGCAGGGCTGCTGGCACTGCTCTGCTTGCCTGTGACTGGAGTGCCAGGCTCAGACTGAGCTGTGCCTGCTGCTGCTATGCCAGGGCAAGAGTCACTGCCCCTCACACCAGGTGCTGCTCTGATCCAATCTTTATGTCTTGTCTGATTGTGGGGAAAGGAGGGAGTCTGCTCCTTCAGAGTAATTCCATTGCTGATATTCCATGCTTCACAGACATGACTGCCACCAGAAGGATGTAGTAGTTGGAACTGTTTCCTATACCTTTTTCTAAAAGTCACCCTGCACCTCTGTCCTGGACAAGGGACCCAGTAGTATCTCCTGGCATGCTACTGAGCAGCAGAGGTCCATTCATCCCCGTGGCCAGGGAGGAGTAGCTGTGTGACCCAAGGTACTGGCAGCAAAGGCAGAGCCCTCTCCCTGTTCAGGCAGCATTCAAGGCTGATGGTCCAGGCATCCTCAGTAGCAGGATCAGCCCTGGCCTTGGCAGGGGTGGCTGCACTGGCCAGGGCTCAAACAGAGCTGCTGCTCTGAATGTAGTCACACGTTATTAACAGCAAGCAGGCTGCAATGACCCTTTTTTGGCAGCCCAGATTTGTCATGCAGATCTGCAGCCTCACAGGGTTGTGCAGCACTGCCTATCTGTCCCCACCAGGAGAGAAGGGCAAATCTTGGCTGGAGCCTCCCAGAGCATCAATGGTGAAGGGAGGTTTAGGGGGCGAAGTGGGCTCTTAGGTCTGATTCGTGTCTCTATCGTGTTTCTCCTCCTTTCTCCTGTTCTAGAGGCCCAGGTGGATTCGGGGTGTCCCCATATCCCTGGGGGAGCTGGTAGCAGGGCAGGTTAGGGACCGTTCTACCTACTGTGATGCTGGTGGCTCAGCACTGCTTGTCACCCCTGAGGGCTGGTCCCCACGCCCCCCGCCTCCCTCCCGGTAGAAAAGGGGGAGCAGCTTCGGGCCCCGCATCTCGGGGTTCCTCCGCAGCCGGGAGGACTCCGCCAGGGGTACCCCGAAGGAGGTACTCCCTCCTCGCATGCAAGTGTACCCAAATAAGGGGGCGTGGCGGCACCAAGCCACTCCCACCTATAAGAGAGCGCTGCGGCGGGGATTGCAGCAGCCGCAGCTCCGCGTCGAGCCCCGCCGCACAGAGCCGCCGGGACAGCCCGCACCTCCCGCCGCAACATGGTGAGTGCGGGCCGGGAGGCGGCCACGGCGGCGGGGAGGGCGCCCGACAGCCCCCCGGCAGCTCCCCGGGGTCGGCACCGTGGCCGGCGGAGCCGTCGCGACGCGCCCCCTCCTTCCACGCCGTGACCTTGGGCAGCCCTCCCGGCCCCTGCCCGGGGGCAGCCGCGCCTCCATCGCCCCGTGCCCCACTCCGACCCCCCCGCCCGCCGCCACCGGCACCGGGACGCTGCTCCCCCCCCCCCCCCATCCGCTCCCCACCGCCGGCGCAGCGCGGGGGGGGGCGCTGGGAATAGAGGGGGATGACCTCTCCGGTGGGGAGCGGTGGCCGCGGATGGACGGGGACAGCTGCCGAGGGTGGAGACGTCAGCCGGGCACCGGGGGCCTGAGCGGGGCGTTCGGCGGGACTCCCCCGCGGCGGCGTGCGTCCCGTCGGGGCTGGCGGCGGGGAACGGGTGTGGGTGTCCCGTCCCTCCAGTCTCGTCCCGCGTGCGTCTGGCAGCGGCGGAGCGGGCCGGGGACGCTCTCCGAAGCGGGCAGTCGCCACTGCCCTCGCCCGGGGCCGGAGCTGTCTATATTTAGCGGCTCAGGAGTGGGCCGGGGCCGTGCCAGGAAGGCGCAGCGCAGCGCTCTGCCCGCCGCAGCGTTGACCGGGCCCTGCCGGGGAACCTGCCCCCAGCTGCCCTCCCTTCCTCTCTGCGGCTGGGGATGCTCTTGGCCCTCCCGCAGGAAGCAGGAGCCCTTGTCCTACCCGGGCGCTGGATCGGGGCACGGACCCCGTCGCGGCTAAGGGCACGTTGCGGTGGAAGCAAATTGCTCCAGGACCTCGAGGCTGAGTCGGGGTGTCCTGCTCGGGAAGACAGGGATGCTAGGACTAGCAGAGGCAGGGTGCCAGGGGCAGCAGAGAAGGGATGCTGGAGTAGTGGAACAGGCCTGCACCTTCTGAATGGGAGTGCATGAGGCACATCTCCAGCTCACAGCCTGCTCCTAAGCACTTCTGCCAGCACAGGTTTTGCAGCACAGGATTGGAACTGTGTGGCCCAAGGAATCTATGTTCCTCAGAAACTGCTGGTCTTCATTGCCAGCCCTTGCCTGGCTGCCCCCTACCACCCATGCATCCCCAAGTCCACCCACCCCACAATACTGCTTATCTGGCTCTGGAGCAGCAAGCAGAGGGGTTTTCTGATGCTGATTGCCCTTCTTGGGTTAAATGTGTGCCCCTGACAGCTCAGCTCCTCGCTGGACTGCTGTTGGATGGGGAAGGGGCTGAAGCTGCCAGGAACCCTGGCAGAGTAGCTGGGCTCTGCTCCCTTTTCTGCAGAAGGACAGGCCCAGACAGAGTCCATTGAGCTAGTGGCCCCCAATGAGGGCAGGGGAAAGAGGGATGCCAAAGCTGGCTCTTGATCCAGCATGCTGCCTGTGCATGGCTGTGGGCAGCTATGGGGACCCTCTCAGGGTGATGCAGGAGGTCACCCAAAGGAAAATGTACTCTCCGGGACCACTGGCCAGAGAAGGTCCATTGTGGGTGACTGTGTGGCACTGGCACCAGGTAGAGCCCTCCCTGGAGCAGGCAGGGCAGAGCTGTGCCAGGATCTGAGTCTGCCTCCCCCTCCCCAGCGCGAGTGCATCTCCGTCCACGTCGGCCAGGCCGGTGTCCAGATGGGCAACACCTGCTGGGAGCTGTACTGCCTGGAGCACGGCATCCAGCCCGACGGGCAGATGCCCAGCGACAAAACCATTGGTGGAGGGGATGATTCCTTCACCACCTTCTTCTGTGAGACTGGGGCTGGGAAGCACGTCCCACGGGCCATCTTCGTGGACCTGGAGCCCACGGTGATTGGTGAGTGCACCCTAGTTGGGCAGTGATAGTGTCCATCATTATTTCGGGGAACAATCCACTGCAGGATGCTCCCAGGAGTTCACACAGCCTGAGGTGCCCCCATGGGAGGGTAGCAGGCAGTTGATGTTCATGGTCTTCTGACAATATCCTGCACTGGGTTTGACCTGAGGGCCTTTTTTTTTTTTTTTTGCCCGTAGAGGCCACAAACGGGAGCACCTGCTTTTGTTCTTGAAGTGTCCTAGAGTCAGCGGTGCTTGTACCACATGTGCACAGAGAGAAACCAGCCGAACCGGTGCGGCAGCTCCTGCTGCGCTGTGGGCAGGCAGCTCCCGGAGGGTGGGAGAAGCTGAGCTGTACAGGGAGGTAGCAGCCACGTCCTGAAGCCAGAGAAACCTGATGCTGGTGATGGCTTTGCTGACGTGTGGGTCCCTGGCCATATCACCGGCAGGCGGAGCCAGGGTGAGGGACGGCTGCTAAACCCACGTGTCTGCTCAGCGGCCGGCTCAAACCAACAGTCTCCACTGGGCTCAACCTGACCCTCTTCTCTCCTAGATGAGGTTCGGGGAGGTGTCTACCGCCAGCTCTTCCACCCCGAGCAGCTGATTACTGGCAAGGAGGATGCTGCCAACAACTACGCGCGTGGACACTACACCATCGGCAAAGAGATCATTGATCAAGTGTTGGACAGGATCCGTAAGCTGGTAAGTGACTGCAGAGAGGGGATGTGTCTCCCTGGACTGGGGTCCACCATCCTGCTGGGGCACAGAACGCACTGCAAGCCCTGCTGAGCCCTGGGAAGGATATGCAGCGGACCAGGGCAGGGATACACTAGGTCCTGAAGGGACTTGTGGACAGAAATGTATCTCAGAGGAATCTCTCCTCATGTCTCTCCACAGGCTGACCAGTGCACAGGCCTCCAGGGATTCCTGGTGTTTCATAGTTTTGGAGGTGGCACTGGCTCTGGATTCACCTCCTTGTTGATGGAGCGACTCTCTGTTGATTATGGCAAGAAGTCCAAGCTGGAATTCTCCATCTACCCAGCACCACAAGTCTCCACCGCTGTGGTAGAGCCCTACAACTCCATTCTCACCACTCACACTACACTGGAGCACTCAGACTGTGCTTTCATGGTGGACAACGAAGCCATCTATGACATCTGCCGCCGGAACCTGGACATCGAGCGCCCAACCTACACCAACCTGAACAGACTCATCAGCCAGATTGTTTCATCCATTACAGCATCACTGCGGTTTGATGGAGCCCTGAATGTGGATCTGACTGAATTCCAGACCAACCTGGTTCCCTACCCTCGCATTCACTTCCCCCTGGCCACCTATGCCCCTGTCATCTCTGCAGAGAAGGCTTATCATGAGCAGCTGTCGGTAGCCGAAATCACCAACTCCTGCTTTGAGCCAGCTAACCAGATGGTGAAGTGTGACCCTCGCCATGGCAAGTACATGGCCTGCTGCCTGCTGTATCGTGGGGATGTGGTGCCCAAGGATGTCAACGCCGCCATTGCCACCATCAAGACCAAACGCAGCATCCAGTTTGTGGACTGGTGCCCCACGGGCTTCAAGGTGGGCATCAACTACCAGCCACCCACAGTGGTGCCGGGAGGGGACCTGGCCAAGGTGCAGCGCGCTGTCTGCATGCTGAGCAACACCACGGCCATCGCTGAGGCCTGGGCTCGCCTGGACCACAAGTTTGACCTGATGTATGCCAAGAGGGCCTTCGTGCACTGGTACGTGGGTGAGGGCATGGAGGAAGGGGAGTTCTCCGAGGCACGGGAAGACATGGCTGCTCTGGAGAAGGATTATGAGGAAGTGGGCCTGGACTCCTATGAGGATGAAGAAGAGGGTGAGGAGTAAAGAAGCTCCAGGCCAAAAAAGGACCACGCTCCTTCCCCGTGTTACCTGCAATCCCTTTGCAATAAACGGTTTCAGATCCTCCGTGTCTCCCAGTATCCCCCCAGCTGTTTCGGTTTCTTGCCAGGTCAGGTGTGTGGTGAGCGCTTCAGCCCTGCTACTGGTGCTGCTATGCTTCCTCCCAGTGCTCTGCTCCAGCTCCAGCTTGCCACCTGTGCAGGTAAGACCCCTGGGGTCTAGTCCCTGATGCCGTGGCACACATCCCACCCCACTGGTTGCTCCATCCAGGGGTTGGTACCGCTTCCTTGTGTGATATGTGGCCCTGTGTTGTATCCTGGAGCTCAGGAGAGCAGATTTAGTCTGAGCAAGAAAAGAATGGCAGCTGTTGGGTCTTCTCATGTGCAGCCCAAGGGTAGCTGGGCTCCCCTGTAAAGATAGTGGTTGGGGCAGTGGGAACAATCTGGCACCCCTGCCCCTGTGGTCATCATACAGGGCAAGGGGTATGCTCGGCTCTCTGGTGCATTGGGTGCACCCTGCAATGGCACCCAGCATGGCACAAACCCCTGTGGCTGCTGTACTGCTCTGTGCAGTGAGAGGATTAAAGGAGGGCAATGCTCCCTGTGAAACTGCTCGTCTGCATCTCTTTTTTTTACCCCCTCTCCTTGTGTAGTCCTGCTGCTAGAGCGCCAGTGAGCCCCTCCAGCCAAGGCTGCCTGCTGGTCTGGGGGTGTCCTCAATGCTGGGGTGGTTATGCTGTCCCCACGGTCTGCCTACCCCCACCAGAGCAGAGCTACTGCTCCTGCCTCCCAACGTCTAGCAGCTTCCCAGTCTGGGCATCCACCTCCTTCTTCATGGGCAGCAGAGAAGTTCTGCCTGTACCCCTGCCACTGCCTGCCTGCCTGTGTTGATCCCTGCCCCACAGTGCCCAGCTCTGGACGCTCTGAACAGCAGTGTCTGGTTCCAGCTGCAGATTCGTGTTAGCTGCCAATAGCAGCTTTCTGTGGCCAGGGATTAACTTTCCCTGCTTACTGCTAATGCTCTGGCTGTGCCGCCCCGGCTGGCCTCCGCTGCTCTTCCCCTCCAGCAACGCTTGGCTGCTTAAACCAGACAGTGTGCCCTGGTCTCCCCATGCCCCAGCAGGACCCCTCCCTGCAGACAGGGACACAGCCATACCTCCGCAAGAACATACTTTACTTCAAACACAAGGCAACATTGGTGCCAAGAGCAGTGGCAGAGTGGGCACTCCCTCTGCCTCCCTCCAGCACAGCACCAGGATCCAGCCTGCAGCTCTTCCCTGGGCAGGAGCAGCCTTCCTGGGACACAAAGCTGCAGGACAGCAGCTCCCATCCCCAGGAGGGGTCCCACAACACCCTCTTCTGCCACCCCCAGGGAAGGTAGCAGCTGGCAAGGGACCCATGTTTAGCAGCAGATCACATATCCACAGCTCAGGAGCACAGACCAAGGCCCCAGCAGCAGCATCCAGGGAACAGAACACTCCAAATCAAACACATCTCTGGCACAGAGCAGCAGCTCTCCCCCAGGGCAGCAATCCCCTCTGCAACAGGTCTGCAGGGCAGCAGGGATTAGGGAAGCTGCTTTTCCCCTGGCTCAGCCTCAGGACGCCTCACCACTGGAAGGGGATGGGCTTAGATCTGTGTGGTGTCCTGTCCTGCTGGTGCTGGCTGCAGCCCCTCCAGTTGGTGGAGGATTTCATTTATGCTGGGTCTCTCCTGGGGGTTCACTGTCATCATGGAGAAGAGCAGGCGCTGCAAGGCAGCTGAGTATCTGGAAGAAAGACAGCAAGGGCAGGATCCATGAGGTGCACAGGACAGAGGGCCACCCAGGAATGCTGTCACCTTCCCCAGCCCCTCACCTGGTTGTGGAGGGCAATGTGAGGGGGTTCTGAACCGCCAGAGCCACACTGTCACCCTTCTGGAAGATGGCATCATAGGGGCCCTCTCCAAACATCATGCAGTACAGCACACAGCCTAAGGACTGGAGTGTGATGGTGTCAGTGCAGCCCTGCAGCAGTGGGTGGGGGAGGCCAGAGGGCTGGATCCTTACCCAGATATCTGTACGCTCATCTATGACGCACTGGCTCGGCACTGTGAAGAGCTCAGGGGCACGGTAGGAGATGGTGCAGCGCTGGGCAGCCCAGTCCTGCAGAGAGGAAGATGGGGATGAAGAGACTCGAGCAGGGACAGGCCCGTGGGGTGATGTCCCAGGCCACCCACCTGCACAGCCATGGCCTCCTGAGAGCTGCTGACTTCGATGCGAGCTTGGTTCATGGAGCCCAGGTCCATCAGCACCGGCTGGTCATCCTCATCCAGCAGCACATTGGTGGGCTTGAGGTCCCTGTGGGGATGGACATCACTGAATGCCCACTGGGGCCCCTGCCAATCCCCCCAGCTGGTGCTGCCACTCCATACCTGTGTGCATAGCCCTTGCTGTGGATGGCTTGCAGCCCACGGCAGATCCCATGGAGGATGAGGAGGATCCGCTGCTCTGGCATGAAGGTGCCTTTCTCTCGCAGTGCTTCCACTTCTCTCCAGAGGGTTCCCCCCTGGCAAACACAAGCAGCTGGTCACCACTGCTGCTCCTGGGGTGGTGGGGCAGCCAGGAAAGCCCCCCTCACCTTCACATAGGGCAGGAGAAGCCAGGCTTCGTGCTTGGCACCCTTCTCCACCATGCAGTGGGCCACGAGGCGCAGGATGTTGGGGTGGTCGAAGAGGCCGTGCATCTCCACCTCGTGCAGGGCGGCCTGGCGGTCTTCCTTGTCGTGGCACAGGATGCGCTTCAGGGCATAGAAGCGCCCATCCCGCAGCCCCTCCACCAGGTCCACATAGCTGAACCCCCTGCAAGGAGTCAAGAATAGCATGGGTTGGGGGCTGTGACATCCATGTTGGGGTGTTGTGCCGAGTCTCATCTATGAGCACCCAGGGGAGGGGAACAGAAGGCAACATGAATCCCCCAGGTATGCACAGACACCTTTCAGACATCTGCCAGGAACCCAAAGCATCCCCTCTCTGTTTGAAAAACCCCACTGGCCCAATCATCCCCACTCCCATGACTCCAAGCACTCACTTCTGGGAACGACCAACCCCTCCCTGTCATTCAGCATGAGAATCATCTGTCATGCACAAGCACCCCTGTGCTGAAGCATCATCCCTCACCAAGCCCAAGTACTTCCCCAAGCCCCAAGGTGACCTGAGCTCAAGCATCTCCCCATCCTGCCCGAGCATCCCGTGCTTGAGTGTCACCCCCAGCCCAAATCATCTCCCATGCACAAGCACCTCTGTGCCCAAGCATGTCCCCCACACCCAACCATTCCCCCTGTACAAGCACCCCGAAGCCCGCGCACGTCCCATGCCCGAGCATCCCCCATACACAAGCCCGCCCGTGCCCAAGCATCCCTCCCCATGCCCGAGCACGCCCTCGGCCAGAGGACCCCCCCCTTGCCCGAGCATCCCTCCCGGAGCACGGGGACCCCCGCCCGAGCCCCCCGCACCCCAGCCCGCCGCGCACCCCTCTGCCAGGCGGTGGAGCAGGAGGTACCGCGCTCCCCCCAGGCTGACGGTGCCCCGGGAGCAGACGCACAGCGCCTGCCCCATCGCCCGTCCGCGTCATCGCCCGCCGCCGCGCGTCACCCGCCGCGTCACCGGCCCCCGCCGCGTCACCCGGCGGGCGGGGCATCACCGCTGCCCGCTGCCCGGGATCCCGCTGAGATCCCTCTTCCTTATCGCGGACTTGTCCTGTCCTGAAGCACCTCCCGACACCCCTGTCACCGGCTGTGCCACAGGCTATAGGTGTAGGGGACGTTTACCTTTCCCTCATCCAGCAGCAGCAGTGCTCCAATCAGAGCTACAGCCGAGCTTTCCATCACCACCTCTCTGATGGAACAAGCGGGCTGAGCTCAATGAAAGGGCTCTGCTTGGTGGTGACAGTTGTCCCCTCACTTTGATTATCACTCACCACCCCACTGGGCACCCACTGGGGTGTGCTCGGTGGGCGTTGTGCCTTCTGTATCCCCTGCTGGGGTGGGCTTTGCGGGGCTGATGCGCCGCTGGTCAGACGTGGAGGGTCGGAGCCTCCCACCCCTTTCTCATGGTCCCGCCCCAGCTGTTCCAGCTGCCTGCACTTGGGACCGGGAGAAGGAAGCGCTCGGCGCTGGCCAAGATCCTTCTCGGATCACATGATGGTGGTGGCCACGTCCAACTTCGTCCCCTATCCCGGGCCTGCCAAGCACCTGGCGAGGATGGGGCTGCCGACCCTCGCCCTGCTTCTGGCTGCGGGGCTTCTGCAAACGCAGGTTAGCAAACGAGGGTGGAAAGTCTGGGAGAAGCGCATAAGACTGAGCTGTGAAGGAGCCGGTGGAACACCTCCGCAATCTGCCTTACTTCCCGATCCGTCACCCTTGCTCGTCATGCTATAGCTCCCTCCTGCAGCAGCCCATGTCCTTCCCCAATGTCCCAGCTTGCATTTCCAGCTCCTTCCTTGCCCGAGCAGCACCCATCGAGCAGCACCCGTCCGCGCAAATGCCACCAGGTCAGCCGGCGGGTGTTTGATTAGCAGAGAGGCTCAGATCATCCTTCCTGCTCTCCCAGGAGGACAGTTTGGTACCCACTTCGGGGGAGGGCTCCTCCAAGAACCAGCCCCATCAGTGCCTGTCCCAGGAAACATACGAAGGGGTGGCTGGGCTCAGGGAGGTTCTGCAGCCCTCCAGCTCTGCCCCTTTCCTGCAGGCCTCCCCTTCGGCACGCTCCTTCCAGCTGGATTATGAACACAACTGCTTCCGCAAGGATGGTGCCCCTTTCCGCTACATCTCGGGCAGCATCCACTATGCCCGTGTCCCGCGCCCTGCCTGGAGGGACCGGCTGCTCAAGATGTACATGAGCGGGCTCAACACTGTGCAGGTGTAAGCCATAGCGAAAACCCTGATGGTGCACAGCCCACAGCCACCATTGGGTTTCTGGGATCAGTAGGAACAGAGACAAGGGTGTTGTCTGACCACAGGGAGCAAGGACCAACACTTGCACTCGGCTATGACCCCCCAGGTCACCCTTGCCAGACACAAGCATGAGTGTGGACTAGTTCCAGTCCAGCCCAAGTTGCCATACTCAGCTCAGGCTGCAGGCCAACCCCCAGAAGCAGAGGGATCAGCTCCTGGGATGGTTCCCTGTCATGCTGGGGTGTCCTTAGTCCCTGCATGCTGATCTCCCCTCTCATCCCAGCTATGTTCCCTGGAACTACCATGAGACACTGCCAGGAATTTATGACTTCACTGGGAACCGGGATGTGGAAGCCTTCCTGGACCTGACAGCTGAGCTGGGACTTCTGGTGATCCTGCGGCCAGGGCCCTACATCTGTGCAGAGTGGGAGATGGTGAGCCCCAGCCCCCAGCCTGGCACAGAGGGGTGACAGCTGGTCTGGGAAGGGCACAGCAGGGTTGGCCTTCTGTCGCCCTGATTCCAGTGTCATGCCCACTGTGCCCAGGCTGCTGCCCCACATGCTGTGCTGGTGCCAAGCAAGCACTAGTGCTGCACTGGCCAGTTTCAGCTCTGTGCAGGCCCAGGCTGCTGAGCAGTTTCTCTGCCTCCCTCTCTGCCGTGTGTTTCTCCAGGGTGGCTTGCCTGCCTGGCTGCTGTGGAAACCAGACATCATCCTGCGCACTTCCAGCCCTGGTGAGGCTCAGAACAGGGCTCTGGCCACCATGTCCTTACAGCCTGGTGCTAGTCCTAGCATCGTCTCCACATATCTGCCAGCTCTGCTTGTGTGGTCTTTCCCATCATCTTCCCCATCCTTTGAGAGTCCCATAGTTTGTACTCCATCTCCACTTCCCCATCTCGCTTGACCTTGTTCCATCCACTCTGTCTTCCTCCTGACAGGCTGGCTGCAGATAGACTGGGGTGGATGCTGCAGCCAGTCCCTGCCCTGCCTCTGTCCTTCCAGCCTACCTGGCAGCTGTGGACTCTTGGCTCCATATCCTGCTGCCCAAGATCAAGCCTCGCCTGTACCAGCACGGAGGGAACATCATCAGTGTGCAGGTAAGGTTCTGTGAGGCCCAGCCCCATGCCTTGCTCTGGGTCATCTTTGGATGTCTCCCAAAAAGCCACAAGTATCCCCTACACAACGACCTTACCCAGCAAAGCTTAGAGAAATCCTTCCCAACTTCTGGACCTGGGTTTAAGTCCAAGGGCTGGGAATCTGAGGTACCTGCCATCACCACAGCTGTGGTTTGAGGGACACCAACAGAGCTGGAGCTCATGGTGGGACTGGAAGGTTGTGCTCAGGACCCATCTGGGGGTTGTCAGGACGTCTGATGATGTCCAGAGAAAAAGGGTGGTGCTCATCCCAGTGGGCGCTGTCTGCAGCCCTGTCGTGTGCATACTGGGTACCAGTGCCTGTCCTGCTCACAGGTGGAGAATGAATATGGGAGCTACTATGCCTGTGATTATGATTACCTACGGCATCTGCTGGGCTCCTTTCGGGCACTGCTGGGGAGTGAGGTGCTGCTCTTCACCACTGACAGCACGGGAGTGGAGGAGCTGCGCTGTGGCACGCTGCAGGGGCTCTATGCCACCATTGACTTTGGGCCAGGTATCCCTATGGGGGGGAGGAGGAGGAGGAGGAGAGAGAGGAGGAGGAGGAGGAGAGAGAGAATAAGGGTCCCTTCTCTGTCCTGCTCAAACCTCCCTCTCTCCACCTCCACAGAATCCAATGTGACAGAGGCATTTGGTGCCCAGCGCCGTGTGGAACCAAAGGGGCCCCTGGTGAGCTTGGCATGGATGCTCTGTGGGGAATGACCCATGATGGCTTTGGGGAGGCAGAGGCACCAGGCAGTGAGGCAAAGAGGGGCACTGGGCCCAGGCTGCAGGAGACAGTCCCTTTCTCCTGCAGGTAAACTCCGAGTACTACACAGGTTGGCTGGACTACTGGGGTGAGACACATGCTAGCACCAGCGCAGCGTGGGTGGCTCGGGGGCTGGAGGAGATGCTGCATCTGGGAGCCAGCATCAACATGCAAGTAGTCAGCTGGCAGAGGGCACTGCCACCAGGGGAGTGAGCATCACCTCTTGCCTTCATCCCATAGGGATCAGGCCAGCAGGGACTGTGGGTGCTGGAGGGAAGGGGCAGTGCCTGGTGAGCCCCTGCTGGGTCTGTGAAGTTGCTGACCAGGCTCTCTGGGGTGTGTCATAGGTACATGTTCCATGGAGGGACGAATTTTGCCTACTGGAGTGGTGAGTAGAGCCTTGCTCTAGGGAAGGAGGGGCCCATGGCAGGGCTGGGGAGTTTTCCTTGGCCATCCCTGAGAAACTTGCTTCATGCTTTTGTTCTGTCCTATGGGGCAGGTTGACACATAGCCAAGGGCCCTTGAACCCAAGCTTGTCTTCTCCTGGGGACTCCTTTCACGCCTATGTGGGGGCTCACAGTTCTGGGTCATGCCCCCCCCATATTGCACTGCAGCCAGCCTGGGGCAGGGTTCCATGCCCTGGTCTTGTGCTAGAGCCCCTTCCTCCAGCTCACATCACTTCCTTGGCCAGGTGCTGACTACAAGGACCAGTACAAACCAGTGACCACCAGCTATGACTATGATGCCCCCCTCTCAGAGGCAGGAGACCCCACAGAGAAGCTGTTTGCCATTCGCACAGTCATCAGCAAGGTAACGAACCTGGAATAAGGGGAAAGTAATGGGGACTGCTTGTGTACCAGCAGGGTAACAGACATTCATGCCTGCCATGGAAGGCAGCTGACAATCTGCTGTTCAGTTCCAGCCCCTGCCAGTTGGTCCGATGCCACCTGCCACCCCCAAGTATGCCTATGGCTGGGTGGCCCTGCAGAAGGTGAGTGCTTATCCTGAAGGCTGTACTGCCCTGGCATGGCACTGCTCAACTGCCCAGCACCCATCCCTCTCTTCGCAGTATGCTGACCTCCTGGATGTCTTGGATGTGCTGTGCCCCTCTGGACCCATCCAGAGCCAGTTCCCTCTCACCTTTGAGGTTCTGAAGCAGGTGAGAGGCTGGGTGTAGTGGTGGATGCTTGAGGAGACACCCCTGTCTGCCCGACCCTGGTTCTGGGGCAGAGGAGCAGAGCTTATTTCCAGATCCATTTCCTTCCTGTGCCATTGCACTGTGTCCTGCAGGTCTATGGCTTTGTGGTGTACCACACACATCTGCCCTGGGATGTCCCGGACCCAGCCATGCTGGGTGCCCCTCCCCACAGCATCTGTGATCGTGGCTATGTGATGCTGCAGAAGGTGAGGCTATAGGAGCACACCACTCCCTGGGACAGTGCTCTAGAGGGCTGTAGGACCTGCTGGCAGTGGGGCTGTGCCATGCCAGGGCCTTGGGGACAGCCAGGGTGCCAAAAGCCATACTGACCCTTTGCAGGGTGGCCCTTGGGTCCAAATTTTCCTCCTTCAGTGTCAGAGAGCCACCCTGGCTCTGGTGGGGCTGGCAGCAGGATGCTCTGTGCCTGCTGGCAGTGTTGGGGGTGGTGGGATCCGAACATGGGCCAGCAGCACTGACCTTGTGGCTTTAGGAGTACCAGGGAACACTGGAGCGTGATGGGCAGACAACACTGCATGTAACAGGCAGGGCAGGGGACACACTGGACATACTCCTGGAGAACATGGGCAGGATCAGCTTTGGGGCCAACACCAGTGACTTTAAGGTAAGGGGACAGGGCCCTGAGGCTCCAGAGGGGATGGCCATGTGACCAAACACCCCCTCCAATACCACCTGAGACAGAGTCCAGTCTTGGTGGGGCCATCCCAGTCCTGCTTCCTGGTTCATCTCAAATGTGCTAAGATAGGGCTCAGAGATGGGCACCCCTCTCCCCCTTATGCTGCTAGAACCCTTCACACCTCAGAGGATCCCATCCCACTTTCACTGCTGCAACTGGGGTTGCCAAGTGTCTTGACTCTGGCAGATACTGCTGCTTCATTTCCCCTCTGGTTCCATCTCAGGGCTTGCTGGGAAACCTCTCATTGAACTCCAGGCCTCTCAGCAACTGGCTGATCTATCCCCTGGCCATAGACACTGCAGTCCAACAGGGCTGGCCCCAGGCTGCGCTGCCAAAATCAAGCAGTCAGGGCAGAGTGGGGCCAGCCTTCTACACTGGGACCTTTGAGACACCTGGCATTGCCTGGGACACCTTTGTGAAGTTACCAGGCTGGGGCAAGGTAAGACAGTACATAATGGGAAAGGGGATAAGAGTGAACCAGGACACAGCTCAGTGCAATCTCAATCTTCTTCCAGGGACTGCTGTGGATAAATGGCTTCAACCTGGGCCGATACTGGACCCGCCGTGGGCCCCAGCAGACCCTCTTTGTGCCTGGCTCGGTGCTGCATGCTGGTCACCCCAACAACATTACAGTGCTGGAGCTAGAAGAGGCACCTCACACTCCTCTCTTGCTCTTCCTTGACCAACCCCTCTACAACAGGACACTTGGCTGCAGCACCATGGCCACAGAATAAACACTTCTGGGCAATGGCCTTGCCTCTCACTGGGGCTGGGGAGATGGCAGGAGGCTGATGAAGCACGGGGACTAAGGAAAATGGCAGAGGTCCTGGCACAGACCTCTGGGGAGTAATGAGTAAGGGACCCAGGACTGAGCTTGATTTGCTTATCAATGCCACACTCATCCCAAATAGTTCCAGTGACCATGTTAACTCACCCCATGGCCAGGGGGTCAAGGCACCTCTTTATTGACAATACAGGTGGAGGAAGTAGTTGCTAACATGACTGGTGAGATGCTGATGGCAGCCAGGAAAGGAGAGGTAAAAGCACAGCCTTGAGGGTGTCCACAGGCATGGCTGCAGGTAGCTCAAGGGCTGCAAGATCTGTATGTGTCAGGCTCTGTCTTTATACCTACAGACAGCAACTTACGAGGTAGCCATGGGAAAAGTTGGCAGCAGGAACCCTGGCTGGAGCCAGGCCACCCAACAGTCCCAGCCCCTCACACTAGCACATGGAGATGTCTCAGTTATTAACTTTGCCAGAGTCACCCCCCAGAGTGATATTCATGCCCAGTTGTGCCAGAGCTGCCCTGGAGACTGACATAGCCAGGTCAGTAGGCGCTCCCTTGCTGCACAGCCAGTGCTCAGCCATGTCCCCACCACCCTGCTCTTTGGCAGGTGGCAAGCAGTCTCCAGCGTTAGGTGCGGCGAGCCTGGGCCCGGCGGTGGGTTTGCAGGCAGGCCGTGGAACAGAAGGAGAAGTCGAGGTAATGGAAAGGGATCCGTCCCAGCAGGGACTCTCCACAGTGCCAACAGCGGCTGCAGGAAAGAGCAGAGCTGGCCCTGAGCAAAGAGGACACTTGCAAAAGAGTTAGAAGAGGAAAGGATTCCCTGCGTGGACTGTGACACAAGACACCAGCAGCACGAGGGAGCTGGGGCTCCTCTAGTCTCACCGGGCTGATGTGCTCACCCAGCAGCCTGTCCAGCACATGCTCCCTGGGGGAGATGCGCTGTTGGAGGTACTTTGGGGCTGAATGAACATGGAGGGACTCAACCCCATGAAGGTTTTTAAGCCCCTGCCCAGATAAGCATAGGGAGTGCTGGCTGCCAACAAACCTAGTGGGTTGGCAGAGGAAAGTAAACAGCGACACAGGAGTGTCTGGGGCATCGGCTTGCAGTAAATTTGGCTGCAAGAGGACCAAGTCATCCTTAGCAAAATATTTCAGGGGAGCAGGGCAAGAGAGGGAGGAAACTTTTACACAAGCACTACTGGGAATTGAGAGGACAGGAATAGCTTTGGACTGGAAATGAGAACTGGATCAAGAAAGGCAGGGAGCAGCTGTGCTGACATGGGAAAATTTGTCTTCAGAGCCATGCTGCTAGGATGGTTACCTGATGTTGGCAAGAGTCGTGCCGGTGTCCTGCAGCTGTGCAGCCAACCTCTGCTCAGCAGCCAGTGCCCTCTGGGGACCAGAAACAGCTCAGCCCATGCAGTCCCTGGGAGCTGCTGTGCCGAAGCTCACCATGTCAGCACTGCCCTATCCGGGCTGGATCCCCTTCCCAATCCTCACCTTCTCCCTGTCAGACAGGGCTGCAAACCACTGCTTCTTTTCCTGCTCCTGCTCCCAGCGCTGCTGCTCCTCCCGCTGGGCTTGCTCCCGTTGCTTCCTCTGGGCTTTCTGTGCCCGCTTCTTCTCCAGCTTCTTGGCCTCCATCTCCTGTGTCAGGGGCCCTGGCACCTGAGGGCAGGCAAGCATCTCCCACTTGAGCCTGAGGCAATGGCACAAGTGGGAAAGGAAAGCTTTGCTCTGGGGTCCTTGTCCAGTGAGGGCAGAGGGCAGGCACCCACCTTGGCACGGCTGTAGTCGTACTTGTCTGGATGATCCACCATGAACTTGCGGAAGACATTGCGGGTCAGTCTATCAGCAGAGACACAGTATGGGGTCTTCTCCTGCCTGTCCCTGTGAGACAAGGGAGACCAGTTCACTCACACTGCCATCTTGCTGTCTGCATCCCACTGGGCTGTGAGCCCAGGAACTCCCCAGAGATGAGCAGTGTGTACTGCAGGCCACAGTATCACAGCCAAGGAGAGGAAAGTTCCTTATTCCTATACCAGAATCCTCCAACTCCTTCTTGCCTCTCAAAGCCCCTGCGTGGGGCTTTTGTCTCATCCTGGCCATTGGAACTGCCTACCAATAAGCCTAGGTGCACTTCGAGGCACTACCCACATGCTGCGATGTGAGACCAGGCAGGCAGAGAGAAGAGTGGTTCAGCTCCTAGGCCTTCCATAAAAACCCCAGATGTCCTTGGTCATGGAGACCAATACTGGCTGTCCCAAGACAGGAGTGGCACCAGTTTCCTGTGGCTGAGACAGGAGTAAGTTGCTGGACTCCCACAGCAAGGGTTGTGAACCACTGGGTGCTCTGCAGCCATACCTGAGGGCAGGGTCTGCCCCTGCCTCCAGCAGCAGACACACAGCCTCAGCCTTGCCGGCCCGTGCTGCCACATGAAGCAGGGTGCAGCCACGCTCATCCACGGGCTGGTTCAGCAGGGAGCGGGCCATGTCCACAGATTCCCCATTCTCACTGTCCCCTGGCACACCCCTGTTCTCTGGCACACCCAGGAGTCGCCGCAGTGTCTGCACATCCCCTGTCTTGCAGGCAGTGAACAGAGCATCACAGAGCTGGGTTTGAGTGTCTCCTGCAAGGGAAGAACAGGAGAGGAGTCTAATGGGCAGACTGGGCAGAGCAACACTCCGGTCTGACTAGAGAACACACACAATGCATCAGCATCCCAGCTGGATTTGGGCACTGCAGGATCTCCAGCACCTTCAGAGTCTGTGGCAATGTGCTATGGCATTGCTAGACACTGTTGGCAGCAGCCAAGTCCTCTCCTGAAGTAAGACCCACTCCAATCCCTCCAATGCACCTGACTTAACCAGGTGCTGCCTGGTCCCCTTGGCTCCAAACACACAGCTCACTCAAAGGCACGTGATTGCATTACAGACTTCTCACACGCAGCTGTTCTGGGCTCTACATGACACTGTGTTCTTCACCCCACTGAAAAGTCACCAGTAAATGGGGCAGGCATCCAGCCAATGCAGTTCCCAACCCCACTTACGTCCATTGCTCCAGGGAAGCAGCCCAGTCTCAGCCTCCCCCTGAAGCTCAGTCACTGGCTCCAAGCTAGGCTGCTCACACTGGTATCCAGTCTCTTCAGCACAAGGCCCTGCCCAGGCGACATATGGTGACAAAGAGGGTCAGGGGCAGCCTGCATTCCAGCCATGGCCTTCCTACACTGTCCCTGCCAATTCTTCCCCCTCACCTTTCTCCACTTTCTTGTCCCTCTTCTTCCTCCTTTTGCGGTTTCGCTTGGGCATCACTTCAAACTCCCGGAGGTCCAAGGTCCCCAGTGTCACTTCCACAGTCTCCAGTTCCCCTGCAGGGCTTTCTTCTTCTTCTTCCTCCTCCTCCTCTGGGGCTGAGGGGGGTGATAAGACTGGGGCTAGGGCCCCACACACAAAAGTAATCACTCGGAGCTCTCAGCCAAGAACACCCTGCTTTTCTGCTGTCCAGTCACACTCTGAAGCTGCAAATTTGGCCCATGCCATAACATCAGACCCCTCCTGCTTGCTCAGAGTCATGTCTCCCTCCATGATTCAACTCACCAGTTGTGTCCTCCTGATCCACCTCTGCCTTCTGCTGCCTCTTCTGCCAGACCTTCCGGGGGGACCCAGTGATGTCCCCCAGTGGCGTGTCCTTCCCTGGGCAGCAAAGGTGCTCCCGTCATTGCCTGGGGACAGGGAGCACCCCATGTCTCCAAGGACTGAGGGCTGAAGAGATAGCACCTCCAACCCATAGGATAATGTCTCCTAATGCACAAGGGACCATGTCACCCCACCTGCCCTGACCCACAAGCACAAGGGATGGTCAAACTCACCATACACCTGCAAGCTGGCCAGCGTGGCGTGGACTCGCAACACCTCTCGTAGTGTGGCCCTGCGGGTGCTGAGGGGGATGTGGCAGATGCGAGGGTCCCCTCGGGTGAGGGGTGGGTTTCTGCCACCAAAAAGCAGCACACGGTTTTGACGAGGGGCTCGGAGGAAGATGCGCTGAGCTTCATTCAGGTGCTGTGCCCAGGCTGCCAGGAGGTCCTGAATATCCTGGGGAGAAAGGACAAGCTTTATGGGACCCTAGGCACACTGTGTGGGTAAACATAGCTCTGCAGCAGGGACAAATCCACAAGAGAGGTGCCTCCATTGGGCCCTGCCCCTTTTCCAGAGTCCACTGTCCCTGCCATGCCCTCCAGCAGCAGTGTGGTACCACCTGTCAGAGGCAGCCAGGACCACTGTCCCTGTCAAGAGCCCAGTGCTGTGGTGCATCCTCACCTTGAGCAGCGCAGCCTCGTTGTAGCGGCGCAGGGAGGCCCCAGCTGATCTGGGTGCTGACCCTGGGGTCTGGGCATCACGAAGGCCCTGGGCTGTGCCCCGCCGTGCTCGCACCGTGTAGCGGTGGAAGGTCTTGTGCTCCTGCACCTGCAGGCTGTGGAGAAGGGAAGGCATGAGCAACAGAGGTTAGTGTGCATGGCACTACCACACAAAGGCAGCTCCAGCTGATTGTGCCCAGAGGGACAATCCTGCTGTCCCCCAGTACTCACCCCCGGAACACTGCTCCTGCGAAGTGCCCGCCACCCATCATCAGCACAACCCAGCAAGTGCTTGCACTGAGGCTCTGCAGTGATGCTGTCAGCTCTACCGGCTCTTCAGTGTCACCCTGATACACAGACACCCTTGCTAGCACCCAGAGCATTACCTCCTTACCTCTTGCTGTTCCCAGGACAGAGACCAGCCTCTCTGCTAGCACCAGAAGCAGCTTTCTGGGAGCACCCCAGAGCCAAATAATAGGCCATCAACAAGTCTGGGGCTCCGACCTGGCACCAGAGTCCACCCTTCCTATCACAGGAGGTAGGAGACTGTCAGAGAGACATCTACACCCCAGTGCCACCCATCTTTCCTGGAGTCTCTCTCCCAAAGAGCTGGGCTGTCACTTGCCTTCCCAGTGACCAGCACACAGCGGTACACAGAGATGAGCTGTCCCTTGGCATTGCGGAGCAGCACCTTATGGGAGCGGGGCATCTGGTGGGTCTGGGGAGTATCACTGACAGAGGGCAGGAACTCCAACTCACTGCTCACATCAGAGCTATCAGAGTCAGATCCTGAGATGCTGGAAACATCACCTGCAAGGAAAAGAAAGGATGCAGCAAAGCAAAGATGAATAAACAGCCTCCCCAAAACTCTGTAGGTGACTTCAAGGACACTTGCAGAGTGCCCACAACCCCAGAAATGTTCTGTAAAATAACCCTATATATCATAAACAAGCTGTGACCTGGGGAGATAGAAGTTTGGGGCTCTGGATCCCCAGATGTGCTTAGGCAGAGCTTCAGTTAAAACACCCCCTTCTCCCTACAACAAATCCTAACAGCTCAGAAGCAGTGCTGGACCCTGAGAAGACCCCACAAGGACAGAATAAAGGGACCCTGTGCTAGCAGAGGGCTTCATCCCGGTACAGAAAAGCCCCAGTGAGGAGGCTGACAGCACCTGGGCTCCAATGCAGACAGTCCAACTCCTCACCTGTGCAGGTTTTCTCCTCAAACACTTCTGCAGGCAGCGTGCGGCGCCCCAGGAGTCGCTGCTTCAGGTTGAAGCGGTGCCAGTCAAGACGGTAGTGCTCAGTCTGTGGAACAAATAAGTATGAGCTGGCAGCATCTTGATGGTCCATGAAAGCCATCACCACTAAAGAGCATGAGGTGATAGACTGCAAGGGCTAAACTGATGCTGGGCTCCTTCAGTGGTCCTGAGTGGAAAATCACAGTATATTAAGGAGTTATCCACAAAACAATAAACCTTTTAACTAACAATTAAACTTACCCTTTACTTCCAGTAAATGATACTTTTAACTGATAACATAAAAGGTATGAGTGCCAGATCCCAGTAGGTTGTGAGTAGTGGGCAAACAGCCAGTGCTAGGCTGCACCATGCTGGGGTTGAGCTTCCACAGCAGGATCCCACGAGTCATGCCAGCCCCACTCCCACTTCAAACTGCTCAGCCCTGCTCACCTGCTCCTCGCGGCTCCCAAACACCTGCCCACAGGTCAAGCAACACATCTTCTCTGGGACCTCACCGACCCCGTGGGCCTTCTCACAGCTGGGTGCTGCAGGTTTCTCTGGAAGAACAAGGAAGGGCTGTGCACAGGCAGTCCCGCAGGCTGCACTGCACGGAGTGGAGACTCCTCGGTCCCTCCTCAGCCAAAGAAAACTATGGTTGAAGGAGCTTCGGGGACCTCGGGGTGTCACCAAAAAAAGCTGATTTACCCACCCACCAGCTAGCTCCCATGGCCAAGCTCCAGACTGATCACCCAAGCTGAGCTGGGGACAGAAAACAAAATCCGTGGTGGACACGAACTTAGTCAAATACCTTCCCTCCCGCCGTTCCCGCGGAGACCCACGCACCGTGGCTCGCAGGTGGCAGCTCGGCAGCGCCCGTATCCACAGCAGCTCCGGTGACAAGGGTCAGCCCGTGCAGGAGCTCGGGGTCCTGAGCGGCCTCAAACACGGACCTGCTCTCCGCCATCGCTACTGCTCCCAGCGGACGGGACAGCGTCTGAGTAATGAGCCGATCGGGAACCACCCGCCAGACACCCGCCCCACCGCTCTGCCCCAGTCCGAGCTCTCACTGTGTCCGGGACCTTCCCGCCGCGATCCCGGTTACCCGGGCCGCTGTAGCCCCATGACCCCGAAAGCGCTGCCCCGTGCCCGCCGCCGCATGGCCCGGAAGCGTCTCCCGTCACATCCCGCGCGCCGCCGCGGGGCCCGCCCCCCGCGCCCATTGGTCGCTCCCGTCCCACCCCCCCGCTCGCTATTGGCCGCCCTGCCCGCCTGTTGCGGGCGGGGCCGAGCGGGCCGGGCCGGGCCGCGCCGGGCCGGTGGCGGCGGTCCCCGCCATGGCCCACTTCGAGACACAGTACCAGCGCCTGGAGAGCTCCTCCACCGAGTCTCCCCCCGGTGGCGGCGACCTGCTCGTCCACGTCCCCGAGGGCGCCAAGTGTGAGCGATGGCAGCGAGACCGGGGGTTGGGGCCTGGCCGGCGGCGGAGTGCGGAAGAGGCCGGGGACTCAGGGGAGAGGCTGGACACCAAGGGGAGCCGGGGGGGCGCGGCTGCGGGGCTGGTGTGGGACCTCGGGTGCGGGGGGCAGCGGGGGAAGGGGTAGGTTGTGCGGGTCACAACACCCGGGGTGGGTTTGCTGAGGGCCCCTCACCGTGTGCTGCTTCTTCCTTCAGCTCCGTGGCATCACATCGAGAACCTCGACCTTTTCTTCTCTCGCATATCCTTTTGCAGGGAGAGGATGTATTCCCCTCCTCCCGGCTCTAAGTACAGGGAAATCATGGAGCTCTGCGTAACTTGGAGCTTGGGCAGTGTCAGCTCATTCCTGTAGGGTACTGCACAGTTCCAGAGGGGCTGACAGAACCCCCACACCTTGAGATGCTGTCACTTGACACAGGGTCATACAGGTGCTTCTAGGAATTCTTGGGAAAATGATGATGGTACTGTTGTAGTTACAGTTAATGCATTACATTCTTAACAGGATTTTATTGCTAGTGTGGCATTTACAATCAGAGTAGTGCAGGATTTCTGTAGGCAGAATCAGTGTAGTACAATTTTATAAGTAGCATAGAACAGAATTTTATAGTATCTCCTAGTCTGTGGTTTCTAATTGCTCTCGTTACAGATCCGGTTGTATCTTAATATATGGTTTGCTATATCAGTATAACGATCATAATGTAGACTCAAAAATCACATAAAAGGATTTGAGTCATTCACTTAGTCTTCAGAGGAAGCAGATGACAGTGGCGGTATCCTTGGCTACTGAGGGGTCCTGGGTCTCACTGTCCTCTAGCAGCTGTGATACAATTTCCCACTTAGGATTTGTAACTCCTTGATTTTGTTGATAATGCTCTTGGTGCTGTTAATACTTCCCTCTTCTGTGACGGGGTCATCACCTCTGTTGGGTTGGCCAGGTGCCTGGGACCTTCAAGGACAGCATGGAAGAGAGTAAGCAGCCTGGTGCCAAGGAATCTTGGAGGCCCATAGGGAGGGAAAGCAGAAACCCATTTGATTTATCTACTTGGTTCACAGGACCATCAGTGCCTGGTAACTGGGGAAAGGGTGACCCACTAATAAGTGACCCCCTCGGTGACAGAGAAGGGCTGCTTGCCATATAAAATGGTGTTAGTTATGCTGACCACATTGCTGGGGTCAGGAGCAGGTGCCAGGTGCCACTAAATTAATTTTTTTCTGTCTCTGTCTTGTCCTGCTGTACCCTGCCCTGCCCTGTCCACCACTGTGCAACCTGAGTGCAGTTTCTGTTCTGTGCTGAACAGACCCCCACTATGGGTGTTGAGTGCAGAAAGAAAGGAGCATGAACAAAGCCAAATCCTTCTACCCCAGCTGTGCTTTACCTGGTCAGAGTGTGTTTTCCTGCAGTGGGGAGGCCAGCTTGCTGATGAGTAGGGGTGGGAGAGATTTTCTCTTGGTGGTGAAGGGGGACTTGGCTGAAGAGCTGTGGAATACCAGTGGGACAGAAGCCTCTTCATGCTTCATCAGAGAGGAGTCTCCATGCTGTTTTCCTTGACTGTAGTTTTCACGTCTATAACCTGCATCAGAAGAATGGCTTCACTTGCATGCTGATTGGAGAGATCTTTGAGCTCATGTAAGTGCAGGTACCCCTCTGTTCTAGCTGTGACAGCTGCTGGGGAACAGCCACAGGCACTTGCCAAACACTTGCAGGTGGAAGGGCTCCTTTTATAATTGTCCTGCCTCCCCTTCATCAGGGTTTTCCATGCCCCAGACCTGCATTTCACTTTGAGGAACCACTGCCTGCGTTCCTGCTGCCATGGCTGTGGGATTGCATCTCCATGACATATGACCCTGGCTACTTCATGTTTTGTGTTGGAGTAGAAGCGTGATTCCCTCTTTTTTCACAGGCAGTTTCACTTCTCTTTTTTCACAGGCAGTTCATATTTGTGGTGGCATTCACTACCTTTCTTATCAGCTGTGTTGATTATGACATCCTCTTTGCCAACAAAGCATTAAATCACAGCCAGCATCCCAGTGAGCCCATTAAAGTGACTCTGCCAGATGCCTTCCTGCCTCCAAATGTCTGCAGTGCAAGGTAGGGGCAGTGGAGGGCATAGCCACTGCTCATGTTTTCTTAAGTGCTCAGGGTTCCTGTCAGGGCCTGTATCCCACTACTTGCCTCTTCTTGCTTGCAGAATCCAGGCAAACAGCTTCCTCATCTGCATCCTGGTGATAGCTGGGGTTTTCTGGATCCACCGACTCGTCAAATTTATCTACAACATTTGCTGCTACTGGGAGATTCACTCTTTCTACATCAATGCCCTGAAGATCCCCATGGTAAGTTGCTGAGTCAGGGGCTGCATGTGGGGCTGCTGAGGCTTGAGGGTCGTGGGAGGCATTTGCTGGGTGCTTGCATCTTGCCTTCACGCCTCTCCTCTTCTCAGTCAGACTGAGCACTCTTCCTTCTGCTCCATAACCACATGATCTCCTTTCAGTGCCTTCTACAGCAGCCGGTTTGTTGTGTTAACCCTTTTCTGCCCAGTCTGCCTCTCCATCTGCTGGCACATGCCTCTGCCATATGCTGCCCAATATGTGTATTCTTCAGTGATGGCCTTTTCTGTGATGCCTTCCACAGAGAAGGCATAAATGAGGATATCCTCATACCTCCTTGGGATGTGGACAACCTCAGCTTCCTTGTTTACTTGGGAGGCTTGGAGCTACTAATTGTGAAGGTCACACAGGAGATCAGTGTGTCACAGATGGGGTTTGAGGCTTGCATATACATCCTAGTCCAGAGTCTTTGCTCTGATGAACAACATGGAAAGGCATATTCGCATCCTTTGGAGGGAGAAAGCATCTTAAGAAAGGTGGGGTGGGGCAAGAGGCTTGGTTTCTCCTCTGTTTTTCCATGGGCTCCCTCTGGGTCCTTTTTAAGTCCCTTCCGTGTTTGTTTCTCCCTGCTGACTCCAAAGGGCAGCTCTGGGAGGACCCATGGAAGCCTGAACCTGTGTTTATGCCTCCAAGGAAGTTGGTGCATGAGTGGCTGGGAAACAGTCATCTGTGCTGATCTAGGGGGTAAAGGGCACCAAGGCAAGGTGTGGGGTTTGCCTGCTGCAGGCTGGAGTGGTGCCAGAAGGTGCCTCACTTTGCATGCACTTTGTCAGCACCCCGAGGTGTGTGCTGGGACCTGCTACTTCAATGGCCTCAGCCTGGCTTCTGTCCCTGGATACTTCTTGCTCCTAATCTTGCTGCTTGTCCACCTTCCAGTCCACCCTGCCCTACTACACCTGGCAGGAGGTTCAGGCCCGCATTGTGCAGATCCAGAAGGAGCACCAGATCTGCATCCACAAGAAAGAGCTGACAGAGCTGGACATCTATCACCGCATCCTCCGCTTCAAGAACTATATGGTGGCCATGGTGAACAAGTCACTGCTGCCCATCCGCTTTCGCCTGCCCCTGCTGGGAGACACCGTCTTCTACACGCGTGGGCTCAAGTACAACTTTGAGCTCATCTTCTTCTGGGGCCCTGGCTCGCTCTTTGAGAATGAGTGGAGCCTGAAGGCTGAATACAAGCGGGCTGGGAACCGCCTGGAGCTAGCTGAGAAGCTCAGCACTCGCATCCTCTGGATTGGCATTGCTAACTTCCTCCTCTGCCCCCTCATCCTCATCTGGCAGATCCTCTATGCTTTCTTCAGCTACACGGAGATCCTGAAGCGAGAGCCGGGCAGCCTGGGTGCCCGCTGCTGGTCTCTCTATGGCCGCTGTTACCTCCGTCACTTCAATGAGCTGGATCATGAACTGCACTCACGCCTCAGCAAGGGGTACAAGCCAGCTTCCAAGTACATGAACTGCTTTATCTCCCCGCTTCTCACCATCGTGGCCAAGAACGTGGCCTTCTTTGCTGGCTCCATCCTGGCTGTGCTCATCGCTCTCACCATCTATGATGAGGACGTGCTTGCGGTTGAGCACGTCCTGACCACGGTCACCCTGCTTGGGGTGGGCATCACGGTGTGCAGGTGAGGTGGGTCTGTGCTACCCCTGTGCTCCTGGCAGCACTGTAGGGAGCAGTGGGACTGGTAGCAATCCATGTTAACATGCTCTTTGCTTGCAAATGGATGTGAATCTGTGTAAATGAGGGGCATGGCTGGGAAGAGGCAAGACCAGCCTAGAGAAAGGGGGTAGCAGTGATCTTGGCTGCAGGGGTTGTATGGTATGAGGGGCTGGGCCGGTTGGAAGGTTACAGGTGGAGCTGTGATATGGGCCAGTTATCCTGCCCTGCCAAGATGACATCTACCAGGAATTGAGGTGTAATGCTGTGATTTTTCCCTGACCTGTCCTGCAGGTCTTTTATCCCTGACCAGCACCTGGTCTTCTGCCCAGAGCAGCTGCTACGAGTCATCCTGGCACACATCCACTACATGCCTGACCACTGGCAGGGCAACGCCCACCGCTACGAGACCAGGGATGAGTTTGCCCAGCTCTTCCAGTACAAAGCGGTGAGACTGGCTTAACTGTGGGTCTGGGGACTTGCCCCAATCCCTGCAGGAGGGAGAAAGTGCTGGAGAGCTCAACACCTCCTGAGTTCATGGAGGAACAAGCCACCATCCTCAGAGATACCCTGCTCCAGAAGATGGAGGGTTATCTATGGGGTCTGTTTTGGGATTGTGGGTTTTTTGACCCTCAGGTTTGTGCTGAACCCATCATTTCTGTGCTCAGGTCTTCATCCTGGAAGAGCTCCTGAGTCCCATCATTACCCCCTTGATCCTCATCATCTGCCTGCGGCCCAAGTCCTTGGACATTGTTGACTTCTTCCGTAACTTCACCGTGGAGGTGGTGGGCGTGGGTGACACCTGCTCCTTTGCCCAGATGGACGTGCGCCAGCACGGCCACCCTGCGGTAGGTCCTGGGCTGTCCACCAGCATGTCTGGTCCTTTAGATCCATGAAGGCCTGAACTCACCACTCCTGGCAGCCCACAGCCCAGCCACCCACCTCTTGGTAGGGTGTCTGGGTTTGGCAACATAGGTCACCAGCTCCAGAAGGCTCTTGTGGTCCAGCTGTGATTATTGATCAGATGCTTTGGGAATCATGCTGTGTCATGTCTTTGGTGTCATTGCCTGATTTCACAGCCAAGGGTTGTGTTCTCAGGAGAGTGGAATGGGGTAATTTACAAAGTGTGATCGCTAAGAAGTTGACCTGCTTGTGCTCAGGAGAGAAGCAGTGTAGAGGAAATGGGAAACATTTTCCATTATGCAAAATCTACAGTGGAGGGAAAAAGGGGTCCATCTGTTTTGTGTGCCTAGGAATTTAGGTTACTTTTCTAGAGAAAGATTTCCTAGTGACACAGTCATGAACTAGGAAGGAAGTGAACTCATTGTAGCAGGAAGCTTTTAAGAAGAGCCATTTGTTGACTGTAATTGTTCCTGTCTGTGACTGTTCCCAGCTCCCCAGTTCCCTTGCAACAATTCATGTTCTGGGATGGAGGTGGAACACACTGTCCTTGCTGCTGCTTCTCCAGGCTGAGATGGCTAAATGAGAATGGGGACTTTTGGTGTAGCACCTGCTGCATAGGGAGTCATGGCTTTGGATAGGCTGTGTGTTGCATGTTTTACCCAGACTGACTGCAGGACTCCCAGGGCTGGCAGGGTTGTAAAGCAGATCCTGTCTCTCATTATCTGTCTGTTGTTCATAGTGGATGTCAGCAGGAAAGACGGAGGCCTCCATTTACCAGCAGGCTGAGGATGGCAAGACGGAGCTATCCCTCATGCACTTTGCCATAACCAACCCCAAGTGGCAGCCACCCCGTGAGAGCACGGCCTTCATCGGCTTCCTGAAGGAGCGGGTGCACCGGGACAGCAGCGTGGCACTGGCTCAGCAGGCTGTGCTCCCTGAAAACGCCCTCTTCAGCTCCATCCAGTCCCTGCAGTCGGAGTCAGAGGTGCCCAGGCTCAGGGCATGCGGGTTGTTCTTGGGGTGCTTGCTGCATGCTGGCAAATTCATCATCAGGCCCTCTGGGTAATTTTGCCCTTGCCTGGGATGTATCTGGGGATGAAAATGTGGTAGATCTGCATTATCTGGGGCACTTCTGGCTTTCTAGACAAGGTAACTGGCTGTCCTAGAGCCCTGTGAGGTGGGAGAGGGGTCAAGATAGCCCTGCTCTGTGTGTCTGGTGGGATCAGTCCTCCAGCTCTGCACAGGACAGTGACTCTTTCTCTTTCAATTCTGCAGCCTCACAGCCTGATTGCCAATGTGATAGCAGGCTCCTCAGCACTGGGCTTCCACATGAGCCGGGATGGACAGGCTTCCCGCCACCTCTCAGAAGTGGCCTCGGCTCTGCGTTCCTTCTCCCCACTCCAGTCTGCCCAGCAGCCTTCCAGTGGCTTCCAGGCATCGGGAAGGGATGGAGAGGGAGCCCAGCCTCGTGGTGCCAGTGCCATGACAGCCTCTGGGTAAGCTGCTGGCTGGAGAAGGGCAGCCAGACACTTTGGACATTGTCCTAGATGCATGCTGGCATTTATTTCTGCAGCCTGGGCAGCAAGGGACATTCACAAGCAGAGTTAGATTCAGGTCAAGGTGCTAGGTGCCAGGTGCTATAAGGCTGGCCCCAAAGGACAACGTCGGGGTCCTTTTGTTCTCCTGTAGGTACCACAGTGGGGAGAGACCCCCATGTAGGGAAGAGGCAGTGGCATAGCAGGGCTTGTGTATTTTAGGAAATGCTGCAGAGGGCTTCTTCATTACCCAGTCCAGGAGCAGATCTCTGTGAGCCTGACATTAGAGTGGAGAGGGGCTGGGCAGTGCGGGGGCACCTGGGCAGTAAACACTACTGGTGTGTTCCATGGTAGTGCTGATGCAAGGACCGTGAGTTCGGGGAGCAGCGCCTGGGAGGGTCAACTGCAGAGCATGATCCTGTCGGAATATGCCTCAACTGAGATGAGTCTTCATGCACTCTACATGCACGAGGTGAGCAACCCAGAGTTGGGCTGGCCAGAAGGGCATGGAGCAAGGCAGGCAGGACTGGGCTGTCCTGTCCACTGTGATGAGAAAACCAGTATGTATGCAGTACTGTGGAGAGGGTGTGTTTGGGCATCTGATTTCTTCACACAGCTGAGTCACTCATGTTTTGGCCTGTAGTTGCACAAGCAGCATGCCCAGCTGGAGCCCGAGCGGCACACTTGGCACCGACGAGAGAGTGACGAGAGTGGGGAGAGTGCCCACGAAGAGCTGGATGCTCAGCGAGGTGGCCCTGTCCCCATTCCCCGCTCTGCCAGTTACCCCTTCTCCTCACCACGGCAGCCTGCTGAGGAAACAGCCACACTGCAGACTGGTTTCCAGCGGCGATATGGTGGCATCACAGGTATGGGAGCCAGGACAGAGGTCTGAGTTCAGGTCAGAGCTCTGTAACCAATGCCCTTTATGGACTGGCACAAGCACCCTACCTGCTGCTACATGCTGGCAGTCCCCCAAGTACCTAATCTAACTTCTTGCCTCTCTTGCAGACCCAGGCACAGTGCACAGAGCCCCATCACATTTCTCACGCCTTCCTCTGGGAGGCTGGGCTGAGGACGGGCAGTCAGCGAGGCACCCAGAGCCTGTGCCAGAGGAGAGCTCAGAGGACGAGCTTCCGCCACAGATCCACAAGGTAAGGGTGATGGCTGTGGCTGAGAGGGGCAAGGTATAGGGGCTGTGGCTGAGAGGATCAACCTGTTGCTAGGTTGGGGTGCTAGCAGCTGATCCCAGTAGGTGCCACATTCTGTCTCTGTCTTGCAGGTATAGCCTGGTAGAGGGGATCTCATGGGGCTTGCAGATTGGGAGCCACCTGGACAGCAGGATGTGGCATCGGCTTGATTCTTCTCCTGTCCTGAGTGGACATTTTGTTGCCGTGAATTGCTGAAGAGACAAAACTGCCAGGCCAGCATCTTTGCTGTGGCACCTTGTGTCCAGCCATGTGTCAAGTCAACGCCACTCTGACTTGTGGGGTGAATGCGTGTGTGAGTACATACCTGTGTCTGTGTTCACATCTGTGTCGTCCGTGTCGGAGGATCTCTGCAGAGCCTGTGGAAGCTGACGTGACAGGACTAGCAGTGAGGAGCTGCTGGTGGACTGGTTTGGAGGTGGCAGCAGCAGCTGCTCTTCAAAGGGATGTAAGATGGCATCAGCTCCATCCAGATGTGCGCCCAAAGCTGGGACTTGCCACCACAATGAGGGCAGGAGTTGTTGAGGGTGGTCTAGTTCAGCCTGTACCACCACACTGCCCTGCCTGCAGCCCTGAGAAGGTGCCTAGTACCACATTAGTCCTCCCAGAGAGGATCAGTGTTGTGCCTCTCAGCCCAGAGCAGGACAACAGTGGGGCAGTCACCCACCCCTCTGTCCAGCACCCTGCAGAGGGATGGGCCCTGGTGGCTGCTGCTGGTATGAGTACAGATGGGATATAGAGCTGGTGGGAACAGCTCTGGTTCAACCCAGGAATATGCTGCAGCTCTTCCCTGACTCATGACAGCTGGCTCATTCCCTGCATGCAAGAAAGGGTCATTGGAGTGATGCCTCTGTGCTGGGGCACCAGCATCCTTCCCCATGTATGGCACCCATGGAATGTGGGCTACTAGTCAGCCCTCCTGCAGTGCCAAAGAGAACCCAGTGTGGAGTAGCCCAGCGTCTTCTGGGAGTGCTCACAGCCCCCCTCAGAGCCCAACCTGAAGGTCTTGTGCTCTGTGTGTTGGTTCGTTTTCTCCAGACACAAAAAATGCCTTTTGCCTCATGCCCAGGTGCTGTTGTATTTGGTCTGTCCTTCTGATGCAGCTGTTTCTGTGGAACTGGGCCTTTCCTCTTTCCCAGCAAAGGCTTTGGTTCATCTCAAATCTCACCCGGAGGTTCCCAGCTCCTCCTTTCCTCCTGAAACCTTCCTTTCGCTTACAGCATGGTTTCAGCTGCTGTGGAGACCATATACCATGCAGCTGTCTCATGCCTGGCAGAGCAAGGAGGGGCATCCTGAACCCAGAAGGGAGAGGCACACCTCAGCCCAGGCTTGGGATGGTGGTGGGGAATCACAATCCCAGCTGTGCAGTGTGGCCTCAGACAAGACCTTCCTTCTGTTTTTCCTCTTTTCTTTTTGCAGCTTCTGGGGAATTGCATCCCACCTAACTCCTGCCCACAACTTACTTTCCATTCCCCTTGCCTCTGGCAGGGGCTGCTTTGCTTTTGCCATGCCCTCTGCGAGCACTGCACATCCTCTGCTGTCTCTGGAGTCTAGGGGTATCCCTCTTCTCCTGCCAGGGTTATTGCCCTCTGCCCTTTGAGCCTGCTGCCAGCACTTCTGCACATGGGTAGCCTGGGCACCAGCAGGGCCAGGGGGCTTGCACAGGGGGAGGCTGTTTGGGGTAGCAGGATCCTTGTTGCCGCAGGGAGGGCTGGGCAGGGCTGGAGCTACAACTGCTCTGGGGTCTGTATGAGATCAGAGTGTTCTAAAGCAGAGCTCAGGGTGGGGATCTGCTCTTCAGTGCTGGGATCGGGATTCTGTGGACCTGGGTGCTGCTGGGGTCCTTCCATGGAGAGGTGGCTGCAACCGCCCCACAGCAGCTTCAACTTGGGGCTGTCATGGCTTGGTGAAAGAAAGCAGAAAGCAAATCTCCCTAGAACCCAGATTTTCCAGTGGCTTCTCTTGGTGCCCAGGCTGCTGCCTCCCCTCTCTGGGCCTATGGGACACTTCGTCTGGACTTCTAATGGAGTTGCTGCTCGTCTGTACAGCTGAACGACTGGAGACAGTGCCCTGGGGCAAGGGCAAACTCTGGATCTTTCCCTGGGCTGGCAGGAGGGAGAGGCCAGGCATAGCAGGCCCAAGTCTTTGCCGCATGTTTTGCTTGTGTCGTCAATGTCCCATGTGCATGGCGAGCCACTCTTCCTCATCTCCTCCTGAGATGTGCAGACACGGGGGTCCCTGGGAAGTGCGGTATCATACCCCCGTGCCGTCGCTGTACAGCTGTATAGCCGTCTAATAAAGATGGGGTGTATCATCCCTGCCTGTGTCCGAGTCTCCCTTTGCTCTGTGGTGCTGTGCAGCCCACCTGGGCCTGGCCTTCGATGGCCGCAGAAGGCTGGGAGGAGCCTGCCGGCTGCTCCTGCGGCACTGGCAGCTCCCAGTCGCCGCCGCGGGAGGAGGCAGGGGCTATATTTATCCCCGTGAGGGCAGTGCCCCGTCCTGCCTGACCTCTGTTGCGGGAGGCCCCGCAGGGGCTCCAGGGGCTATCGAGGCACCGCAGGGCTGGGCTGGCGACGGCGATAAGCGAGAGCGGGGCGTCTCACGGCGGAGGCGGAGATCCCCCGCGGCCACCGGGCTGGGAGCGTGTCCCACGGCACCGGGCCCTCCCCATCCTCGGCGCTGCGGGGGAGGTTGGTACCGCCCGGGGCTGGGCACCGGGAAAGGGGCGCACGCCGGGGTTGCAGTGCCGGTGCCGGGAAGGAGGCGGGCGGGCAGGAGCCGGCGGTACCGGCGCGGGGCGGAGAGCGGGGCGGGGCGGAACGGCGCTGGGGCCCGGCTGGCAGCGGGCGGGCGACGGCGCGGAGCCCGGAGCGGGCCAAGGCCGGCGGCCCGGGGCAGGTGAGCGGGCGCGGCGAGGCCGACGCGGCGGGCGGCAGGGCAGATAATCGCGGCGACGGGCCCGCGGCCGCCTGTCCCTGGCCTGAGCGGCGCCGGCGCCGCCCGGGCATTCACCCGGCGCGGCCTCTGCCTTGCCCTTTGCGACTGTTTTCTCCGATGTGTCCCTATCTTTGCTCTTGCCTCTGCTCTGCACGGCCCCGCGGTTCCCCGAGCATCTTCCGCATCCCCGGCCGCTCTTCCATCTGCGCGCCTGCCGCTTCATCACCCCGTTGCTCCCTCCCACTCTAGACCGGTCTCAGCTTCCCTCTGCCTTCCTGTCCCTGCGGTTCCCGCTGTTCTCATGTCCGAGGGCATCCTCAGGGGCCCGAGTGGCTCTGGAGGACCCAGCCTAATGTTGTGCCCCCGTCCAGGGCACGCATCATGTGTGTTGTTCATGGCCATCCCCATGCAAAGCTGGCCCTGTTTGCATGCACCGTTCTGTGTGTGCTGCATGCAGCAGGTCCTGTGTGTGTCTGTCCAGCAGTACTTGCCCCTGCCCTATGAGGGTCCTTGCTTCTTAGTGATACTTGCCTGTGAGTCCCTGTGTGCAGCTGGTACCACAGCCCATCCTGAAACCGTGCCTCAGGTTGTTTTCTCTCCACAGCTGGTGACCTGCCAGGATGGCCGTGCTGGGGGGCTACTGTGAGGGCAACAACTCCATCACCCAGGCCTGGGTCCAGCAGGGCTTCCAGCCCTGCTTCTTCTTCACGCTGGTGCCATCTGTGCTGCTGAGTGTCTGCCTGTTGCTGGGTGCCCTGCAGTATGCCTGCTACGCCCGCTTCAGTCGTGCCATGGAGCCCAAGTACATTCCCCGCTCTCGCCTCTACCGTGGCCAAGTCCTGCTGTCCCTGTTCCTGGCCCTGCTGCCCTTTGGTGGGCTGCTGTGGCAAGGAGTGGGGCTCAGACAGCTCTATGGGTATATGTTGCTGCATGCCTGCCTCTGGGCTCTCAGCTGGGGCTGTGCCATTGCTCTTCTGCAGCTGGAGCATACCCGGGTGCTGGCCCATGACCGAACACGGGGTCATGGCACTGTGCTCCTCCTCTTTTGGGCACTGGCCTTTGCTGCTGAGAACCTGACCCTTGTGTGCTGGAGGAGCCCTCTATGGTGGTGGGCACTGGAGGACACCAACCAGCAGGTGGGCTTGGGGGCTGTGGCCAGGGAAGGGGGATGAGGCACTTTTGGGGGTGGGAGGGACTGCAGCATCATGGTGTAGGGATAGACTATGCATGTCATAACCTGCCATGCCCAGGGTGTAAACAGTCCTGGGTTGCACCCACACATCTGCCAGATATTTCACTCCCAAGCCCAGCTATCACACATCTCTCCATGCCCCCACCCAGCCCAGGTCCTGCTTCTACCTGACCCAAACCCAGGTGCAGAAGTAGGAGTGTCTCCCTGCTTCCCACAGCCATTTGGCCCCATGCACCCCTTTGGGTAGGTGCACCTTGAGCCAGAGGGCATGGAGCCAGATGAGGTGGGGAGGAAAGATGTCTGGATGCTATGCTCAACCAGGGACTCCCACTGAGCTGCATGGAGTGTTCCCTGGCATACAGCACCTCATCCTCCTCTGCCCATTGTCTCTCCTAGATCATATCCATCCCATACTCAGGGTTGTGCTGAGGGCCAACTGAGATGCTGAACTCTCACTCTCCATTTAGGTGCAGTTCGGCTTCTGGCTGTTGCGTTACATCTGCACGTTCATGCTCTTCATCCTGGGCATGAAGGCCCCGGGGCTGCCCCATAAGCCCTACATGCTGCTAATCAATGAGGAGGAGCGGGACGTGGAAAACAGCCAGGTGAGTCCTGGGACTGAAGCAATTTTATGATATGACCAGGAAGGAGCTGGGGACAAACTGGGAATACAGCTGCCCTGGAATCAGCATCTTCAGGAGATGTGAGATGAACAAGGTTTAGGGCTGCCCAAGCTCCCTGCTTGCTGTCACTTGGATGCAACCCTGTTTGGAGGATGGAGTGGGCACTCTGGAGTGGGGCTGGTTTTCTTGGGGTGTTGCCCAGAGCCATTGCCAGCTGGATTGGGGTACCAGGTCAATGACTTCATGGTCTGCTCTCCTCCTCTCTCAGCCACTCCTGACTGATGCCAGCAGGACCACCTCCACCTGGAAGGATTTCCGGAGGAAGCTGCAGCTGCTGGTGCCATACATGTGGCCGAGGGGCAACCACCTGCTGCAGGCACTGGTGCTGTTTTGCATGGCACTCATGGGGCTGGAGCGGGCCATCAATGTCTTCGTCCCCATCTACTACAAGAACATTGGTGAGGCACCTGGAGCTTAGTGTGTGAGGCTTGCCACAGTCTTACCAAGTGTTGGGGGGTTGAAGTGACCTGGAAGGCTGCAGGGGTTTGGCAGGAGCAGAGTGTAGGGGATCAGAGTCCAGCACTGGCTGCTGGGGCTGCTTCCCAAAGGTACCCTGGGATGCTCCCCATCCTTCCATCCTGACCCTTGGCATACTTCCCACAGTGAATGAGCTGACAGCAGGCGCTCCCTGGCACACCCTGGCCTGGACTGTCTGCAGCTATGTGGGGCTGAAGTTCCTGCAAGGTGGAGGTGCTGGTAAGGACCATTGGGAAGGATGGAGTACTTGATGAGAGATGATATTGGGCACATCTTACCAGTGGTGGGGTAGCCAGGGAAGCCCATATGCCCCATCACTACTGCTCTCGTGGTATCAGCAACCAGGGCTGATCCCAGGTTAGGGAGAGTGTGTGGGCTTCATCCCAAATCCCCCTTTACCAGTTGGACTTTCAGAAGTCTTCTGCATGCCCCAGTGGGGCTGATCTCAGCTGACCTTTCCATGTTGCCCTGCAGGCTCCACTGGCTTTGTGAGCAACCTGCGCACCTTCCTGTGGGTGTGGGTGCAGCAGTTCACCAACCGGGAGGTGCAGGTGCAACTCTTTGCCCACCTGCACGGGCTGTCCCTGCGTTGGCACCTGGCCCGTCGCACTGGTGAGGTCCTGCGTAGCGTAGACCGGGGCACCAGCAGCATCAACAGCCTGCTCAGGTCAGTGTGCCCGTGGTGGGTGGGGGCTGGCCAGGCAGCCCCACCGAGCTGGACTAATGCCCCATCTCCCTCCCACCCCCCAGCTACATAGTCTTCAGCATTGTCCCCACCATTGCGGATATTGTCATCGGCATGGTTTACTTCACCTCAGTCTTCAGCGCTTGGTTTGGCCTCATCATCTTCGTGTGTATGAGCCTGTACCTGAGTGAGTGGCAGGGGGGGTCAGCGTGCAGGGCTGCCAGGCTGTGGGGTGGCAGGAGCCTTCCAATGCAGCTTCCTCCTGTCCACAGCTCTGACCATCTTCATCACTGAATGGAGAACCAAGTACCGTCGGGATATGAACACACGGGACAATGAGGCCAAGTCCAGGGCTGTGGACTCGCTCCTCAATTTCGAGACGGTACTGTAGGAGATGGGGGGGGTTACTGGCAACTACTTGGGTGCTGATACCAGCTCTGCTCCTGTAGGTGAAGTACTACAATGCAGAGAGCTATGAGGTGAACCGCTTTAATGATGCCATTGTCAAGTACCAGGTATGGAGTGCTGAGCATCTTTGGGGACACCAAGGGGGAAGAAGCCAAAACTCACACCTGTAGGGATGAGGGAGATCATCACAGGACTGGTTTGAAGGCAGCAGCATCCCACTGGACTTTGTCTCTGCCAGGTCTCAGAGTGGAAGGTCAGTGCCTCGCTGGGCCTCCTCAACCAGACCCAGAACCTGGTCATTGGCCTAGGGCTGCTGGCTGGTTCCCTGCTCTGTGCCTACTTTGTCACTGAAAACAAGCTGCAGGTAAGGCTGGTGCCAGCCTGTGCAGACCCCTGCTGAGATGGGGCCCTGGGGCTGGTGGTTACAAACCCCTACACCCTATCCCTTCCAGGTGGGGGATTTTGTCCTTTTTGGCACCTACATAATTCAGCTCTACACACCACTCAACTGGTTCGGCACTTACTATAGGTAATGCTGGGAGCTGTGGAGGTTCCTGGTGTGAGTGGTTTGGTATGTGCTTCTCCAAACCCTTTTCTTTGGTCTTTGCCCTCTTCAGGATTATCCAGAAGTCCTTTGTGGACATGGAAAACATGTTTGAGCTCTTCCATGAGGAGCAGGAGGTGGGTGCTACCTTTCCTGGACCTTGCTCCCTCGTTTGGGCTGTGATCCTGCCCTAGGGATAGGCAGGCTGTGAGCACGTGCCTCTACTTTGACAGGTGAAGGATGTGGTGAATGCCAGTGATCTGCGCTTGGAGGGTGGGAAGATTGAGTTTGAGAATGTGCACTTCAGCTACGTGGATGGGTATGGGGTACTGGGCACAGGGTGGGACCTGCTATGGGACCTGGCACAGGAATGTGGGGCCATGGAATGGCCCTGAGCCACTCTCCATGTCCCTCCTCCAGGAAGGAAATCCTGCAGGACGTCTCTTTCTCTGTGATGCCTGGGCAGACCGTGGCTCTGGTGAGAGCGGGACTTGGAGTGTGAGTTTGCTGAGGGAGGGAAGGATGGGGTTAGAAAGGCTGAAAAATATGAAGGTGGGAAGGACAGCCCTCCAGCAGGGCCAGCCCTTTCCTGTCCAGCCCCTGGCCTCCAGCAGCTGGGATTTTGTAATCTCCAAGTCCCTTTTCCTTTGTGTGCAGGTGGGACCTTCAGGCTCTGGGAAGAGCACCATCATCCGTCTGCTCTTCCGCTTCTACGATGTACGGGGTGGCTGCATCCGCATTGATGGACAGGACATCTCCCAGGTGAGGGGGGAGGGCCTCCAAGGACTGGGGAGGACACACCAGTTTATCTGAACCTCACAGCACTGCTCAGTGCAGGCACCAGCACCAGCACCTCCCCAGGGCACAGGTGAGCACGCAGCCCCCCCAGCCCCTTCACAGGCTGATGGCTGTGCCAGAAATGGCAGAATGGCGCGACTCTGGGACCCCAGGCTGAAATGTTGGGTGCTGACCAGGGCTCCCTGGGAAGGACTAGGGCTCTGTCAGGGCCCCCTACTGCAGAGTGGAGATACCTCTGGTACAGGGTGACCCTACAGCACATAGCTTGCAAGGAATGGGGCTCATAGCTGAGGGTAAGATTGGGTTTTGGAGGGATCTTTGCATTGGGTATGGGTCTTGCTGAGCCCTTTCCCCTGCCTCCCAGGTGAAGCAGGCTTCGCTGCGTGCTCACATTGGGGTGGTGCCCCAAGACACGGTGCTCTTCAACGACACCATTGCCAACAATATCCGCTATGGATGGATCCTGGCCACTGACCAAGAGATACAGGAGGCAGCCCGGGCCGCTGACATCCATGACCGCATTCTTTCTTTTCCTGATGGTGAGACCCCTGCAGTTCCCACCATTCCATGGTCCCCTAAGATCTTCTAGCTGCCCTCACAGGTATCCTGGGGTGACACTGCCCATGGGGACACCTGCATGACTCTGTGTTTTGCTTTGCCTTTCCCTGCCTTTTTTCCAGGGCTAGATCAGCCCCTGGACAGGGATGAGCTGAGGTTCCACCACGTAGCTGTGTGGTCACAGTAGGACCTCCCAGGGCAGCAGGTCCCCATCTCCATTTCAGAGGGCACCAGCACATCATGTTTCTGCTGTCGTGTCTGCAGGATACAACACCCAGGTGGGAGAGCGAGGGCTGAAGCTGAGCGGGGGTGAGAAGCAGCGCGTTGCCATTGCACGCACCATCCTGAAGGGTCCTCACATCATCCTGCTGGATGAGGTAACAGCAGTGGCCCCAGCCCAGCCTTAGCCAGCTCTGCAGCAGCCTCATGCCCAGCAGCTGCCCACACTATCTCCATCCCTTCTACATGTTGTGTCTCCCCTTGCAGGCCACATCTGCACTCGACACAGAGACTGAGAGGAACATCCAGGCTTCTCTGGCCAAGGTCTGCGCCCACCGCACCACCATTGTTGTTGCACACAGGTAGGGATAAGGGGAAAGGGCGCATGTGGGAAGTGCTGGCCAGACCCCCATGGAGGGGCACACAGACATGCCCTCGACTCAGGAGGTGAGAGCCTCTGGGACTGAAACTTCTGACACCATGCAAACCCTCAGAAAGCCTCTCCCCAAGTCAAGGTAACACCTGCTTTTCTCTGCAGGCTCTCCACTGTGGTAGGTGCAGACCAGATCTTGGTGCTTAAGGATGGGCACATTGTGGAGCGAGGGAGGTGAGCACAAGGAGAGGGGACCCCCTCCCTGGCTCTGAGGCCAGCTCAGGACCTTGCACCCCTCCACTTTCCTCACAGGCATGAGGAGCTGCTGCAGAAGGGTGGTGTGTATGCTGGCATGTGGCTGCAGCAGCAGACCGCAGACGAGAGCGAGAGCAAAGAACACCACACTGAGAAGCCCCACGGCAGCAAGAAAATATCATGAACATGACCAGGAGTTCTGCTGTGACACTGACTTGGGTCCAGGCCCCCACAGTGCCTGGGAGTCTTTTGCTGGCTGAGGCAGGGACCCTGCCTGCCCTAGAGCTGCAGGGCCTTGGTTGGACACTCCACTAAATTTGTACATGTTTGTTTTGCTGTTGTGTAGTTTCTTAAACCAGGTCCTTTCCCAGGTCTGTGCCTGCGTGCTCTGGGGAGGGTACCCATGCCTCTTGGCCGGGGCAGGCAGGGTTAGTGCCTATGCCCTTGGGTGAGCTGGAAGCTCTGTTGTGAGGCTGAGCTCCTTGTGCTTAGGTGGGCAAGGGGTTGACAAGGCTGTCGGCACCTGCCCAATCCCCACAAAAAGGGCTGAGCTTGGCAGGGGGCTGCACCCCAACAGCAATGGAAGAGCAGGGCATCTGGTATCCCCTCACCCCTATGTGGGCCCCCCACTTCAACCACCATCCACAAAGGTGTGCTGCTTTGGGATGGACACCACATGACTGCTTCCTCAGGTACCTCTGTACCTTGTGCTATGCTTTTATTTTCTCCCAAGCTGCACTTTGACAAGCCTCAGCATTCCCTGGACCCAGCCTGAACCCCCCTCCCTCAGCTGCTCAGAGGACAGCCCAGTCCCGTATGGCTGCAGACCCCCTGCAAGAAGCCAGAAGGACAAATCACCTCCACCCAACCGGGCTCTAGGCTCAGGGCTTTGTTTTTAAGGAGGGGTTCTGTGCTATTGCTGTGTAGGAGGGGATCCCCAGCAACCTAAAGTGGAAGAAGGGAGGCATTCCTACCCTAGCAGCATTTAAACAGGGCCCTGTTTAAGTTTAGGGCAGCAAAAAGCAACCAACAGCAGGAAGGCAGCTGCAACCATCCCATGTGAGCGATGCTGGCATTCAAGTCACTGCCAAAGTTATTTATTACATTAAACTAGAAAGGAAATGCAGCTCCGTTCAGTCTCAGAGAGGTCTTGTGCCCCAGCCGAGCAAGGTAAGGCTCAACATGCTCTTGTGCATGCAAACAGCAGGGAGGCACCGAGGGTGCGGGGTGTGAGGAAGGGGCTGCCTTCATGCTGCTGGGAGGCTGCACATTCAGCTGTGCCATGCCCAGACAAGAGATCATCCCAGCCACATTTGCTCCTTGCTGAGGGGCTGGCACAGCCCTCCCCAGAACATGGAATCCAGCCCCCTACTATAGAAGACGGCTACATCCCAGCTGCATGTCTGAGCATGCAGAGATGTCCCCACACAGCCCTGCCCTCACCCCACAGTCCCAGCAGTGTTGGGACATGGCTGTGGCAACTGTGGGTAACTGCAGGCCCTGGGCTGTGCCTTGCTTTGGTCAGTGTGTATCCAGCCACGTCCTCTTCAGTCTTAACCTCCCCAGGAACATCAGCAATTGGCTGCGCTAATTTTACATAGGTACTAGGGCTGAAGTGTCAGTGTATATTTGGTGGCTTACAGCTCCCAGGGAGAGATGAGCTGTCCTTGGCAAGGGGCTCTTGGTACCAGTGTCCAGGCCAGAGCCCTATGGCATCCATGTGGAAGGCCAGAGCCACTCCTCAGGTCACAAGCAGGATCCTATGTCCACTGGCACACCCCGCCTCACCTGCCTACGACATGCTGCAGTTTGATGGCTTTGAACCATGTGCCTGGAACAGAAAGAAGCACAGTGAGCAAGGGCAAGCAGGTGTCTTCCTCCCTTCTACAAGAGGGCATATCCAGTGCTCAAGCTCCCAAAGCTGTGTCCTCAGCAGTGATGCTGCCACTGCCCCAGGCTGGGCTGCCCTCCTGGTGAGACAACCCAGGCTAGACAGAGCCCAGAGTAAGCAGAACCCAGGGAAGCCCCCTCCCTCACACAACTAGGCCAGGATCAACCCCATGACAAAGCAGAGCCCATAGCCAACCTCACTCACCTGCCGCTGCGACTGCTGGTACTCTGCTTCGCTTGCTGACAGTGCCTGGGCCAGTGCCAGATCCTCCTCCTCCTGTGTGCTACTGGGACAGTGGTACATTGTGTGCCTCAGCCTCCCTCAGGCTCACAGGCTGAGTGCTCAGAGCCCTTCTGGCTTTCAGCATCTCACTGCAACCCCCCAGCATTATTTTAGGGCAGGGAGCAACTGAGGATAACTTTCAGCAGGGATGGGGCTGGGGAGGGAGCAGAGGATCCAGCTGGGGCCAACAGCCAGAAATCTGGGCCAAGGAGAGCAATGTTAAGTCCAGTTTGTATGACTGAGCTTTTGGCAGCACGGGGCACTGGACCTAGGGACATGAGCTCCTGGGTGTCCTCCATGAGCACCCCTACTCTACCTATCACTCTCCAGTCAAACCCATTAGCTGACAAGTGGTCAGACAATGGTTTGCCCAACTCTGTGTGTCAGTCACTGTTCCCTACCACCATCCCTAGGGCTGAGGGCATGTTCAGCAGAACAGAGTTCCCTGTTGGCTCTGGACTCTTCCTTTTTTCCCCCATCAGTCACAGAGAGGCATCATATGGAAACACATGCTGAGAGGAATGTTATCCCAGAGCCACATGTTTCCCCAGGCACCTTTCACGTGCAGGTTGAATGCACACCACACACTTTGGGACTGTACCTGGGTGGCTGTGCTGAGCTGCGTGCTGACTCTGCCAGGGACATCTCCAGAGCTCGCTGCAGCGCCTCTTCCTCGCTCTGAAACAAAACACCTTGTCACCAGCTGGGCCAGGGTTGGGGGAGGCAGGAAGCAGCCCTGAAGCACATGTGGCAGGTACAGTCTTTCCTGGCCAAGGGTGGGCAAATCTTTCTCCCAGAGGCCAGACACAGCCAAGGTGAAAAACTGGGGCTCTGGACAGACTGGCAGTGCTCTCCCCCAGCCCAGGGGATGCATCCCTGCTTGCTAATGCAGAAGTATGCCAAGAATACCAGTGGAAAGCAACTTCCAGTTTCCTCCAGACTTTGCCTGTACTATAGAAAGACAATATCCAAGGAAAATGGCTGGTGCACTTTGTCCATTTGGGGAAAGCTAAGCACCAAGCACAGCTAAGAGCTGTCATTCACAGGCACCAGAGCAAGCTCTGATTTCCCACAGAGCATTCAGAATCACTGTCTACCAGAGGAGGTCCAGCTAGAAGCACAGTCACCTACAGAGCACAGGCTAGAAAGCAATTGTTGCAGTCACTTCCTAGAGGGCACAGAAACCACCCCAAATGCCAGGCCAAGCCACTCACCAGCCCATTCTGCAGCATGACAGCTGGAGGGGAGGTGCTGCGAGTTTGGGACACAGCTGCTCTGCCTTCCCTGCAAGCACAAGAAAAGCTGCATTATTGTCAAGGCACAGAGCCCCATCAGTCCTGCTGAGGCACAAGAAGAAGGGAGCTGTCACTCTGGCATTCCACAAAGACCTAAGCTGAGCCTGGTCATGCCCACCTCAGAATTACAAGTCAGGCCATCACCTTACCTGGCACAGGCTGGAGAAGAGGAGCTGTCTGCTGGCCGGGCAGTTCCACTGCTTGATGCAGTGAATATTTTGGAGGAGGATGCCTGGGCTCTGGTAACCGCAGCATGCCTAGGACAGACAGGACACCTGTGAGAAACTGTTTTACCAACATGAGCAATTCCTAGGCATTGAACACCTTGGGATATCAAGCTGGATAAGCAAGACACTTCCTTGGCTCCTCTTCCTCCCATGTTGTGGCTCTTATTCCCAAGAGTTTCAAGTACTGTTTCTCTCCCTGAAACCTTGTACCAGGACATGCAGAAACCATCGCCTTACAGAATAAAGGGTTGGGGAAAGAAGCCAGAGCAAAGCAGTCAGCAGGCAGTACTGACAGCTTTTGCTGCAGGAGAGACTGTGCATACCAGTGTGCTTGGTGGTAGAAGTGGACACCCTGGCACACAGGGCAGGGAATATGAGAATGCAGCAGTACCAGACAATGGGTCAGGAGGAGCTGGGCTTCTTCCCTGTCATCCATATGGCAAACACAACCTCACCCCTCCTAGACTGTTTGTTCTCAGACCCTCACCCTGCTTTGGAAAGGGGGTGCACTGCCCCACTGCAGTCATGGTCAAGGGGGTGCCGGTGCTTGAGGCAGTAGTTCTTGTGGCACTGGTCACAGATCACCTTCATCATCTCCTTCTGCTTGCAGCCAGGCTTCAAACACTTGTTGGTGAAGATCTGAAAGATGACACAGCAGTGGTGAAAAGGAGCACATGCTGTAGGACTGGGGCTGTCCCTTGTCTCCATGCCAGGCCCTGGGCACTGACCAGCCTTCCCCACCAGTGTATCTTGTGTGATGCTCTGAAATTTCTCTCTGAATACTTTCTTTAGATAGTTCATTAGTAATTCACTGGTGCTTTAGTGTCCATATACAAGAGTCACCACAACAACAGAATGCACAGCAGGAAGAAATGCCTTGCCCAGGGACTCCTGCCTTCCATGCCAGTACAGTGGGGAAAGCTCAGGGCATTCCAGCTGCTGCTGGGCTGGATTCCTGCTGGGCTAGCTCCCTACAGCAATTTAATCTCCTGGCAAGATAGGGTAGCTAATTGTGATTGCATTTTCCTGTCAGCAGCATGCAGTTTCCCATCCTTAGGTTCCAGGTGGCTGCCCAGCCCCACTCCATCACCACTTTGCTCCCAGACTGCCTCCACCAAGCCCTGCCGATGCGCACACCTCCAGCTCATCAACCCTCCCCGCCATCAGCCTGTGCCAGATAGCACCAGGCAGGACTGCATCTGTGTTTTCACCCCATTCCTGGGCTCAGAGAGCTGGCAGGGCTCACCTGGCAGAGCCACACAGTACATACCTTGCGTTTGCGTTGTGCAGGGTCAGACTTGCAGTCACGGTCAATGTGTTCACCCACCACAACATCAGGCATCTCCCCTCGACTCACAGGGACTGGGGTGTTGCAGAGGGGACATACTGGGACCTGCACATCCTGCAGAGACAACAAAAGGTAGCTGCGAGCAGGTAGCTGGGCAACCTTGAGTGCTGCAGTCTCCTCTCTCCCTTTCAGGACCTGCCTACCATGGCTTCCACAACTTCAGCTGCAGTTTGAGATCCTGCTCATGACCCTCCAAACAGCTTGCACAGCAGGTGCAGAGGCACAAACATACACTCTGGGAAGGGAAGATGGTATGGCTGGGAGATGCCCAAACCACTTCACTCAGTGGGAGAGGGAGGGCTGGATGTTTGTGGCACTGAGATACAGATCCTGGTTTTCAGGTACATCTTCAGACTCAGTACACATCCCAAGGGGGACTGGTTAAGCAACCAAAGTCACCAGAGATTATTATAATCGGTGGCAAGAAAAGCTCAGCAGCTCCATGCAGAAGGGTAGATGAGATCTGCTCTCTGCACTTACCTTCTTGTAGGCAGAGGTGCAATCGTGCTGGGCATAAGCGATGTGGTCCGTGCAAAAGATCTGCTCACAGGCATCGCACTTCAGGGGAAGGAAGTCTAGGAGCAGGATATGGCGTGGGCAGAGAGCATGAAGAGCAACATTGCCCACCCGCAGTCTGGGAGCCTCCCCGACTTTCCCGAAGGCACAACAGTGACCCGTGGCAAAGCCAGGGCCGCACCTGTCATCCCCCAGCACGAAAACAAAAAGGCTGCAGGTCCATAGCCACGTCTTCAGAAATACCCAGGACTCCTCCTCAAAACGTGCCGCCCCGAGATCAGGAGTAGCATCCTGAATCACACCGAGTTCCCCATGGGCTGCCGGCCCCAAACCGGTGGGAAGTGATGCTGCTACAGCCGCCACGGGCTTCGCCCACTGGGATAACCGGGGTATGGACGGGTCCCAGCCTGAAGCACGGAGGGCCGGCAGCGGGGGTGCCTGCCCGGGCCCTGCCCCGCTATCCCCGGGCAAGAGCCGCTGCCCACCCGGCTAGAGCCACCGGCGGAAACCCGGTCTACCGGCACGGACAGCCGGCCCCGCCCTAGCGGGGTGCCCGCGGGCAGCGGGAAGGACCGGAGACCCCTCCGCCAAGGGCAGCACGGGCGACACGGCCCGTCCTTCAGGCCCCGATACCGTGCGGCCGCCCAGCGCCGCCCCGCCGCCTCTCCGCAGGCCGGGCGGCCCGGTCCGTGCCGCCCAGGCCCAAGCCCGCGGCCGCTTCGCCGGCTTGCGAGCCGTGCCCATTCCCCGGGTCCCCCCGGCGCTCACCCAGGCGCTGGCAGGCGGGCCAGGAGCAGTGCGCGCCCAGGTCCGGGAACTCCATGGCGGCACTACCACCACCGGCACCGGCGGCCCCGCCGCGCCCGCTTCCGGCGGGGCGTCACGGGGCGGGACCAGGCGCAGCCCGGCCCCGGGGGTCCTCGCCCCGCCCCGCGGCTCCTGGCGGCCGCCTCACCCCTCCTTATGCCCGCGGCTCCGGGAGCGCCGCTGGGACCCGTGGGAACACCAGCTCGAAAGCTGCCCCGGCGCTGGGGGAAGGCTCAGGGCAAGGCAGAATCCACGAGGGCCAGCGCCAGAACCATCCTGCCCTGCCAGGCCAGCAAGAAGTGTCTCTGCCCCCATGGGACAGCTTGAACTTTTCCCTCCATCCTTCCTCCCCTGCCCCAAGGGACATAAACCACCGATCCTGCCGTGTAACAGAGCTGCTGGCTCTATTCCGGCCACCTCGGAGTCTCCAGGTGCCATGCTATGATGCCCAGCAGAGCACAGACAGGGTGCTAGAAGGGTCAGTGGTGCGGAAGGCAAGAGCTGCCACGACAGCAAGAAACTGGAGTGCTAAACAGGGCCAGGAGTGAATTTCATTGATTGCAAAAAAAAATCAACTCCACAGCCACCCAGTAAAAGAACTCAAATGAGACAGGGAGAAAAAGCAGGTATCACCCAACACCCTGTTCCAGCAGTGACACAGAAGACAGTAACAGTCTGCAGAAGAGGTCTCTTTGCACAACACCCATCTGCCCTTGTCCCGTTACTGCTACTCTCTTCTCCAAAGGCCCCTTTCCCTTTGCTTGCCCCTGAGAGCCACATTTGACTGTGCACCCCACCCCTCCCCCCAGACAAAATCAATGAAAGTTAAAATTATTTACACTTTTAGCCATTTAAAAACCCAATAAAATAAGATTGCATATGTCCTACTGGGGATGTGGGTATTAGCAGCAGCTACAGCTAGCTTGGTACTCAGCGTGCAAAACAAAAGACAAACAGAAGACAGATCGAAATACTGCACCATTACTAGGAAGCATTTGCTGGGGTTGGTGTTCCAATTGTGGCATACGGCTTCTAGGAGCCGGCTCCTCCCCAGCTGCAGGGCCTCCTGCTCAGCCAGTGAAGGCCAGGCTCTAGAAGGATGGAAAGGATTCATTATTCCAGACACAGCACATTAACACTGATGCATTTCCATCCCAGTCAACACAAACATCTAAAAACCCACTGCACATTCACTGTGTGAGTTTTTCCTTCTTTCCAGTGATGATGGAGGAAAAGGGGGAGCACAGGTAAGACCTACAACATAGATGCTGCTGTCATCACTGCCTCCTTCTCATCTCCTTGCTTTGGCAGCTCAGCAAGCATGGGAGAGGAAGGAGACGGAGCAGCCTCTTGTGCCTCCTGCTCCTCTCTGAACCCCAGCTCTACATCCATTTGCTCCAGCTCCCCCTGATCCAGTAGCTCAAAGTCATCTGCTTCCTCCTCATCCTCTGGTGAAGCTCCTGTCTCTGTCTCCACCACTTCGCTATCTGACAGGTGTGCTTGGAAGCTCAGTTTCTCTTCAGGCTCTGTGGGGAGGAACTCGGAGAGGGGGGGTCCCTCACCGGCCTCTGAGGACCGCAGGAGGGCAGAGAGGGTGTTCTGCACCGCTGTGGTGATGGCAGTGGTGACGATCTCCTCGCTCAGCGTGTTAATGCAGATGCCCAGGCCTGGGGCAGGGACAGTCTTTGGCGCTGCGTTGCCTCCTGCCGCTTGCCCACTCCCATTGAAGTGTGTATTTACAAAATGGAGAGGAGACGCGAGGCGAAGGATGGAGAGGTCAGAGTCCGTGGCCTCTTTGTCTGCTGAGTCCAGCTCACAGGCAGCGTGGGCAAGCTCAGGACCCAGAGGCACATCAAATGCATCTTCATCACTCTGTGGTCCCAGGTCTCTGGAATGATACTCTTCCACGGATGGAAACTCTGCCAGGTCCTTGGAAAACGACTCCTCTGGCTCACTGTGCAGGCTCTGCTGATCCAGGTCTGAAAGGCACCAGCATTAAGGTACGGGTTCCCTCACCTTGACCTCCCACCCACCTTCCCCCAGCTGACACACCACAGCTGACTTTCAGGTACCCTCCCCATCCTTGGAATACAGCAGGAAGAGGCCTGCAGTTACTCCTTTCTGCCAGTGGCATGATTCACGTGGAATGTTTCTTTTGTGATCCTATGTGCTCAGAGAGGACTTCCTGCCCCAGCTTATCCTCTCTGCCTTTAGAGTCCCCCATTAGAACTCCCAAGGTCAGGGAAATTGTGCTTCATCACCTGCCTGCTCCTTCCCAGACACCCAAGTGGCTACTGAGCGGTTACACTTATATGTTCCTCATCACTAACCAGTCTCTCTTTGAGACAGTAAGCCTGACCTGTTTCACCCAGCATCATATATGGGGAATGTGACTATCCCAGTCAGTTATTTCTCTGGGACTTTGTGGGTGGTCTTGCCCCCTTGCTGGAGTCACAAGATGGTGCTACTTTGTGGGGCAGTAATTAGAGGCTGATGTCCACTCACAGCTTATGATCTGCTATGAAGTCAGGGCATGATGCACTGCTTTTCCTTCCTCCATTCAATGCTCTTCCCATGCAAACAGCTGGGCTCTCTCCCTGTGTCCCCATTTGTAAGACCCATTGTTCAAAACACCGAGGATAAGGGGACAGCAAGGTGTCCCATCATGTACCTTCAGAAACATCCGTCAGCTGTGGGGTGGTAGCCCTTGAAACAGAAAAGCCCCCACTCTCCAGGATAGAAGCCTCCTCATCAGAGAGCTCAGAATCTGTGATTGACAGTGCCAGGGCAGTTTTCTTCACATCCACCTGCATGGGATGAAGGCAGAGAGACAAATTCCTGTGTGTGTAAGTAATCATGCTGCCTATGGACACTTCCAGACCTTCTAGACAGAAGTGCTTGCTGACAAAGTACTCCCTGCACTGGAGGGAAGAGCAGTCTCTACTCACTGGCTTCCCTGCAATAAATCACTGCCCAAAAGTTTGCCTGCTCTTAGTGATAAGCATAAAAGAGGCAGCACAAGATGGGATGAGACTGTAGGAGTCTCAGAAGGGTTTGATCCTTCTTCCTCTCCTGGGATCACCAAGAGAGAACACCCCTTCCCTTCTGCATTCATGCAGAGCACAACAAAGCCTTCTACAAGTAGCAGTGGTTCAAGTATCCACATTCCTTGGGAAACAAGCTTCCCACTTCGCATGCCCAGAGCTGCTGCTTGGTTTGTTTCTGCAGTGTGAATATAGAAAGGTCACACACAATCTGTCTGAAAACAGAGAACTGTGTAAGAGACACTAGAGCTGCTCAACTCCCTTTTCTGGTTTTGAGGAGCTCCTGCACATTACAGCATGGGAGGAGTTAATTTCTTCAGGAGACACTCACATTCTCTGAGCATGAAGCATAACCATCTAAGCAATTCTGAGGTCAGCAGAAGGCTGGGACATGGCTTGGCTCTGCCCCACTATGGCATCACCAGCTCTAACCCTAGATTGGAGACGACAGCCTTCATCAAACACATGCCCTTCTCCCCTTAGAATTCTGCAAAGAAGTTATTTACTGCTCTGCTGTGTGTTATCATTGTCACTGTACTCAGACCATTCCTTGGCTCTAAAGCTGCTATAGACCAGAGAGGAAGGACTGGGTCCTGCTAAGCTCTTTGGGCTCTTACCACTGGGGAGAAGCCTGACAGCTCTGCTTCACTCTCACTCTCCGTCTCTGCTGTTGGCTCATCACCTGCTGCAGGCTCACTCTTCCCTTGTCGCTCTGTGAGAAAGAGAAGAAAGGCTTTACATGACACTGAAGGAATTTTCTGCCTTTATACATCACTTTCCCCTGCTTCCCCTGTGAAAGTGCACAGGGTTCCTGGAGACAAGCATAATCTATTGCTCTCATGTGCTGCTCTCAGGATCGCCTGGGAGCATGCAGTTGCTCTCCACATAACCCTTAAGTTTCCACCTCCCCTCCCCTGCTCCTCCTACAGCCTGTCACCACACAGTATTGGCAGACATGGTCTCCTATTGTCCTTTTGCTACAGCTCTGCCCTAGGAATACAGCACCAAAAAAAGCTGGGGAAAAGGTGGTTCCTTACTCTTCTTCTCATGCTTGTGGTGCAGCGTCTCTGCCTTCATACTATAGTCCAGTTTCATCAGGACAGGCTCCAAACGTGTGTACATCCTCTGGATCAGTTCATGGTAGACCACCAGAGGCCAGAGCAGAATGCTGAGCACTGCGGACATGGAATGCAGGGAGTGTGAGAGACAGATCAAACACAACCTGACTCTTCCTGTAGTGCCACTGAGGAAGTCTTCAAGAGGAACATATTTCAATGGCATGTACTTTCCCATCTGACTGCCTAAAAATCCTCATCCATGGCTCTTCTTCTTACTCATTGCAAAGGTGCTTGATTAACCAGGTTTTACTGCCAGATCTTAGATAGAACATAGATTTGTTAAGATGAAGCATAAGCCCTTCTCTTCAGCCACTGTACCCCAGACCCAACAACAGAAGCCCTGAAATGAGCTTAAATGATAATTAAAACTAAGTATTAATGAAAACTTTTATATGGGTAGCTGCATAGAGCTCATATGTAGATGCACTCACAGCAGAGCATAAGAACAGAGTTATTAGCGACTCATGATGCAGTGAGAAAGGTCTATTTACCCAACATGCAGCTTTATTAACAAAACTCTCAATATGGATTTGCCCATGTTAGGAACTGAGAGACTGCAAGTTCCTGCTTCCCTGGAGCTTCGGCCAGCACAGCCTCGGGAGTGGGGAACAGAGGGCACCAATGTTTTAGTCACAGCTCCCTCTCCTGCCTTTGCAGTCGTACTGCATGCACACGCTTACAGAGACTTCCTGGAACACATTCCCTGTAAATTGATTCATCATCTAGCACAGATCCCCTCGAGTAAACTACAAATCTTTTACCAGCCTAGCAACAGCACAGTTAGGTCATGTCTCATCTTAAGTCAGACGAGAGCATTATACTCACAAATGATGTAGGAGATCATTATGCCTGGAACATAGTGTCCAACTACAGCCAGAATCAGGCAGCCTGAACAGACACTCATGCAGAACTGCAGGAAGAGAGAGGAACAAACAGAGGTGACAAGAGGCAGAGATACATCTATGCAATCCATGCCAGAAACCCATTTACTGCAACATCAGGGATGGTCTTAACCAAGTCAGTCAGCCAGCTCTGCACCAAGTACATTCAGGTGCTGACAGTCACAATTTGGACAGCTAGGTTGGGTTGAGCTATAAGCATTCGAGGTTCAAGCACAGGATGACCAAGGTAACCCAATGCCCCAATAAAACAAAACAAAATTTTATTATATTAGACAGTTCTTTATGAAGTAAATTACATTCCCTGAGGATACGATGGGATATTGCAAATTGCCACTTGTACATGTCTCTGTAAAGCTCAGCACTTCAGGAAAAAACTGTACTTAATCCCGACACAGACAGGAACCTATTACAGAGTCATGAGATGTGGTCCACTGCTGCGCCATAAACCAGCTGGCAGAAGCATTAGCAGAGCCCATGCTCCCATCAGACTAGGACCATTCTCCTCTGGAAAAAGGGAAATACACTGGTGTAGCCCTGATGGCTTGTCTTACATTCTCCTGGGAGCAGGGGGGATAGTGAGAATAGACAATTTGCACACCAGGGCACGGGTTCAGATATGGACTATATCCTGCAATTAAGAGTTTAATTCATAACTGAGATGGTCCTTGCAAAAGGTAAGGTTCCTCCATGTGCCCTGCTTTCACTGAATTCATTCTTTATGGGCATCTTTGGACCTGGTCTTCTACTCCCTATGGCTGGGACAGAAAAGGAGTAATAAGCAGTGCTAGAAACTACTCCTTTCAGCACACTGAACGCCAGGAAGCATGCTGAATAATAAATCCTAGTGGTTGGTCTGCCCTACTTTTTGTGATGCTAAAGTAGTCCCTGTCTACAAACCCTTCCCAAACAACATGTATCACAGCCATTAGAACATGTTTAATGACAAGTTTCCATGCACTCAGAAACAGCGCTGAATTTGCACTTGGCTAGCAACAATCTTGGCTAGTGAAATAGGACCAGCTTAAGAATGGAACTCATGAAAGGGCCAGAGACTGTAGGCTTCCCCTTTTTTCTCCCCACCAACAATCTAAGAGCTTCCTCTGCACACTAAGAAATGAAATCAAGTACAGCAAGCCATTAATGGGAGGGGTTAAGTTCAGCTCCCGTTTACAAATACTGGAAGTCAATTACTCATCATTTAAACTTCTCGCAGCATAGAATCTGCAAGGACTGAACAGCAAATATTGGACAGGAACAGCAATTGTAAAAATACTGAATTTACATTCTTCCATCTCTAAAGGCACTAGTAATGGAAATAAAAGCCCCTGCACAGAAGAGTAGGTATCTCCAGCTTACCTTGGCAGGATTTTGCCTCTTGTACTGTAGCAGTTCCTGCAGGTACAGCCTGAAGGTGACCCAGCTTTCTGCCAGACAGTGGCACAGCTCAGGGACACTGAGCAGGTGAGGCTGTGCCCCTGAAGTCACCCCCTCACTAGAGACAGACAAGAGCAAGAAGACAATCTTTGAACATGGTCTGTTTTCCTGGGGGAGAGGAACAGCTGCACCAGTAAGCAGGGTTCCCTACCAAAGGCTTGACAATACTGACTGCATTTTCAACTGAACTACAGAAGATGCTTGGAGACAGTTTTCCCCTTCAATCAGGAAGAAAGTCAAGAGACACCCGAGCAAAGCAGCAGATACCATGCCACAGAATCCCCATGCCACAAGCCTAAGATGCAAAGCAGTTTACTCAAAGCAATGCAGACAGAAGCACTGGAGGTGGAACTAGTTATGTGGTCTCCTCTGGCATCAAGTCCAAGGTAGACAGAATGTGGTGCTCAGACCTATAACCATGGCCAAGGATGCAAGACACACCACCACAGACAGCAGGTTCAGCCTGTGGAAGTCAGTCTCAGTGATCTCCTTCTCTCTGGAGGACTCTTAAAATAGTTCAAAACAGATCCAGGGAAGAAACCTAAGAGCTCCTAACATCAGAAGTACTTGAGCTTTATTGCTACTGAAAGAACACTAGCTTTCCCCAGAGTCTCAGACTGTGGCTCCTGAGCTGATAATCAGCTACCAGTGCAGAAGACACTAACAATGCTTCACAACAGGAGCCATGACAGAAAAAAAGGACAGGTGACATCACCATACTAAATTAAGGCTTCCCCACTCTCCCCACTCACCAAGGAACACATCTGTGAGCTTACCTCTCTCCTCCTGCCTCCTCTGATGGTTGTGCTGTAGAGAGAACACAGCAGATTAGTCAGCCAAGTAAAAAATACAACCCAATACTTTTACCAGTCGAACAGAGCAGCAATGGAGATGTATCATCCTCAGGTAGGGATGCACTCTGGGGACCTTCTTTGTGCTCTCATGCAAGCAGGGATCACTGGCTTGGAGCCTGAGCTGTGAAGGCTTTAGTGAAGCGTGCCTGGAGACTCGGAGCAGCAGAGCACTGGTCTCTGGGCACGCCAGCACACCTTCCAACCCAACACATACAGCAGGGCACTTGTATCTGAGGTGTACCCTGGGGCTTACATGGCGCTCTCCACTCCAGGGATCATGCAGCTTTTCCTGGTGTCTGACATGTCTGGGCAGTGCCATTCCCACCATGGGTGCCAGCACTTGTCATTCAAAGGGGGCTGCCAGCATAGTTTTGGAGCTGGGGAAATCTTCAGCTTCCAGCTTGGAGCTAAACACGGCACCAGGAGGTCTAAGCTGCATTTCCCACTGACCAGCCCAGTCCTTGGCAGGATGCTATGTACAAATACCAGAGATGTCCCTGCTGTCTCCATCCTCTTCCATGAAATTAACTAACAAATAGCAGTCTTGTGCATAATTTTCTAATTTTAGGGCTCTTTTATGTCCCCTGACAGCCTTTTGTGCCAGGCACAAATATAACTACACTCCCAGGGTCCATCACTCTGGATAAGGACAAGGGAAAGGCTCTCCCATTCCTCTCTGCACTGAATCCAGTGATGATCAAACAGGGATTTAGTTCATGCGGTACTGAAGAGAGGAGTGTTGTTTCAATAGCTGAGGTCATGTATGGTTATGCTCTGCTTTTAGATACACTGTGAAAAGAAAAAATCCTACAACAACTGAAATTCATATGCCTGGTTTCTCACAGACTTGGATCCTGGCAAACTGACTGGTGTCTCAGGATGAAGAGGTCTCAACCAAAGCTCTTCTATCAACACAGCCTTTGTAAGTCTCCTGTGTTTAACAATGCCCTGTTCATGCTGTGATAGCTCACTGAGATCTACCCTCCTGTACCAGTCCACCCACTGTCCTAGAACTGGCAGGGACTGCTGTATCTTTGATAAAGCAGCAAACTTGGTATGTGAGGTTATAACCCTAACCCCCACACTACATGTCACCATGTCAACAGAACTAAAATAAAGGAGGAGAGCTGAACTTCAGAGACCAGGCTTATCACTAGAAATAGCCCAGAAATGGGCTAAGAAAATGCAACATATGCAAAAAGGGATTTGAATCCTCCCTGGAATCACCAGCCAGGCACAAAGCCCAAGAGTGGCAGTGACTCCCTCAAGGAAATGCACTAAAGATGTGAACAAGCATCATTGCAATCACCCAGATCCAGACTCCACCCAGCTCAAACCACAGGAGATCAACTGCTTGTAGCAGCCCTGCCACCATTCTCCCAAGACACGGAATGTTGGGCCAAGTCTGCCAGACTTCTCCCGCTGCAGGCACTGCACCAGCCAGCTTGCACAGTGGAGCAGGAGGCCAACCACCCAGGGAGGAGGTGATTCTTTGAGAGCGTGACCCAGATTTCCAGTAATCAGGCCTGACAAGAGGAGTCAACTGCTTTCAGACTGGGCTGCCCATTCGCTCCTCTGCCCACGAGCATTTGGCATAGTGGCTGGGGCAGCTCACAGTGGGAGCTTGGGCTGCAGTGTGATTATTATGGATGCAGCTCCACCCCCACAGGGCAGCTGCTTCCCTCCTGCAACCGCCATTGCTGTGTTTTGTTGCTGTGCTCAGGAATCTAAAGCTGCTTAATCGCAGCACACAGAAATCCAGCTCTATCTCTAAGCTTCATCTATTACCTGTGATAAATCACCAAATACATTACATCTGGCACTGGCCAGTCTGTGAGGGCTGCCTACACTAGTCGTACAGTGTATCAAATGAGGAGCTGGGATGCTCGCCACCTCTGCTGGACAGATGTGCCAGTAACACAGTAAGTGGGATGGCACAGGAATCCCACTCTTCTTGACTGGCCACAGTCATCCAAGCCACACAAAATACAGAGGGAGTGAAACAATTCTCCTCAGTTGATCCTGAAGGTTTCAGAGACTTTGGGGAGCAGAACATTTCAGAAGGCTGCAGGGTCTTCACATGATTTCAGCTACCTGGCAAAACACAAGCTGTCTTTAGGATCAACAGTATGTTGCTTCTTGCAGTAGAGCAGTCTGCCTGCTGGCCATCTCAAAGCACTGGAGTCTCAGAGCAGCTGAAAGAACAGCCCAATCCCAAAAAACCTACAGCATTTGAAACAGGAAATGGTCCCTTAGTTAAGGCTTAAACTCCAACCTGTACTGAAATACTGTCAAGCACCAGTATAACTAAGTTGGTAAGCAGGACACCCAGAGCTGACCTCAAGATTATCAATAACTGGCTGAAATCTTCCTGTCAGCATTTCACACTGGACTGTGGAGTAATACAAATCACTTGACATACACCAGACTCTTCTGAGAAATCAGCCAGCCATGCAGGAGTTTAGGCTACATGTTGGTACTGACAAATTATTGCTGATGGATTCCTTGGCTCTTACAGGTTTTCAATGCTTCTCCAAGAGACATTCTTCATCTGTGTGTAAACTTTAGCTAGAAAGCAGGGGCCCTTTTTAAGGAGTACTAGTATTCAATTACAACAGAACTTCTGCTAAGAGCTCTTCCACACTGCACTCTCTTGCACTGACCAAAACACAGCTGCTGAACAGCGATGCTACCAAAACACCCCTACTTGATATCCATTTCAGGTGAAACTGGAGATGCTTCCTAAGTCCTCAAATAATATTTAAGTAGAACTCCATGTAGATATTGAGAAAATACCCTGCATGAGAGCTGAAAATATGCAGTCCCTTCTAAAAGGGCCTAAAAAAGTTGCACATCTTGATGCTGTTAGTGTGACCCTGATCACAGTGTGTAACTACAAAACACATGCTGAGGTTTTAGCATTCCTTCAGAAATCATCTTATAAGCAGTCATCTGATACATACACAATTGTCACAAGCTGAGGTTTCTGTATGTACGTGTTGACTGTTGAAGGTATGGTACTGACCCATCTCCCAGAACTCCAGGAAAGGCTAACAGGAAGCACTAAGGAGGTAAGCCACAAAGGTGCAGCTCTGCTTCAGCAGGGAGCCAAACAAGAACCCCTAAGTGTTCAGGAGTACCAATTCAATGGGAGGCCCCACAGGAATACAGAGCACCACTCCTTCCTCGTGGAAGCAAAGGAAACACGGTCCAGCGGATCACGTCAAAGTCAGTGATCTAAACAGGCACACCAGAAAGGTGTCCCTGTTCTCTGCAGCAGAAAAGCAGGAAGGCGTGAAATATGTGAAGAACACTGAGAACAGGTGCAGTGGGATATGAACCAACTTCTAGCAGAGCTGATGGCATGGGATGAGCCTAATTCCTGGTGTTGCTGTTTTGTTTGCTTTTCTTTTTTATTCTTCATGGCTCTGCATCATATAAATTGATTTCAGTATGAATTTCCTATTTCTTCTATGACAACACAACTGTTACAGGCCAAGTACTTGCTGGAATGATTCCACCCCCACCTGCCTCAATGACACCATTCTGTACTGGACACTAGGCTTTTGCATTTCTGGACACGTTTCAAGTGAGGTGGTTTGCGTTGGCTTTAAACTATTCCCTTAAAAAAACCAATGTGAATAAGCAGGAAATTAAATTGGCCAGTCTGGTTTAACTGCCTGGTTACCTGAACCACACAAAGCAAACACTTCCAAGACTACAGCTGTAATATACCTAATCTTATCAGGATTTCTGTGAAAGCACCCTTTAAGTCAGTACCCTTTTAGGTCAAATAAAGGGCACCTTACAAATACACATATAGAGAGGCTTTCATTCAGAAACTCTCCCTAGAGCAGAAAGGCAGGGATGGAGGCCCCTGAGCTGCCTTTGAACAGTAGCAGCAAATGCAGTAGGCAGGACTGGGTTCCATCATTTAATAAACTCCTAAAAGAAGGAGGCACTCAAAGCAGACAGCAGCCAATCCATGTCTATCACCTTTATGAGGCCATTCTTCTTGCTGCTTTTGTGTCCAATGTTGGCACAGACCCTTCAATAAATGGAAAAGATAAGACAGGTGATCACACTCACTGACTAGCTGGAGAACATATGCTGTTCAGTACAGGTACAATACACCGACTGTTCCTGCTGTCAGACCTCATCATCCACTCTGCCACAAGAAGTGGCTCTCATTTGCTCTGCTTCTTTCAGGGTGTAAGCCCACATTGAACTTAACTAAAACCAATACACTTCCCTCCCCTCCTTTTCCTTCCTTCAGCTGACCTGCCATAAGCACTCAGACTTGTAATTATCCTTTTGCCACATTTTCAGGAGAGAAAGGACGCAGCAGAAACATATCACTCCTGTCACTAGCTTCCCTGGCAATCTAGCTGGGCCCCTTAGTCAATCTCAAAATTAGACACTCCTAGAATTCCTCAGCACTAGGACCAATTCTCCCCCATCCCCAGAGTATTAGGACACATCCTAATCTCTGACACAAACAGGCAAGAGGCAGCACCAGTACTTGGGCCCGCAGTTAAAGTAGGAATGGGGCTTACATGACTGCTGAGAGAGCCCAGGAAGGGCCAAAGCCCAGCAGCTGGTAACACTAGAACCATGTTATTACCTACAGTGCTAATCATTTCATACCTGAGAAATCAAACAGAAACCTGGGTTTCCACTTCTCCAACAAGAGGATGCCAAGAAGGGTCATGCTGAGGAGAAACAGGGGTCTCAGGGAAGTAGAAGAAAACAACCTAGAAATTAAACAGAAATTGTTAGGCAGGGAAAAGGCAGCAAATTACTGCTCTTGGTCAGCAAGTAGATACACCTCAGAACAGAAATACCCAAATGCCATGGGCCACTGTAGCAAGCATTGTACTCTGCAGACACCCACCCACACCACAGCACATTCTCAAATGGTGCCTTTCCCTACCATCAGACAGCTGACTCCCTGCCATCTTCCAGTGCTGTCTTCCCCTGCTTCTGAGCTCCTCCCTAGGTTGCAAAACAAAGCTAATGCTCACTTGTACAAGTCTCTCCAAAGCCTCAAGGTGGAGGCTCTAGATAATACACAGACAAACTGCTGTAGCAGAAAACTGCTTGTGACTCAGCCTGTTTGCTGGAAACCTACATCCCATTTGTCATGGCTAAGTCCAGCATTACATCCAGGAAATGCATCTTGCCATTCTAGATGCCCATTCTCCTATCACAAACCTCTACCTGTTTCACCAGAGTCTAGCTGGCACTTCAGTGGTTTAGTTGCTCACTTGACTTTATCATAAAACCTTTCATGTCCCACATTCACACACTGGCTCAAGCCACCTGCCAGCTCACACAATACTACTCACACAGAGCTGTGCAATGCCACTCAAAGAGTTTATCTCCCCACTGAACAGAGATTTGACAGCAAAGGTGCCAGGGTGCCACCTGCGCCACCAGTGGCTGTCTATATTCATCTTTTTCTCTAGTTCAGAGGAGTTGCTTTTAAGTCACTCCAGAAAAAAATACCAGGGAAATGCATTCACCTTCACCTCTATAACGACCATTCCTTTCCAGAAAGGAGAAGCAGTTTTGCTTTCTTACCCTGCTCCTCTTCAGGACTGTTTGCCAATTAACTAATGACAAAAACACCGAACATTGACTGGAGTCAGGGAGAATCTCACAATGTAGAGCAGGGAGGGGCTACAGGTGGAGAACTAGAAGTAAAATGTGCCTCACTGGGAAGCACAGAACAAAAGCCGCACTTTCCATGGGCTTACAGGACCTTTAACAACCTAAACAACTTACTCATTCTCATTCAACAGCAATTCTGTAGCTTAAGGCATCATCTCTGGAAGACTCCCCTGTTCCGAATCATTCATGCATTGCAGCTAAAAGTCGCTGGCTGAATCCTCCACGGGACCCTAGCTTCTTCTTCCTCCTCTGCAGTATTTAAATCTCTCTCTGCTGTCCCATATTCTAGACACTCTTTGTTCTTCTCGACCTTTTCATGCACAGTCCCTGAGCTGTCATTGTCTCCTACCCCTGCCATCTCCCCTATCACCTGCACCTCTCCCCCTCCTTCTCACTTCATAGCCCTGCTCTGAGACTTTTCTGCAGGAGGAGTAGTCCAAAAGTTTATGTATCTGGCTACCACATACACTTCCAAAAATCGTATGGATGAGGGAACAGAATATAAGCCGCCTCATCAGAGAGACTTCAAAGGCTGTTTGGTCACTTACTTTTCCCTCCTCTAACTCCGGAATCTGCCCCTTCCTATTTAATTTGCAACCAACATTTAACTCTTTCCGGGACCACTTCTGACCTTTTCTGCTGGGAAGGCCACTGGCTGAGAGCATTTTCATCAGTAAAACTGACTCACTGTTTATACAAACAAACAGGATGTTTTTCATTCCCATCCACAGCTGGGCTCTGCCACTCATACTCCCATCTCCTCACGCTGCTGCCCTGCCGGAGAGGCAGAAAAGGGAAAACAGGAAAAGGGGGGATGCTCTCACGCCAAAACCGAGTGAAAAATCAGCACCTCCCGGGAAAGATTACCGAGCAAAAGGGTTTAAATAAAACGCCCCAGGGCAGCTGCCGATATAGGAGGCCGTGGAGCTCTCTGACCGCAGTTACCGAATGAAATGAACAGATAAAAACACGGATGCAAGAATTAAGCAGAAACGTGCCTGGGCGAGGCTCCAGTTGGGCCCATTTGCATTTTATTATCGCGGGACAAGGCAAATCCTCCTGGCACTTTCTCCCTTCAGGGAGGGGCCTGTTTATGCCTGTCAGAGGAAAACAGCGCGGCTACTCCCGGCCGTGCATATCCCGCGGCGGTGCGGGCTGCGGGAACACACACCGCCGGTACCCGAGGACATCGCCGAGGGCCCCAAAGCCGTCGCACGCTGCGGGCACGGGCACCGGACGGGCGGCACCGACGGCCCCCGGTCCCCCTTCCCGCCCCAGCTCACCAGAGGGCCCCGCCGAGCGCGGCCGCGGTGACCAGGCTGTGCAGCGGCCTCTCCCACACCAGCAGCCGCTGCGCCGTCGCCAGCGCCGCCTCCCAGCCCCGCAGCCGCTGCCGCAGCGCCGCCGCCAGACGCGCCGCCGCCGCTGCCGCCGCCTCCTCCTCCTCCTCCTCGGCCGCCGCCGCCGCCGCCGCCTCCTCCGCGCGGCCGCTCGCCATGGTCGCGGGGGGGGGGGGGGGCGAGGGGGTGAGAGGGCGGAGGTGCCGCTGTCACCGGCCCGGGCGGGCGGCACCGCCTGAGGGACCGGCGGCCGCTGCCGCCGCGCGCGTGCGCCCGGTGACGGACGAGGCGAGGGGGGAACCGGGTGACACCGGCCGCGCGTGCGCCCGGCGGCGGGAGGGGCGGGGACCGGCCGCGGCACCGCGCCGGAACAGGAAGGGCGCAAGGGCGGGCTGTGGCGGTCCGGCTGGGAGCGGCTTTGACGGCTCCGCTCCCGACACTGCGCCGGGCCTCGGCCTCGGAGCGGACCGGTACCGCGCCCTCAGAACCGGCCCCGTATCGCCGAAGGGGATCTGTCAGGCCCCGCCCTGCGAGCGGGCAAGATGGAGCTGGACGAGCTGCTGCTAGACGAGGAGGGCACTTTCTGCCTCAGTGGGTTCCAGGAGTTCACGGTGAGTATCCGAGGCTCAGCCTGCTCTTACCAGGCCCTCGGGGTGATCCTTCCTATCTCCCGCTCCCGGAGGACCCCATGTGGCCGCACACCCCGGCCCGGGGTAACCCTGAGCTGGGTTGGGGTGGAAAGCACGGTATGAGAAGTGCTCTGGGCCTTCGTCACGTTCCTCTGTCTGCCTTCAGTTCCTGCCCAGGCACCAGCAGCTGAGCGAGAGAGTGCGGAAGCGACTCTATTATGGTTGGGACAAAGACTGCAGCCTGGATAATCTCTCCAGCCCCGTGGCAGGTGGGTTGTTCATTGTTCCCAGATGGGAATGCTGAGTCAAGGGGGTTGGAAGTAGCCCAAGGGGCCGAGACCAATAGGTCACCTGCTTCCTTCTCAGTGCCAAATCCCACCCCTGCCCAGCCTTTCCCACTCAGTGCAACACAGCAGGGCAAGATGCCAGAGCCTCATGGCTTCTGTTCTCTGTTTTGTTGCCCTGTCTGGCCCGTTGCTGCATTTTTTACATCTCACTGGTGTGTAAAATCCTTTAGGTTGCTTATGAATTCCTTGGCAGAACAGGTTGTGAACTTGTTCCTGATGAGAGCTGTCTTAGGTAATTGCTTGTGCTCTCCAAAACACTCAGGGCTTTGTTCAACTTCTAGTGGTGTGCACCAAGGTGACAAGTTCTTGCTATGTTTGTTTGGATTGTTTTTTTTTTCCTGTTGATTCAGCAGTGTTTTGGGGAGCAGTAGGACATGGCTGGGTTAAGGCTGAGGAGCTGGTGCAGGTGATGGTGGAGAGGAGTGGAAAAGGGCAAGCAGAGAGTGTTTTCACTGTGTGGTTTTCTCATCATTTCCATTAGCTGCTTGCTAGGGAGATGGTCTGAAGCTGCCAGGAGGTTGTGTGTGATGTGCTTGGGTGAGGAGGATGCTGAGTGTGTGGTGCCAGGGCAGACCTAGGCAGAGCAGCTAGCTGCCTGGGCACTGCTGGGAGTCACAAGTTCCAACACAGGCAGTGTGAGGGAGGCTTGAGGCTGACATTGCATTGGGCTGCAAGGTGGAGCTGTTCCATGGATGAAAGTTCAAAGGGTACAGTCATGCAGGAAAACTGTTGTGGGCTATTAACTCTAAGGATTGCCTTGCACTCAGGAAATGCCATGGCTCCAGCAGCTGGGGGCAAGAGTGGCTCATGGAGAATGTGTCCATGGGCTGATCTGCTTTTACAGCCTTCCTTCACCAGCTGCTTTCAAAAAACGGGGCCCAGGACTATGGCATCTGTCTTGGTACAGCTGTGTCATTGCTACATGGCAAGTTTATGGCATAGTTCTCAAACAAGGTAAAAGCTTGTTGGGAGAGTGGAATAGCAGGAAAAGGTCTTTGGTGTTGAGAATTGGCTGCAGAAGGCAGTATGGGGTTGGCTGAGGAGAAAAGTTGAAATGTGAATTTGCTCCTTTGGAAACAGAGCTGTAACTACACTCAGTGTGCAGTGCTGTGAGATGGGGAAACTGATCAGGTGCTCTCCATTCCCTCTAGGGCAGGACACTGTTGTGAGTTGGATCTGTGGGCTGAAGAATTTGGTTTCCTATCAGGACAGAGCCTGTAGGGGTCATTTGGGATTTTGGTACTGCCTCTGCCACTGCCACTGGCCACAGTGGTGGCCAGGAAGGGCAGAGAGAGCAGCAGCAGTGGGAGAGGTTGGGAGCAGCCAATGGGTGGCTAGAGCTGTGTCTGCCTGGCTGTGTATTGTAGTAGTGGTGTGACCTGAAACATGTAAGGAAGTTCCTTAGAGCAGTGTTTTTCTGAGTTTGGTGGCTCATCTTTGGATAAATCACTCATGTTAGTGCAACTGTCCTCTTAGTTGCTGGAGAGATGTAGAATGGAGGGGTGATGATTCCCCAGGTAGCTGTAAATGCAAGGCTGTTGGGACAAACTCTGCTCTCAACTCTGTCAGCCAAGGGTTCAGAAACTAACTGGAGTTGAAATTTCCTGCCTAAAGCACTTTTTTGCCTAGCATCAGACTGTAGTGCTGCTTGGGATGCTCCCAGCTGGTCCTATAGTGTAGGGAAGTGAGATTGGAGCTGCTGGTGTGTGTGTGTAAATATATATATATGCCAGTATAGGTCACATCTGGCCTTTTCAGTGCTTGAATGCTGAGGCATGTCCTTGAATGCAGAGAAAGCAGGCTGAGCTGCAGTTACACTATTTCACTGTTTTGATACCTGTTAGAACCTGCAGGCTGCTGCTCACATGGGTACCTTGTTCTTCATCTCAGGTGTGCTGGGGCTGTGGTATAGGGGAAGCTGAATTGGTGCTGATGAAATCTGGAAGGGAAAGATGCTGCTGGTTGGAGGGGAGCAAAGGACAATAAAGATGTGGTGTGACATCATGTCCAAGAAGCAAAGCCTCCAGAAAGGCTGTCTGAGGCCCTGCTGGGTGAGGACAGGGTGTTTCTCTGCAGCTGACTGCTGGTGGTTCCCCATGACACGGACTGCTGATCTGGCACTGCTGCAGGGCCTTGGTCACTCACATCCTCTTCCTGCTGTGATCTGCCTGCCCTGCATGTTTGTTTGTTCCTCACTTGTCCCTGACCTCTGATAGGGCCTCATAGTTTAAATTAAACTAGAAGGGCTGAGCAAACACCAAGACCTGATGGGCTTGTAGGAAGGAGGAGAAGGGTGGGCATGGACTGGGCCACATGGGACTAACTGTTTTAGTGCTCTTCTGTCCTAGATATTGCTGTGGAGTTGCTGCAGAAAGTGGCTCCCAGTCCTATCCGCAGACTCCAGAAGAAATACGTGTCTCATGTGTCTCGGTAAGAAGCAAAATCTGTCCCTTCATGTCCTGTGTCAGAACTTGGAGCTCTGGTCTTACCTGTGACTCACTTCTGTCCTCTGGGCCAGCCACTGGCTTTGTGCCTAGGTCTTATTAGTGTCAAAGAAGATGGAGGCACAGACAGCAGGCACAGTGACTTCCTGATGCAGCCAACTTTAGGTTTATCTTGCTCTCTGGGGTGCATATGTACTGTTGTTGCTGGGAGTCTGTACTGGCTGGATCTGCAGCTCCCTGGGTAACCAGGTTTTAACTTGGATCTCCTCTTGGCAGCTGAGTGCTTGCAGCATGCCTTGCTGCAGGCAAGGCTGCTCAGTTTGGAGCTCACTGTGCCTGAAAACAGAAACCAGGGCTTTCTGCTCTCCACCCTGCATCCTCTGTACTTTCTGGTGCTCCAGCTCAGGACAACTGGCAAAGAGCTGGCAAGGCTGTGACCTATCTAGTGATTGACTACACCTTTCTACTGTCTGCATGGGGAGACAAGTTGTGGCCTGGTGCCTGGGACATCTGTACCATTGGTTTTTGTCCTGTCCTACAGGGAAGCTTGCATCTCACCCTGCTCCATGATGTTGGCACTGGTTTACATTGAGAGACTCCGGCACCGGAACCCTGAATACCTTCAGCAGATCTCGTCTTCAGACCTCTTCCTGATCTCCATGGTGAGTGATGGGCAGGGGGGTAACTGGGCTGGAGGGAAGCCTTTAGGAGTGCAGTAGAGGCTGAGATCTTGTCCTTTGTGCTACTTTTAGATGGTTGCAAGTAAGTACCTGTATGATGAAGGTGAGGAGGAGGAGGTGTTCAACGATGAGTGGGGAGCAGCAGGGAAGGTGGATGTCCAGACCATGAACACACTGGAGATGAACTTCCTGAGTGCTATTGTAAGTGAAACTGTCACTGCTGCCAACTGTTCCACAGAGCAGGGGAGAAGAGACATTGAGGGGAGTCTGGATTCCTGTTTTTCCCCAACATGCTCCCGTGAAGGGATAGATAGAGAAAGATGTGTCTGGGTGCTGGGTGACCTGCCCTAACTGCACTGACTTTTAACTGCTGTCCCGGCAGGACTGGAGTCTCTACACAGATCCTCGGGAGCTGTTTGAAGTGCTGAGCTGGCTGGAAGGACGGTAGGTGTCTGCAGTGGGCGTGATCTATGTTGCTGCCTGGCTCTGCCCTTACTTGGAGATAACCCTGCCATAGTGAAATAAGCAGCTGGGACATTTGTGAGCCTTAGCTAGGTTCTGCAGCTGCCTTCTACAAAGCTTAAGTAGGATCTTCTCCAAGCCTGCCTGGGCTGAAGCTGCCTTGATGGGGAAGGTCCGTATCATGTCCACCATTCCTTTTTTTTTCTTTTTTTCTTTCTTTCTTGCAGTGTGGCTGAAAAACAGGGCATGTGGCGTGGCTGGTTCACCTACACAGATCTGTGTGTTCTCATGGAGCAGTCCATGTGGCAGCATGTGCTGGGCCAGTTCTACCAGCAAGTGGTGAAGGTAAGGGCATAGGAGGGCAGTTAACTGCAAGACCATGGGACCCAGCAGGCTGTGGATTTGGAGCAGGACCCTCTTTTCCACTGAGAGCAGCACCTTGGTTTATTCCCTGTTGAAAAGGGAAGCTGTCAGAAAATGCTGATTTGCAGCTGCACTGCCTGAAGCACTGCAGCCCAGTGCTGCGTAATGTGCTCTGTGCTGGACTCCAGCCCCACAAGTCATGGTGCAAGGACGTGGTGGCATGGAGACAGCTGGGTACCGGTTAGGGCTTTGAATAAGAACTGTTGGCTTTAAGCTGGGGCATTTTGGTTTGTGATATTTAGGTCCAGCTTTGGGCAGGGTGTGTGCTGCCCATTGTTAGCAGTGTGGCTGCCTGCCCTCAGCATCCAGCCCTGGAGCTGGTGATGCTTTTTCCTATCATGGCCGCTGGGTTGATTGTGGCCATGCTACATCATGGCTGGTGGGGTGTGGTGGTGCTGGGGGTGTCTGGACTAACATTTGGCTTCTCCTTAGCTGGCCTGCCTCCTGGGTGTGGTGTACCTGACGGGCTTTGCAGCTATCTTCGCCTCCATCACTGTCGTGCACCGGTCTGTGTGCATGAGGAGTGTCAGCACTGCAGCTCCCCGACCTATGCTGTTCCCTGAGGAGGGGAGGTGCCAGCTGGATGCCCAGCCATCCCCAGCCCCTGGCCAGCCCCAGCCCACGTTGCCCAATGTCTCCTCAGCCAGCTGCACCCGTTGCCTGGGGGAGAATGAGTTGACCAAGGAACCACGTCGTGGAGGTGTCACAGTGACTGCACTCTACCTGTGGGGCAGCGTGATGACGGCTCTGTCCTACTCAAAGGCACCTGATCTAGCCCAACACAGGAGCCTCCCACAAGGTCCTTTCCGGAAATTGCCCACAGCCTGTGAGAGATCCAACCGTACCACCCCCACTGCAGCCCCCAGCCAGACTGGCCCCTTCGGACTTGCCGTGCTCCCAGCTCCTCCAGTGCTCCACTGCCACGCTTGCTCAGCCACTGCGGGCCCCTCATGGGATGCAGCCCCCAACCATGAGGACTGGCTGGACCCCCTGGGGCTGAGGCAGTGCTTCTTGCATACTGCTATGGATCTCAGTAGAATCAAGAGCTTCATTTTTCCCAGCTAGGTGTATAGGACAGCAGCCTCTTTCCCCTTCCCTTCTAGTGTGGCACAACTCACTTCCTTGCACTTCTGGGACCCCTGATCCCTGGAACTGCATGGGGCTGAAGACCCCTGCATTACTTTCAAACCAGCACTTGTGTCCCCCCACCTAGGGCAGGGATGTTCTTCACTTAGGGGCTGCTGGGACAGGTTGGGGTAGACTTGGCTTGCTAGGGTGGGAACTTAATAGCTGGATGGTAAATACGGGTTTCTTTTGGGCGGGGGTGCTTGTGCAGAGGGGTATTGTACCTCTTCCTGTAGTGAGTGGTGTTGGACAGAGGTGGCATATGGGATGTTGGAGGCTGGGACTGTGTGTGCAGGGTGGAGGGGCTAAGGCAGTGACCCCAGTGAGAAGGTGGGATGCTTGGGGTAGGGGAGAGGAGGTTGAAGGAGGTGGGAGTGAGCTGGCTGGTCATAGCAGTATTTACATTTGGGGGCTGTTAGGCCACTTCTTGAAACTTTCAAGAGTGACAAGGTACCCTGATGTGGCTGTGCCCTGCTGGGCTTGGTGGGGGTGAGGTGTGGTTGGGGCTGAACTTCCTTACCCTGCTTGTGTTGGGTGTTTTGAATCTGCGGTGCTCTGTGACCCCATCCCAACCCCCAGCTGTCTGTGTCTGTGAGAAAACAGTTCCTGACTTCTCCTCAGAGTGGGAAGAAGGCATCTTGTCTTGCTGACCAGGCCAGCTCATCGTGCCCCTTCTTTTTACTGTGGATTTTACACCTGTTTTTCACTCTTTTGTAGATGCAAATCTCTTCCAATAAAAGTAGTTCTTGCGGTGTGCCTGCTTTGTCCTGCTGAGCTGCTCCATACTGGCAGCATGCTCCTGGAGCCACTGTGCAAGACAGATCCTAGGTGCTGCCAGTGAGCCTGGGAGACCTGCAAGGCCTGTCCTGCAGTGTCTCTCATGACAGGAGGGATATCAAGTCTGGTGCAGGCAGGGACAACAGGAGAGAGGAGGATCCCCATCCTTGGGAATGTGGGGAATGCATGTTCTCCACTGCTCTTTGCTCTTCAAAGTCTTATATGTTAATGAGTGAGCCTTGAACAGCAAGGGCTCGACCAGGTCGCTGACACAGCCACCTCTGCCCCTTGACAAAAACATAAGCACCCCTTGCCTGTGTGCCCTTGGGATCTGTCCCAGCCAAGCAGGCAGCTCTTGTCCCTGGTGTCCTTGTCCAGTGGCAGGATTCAGTACTCTCCTAGGAGAATGGGGGATATAATAGACCCCCATTAGAGACTAGGCTGGACCAGGAGTGGAGCAGATGCTATGCTGGGGAGACAAGAGCGTGAGCAGAACAGACTGAAGCTGGAGGATGATGCTGGTGGGAATAGTCTAAGCACATGGAGGAAGAGGTGCCAAGGCTGTGGCTAGTTGGCACTGTAATAGTGTCTGATAGCCTGCTTGTGGCTGCCTGTCACCTGGCCCTTGTGGTGACAAACCAGGGTGCCACTTGCATTCCTGACCACAAGGGCAGGTTACTCACCAACTCAAGTTAATGGCTAACCCTGGGGCAGCTCCTGCAGAAGGTAGAAGTTCAGCCATGTGAGGATTTGTGAGGAGATCTTGAGGGTGGAGATCTTGATCCTGACCATTCTCTGCAGCACAAACTGGGAGCAGTGTGGGGAAGGCAGCAGCATGAGTGGGGGCCATGGCAGAGCACCTCGAGCTGGGAGCCCCATGCTCACATCCTCCTCCTCCCAGAAGATGTGCACCTGGATAGTGAGCTGCTGCTTAGCTCTTCAGGTAAGGGGGGACCACGGTGAGCAGCCAGAGAGATGGGATGATGAGGAGAGGGCTGGGATCCTCTCAGATTGCAGGGCAGGGGCTGCATCTTTCCAGGCAAAGGATATACAGGACTCTGGTTGGTTTGTGTTGGGGGGGAGTGGGCAGTAGTGAGTGCTGCCCAGGTGCTCTCAGTGGGCATCTACCCTCTCAGGGGGACTGGATATGGGGAGCTGCAGCTCTCAGTGCTGCAAGGAGTTGTGATCACTTCATCTCTTCCCTGCACAGCACCTGGCTGTGCAGACCTCCTTGCTCTGCATCTTCCACCTCCTCCTGCTGCCCACCCTGCCCCCGGAGCCACCTCATGCCCATACCACCAGCAAGCTGCTGGCACGAAGCCTCTTTGCCTGCGGCATCTCCACAGTACTGCAGACCACCCTGGGGAGCCGGTGAGCAAGGGGGATGAAGGGGGAGCAGCTTTCACCAGGAGGAGGGTGATGCCACGGCAGGGCATGTCTGTCTCCTCCTGGCATGTGGGAAGATGAGCTTTGCTGGAAGTGGGAAGGGGCACAAGGGAAACCTTTTTGTGCTGCATGTCTGCACAGTTATCACAGATGTCCTCTCCCTCATACACACCTCTAGAAAAACTGCTGTGCTTTCCCTCTAGCTCCTCACTGCCTTGCTCCAACATCATACGCAGCTCCTTCAGACTATCTGATCCCTGTGCTGCCCACACAGGCTGGCTATGGGATTTGGCAAAGCCTCTGACCTCTTCATCCATTCCATGTGTCACTTGGGATGTACTAGGGCACATGTAGAATATGGGGTAACCTCCTGCCACTTTGGGGTTCCTATCTGTTTCCCTTCCCACCCCATTCCTCTGGCAGCCTGGGCTTTTGGAGCAGCCTTGTTCTCTTCCCAGTCCTTCCTCCCTAATGTGCCATTGTTGTCCCCTTCCTCAGGTTGCCCCTGGTTCAAATCCCCTCCTTTGAGTACTTGGTCCCTGCCATGGTGCTGAGCTCCCACCTGTCCCCTGGTGCCAGCACAGACAGAAATGGTAAGCACAGCCCTGGAGCCTGTGTCCCTTGGGACCTGGGCCATGCTGGTGCTGGGGCAATGATGAGGTGCCTGGTAGGTGGAGTCGGGATGAGGGGTGGCAAAGGGTCCTGCCTGCTGGTCCTTCTGGTGATGGTGCACAGCACCCTACCCATTCCTGAGTGTACTTGCAATGTATCTGGTCACTTCCCCAGGACCAGAGCTTATGGGGACAGGAATACTGGCACACTTCCCCTTCTGCAGCCAGTAGCCTCCTTACTGCATCCTCTTGTACACAGCTCCAGGAGCACAGGATATATGTATCGCACCCTTCCAAAATTTCCTTCCAGGCACAGCTATGGCCAGTACATGCCTTGTACCTCGTTGCAGAGACACAGGGAGCTGGGCTGACTCACTGCAAGAGGTGGGTACTCCTGTGCTGGAATGGGGGTCTCTGTCTCGCTCCATCAGCTTTCCACTTGTCACCCATATCCCTGTACCCCCAAGTCTCTTTTCCTGTGATTTACCATTAAGAGAGGTGTGAAGGCAATTCAGATCATGATGCACATCCAAGCATATGTTTCTCTGTGCTTGGGGTGATCAGAGCACATGAAACAAGTGCTTGTTCCCAGCTGCTGGGGCAGTGGGAATGTGGCCAAGGGAAGGTGTTGGACTGCTTTCCATACAACCTGTCCCACAGGCCCATCCTTTCCTCTTTCAGGTCTCTGGAGCAGTGCTGATCTCTGGGCTGATTCAGTTAGTGCTGGGAGTGTCTGGCACGTGTGGGTGGGCAGCACGGCACTGTGGGCCCATGGTTCTGGCCCCCAGCCTCTCCATCATCGGGCTGTCTGCATACAAGGAAGCTGCTTTCTTCTGCTCCACTAACTGGGGTGTAGCACTGCTGTACGTGAGCCCAGGGATTGTACTTTTGGGCGGCTCCTGGGGCTTTCTTTCCCCAATGGGACAAGGATGGGGCACCCCAACAGTGCACAGCACATATTTGGGGCCCCATCGCTGACTGTGATGCTGTGTGGTGACCTGTGCTCACTCTCCTAGGCTCATGCTCCTTGCTGTCACCTTCTCCCAACACCTGCGGTCCTGCCGCCTGCCCTTCTGTTCCTGGCCCCATGCTTGGGAGGGCTCCACAGAGTATTCAGTTCCCACCCTGCGCACATTCTCGGTACTGTGGTTTGTCTGCTCTTTTCACTGTCACCAGGCTTCTTTCTCCAAGCCTGGCCCTTTGGTGTAGATTTAGGTGAGACAACACGCAGGGATGAAAAGCTCTAGTGCAGCTCCCAGAACATGGATGCTTCTGGGGAAGGGCTGGGTACCTAGGGTGTTGGAGCAGAACAGCTTGGGATGCTTCCTGCATCCCTGTAAGGGGAGATGTGGCATGATTCCTTGGGAGATGTGACAGGACAAGGATGGAGTGCTCGCCAGGGAAAGCAGGGTAGGAGGATTCCCTGCTGAGACTTCTCTTTTGCCTTGCAGGTACTGCTCCCATTTGCTGGTGTTTGCACTGTCTGTGCCATCCTCAGGTACTTCCACATTCCCTGGGAATCACTGGATATGACCATGGCACAGCTGTCCTGGGCCAACAGCACCTTCAGTGCCCCTTGGATCCACATTCCCTATGCAGGTGGGGGGCAGCAGGGCTGGGTGCAGCCATCCACGTTTGGACAGGACTTCTATCACCTGTCCCTTTTCCCTCTGCTGCAGGAGAGTGGAGGTGGCCCCTGCTCACCCCCCGGGTACTGGCAGTGGGCATCGCCATGGCCATCGGCTGCAGCATGAACTCTGTGGGCTGCTATGTGCTGTGTGGGAGGCTGCTGCGAGTGCCCCAGCTCCCCCCTCATGCCTGTAACCGGGGGCTTTGCATGGAAGGGCTGGGCAGCCTCCTGGCTGGACTGCTGGGCACTCCAGGGGGCACAGCCTCCAGCATTGCAAACACCTGTGCCACTGGCCTCACTCAGGTATGCCAAAGTAGGGGGAAATGGGTTGGCAAGGGATGGGGAGGCAGTCGAGCAGGTGTACAGGACTTGTAATTGCCAGGCTGTCACCAAGCCAGCGCTGGGAAAGGCAGGTGTGTGTAGCAGAAGGGGGGTGGAGGACAGAGCAGGGGGTGATGCTATCCATCCTCACTTTCCCACTCTTCTTTCTGCCAGGCTGGCTCTCGCCTCTCAGTGCAAGTAAGCGCCCTGGTGTGCATGGTGCTGGGCATGTCCCCGAGACTGGCAGGGCTCCTCACCCACATCCCACTGGCAGTTCACGGTGGGTACCCTGCCTTACCCCTTGCTGTGGCACCTGCAGCCTGCCTGGCACTGCCTGACTCCTGCCCCTCGCAGGAGGGGTGCTTTGTGTAACCTATGCCGTGGCTGTGGGCACGGGGATCTCCTACTTCCAGTACACAGACATTGACTCAGGGAGGAACATCTTCATTGTTGGCTTTGCCATGTTCATGGCACTCTTGGTACCACGGTGGTTCGGCACGGCTTTGGCTCCCCTGGCCACAGGTACGAGAGACATTCCCCAGGCAAGGCAACACCTTGAGTCCCATGGCATGGTGACCACACATCTCCAGTGTTCTGGGAGGCTGGGTCAGCTCATGGTAGCAGGCAGCAACCTATTCAATCCCTGATTCTGCCATGGCTACTCATGCCCCTTTCCCCTGACTGGACTGGAACCTCCTGGTTGATTCTGGCACTGTTCCTGCAGGCTGGGTGCCACTGGACCTCCTCTTCCTCTCCCTGCTTATGGTCCCTGTCTTCTTAACTGGATTCTTGTCATTTTTTCTGGAGAACACAGTCTCAGGTGAGGGGCTGCTCCAGCTGCTCTGCATATGTCTTACTCTGAGGACTGGATCTGTCCCTGGGGCAAACCACCAGCTCTGCCTCCAGGCAGTCCTACTGAGGGTGCTGGGGCTGGTGTGGGCTAGGAGGATGCACCTAAGAGGAAGGGGCTCTCATTTCATTGTCTATCTCCCTCTTTGCAGGAACACTGGAGGAACGAGGGCTGCTTTCTGAGCAGCCATGGAAAGCCAGAGCTAATGACTATCACCTCCATGGAGAAAGAGGGGAAGGCAGCCAAGCATATAGGCTCCCCACTGGGCTAAGGAGGCTGCTGCCATCTTCCTGCAAAGCCTTTCCGTGCTGTTTCCTCTGCCCAAGGAGTGAGGAAGAGGAGGAGGGCAGCTGTGCCACTGATGAGGGGACTGCTGCCCCGGGGGAAGGGACACACCTGCTCCCCAAATCCAGCTCTGGAGAGCTGCAGCCAGCAATAAGGCCAAGCCAAACAGACATGCCTGCATGGCACACTGTGGCCTGACCCTATCATCTGGGGGCACCTCATGTGAAGACAGGCCTGTGTCCTCAAGGCAGCTTGTGAGCCATTTTGCTCCTCATTTCTGAAGCCCTTGAGGACTGGAGGAACCTGAGCTTCCACCCTCCTAACACAAACCTACTTTTCCTGCTTGAGAGTGAGACATAAAAACTTTTAACCAACTTTGCCTTTTCCAGTGGTTTTCTTTCTTGACGGGATTTACCTAGGAGATTCCCTCTTGCCCTGAGGACTGTTGACTGGAGGGCAGGGCCACCTGGTGACAATGCATCTGAGGATGTGGGTACCTCTAGAATCCACTATCACTCTGGTGCTAGGGGAGAGTTCAGTGCTTTGGCCAGCCCCAAAGGACTGTCACTCTGCCTATGCTCACCTGCTGGCACTGTGCTCAGGAACAACTGGCTCTCCACCTCCTCCCTGCTGTGTCCCAGTTGTGCCTGTGGCCACTCCATGCCCATGGCACCAGGTATATACCAAGGCTCTGGCACTCCAGGATGCTCCAGGCTGAGAGTGCAACTCAGCTCAGTTTCCCAAACAATGGATATCCTTTCACCTACAGTGGAATAGTCCCAGTAGTGCTCACCACATAAATGCCCCCTAGGCATTGCTCTTGTGACTACACTAGCCAACAGTGGATTTCCCTGGAGAAGATCATCTCTCTTCACCTGGTTCCAAGTTGAAACACCCAGGGTGGGAGGGATGAGGTGGTAATGTGTGTGCGGGTTCCTAGGTGTGAGCTCTCTTTCCCCAGCTCTCTGTGACCCCCACAGCTGTACACAGCAGTGTAACGCACAGCTCATCCTCATCCAACCAGCACCCTCACCTGGCCCTACATTTCAGCTGTACCCAAAGTCCAACTGTGTCCTGTACCCCAAACCTCATCACACAACCTAGTCTGTCCTGCACTGCAAAGTCCTTGCCTACTTCCCTGTTCCCTGGCACTATGTCAGGATGCCACCCTTGTGCAATGACTACACTCCCCTGGCACTGCCCTGGGAGATGTTTGCAGCCTGCATGCTGGGGCGAGGGGTGAGTGGAGGTGTGTGTGGAGTGCAAAATGGGAGACTCAGGGACAGCGCATCAGGAGCAGTTTGTGGGCCCAGCCCGGATGGCCTCAATGCATGATGTGCTAGTGCGGGATCACAGTCAAGAGAATGGGCGATGAGGTTTGGAGATCAGTGCCTGGAGTAAGGGTGGGCCTCCGTGTGGAGGACACTGGTGGTGCGTGGTGTGCCAAGCTGGCATAATGGTGCTCTGTGCCGCCTTATGGGCCCAGGGCCCAGGCACAGGGACAAAATATGCAGGGCTCACTGTGGTGCAGCACTACCTGGGAGAGCAGCGGTGCGACTGCGTGCCCTGGCTGAGGAATAAACCTGGGGTCAAGGAACAGGAGTAACTCCCCGCGGCCGCTGCCTCTCCGGCTGTACCGAGCCCCGTACCCGGCTGGGCACTTGTGCCGGGACATTCCCTAGCAGGCGCAAGCGCTGAATAAAGTTCTAAAGCATTTCGGTCCCCATGGGCATCTTGGTTGTGGCACCCCTTGCGACAACCGCGGACGCTCTAGAGGGACACGCCAGCTCGGGTCGCTGTCCTTACGAACAGCGCGCTCGCAGCGTCTCTGCGGAAGGGACGGCGGCTGCCGGAGCCCAAGGAGCCGCCCATCCCGGCGTGCCCCGGCCCCGCACGCCGCGGAAGAGAGCAGCATGCCGGGAGCCGTAGTCTGCGCTCGCCTCCGGCCCGGCGCCGCTCGCCGCTCGCTCGCAAGCCCGTGCCTCTGCATCTTCCGGCAGCCTGCTCCTCCTGCCCTCGGGTAATGCTGCGGCTCCGCAGAGCCCCAGGCCGCGGGCACCCCGCGGTCGCTGTGCTCCCGAGCGTTCTGGGAGGCGTGGAGCCCGTCCTAGGGAGGAGCGGGAAGCAGCGGCGTGCTGCCGGCACTCCGCCGCTGGCACTGCCGGCAGGGACGGCGCGGGCTCGCGTGGAGCGCAGGGATGGGATGCCCCAGCAGAAGGAGAGTGCAGCACCCTGCTACCCGCCCGGTGCCGGCGGGGCAACAACCTAAATGTTCATTTGGGCGTAGAGGTCTTGCCATGCTAACGCCAACAAGCACCGGGTACCCCGGGGAGGCAGCAGTTCCACTGCCGTGCGCCTGCTGGCGCATCTGGGGTGCTTATTGTGACCTGTCCTGCAGAAAGCTCCCAAAACACGCGCCCCAGCTCTGCTGCTTGCATGTGTGACTAGAGCTGCCTGAGTAGCCTCACTTCCGTGCTGTCAGGTGGGAGCATCAGGTGTCAGCATCATACATGGGCCAGCCGGGACTGACGGTCCCTCTAAGGCCACCCCAGGGTCCAGGTCTTCCTGGGTGAGGGTTGAGGCAGAGACCTGGTTGCTCTCTTGCAGATGGAGAGCTCCGAGGATCTGGAGAGCAGCCTCCTGACCCAGCCCTGGGCTTCTGTTCGCTTTGGAGAGTCCACTTTTCTTGCCAAAGTGTGCTTCAGGGATACTGGCTATATCCTGCTGATCTCTGACCTCAGCAGTGTCTGGTACGAGAGTACAGACACCGAGGCTGTGGGACAAAGGTCCAAGGTGAGTATCTGAGAAGGCCAGGGGCCTCCTTTTCTCCTCCCAGTAGCTGGCATACAGCGTAAATTGCTTGGTGACACAATGGCTGTTGGGTCTGACTGGGCTCGGGTGCAAATGCCCAACCTGGGAAGTCCCTGTGTGGTTCTGCCCAAGCCCTGCCACCCCACTTGGCCAAACACCCTTCTCTGGGAGAGGGGGCCACACTATTTAGCATTCCTAATGTGGGTCTGCATACAGAGGCTGGCACAGTCTCTTCACTTGTGGGCTGGATGGGCAGCTGCTTTCCCCAGGGTCAATGTACTAAAGTGGAGCTTGAAACAAGGCTGCCTTCTACTCATGACAGAGAGATTCTGTTCACATTCATAGCTAGTAGTCTCTCATGGGGCGTCCTGTCGGTTTGGCCCCCAAAAATGCATGGAGCTGCGCCTCCTCAGCCCATGTGCCCAGGCCCTCATGTGCCATTGGAGTGGCATGTCCCTGTGTCATATAATGCTGAGTGGCTGGTGGCAGGAGGGACAGGCAGATGGCTACAGCCATCTCCTAGCTCTGGCAGGTTGTCCTGCTGTTGGCTCTCAGTCAAGCTATGGTGCTTGTGGTGGCATGCAGAACAGATGTGCTAGTACAGACTGTTGTACCCTACCCATCCTGGACTAGCAGGGTAGGGGAGTCCTCTCAGCATGGGTGGCTTGGGAGAATCAGTGAGGAATGTCATGACAGAGAGCTGGAATCCAAGGCCCAGTGATGGCTTTTTGCTATGGAAAATGCAGTAGTTGGACTTCTTTGGTGCTGGGATTTCTGCTGTTTTTTTCCCAAGTGCTGTGCCGTGCCCCTAACCTTGCCTTTTCCCAGGAGCTGAACAAGCGGCTGACGGTTCACGTGTCCTCCTTCCTGAACCACTTGTGCAACCTGATGTGCCCCTTGCTGGCAGGACAGCCAGGTGCCACCACCTCCTTCTCCTGCCACCGCTCTCCCAGTGGCCTGAGGCTGCATGTGAAAAGCGAGCTGTCAGGACTGCCCTTCTACTGGGACTTCCACTGCTGCCCTGCTCCCTTGGAGATGGTGAGTGAAGCTGCAGAGATTTCAGGGAGGAGAGTGGCCAAATTAAGGATTATCTCCTTATGCTTAGAGGCTTTTGAGTAGCCTACAGTAGACTGTAGGTTGCCTGACTCTGCCTTCTGTCTCTGCCAAGGCTTACTGTCCCCATTTGTTCCCGTTGAGGCTTTGGTTTGTGTCATGTAGTGACACAGGGATGGTCCAGCACATGCTGCTGCTGGGGCATGAGTGAAATGTCCTTGTGAGAACCCATCTGGAGTTCTGCATGCAAATATTGGGTGCTTGGCACAAGAAAAACATCGGTATGTTAGAGGGAGTCCAGAGGAGAGCCACAAAAGTAAGAGTTGGAGCTTGTCTCCTACAAAGGCAGGTTGCAAGAAGTGGAATTGTTTGGCATGGAGAAGAGAAGGCTCTGGAGAGACCTCATTGTAGCCTTCTGGTACTTGAAGAGGTCTTATTAAAAAGAGGGAGAAGAGCTTTTTTACATGGACAAATAGTGATAAGACAAGGGGAAATGTTTTTTAACTAGAAGAGGAGACCTTTAGATTAACTGCTAGGAAAAAATTCTTCATTGTGAGTGCAATGAGACACTGGAACAGGTTGCCCAGAGAAGCTGTGGATGTTCCATTCCTGAAACTGCTCAAGACCACATTGGATGGGGCTTTGAGCAGCCTGATCTAGTGAGTTATATTGAAAGTCCCTTCCAAACCAAACCTTTCTGTAATTCTGTGTCCAGTGTGGAGTGATGCCCTGCCAGCACCCTGAAGAGCAGAGTGATGCTGCTCTGTTCAGGAGCAAGCCGCGAAGTGGGGCACAGGGCAGCGGGTACCCCCAAGCGGTCTGTCACGATGGGCGGAATTATAGCAGAGTCTCCCGGCTTTTAAAGGTTTGCTCTTTCGCGGGGTTGCCCGGCATGTTGCATTTCCAGCGGCAGGCGCTGGGTCGGACCCCTGCAGGTGGGGCAGTGCTGCGGCCGAGGCTCCCCCCGGGGCTCTACAGCCTTGCGCGCACAAGAGGGCGCCCGGTGCCCGCGAACCGGCGGAGCCCCGGCCCCGGGCTGGCCCCGCGGCCCCGCGGCCGGCGGCACCAGCGCCGGCAGCCCCGGAGCGCCGCTCCCGCCGGCCCCCGCTGCGCGGCGTGGCGTGTGTCTTCTGCCCCCGAACGGCTGTGCTTGGGCATCGCGGGGAAGAGCCGTGCTCCCCAGCCGCCGTCGGGGCTGTTCGATGTCACGGTTGAGCTGGGGAGCGAGTAATCGGGGGTCTTGGCTTGGCTTACCCCAGGAACTTGATGTCTCTCATCGGGCAAGACGCACAGAGGCTGAGCTGAAGTGGTGCAAAGCCCCTGTTCCCTCCTGCTCCTCTACTTTGTCTTGGACACACGCTGGATGTCTGTAAGATGCCATGGAGGTGGGAAGCAGCTGGGGTCCTGAGTGTGGCTGGTGTGGATGCAGCAATAGGGACCAACTCTGCCCCAGCCAGGGGCTTGAAGGAAGGCATATAGCCTACCTGGCTTGGCACATCCCGCCTCTGCTGCAGGTGGTGCACTCCAAGTGCTCTAGTGGGTGATGGCCATCACCTCTGGGCTCTTATCTGGGGGTGAGCAAAGCACAGAGACCACTATGGGCTTGCCGTAGGGGTGGGAATGCTTCAGGAACAATGCTGGATTTGCTGTCCTCTCACCCATGGGTTCAGCCTGGCCACAGAAACAAGGGGCATGATAGGCTGGGAGATCTCAAATACCCTTCCAGAGACTGAAGGAACTGATGGGAGAGAGGCTGCTTTGTGTGCCTGTTGGGCCAGGGTGGTCCAGCTGGGCTCCAAGACAGAGGACATGCCCAGGGCTCTGCCTGGGGATTGTGTGGGTGTGAGCTTAGAGGGTATCCTGGTGGGCTGCAATGGGGAGCATGCACAAGTTCTGCATGTTGGGAGCTCTTTTGCTTTTGATCTTACCTCCCTGGGAGTGTCTCTCCTGTTCATCAAGTCACAGTTTGACACCTTTGGTCTTTCTTTTTTTTCACCCAGCCATGCCTGTTTCCTGCATAGGAACATGCCATGAGGTGTGCAGAGCCATGGGGAGGGTCTGGGTGGCACATGGAGGGCTCTGTTTCCTGTAGCATCCCAGGTGGTGGGTGGAGCACTGCCTATCCCTGCACTCTGTTTCCGTCTGGCTCTCCCACCTAAGCTCTCCTTTGCTACAGTCCCCATCTGTGAAAGGATGGAGCTGGGATGGAGGTATGTGTCCCACACCATCTGACCTGCCTTCTCCCAGCTCACATCTTTTGACCATTTTCCGCTGGATGTGGGTGAGATGTGGGGTATTTTGTGGAACCCTGTTGTGACCTGGGGTGCAGCTCTTGCTAGGACTTTGCTGGATGCCCTGCTTTGACCACTCTGTGGACAGCTGTTTGCCTCCCTAGACGTGGACCTTTCCTAGAGCATCCCTCCTCCATTGTAGGTGTTCCGTCACCTCGTGCGGCCTCTGATTCAGATGAACCTGGCGCTGCAGTGCCAGGTGCAAGAGCTGATTTCCCTGCTGCTCCAGAAGGATGCTGAGATTGAAGATTACAGGGAGAGTGGGGCCACTCTCAGCAGAGGTGAGGGGGGATGCCTGGGGCAGGGAGTGAGCTTCCTCCTTAGCACTGGGCTGGCGTGCTTTGCTCCCTCTGGCTATTACCCAGCCAGGCTTGTGTTTCATGTTTAGCTGAGCCAACAGCACAACAGTAGCCAGAAGGCTGGGAGCAGCCTCTGGGGAGAGCTGGGGGAGGAACAGCCCTTGACCGATAGCTGTGGAAGTTGGGGAGTCGCCAAGGGGCTCTCCACTACTCTGAGAGCACCTGGCTGGTCCCCAGGAGCCAGCGGGGATGCCAGCAAGGGCTGGCCCTGCAGTGGTGTCAGGCTCCCTTCCCAAGTGCAGTAGCTCACTGAGTGTTTGGAGAGCAACCAGGAGCTCCCGGCTCTCCCAAACGTGGGAAGTGCAGCTGTGCTCATGGGCCCCTTCCAGCACCCAGCACACTTTGTCATCGAAGTGATGGGCAGACAGTAGCTCTCTTGAGTAGGACATGGGTCAGGATCTGATGGGGGAGATGGTGGGAGGTGGTTTGTTCCCCACCTGTGGAGGTTGGCTGGGCGCTGTTTTTCGGGTCATCCCTTGCTACTGCCACACTTTGTCCTGCTGCCACAGGTGATACCTGCATTTCTGCAGGAACTTTGCTCCCTGAGCATGCAGGGGCTAGTGGGGGTTAGCCCGGGCTTGTGTATCACATCCAGGAAGATATTCTGGTCCAGACCCTGTCCCATTACCAGTGCCCCACCACAGGAGCGTGGATCTGCCCTGTAGGTGCACTAGAGTTGCATTGGCCAGCTGCACTTCCCTGTTGCATGTGCTGCATGTGATCCTTGCAGGGCTTGGAGCAGCCTGGACAACCTGTTGTGAGTCCAGGGACTGATGCTGGTGAGCAGCTGGCCTCTCTTGTTTCTTATTTGGTTCAGGGCAGAAAGCTGGGAGGAAGCATTGCACCCTAGTGGCTGAGCAAATCCAGCCAGCTGCTTTTCCAGACCACATCCTAGCAACAATGTGGAAGAACTGGTGTTTTGGACAAGGTGCAGGGCAGAATATAACAGGGATTTGTCACTGTCCTTCAAGAGGAGGACACAGGCTGGCTCACCCCTTCAGATGAGGGTGCAGCTGGGCAGTGTCCTGTCCCACAGACTCAGACAGCTTGTTCCAGATGTAAGATCTGGGAATGGTGTTGAGCATGTCCTGCCACAATTCCCTGCTCCTCAGTGCAGAAGTGCTGGACAAGTGTGGATGGACTACTGGCTCTGCCTGGCTGCTGTATGCATCAGCAGGCTCAACCATGTTTTTCCAACTTCCTTGCACCTTCTGCTAACCAGGTGCTGTGTCCCTAGCCCAAGAGGACTGCTGGTATGCCCAGCTGATTCTGGGAGTAGCGTGCTGGGGCTTTTCCCCTGCAGCATCCTCACCCCTTGGTCAGGGAAAGGGATAGCTGGGGTGGGAGGTCTGGCCAAACCTGCTCAGGCCAATCCCTCTCTACCTTGCAGACCGCCTGCGGACAGAGCCCTTCCAGGAGGAGACATTTCAGCAGAACTTCATGGCTGAGGTAAGGAGTGGTGCAAGTCTTCTCCCCTTAACCAGAGGGGTGGCTGGCAGCTGTCATCAGCAGTGTGAAGTGTGCCTGGCTGGATGGGAGCACTGATGTGTATAGCTAGACTTGGCTAAAGAGGGGTCGTGCCCTCCAGCTCTCCCATGGCCGTCTTTGTGTCCTTGCACCTCATCTCTAGGCTGGCAGAGCTGGGAACATGCCTGACATGGCCGGATGGGAACTACCTGGTTACTGGAAGCTGCCAGAGGTGCAAGCCAGGCAGGCTGCTCCACAGGAGTGTGCCACCACTGGGACACATTCACCCACCTCCTACACTTGCTCTGGACCTAAACTTTGCTGCTGATGGCAGGCAGGGATCAGGTGAATGGAGAGAAGCCATATCCTTTTAGTTCACCTGTTTCTTTTAGAGGTGACTTTGCAGTGACACATTGTGGGGACAAGAGCTTTTCAGCATGTTATCCATGCTCTGCTTATCACTGTCCCCTTGGCACACTCAGCTCTAAAATCAGACATGTGCTTTGGAGAAACTGGGACTGGAAGGACCGGGTCTTTGATTCTTTTGCGTTAATGGAAATCATCACAGAAGGACTAAAACAATTCAAACTGATGTGTCAAGGTCAGAAATGCTTGATGCCCATTGATGCAAAAGGACTCAGGATGCTTCTGAGTGTTCCTATGCTCACTGTGAAGGCGCAGGAGTGAGGGGCAATGGTACCTGCTGGGGACCAGGGAGTCAGCCAGGATGCCAGTGGTATCACATGGGCTTTGGGAGAATGTTGCTTTATGAGATGAACTGATGTTCTTGAGCAGCCAGCAGTAGATGATCTGTGGAGTTTCTAAAAGTTAAGAGATGATCCCTCTTTTACATGTGAGGTATTGCATCCACTGCAGGCAAGTTTTGTTTCCTCTGGATTATGAAGAATAGAGATGAATTCACTGCTGGACTACAACTTGAAGGTTGCCTAGGGACCAGTGATCATGACCAGATTATATTCACCCTGGGCACAGAAAGGACATTCCTAAGCAGTAATTTATATCCTTCATGCCTTGAAAGAGCTAATTTCCCAAAGCAGAGGGGAAATTATGAGTGAAATCAGCCCAGAGGAAACATTTAGATAGAAAAATGTGAATGAAAATGGTGAGCTCTTTCAGAAGAATTTCAGAAGCCACAAAAAGCCACAATTCCACAATCAAGAAAAAGGGCAGCGCTGGCCCAGAGCCCGTTCTGGTTCAGCGACAAAGTGAAGGCAGCAATTAGAAATAAAAGAGCAGTTTATAACAAATGGGAGAGCGGGAGTAGATAGCAATCAATATAAATTAGAAATTATGAAGTGTAGAAAATGGGTAACAGAAGCTAAAGACATCAGGGAAAAAATCATGGAGACGAATAGAAGGAAAGGCTTTTATTTAGTAGGAGAAAACCCCAAGCTCCCAGCAATAGGATAAGCTTATTAGTAGGCAGAGGTGGTAAAATGATTTATACTGGACCAGACATGGCAGAAGCAGTCGGTAAATGTTTCAGTGCTGTTGATGGGAGGGTACAGGCAGATGTGCCAGGATAGGGGGACGATTAAGTGTCTTTGTAAAAGAGTCGTCTGAACATCTGCTAAAGATGAACATCAGGCTTGAAATTCAGAGTCCTCCAAGATCTGGTGGGGTGTGGGGCATGGGGGAAGGTTCAGAGTGGGCAGGAGGGGAGTGAGGCTGCCCTGCACAGAGCCAGGCAAAAGCAGCTGGTGTGGAGCACATCTGTCCGAGGTGAAAAGATGGGATGGCAGCTGGTGCTGTGTGTCCCCAGAACAGTCCAGGAGCAGTGTCTTGGAGCCAGAAAGGGAATGGAAGGCTCTGGGAGATGTTGCCCCCTGCATCCTCTGGAGCCAGATCTGAACACTGGCTGCAGGGGAGAGGCTGGGTGGAAGGATGCAGTTGTGCATTTGGTCTGCTGAGAGGGTGTGTGTCCTCTGTGCATTCATCCCATTCTTTATAAACCCGCTGATGATGCCATCCTGCAACAATGAGCTGTGAGATGCGAACAGCTGCTGCCTTTGCTTTGAATGTGGTACCCTGTCGTTCCTCCTGATGCCTCCTAGATCTTGTGTTAGTGAGAAACACCAAACATGGCTTTTCAGCTCTTCACCACCAAAACTAGCTCTTCACCCCAGTCTCTCCTCTCATCTTGCGGCAGAAAGGTGGTCTGGATGACCTCATTGTCTCTGTGCAGTTATTTCAGACCCTCCAGGCAATTTAATACTCTGTTTGTCAGCTCCTAAAAGGAGCAGCACAAGGAGCTGGGGTCCCTCAGGACATGCTGTGGGGAGCTGGGAATACTGTGAGCAACTCCCATGTTTAGGTTTTCAAAAAGATGCTGGACAGTCAGCACAGAGTCACAGGAATGAATTGAGGACTGGGGAGAGAGACTAGCATTGAGGGACTTGGAAGGGAAGAGCTCTGTCTAGCTTATCAGGGAGAAAATTGAGAGGCACCTTGACTGCAGTGTGTGTGGGTCTTTACAAGGAGAAAATGCTGGTTAGTGGAGAGCTCTCTTTAATCTTGCACAAGCCAAGCACTGGGAGATAGAGCCAGGGAATTTCCAGTTAGAATGGAGGAGCTTGGGTTTGCTCCTGCCAGTGACTGGGGCATGGTTGATGGCAGTGGTTGATCCTCCATCTCTTAATGTCTCCAAAAGTTGGCTAGGAGCCTGCCTGGGAGAAAACCAAGTTGCTGGGTTTGGTCTTGGGATGTGCATGGTTGAAAATCAGTGGACAGGTGGTCAAAAAGAGAGATCCATTGGTCCTTCCAGCATCTCCATCTATGAAATGGGGCTACAGGTTGTGGATATTTAGTTGTGGTAAGCACCTCTTGGCTGGAAAGAGATTATGATGATATGGTACAGGGCTGGATGTGAGCAAATGATCCACAGCTTTGCTCACTTCCCAGATATTTGCTATATCCTGCATGGATAGGAAGGGACCTGTAAGACCCCCAGGGCAGAGCTGCAGAGCTTCTCAGCTTAGACGTGCCCTTTATCTGGGCTTGTGCGCACTTGGCTGTCCAGGGCATTTTAACTAACCATGGGGAGTTTTCCAGCAAAGCCCTGGTAATATTTATACGTTTAGGAAATGATGCTTTCACACACACAGTTTTTGGCAAGGGTTCACTGCTGAGCAGCTGCCTGGGCTTGAGCAGAGCTGGAAGGAGAGCAGTGGCTGTGCAAAAGCTGAGGCAAAGCTGGTGGCTTTTATTGGCAAGCCTAGGGGTTCACGCCACGAGGGGAAGGAGCAGGCAGCTGGAGAGGGCTTGTTGCTTTGGGTCTTCCCCAGCACCATTCCCTGAAGTCTAGGACCCAGCAGGTTGGGGATAATTTGTCCTCAGGTGTCCCGCTGGGTTACGGAAGGGACCCCACAAGGCAGGGTGGAGTGCCCACCCATGGGTTTTGAGAGCCTGCCCCAGCTTGGCTATGATCAGCGTTTCATGACACTGCTTATGCCAGAGTCTGTGGTCCAACTTAGAGTGAGAAGGGCGAGCAGGTTCCTGCAGCGCTGTGCCCCCTGCTCTGAGGAGGGCAGGGACAGGTACATCGAGGACAAGCTCACGGATACCATCAGTGTAAATATAGCCCCCGCACCCCAGGATGCTCTGCCCTGTGTATTTTTATCTGCTGTGGCTGGCGCGCGGGGGCGGCTGCTCCGCACCTCCGCAAGCGGAGCGCGGGACCTCGGCAAACAGGACGCGGCGGGTTCACGGCTCGACCCCGGGGCCCGGCGAGGAGGAGGAGGATGTACCATCAAAACAAGCAACGCTGGAGAGGAAGATAAACAAACAGGCAGTTTCCAGTGTGGCCCCAGCCGAGGGCGAGTGGGAGCCCCGGGGCCAGGGCTGGCGGTGGTGCCGGCAGTGGTGCTGGCTGACGTCAGGGCGCCCGGGGGTCAGCATCCCTCTTATTGTTTCCCACCGGGGCTGGGACCAGGGCCAGGCACCCGTCCCCCTCCCGTGTGGGGACACAGGCCAATGGGGCAGGTGGAGGATGTCCAGGGCACACTCTGGAGCCACAGGCCATTGCCACCACTGGGTCCAGCCGGGTACCTGGCTGCTCACTGCCTGCCTCCAGCACCCTGCCTCTCCTTTTTAACAGGAGCTAAAAATAAGCCCTGGGTAGCGGAGTGGCCATGGTCTGGCCGAGGACGAAGGCGGTGGTGGCCTGCGTATTTTGCAGGGTGGGGACGGCATCCCTCAAACCTACGCCAGCTTATTGCAGTTGAGAGGAAGCAGCCCTTTGGCTCCTTCAAATGAGGGATGTTTTTAATTACTGCAAGGTAGCTGTGGCTTTGCAGCTGCAATTGGGCTAGAGTGGGGCCTGTGGTGTGCGCGTGACATGGACTGCTTGCACGCAGGGTGCACGGCTCAGGGACAGCATGCTGTGGGTGCTCAGTTTGGCTGGGGCCCCTTGGCATGGGGCTGGTGAAGGAGCTGGTGGCCACAGTGCTCTTGGTAGCAGGGCTGAGTGGTGCAAAATTTTCACAGCCTTGAGCAGGTTGGCTCAGGGCAGAGGTGGCATCATGGGCTGGCTTGTGGGGCAGTTGGATGAGCAGAGCAAGCTTTTGTGTGCTGCCAAGCATTTGTGCTTTGAGCCCCATGGGTGCTGGTGTCTTGTTCTGGATTGGGGTTACCTGGGTGGTCCTTGCTTCATTCCTGAGCAAGCTTTGGTCACATTATCCCATCACTGCCCTGGGGTCTGAGTCCCACACTGGAAATGCAGTGGGCTATGGCTGTGCTGAGCAGAGTGGGACACACACGTGTACTCAAGAAGCTGCACACTGCTGCAAGCAGGAATGGAGCAAGGGCTGCTTGTACTCAGTGTGAGCCCATGTACCAGAGCAGGAGTGTGAGAACAAGACTAGGAGTGTGCATGCTGGCACTGATGGGAACAAGGGGCGGAGTGTCACATCTGCTGGCTGAAGAGGATGGGGGACAGGGACTAGCATGTAGTGCCCACAGAGGTGCACTTGGAGAGATGCACTGGTGGTCATCACGGTGTGGGTGCTGACCACTGCCTGGGCAGCAGCCCCCTGCAGTGTTTATCATAGAGGCCCATGGTGGTTAGAGATGTGGTGTTATTTATTTATTTATTTATTTTCTGAGGCCCCATCAGGTGAGGTGCACCCAGCCAGGATGCACTTTTGGGACTGCCACTGGTAGCCACAGGTCGCTTGCACAAGCAGTGAGTCAGTGGAGCTACATGCTGCTAAAACCAGACTTGGCGCAGGCACCCCAGAGCAGCAGTCTGCCCAAAAGTGCCAAGACCACAGGCAAGCAGTGAGTCCCTGGCTGCTGGACCAGGGCTAGGCTGGTGGTGATTTCTGTAGCCCTTGCCTCTGCCAAGGATGTGGGTGCTGTCCCAGGAGCCCTGAGGGGATGCTGCTTCTGGGGATGTGGGGGTTTCACAGCCCAACTCCCTGTGACTGTGGCTGTGCAACTGTAGAGAGTGAGTGGCACCTGGACCAGGTACAGGCAGCTGTCTGCTTGGTCCCAGCCCACTTCAGCCCAGCATCACCCAGCCCAGTTTATTTGGGGATGGAGGGATGGACAAGTACCAGCACAGCCACCCTCCCTGGGGTGTTGTACAGCCCTTGTCTGGCATATGTGGTCTGGCATATGCAGGGAGCCCTCCTTTGCAGTCATTGTTCCTTATCCTCTCCATGCCATGCCATGCCATGCCATGCCATGCCATGCCATGCCATGCCATGCCATGCCATGTCTTGTCATGCCATGCCATGAGCTGCAGGCAAGAAGGGAATCACAGACCTTCTGGCAGAAAGGGCCAGACCCTGATCCTATGGGAGAGGCCCCAGCCTGTGCATGGGCACTGGCTGTGCAGTACTGCTGAGGAACTGCTCAGCTTAGGGGAATGATTGATCTTGTGTCAGCAGGCGGTGGTTTGAGCCAGTGCCAGGCCTCAGCTCAAATGGGAGCATTGAAGGGGGAGAGCCCCTTCCCCCTCCTGAAAGCAGAGCAGCAATCCCCCTGCCACCACCCCCGGCTCTGCTCCCACATCTTGGCCATTATTGGCCCTGTGGCTGCAGGCAGTGCCCAGCCCTGGGGAGCACACAAGGGGCAGCAGGGAGTGCGGAGGTGTCTGGGGTCCCAGCCCTACCATTCTGGGCTCTGTAGCTGTGTTTGGGCTAGTGGAAGGAAAAGGGGGCATGCAGGGATGGTTGGCAGGGGAGAAAGTGTGGAGCATGATTTGCCCCTCACCGCTGTGCCTTGCAGCCACCTGTCCCAGCTTAGATTGTGGCAACAGCTGCTGGAAGCAAAGGACCTTTTGGGGAGGAAAACAGGGTGGACTTTGATGAGGTACTAAAGACACTGCTCTGTGTCAGCAAGGCATGTGGCAGCATCTCTGTCCCCATTTGATGGGGTTTGGACTGGGGTGTTGCCATCCCCACTGTCTCCAAGGGCAGAGGAGCAGCGCTGCCAGCACCACTGGTGCTGCCCTCTGCAGCTCTCAGCACCCCTTCTGTGCTTGAAATGGGCTGTCAGGTTTTTTCACCATGTCCCTGTGTGTCCTGAGACCTTCACTAGCTTCCTCCATACTCACAGCTGCATCCCTTCTCCAGTGGCATTCACTGGCAGCTTCTATTGGTGTTTTTGAAAGTTAATCCCTCCCTATCCCATGGGCCAAAGCCTCTGTAGCCTCTTCCAGTTGTGCCAGCCCATGCAGAGGTGATACTGAACAGCTGAGACATCTGGGCAGACCTGGGAACGGGTTGCTCTGCACCCCACGGGATACAGCCATTGGATTCCCGAGTCTGCCTGCTCCCACTCTGCTCAGACCTTTGCACTCTATGTATGTGTGTAAGGAAACAGGGCCATTCATGTATTTCTCTCTCTATTTATACCTCTCCCTTTCCGTATTTAGTGTGTGCACAGGCAGAAGGGGCAGCAAATGCCGGGGCCACTGATGTTCTTGGCTCCAGCACCGGCTGGAATTTCGTCCTGGAATGTATCCTGAACCGCTCTGAAAACACGAATAAATCTCTGTGTGTTGTGTGCATGTGTGTACACAAATACATAGACAACGTATAGACATGGAGCCCTATAGGGCATTTGTGAGCTTTGCTATTTAAAGGAAGGAGTAGTTAGAGGGTTCTCAGCGAGGCACCTCTGGATCAAAGGGATGCAGGGTGCTCTGCTAGTGACCAGGCATCTTAGAAGATAGCTGGCACTCACTTTGTCCTCTCCAGGGACCTGAAGCCACCCTGTTGGTGACATGTCTAAAGTAGTATGCCCTTCAAGCCCCATGCAGTGCTTTGATCCTGTGGTGCCTACATTTAACTGAGATCTCTGCTTCCTGGCCTCCAGCTTCTCAGTGAGTGCCCCAGAGAGCCAGTTCTTGTGCTGCTGGCACAGGCTTCAGAGCCTGATGTGGAGCTGGATGATGGAAGGCAAGGATATCAACCCCTCTGTGGCACAGGGTGGCCCAGGACTTCTGGAGCATCAGGGGTTGTCTCCTGGACATCAACCTGTGCTTACAGATCTTGAGGAGAGATCATGTGGGAAAGGAGGAAATAAATACTGGGTAACAGATCCCAAGTAGGTTCTGAGCTGGGCATCTCCTTGGGATGCTGCAGCATCTGGTGCTCATGGCTGTCTGGGAATGACAATGATAAGGGAAAATAGGAATTTGGTACCAGATCCCAAACAGGATGCTTGGCTAAGCTAGGGGCCCAATTCTTCAGGAGGTGCTGGCAGCTGCCTTGCTGTGGATGCTGGATGAGGCCCTGGTGGGAGCACCTCTGGGTCTCCCAGCGCCTTTTGGCCAGGAAACAGGCGCCCTTTTTTTAGCCCAGCTCAGGGTCATGGTAGCTTCTTGTCTTCTGGATGCTGAAAAACCTGATATCTTGGGCTGAAAATGCCCACATTTGGTCTCTAGCCAAAGGTGATATGTTTGTGGGTGGGGGAAATTGGAGCAAATTCCTCCTGTGAGTCCTGCACGTGTGCGAGGGCGTGTGGATAGGGGAAATATAGTTTTCCTTTTGAAAAAAAAAAAGCCCTGCTTATTTTTATACAGAGCTCCAGAAGGGCTGAAGGTGGAAACTTCGTCTGTCAGCAGCTTTCACAGGGGAGCAGGTCCCTGCCTGAGTTTGGGGGGAAACCACAGCTGGGTGTTAATGGGACTGTTAATGAATTAATGTTGGCTGCTGGGGGCCAGCGGGGAGCCTGGCTCAGTGCAGCCTGAGCACATGGAGCCCTGCCTGCACATGGGCTCCAGCACAGCTGCAGAAAGCCCCAGCTCTGGGAGCCATGCACTTGGGGAGTTGTGCGTCTCTCCTAGTCATGTCTCACTCTCTGAGTTGTGGAAACACTTGAAAGTGTGGCCACATTGCCAGGAGGGAGAGGGTCCTACACCTGGGAGTGTGGAAACAGCCAGGGTGTGTGTGCTACCTTTCCGCTACAAGCATCTGCTGCCTGAGCTGGTGATACCATTTAAGGCTGGGTCTATGGCTGAAAAACCATACCTTTAAAGCAGTTTAAAGTGAAATGAAATCCTCCCAGGTTTATTTATGAGTTGGAAGTCTGTGTTGCTCAGTCAGTGTAATGCTTGCAGCAGCACTGGTCTCTGCACAGCACTGCCTATCTGCAGCCCTTCTTTGGGGTTATTTCTCTTTCTCTCCAAAATGTGGAGGAGCACCCATGTGAGTGTGATGAGCAAAGCTATGCTGCATGCTGTGAACTTAGCAGTACCTTCGCAGATTTTTCACAGCTGTTTTGCTGGGAATAGCTCTAGAGGACAATGAGAAGGTCATTCTAACATGCTCACCTGATGCCAGAATGGTAGGGTGCAGTGAGGTTGAGAAACAGCACTGTATCCTGCTTGAACTGGAAATAAGAGGAAAAATGCATAGGCAATCTGGGAAAGAGAGTAAATTCTTTTCTGTAGACTTCTGCTGTGTCCTTCAGGCTCTGTGAATGAGATCAGCCTGTGAGATCTGGGCAAACCTGTGGCATCTCCTGGGATTTCTCCCTCTGGTATCAGACACCTGGTGAACCAAGGGGAAAGACTGGCCATCCTGAGGGACAGATGAATGTGCAGAGCAAGGGATGACAATGCAAAGAGGGGATGGCCATGCTGAGGAAGGAAAGACTATACCAGGGAAGGGATAGCTATACTGGAGAAGTGAAGACCATACTGAAGTAGAAATGACCACACCTAGCATGGGACTGTGAGTGAACTGGTTCCCCAGCAGAAGATGCTCTTATGGATGGAGAGAGATAGAGACAGAGCCTCCTTCTCAGCTGAGAAGAAGGCTGAAATAGCCTGAGCCCTTGGGGACTCTGCTTGCTCCCCAGCGATAATATGCTTGATGCAGAGACCACTTGATCAGACAGACTCTCACCTCGGTAAGGAAACATCTCTGGGCATTTGGACCCAGTACCTTTCCTGGGACCTTGTGCTGGTTCTTTGGAATCAATCTCCAAGTATGTAACCAACATCTGCTATCCAGAGCCTAACCCAACTGGTGGGACTCAGGGCCTGGAGAGGTCAGTGCCCGGGCTCCTTTGGCAGGACTGCTCTTTCCAAGAGTGGGCTTTACACAGCTTGCTCCCCAACACTGGAGACGGTCCTTCAGAGGATCCCAAATTCTAGTTTGGAGGGACTCTGAGGCGCCTCTGTGCCCGGCTGCCCGCTCTTGCAGTCCAGCTCTGGCTCCACTGGGCCTGAGCCCTTCCCAACCCTATCTTAGACAGACGGATATCCCAAAACCCACTGGTCCCAGGGGCTCCCACTCTGGGTCCCTCTGGCTGAATGAGGTGGTGTGCGTGTGCCCAGACTGTCCCCTCCTGTGACTGTACAGTACACACAGCTAAATATATGTCCGTGCAGATACAGGAACTCAGAGGGGCTGAGTGATGCTCCTTTTCTATACCTCTTTTCATGGGGAGAGCTAATGAGATTCATGTCATTAAAGGGCTGATGTTTTGTGGGATGGGAACCTTTTAAACGGGATGTGTCCTGGCTTAGTCATGGCAAATATTTACCAAAAAAAAGAAAAAAGAAAGAAAAAAAAAGGACATACCGTATAAAATTAGAGTTCTGAAAATAGTATTTAGACCAAGCGAGAGAGAGGAACCTAAAACAGAAAATACAGCCCAGTCTGTTCAGGAGTCAGGGGAAGAGAGAGTGGGGAGGCGGGGGAAAGCCAGAGATAAAACGAGAGAAACCTCGGCAGTAAAAACAGCATCTTGGTAAATAGACTATTAAAAAAATTCTGACCCGCTTTATGGCTTTCTTGGCTGCCGTTCAGCTGTGCTGCCCTGGCCGGCACGGAGGGAAGGTAGCAGGAGCCGGCGTCTGTGTGGATGCTCAGAGCCCCAGGACGCGGCTTCCCCCCCATCCCCGCCCCGGAGCAGCCGCACGGGGCGTTAAATTTAGCCACATAATGATGGCCCTGAGGAGGCAGCCTTTTGTAGCCACACTGTAATTACTGCTTCGCTTATAAATTTTATTTTTCTTATTATGTTTCCTCCTCCTTCTCTGCTGGGGAAGGAGTGGAGGGGGGGTCTCCCCCACCCCTGTAAAACCCACAGCTCTCTGGAGAGAAGGGGGTACCATGGGATACAGGGGAAGGTGGGAATGACTGCCCAAACCCTGTGCTGCTCTCCTGTCCCAGTACAGGGCTCAGCCCTGTGTTTGGGGGTGGGGGAAGTATTGAGCTAACTCCAGCGTTGTAGGGTCCCTGCAGCCTAAAGCAAGGGTGTCTTGACCCCCCTGATACTTAACCTCGCCTTCTCAGGCCACTTTGGAGATTGACTTGTACAGGCAGATCCAGGGGATCTGTGGTGGGGCTGGGAGCCCGTGTCATAGCCAGGCAACCAGGATCCCCACCAGGGTGTGGGGGATGCAAGGAGAAGCTGTCTGGCCCTGCTTGGCAAGTCACCGGCTCCAGCCCTGCTCCTCACCGAGGTGGGAAAGGCGAAAAGGGCGAAGGGAGGCCCCGGCCACCTCCTGCCAGGAGCGGGCAGAGGGTATGGCTCCTCTCTGAGCCGGTGCAAGTGGGGGACAGCTTCAGGCCGGGCAAGAACGTGCCAGAAAAGGTCTCGTTCCCCTCTTGTTTTCCCAAAACAAAGGAAACAGCCTTGCATTGCTGGAAGTCGCGTGCTCGGGCTGTGCTAGCTTGTTATCATCCGATAACCTGGCGACCTGGGAGCTGCCCTGCTCCTCACCCGTGGAGCCTGCACTACGGGATGCGAACAGCTTCCGCATGAGCTGCCCTTTGCAGAGATCCGTTTTCCGCTCCCTGGGATGGGGGGACAGTGGTGGGGGCTGCCATGATGGCCCTAGCTGGCCCCAGGCTCACCATGTGCCATATGCCTGGGAGGAGATCTGCCCCTGCAGGTGATGATGGATGGTGAGGGCAGAGGAAATGCAGAGATGGCAAGTGCTTTGGCATGGCCCAGGTGCTGCCATCCCTTGTGCAGCGTGGAAGGAGATTTGGGACTGTGCTGTATTTTGCTTTGTCCCATGCAAATTCCCAGAGAGCACTGTGGCCAGACTTTGCTGTGGAGCAGGATGAGCAGTGTGCAGGGCTGGGGGTGGCAGGGATCCCTTGGGGCATGCAGTGATGCCTTCAGGGAAAGGACCCTTGCAAACTGTCAAGGAAGGCTGTCCAGCACCAGGACTGCCTGCTTTTCCTTCCAGCTTTGCCCCTTCTCCCAAGCTCTTGCCTTGGGGAGGATGCGGTGATGTCAAGGTGCCCTAGGGACTTTGATGGGACTGGTGGTCACAGTAGTGTTAATTTATCACTGTGGGGACATGTTTGGGGGATCATCTCCTTGGCAGGGCTGTGTATGGGGCACGTGTGGAACCACAGCAGTCTCACCCAGCGGTGCCCAGGGGAGCCAGCTCCTCCCAAAGCAGCCCCTTTCTCCTGTCCTGTGCTATAATGGCTCTGTTCAGCACAACGATGACCTGAAGCAACCTCCATCCCTTGCTCAAGTACCCGTTTCAGGGCAGGTAGGACAATACTAAATCAACTCCTTTAAAGCCTCCTGACCTGCAACCCCATGGACGTGCTGGTCTCCATCCCTCCCTCATCTCCTGTGGGCACACTGGGGTCTGGTGCACTGGCCAGCTGCCCGGGCACGGGTCTGCCTTGGCTGCTGGCCAGGAAGCTCCTGGCCTGACTGGGTCTGTGCCCTGACCCTCCACCCCACTGTGGGGTCCGTGGCTTGCACCAGGCGCCAGGGATTCAGCACTGAGGTGGTCACAGGAGTCCCCAGGGATGGGAGCCACCACCTCACTGTTGGTGGCTTGGGAGCCCAGAGAGTGCCATGGAGCAAGAGACAAAGTACCCTTTCAGCCTAAGCCCTGGAAAGATGTCTGTGTGTGTGTGCACACAGTTTAATGCTTTCGGCCCCGGGGAGAGGAGAAGAGAGGAGAAGAGAGAGCATGGGCTGGCTTCATCCCCACTGGGAGCTGGGAGCCATCCCCACATGTGTGTCTCTGCATGTGCCTGTGTGTGTTTCTGTGTGCAGGAGGCATATCCGTCTTGGTATTTTCACATACGTCATGTGAGTATATTACTCATCACTGTGTTTTTCTTTCCTTGTTCTTGGGTCTTTCCCCCACCTCCACCATGGATCTGTAATTCTTATGGCATTTTATTCTTCACTTCTATTTTTTTGTTCAAATCTACTGTTTTGGAAGTTGCTGCCTCCTTAGGAAAATAAACTGTATTTTTAGTGCCTGTCTGCAAGGCTGCTGATGCTGCCTGCCCCTGCTCATCGCTTACTCACTACTTGTTTAAGTTTTTATATACTCCTTTGCCACATGCTGGGGTGTAGGGGCAGCCAGTGGTGTGTTGGGGCTGAGTAGCATGGCAGGAGCACGCCAGAGTTGTCAATGAGTGAAAAGCAGCTCCAATCTGGCCTTTATTGAGGTCTGGGTTTGCATAGCTCTGGAGCAGCCTGCCCTGTAATCAGTCAGCCACCAGAGTTGGCCAGCCTTGTAATAAAGTAGCTCTATATTTATTTGTTCTGTTTATATGCTGCTCTGTAATAAGTTAGGAGTCTTCCCCACTCCCTCCATTTTCTTTGGGAAGTTCCTCTGGGTCTCTGAGAGGATCTGCCATCCTGTGTCCAGTGGGTGCTTGGGACCCTGCATCCTATGACCTGCTCTGGCCACATCTGGGCCATGTACCTTCGGCTCTGTGTGCCCCATACACCCCAATGTCCAACTGTTCCCAACCTCTCCCCAGCACTCCAGCCCATTGCTCAATGCAGAGAGCCCCAGTGGCTCCTCTGGTACCCCACATCTCCCCATGGCCCCTTCTCCTCCATCCCTGTTGCCCCCAGCACTGCCTCTGTGAGTCCCTCTCCCTCCCTCTCTATTTCGACTTTGGGTCTTTTTAAAATCCATTCATTAAAGGGAGCACAGTTGCCCTTTCCCCAGCGAGGCTGGAACACTGACAGCCTGTTCACCCGCGTGTCTGTAATTAAACTCAATCTCTGGTTGAATACAACAATGTGACTGCACAGAATAATTCCTGGAGATCCTGACGCCGAGGAGGAGTGTGGCCTGTAAGCGGTCCATTCACGCCTGGCTTTCTATAAATACTTTACTATGTGGCATTAAGAAAACTTCAAGCCCTTTCTTCCCCCCACCTTTTTTTTTTTTTTATTAGTGCTACATAATATAGTAATTGTGTGACTAGAAGGTCCCCCCTGTGCCTGCCCAGGTTCACAGGCCTGACCTTGTGCTGCACTGGCCAAGCATGGGAGCCATGCTCAGGGACTGCTGTGCCCAGGGACCTGCCAGCCTCACCAAGGGGATGCAGGTGGCCTGCAAAATCCTCCATCCCAGAGCTCTGCCAAGATAAAAGGCTGACATCCCTAAAACCCTTCCCAGCAGTGTCCCTACTGGCAGCAGTGCTTGGGTCACACAAGATCTGTGGTCCTGAGAGCTGTGGCTGCTGGAGGGAGATACTGATGGATACTGGGGAAAAAGGAGGAACGTCAGGCATGGGGGAGCATTGCTGCATTCTTGTGGTTGTCAGTGTGACTGCTTCTCAAGTTCCAGCCTGGCAGCTCTCTAACCTGGGATCCTTGGGAAGCCACAGGGCAACTCCACAGGTCCCATCATGCCCAAGGACAAGGGTTAAGTGTGTGTCCCAAGTGTGATCACATCCCACCTGCTGTCTCCTGTGCTTCCCTCAGGCCTTGCCTGCCCTGCCCTGGAGTCTACTGATGGCATGGTTGGAAGGGTGCTCAGGCACACCCAGGTCCCTGTGGAATCCTTCCTCTGGCTCTGTAACCTTCATTAATGATGCTTTCCAAAGCAGATATACAGAACAATTTTCCTCTGCCATGGGGTGTGCCAACCCCACACACTGCCCAGCTTCCCAGGTAGCATCCCTTGGCTGGCTCCTGGGACACTGACTGCAAGTGCCTGTCGTTGTGCAGAAGCCACAGTCATAGAGTACTCAGCTCCCTGCCTGCCTGGCTCTTGCTCCCTGTGTTTTGTGTTTTGGGGTTGCAAAGAAAGCAGGGCTCTCCTCCCACTCCTCTGGCCAGCTGAAGAGCTGGAGCACAGAGACTGAGGACATGGGTAGAGGATGGGCATCTCATCCTCACTCTGACACCCGGATGACATGAGGATATCATTGCATTTTCATGGCCAGGAGTAATATTAGGAGTAATCTTTGCGCTGTGTTGATATTCTTGGAAGCCACAGTGGGCATTAATATTCATGAGGCCACTCTGCCTCATCCATGTAGCATCCCTCGACAGTGTGGTCCCTGTATGTTTTCCACTTGCGTGGCAATGTAGTGCCCCAGAAAGTGGCAACGTGCAGAGCCAGAGCTGAGCAAGGGCCATGGTTGCTGGTGCAGGATGAGCTGTGGAAATCTGGGGTCCAGCTCTCCCTGGGTGCTGCTGTATTTTGTGGCTGCCTAGTTGAGCTTGAAGATAAGCAGACCCACAGGCAGCACCTAGAACAGGGACCTACAGTGTCCCTGCTCTCCCCCTCAGCCCGGCATTTCTCCAGCTGCTGCAGCCATGTTCCTGCCTTGGCACCCCTGCCTTGGTGGGGTAACTTCTAAACACTGGGCTGCAAAAGTTGCCCCGTGACTCTGGAAGCCCTTGGGCAGGGTCTGCATCTGATGGTGCACAGTAGAGTGCCAGGAGAATTTCAAGTGCCTCCCATCCCCTCCATCCCTTAACCCCCTCTGACTACTTTATTGCTGAAGTTCCCCTGCATGGCCCCCCACCTGCCCCACTTCCCAGATTTCTTTTGTGGGACAGCTCAAACTGCTTCCCCCAGCCACAGCAGTAGGGGCTTGGAGCCCAAAGGAGGAACAGCCCGGAGGCATTTGCATCCTCATCACTGCCACACTTCTGCAAACGGGGTGCCCTGGGTGTCTGAGCCACATCTGACACTGCGGAGCTGTGGCCGCGGTGGGTGACAGGGACGCGGCAGATGGCGCCCTGGCTCCGGTCACCGCCTGCCTGATGGGCTGCAGCAGCGGCGGGGGGGCTGCGGAGCCGGCGCTGCACCTCTGCATCTCGGGCACCGCATCCTGCATCCCACGTACTGCACCTCTGCATCTCGGGCACCGCATCCTGCATCCCACGTACTGCATCTCTGCAGCCCAAGCACTGCATCCTTCATCCCACGCATTGCATCTCTGCATCTCGGGCACCGCATCCTGCATCCCACGTACTGCATCTCTGCAGCCCAAGCACCGCATCCTTCATCCCACGCATTGCATCTCTGCAGCCCTGGCATTGCATATCTGCATTGCCCTGGCTGCAGCCTCTGTGACAGGGATGCTTCCAGGCAGCAGGGCTGGTACCCACACTGTGCTGTCACCCTGGCCAGTGGTGCAGCAGGAGCCAAGCAGGCTGTCATACAGCCAAGGAGCTTTCCCCCATCATTACGGCGTCAGCCCCGTGTGCTTTAGGTGCACAGGTGTGCCTGCAGCTGGTCATGCCCTGGTCCCTCCATGCTTGCTTTTCTCAAGTCAAATGAATCAGGGCAAACGAGTGGGGTTAGGCTCCAAATCCCGGGGTTCTTGGCCTGTTTTTTGCTTTCACAAGAAGTGAAAGGTTTTGGTGGGAGCAGCAGAGAGCTCCCCAGCTCTCTGCTGTGGCAAGGCAAGAAGGACTGGAGCCAACTGGGTGCTGCCCAGTACAGTGTGGGGAACAAACACCATCAGTGACCACAGCACACCTCCTCTCATTATTTATTGCTTACTCCTCAGAAAAAGCCTCTGTTTGCCTATTTGTTTATGTTTTTGCTGCAAAATCTGTTGATAGATCAGAAATTTTACTAAAACCTGAAGTGATGGTACTGCTCCATCGTCCATGTTCAACCAGTGCTCAACTAGTACTAGCTCTTTCATTCCAGCTGGGATCAGCGGTTATCTCAGACATCAATACCATTGTGGGCTGTTGTCATCCACAGCAGAGACCTTTGTCCATTTCCCTTCTCCAGCCTTTCACTTGTCACTTTGATAGCTCTTCAAGCTTCCTCCAAGTTCAGGGGTACTGGCCAGGGTCTCCCAACAGGCAGGTCCCCTGCCTCTGCCCATAGTGAGGGCTTGGGTCCTGGGAAGTTCTGGAAAGACTTCCTGAGACCTGCACAGTGGTCTGTCCAATGCAGCTCCACAGAGAGGTCCCTCCCTCACTTCTGGAGCTTTCCCATGGGCTCAGGTCTCAGCAAAGCTGTGCAGTGTGAGCCAGGGTGCCCTTTCCCTGGCTCCTTATCTCACCAGCCTGTCTGTGCAACTCCCGGTGCTGCTGCCTCCCCTGCCTTTTACTTCTGTGTTTTTATGGCTCAGAGGGAGCCATCCTGCCCCAATTCCCTGCATGCTCCTAATTTCATAGTTCTCTCCATATATCCATATATATCCATATAGCATTTGATACAGGTTTTATGGGCATTTCCATACGTTTTACAGACACAGCCATTACAGAGCCAGGTTTCACCCGAGAAACCTCAGGGGAGCAGAGCACTGAATCGCCTTAGTCTTGGCCCCAGAACAAGGCTCTCTTCTCTCCCTTGCTGGGGCTGCCGCTATCAGTGCTGCAGAGTGCTGGGGGACAGCTCGGGGCTGGTCGTGCCAGCCTTGAGAGCCAGGGTGCTGCCTGCAGCCTCATCCATCCTGTTTCTTGCAGCTTCATGCTGCAAACCCCAAGGCTGTCACTTCTGCCCTTTGCTCTCTTTCCAGATGGATGCTACTGGCAAGGGACTGCTTTGAATTCAGGATCACAATCTGTATGGCTGGGTTGCCAGCATCCAGCCTGTTTGCCTGCTTGTTGGGCTGTACATCCAGCTGTGGGGACGGGAAACCCCTGGTTGTGGTGCAGAGAGTGATGCCATCCCAGCTGTCAGGGCAGGGACACTGACACACAAGGCTCTGAACTGCAGCTGCTGCAGTGCATGCAGAACATCCAACCTCTGACACAGCAGCTTCTGGCTGCTGGAAGGACAGAAAATAGATCCAGGTGCATGCAGCTCTCTGCACATATTTTGGGCTGCTACAGAGGCTGCCAGCACTGCAGTAATGCCCAGCATTGCACTGGGGCTGATTGTGTTCCCAGTGGAAAGGAAGAAGCCTCAGATCTTGTTTAAAAAGAAGTTGGGTGACATGTGTCTTCATCTTCACCACGGCCAAACCCTAAAGCAGCCTGAAGTGCATCTAAGGTATCACCATGATACTGTCTTTAGTTGCTGGGCTGCAAGATGGATTGGGACAAGTGCATGCAGGGTTGCATGCACTTAGCACCCCTTAGCACCCCCACAACCTATTGCTATTTGACAGGGGCAAACATGGCAGCATCTGGCCTCACTTCAGGCCCCCAGTTCTCCTGGCCTTGCATTGGGCTGATGGGATCAGGAATTTTCCACACTTTGTATAAATTCCCATTTGCAGGGTGAATGCCCACTCCCACCCAGCGCTCCCTCAAGGACTGCTCCTTGATGCTCAGCCATCCCAAACACGGCTGTCGCATCATCCAATCCAGCCCTGCATGTGAGCAGTGGACTGGATCAGCTATTAATAGCAGCTCCCCTCTCCCCTTTTGAGGGCTGGTGGGAGTCCAGGGTACATCCTACTCTCTTTTCTTGAACAGATCCTGAAAGCAGGAACCATTTGTGGCTTTCCCGACCAGCGTGTCTTTCCTTGGCCTCCAGCATGTTCTATTTTCTGTGCTGTTTACTGTTCTTCTGTGGGCTGTCAGGTTTCCACGCTGGGGAAAGGCTTGTAAATGGGGGGGGGGGAAGGAGTGGGTGGGGGGGTGGGGTGGGCAGCAAGTCCGCACAGAGTGGCTAAGGGAAGGCAGAAGGCAGGGATGGAGGAGCACAGACATGGCCTTCATCACATCTTAGGGGATGTGTGGCTCATAAATCCAACCCAGGCAGATAGGGGATAAATCATCCCAGCTGGGACACTGGTGGTTACCCATGGTTAGAAATTAACTTTGTGTTGGATGGATACCAGGCTGTGGGATGGGAAGGGAAGGCTGCTCTGGGCAGTGTGCCTCCTTCCTGGACAGCTTTGGAGGCAGGCTTCAGGCAGGCAAGGAGGAGATGCCCACTGCCTTGGCCCAGGCAGGCAGAGCTGGTGGGCACAATTAAAGCCAGAGTGATGAAGCGAACAAGCTGGGGTGGATGCTGTGGATGAACCTGTGCTGTGGGTGATGATGTTCTGGTGTTCACTCTGACCTGTCTGGACTTTGGCACTTCGATGAGTGTCTGTAGCCACTGCACTCATCATCGTGGGGCTGCAGCACACTGGGCACTAGGACTGGTCTACATGGGAGGGGACAGGGACCCAAGGCAGCAAGGTGTGCTTGCAGGGCAGGAGAAGGTATGTGCTCACAGCAGTACTGTCATCTTCCCCCCTGGTTGTGGCAGAAATGGAAGCCTCATCTGATGTCACAGGGACATCCAGGCTGGCGCAGTCTCTGGCCTGGCTCTGTGCCTCTGAGGGTGGGAGAAGGCTGTGAAGCGCACACACCATGGTTCACTTTCCCTTTCCATCTGCAGTATCCTTCTAGCCCCAGTTCCGCTTTGTCCCATCCCTAGTCTTCCCTGCCCAGCTCCATGAACATCCCCAAACTCTACCATGTGTAGGGCCAGGGCTTCCATGACAACTTTTAGGTGTGCAACCACAGCAACCTCTTCTTCTGCTCAGGGCAAGTGCCCACAGCTGGGACCATGTCACTCTTAGAGTCTCAGAGCACCCACTGAGGAGGAAGAGGGGAAGGGGCAGGGTTGATGAGGACACCCCTCCTGCAGTGGGTCTCCAGGCATCTGGCTCCACTCACTCCTGGCCAGCTTTCTAATAGCTCCCCAGCTTTCCTTTCTAATGAGGCTCTAATTGGAAGCCGGTTGTGCTTCCCTTCCCCTCCTCTCAGAGCTCTCCAGTCCCAGTGCTGCAGGGTGATTAAGCTGAGGTTTTGGGTTTTTTTAATATGGCAGAATTATTTTGGAAGGGCCAGGATCGTTACATGACGGGCTTCTTGAAAAACCCCAGGCTTCGCCTTTCAGACGAGGCCTTTTCAAGTGGTTTTGCACAGTACACGTCTCTGGGCAGCGACCGTCTCGAACAGTTACTGTTAATTATAGATGCCTCTTTCCCGCTCGCCCATTACTCAAAGGATTTTTGTGTGTTTTAACAGTGTTTTACATCAGCTTGAATAAGACTCTATTCAGTATTTCCAAGAGCTGGAACTTGGGCATCCCCTGCTGTATGTGTCGTGCTCTCCTCCCTGCATCCCTGGGGCCAGGGACCAGGCAGCCAGCATGGGCACAAGCCTTCCTCCCACTGCTCACCCAACACTGCTCTAGGTGCAGAAATTGTGCCTGCTGCATGTACACTCTCTTGGTGCCCTTCTGCTTGGGTCTGGATGCTGAGCTCCTTGGGCCATCTCCTGAATCCACCCTCCATCATCCTTACTTGCAGAGCTCTACTGCCCGCTGGTGCATGTTCAGCCAGACCATACGCTCATATCCATGTTGTCCTCTTTGCCCAAGGATTCAGAGTCAGACACAGCCTCAGGCACAATGGTCCCATCCTGGTCTCCTTGGAATGTGCAAGATTGTCTTCTTCTTGCTGAGTTCCAGGCCAATGTGTTCCCTTGCATTAACACAGTATCTGGGGCTGTTCCACAAGTTCTCCTTCATTGCCCAGCTATTCAACAGCAACTAATGTCCTTGACAATGCTCTTGCCTCCCATGCCATGCCATGCCATGCCATGCCATGCCATGCCATGCCATGCCATGCCATGCCATGCCATGCCATGCCATGCCATGCCATGCCATGCCATCCCATACCATTTATACCCTCTGCCTGCAAAACCCACCATTTATTCCAGCTTGCTTCCTGTGTTTTTCCTTAGGGGTAGGCTGTGAGAAGAGCTTGCATCTTCTGCCATGACAGCTGAGCTGGTTTAGCCATCCTCCTTGCGGAAACATCTTGTCCTAAGTATTTTCCCATTCCTGCTGCAAACCCCAGATGCTCAGCTGGGACTGCTGGTTCCTTCGGAGAGCTCTAGTGGGTTTGAGAGGGGTAATTTCCCACTGCAGAGAGATGCTGTGCCTTCTCTCCAGCTGCAGGCTACTGGTGTTTCTGTTCATGAAGCATTTCCAGATGAATAACCAAGCCCTGAGCTCTGGGTTTCCCTTGAGAGATGGGAACCCCCCCCAGGCTGTGCTGAGCACTCCACAGAAGGGGCAGAACCTTGTGAGCAGAGCAACCTGCTGGGCAGCTGGGCTTGGCAGTGGGTGTCCCTGCCAGACAGTGAAACTTTGGTCAGTGCAGAAGCCTAGAAGGATTGGAAGATAAGGAGCAACATCAGGACTGTTCTGCTGACCAATTTTGGAAGGCCAGAGGTGCCAAGAGCTTCCCCTGTGTCCTCCTCGAGCTGCTGGCTGCTCCCCCAAGAAACCACAACTTGGAGAGAAAAAGTAGATCCTCATGCCTACCATTCATCCTCTTAAAGGCTGGAGTGGAGACTGGGGATGGTGGGGGGGCAGCTGGGGGCACAGTGGCATTGTTCCCTATTTAGGGAAGGGGGATGCTCCTTGTTTGGCACCTCTGCAGCCCTCACCTCCTCCACCTCAGCGTACAGGGCACTGTGGTCAGGCCCATTTATAAAGCTGGTAAATATATTGGCAGAGTTTGTATCCCCTCCAAAGGTCAATATTTGTGCAGAGTTTAATTTTAACTTAACAAGCAGTTGTTTGCAGAGGCTGCCCTGTTTGTATGTGTGTGTGTGTGTGCTCTTCCCCACTGATCGATGCCCGTGGTGAGGAGTGTGAGGCTCGGGTGTGTACACTGACTCACTGGGGTGCAGAGGGGGTCGGTGACACTTCCTGCTCCCAGAGATGCTCCGGATGCAGGGGCAGCACTATGTGGTTCAGCAGATAAGGTCCAGGGTCTGTGGCTGAGTCTATAAATGCAACCCACAGACCTCTCCAGGAGGTGACAGTGGGCAACATGTGCCCCATGAGGCTCCGAACAGCAGCCAATGGGGACAGTGGCTTTCCCAGCCTGTTCTGACCGGTGCCCTGGACTTGCCACAGGCAGCCCTGCAGCCACACAGCCCCCAGCCTTGTCCCTTCTGAACCCGTGTGGCTTTTGTGGCTCTCATCCATGTTCTGGCAACATGGGTCTTCCAGCTGAGCATATTGTTCAGGCTGGTCCTAGGGCTCTTCCAGTATCACTGCCCATGGGGTTTTCTACCCCCTGTCCACCCTCCCACCTCACCAGGTAAGGCCAACCCCCATCCCACATGGACCTGCAACACCTCATGGAGGCTGGTGGCTCCTCTTTGAGAGGCCTAGAGCTGAAGTGCCCCTGCACTGGCAGGGAAGAGGAGAAAGGTTCTGGGCTGGTCTGTTCCCAGGAACCCAAGGCATCTGTTTCTGCTACTCCCAAAGCTCCTCTAGCTGAAACCCCAGGCTGTGCTTTACCCAGGGGCAGGCACCCTACTGGGGCTTGAGGAAAGGCTGTACCCCTCATTCACTCCATAGCATATCATCCCTTGGAATAGAGGCCAGGATCTCTCAGGTGCCTGTGGTGCATCCTGGCATCCTGGAGCAGGATAGGTCAACAAGTTGGATCCAATTCCTCCCCCCTGCCCGTCTTGCCCACAGTACAGAATGTGTTGTCTGTGGGAAAATGGGAGAATAACAGTGGGAACAGCCCTGGCTTGCAGTAGTTTTTCCAGCAGCTTAGGGGCAGGGAGGGGGGAGAGACAGGACAGAGCCCACCATCCCCGCAGTGCGGCTGCTGAGGCTCCGTGTTTTGCAGCCTGCCTTGTGGGCGCTGAGGTTTGGTTTCCTACTCTCTACTCTTTTCCTCTTCCTCGCCAGTCCCCGGGGCTGCTGACTGACCTCAAAGGGAAAAGCAAGCTCCGAGGGACAGCAGCAGGGATGGGCAGGGGTAAACACGGGGCTGGGGCCGGGCAGCAGTGGGTGATGGAGGTGAGGTCATGCCATGACGTCAGCCCTGTGGCTTTGGGGACAGCCGTGGTCAGGCTGCTCAAGGAGGGGCGGCTGTTTTCCTGCAGCCCCGCCGCTTGCTCCTGGTGCCCGTCTAACTTATAAACTTTAATGGCCAGTTTAAAAGGTTCCTGCCATGGGCACCTTGTTGCCAGATTTAGGTTTTTAATTTGGAAACTTTCCCCTCTGTGGTCAGAGGAGGAAGGACTTGGGTCCGCTCAGGGCCAGTCATCAGGACACGCGGGTGCCAAAGAGACAGTCCAAAAGGACCATGCTGTCGTCACTGGTGTCGGGACAGGGTTGGCTGCACATGGAGCAGACAGGCTGGAGGAGCCCCCCGGTTCCCTCCCGCTGCCCACATATCGATGGAATAAATTTAGCTCCTCCTCTGCCGCTGGCTGGGGGAGCACCGTGAGCTGCCACCTGCTCTGGATCAGCACAGTCCTGCCCTCAGCCCCAGGGGCCACCACAGCTCTGTCTGTGTGGGCAGCATTGTCATCCTGCAGCCCTCAGGAGACACCGGTGGCCCACAAACCTCAGCTCACAGGGCCCAGCTTTGGGCTACAGCTACGTTTGCTTCCGCAGGTGCCAGCAGAGCCAGGGTTAGACACAGAGCCGGGGATGGACAGAGCCAGGGTTAGACAGAGCTGGGATTAGACCCAGAGCCGGGGTTAGACAGAGTCAGGGTTAGGTACAGAGATGGGATTGTGCACAGAGTAATGCCTGGATGTACTGCTTAGTAGGAGGAGAGGTTGCAGGGGCTGCCCTACAGGAGACTCTGAGAGCACTGATGGCACTGCTGCTCTTCCTTCTCTTCCTCATGTCCCACCTTCCCAGAAGCCCTGTGAGGTCTGGATTATCAGAATCACATTTCCCTACTGCAAACTCAGCTCTCCTCTGCCTGCAAAGACTCAAACCCTTGCAATTGCCCAGGGTGCTGGGACACAGGGCAAACACCTGATCCTTTGCATTCAACAAGGAAACCAGCCTGTAAGCTTGATGGGAGCCTCCCCACAGTCTTTCCACCCAGCCATGAGGAGAGTGAGGACATCTTACCCCCCAGCTGCAGCCACCTGGGGTTACTAACAGTGGGGTTCCAAGGAGTGACCATGGCTTGGCTGGGTCTCTCCTTGTCACCAGACTGGTGTGGTGGGGCTTGTCCATACATTTATGCTGTACAGGCTGGTTCTCTGAGAGCACTGTGTGAGGGCTGGTCTTTCCAGTGCATGCTGATGTGTCCATGCTGTGATGGGCTGGATCAGAGCCCACCCTGGAGCATCTTAGCTACCAGGAGGGTCCAGGACTTTACTGGGGGTCTGGAGAACTGATCACAGACAAGATGCCTGGCTTGGCAAAAGTCTGCACCCCAGGGGTAGAACTTCCCAAGGGTGGGCACCCAGAGCACTATAAATAGCACATGAAGCCAGAGGAGCAGAGGAGTGGCCCTGGTTTACCAGCACTTTCATACCATGGCTTTCAAGTGGTTCCCCTGCCTCTTTGCCATGAGCCAGTGGCACATCTGCACTCAGCCAGCTGCCTCCAGTGCTGTGCCACGTGCTCTGCGGCCGCTGGAGCTGGTGCCACGTGCCAGCCCTGGAGCAGCCCTGCCTTTGCCAGCCTTGTAATTGATTCCTGCTCTCCTGCACGGGTGGAGGCTGCAGATCTGTAGCCTAGTAGGAGGCAGTGGGCTGTGGGCACCAGCTGCAGGAGCCAGCATGGGCAGAGTGAGGAGCAGCCCAGTCCTCGCCTTGGCTCTGATGTTGAGTTGGAGAGCTGCCTTTTGAACTTCCAGGTGTTTGAAGAGGTTCTCTGCCAAACTCAGTTACTGGAGGCAGGGCACTTGAGGGAACCCCGTTCCCCCACTTTAGGGCTGCTGGAGGAGCTGGGGTTCTTGGGGAGCAAAGAAAGAGCTCCTTGACTATTTGAGATAATGGCAGCTGATGGCAGTGCAGGGTGGGTCTACAGAGGTCCCTTGTCATTCCCCCAAGCCTGCAGAAAGACCTGGCCATGGTGATGTCAGGGGTTTAAGTTGAGGAGGATTTTGTAGCCTGCCACCACATAGGAGACCATATATTTGAGGATGTTATTATGAATAAGGTTGAAGATAGGTGAATTTTTAGACTGGAGGGTGATGGTGTTCCAAGAGAGAGGGACTGCAAACAGATGAGATTTTACATGAGCACAGGGCAGCTGGAATCAGACATCCTTAGTACCTTGTTTCCAGTACTGCTGCTGACAAGTAGTGCTGCATGGAAGAAAATGCCTAGAAAAATAGGTATCAAAATGGTGAGGCTTTTAAAAAACATTGTATTTAGCCAAAGGGCATGGTTTTGCTGTCTGGAGATGGCAAGGGGTAGGTGAAACCTTCTGAGCAAGGCAAGCATGAATGGAGAGAGTGATGTGATGAGTGGGAAGGGGGGGCTGGAAAAAGAATCAGTTGACAGAGCTGAGGAGGTCTTTGCTCCTCATTGCCCAGTGGGAAGCAGTGAAGCTCTGCTCATCTCTCCCAGAACAGGCTGGGATCCCTGCCTTTGAAAACGAGGAGCAGCTTGGGCTGCAGCAACAAGGGGAAATCTGCTTGCCCAGGTGGAGAGGCACAGCATGGGGCAGGGTTGGAGCCACAGCTCGCAGCTTCCCCAGCCCTCTGTGCCCCCCAGGTAGCACCACAGAGACCCTGTCCCTCTCTCCATGGGCTGAAAGGGTGAAGGTGCCCTGACAGAGTGTTTTATTTGCAGCAGGTGCCTGAAATCCAACCGTGGTGGTGCAGTAATCCCTCCCCTCACCTGGAGATGAACCCAGCTTGAGAGGCATGGCTTTGCAGGGTCAGGCCCTGCCGGTGTTGGGATTGCCCCTATCATAACCAGAGTGTCCCCCTGGCAGCCTGACAGGCTGGTCCTGCCATGGGAGACAGGCGCGTAATACCTGATTTCACAGCACTGGCATGCTCTGTTTGCTTGTGGCAATGATCTCTCCTGCCCTGTCCAACTCCAGCCCTTGGCCAGACTCCAACCTGCAGCTCTGTCAGCTGGGATTAGGTACAAGATTTGGGCTAAAATGTCTTTGCTCTTGACTGGAGCAATGGCAGAGAGGGGAAAGGTCAGCCTGTCATAACTGGAGATGGAGCTCTTGCCCTGCCACCAATCCATGTGTGGCATTCTCCAGAGCTGCCTTCAGCCCCCGCAGCCAGCACTGGGGTTTTGCAAGCCCCACACAGAAGAGGAGGAGGAAGGCAGAGATTTCCCCATCTTTCCGATGCTGAGGTTGTCCATGAGACGGGCAAAGGTTCCTGGGCTATCTGGAACAAACCAAGGGTTGTGAAGGAGAGAAGAACAGGAGTGGTCCATGGAGAAAGAGTCTCCCATTTGCTGTGTGCTCTCTAAGTGCTCCTTGCCATGTCCAGCTTATTCCAGCAAAGCTGTGTTGAGAGGAGGAGCTGTGGAGCAGCAGCCCCCTGCCCTCAATGCCTTCAAGAACAGGACTAGGGTAGTTTGGCAACAGAAAAGCAGTGATGTCCTGTAGGACAGCTGGCAGCCTAGTGCAGGTAGTGCTAGGGGAGGCAGAGCAGGATCTGTAGCACCCTGGCAAACTCCAGCCTTGAAGCTGCAGGAGCACTCAATCTGTGTCTCATTATTGCATAGTGCTGAGCCCAAGCCGAGGCTTCTTATCACTTCATGGTGAGGTGCACAGCCCTGAGCAGCCCTCCATGTCCCTGTAATCTTTCCCTCTCCCAAAGTGCTGCTTCCTGCTTGTCTTGCTGGACCCTGGTTTTGTTGGCTGAGCTCGCTTAACTTTGACAAAGTTTATAGCACTGGAATGCAGAGTGGCTGCTGGCCTCCCTCCAGCCTAAACATCCCCACCCCACAGTGCGACAGGCGCTGATAAGGGTGAGTGCCACAGCGGGCAGGTATCTCGTGCCCAGCCCGCAACCTTACAGCCACACGACCTTGAAGGTTGTCATTTATCTCACGCGTGTGTGTGTGTGTGTGTGCGCACGCGAGCTGTCTCCCATCCCCAAGAAATGTTCTCCGCATCCCTGGTTTTCTGTCCAGGCCAAACCCACATGCACGTTGCCTGAAACCGACTCCAAACAGACTCCTTTGATGAGCAGGGCTTAAATATATATTTGGCATTCCAGCGGCAGCATGCCGAGCGTGGCCAAGGGTGTGAAAGTGTTTGCTTGACAAACTCCGGGGGCTCTCGCCTCTCTGCTCGCGCTGGGGATTTGCAGGAGAGAAATATCAAGGAATTTTTCACCTCTCTGTTTTGTTTTGTGTTTTTATTTTGTTTTCCTTCTGTGAGTGCATTTTTAGCTCGGTGAAAACTGCCTGATTGACAGTCATAGAGACTGAGTCCCCTCTCTTTGCTGACACAGGGACAGCAGGAGCAAACATCCCAACCTGGGCCCAGATGGGAGAGGGAACAGTCCTGAGAGCCTTGCATTGAATGTGGGGGCTCCCGTCTCCTCTCCACTGATCCTGTCCCCTCCATGAGTCCAGTGCTGTCATGGACCAATTTGGGTACCAGCAGGATGGAGATGCCCCACATCTTAGAAGTCCCAGGCTGTGGTCTTCTCAGAGTTGGCTCTTTTGCAAACACTCTCTCTCTGCTGAAGGCAATGGGTTCCAGTCACCACTCAGCTGGCCTCAGAGAGCCCCAGCACCACACTGTGGAGGCACCCATGCCCATTGCTGCACTGAGGATTTCCCAGCCAGTGCCCCATGTGCCATGGCACCAGCTTGGGGCACATGTTGGTCTCCAGGCTCCTTTGAGGTTGCGGAGGGTTTTGTCACCATGTACATGTGGATGGGGAGATGGAGCAAGTGGAGCAGAAGAGTGTCTCCATGGCCAAGTTGCAGATGGACAGTCTGGTTGCTTGCAGCTTCCTAAAATGATGCGTAGGAGGTGCTGAGGGCACGAAGTCAAGACCCTGAGCATCCCTTGCCACTCAGCTCCTTCTGGGCTGCAGCCTGTGTTGGGCAGTTCCATCACCAGTTCCCATGTGGCACAGGATCCATGGAGGGGCTGGGATGTGCAGAACAGACTGATGTGCAAGCTGGAACCCTGGGCTTGGATGTGAGCCCAGAGATGTCTTCTGCATGGGGAGGAGGAGGAAGGTAAATCTTCCTCATCAGTCCAGCCACTGCATCCCGCACCTATGGAAAATGGGGAGGGGAGCCCTGGGCAGTGGATTTGGTTTCAGGGCCCATGTCTGCAATGCCTGCCAGAGCAGCCTGAGAACCTGGTTGACTCTTAGGGAGGGGGCTGAGGGGGCTGCATCTGAGTGTTCCCAGCTGTCCCCAGTATAATCCTTCATGAAAGAGAACCCTCTGCCCTTCTGCATCCTCATTCTCAGGTCACTGTGCTGCCTGACCCTGAATCACCTGCTACTCCCATCTTGATGAATCACCATGGAGATAGGGGTGCTACCCCCCCTGACCAGCAGAGGGAAAGGACCTGGGGTCTGTGGGACAGAGGTCCAAACTCTGGAGGCTGCAGAGCAGGGGTTAGGATGTTGGTAGTCTATGGAGAGAAGCATGGTGCCCAGGGAATGCAGGACAGAGATTGGTACCATTTTGCAGCAGGATTGGGCTGCTGTGAATTACAGCTGTTGAGAAGGGGAGATGGAGGGATCATGTAGCAGGGTTGGGGTCCTGGGGGGCCATGAAGCTGGGGCAAGCTATGTTCCCGGGGCAGGGGCAGGCTTGGCTTGGGCTCCTCGAAGTTTCCTTCCTGGCCCACTGAAGAATCACTGGCTTGTCTGAAGGATCATTGACCTGTGGATTTCCTGGGCAGCAAGTCCCTTTCATGTGGCCGCTTGCAAACTCTCATGACATCACCACGGGCTGCTCCTCCTGGAGACAAACCCAGTGCTTTTTAGGGTTTTGCCTTCCCCCCCCGCCCCAGTTTGTGTGTTTTGGCTGGGGGGGACCTGACAACTCACATCCAGGAGCAGCAACTCTGGCAGGGAGATGATGCTATGGGCTGGGGGGCAGGGAGAGGGCAGTGTGTCCCCCCCTTACTGAATAAACATGGGCTGGCCAGGGCTGGAGGGGGCTTTTCCAGCCTGGACCACACCCCGGGGGGCTATTTTTTGCCATGAATGAAAGGGCTGTATGCTGACAGGGCAGGCTGGCCTCCTGCCGCTGCTGCTGTGCATGGAGAGCTCTCTTGACACTCAATCCTAGTGCCTGGCTGGGGACCAACATCTGCACTGAGCACAGCTGGCACTGCCTGTGGGACACCTGGGTACCTGGAACAGCTGAGCACTGCCTGGGGGGACACCTGGGCACATGGCACAGCTGGGCACTGCCCATGGGATGTCTGGGCACCTGGTACCAGCTGGGCACAGCTGGTGTGACACCAGCAGGCTGCCATGCCTGGGAAACGCAGTCTGTCACAGAGCAAGGGGAAGTGATGGTGACTCAGTGGCTGTGCCAGCAGCAGTGCCAGGGCTGCTGGGGCATGTTGGACCCAACCCTACTGGGGCCATGTGCCTGGGGGCCTGCCTGAGGCAGCTCAGCAGTAAGCCCTGCTGCCCGCCTGCCCCACACAGAAATGCTTCCTGCTGCAGTTTCGGGTGACAATGGGGCAGCATCCCCAGGGGCTGCCCCTATGGCTGCACCCGTGCTTGGGAGGAACTGCAAAGCCACAAGGGTGGAGCAGCTGCCTCCTGCTCAACCTTGGTCCTAAAACACACCCAGATTCCCCCCCAAAAGCCCCTAATCCCACCTGGCTCAGCATCAGCTTCCTCTCTGGGCCTTGTTAGCTCATCTAATCCCTTGTGTGCCAGGTTTAGGGATGTACTGGGTGCGGTATTTCCATGGCTGTGCCCCTGTCATCCCCAGATTTTATTTCTCAAGGAGTATGAGGACTGGTTTGCCAGTTCCCAGCCTTGACCCACACTCCTGCTGCCTCTTCCAGCCTTAGTGCCCCACAGGTCCCAGGGGACCCATGAGTGCTTGTGCCCATGAATGAGTGGCTTGTCCTGGCTGGGTGGAGCTGAGGTGCAGGATCCCACCCTTTGCTGTTCCTTATCTCCACACAGCATCCTTGTGATTCACCAGGTGTGGCCTTTCCATCATCCCACTTCTCTGGAAGTTTCCTGACCAGCCCCCCACAAGCTCTGTGCAATAATAGCAAGCTGGGATGAGCTGGCTGGCCTTCCTGAGCAACCCTACAATAACAGACCAGTGCAATGTGTCCAGCTTTCCTGAGCAGACAATAATAAACCCGCATGAGCTGGCACACTTTGTGGAGGAACCCTGCAATAATAAACCTGGGTGATGTATCCATATTCACCAAGTCAGCCTAAAATAACAAGGCAGTGCGAGCCACCCAACTTCCTCACAGATAACCAGAGTCCCTGAGCTGTCACTCTGGGAGAGAAGGCATACTGGCCACCAGGTCTCCATGTCTTCTACTCTTGACTCTGGAGAAGGCAGCCTTTGTCAGTGATGGGTCAGGTTGGTGGAGGTGAAGGCCATAGGTACTATCAGCTTGTGACTCTGCCTTCCTGGAAGCAAGTCCTCACTAGTCCTGGCATGCTGGGACCTGCTATACTTCAGGGCATTCTCCTTGTCTATCTCCCTTGCCAAACTGGCACCCAGTGCCAGCTTCCCCAAAGGCTCTCCTGCTGTTACCTCATGGGCTGCTGGACAGGGAGACAAATGCCCGTGGTCAAGCTGGAGCTGGGAATGCCACCAGCAGCTGCCACCAGACCAGACCCTGCACAGCAAGGCCCAACATCTTCCAGCATTGCCCTGGTGGGGAGGCAATATTAGGCAATGACAGCACTGGACACAACTCCTTTTCAGGGACTTTGTTGGCACTTGGGTAGGAGGAGGGCTTGGATGCCCATAGGTTTGCTTGCCAGGCCTCTTTCCAAATGGGATGGGGTAGGGACTGCCCACTGGGGCTGGAACCACTCACCCTCCACCAGGGTCTGTGCCAAGCCGCAGGCTGCTCCTGGTGGGTTGGTTCTCACATGTCTGGGGAGGAGATGCTGCAATCTCCTGCCCTACCTCTGCTCTGCCGCTGACCCTCCTTTCCCTGGGATTTATCCCTGCGCGTTGGATGCAGGAGTGAGTGGGCAGGGCAGGTATAGACCCCCCCCCCCCCGCATCCCTGCATGGGGGGAACAAGCATCTACCCCGACGTGGCGGCGGCACAATGCAGAGCCCCGCTGCCACCACGCCCCTCCGCTCAGTGTCTGCGAGAAAGGCTGTAACCCAAGCCACAAAAACAGCACAAGGAGAAAAGAAAAGGGTATTGAGCGGCGGGGCTGCTGCGGTCGCCGGCCAGCATAGACTGCTGGTTGTTAAGCGAGTGCCTCGCTTGCAAAGGCTGCCTTGATGAAGTGTGAGACAGCACTTACGGAGGGACGCGGGCAGGCATTCTCGCTCCATCTTCCGCTCACAGTGCCGCTCTTTATGTGCCTGACATTTGCTCGCTGGAAAGGCCCCTGAAGTCAGGGGGAAAGGAAAACATTGCCGCCAGCAGGGCTAGAGCGGTGCTGGGAGGAGTGCTGTGCCATGCCGGGCTGGGCTGGTCTGGGCTGGGCTGGGCTGGGATGGGATGGGCTGGGATGCTCCCCTGTCCCGGCATCACCACCCGCTCTTCCCGGGGTGACCCCTTCACCTCTCAGCAGCTCTCCGGCTGCCTTCTCCTGCCGGCACCGCCACTTCCTGCCAGGTGTGCTCAGCCTGGCTGCCTGCCTGCGAAGCCCTGGCCATCCTGCCCGTGCCTGCTCCAAGGGCGGGCTGGCAGCACCACCAGCTCTCCTAGCTGCTGCTGCTGCTGCTGCTGCTGCTATCTCCCTTGGGAGTGCATGACAGGGGGGATGGAGACAGTGCGATCTCAGAGCTGGTCCTTTACCCACCTGCTTCTGAGGTATGGAGTGTCCCAGGGACTGCTGCAGGCAGGGGAGTGCAAATATGTATAAGGGCTGGAGGAGTTGGGAAAGGGCAATCAGTGGTAAGTGTAGGGCACCTTGGGGTGCCTGAAGGTGGCTCTGTCCCCAGGGAGAGCATAATTGTGCTGCAAGGGAGCTGGGACAGGAGACTGGGCTGATGTGGCCTGCTTCATCCCAGGGAATAAGCACCCCCTTTCCCTGCCCTTGAAACCACCTAAAAGGGGAACGTTCAACCCTCTCCATCTATTCTCTTGCAGACAGATCCTCTGCTGCTGGCAGAGGATGGATGAGCACCTATCTGGATCCCAGAGGGGGTCTCTCCCTAGCCTGACTGACATTGGCATAACCATGGGCAGAGATGCCCAGCTCAGATCCATCAAGCCATTCCAGCCCCATTCCCAGCAGCATGCACAAAGCTCGTGGCAGGGTAGCATGCCAAGAGTGGCCAGACCATGAGGCACAGGAATGCACCAGCCACAGAGCCCTTCCCCTGCCCGTCATCAACTGCCACAGCAGCACCAGACTTCATCTATGCCAGTGTGGCAGTGGCTGTGCCCAGTGCCAGAGAGCCAGTGTACCATTCCTGGTCTGTGACTCCACCACACCGCTTCCATGGAGCCTGCTGGCAGGGGCAGCCTGGGGAAGCCATCCTCCTCCTTGGCGCACACCCCTTGGCTCCAGCCCCGGCAGGAATTATTAAGTGTGCCCCTGTGGAGCATGTGCTGAGGCTGGCCACGGGAATGTGGGCAGATCTGACATACAAGCCACAGCAGCCAGGCTGTAATTTCCAAACAGGCCCCATTCGCTCTGTTTTCCAGTTAAAAATATATTAAAAAATAGGAATGTGGGATTTGTAGTGAAGAATGTTGGTAACCGCTTCGAACGTCTGGTGTGATAATGAAAGGGTCAGTCCCCAGCTTTGAGCATGACCAATTTAGACTCTGGTGCTTGGCAGTGGTGCGGGGGCCCAGCATGATCCAGCCTGCCTGCAAACCCATCCTGGGCAGGGGGTGGGTAAATGCAGAATGCCTTGGAGAGAGATTCTGTACCTTGCCCACCCTGCCCACTGACCCTGCTGCATGTCTGCACTGGGGTGCAGCCCCATAGCAGAGCCCTCTGGTTTGGGGGTCACTGAGCGAGGCTGCAGCCCAGCTCCCCCTGAGCTGCCCCTTCACACTCTGGGGCTGTCTGGGAGCACGTCTTGCTCTCAGCGCGAGGTCGGGCACCTGCCCCCCTTTGCTGGGCACCCCCCCACCAGTCGCAGTTCAGGGTGTGCTGCGGAGTCTCCCGTGCCGCTACCGCAGCCTTGAGTGCCTCCTGATACTGGGGCATCCCACTTGGCCTTGTGGCCAGGTAGTCATAACAGGCCAGACAAGCCATGCCAGCTCCCGAGGCATCACTCCCTGGTGCCTGGTGAGTCGTGTGGGGCAACCCGGCCAGCACTCCCCCAGCTGCCAGCTCTCTGCTTGTGTGGCTCCCCGGACCTCAGACATGATGTTTATCCTGGAGATGGGTAATCAGGGAAAAACAAGTCACCAGAGGCCAGGGCTGATGTTGCAGTGGGGACAAGTTGTCTGCAGCAGGGTTCAGCTTCAGAATGGAGCAGTGGAGCAAGGAGGAAGGGGAAAATCATCTGTAGCCAGGGCTTGTTCCCCATCCAGCCGTTTAAGGGACACTTCGTTGTCCCTCTCAGCCTTCGGGGCCATCAGGTGGCCGGTGGCCGGCACAGCACGCTCTGCTCCCTGCTGAGTCATAGCTCTGCAGGGAAACGCTTCCAGCTCTGGTTATAACCCATTTCCCTCCGGGGCTGTGAAGCGCAGCCTCCCAGTCCCGCCGCGGGCCAGCTCCAGCTGCCCCATGGCCCTGAGCCCGCGGGCTCCAGCCGCCGGGAAAAAGCAGCGGCAGGAAGTGGCTGCTGACTCCCAGATTCCACCCTGGGCTTGCTGGAGCTGAGCCCTTCCCACAGGCGTGGGCAGCAGGTGCCCTGCACCTGCAGACCCCTGTGCCGCCCCGGATGCCCCATTGGCGCTGGGCACTCTTGTCCCAGTGCTTCCCCAAGGTGCCACCTTAGTGGGGGTGTGTGTGCTGCTCTTGGGGACACTGGGTGGCTACAAGGATGGTTTGCCCCGTCCCCAGGGACACCATGGGGACAATGTGCTGGCTCTGGGAAGCTGGGGCTGGGCACTGAGTAAGCAGCTGCCCTGCCCAGATCCTTGCTTGAATGCTCTGAAGTGGAGCAGCCTGAGCAGCCCTGGGGCTCGGGGCACATCCCAGGTGCCATCCTGGATGGGCTGGAGCAGAGGGGATTGGATATGCACCCTGGATGCATAGCCTACCCCATTGTCCTGGCATTCCCCAGAGACCCGTTGGTGGCAGGGAGAGGTCGTGAGCACCATGGTAGTGGCACCCAGAGCTGGCTGGCTCTCCTGCCCTCCCAGGGCACTGACCCACGCAGTGCTATCTAGTACACTTTGCTTACTTCACTGCCATTCCTGACTTTCCTGGGAGCTGCTGTTTGCTTTTCTCTGAATTATGACTCCAGCTTGTGCCTTTGATCTGGGCTATGTCAGCCACCCGTGACCAGGCCCTCTTCTGCCTTTGAAGTTCAGTCACCTTCCCAGTCTTGGATGCTGCTTTTGCAACCTTGGGTGCAACCCTGGCTCTGTAGGGTGAGACACGCAGGGCAAGAGCATCCTAGGGGTGCCTGAGGTGCACAGCATCCCTCCTCATCTCTGGGACCTTTTGATTGGGCAGCACAGCTAACAGCTTGAAGGCTGGGCAATGAGGCATTGAGAGATGTGCTTGCCCAGTACCAAGGAGTCCCAGGGATGCTTGTGGGATGTTGGCAGGATGCTGGCAGCATGCTGGCAGCAGAGCATCGCTCCCTCCGGTGGCAATGAGCAGGGACAGAGGAGGTGACCTGTATAGCAGCTGGTCAAAAATCATTTCCTACAGCCAAAGGGCCTTTCATGCCTGTGACTCCAGCAGAAGAGATGAGACCTGCATGGAAAGTGTATGTCTGGGCACCAGCCAACCCATCCTGGCATCAGCCCTGTCCTGCCACCCTGTCTGGCATGGAGCAGTGAGGAGGGCTCAGCCTACCTATTGTGCTACTGGGAAGCTGGGGTCAGGCTTTGGACTCTGGCCTTGAGTGGGTCTGAGCGTCCTCATTCCCTCCCCACTTTCCTGGCCGAGAGAGGATCCTACCTTATCTATTACACTTTGTTCTCCTGCTGTCTGGGTGTGGAGCAGGGCAGAGATTAGTGTGTTCAGACCTTTGACACACACACACACACACACATACACACACACACACACACAAACAGCCATACAGCCATGTGTGCACCCATGAGCAGCCATGCTCATCTGCACACAGCTGCACTCACACTCACCTGCACTTGTTGGCCCACACTGTGCCCCACACACCTCTGGCAGCACCCCTCCAGGACACATACCCATTTCCCCATCCCTGTACATGTTTGGTTGAGTACTGTGAGCTATGTTATGTTCCCGGTGTAGTGTGGCACTTCCCCAGCCTGCTGAGATCTGTCATGTGTATCAGCATGGTCCAGCAGGAAAGGTGGCATCCCACTGGAAAAAGGTGCAGGCAAGAGGAGGGAGGCTTCCCATGTCAAGTCTGGAGGGAATAAAGGTGTGTGCAGGGAGGCAGGAGCTGTTCTGGCAGACTGGGAGCAAATCTGGACATCCTCTCACCGTCACATCATTTTCACTTTCTGTGGGGCCACCAGAGATGCTTTGTGCTGGAGGCTGTAGTGGCAGGCAGGGGCTACCTGTTCCCACTTCTTATTAGGTCATGTCCCTGCCCAAGGCTCACTGTCCATATTCTCAAGTGCAGCCCATGCTGCTGCAGGCAGGGAAGCCACAGCCCTTCCAGAGCAATCTTATCTCTGGCATTTAATGAATGACCCAAAAGCCTCTGCAGTCTGCCTCTCAGTGGGAAGGCAACCCACTGTCTGGAGCAGGTGTGCAGGGCTGTGCACATATGTGTGTGTGTGTGTGTGTGTGTGTGTGTGCACAGCTGGAGCAGCCACATGCCACCCAGTGCCAGAGATGCTCATTCCCACAAACTCTGCTGCAGTCCGGAGGTAAAACAGATGTGGCCTGACAGGCAGAGGGGTGCACAGCCCCTTCTCTGGCCCACAGCAGCACCATGGCAGGGTGACTTGGCAGGCGATTCCCTGGCAGAGTGATGGTACCTCTACTTTCTCCCACAGACCCTGCCCAGGATCTGCAGTGCAGGAGAAGGGCAGGCATTTGCCTCTGCTCTGCAGCAGCTCTACACTGCAGTGACAAAGCAGGAGGCCAAGCAGGCTCGGAAACAGCATTGCTCTGGTGAGGAGTTCCTTGGCTCTGGCATGGGGAGCATATGATGCAGCTGTTCCCTCAACTGCTGAGCCCCATATCCTGGAGTAAGGGAAGTCTGGCCTGGCCCCATGTGCAGCTCACCCCATGCAACAGTCTCTCCCTTTGCTTTCTCCCCATGGTCTGGGCTCCCAATCCAAGCACAATTCCTGAAGTGAGTTTGGGTAATGCCCCATGCTCCCTTTTCTCAATCCCAAATTGCATCTTTTTCTGGTACCAGAGGGCGACGTGGATACAGCACCCACTGCAGAAACCACAGAGCACCCCCATCCACCTGCTCCATCCCAGGAGGATGAAACAACATCTTCCAGCGAGAGAACCTCAGTGAGTGCAGCTCTAGAAAGTCTCTCTGTACCAAAGGAAGGATGGGGTCCACATCTCCTTTCCCTCCTCTCATCCAAGCACTGTGCCCATCCAGGATGGGCTAGGAGTCTCAGCTTGGTTCCTAGCCCATTCTACCCCATGCATCCTGACTGGGGAGTGTGATTGCACATGTGTATATATTTTGCACTCCCACAACATAGATGACAGGAATGTCACTGCTTACACACTTGCACACATCCTGCATGACTCTCCAAGGTGGAACTGACACTGCCTCCTCTTTGTTTCCAGCCAGCCTCCTCCCCAGCTAAGAAGCCCCGGCTGCCTGCAGCCAAGGCCAAGCCAAAGAAGGCAAAAGGACTCTTCAGCTGAAAAATTGCTGCCAACCCTGCTGAGGTCTCTGCTTCCCCCAGCATCCAAGAGAGGGAGTGCAGAGCATCATACATCATCTTCCTCTTCTCTGCATCTCCTGGTGGACCCTGCCCAGGTCATGGTCCCCTCCCAAGATGTCTCCAGTTGGGGACATGGAGCTCCTTTCTTCAACAGTATTTCAGGAAACAGCTTTTCTAACTCTTCCCTGGTGCAGAGTTTACCCAGGATTCCTTTCATGACAAAACCACTGCTGGACTTGGGAGAAGTGGGAGGGATGCTGCCAGTGGGTGTGGAACAGCTGGGGCTCTGCCTGAGCTATGGGGTTTGGCTATTCTTGAGTGGGTTTTCAATAAAGGGCTGTGTCTGGGTGAGATTCCCTCTCCTGGTCTGTCCCACCAGGCCTGTAGTGTCTAGGAAGGGATGTAACATCTGGTGCTGCTGCATTAGGCCAGTCCTGATGCCCCAGGGTCTTGCAGTGACTCTGGACATTAAGGTGACAGCGGCTCATTGCTGCGGCACAGCACACAAGCTATGCTGCGCCTCACCCTGAGCAGCAGTAGGTGTTTTGGGGTGTGCACAAGAGGATGCCCAGATCATGGGGGCATAGCATGCTGAGGGGGCTGGACAAGCTCCTGTTCTTGTCCTATACCAGGATACACACCGTGTGCTGGTGCCTGCAGGAGCAGGCTGGCAAAGGCCTTGGATGGGCTGCAGGACACCCTACATTTGCAGGCACCTCCACCATAGTTATTGGGCAGGTGGTGTGGGGTTGATCCATGCTTTGGCCTCCAGTGAGCAGGAGACAACCAAAAGTTAGTACACACTGAATGCTGCCAGGCCTGGGAGCAGCCCTGGAGCAGGTTACAGAGGTTCCCTGGACACAAAACACTACTTCCATCCCTTTACACTCCATCCATCCATCCATCCATCCATCCATCCATCCATCCATCCATCCATTCCTGCTCTCCTCTTCCAACCCCTGGGTCCACATGCTTCCTTCAGGACTGGGACCCTATTCCTGTTCCCAAGCCAGGTCCTAAAACAGCAGGCAGGCTGCAGCCAGTCGTGCTGCTCTCCTGGGAGAGCATGTCTCCTGGCATGGGACAGGGACCCATGCCCCCAGCTGCCCTGGTCTCTGGGGCTGGGCCAACTGCAGTCAAGCTGCCTGTTCTCCTGGGCAGAAAGGGGGAAACAAAAACATCTGGAGCAGCCCTTGTGTCTGTGGAAGGGGAATGAAAAGGGCCTTTGCTGGGCCACAGCTGACCAGTCCCAGGGTGAGTGCAACCAGTTGCTTTTTATATTTCCTTTCTGAGGGAGCAGCATGCAGGGTAAGGGTGGGTGGTGGGAGGAAAAGCCATGGGATGGGGAGCTTGTGCTGACTACTGTAGCTTACATATCCTGCATTTTCCCATCTGCAAACATCTTGGCAGCTTTGAGTCTGCCTGCTAGGCACTTGCCCCCAGGGAGGGTACTGCTGTTAGCAGAGGGGAGGACCAGGACAGCAGGAGTTTAGCAGCTTAACAGTTTCCTGTGTCCTCTGTCGCCAGGTTGTCCCTGTTGCAACCCCTGCTCGATCCGTATGGATCCATCTCTGGTGCAGGAGTGGCTCTGTTGTGAGCCTGGTCCCTCAGCTCTGTGCTGGCTCTGTGGTTTGTGCTGTTCCCCCATGCATGACAGCTCATTCAGGAGGAGTGCTTATCACCCCAGTGAGGCTTGTCTACCCCCTTTGGGTCTGAGGAGATATCACGGGGAGAGGCAGGGCTGAAACAATCCCAACCTGGCTGTGCCAGTGGCTGGTGGACGCTGTAGGGGAGGAGTGGGTGGTGTAAACCAGCACCTGCATCCCTGGATAATTCCTATGAATTACTATGTCTCTGCTTCTCCCTGGGGTACCCAGCTCAGGGTACCCAGTCCCAGGGATGCTCCAGCGATGTTACTTCTGAGCCTGTCCTGCTGCAAAGTCTCTGTGGAGTGTCCAGCAGCCCTAAAGACCTGCTGCAGTGACAGATCCTGTTCCATTCACCCTTCTCCCAAGGCAAGGGAAGGTGGGGATGCAGAAGCTTGGATGAGGGGAGTAAATAAAAGCAGGAGAGTGAAGACAGTAGGAAAAAGAGCTTTGCCAATGTCCCCCAGGGAACCACAGGGACCCTGGCCCTCAGGACTCTAACGTGGGGCCACTGGTTCCTCCCTGGCCCAGATTGTCGCCAGCTCCGGAGAATGTCACTACACATTGTCCCATCCTGTCCTGCTGGGGTTTCCCTCACTGTCCCCACCCCCTCCTCCCTGGAGCCAGCTGGATTTGAGCTCCCGACACACATTAAAGGCCACAAGTTCGGCCTCAGCCTCCATAAATTTGATTCCATAAATATTAGTTTTCGCAGGGTTTAATGAAGCCGTTATGCTGGGCACGGCCCAGCACCCCGACCCATGCCCTTAATAAGGGCTCTGTGGCCTCGATTAAAGGGACCTTTCAATCGCTGTCAAGTATTTTTAGAAAAGGAAAAGAAAAAAAAAAAGAGAGAGAGAGAGAGAGAGAGGGAAGACGACCAAGGCAGCGAATAGGGAGAGGAAAATCCCAAACACGTCCAGTGCAAAAATAGAGAAATAGCACCACCTAGACTGCCTGGCTCGGCTCCGCCGCCCATTCACCCCGCGCAGCGCCCAGCTCCGGGCAGCCCTGGGAGCCCAGCAAGGGATGTTCAGGATGCTGCACTGCCGCTTGGGGCAGGGACAGTGGGATGCAGTGGTGGGGAGAGCTGAAGGGCAGAGGAAAGAGGCACTGGTGTCCTATGAATGCAAGCAGGAGCAGTGCATCCTGGCATCCAGGCCAGAAATCCTGGTGGTACCTGAGAGTGGGCGATTGTTGAGGGAAATGCCATGTCATACAGGGACAGATGTTTCTCTCTCCCACCTCCACTGTATCAGCAAGGGTCCCTCCCCATCAGTTGCCCAAGCAGGAGTCCCCCTGCCCAGGCAAATTTTCCCCCTCAAACACTAGTTATCCCAACCCTGTCTCAGCCTCTATCTGCCTCCCCATACACCCAGCTTGGCTATCTTGTTGTGCCTGGTCTCCCTGTCCCACTCGACCCTATGTGCCTGCAGTCTTTGCCTGGCAGAACTGGCTGACGATGGGAATGCTGCATGAGAGATGATGGACCCTGCACCCAGCAACAGGGCACTGTCACTGCTTGCTGTGGCCAGAATCAATGCACAATGCCACAGCCCCTGCATGGGCAGGACTTGCTGTCACCAGCAAACCCAACTCCCTGTCTTCCAACCTGGGCCTCCATGGGACATGAATGCTGCTACCAGCAAGTGCAGGACTAGGCTGCTTACTGTGAGCCTGGAGCTGCTGGGAGGGGAACAGCGGCTTGTGACATGCACACTATATGCTGGCAGGCTGCAGAGGTTATTTGGAGGTCTGGGTTTGTGACACTGGCATTCTTAGGGAACTTCTTCCCTGGGGAAGTGCTACAGCCTCCAGAGGCAGTGCTATCCCAGATCATCCTGCTTTGCAGTCTGGTGATGTGCAAAGTGGGAAGCTAGGCTCCCTTTGTTGGGAGTACAAACCACCCTGGAGGATCCTGTGAATCTAGTCCAGAGTCCATAGGGTCTAATTTTCCTGTGATGCACAGAGACTTGTGTCCCTTGTGCATCCCTGAGAAGCCAAGGGCAGGGGTGGAGAATGGTGCTGTGGTACATCCTCTCTGCTCTCTCTGCTGATACACTTAGTATGCTCCACTGGAAGGATCAGCTGAAGTGTACAAGTGGAGAGGCCCCGGGCCACTGGCCAGACACCCTAGCTCCATCATGTGCAGGAGCAGTTGGAGAGCTGCATCTCTCCATCCTGCTCAGTGGCAGGTCTTCACAGTGGCTCTGGGCACTGGTTTTGGGTATGCAGTATGAAAAGCAGTACAAAAACCTGATGGACCATGACTACTGAGTATGAAAACCTGATGGAGACACCTCTGGCCAGCTGAACTTTGCTTGCAGCTCCTGCGAAAGAAATGGTCTGCTGGGGGCATTAGATAGCAGCATCCCAAGTCTGTGGGTGATGCTGGCTCCCCAGCCCACATCCGTCTTGTCCAGGTTGCTTGGTCCTGCTGAGAGCAGCAAAGCCCTGCAGCCAGAGGTGGATGTCTGGCTGGGCTATTCCAACCTGGGCACTGTGTATCCCTATGAGTGACCTGTGCCCTGTGCTCAAGGAAGAGCTGGTGAGAGAACATCCCTGACAGAGTTTGTGTGCATGTGGGCATCCCAAGGCACTGCCTCACCTGGGAAGATCCTAGGGAACCAGAGGGTGTGCAAGTGAACCTGTGCCGGACCCCTCCCCGGCACACAGCTGGGGGAGAACGGGGGGGGGGGGGGGGGGGGTGCCTTCAAACCCTCACTCCTGAAATCAGGGTGTTATATTTACTTTCCCCTTTTGGCAGCTAGAAGGGGAAGCCCATCCCAGCCCCTCATTGTTGTCTCAGCGAGTTAATCAGATGCCATAATCCTGTTGTGGAAATATCGGGCCTCCCTGGAAACAATGGGGAGCGAGAATATTGTGGTTAAATTTCAACCAGCTGCCTCCCTGCTCTGTTTGATCCCCGCCCGCAGGCCCGGGCCCCTGGCGAGCAGGCGGCGCGGCGGGGACCGAAGCCCCGGGGGTGCCACCCCGCGCCCACTCCGCCGCGAGGGAGCCCCCGCAGGACGCCCCGCGAAGGGGGGCGAAGTCTGTGCGGCGGACCGGGCGCGCCTTGGGGCGACGGCGGAGCTGCCCCGGGGGGCAGGTGTCGGCGGGCACCCCCGGCGGGGTGGGCTGCGGGGCTCGGCACGGGGGAGGAGGCTGCGGGCGGCCCGGGGCAGGTTCCACGGGGAGGAGGCAAGAGAGGGAGGGCGCTGGGAGGCTGGGACACGGGCAGGGTGCGGTCCTGGCGGTTCCCGGTCCCGGATCTCTTCAATTTCCCCTCTCACTCCTGCCCGGGGAGCGGAGGCAGCAGCGGCTCCGGCTCCGGCTCCGGCTCCAGCCTCGCCGCGCTGACCGCCGAGGCGCAAACCGCGGAGGGCTCCGGCAGCGCCGAGCCCCGCGCCCCGCAAACGGCCGCTCGCCTGCCAAAACAAACGGCCCTTCGCTATTTATTGCCGCCGCCGGGCCACAGCAGCTCAGAGCGGGCCGACGCCAGCTCGCCGCACCGGGCAGCCGGAGCGCACCCGCGCCGGGCAGCCGCCGCGCCCCGCCGCCGCCGCCGCCGGCACCGGCACCTGCCCGCTGGCTGCGCGCCGCATGGGGAGCCCCGGGCCGGGCGGCGGGAGCGGCGGCCGAGCCTAGTGGGGACCCCGGAACCACCGGTGCCCCGGGCCGCCCCGGGGCCGCCGGGCGCGCCATGAAGCCGGCGCGGCTGCTGCTGCTGCTGAGCGGGTGCGCGCTGCTGCTGGCGCCGGCCGTGCGCGCCTGCGGGCCGGGCAGGGTGGTGGGCAGCCGCCGCCGCCCGCCCCGCAAGCTCATCCCGCTCGCCTACAAGCAGTTCAGCCCCAACGTCCCCGAGAAGACGCTGGGGGCTAGCGGCCGCTACGAGGGCAAGATCGCGCGTAACTCGGAGCGCTTCAAGGAGCTGACGCCCAACTACAACCCCGACATCATCTTCAAGGACGAGGAGAACACTGGCGCCGACCGGCTCATGACCCAGGTACGGCACCGCTGCTGCCCGGTTCTACCCCTGCGCCGGGCATCTGCGGGCACCGGGGCTGTCTCAGAGCGCCCTGAAACCTACTCTCCCGGGACCGTGTGGGCCCCGCGCTGCGACTACCCCGTCCTGCCCCGGGCATCCCGTTGCCGGGGCCGGGCTGCCGGCGTGCAGCGAGTCCATCTCCCTTCGTCGGGCGCTGCAAAGCTCTGTCCCTTCGGCTGCGCTGTGCGCGTCGGACAGCACGCTTCGCCTTGGGACGGCAGCACCCTGTTCCCGGAACCGGCAGCACCTTGTCCCCCGAGATAGCAGCACCCTGCCCCGCTGCTCCTCGGAGTCTGTGGCAGCCGTTTCTGGCTGCACCCCGAAGAGCACCCTTGTGACTCCCGAGTTGGCAGTGCCCCTCAACTCATCCCACAGGCCACCAGGCTGGCATAACCCTGCACTCCAAGCTGGCAGCAGCCAGTCCTGGTGCCCCTGAGCTATGCCACACTGCCCCCGATCCGGCAGCATCCTCCCACATCCCTTCGATCCGGCAGGGCTGTGCCGCGGCTCTTCCCTGGTCAGGCAGCACTCTGCCCCATGCAGCCATCCTGCCCTTGCCCCTCTACTCTGCCTACCCACTGGGAGAGCAGGCAGCCTGTCTGTTGGATTCGAGGGACAGACCAGAGCCTGGTGGGCTGGCAGGGAGGAGAGTAGGCTCCAGGAGTGCTCTTGCTGACCTTGTCCTCACTCTGACACTGAAACCCTCAGTGCCCCCTCTTCTCGTGTGTCTCCTGTGGGATGGTGGAGGGTGCTCAGTGGGAACTGCTTGCTGTGCTCAGGACTGGGGACAACCTGTTACTGCAAATGCAGTCAGCTTACAAGTGCTCTGGGCCGGTAGGAAGGATGGAGGGGAGGGTGGATAACACAGACGACAGCAGAGGAGGGGGGGTGATACTGGACGAAGGTTACTCTGTGTTTTAATATTGCCAGGAGAATGCCTGAGGGTTTCAGGAATGCAGATAAGGAGCCGCACGGCCTTGCTAAGAAACCTGGCCACCAACCTCAGCAGGGTTTCAGCCTGAATGAGCTCCTGTGGGATGCAGAGGGGAGCTGGGGCTGCCCTTCTGACCACTGCAACCCCTGGTCAGGGGCTGGCAGGTGGGTGAACATGAGTGATTATGATGATAGGCACTGAGCAAGACCCTGGCCATAGTTTCTGACCAAGGTGTTCGTAACATTGGGAGGAGAAGCTTCTTTGGTGCTGGCTTGACAGCTCTGAAACCCCGTGTGCCCTGAGAGCAGGTCCCTTAGGGCAGGGACCATAGTCTAGGCTGGTTTTCAGGGTGGGGACTGTAGCAGGGGACCGGGATCCCCTGCAAGGCAGCAAGCTTAGGAAGTAAGGTGTAAGTAAGTAACCACCAAGTTCTGGTTGGTGGATCCCGGGGGCTGGGCTGTAACCTTCTCCCCTGGGGAACAGCTTCAGGGATATATGAGGAAGCAGTGAGCTCCTCTGGTCCGTGCATCAGGGAAGTGGATGACATCATTGGAGGCAGGAGAGTGCTTCCTGCTGTGTTTTTTCCCCGAGAGTGCTCCCACCACTTTCTGTAACCCAGACAGTAGCCCCCAGGGACTTCTCCCTCTGGGAGAGGGAGATCTCCGAGTGCCATGCCAGCCTAACATTTCATGCTGTACCACTGCCTTGTTGGCAGAGTACCTAGAAGCATCCTGATCTTCTTGAGCTGGGTTCTTACTCCAGCAGGGACCCTGGCCACCACACATCCATGCACAGATGGGTACCACTGTACCTTGGGCAGCTCCGCAAGGAATCGTTTCTCTTGCTATGGAGGTGGCATGATTTCTGGTAACTTGCTGCTGGGATTGTCCTGTGGTCCCTGGCTGTCTCCAGATATGGGAACTCCAGCTCTGGCACCATGTTCTGTGTTGCTATGGGTTGGGAAAGGCCATTGACCCAACTTCTTGTCCCTTCCCCCAGAGCTCTGGCTTTTACTGCTGTTGACTCACTTCAAACCTGTTTTCTTTGCCCAAGTCCAAGGGTCTGGGTGTCCCAGGCAGCCGGAAGATGTCGCCTGCTTAGAGGAGTGGGTAGTGCTGCTCTCTGCCTGCCTTTCCTTTATCGTTTCATCTTCCTCAAGAATTCCAGTGTGTTTGCTCTCACTGGTCCCACTCGGAGGTGCTGAGATAAGGCTGGAGGCAAAACCTGCCTCACCCCTCCCCAGCAGCCTGGCCCAGGAATGCCATAGGTCCCCTGCCCCCATGGAGTCCCAAACCCAGCCTCTCCCTACCCCAACCATCATCCCTTGTAGCCACTGATTGTCCAACTGACATGGAGACCATGCTTGCAGTGGTGAGGAGTCTCTCATGAAGACCTTGGGGTAGAAAGGCCTTCATGGCTTCCTTTGAGGGAAACCTCACTTCAGGAGAAGATGCTAGTAAGACCCCTCTTCTCCTGGCCAGGCTCTGGACATGGGAGTAGCTGTGGCCAAGCACACTCCATTCATGACACCTCTGCTGAGATTGTGGTCACACCTGAGTGTCTTTCATACTTTCCCTGAGATGACCCTGGGGTCCCAGCTGACTGCACCCTATCTTGGACCTCTGTCCTGCTGCCTTCCCTAAAGTGGTTTGGCTTGCCCCACATAACATGGTTCTGTCCCCGGTATGCACACAAAAAGGAAGATGCAAAGGTTGAGCAGAAGGTGGGTAGAACTTCTTTGTTCAGCCCAGCCTGACATCCCCATAATCTTCACCACGAGGTGCATGGGACAGCAGAGCCACCATCTTAGTGTGGTCATATGGGGCCCCATTCTGCACATGAGCTGGGGGTGCCTGCTCATCTGCACCACTGCAGGGACAAGCTGTGCCCCCCCCTGCAATCACCATCAAACACAGACCCCATGGACAGCCCATGTTTATGAGTTTTCTGGTCCCTGCCTACCTGTTCGTGCAGACAGGAGAGCCCCTGGGCAGGCAATGCTCATCTCTACCTAACCTCCTGCAGCTCACGTGTGCTCCCTGAACATTGCTGCCTGCTCCTTACCCATCCTTGTCCATCCCTGTCTTTTGTTGTCTTCTCGCTGCCTCCTGTGCTTCCTCCCTGCACATCCCCACCTGCTCAGCCTTGCCTATCGCTGCTTGCTCCCTGTTTATTTTTGCCCATCCCTGCCTGTTCCCTCCTCATAGTTGATTCTTCCCTGTCGATCCATGGTTGTTCCTTGTTCGTCGCTGCCCTGCTTACCAGTTTTCCACCCGTTAGTACCTGCTTCCTCCCCGACCTGCTTGTGCCTGCCTGGTCCTTGTCCACCGGTACCTGCTCCCTGCCGGTCCCCTCCCGCGCTCTGACACCTGCTGGCCACCGATGGCACCGGCAGAGCCGGGGACAGAGTGCTCCCGGGGTCTGCCTTACGCTGTCCCTGCCTGGGGGAAAAGGCTTGCACAGTCTCGTTGTTTTTGTGCGTGCAGTGTGCCCCTGGAGGACAGAAAAGCTGGCAGTGAGGACCGGAGAGGTGCCCAGAGAGGGGTGCTGGCATGGTAGTGGCAAGGGAATGCCTGGAGTGATGGCTGGGGGATGCAGGGGGGCTTCGGGGATTCCCTCCTTACTTCCAGTGCTGAACTCCCTTACTGTGGGGTCCAGTGGGGCCAGGGACCTTGGGAACAGCTTGTCACATGTGCCAAGTGGCACCACGGTGGTGCTGGACGGGGACAAAAGTCACTCTCCTCCCTATTCCTCCTCCCCTCACCTAGCAAACTGTTTGTCCAGCACCTTCCTGGCTTATCTCCCCACACCCAGGGAGCTGTGGGATGACGGCAGACCTCATGTGGGGCAAAGGCCTGCCTGGCACTGCCCTTCCCAGTGCCTGGACCCTGCCAAGTGAGAGCAGGCTTCCTCAAGAGAAGCAGTGCCCACCTTCCTAGGATGGGAGCAGGTGCTTGGGGATAGGGTGAGGACCTACATTTTTGGATCCTGCAGAAGCAGTGTTGGGGCATTTCTGAGCCTGGGGATGTAGCCAGCATCATGTTTTAAAGCCCTGGCTCATGCTTGCTGTAAGTGTCTCATGACCCATGACATACTGAGCTGGGCATCATGCAAAAATATCCCCAGCAGTGGCTGTTTTTTAAGCTGCTGTCCAGTCATTTCTTTTAAGCTTCCTAGGACTGGCTTTGTGAATGCTCTGTCCTCTGCCTTGATTTTATGGGATTCCTTGTTTCCTGGGGAATGGCAGTGAGAGGAGCACTGGAGTCTTTTACTTCTGCGGACGCAGAGCTCTCCCACTCAGCAAGCAGTGGGCAGTGACAGTGGGAGTCCTGATCCAGCTGGATGCCTCAGAACCCAGCTGTACCTATAGCTGTGAACTTCAGCCTTTCGAGACAGTGTAAAAACACCACAGTCTCAGCTTGCCTCTTAAATTGCCTTAAGTGTTATTAGTTTCACTTGGTGTGATTCTTAGGGTATGCTATGCAGGGCCAGGAGTTTGATCCTATAGGTCCCTTCAAGCTCAATCAATTCTGTGATTCTTCAGGACCTCACAGAATCTCCTTTCTGGGCTGCACAGCCCTAGTCCATTCATCTGGTTTTCTGTATAAGCTCCCATATTTCTTTTCTTACAACTTTTCTATCTCTCCTCCATCCCTTTAGCAGCAGGACAAGCAACCAGAAGCTGGGACTGTACTTTTCCAAGTCAAACACGCAGAGTTTTGGTCTATCCCTGAACTTTAGCTATGGCTGGGGGATATGGTCCAAGGCAGGATAAGGCTGGGAGGACTGTGAAACAGGAATCTGGGGCTGGCATCCATCCCTGTGTTTGCTGGGGAGGACTGCCATGGGCACCTACTTGCATGTGTTACCTCCGTGGCCACAAGGTCTGGGGCTTTTAAGATCTGCTGCTGTTCCTCAGTGCAGGATTTTGAGCCCTTTAGGTGCAGAGAGGTGAAGAGGGCTTCACTCCACATTCTTTCTGTTCCAGCACAAGAGAGCTCTTGGGCAGGTTTGGCACTTCCCATAGGAGCAGAGCTATGAGGCTCCCCAGTGCTGTGTCCTTGTTACACAGGACTTGAGGAGCCCTGCCAAGGAGAGCTGTGTTGAGGACTAATTTCTGTCTGGAGACAGACCTAGGGTCCCTGGGACCTCCTTCCAGCCAGGAAGCAGCAGGATTGAAGATCCTGTATCCTCCTCCTGTCAGATGGGAACTGCTGGGCTACAGTTATCAGAGGGCAGATGTTTGGTGAGCAGAGAGGGTGTTTCAGCCCAGGCTGAATTGCCCAACAGGCTCTCAAATGAGCCTGGAATTGGAGGAGAGAGGGAGAAGTGTGGGCCTGTTGGGTCCACACTCCTCTGCCCACTGGTGTGGTATCAGGCTCTTCAGGGAATTTGGAGAGCATGGGATAGACAAGGCTTCTCATGTTCTCAGATCTTTCTTTTGCTGGACCAGCCTCCAAGGGCCTGAGGGCCCAAGAAGCCTTAATGGAAGCATGGTGGGATGCAGCCTGCCAAACAGGCAGCTAATTCCTCCCTCCAAAAAGCTTTTACTGACTCTGTCCCTCTGCCCTACAGCGCTGCAAGGACCGCTTGAACTCCCTGGCCATCTCTGTCATGAATCAGTGGCCAGGGGTGAAGCTAAGGGTGACAGAAGGCTGGGATGAGGATGGGCACCACTCAGAAGAGTCCCTACATTATGAGGGCCGAGCTGTGGACATCACAACCTCAGACAGGGACCGCAACAAGTACGGCATGCTGGCTCGCCTGGCCGTTGAGGCTGGCTTCGACTGGGTCTACTATGAGTCCAAGGCACACATCCACTGCTCTGTCAAGTCAGGTAAGTCTGGAGTGGGGGGCAGTGATTAGAGCTGGGGGCCAGACCCTCTCTTGCAGCATACCTGGAGAGCCTGGTTGGCTGGGCGGGGTGCTCCTGCAGGGGATGCCAGCTCTTGCATCCTGATTTCCCTATCTGGGGCAGACAGTCAGGTGAGGATTGAGTCACACACCTGTGGCCAGCCAGTTCAATGGGGCAAATTCCCCATCTGGCTCCCACAGACCTACATCTTGATCCACCCTCTCTGGCCTCTTCCGTTTCTCAGTCCACATCCGTTTCTTTCCCAGCCTGAGTCCCCAGTATGTCCATCGCACCTGTCTCCCCTGCTTCTACCCTTGCAGTCCCTTAGTGCCCATGCTCAGCCTCATCCAACCCTGCCCTGCTCCACTGCTGGCTACTTTTGAGCTTCTGCTGTTGCAGCAGCATCTGTCCATCCCTGCCTAGCCAGGGACGGGGACAGGGACATCTAGACAGGGACAGGCCAGAGTACCCTGGGGTCAGCTCTTGGCTGTGCAGCATCATCTGCAGAGGGGAACAGAGCTGGGTGGTGCTTTGAGGGGTGCTGTCGTCGCTGCTGGTGTTTGCTTCTTCCTGTGCGTTGCAGTGGGGGCGGCGGGGTGGAGAACGGGGCGGGGGGGAGCTGCTCTCAGGCCTTGCCCGTGGGCCGGAGGGGATTGCGTGGGGTGCGAGCCCCGCCGGATGCAGCCCGGGAGAAGCAGCCGTGCCCGGGATGCGTTTCCCCCCGGAGCGGCCGCGCTGGCTGCAGGCTGCAGAGGGCAGCAGCGCACCGCCGGGAGGGAACCTGCTGTGCCCATGTCGCGACAGGCTGGGGACGGCTCTGCCTGTGCCTGGGCGTGCGTGGATGCGGGGGCGGCTTCGGCGGCCGCTGGCACACGGAGCCCCTCCATACGCAGGCACAGAGCGCCGTGCCAGCACACACACACCCACACCCGTGTGCCGCACACCCGTGTGCCGCACACCCGTGTGCCGCACACCCGTGTGCCGCAGCGCGCGGCGGTGCCGGGGCCGGTGTGCCTGTGCTGCCCCGCGTCTCTCGTCCCCGGGCTCGGTTCCCACCGCACTGTGCCTGTCCTACTGCCCTAGCCCGCAGCCAGCGGCTCGACACCCCCAGACGCCAGCCTGGCCCCCCTCGCTGACCCGCTCCCCGTGCTGATGTCAGGACGGGCACAACGCCGGCCGGCGATGGAAGTGGGGCGACCGCGCCGCAGAGAGGGAGTGATGCACCCCCGAAGAAGAGGGACAAAACGTGGCCGGAGGACCAGGACTCCCATGCCCCGGGGCACCCTGTGGGGCTGGCAGGAGGAGTGGGGCCAGGCTCCGAAGCAAGGACCGTGACCCCACAGCCATGAGGCTGGCCAGAGGAGTGGGGCTGTGCCCCTGGAGAAAGACAGAGGCTTTTGAATCCTGGGATGCCTTGGACCAACTGAAGAGGGATGCCATAACCCAAAGTAGCAGACTGCAGCCCTGAGGCCCTGAAGGGCTTCTAGAGGCTGGTCATATTCCCCTCACTCAGCAGCAGCTCCTCAGGGCTCTGGGTCTCCCGTATTTATCCCCAAGGCCATGGGCAACCCAAGATTGTGTGGTGGAGGCTGTGGGGTACACATCCTGATCCCCTCAGAACTGTGTACAGAGGGCAGCCGGGCTGCTCCTGCCTCTTAGTAAATGGCTTTTATTTTTGTATGGATGGCCACATGGCCTGCTGTATGTATTGTGTCTCCTCGGGTCCTTCCCTGCACCCACCTACCCCTCCATGCCCAGCACCTATGCCATCCACTTCTGCCAGGCACCCCTCTCACCCTCCTGCAACTCCTCCCCATGGCTCTGCTGCCTGCCAGGGGATGCAGGGTGCAGGATTTGGGACCTGGCCTCCGGGACAAGGACAGGGCAGACACTGCACCTCATCTCAGCAATAAAAGGATTCTGTCCCAGAGATGGATGCCTCTCTTCATGGGCTTGGGGGCTGGGATTTGGCTCTGCCCAAACCTGGGGAGTGATGGGGGCAGTGCCATCTGGGTGGGGACATTCAGGGATTAGATGAGAGAGCTGGGAGAGGGCCCTGAGAGGGGGCTTTGAGCTCAGGGATGGAACTGTGCAGAGCTATGAGCAGGACCCTGAGGTGAGATGCCACTGGCAGAGGGTGGGAGGGTATCATACAGACACTAAGATGGTAGTTGCTGGGACCTGGGGGAACACTGCTGCTGAGGTAGCTAACCACCATTCCTTGCAAAGCCAGGGTTCCCCTGCTAAGTGCCAGAATGGGCCCCTGGTGGGACTTCGTCTGGGAAGGGGTAGGAGCTTTGTGCCACCATCCCTGGAGACAAGCCCAGAGAGTTTGGGTCATTTACCCTGCAGCAATCACTAGGGAAGGCCTACCCAGGCAGCTGGTAGCCTTTGCAAGATGATGGCCACCGGTTGTGACAACTCCCTACAACCCAGAGAAACAGGAGCTGGCTGGCATCAGTGGTGCAGGGGTGAGCAGGTGGGAGAAGGGAGCAGGACTGCCACATGGGGTGGAGGGGTGCTACAGTGCTGGGAAAGGGTGCTGCATCCTGCACTGTTCCTTGCAGCATCCTCCCAAGCAGTACCCAAGACCAGCAGTGCAGGGAACAAGGATGCTGTGGGGGTATGCAGAGTGAGACCAGGCACTCTGCTCCTCAGCCTGCTATTGACTTAGGGCTCTGCCTCTGCTTTTTCAAGCTTCAGGTGCCCCCTGGTAGTGTTTTGCACATTTCAGGCTGTGGTTGTGTCCCACTCCCCCTGCCTATTTTCAGGCTTGGGACCTGGCTCTGTACAGCAGGCTCAATGCCCTGGGACCATGCTGGAGTCCCCAGGTGCCACCTCAAGTGACATGGTGGCTGAGGGATGAAGTGCCATGTGGAGATTGGTGGCTGGGGGTGTGTAGGGGACAAGCTCACATTGGTGATGCCAGGGAGGGTTATGCCTGGGTGGGTGAAACCGGGAAGACTGGGAAGGTACAGTAGAAACACAGTGCTGAGGGTCTGGCTAATGGGTAACCCTCCTGTCCTCTCTCTCCCTGCGCAGAGCACTCAGCCGCTGCGAAGACGGGGGGCTGCTTTCCTGGGCGGGCACTGGCAACGCTGGAGGACGGTGCCCAGACGCCACTGTGGGCACTGCGCCCAGGCCAGCGAGTGCTGGCAATGGACGGGGCAGGCAGGCCCACCTACAGTGACTTCTTGGCTTTCCTGGACAAGGAGCCCCGTGCCCTCACCACCTTCCACGTCATCGAGACACAGGAGCCACCCCGGCGCCTGGTCCTGACTCCCACCCACCTGCTCTTTGTGGCAGAGAATGCTTCAGCGCCCACTGCCCACTTCCGTCCCATCTTTGCCAGCCTTGTGCACCCGGGACATTTTGTGCTGGTGGTGGCTGGGGGGGGCAGCTTGCAGCCTGCTGAAGTGGTGCGGGTGTGGGACCGGAGAGATGTGGGAGCCTATGCCCCACTGACACGCCATGGGACACTGGTGGTGGACGGCGTGGTGGCCTCGTGCTTTGCTCTGGTGCAGGAGCAACAGCTGGCACAGCTGGCCTTCTGGCCACTTCGGCTCTACCACAGCCTGGTGGGGTGGCCAGGGGTTCAGGGAGATGGTGTGCACTGGTACTCAGGGCTGCTTTACCGCCTGGGCAGGCTGCTCCTGCCCCCTGACAGCTTCCACCCACTGGGGATATCCCAAGCAGAGAGCTGAGGGTGCAACACAGCCCCAGCCGGCACAGCTGGTGGAGGTGGTGGCTGCAGGGTGACTCACTGGGGGCCAGCACCCTCTCCCAAAGCTGGGTGCCCATGGGGAGCTGCCTCCAGACCTGCCTGCTTGGGGTACAGCCACCTCCTGGTTGGGAGCACCGAAGATCCATGGTGTGTCTCCTCCATGTTCACCACCCCCTCCTCATCCCCTGTTACTAGGGACAGGAGGGAGGCATGAAGGGTTTTCCCCCGGGACAGGGGGTTGCCCCCGGCTGGGTCCACATGCTGCTATGTGTGTGTGTGTGTGTGTGTGTGTGCGTGTGTGTGCATGTGCAATGTGGGTGTGCGTGTGCCAAATTAGCTGATGGAGGTCTGATAGATGAGTGGGAGGTGGAAGAGGAAAGAGCCCTGGCTGCTCCACTGGGGTTCCCAGCCTGTCTGCACCCAGTGGGGAGGTTTTGGGAGAGGGGCCCAGGGCCCTTTGCTAGGCAGCCTGGGTGGGAAGGCAGGCAATGCTATTTCCACCCCTGGGACATGGCAGCTGGGAGGAGGGTGACCCAGGTACTGGGGCTGTGCCTTGTCCTTAGCCCAGGTGCAAGGGGCAACCAAAACAAGCAGGGGTGGGAGGTTTAGCACAGATCTGGCATGAGACCTCTGAGTTGGTGACACAAGTGCCACTGGAGTGATAGACTGGGGAGTGAGGTGCCCACCTCTGCCCAAAGCCTGCACCACAGCCACCCAGATGGGCATCCTGTGAGGCTGATGTGACAGCATAGGGCATTCTGGCTGGCAAGAGGGCCTGAAGAGGCAGACACATGGGCAGAAGGGTGCAAATGCCAGCCAGGCATAGACACATTGGTAGGATCAGGGGAAGAGGCATAAAATCTTCCCAGCATCTGGCTTTGAACTGGCTCAGCCCAAAAGCCTTTCCCCACCCCAAGGCTAAAAACACTCCTCAAGCTTCAGACCCTGGCTGGCCTGACCTCCCCAAACCCCCAGTACCCCAAACCCTCAGGGTAATTTGTTGCTGCTCACCCACTCCTGGGACCTGGGAAGAGTCCCATCAGAGGTGCAGCCACAGTTCCCCCACTCCAAATCCTAGTTAGATAAGTGGAGGGGAGGGGGCTGAGGGAGGCTGTGACCCGTGTCCCCCCTGTAGCATCATGCGTCTTTATTTATTTATCTGCTCTTTTTATGTACCACAGATGGGAGGCAGTGTGGGCGCGTGCAGGGTGAGACAGAAGTGCAGGGCGGGGGTGGGAAATCGTTTGTTTGGGGGCTGATTTTTTTTTTAACAAAAAGCAGAAATTATTTAAAGATTATTTTAAAGCACAGCTTTTATGGTGATTGTTGTCCAAGGTGAAGTGAGGGAGCATGAGCGTGGCTGATGGCAGGTGTATTTTTGTCTCTTCACTGAATGTACCTCTCCTGGTTGGGGACACAGCCCAATAAATCCATTGTCTCCCCAGCAGGAGCTCTGAACTCTGGTGTAGGGAGGGCAGGCAGGGATCGGGGGTGCTTATTGCACCCATTGTTAAAGGGCAGGCAGGGCTAGAAGGCATCTGTGCTTCTCTAGGAGCAAGATTTGGTCACCCCAGTGCCCTCCACCAGGAAGGATGACATCTCTCACTCTCAGTACTTCATCCGTACCCAGGGGAGGTGGGCAACTGGAAGCTGTGGGATTGACCCAGTCTACACAGGACCAAACTGTCATTAGAGCCACCTGGAAACTAGGGCAAGTGGGGCAGGATGTAGTAGGGACAGTCATTGTTGGACTGCCAGGGATACCTCTCCATCCCAGACTGAACTCACCACTTCAGTGCCTGTCCATCCTTCTGTACCACCTCCAATCACCACAATACCCACTAACCCAGAAAATGGAGCCTGTATCCTGTAGATAGGTTTCTGGTGTCACTACTGTTACTCAGTGCTGTCCCTCACCCCTTGGCAGCCCTCTCCCCCCTCTACCCCATCCCCATGCCAGCAGAAGGAAAGCCCACCAGCCAGCACCCCACACAGCCTCCCTATACCTGCCCCACCCACACACCTCTCTGTACACACCTTGCCCCATCTCCAAGCTGCCTTGCCACGGTTTGCTGGGCCATGCTGGGATCAGGAGCTCCCTGGGGTTTTCCCCGGACCCCACAGCATGACGAGTGTGAAGCAATTCGGCAGCAGGCTGTCAGCGAGAGCCTTCATCACTGGGCTAATTTAAGGGCTCTGCAAGGCGGCAGAGCTAATTTAATTAGGTTCTTATTACAGAGAAGGACAAATTGGTCCCCAGGGGGGGCGCGGGGTCAGGCTTTCGAGAAGTGCTTTATGGAGTGAAATTTCAATCGGGCTGTTGTCGCAGGCAGGGGGAGCCAGAGGCAGAGGATGCATGAGGAGAGGCTCTTTGGGGCACCCATTGGGGGAGATCATCTCCAGGTCCAGGTTTTTAGGGAATCAGTGACGGGGGTGGGGGGAGAATTCTTTGCCCCATTAGGAGGCTGCTGCAGGGTATATGGCAGCTGTTTTGGGATGGAGGCAGGGAAAGCAGGGAGGGCTTGGCTCTGAGCTGGCTTCAGCGCAATGAGAGGAAAGAAAACACCCATAAATAAGATAGTAGGGCCTTTCTGAAGCTCCATTAACTCCCCCACAGCTCCATAACTCCACATGAAAAGAACGTTGAGAACAAAATGACGTCCAGCTGACAGGACTTATGGGGGTCTCTTCCTTGCCTGATGACATCCTCTGTCTTGTCACTCAGCTCCAGGAGAACCAGGACAGCCTGGAAGCTGCCCCAGTGCCCGTGGGCACATGAAGCAGTCCCATCTCCCAGCGTGCCACTGCCAGGCGAGGGGTGGTCCCAGCTGGGAGGTGATGGATGGGGATGCTGGTGGGTGGCCGGCAGAAGGGCCGGGCTGGAGGGTCCCACAATGGATGTATCTCCGTCAATTTGTCCTCATTACCATATAAATGGTGGGTGGGAGGGAAAGGAAGGGCATATGTGGCGACAGGAAACACCCCCCACATGTTCCCATCTGGGATAGCATGTCCAGCCCCCCCATCCATCCAACCGTGTCTGAGAGTGTTGAACCAGCTCCAACAACCCCCGGCCTCTAATTCAGCAGAAGAGAGGTACCACCTCCTATTCAGAGCCCTGAAAAGGCTACAGGGTCCGGTGTTGTTAACAAGGGCGGACATGGTCCCCGTCCCCGCCTCTCCCGTCTGTCCCTCGCCCCATGGCCTTCTGCCGTGGCAGCACCAGCCAAGCTCGTTCCCGGCTCCCAGTTGAGCAGCTGGATGCTGGGGTCCCGGCACCGGAGCGGCAGGGGAGCACTGGGGCTCGGGGAGTGGGAGCAGAGCCTCATGAAAGAATCCCTTGTTTGTGGCAGTTTTGAGTGGCACTAGGACGACAGCGGGGTGGGATCCTACTTATCTCCCATGCCAAACCTGCCCTGCAGAGGGGCAGTGTCTCCAGGCATGGTGGTATGGGTATGGATATGTCCCCATCCTTCCTAAGATCTGGGTCCAACCAGGTCCCCATGGCCTGGGGTGTGACGTGTTGGGGAGAGGGGTTCACCCCAAAATATCTGTGCCTGAGGACATCGGTATAGCAGGTTGCAGGGACTGTTCTCCCAGGGAGGGCTGACCAACCCATCGGCGCCCGCCAAAAATCGCAGAGAAGCTGCCCAGCCCCGCTGAGCCCTGCATGCTGCCCACCCGCAGGTGCCCGCAGAGGGAGCCGGTACCAGCCCCCCGCTCTCACTTGCATTAGCGCAATTAAACTTGACGGCTTTTCGGAGTGCTGCTGCTCTGCAGCACTATATAGGGGGAGGCGGGGGTCCCAATACACTGTCCCCGAGCCCACGGAGCTCCGGGAACAGCATGGTGTGTGCTGCTGAGCCCATCCTGCACCCCAAACTCCTCCACCTCCCCCTTTGTCTCCGAGTCCCCACTTTTTGCCTCTCTCTCAACCGTGGCACCTGTGTGAGAGCAACGTTGGGAATATCCCCTACTACAGGTGCTGCAGAGCCCCTCTGCCTGCGTGGCAGCTTCTCCCGGGAAGGGATGGAGGTGTTTTACCAGGCAGCAGCCTCTGGGTGTCAACCAGAGCCTGCTGTGCCTGTATGAACAGCGCTGACAGACAGACAGACACATGCATCCCTCCCCCTACACATACCTTTATCCCCTGGAAAGACACCTGTCCACCACCGCTCTCACCACTGGACACCCACCAGCTCTCAGAATCGCCATCCAGTGCCACAAATAACTTTCTTTTCAGCTTGTATCCTTTATATCCCAGGAACACTCACATGTCCCTGTGTCCCTGATCTGTTGCCTCCAGGAATAAGATGGAGGGTACATGCACTTGGCTTATAGTGACAGCAAGGCCCTGTGAGGCCAACAGGACATGGGCACACCATGGCAGTGCCCACCTCTGCAGCCATATCCACCCCTGCAGCCATGCCCACCCCACATCTGCCAGGTGCAGACTGTACTCTGGACCCATGGAGGGGCCTGACTACCTGTCCCACCACACAGGGTGAACTCTGCCAATCCTCCTGCTGATGGGGCACCCTTAGCTCCCACTCCTACACTGTGGGGTACAGAGCTAACACATCAAAGCCTTCCCTTCCCTTCCCTTCCCTTCCCTTCCCTTCCCTTCCCTTCCCTTCCCTTCCCTTCCCTTCCCTTCCCTTCCCTTCCCTTCCCTTCCCTTCCCTTCCCTTCCCTTCCCTTCCCTTCCCTTCCCTTCCCTTCCCTTCCCTTCCCTTCCCACACTCAGTACCCGCAGTGGGTCCCTGCTACAGAATTGGCAGAGCTGGGGGTGATGCTGGTGGTCCCCACCCTCCAAAGAAGTGAGAGGTAGGCAGGGGCAGCTGGGGACAATGCAGGGAGCAGCCGGCATCAATTGCTACCTCATGTCCCAGTACGAGATGGGGGACTCCCAGTGCTGTGAAAGCAGTCAGCAGGATACAGCCCAGGAGAAACATTACCACCATCCAGCACTGCCTTCCACCAGCGACTGCACGGTGCCACAGGGGGCATCAGGGTGGGGGGGTGTGTGAGTATGTGGCCACACGCTGGGGACAAGTAAGAATCTAATCAGGGTCCTTTTCCGTAATAAATCATTTGTCTTAATCCAACGCCCTCCCTCCTGCTCTAATAACTCCCAGCACTGGGCCCCACAGCCACAACAATGCAGCTAATGGAACAATTTATTTTCATAATGGTGCTGGTGGGGAGAAGGGGTGGCCAGGGTGGGGGCAGCATGGTCTAGGGCAGGAGTTTCTAATTAGTGAATGAAATTTGATGTAAGGCTGGAGGAAGATGGATTTGCTTCCTGACAAGGGGCCTTTCAGCTCATCAAAACACCCGAACAGGGAGGTAAATTAAATTATTTCTAATTCTTCACTAACCTCCAGGGAGTCACCCTTCCACCAGCAAAAGATGGGTCCATTCCTGAAATGAAGAGGCACTTGAAGGACTGAGGTTAGGTAGAAGGGACCCATGTAAGAGATGGGGATGACAAGATGGGATGGGGTGGGACAGAGGAGCAGGACAGGCTGCCATTGACTTTGCTGGAAAAATAAGGAGGGAAACAGTGGTGATGGAGGGAAGAGTTGCAAATGGTCAATAAATAAACAACTCCAGGGATTAGTGACTAATTTGCTGTGAGTTTTCCATCCATCCCTGTCACCAAACTAGACCTGGAGAAGGGCTGAAATACAGCTGGTGCTGGGATGGAGCAGAGTAGCCCAGCAGCAAGGAAACAGCATCCCAACCCTCAGGGAATTTGAGCAGGGACAGCACTTGACTGTGAAGGTGTGACTGATGCCAAAGCAGACAAAGGGCACAGTGTACGGGATTGTTTTAGCAAAGGCTCTTGTTCTCATGTCTCTGTGTAATTTAAGGCCAACACCAATGAGGTTAATGCTTGTGGCATAAAGCTGTTCTTGGGATGCACTGTATTTTTGTCTAAATGCCCAGCTCCTGCAGTCCTGTGATGGAGACTTCTTTTACAGAACAAGTGCACCCCCTCCCAGCACTCCCTGTTTTACAGAGAACAAGTGCACTCCCTTCTAGTTTTCACCATCTTGCAGAGAGGCCTTCCAGTGTCAACCTGTCACTAGCCCAAATGTCCCTAGTACCAGAGGGAAAGAAGTCTTGGTGCTGTGGCTGAAATCAGCCCCTGGCTCTACGTGGAGCAGGGAGCATTACAAGCTGTCCCAAAAGCAGCCAGGGCTGTGTCACAGCTCCACTCCCTGTGGAGCCCAGGAAGCCCATTCAGGAAGAGCAGGTGGGTTCCTGGGGGACTTTCCATATGAAATAATGGACTGCATTTCCTGCAATACCTGCCCTCCCAATCATCCTCAGCACTGCCAAGCAGTCACGACCGCAGCACAGCCCAGGGAGTGAAACAGGGGGAATAGGTGGGCTGTGTCTTACTGCAGGGAGCTGGGGAGGCACAGCAGAGCCAGGGCCCTGCAGCAGTGCCCGGGTTTGCTGCAGACTGGGCAGCACAATCCCCTCCCCACGGCTGAGCTAGGTGGAGCTGGGACAGGCGCAGAGCCGGCTGTGCTGACCCAACACTCCAGGAATTTAATTTGTTTAATATATTCCCTGGGAAAGAAGAAAATAAATAAGTGGCACCTTGCTTGCCCCCATGTCTCACTCTCACAACGGAGGTGTCAGCTTAACGAGCTGAAGCCCTCAGCGTGATTAACCAGCCACTGCTCCGGCTAACAGGGAGCCGCCGAGCAGCGTGATTGATGTATTGAGAGCATTACCGCCCCTAGCCCGGTGCGGGACTGCTGCGCGGCGGCACCGTGTCCTCCACAGCCCCTTTCCTCCTGCTCTCCGCACCCAGGCCTTGGTCAAGGGCATGTCAAAACCTTCCTCTCGCCCCAGGACAGATTATTCTGTGGCATAGGCAGTACCCAGGAACATGAAGCTGGAGTTGTTTTCAACTCTGGAGGCAGGGACGGACACAGTGATGGCTTCCCACTGCCTGTGGGTGTGTGCAGCACCTTAGCAAAATAGGGCTTGGGGGCCAGAATTGTGCAGGGCCTTTGTGCTGAGCTCTTGGTCTCATCCACACTGTCCCCTGTGGGCTGGGGTAGGGACACTTGGGAATACTGAAGCACAGGGATGTGCTAGAGATAACAGCACCAATCCAAGGGGAGCCCACAACTCCTGTACTTCCTTCATGGCTTTTATCCAGTGAGCCCTTGCTATACTACTAGGGAGAGATACTCCCCCTTTTCCCATATACTCCTCATTCAGGTTCCTCTGCAGTCCTGTTTGCCTATGCCTTCATCCCCCCCCTCACCGGTGTCCCTGGGTCTCACTGCAGAGACGTCACCCTCTCCCACCATTCCTGTCCTATGGCATCACCATCCCCTGCCCCCACCTTGGGAAAGGGTTAATCAGCAGCCAGGGAGACAGAGTAAAAAATGGCCGTTATCTTGTTAATGAGCTGACATTAATTAGAGCCCAAGGTCCTGGGAGGAGCAGCTGATTTATCCTGTCATTCTGGAAGCAGGGTAGGTGCTGACTCCATGGAAAGGCCTTTAACAGCAAAGAGGTGAGGCCGTGTTTGTGGGGGGAAGTGGTGTGTGTGAGGGTGTTCCTCCGCCTCACTTCTTCACCCCCAGACCCCAAACCCGACTCTGTCCCTCACAGGCAGCAGTTTGGGACAAGACACAGTGAAGCCAAAACAGAAGATTGTGGATGTACAGGAAAAATCAGAGCTGGGGGATCCCCCTGGTGCCAGGGGGAAGGTGAGCCTGGTTGTGCCAGAGGTGTGTGACACTGGACACAATGTGCTGGAGTGCTGTGCCAGGCAAGAGCTGTGGGAATGGTGGTGTGGGGAAGCAGCAGGAGGGACACGTTGCGTTCAGCCAATTTCCTGCTTACCTGGATGATGCTTAGCTATGGAAGATGCTGGCTTGCTTAGTCTCTCCCCCCAAAAGACAAGACCTGTGGTGAGGACAGACACTGAGGATGAGCCAAGCTACTGCTCCCTCATTTGGGGGCAGTAGGATGAAGGAGAACTCTGTGTGGATGCTGTGTGCTCACAGTGTTCCAGGATCAGATGTTCCAGAGTGGTCACGGGCTAACAGGACTGGAAATATAGTGATTATACTCTGAGTCCTTGTAAGAAATAGATCCAAGCTGACTGTGTCCCTGTCATTCCAATCCATGTGTGGGTGTGTCACTTCATCCCCATGTGTTTACAAGGGGACAAGCCCTCTGTCCCCACACTTGAGTACTTTTCCAGTGCATTAGTGAATCCCAGGAACCTAACAGCCCTAGGGCAGCCCCTGCAGCCCTCGGGCTGATCCTGAGAGGGGCTGGTGCTGGCAGTGTGGTGAGATCAGGTGTGGTACTCCAGAGCTGCCCTGGCTGTTTCTGCCAGGGCAGGCACCCTCCCCGCCCTGCCAGCCTTCCTGTGCTGGCTCGCTATTCCCCTGCTCTAGAGTGGGAGCTGTTGACGCATTTTTCCGCTCAGCCTTGCCATGTCCCATCAGAGATGAGGCTGCTTATTTGAGGAATTGCTTGGCTAAATAAATAGCTGCCCAGAAATCCCTGCAGGAGGCCTGTCTGGGAGGGACTGAGCCGTGTTTGCTTTGCCTCTTAACCCCTTCGCTGTGGACTGGTACCTCGGGCTCGGTGTGGAGGGAGGGTGGAGGTAGGGTATGGTGGACAGGGGGATGGAAGCATGGGGATTTCTGGACAGATCCCCCACCTGTTGGATTAAGATGCGGATGTGCTGGGATGAAGAAACCCTCAGGAGCCTGTGGCTGGCTTAGAAGTCTCTGAGGTGGGTAGGATTAGGCCAACTCACACAAGAGGTGATCCAGGCAGGGACAGAGCATGGCAGTGATGAGCACAGGACCTTGGAAGCAGGCAGTGAGGTGGCTTCATTGACTTGTCTGCTGTCACCATCAGAGCAGGGGAAGTCCCCTAAAGGCAGATGAGAGCATTTCTGCAGACAGCTGCTCTGCTCCCATGGCAGTGGTGTGGATGCCTCTATCAATGTTTCTGCAGAGGGGACAGCCCCCAAGAAACCTGGGACCTTGGATCTGGTTGTGCCAAATCTGACACAAGGTAGACTCAGCTCCCATTGCTGCAGGGCTGATTAAGACTTATTATCTGGTTGGTTAATGGCCCCAAGCCACTCACAGGTGACTTAGACTGTTCATTTAGCCACAAATCATCGCTGGGCTGGCAGTTTATTTACCTTCCCCACCAGCCTCCTGTGGCTTCCCAGACTCTGGAGATAGTGGGTGGCCTGGCTGTAAGGGGTAGGGCAAGGGCAATGTCCTGCTGTGGGCAATAGTCAGGGCTCCCACAAAACCTGGGACACCCCAAAAAAGGGGCTCTTGCACCTAACAGTTCTTACCAGAGGCTCAGCCTGCTCGGGGATGAGAGTTTGGTGCTCCTACAGCCTCTCTCATGGGGGAAGAGCTAGGAGAACATTTCGCAGCAGGCTTATATCTGTCTCCAGTACTAGTGGTTACTCCAGGCTGTATTTCTCCACTAGCTGGCTACAGACTTTGGAATGGCACAAGATGACCTGAGGCACTAGGTCCAGAGCAGCAAGGTCTCTGCTTCCTCAGAGATGCTTTAAACAAGGTTGACACACTGTAGGTTTCTTACTGAGAAGTAATTTCTAAAGGTGGAAAGCTCTGGGGGCTGTGACCCAGTGAGTAGTTAATGCTTAGCAAACAGGCACAGCCATCCTGGAGACAGACAGGGAGCTCTTTCAACACCTAAAAGCCTAAATGGCCTGGTTAGAAATCAGGGTTTCTGTCGCCTCTTTGGGATGGGCTAAGCACTGATTCCTGCACAGTCTCTGTGTCAAAGGTAACTTCTGTTGACACAAGGCAGGAGGTGACCCAAAGCTGACAGAAGGACCTGGTGCTAAATTGTCCATCTAGGAAAGTCCAAAATAAAAGGTTAGGTGAAAATCAGGACACCCCACTATGGGTCATGTCATATATTGTGTCCAGGATGGAGACTCGATCCTGGGAAAATGGAAGTCTGATCCCAGTTGGGAATTTTTTTATCAGGGTATGGATTTTCCTCGGCACCCTTGGCTTTGATCTTGGATTGATCTAGGGCAGTTGGATTTGCTGAGGGACATTACGTTGCTTCCCAAGGTGATACTGAGGAAGTAGTGGGGCTGTAAAAATGAACTGTGCTCCCAAATACTACCTGTGATCCCCATGGGTTGTTTCTGAGGGCTCAGGTACTGCTGGCAACAGATTGGGGAAGTATGTGAAGTGCTGTTGGTAGTTTTGTGAGACTCTAGAGCTGCCAAAAACTTGTGCACACCAGACCTGGATGTTCTGTGGTGGCTGTGTGGGGGTTTGCCCTTCTAGTTTTACTCCTGGTGCTTGACCTTACATGGATGGGAGCCACAATGGAGTCAATTCACTAAAGGCTATGGACACAGTAAAGATCTCCAGTTGTCTAGCTGTGTATCTTCCCATCAGCAGTAAAAGGCTTTGTAGGGTTTATGTGTATCTGCAGGTGTGCTGCTGTGAGTGCTGTTTTCAGGTGACTGAAGGAGACCCGAACTCTGAATGTCTAGCTGAGGCACATCCAGAAAATTCCCTCCAGAATACCTAGGCAAATGAAAGAATCCCAGGAAGCTCTGGGCACTCCTTGTGATGCCCATTGCCCAGTGTGGGATGCTGTGATTAGGGTCTGCCCCAGGGAGGTGAGGGAGCTGAGGAACTTTACTGCTGCCTGGGAAGCATGGACCTCTCGCTGGTCTGAACTTTCTGGACAGAAATAGTCTAAGTGGTTAAAAGTGGAGGTACCTTTAGGCCACACTGAACATGAGGTGCATCAGGTGGGGGACAAATGGACATGTTGATAGGGTAGGTTTTAGCATGGGGCAGCTGTGGGGGGACTGGGGGCAATATGATACTGAATGGGAACATATCTGCTTAAACTCCACCTCATCCAGAACTAGGGTGGTTTCCTGGGAGAGTTTCTGTCCACAGTGCCCTGAACCCTCAAAATGGGGGAATGAGCTCTTTTTCTGGCTGGTATCTTGGGGTCTGCCACCTGATGTGCCGATGTTCAGGGTTGCCTTAGACCCTCCTGTGCAGGAAGGATACTGGGCAGAGGTGAGGGGCCAGGCCACAGTCACATTCACTTATTACAGTTCTCTGATTTAGTTAGCAACCAGGTGAGCTATCACTGGAGGACTTGATGAATGGGAAAGAGAGTTCCCTCCTTCCTGAGGCGGGAAATGAAGCTAATCAGGCCTCGGACACCCTAATCCAGCTCTGATCTGATTAATGACCCTGAAGACTGTGAACTCATCAGCACCCTGGCATCTATCAATGCCTTGCATCCTGCCCCTTCTGCTGTCCACCACCCAGCCCAGCTCTCTGCACACAACCCTGGACTCCATCTCTCTGCCCTGCATGGCACAGGCTGTGTGCCAGCTGCTGTGGTCTTGGACAGCCCTCTTATAGGGTCTCAGGGTCTGTTCCAAATATCTCCACTTATCATCCCTCCATGATTTTTCTAGATTTCTTTATTCAGATATTTCCAAATAAAGAAATAACCCAGGTTTTATGGCTCTGACAGCAAAGATTTCTTGTTGTGCAATTCAAAGGCTGCAGCTTGGGTGGTTGTACTTGCATCATCCTGGCATCAGTGAATTGGGCACTAGCATGAGCTGCTGATCCTTGGGAGAGTTGCTCATCTTTGCAACCTCCTTGGGTAGTGTAGGGGACTTCCATGAGGACAATAAGGCTGTGACTAAGAGCTGTGACCCAGACCTCTCACTGACCCCTCATACAAGCCCTGCTCCCACTTGCCTGCGCTATACACTGGGTACAGTCACAAATGGTCTCAGGGCTTATCTCGGCTTTCCTGGGCTGTCTGCCTGCCTCTCTGTTACCGCATGGTGGTGACTGAGGCAGGGATTTCTCTGTTGTGACCCAGTCTCTGCTCTGGGTCTCAATTCCCTGTAGAGAGCTAACAAACCATTGCAATCCTTGAAATCAGCCCTGAGGGCTCTGGTAAGGAAGTGATGGTCTCCCCATGTCATGTAGGCTATTGATCTGCAGTGGAAGAATTATCCTACCTTCACTGTGCTCTCTGTTCCCTGGATGTTTCTTGTAGTTTCCCCCTGTGCTTGAGGGTCAATCTGCTCCATTCCTCCCCAGTTATTGTCCTGTCTATGCCTGCCTCTTGGCTGTGCTGGCAATTCACATGGGGGGAGAGACGAAGTGCTTGGTGTCCTGTTGCTTGTGGGGACATTGGCTTGTATCCTGGGAAAGCAGAGGGGGATGGAGTGGGGGGAGAAGAGGGGAGCCCTACAGCCTCCCGGCTGGTAGACAGGTTGCAGCAGCAGGCACAGCTGAGCTGAGGTGGAAAGGAACACTGTTTCATTCTCAGTACCTTCTGGCCAAGTCAGGTGTATCACTGTGGGGTGACAGCCACCCCAAATCCCCTTCTGAGCAAATCTAGCTCTGAGCTTTCCATGGGGCTAATTCCTGCCGTTCTGTCTCCCAGGGAAGCATCTGGAAAAGGGATATTGTGTGTCTTCCCACAGAAGGATCTCAGAAGGGCCACAGTGAAGACGTTTGGTGCTGGTCTCAGGCAATGGAAGGAGGAAGTTGTTGCACATATTGGACCTTTGCAGCTCTCTTCAGCAGAGTGATGCGTGTGTAGGGAGATCAGCAGGCGACACACCAGACCCTGGTGGTACTGGGAAGAGAAGTCCCTGGGGTTACTGAGCAGAGAAAGCATAGAAGGTTGAGGAAGGCCTCATAGGCTCTTGCCTTTCTCCTCTCTGGGCATCTGCTTGCCACCTCTGTGGCACACAGGATTCAGGGGGGTGGAACCATCTTTTGGTCAGGGAATAGAGCACTGCTGGAAATGCTGAAGGGGGAAGGAATACGGGGTTAGGAATTTCCTTTAGCCATTATTACATTTAGACAGGGCAATAGCAGCTGCCTTACTTCCAAAGAGGAGGTCCCACCATAGGGCACTAAAAAGCAGAGGCTTGTGCCACTGTGTCAGAAGGACACAAAAAAGTGGGAGCTAAAGACACGCAGGTGCAGACCCTTAATGGCAGGAATTCCTAAAACACTCACATGCACTTTGCCTCTCCCTGAAGGTGAGTGCCAGGACCAGCTCTGCTTACCCACCATTCCCAGACCAGCCACAGATTTCCTCTGTATCCTCTCCAGGTGTTATTCGCTAAGCTGTGTCTTGCCTAGGAAAGGTAAGACCAGACAAATGAGTAACAATCTGCCTGTATGCACCTGCTGGGTTGGCATCTTCGACAGACATGGGTGGTGGAGGGTGGTGGTCCAGCTCAGGTCCACTGATCTCCCTGGACTGCAGTGATGCAATGGGAAACGGCACAGCTGGGTATAGGTGGTGATCCCCAGTGCACAGGATGCAGAGGAGCCTGCTGGTGAACGAGTGCCTCTTCTCCCTCCCAGCTAAGCACTCTTTCCTTCAAGTGCTTGGGGACTCCACGGTGCCAGGGCAGCACTGAAGCCCAGCAGGGCTTTGCCTACATGTGTCTGTCTAGTCTCTCCAGATCTCCTCCAGTGGCTGCAACCATAGACCTGCTTCTCTGCCATGTGGCTCTGTATCAGGATGACGGGCTCAGCTCCCTGGGTGGGTCCTGCCGGCTAGGGAGACCTCTGGGTGTGGAGGGGCTGGGGAAGGGGCAGAGTAGCTCGGGTGTGTGCCCACTGCTGTGTCCGGGGGCTGCGGAAGCCGGAGGAGGGCGGCCGGCGGGGAGGGCGGGGGGCCGGAGCGGAGCCAATGGGGAGCTGGGGTAGGTGGAGAGGGGGTTAAAACCCACCCCAGTGCCGTCGGGCGAGCGAGTGCCCGGGAGGCGGAGCGGAAAGGAGGGCTGCCCTCGAGGGCAGCCCCGCTGAGCGCGGCGCGGCCCCGCGGGTGAATGCCCGCCGGTGCCGGGGCTGGCCCGGGGCTGGCCGGCCGGGCTGTGCCCTGGCAGGGGAGCGGTGGGGCGCCGGAGGGCTCGACGGCTCCGCACGGGGCAGGGCCATGCACAAGCCCATGGAGAAGTCCCAAAACTTCCGCATCGAAGCGCTCCTGGCCGAAGAGCCGGCGCGGAGCGCCTCCCCGCCAGGGCTGAGCCCCGGGAGCCCCGCGGCGAGCCCCGGCCCCGCCGGGCGCTCGGACACCCCCTCACCGCGGGCGCCTCCGGCCGCTGCGCCCCTCCCTCCTGCTGGTTTCGTCCCTAAACCCGGCTTGCTGCATCTCTCTGGCCCCGGGCTCGGCGCCCTGCCGGCCCTCTACCCGCCCGCCGTGTACCCGCTCCCGACCTTGGGGGGCCAGCACCCCGCGTTCGCCTACACCGGCATCCCACACCTGCCGCCGCCCGGCGCAGAGCACCTGAAGGCGGCTGTGGCCGGCTCCTTCCCGCTGGAGCACTGGATCCGAGCCGGGATGCTGGTGCCGAGGCTCTCCGACTTCAATGGTGAGTGACCCGGGGACTGACTGACCCTCCCGTCAGGCGGAACACGGCTCTGGCCCTTCCGACTCCCGAGGGCGTCCGCCGGCACATCAGGGTGCGGGTCCCTTCCACAACTCGCGACTGAGGTTTCCCGAGCCCACCCCCTTCGAGGCCCTCCGGTGGTCCGGGTCGGGACACCGCAGAGACACTGAGCCCTTGGGGCTGCCCCCGATTCGTGGCTCCCACTGTACCCAGACCCGCTTCCCAGCCCGTCAGGGTTGGAGCGGGGAGAGAGTGTGGGACGAGGTGGGGCGTCCCACTGCTGGGGAGAACATGACTCTCCCTCCGAAGACCTCCGAGAGCCGTGAGGCACTGGGGAGCGGATCCGAAGGGCAAAGTTTCGCCTTGCTTTGCCGGCCCGGTGTTCCGGAACAGCCCTGAGAAAGCACTGCCGGCAGAGCCGAACCGCGCCTACCGCTGCTGGTCCCGCACGGCGCTGGGGGCTCGTTGGGCTCCTGCTGGGCGGGAAGGAAACGAAAATAAAGAAACGGGGGCAAAAACCTGCACTGGGAAACGAATAAACCCCTCCCGGTGAGGCAGGGAACGAACCCGCCCGAGTCCTGCTGGATGCGCGGCCGGATCGGGCCCCCGTGCAGGGACGGGCCGGCGCTCCGGGTCCTGCCCACCGTGGCGCTCGGCTTGTGAGGATGAGGGGCCGCTGACTTCATGCTGGCGGCAGCTGCGGGAGCCGGGCGGCCCGACAGCGTGCTCGGCTCCAACCCTGCCCCAGTCCTTCCTGCTGGGCACCACCAGGGCTCCAGGCAGGCAGCGGATCCCGCACTGCTGAGGAGTCCCGCAGGGCACGGACGGAAAAAGAATTGCACTTGTGCCGTTGGGAACTGGCACCCCTGGCAGTGTGACCTGGTCACTGCAAAGATGGGCATTAAACCAAGAGTGACTGATTAATGAAGCCCCGTTAGAGTATCCAGATTTGTTAGCTGAGTGTAGTGTCTTAAAAATCTGGAAGCCTATTTGTAAAACAGTAATAATTTTAAAAGCGGGATAAATAACAGTGTGAAAAATTATAGAGAATTAACTTGAAAAAAGTCCCATTTATTACTCCTACCTCATACTGTTCTTGGTCAGGTTAAAGGGAAATAGACTGCTTTTTTTGTTTCCCCCTCCCCATGCTGTCTCCCTTTACCTGGCTTTCACTAGACTTTAGCAAAGGTCCATCTATGAATCTAGAGGTGTAGAATAAGCCTCCAGTGCTATGGGTTATGTGCACTCTTCAAACGTGTCACCAAGACAAGAAAATAGAAACATTTATTAATTAGAAGTCTTTATTCTTTATTGCATTTTCCTGCTTCTCTGCAGAAGCCATGTTATCTTTGAAAGGTCTGGGTCTGTTGCTGTATCTCAGCATCCTGGTACCTTCATACAGGGTTGTTTCACCAGAGTGGAAATGCTCCACTCCGTCTAATCCTGGAGCCTTGAGCGCAGCTTCTGGCTGGGATAACAGAGGTATTTGTATATCAGCCCCATTCCTCTCAGAAGCAGGATATGCTCTTCAGTTGGTTGTAGCCAAAGCCTCACCAAAAAGAAACAAATTATTGGCATGCGAACAACTTTGGAAAGGAGCGCTGCAGAATGCAGTGGACCAGAATGTCAATGGCTCTTGTGGCAAACCCTAAACAGGGCTCCTGTGGAAGCTCAGAGGACAAGCAGTTTCTGACCTAAGTATTGCTTACATGGGTTCTAGAGATCCCAGAGCAGGGTAGACTTGTGGAGGTGTAACAAGGATGCAGCAAAAACTGCCAAAACTGTAAATTTTTAAATCAGAGTGACCACTGCCTCGATCCATGTCCTTACTAAATGGTGTTTGTTCCCAGTTCTGGGGAGCCCTTTGCAGTGGGGATTCTTTCTCTCCAGTGTCCTGTCAATTACTTCAGCAATTCTTCTGCTGTGCAGAAGAGAACCTTTCCATCTTCACATCCTGATTTCTGTCCATTGATAACCTTAGGGTTCCCAGGTGTGTCTTCAGCTCTTGCGGGCTCTCTGAAGCTCTGGAATCAGTGTCCTTTGCAGCATGCCTTCTTCTTGTAGTTTCCAGGACTGGCTCCAGCTGCATTTTATGGCTGTGTCTGGTCTCATATTGCCCCAGTGTGCTGGCCATGCTGTAGGGACAGGAGCAGTGGTGTTGGTTGGCAGGGACAGGAAGGGGCACCTGCCTAGGATGTGCTGCCTCCACAGCCCTTCCTCATCTTTCTGAGGAGGGTGGTGGGCTGGGCAGGAGCCTTCCATTGTTGGCACAGGGCTTCTGGGTTGTTTGTGGGAGTCCCTGTCCCACCATCCTGCCTGGCTGAAGTTTCCAGAGTGATTGAGTACAAGTGTCAATGCTTCTGGTGGCAGTCATGTTTAACTCTCCCAGAAGCAGTGGACAGATGGCTGTAAGCGATGAATCTGAACGCCTTCTAGGACATATTATGGATCATTTGAGGGGGAGATCACCCTTGAGATTTATTTAAAGGGAATTCCAGGGCTAAATTCCAGAATAAATTCCTTCTTTGGGTGCCTGTCTTGCAGTGTCTTGCAGGTGTAGTCTAGTTTGATTTCCTGGGGACAGTTAGGGAGGGGGAAGCAGCAAGACAGCCCATGAACTGCGAGCTCTGTGAGTATTCATTGCACATCCTCCCTGCTATCACCTGTGTGTGTGGAAGTAGGATGCCAGGGAGATGGTCTGAGGCAGTTGGCACCCTTAAGAAACTGGCCTGGGCTTCGGTGCTGGGCTCACTCAGAGCAGTGTTTCTGCTGAGACAAGTGGGTGCCGTGCCTCCCTCACTAGCTGCCTGTGCAGAGCTGTGTGAAGTGCCTTGCACTGCTGCAGTGCAGAGTGATAGGGTTGTAGAAGGCCTGGGTGCAGGAGAAGTTGTGCCCTTGCTGCTGAAAGGAGGGATGCTGCCTGCTCAGGTTCCACTATCCCCAGCCTGGATTCCTATCCTGGAGTTTTGAGTACCTCCTGAGCCACCCAGGGGGAGCATTTGGCACCAGAGTGCCATGCCTATTAGTTTTTCTGGGAGCTGTGATTTATTTGCCCTGTTTATCCATGTGGAAATGCTGTGCAGTGGTGGGAGCCAAATGCAGAGACCCACTGCAGCTGAGAGCTGTAGAAGCGGGGAGCAGTGACATACAGCTGTAGACTCTCAGGAAAAGCAAAGGATCCTCTCCAAGGGACCCAGTGATTAGATGGCTTTCCTTGCACACCACTGCCTTGCATCACCCACTCACTAACTTGATGGCCTGGAGCCCACAACAGATGCTGCCTGTGATGGCAGAGAGCTTACTGATGGGCTGTGCTGGGCTAGGAGAGCAGGCAGGATAAGTCTTAGCAAACTTGTTTAAAAAGCAATGCCTTCCAAGGCTCACCAGGTATACAGTGGTCTGGTGTCAGCTGGAACTATGGGCTGGGAAACAGCTGGCAAGCAGAAATCCAGGTTTAACAATGGAGCAAGTAAGGGGCTAGCAGAGGTAGCAAGTGCTCTTACACATGCTGCCACACAGGTAATGGTCAGGGCTGCTGGCAGGTCAGAAAAAGCCTTTGATGATGACCCTTACGCTGAGACGACCTCCTTCCCAGCTCTGACATCTAGAGAAACACCTAAAGCAGTCAGGGTGTTAATTTCCTCTGCTTTATTTGCCAGACCACAAAATTAAGTGAACTATAGTTAAACAAACCAAATTAAAAACAAGTGAGTTAATATCAACCTAGGATTACCCTTGTTATCAAGTAGGCGGAACTGTATCAAATAAACCAACAATTCTTTATAAGCTTTATCTAATTATCCAGAAGGCAGCTGCCTTGCAGAGCTCCTGGCCTCAGACTCGGAGGGCATTCCTGGCCCCAGGCCAAGCAATTTATTTACTGATACCACAGCCAGATGCCAGGCACCCATCAGGGGGTCCAAGCCCTGCCAGGCTGAAGGGACGTTGAAACAAGCTCTGATCCTGGATGGAGTGTTGGAGGAGATGGCTGCGCAGATAATAAATCCTTTGGCAAGCAAAGGTGTGATGCTGAGGCAGTCACTGGTCTTCTGGTAGGAGCTGGATAAGATGGAGAGCCTTCCCAAGGGTAATTCTTTCTGAGATGCTGATTGTGATAGGGATGGGTTCATAGCTTGGTTGACACTTACTGGAGAAGGTAAGCCCTGGGAGGGATGCTTGCTGTGCACCCCTTAGGAGGATTCTGTGTGCATGTGGCAGCCTACTACAGGACAGGGAAGGATGGGACTCAGCAATGTACACTGGCAGGACAGACCGGAGCTACTAACAGCCACTACTTCATTCCCTCAGTTTCAACTTCTACCTTCTTCCTTTTTCCTTCCCCCAGTGAGAATCTGCAAATCCTCTTCCCTCATACTCTCTTCACACAAAAGAGCTAGAGTCATTTAGGAAAGGTAACAGCAGAGCTGTTGCCAGAGATGCTGGTCCATGAAAACCTGCTGCCATGGGTGGCTGAAGCTCAGTGGTATTGGCTTGGGTTTATTCCACCTGGTGTGGAGGCCAAATCTTGAACAAGTCGCAGTGGGGAGCAGTGGTGATGGATAATTATAGCTGCTGAAGGGTGTTTTGTCAGAGGAGGTCACAGATTAGGTGGCCAGCCACACTCTGTAGGCTGGGCATTGGACTGGTGGTGGCTTGAACTGTATGACAGCACCACAGAGAGGTTTGAGGATTGAGTTTTGATTATATATATTTTTTTTTTTTTTTTTTTGGTAAGCACTGGGGCAGGAGGCAGGGTGAGTTTCCAAGGCTTTGTTCAATGTTTGTAATGGACACTGAAACTGAATTGGACACTGAGAAGGAGAAATTTGGGCTGGCAGCAGGACCATGCTCTGGAAATCAGTCCCCTGCATTGGTAGTTATTTGGGATATATCCTGTTGGTATTTATTTGACTTTTGGACAAACTTTCTGTTCTTCTTTTTATCAGAATCTTACCTGGGGAAAAGCAAATCCCTTGAGAGGGTGTTGTCAAAGCAGGCTGCCTTCCAGGCTCCTCTGAAGCTGGACAGACCAAACTTGCATTGCTTTTAGGACTGAGATTATTCCATGAGGCACTTCTTCCCACATCTGATTTTAGTCTGGTCACATATGGCCTTGCTAGAGGAGGCATAGAGGAGCATTTCTGGATCTGAAGGATTTCTGTGCTCCCTGGAGCCAGGATGCAATGCCCTAGGAGCTGTGCCCTGAGCTCTCTGCTTTGGTGTGGGGAATTCAGACTGGGAATATGATATCTCTTCACTCCTGGACCCTCCAGCCCAGAAAGCACAGAACTGGATTGTTGGATGCTGAGAGGGCAGAACCTCTTCCCTTCTCTTTCCCCAAAACATTCTCTGCAGACCATTCTCAGAAAGAGGAACTGATCAGAGGGGCCCTTTCCTGACCTGATACAGCCAAACTGCACAGTGCAGCCTCATTGCAGGGAGGGACTCTGGGGTTTCAGATGCTCCAGCCACCCTCCTGTCTCTGTCAGCAAAGGAGATTCACTGGGACGCAAAATCCTTGGGCTGCTGAACACTGCCTGGGGCTGCTTTGTGTTTTGCCCCCACCAACAGAGTGAATGAATTTCCCCTCTGGTTCTTTCTGATGCATCCCTGGCCTTTCCCTCCCCAAGGAGCTTCAAAGCCCCATCCCTGCAGATGCTGATTTCCATAACACCTCCTTTCCTTAGCTAGAGTAAGCCTTTGCAGACCTGTTTGGTCCCATGTGTCCATGGAGGATTTGTACAGCCAAAGCATCCACAGCCAGTCAGAGCCCAGATCACTGCCAAACTCTGCAGAGCTGAGACATTTTCAACTATATTTGTCCTGGAAATCTTTTGAACCTCTCACTTGGTTTTAGTTTCGTATGCAAAATAATGCATCACGTGTGTCAGAATCATTGGCACAGGATGTCACTGGCAGAAACATTGGCACAGTCAGTCCCTTGTTTAACTGGCCGGTGGCTACAAGGTGGGTCCCACAAACTGTCTCTCCTGGCACTGAGGGGCTACAGGCAGAAGAAGGGGTTATGTCTATCCTGCTCCCATGAGGCATTTGCACAGTCATAGCCTAGCCTGTGGTCTGTCTGTTTGACCCACACGGCATCCAGGTACTTGGGATCAAACCTGTGTTGTGATCAGTTAATACCTCTTCCATAAATTCCTGCCTCTTGCGTCATCATTGTGTTTGTGAAGGGCTCAGTGGACACCTTGGGAGATGGGCAGGTTGGGATCAAAGCTGGAATCTGGGGGAGATAACATGATTGGTGCCCCATGCCCAGAAAAGTGGGTGAGTTGGAGTGGCCCTTGCCAAGCAAAGCACACTTTTGGGGCCAGGTTGCCCAAGATGTGTCAGCAGGGGTGTGTCAAGGTCCTTTTGCATTAGTGCTCACCACCACCACCATTCTCCCCCCGCCCCCCCCCCCCCCCTTGCTGCTCCAGCACTTTATTCCCAGCTGCAAACCCCTGGGTTTGATTGCTGGTGTGGTGCTGGGAGAAGCAGTAAAAGCTGAACCCCAGGGGGACAATAAAGCCAGTGGAGAGGAGATAAGCAAGGATCAAACAGAGTGCGGCAGCCACCCCGTGCTGGACTCTCAAAGGTCCCTTTGTTCCTGCTGCCTCCTGGTTCGGTGCCGCTCAGCCTTCAAGGGCTGCAGGCGAGATAGCAGTGCTCACGGACAGCCCTGCCACAGCCCCTGGCCGTTGAGCTGCCACCTGTGCGGCCCAGCAATAAAAAAAAGAGAATTAATTTCAGTCACAACACTGATCCCAGTTGTACACTGAGGCCTGATAACATATCTCACTGGTTCCTATCAGGCAATAAAGCCATTATTGGGGTGGGAGATGATGGAGGCATTCACCTTCCTCCTCGTCCTGGGTTTGCTGAGGGGTTGTCCCCCTGCCAGTCTGTTGGTCCCCTGACCCCCACCCACTCTCTGCTCTACAGCTGCCCCGCAGCCTGGCTTGATGGGGAAGTGCCGTCGGCCCCGCACAGCATTCACCAGCCAACAGCTTCTGGAGCTGGAGAACCAGTTCAAGCTCAACAAGTATCTGTCCAGACCCAAGCGTTTTGAGGTGGCCACGTCGCTGATGCTCACTGAGACACAGGTACCTTGGACCTGGGGGGATGGAGTGTAGCACCATGGAGCTGCCGTGGGGGCAAGTTAAGGTCATGGGTAGTGTTAATGCCATCAGCCCCACACCCTACTGCTCCCATCAGTGCCCCTTCCAGGGCATGTCCTGCAGAGACCTGCCTGGTGAGGTCCAGACTCTTTTGTGAAAGAAAATACTGCTCTTCTTTTTACCTGGCACCCCCAACTTGGGTTTCAGAGCCTTCCCATCCCTCAACATGCTGTGGGAGGGGTCTTTTTGGGAGGCTAAAATGAGAATGTCCCTGTGCTGGAGGCTGGATGGGGGAAAGGCGGCAGTGCCTATTATTCCTCCCCTCGTGACAACCTCAGCCTCTTTGCACATACCTGTAGCACCATGGGATGTCCCACAGTGAAGAGATTTAGAGAGACCCTCCATGTTGGGAAGGTGAGGGGATGAGTGGGGACAGGATGAAGCAGGCTACATCCTCTCCCCTGGGGGCTTTCCCTTGGCAGGTGAAGATTTGGTTCCAGAACCGCCGCATGAAGTGGAAGCGGAGTCGCAAGGCCAAGGAGCAGGGGGCTCAGGTGGAGGCTGAGAAGCAACGAGGGCTCAGCAAAACCTGTGAGAAGCTGCTGCCTGGCGAGCCCCAGGGACAAGCTGCCAAAGGCCCCGAGTTCATGGGGCATGGCCCTGACTCGGGCTTTCTGCACTGCAGCACCTCCGAGCTGAGCTACAGCCAGGACTCATCTTGCTCGGGCGAGGAAGAGGAGGAGGACGAGATAGGTGCCACAGAGAGGAAGATTGACTCTGTGTTGTGAAAGGCAGATGGAGCCAGCTGGGGAGAGGGGCCGGGCTGTGTTGTGGGGGCGTCTCTTTGCTGGCAGACACAGACTGTGCTTGGAAGGAGCAGGGGACTTCAGGACACCTGTCGCCCTTTAAATTATGTATGTTTGGATCCTATTTAACTTGTAATTATTCCTCTGTGTGTATCTGGAGGAGTCCCAAGATCCCTCCCCTATAAAGCTGTTATCTGGATGCCTATGCTTTTCCTTAGGGGATGGGGAAATCCCCTGTCCTGCTACTGTGCTGTCCTACCAGGTTTCTGGGGAAAAAGGTGGGGAGAGCAAACTTGAACAGCTGGCAGTCTGCTGGCACAGCTGGAAGAGAGAGACCCTGGACCCTTCTTTGACTGCATGCACTGCCACTTTCCTACGGATCTGGCAGTGCCTGGAGCAAGACATCCCTCTGTGGTGCCAGCTTGTCCTTCCCCTTGGTGGTATGAAGAGCTGGGAAGGATGTCCAGGTTGCCTGCCAGCCTGCCTTGCCTCCTCCTGCACCACTAGCATCCCTGGTAGGGTCTGTGCTTTGCAGGGCAAAACTGTCCTATTTTCCATGCTGCAGTTAGCCTGGTTGCATTGGTATGGCATTGCCCCAAATTAGCGGGGCGGGAGGGAGGCAGGAAAGTTCTCAGGCTGTACAGGTTCAGTGCAGTGGCAAGCTCCCCTTTTCCCATGGTGGTGCTTAACCTCTCTAAGTTCTTCTCTGAGCTTGTGTCATGATGTTCTTAGAATCTTGCTCACTCTGATTGGGCTGAAATCAACCCTTGGTAGCAGGATGATGACAGACACCTTCTACCACTTCCCTAGAAGCACTAGGGTTAAGCACCACTCCAGTGCAGGGGTGGAGCAGGCTGGGCTGGGGTGGGTGACCCATTCCCAGACAGACCATTATGTCCCTCCTGTCCCACATCCTGCTGTCCTCTCCTCTTCCTGTCTCTGAGAGTGTCAGGGAGGGCTGTCTGCTCCGGGACTTGTGGGGGTGGGAATTGCTGAAGTGCAAGAGTCCTGTGGAATCCTGGGTCATCTCTGCAGACAGTCAGTGATGGAAGGGACAGGTAAGCGTTGGTGTGGGGCTGTCACACATCGCAAGGCTGGGAAAAGCCTGTCAGTGTCTGGGGAGCAGCACCCTGGGCAGGGAGCAGATGCGATGTTTTTGGGAGAGAGGGGTGGGCAGGGGAAGCAGGTGGATGGAGGCGGACAGACAGATGGATGATGGTCCTCCGTGGGGGGACAGTGACCCACAGTGGCTGCTGGCAGCTCAGCAGTTTCCTCCAGGGTACATGGCATCCTCACTGCCCAGATTCCCTCTCCCCAGGCAGTCCATCTCAAGACATGAAGGTGTCCAGACCCCTGGAATTGCCCAGTGGCGTCCTCTGGTACTGGGGAGGCTGCAGCCCTTGCTCCAAGGGGGTAGATAGGAGCTAGGATAGGAGCAGGTACCAAGAGCCTGCCATGATTGGTGAAATGTGGGGCAAGAGAGAAAGAAACGTCATGGGGGGGTGGAGTACAAGGAAAGGAGGAAGAGATGGGGAAGCGTGAAAGGATGGTATCTAATTCCCTGTCATTGCCACGTGGGGACAACAGAGGAGGAGAGACCCACTGCTCCAGGAGAGTTGTTCCAGGTCCCAGCAGAAACACAGGACTGGGCATAGAAATGCTGGCACCTGCCAGCACATGGCTGCAGAAGCATCAAGAAAAAAAAACTTCTATCACCTGATACACAACCTGGCTCAGCAGGAGACCACAGGGAGTACCACACACTCCAGCAGGGCTGAAATGGGGGAAACAGGAATGGTAGAGGCAGAAAGGAAAAGGCAAGAAGAAAAGCAACAAAAGTGTTAGGAAGGAGGAGGGGAGCTGAAGGCATGTCACAGGCTTAAAACGTTCACCTTGATGGGCCATGACAGGTTTAATTTCCAGAGTACAATCATTAAAGTGATGGATGGGAGGCGTTCATCTTTCGCCTGGTGCACTCAGGCCCACTGTGGCTACAGGAGGGCTTGTTTTGTTGCTGTTATTTATGAGGTTGTTTCTGGAGGAGCCAGGCACTCATCCAAAGCTAGGGGGACAGAGGAGGGGACACAACTGATGCTGGAAGAGTTAGAGTGCTGATTTACAGCTGGGCTGCTTAGCTGGATGACTCATTTGCACATATGGACAAACACCATTAAGGCTGCATCTCCTTCCTGCCTCTACCCTGGCACCCTCCCTGTGCTGTTTGATAAGGCCAGCCCCACTCTCCACCACAGTGCTGCCTGTGCACCCTGGAGGCGCTATCTCTCCCTCCCTCCCCACAGCAAAAAATGAAGGTCCTGTCTCCTTGAGGGTCATCCAGGGCACTGGGAAGTAGGACTCTCCCATGGTGGTGGTGGTGGTACCCCATGAAAGTGATACCTGATGGACTCATGCAGCCAGGGCTCCCCACCCTCTGTGCCTTTGCTGGTCTTGGCCCCATAACTACTTTGGGCAATGATAACAACTTGTTTCTTGTGTCACCAGTTCTCCAAGGAGCTTAGGGTGACCTGGCCCCATTAAGGTGTCACTCGATCCCTATGAGAGCACTCTCCAGCCTGCTGCAGCCTGTGACCCCTTGCCACCCTGCAAACCCTACATTGTCCTCACTCCTCCATCCGATGCACTCACGGACTTCACGGCCCCTCTTTGCTGGCTAAGCTTTATGCTGCTGCCCTCCCCTGCACTCACCCCCAACACCCCTTGCCCCACGCTCTCTCCTACATCCCTGCGTCCCTCCCTCTTCCACCCGCCCTCCTCCATCTTCTTGTCCCTGAACTTCCCAGGTCTCTGTCTCCCCCCTGCACTCCTGAGAAACCACCGGCCTCCTTCACCCCTCCACGTTCTCCTGACCCCGTCTGCCTGCGCCCCCTCCCTGCCCGGTTCCGTTCCCTCTCCGCCTCCCTGCGCGTCCCTCCGCCGCCCCCTGGCGGCCGCCGCTGCCCGCGCGAACTGGCCCGACCCGGCCGCCGTCGTCGCTCCGGGAGCCGCTGCGTCCGGTCTCCATGGCAACGTCGGCCGGCCCGCGCGGCGCTTAGTGACCGGGACCGGGACCGGGACCGGGACCGGGGACGGGACGGCACCGAGGTGCCCCGGGCTCCCGGTGCTTTAGGGAGCCGGGTTTCGGATCGAGAGAGCCGCACTGGCCCGGGGGAGATGGTGACTAGGGACCCGGGCTTCTGCTCCGCTCCGGGGGGCAAGCAGGGTTATAATGGAGCGGGCCGTGCCCCAGGGAGCTGGGCAAGCGCTCGCTGTAGCGAACAGGGTCCTGCCACAGTCATCCATACGGGGCTCGAGGGGGCCAGGCCAGGCTCCAAAGCGCAGCTTTGCTGTACTGTGCTGTGTGGGCCGATAGTGGGCAGGGCTGTGCTATCCAGCGCTAGGAAGAGCCCTTCCACAGGGCTGTGAGTCATGACCCACAGGTCATCGGGACAGCCGTTGTCTGTGGAGTGGGCTGGACTCGGCTGTAAACTGGGGACACGTCGGGGACTGCTCCCCTGCAGGGAGGGGGCTCAGCGCCACCGTGATCCTGACGAGGGGCGTCGGGAGTGCCCAGCTCTTGGCAGCAAAGGCTTTGTGGGTGCAGGAGCAGCACGTGTGAGGAGTTTTCCCTCTTGTTTCTCAGATGCTTGCTCAGGTGCGTGACGAGCCACAAAACTCTGACTCTTTTCGGAAGAGTGGCTATGACAGGAAGGTGAGCGGAGGAGCAAAGAGTGCTACTGACGCGGGTGGGTTGTCGGCAGACAGGGAGAGGAGAGAAACAAACAAACAAACAAACAAAACATTTAGCTTTTGCATCCATCGTTCGTCACACCTTTCAGTGTCTGCTTTTTGGGCTGTGGCCGGGAAGTGTCCTCTCGGGAGCCCGGAGCAGGGCTTTTGGAGTCTCCTGGAGTTTTGCCGCAAGGTGGCTCTTCTCCATCGTTGCCAGAGTCAGAAACCCTTAACGCAGAGAAAAGGCTGTTTGAGTGATTTCTCCTCCCTTCCTCCCAAACTGCTGTTCCCTAAGGTGTCTACAAGAGAGGCAAAGAAGAAGAAAGTCATATTCTGGGGCATTGAGGTGCCTGAAACAGTCAGTTGGCGTGGCTGGGAACTAGGAAAAGAGATGATCAAACACCTGACCTTGAAAAATGTTCATGGGAAAGCCCAGAAGCTGAGTTACAGGTACGTGGGAAGTTTGTTCGTCCTTCGTACTCCTCATGCTCTCTCTGTATCTTCACTCCTCCTGCTGTATCAGTCACATCAGCACCTTTTCTCAGATTCACTTTCCCTCTCTCTCTTTGAGTGCTGTGCTGGAGATAATGTGTACACCCTTACGCTGCAGGACAGAAACCTGCTAATTCAGAAACACAGGCCTTGTTCCTGACAGAAGTCTGTTAAATGAAATGCCTTGTTTTAAAATCTGTTTTGCTGATACTTCTGTCTGTGAGGCATTTCCAGTCTAGTGAGATTTTAATTGTGGATGTATGCCAGCCAGTCACTAGTGTGACCTAAAACCATTGCTCCCGGAGTCCCTCTGGATGTTGAGCCATTCCAGCAGTCCCTGTGACCCTCCCTGCTCTGAAACTCAAATGTCTGCCCTATGTGTTTTGCTCATACTGCATGTCCTGAAAACATAAAATATTGTCCCAGGAAGGGTTAGGTACTTAGAGCTGGGAATAGGTTTTCAGCACACCTGGGTTCTGTCCCTCTCTACTACTTGGCTGTCAAAGTACCCTTGGGGTCCAGTGTGTAAAGTGCTTCTAAACTGTGGGGTCTGGAGGTGTTGGTTATTTATTCTCTTTTCTGCTGTCCAACTTAAGCTGCCCACCCTCAGACAAAATCTCTTATTTTGATTATGTTATCTAGAGCTCCTTCCACGCCGTTCTTCTTCACTGTTTTCCCACAGCCGATTACTCTGAACCCTGGTATTTCTGTAACTCTGCCCATCGTTTTCCGGCCCAGTGAGAAGGTAAAGCAGCATCACAACTGCTCTCGTGCTCAGGCTGCGTTCCGGGGGAGGGCAGTGGGCCTCTGCCTCTCTTGTCCTTTCTGATTTGTTTTCACTTGAATGCATGAGTCCTTGGGGTAATTCTAGCATAGAGGAGTGGGCAGAATGACCTTCCTGATCTCTCCACATCTTCATTACCTGGGGGAGCCCCAATCCCTGATTTCTCTGCAGAGTTTGCTGGTAGTTATGAGAGCAATCCTCACAAAAAGTATTCCCAGGTTTTAATGTACTACTTCTGCCTTTCAGCTCAATAAGATAAAGTGCTTAAACTGTCCACACCAAAGAAACACATCTGGGTGGTTTTAGTGCAGAACCTTGGGTTGAGGGACTTCCTACAGATTCCAGAGCCTCTACATTCAAGGGCTACTGGTCTTCTAAAGGGATATGTCAGAGGCCTCTCTTCTTTTGGATGGAGGGTGTTTCTTTAAGTTTTGTTTTAAACAGCAATTATTCTTTTTTTCCAGACCCTTTTCTTGATTTTCAGGTTGTTTGTAGTGTCTGTCTTAGCTCTGAGTGTTGATCTCTGGCTCTTGTCAATTGCTGTATGTCTTTGATGTGTATCTCTGTCCTAGCCATAGAGCATGCTCATTGGACAGATTCCCAGTACCCTGCTCTCTTAGTATAATGATTTTCTGATGACTGTTCAGTGTTCCCTTTATGAAATAAGCTACTGGCCTTGTTCCATTTTCAGTGAATAGTTTGTCTGCAGCATATCAATTGCTAAAGCAGGAGGCTACCTTTCTTAGAGATAGCAAGGACTGTGCATGCTGCAGTGTCCAAGGTCTCTCCTTACCTGTATAAGTGTTACTCAGGAGGGGTGACAAATGGGAAGCATAGAAAACACATACCTTTCAATTACTTATATCTTGGCTGGTTAGCAGATGTCCTGAGGTTGTTTGTACACAGTACTGTCAACGCTTCATCTTTAAGTTGTGTGTTATCTGCTTGGATCTCTAGCTGACAAAGCATTTAATCAAAGATTAATACTTCTGTGCTCATGGAGCTCAAAGAAGGCTGTACATGCTTCAGTTCAGCTGAATTGGGATCTTGATAACACTGAAAGAAATCCATCTGCATGGAAACAAACTAGGTGAAACTAACATGGCCTTCAACTGCTCTTGGTGAGGGGGTGTATGTGTTCCCTGACAGTGGAGTGTGCCTGAATACCTTCCACACTGCCTGCCTTTTCTGAGTGATTCATATGCTCTCTGTCCTGCACAGAGGCCTCCACTGGTGCCTCTGTTGCCAATATTTTTTCCCCCAATACTTGCAGAGGTGAAGGTGACAGGTATTCATGGGTGCAGCTGCAGCACCTGCAAGATGGAATCCACCTAACTGCTGTCTCCCTTTGCTTTTCTGTGCAGAGGGATTATGAAGACAGCATCATCTTTACGAAAGCTGAGGGTGATTTCTCTGTTACCCTGCATGCTGTGCTTCCAAGCTTCTGTCTGTCCATCCCAGCTGCTGTCCAGTTGCCTGTCTGTGCTATCTATGATGCTACGGAGACAAAGTTTCCTTTGTGCAATGTTGGGTGAGTTAGATGTGGCTAAGCAAACACTCTTTTTGTTTTGCCAGGTATTTTGCTACTTTCTTGGACTCTCCAGTGAATGCAGCTCATTCCAGTGGTTATTAGTTCTGTTGCCTGCCTTAACAGGAGTAAAACTCTGCCTTCCCTGGGGTCTTGGCAGAAAAGGCAGCAGAATGGTAGTACAGGTCACTGTGGGCACATCTTGGCATGCTCACATTGCCATCATATGCTGAGCATCATTCATGCGCAGGAACTAGGTGGGGATAAGCACAGTGTCCCACTGAGAACATCCAATATTGACTGGCGGGGCCTGGGCCTCTGTTTAACCTAAGGCAACCTGCCCAGCATGAACAGGGAGAGATGTGCTACCAGCTGGAAACATTTTAGTCATTTAGGAGCAAGGTTGCTACCAGTTACCAAGGTTTGTCCTATTTTAATGAGGAAGGACAGTACTGTAGAAAGGAATGCAGAGAAGTTCCCAGGCAAGGAGGAGGTGTATTTCCAACCAAGTGATTCCAACCATTTCAAGTGTTTCAGTCTCCATTTGGAGGAATAATTTGTTACAAGTGAGAGGCCCAGGATGTTGGAGGACAAGGATGGTAAACAATACACACCTTAGATGAATAAAATAGAAAAAGCTGATGTATATCATGTTCTTTGCAGGAATCAAACAAGCAAAGAGGTTCTGGAAAATTGAATGAGGTATTAGGGAAATGGCTCCATCCTCTCTTCTCGCTTGAGCATACAACAGGGGTACAAATGTTCATTCTGTATTAAATAGCTGCAAATCTAGATACAGGAAAAGCAAATACTTAATTGTGTAGCTGATTTGCTTGCTATCACCTTGTGGTCATTAAGAAAGTTCTTAGCTGTAATAACTAAGATTCATTAAAGTGTGGACAGAGAATTTGCAGAGACTAGAGACAAATTTCTTCACAGCCTCACATATCTGTCCAGCTGCATTTGGGATTCTTCCATTCATCACTGGTTGCTTCACATCCTAACTGAATAAACTAGTGGGAAAGGCCCATCCTATGCATGATTGTGGGGGCTGCAAATGATCCACTGCTCTGCTTAAAATGTATCTCCAATTCCTAGTGATCTCATTAGCGTCTTTGCCTGGGAGACGCCAAGCCCTTTCTTCATGATTCCTGAACTTGGCAAGCTGAACCCAGGTGCTGAGTGCATGGTCAAGGTGATCTTCCAGCCCAAGGTGGCTGGGATGCATAATGCAGCAGCAACATGCTGGTTTGGAGATGAACTGAAACAAAAGAGGACAATCCAGCTAAGTGCTCTGGGTGAGTCTTTCTTGCATTTAGCACTCAAAGAAATGTGTATTACCCCTAACTCTGGAATAACATTCCACAGGGATATGTGGAGGGCCTGCACTCTGAGGCTCTGCCATATTTGGCTCAACCCAGTGATGATCAAGTGAAGCCCACGGTTTGAAAGTGGCCTGTGAAATTCTCTAATGTACTTTTGCCAATTTGGAAGACTTTTCTGAAGAGACAGAGGGTCCAATATGCCCTGTGCCCTTTGGCCAAACCAGCATTTCCAAGGCCTGTTTAAGTTGACTGAGGGGAAGAAATGAGAGGAATTCCCTGGAAAAAGACTCCACAAACTCCTGGCTTTGTCTGCGCTCAGTGTCCCCTGTCTGTCCCTGCTCGACAGAGAAGCAGAGGGAAATTTCTAAAGCTTTCTGAATGCAAACTGAAATAAGCAATGATTAGCAAGTCCTTGCCCAAAGTGACTTGTATGGCCACTGACAAACAAAAAATGTGATTCTGAGTTATGTAAATTAGGGCTGGAAGGGATCTTATATGGTTCAAAGCAGGGCCAACTTTAAAGGCAGATCTAACTTCAGAGTTAACTGATGTTCTTCAGAGGCTTGTCCAGTTGAGTGTTGAATATCCAAGAATGGAGGTTGCACCTGTCTTTTCTAATCCAGTATACTATTATTTTTAACAGCCAAATACCCCTGCCTGCGTGTGAGTGTGACAGGAAACAAGTCTGAAGGTGTACAGCCTGGGAAGTTTCAGGATGTCCTGTGTTTTGGATCAGTGCCAGTGGGGACAACTGTGGAGAAGTCTGTGGACATCTTCAATATGTCTGTGGTATGGGGAGAGGGAGATTGACTTCTTGTGAGAAGCTGGCAAGCTGACACATTTCTCTGCAATATGTAGTCTTGTGTATCTCCCTTAATGCTGTGAAAATAACCTAAGGGTAAATGTGGATGAAGCAGAGGTGATGAGCCTTCCCCTACCAACCATGCCATTCACCCTTGCCTTCCAGTTACAGTGCTGGCAACGTAGCCAGTTGCAGCATGGTATTGCAGTTTCCCCCTCCTTTCCTTCTGTGCTTGGTCCAGATCAGGCAGCCACCATGTCCTCTACATCCTGCAGCTCTCCTGCTCACTCTGGACAAGCCCATCAGTCCTGTGTGGCAGTTGTGTCAGTCTCAAATTGGCATGTGTGTGTGTGTCCCAGGCAACTGATGCATCTTCCACTGCCCTCTGTGGACTGCAGCCCAGTGAATTGTTCAAAAAGTCAAACGGATTTGAGCACCTGTGCCACCTCAGCCCAACACAACCTCTGAAGTGATGGAGGTACTCAGAGACTGCTGACATGGATGACAGCAGTGCTGACTCCTCCACAGGCCCTGCGGCTTGGGAGTGGGAAAGTCACTCATTTTTGTACTGTTAGTTATTCACATTGCAGTGGTGCTCAGCATTGCCAGGCACAGATCAGGACAGTTTTTTAAGGGTCTTGGGTAAGGTGTCAGAGTACCAGCTCTGTGTTTTGGGAAAAGAAGACCCATAAACAAGGTGGAACTATGGATAGATAGGAATAAGTTACCTGCCTGCATGTTACCCTGGTCACAGCAGTCACTTAGGCCAGGGACAACTTGAGTCATCTTTCCACCTACCAGGAGGGGCACTCCAACCCCAGAAATCACTGGGAGTTTTTCTGCAGCCTCCTGATTTCTGAGCATGTTGTGGGAGCTTGTTGCCACCTTTCCCCATCAGAACAATGTGGCAGAGGTTTGCTGCACAGTGATTCTGTGGTGGCCTTGGTGTTCCTGGTGGTGTTCATCACTGCTGAAAACTACAGTTCTTACCTGATATAATGTCCTTCATTCAAAGCCATCCTGGCTTGTGTTGGCTCCTTTGTTAACCTATTTCTTTTCTACTTCTAGGTGGATGCACCATGTAGAATAGAACGAGCAAAAGACACCCTGCTTCATGATTATGTTTTCTCCTGTGATGTGTCTCATGGTGTTGTTCCTGCCAAAGGGAAGCTGGTCTTGTGGATACGGTTTCAGCCTCAAGTAGTTGGAGAGCACAGTACTGACTATTTCACTATCACATCTGCTGGATGCCACTTGGAGACTGTTCTGAAAGTGGTTGGCTCATGTAAAGGTACCAGAGCCTTTCCCATTTCTCCCTGTCAGCTTCTTACCACTGGGGGGAAAAGGTTAGTGCTTGGGAAAGGACTAGGAACTATCATAGCCTGCAGTCACAGACTAAACTGCTGGGATTCTGGCCATCCCTGGTGTACAGCTTGGGATTTATACTTGCTTGACTGTTTGAAGTGAATGTCTAACTGTTTACTAGGACTAGTGGGTTTGCTGAAGAGCTGAATCTGTTTGGGAATATCAGACACAAGCACAGCAGTGTCTTGTGACATGTTGGAAGAAACAGCTATGACAGGTCCAGGATCTTATCTTGCATGTTATGCTAGGTCCTTCTGTGTCCCTGCACCAGTGTTCTCTGGACTTTGACTGGGTCAATCTTGGAGAAAGTTTGATGCAGACACTGAAAATCAGCAACACATCAGATGTCCCGGCCTATTATCAGTTTGATATTGATTGCAAAGGAAGCGTCTTCTCCTTGGATCGCCCCTGCGGAGTCTTGGAGGGCACAACAACACTAACACTGAAGGTGATCTTCCGACCTACTCACCCGATGAATTATCACCGCAGAGTTGTGTGCCTTGTCCACCACCAGGTACAGAGGCAAAGGGTAGTTTCATTGCTGTGATATTTTAGAGGCATCTTCCAGTGTAATCCAGCAGGACCGGCCTGTCTCATTTAGTAGTCCCTGCAATCTCTTCCCACTGCATTTTCACTGATACCTATCATATAATTGTTAAGATTGGAAAAGATCTCTAAAATCATTGAGTTCAACCATTAACCTAGCACTTCCAAGTCCACCACTAACCATATCACCAAGTGCCACATCCACTTGTCTTTTAAATATCTCCAGGGATGATGATTCAGCTACATCTCTGGGCAGCCTGGGGTGACAACTATTTTGGTGAAGAGATTTTTTTCGTTATCCAATCTAACCCAATCTAATCCACTCTAACTGCCCAAACACAACTTGAGGTCGTTTCCTCTTGTCCTATCACTTCTTACCTGGGAGAAGAGACCAGCCCCCACCTGGCTACATCCTCCTTTCAGGTAGTTGTAGAGAACAATAAAATTCCCCCTGTGCCTTCTTTTTTCCAGGCTAAACATCCCCAGCTTCCTCTGCTATTCCCATAAGACTTGTGCTCCAGACTTCTTACCAGCTTCATTGCCCTTCTCTGGACATGCTCCAGCCCCTCAATGTTTTTCTTGTGCTGAGGGGCCCAAAACTGAACGTAGTAGTCAAGGCATGGTCTCACAAATGCTGAGTACATGGGGACAGTTATTGCCCTGGTCCTGCTGGCCACACTATTTTTGATACTAGCCAGGATGCCCTTGACCTTCTTGGCCACCCAGGCACACACTGGCTCATGTTCACGTGTTGTCAGCCATCACCCACAGGTGCTTTTCTGATGAGCACCTTTCCAACCACTGTGTCCCAAGCTCCTAATGCTGCCTGGGGTTATTGTGACCCAAGTGCAGGACCTGGACTCTTGTTGAGCAGAATCCCCATGGTGCAGGTTCCTATCAGCAACAGGATGGACAGTCAGTGATGCCAATGGATAGAGTGAGGTGCATTCTCTGTAGCTCTTGTCCATTTGTCTCTCTCCTAACCTTAGCTGCATAGCTGTGCACTGGGTGCCTTCAATTTTCACTCCAGTTTCAAGAAAGTTCTTATCTCACATCAGGACATAAAGTAAATGGCAGCCTAAAACTGCAGATGCTAAGCCTTTCCCAGGCATGGTTTTGGAAGTGAGATACTGTTATGGCATAACTCTCAAAGCAATCACAGAACAGTTTGTCCTATTATCGTGTCTTGTATTTTCCCAGGAACCCATATATGTGGACTTTTTTGGTACCTGCCATTCAGACACAGCTAAGCCAACCACCCTTCAGGAAAGACACCTCTCCTGGTACCGAACCAACATGGTGAGGGGACTGACCTTCTACCCTCCTGATATCCTGAGTGTGATGCTGAAGGATGGGAAGTTGCAGATGGATGAAAAGGGAGCCCTCATGTTCCCCCCTGAGGTATGAGCTGCCCTCCCTGGAATCTAAGACATTTCCAGCTCTTCTCTGTATATGCTGGGTATCTGTTTTACAGAAGACAGATCTAGAAGGGCTTCCAGGTGCCAGACTGATTTCTTTAGTGTTTCTGCTGTTGATGTTCCCAGCACACACCAACACCTATCTTCATCAGCTGGCTTTTACCCTAGCTTTGCCACAAAGCTTCTTTCTGGCTTTAACTCAATCACAGGGTCATCTTTTGCTTCATGTTTAGTTTCAGGTTGAGGCTTACAAACAGAAGCCTCCTTTAAGCCTAGACTTTGAGCTGTCCTAGGAACTCTTACTGACATGTATCTTGCATGCCCTCTTGCTCATGAGGGCAATCAGTGCCTGGTGTCTCCCACAGGCACACTTCCCCTGCTCACTCAGAGATGTTTCCATCCTGTAGGTTTCTGAGGACCAGCCGCCCAAGGAATACTTTGAACCCAATGCCATGACTGAATATTTCTACGATGTTGTAAGCAGTGACCAGTCCTTGTTTCCTGCTCATGTTAGTGTCAGCCCCAGGGAGTATGATTTTGGATGCTGCATACCACCACACAAGGCAGAACCTCTTTCTCTCTGTGTAACCAACCACACAAAAGGAAATATCATTGTTGTCTGGACTCCAAACCATGGCAGTGCCTTCCAAGTGCACCCCAAAATCTGTGACATGCCACCACTGAAGTCTTTGACCTTCTATGTCTTTTGCAAGCCCACTGAGGTCAACAGTCTTTATGCAGCAGAGCTGGAAGGTTTTGCTTTTTACAAGGTTAGTAGAAATTACTAAGACCAGAGATGACCTAGCTAGCAACTGTTTGCAGAATAAAGTATTTTGGGGGAGTTAAAATTCAGTTTAAACCCTTAATTTTGAATTGGCAAACTAGCATATCTATTAACTGTTTTGGACACTGTTTTGATACACTGTTGGGTATAAGCTTTTCTTTCACCCGTGTCCTGGGAGCGAAATTACAGAAACAAGTCACAGCTCATGCACGTGCACAGGTACACTTGCTCTTACCCCTAGGGAACATGAAGCATGGTAAACCTCACCAAAGGAGGAATTACTATGAATTACTGCACTGTAAGTGTAGATGTGAGCCTGCACAACAATGGTTATTGTGGCCTGGGTGATGGGCAATAACTTGGTCTTTGTGTCTGGCCCTCCACAAGTAAAGCTGCTGAGGGCACTGTCACTCTTCTCCCAAGTGATATAGGAATCATGTTACACAAGTCTGCAGTTACAGGAGATTTAGCAGCCAGAAATGTCCTGGTAAGTGAAACTTAGAATTTGCAAGTCTCTCTCTCTTTGTTTCTCATCTGGTACTGCTCAGTCCTTCCTCTCTGAATATGCCAATTCCTAAGCCCCAGGGATGTCATTGAACAAGCAGCTTCTTGAGATAGTATATGCACTTGGTCTCTTCCAACTCAGATTAATCTGTGGTTCTGTGAAGGCACATTGCCACACTCCCTTCCTGCACACACTGTGCTATCCCTTGTGTGTCTGCAGGTGATGAGACACTACACCAACATTGAGAATGATGTCACCATCTGTCCATCGTGGTGCCTGACTGTGAGGCTGAGAGCACACACATATGAAGAAAAACGGGAGCACTTCATTCCACAGTACATCCTGGATGTCCCCAAAGTGTGTAACTGATTGACCTTTGGATCTTTGCAGAGACACTGAGTGTTTGCCTCTGAACTCTTTACTTTGTCTCCCACTGCACTGAGATGGTGTCTTTGGTGATTTCTGATGGTGTGGAGGCTCCACAGAAGTGGTACAAAAGTAGTATGCTGTTTCTTCTGCATTAGCTTCACAGCCCCCACCAAGTCAGCTGTACTGACATCTCATTAGCTCTGAGAGAAAGCTGCTGGGATCACCTTCTTTTCTGTTTAGGTGGACATAGGCACTAACAAGGGTGTTCAGTCCCCTCCAGGAGCCTCAAAAAATCTGCATGCACTTGGGCAAACAGAATCCTCACTTAGAAGAGAGAAGTGGTTGTAAGATAGAGAGAAAGGTTCTCTCTTGCCCCCTGCTGTTTCTGTACCACAGTAAGGTGTTTTTCCTATGAGTTAAAGTGAGATCTGATCCTAAGAAGTAAGAATAGTCTTGAGAACCTTTTATAAAATCTTCTCAGCTAATCTAGGCCATGCAGCCTTTGTTTGATATGGATGAACTGGAGCAAATTCTTGCCTGGTGGAATTCTTTGTGCAGGATGTCATTATCCATGCAGAAACTGCAGGCACCAGCAAGCAACTCACTTACTGGATGGGCATAAGGCATGGAGTGATGGGAAATAGCTTCACCCGTCCCATGAGCCCATGAGGGCCACTGTGGGAAGAGAAAACACCATCATTTGTGTACCCTTGGGTGGTTTCATTTCTTTTCTTGAAAAGAAGCAGTTAGAAAGTTCTCCATAGACTCAGGATAGTGCAGTGCTAATTGGAACCTGGAACTGAATATAGCAAAAACTTTTTCTTTAAGCTGGTTTTTAAACCCAGTGAAAACAACCCTTCTTGCTTGTCTCCACCAGACTTTTCCTCCTGTGGTTTGTGGCACTGATACCTACTGCAGCATGCTGTTGTCCAACACAGGCACCTCTTTGATAACCTTCAGTGTGAATTCAACTGCTTGTCCCTCTGTTTTGGTCAAGCCCAGCTCAGGACACATCATTCCAGGAGGCCACCAGATTTTCTTTCTCTCCACTCACCCAGTTAACACAGTCTTTCAGCAGCATGTCCTGCCTTTGGAGCTGAACTCTTATCCTGCATACACCAAGGTAAGGAGAGGGAAATGGAATATGGTGAACAAAGTTTTGTTCCCTTTTAGTCTTCCCTTTTCACAGTGACTTGCACTGTGATGCCTATTACATCTCCTAATGGTTAGTTTGGATTTTTCCCTTTGGAAACAGGAATGAAAGAATATTTTCAACATTTAATATGGAGTCAACATTGCAGAAAGAAGGCCTTTGTGGTGCCAAATATTCTGTACTCCTTGTTCCTTTAATTTCCATCTCTTGGAATACACTGTATTATGCTAAGGGTCCAACTTGACAGCACAGCCTAAAGCCCTTCTCCTCCTTATTAAAATCCAGTTTGTTCTTGCTTCTGTCTTGGAGGTTCTTGGAGGTGCTTCTGTCTTTGCAAGAGGTAGCTGAGACTTCTAGCTAATGTCTGTTACTTTTTCTCTTAATTCCACAGAAAACTGTACTCCAGAGTTGTGGGCAGTCTCTTCTTTTACTCTTAGAAGGTGATGGAAATCTCTACTTCAAGCCTCTCCATATAGGGACCTCCTCTACACGAATGTACACCATTAAAAACTGCACAAGGCTACCCATGGTTTTCACATGGAGGATCCGTCAGTCTGACAGCAAGATCCTGTCTGTCAGCCCCGCTGCAGGGATCCTCCAGCCCTATGAAGCCATGGTAAGTTCAACTTCTACCAAAGTTGTATTGCTCCTTGCAATACAACCTCAGCCTGGCTTTGGATATCTGGATGTTCATTCCCAGTGTGAATCTTTGACACAGATGGAGGTAGTGTGTCTGTAGAGAACTAGGTTAGCTATAATGGAGAAAGGGGATGTGCATTAAATGCAATTGTTGAGCTGTTTGGGTTTATCTCTGGACTAAAGCTCCTGTGAGCACTCTTCCATCTTGTGATTGCAGGCTCAAGCATGGACTTTTACTCCTGACAAGGAAACCAAATATCTGCTGCGAGCTATGGTGTTTGTGAAGTGGAAAAGTCCAGATCCCCTGTCTCCCAAAGGTGTCCATTATGTCTTACGGGTCATTGGAGAAGGGGCACTGGGCACCATCTGGGTAAGGAGCAGGAGAACACTGAGTAGTAGTAGGGGGACTAGGGTGGGATGGGGGTCTTGGACTTTCCCTTTTTGCACAATCTGCACTGAAGGCAGCCAATAAGGATTCACAGCAAAACTCCCAGACCCCTGTTTCCAGTGAAAATGACAGTACTCATTCTTGTGGCCTAATGGCAACATGTTGTAAATGTCCTTAACAAATCCTCTGTTCCAGACTAAAGCAAGCAAACCATTTGCCTCCTTGGGAATCATGGTTCTCTCCTCTTATTCTGTTTGCCCATGTCTCCATTTGTTCTGATGTTACTCTGATTTCTAAGTGTAGTGGACCTTTTGAAGTGGTATACAGTACACTTCCACCTGGCTTTCCTCCTGTTATCTGCAGGTCTGTGCAGCCACTTTCATTTTTACTGAGGTTTCATAATGACCCGAGGTAAATAAAGTAATACTTTGTAAGCCATTGCCCCATGTTAATCATGCTGATTGATGGGTGATAATGTCTTTGAGGTACTTAGTAATTATAAATTGTATGTGAGTGCACAACTAGCTAAAAGAGACAGGGACTCTTTAAGCAGTCACAAAAGGGCCAGCAAGGCCTGAGTGCAGCTGGCCAGCTAGTGTTCTCACAGCCCTGAATATGCTCCATCCTACCCACCAAGCAGCCTAAAAAACAGCAGGAGATAACATTTGGTGGAGGGATTGAGTGCCTTGCAGACCTGTTCCACATTTTATTGTGCTCCAACTACCTGAAAGGAATTTGTAGCAAAGTGGATGTTGGTCTCTTCCCCTGAGTAACAAGCAATAAGGCAAGAGTAAATGACTTAAAGTTGCACTAGGGGAGGTTTAGATTGGATACTTGGAAAAATTTATTCAGGAAAGGGGTTGTCACTCATTGAAATGAGCTGCCCAATGAAGTGGTTGAGTCATCATTCCTGGAAGTATTTTAAAAGATGTGTAGCTGTGGTACTCAGGGACATAGTTTAGTGGTGGTCTTGGCAGTGTGAGGTCAATGGCTGGACTCAATGATCTTAGAGATCTTTTCTAATCTTAACAATTCTATCTCCTAGGGTATGCTAGGTCCTACACAAAGCAGGAAGTCCTTTGCACTGCACTGCATGTGCCAAGTGATCAAGATGTGGTGAGATAAGTGATGGCTACACTCAACCACTATGCTTGACATGTTAAAGTGACCTCAGCATGGTGGGTTTGTATTCCAGGCACAAAAGGAGCATCTGGACCTTGGAAATGTTCTAGTTGGTGATCAAAAAAGCTGCAGCATTGTACTGCTAAATGATGGGATCTGTACTCTGAATTACATCCTCAGTGTGGAACAGCTCATCACAGGGCCCCGTGCCCCTGAGGAGGTCCGCAGCGATCCACTGGGTACTGTAAAGGAATTAGCATGGGACAGGACCTTAGTTTTCCTCTCTTTTCTCCAAAATTAATCTAGAAATAACATGGAGGTTGAACTGCTTGCTGGCTGGTTTGCACTGATTCTCTCAAACCTTAGGTTGTCTGCTCCTTTTCTATCTTGCTGGAAAATAATCCAGAGTCCAACAATTAAAGTTAGACCAATCTGGACCTTGAAATAAGATAGAATTTCCCAGATAAGGAAGTTAAATAAAGAACCTTACCAGAAGAAATGTTGGAGCTCAGCTCTTAGCTGCCTTTCTAGAGGATCTCTGGTTGGGAACTTCCCTGTTCTTTCCTGGCCAGAGGCAATCTGGATACTCCCAATGAGCTGCCTACAGTTGTACTCTGGAAGTCCCAAGTTCAGCACCTGAAGCTAATCCTAGCAATTAAGCAAGGTGTTGCAGTGGCTAGAGTGCAGGTAGACTTAGTGATCTGTTTGCCACAACATGTGTGGTGTAAGAGACAGTAATGCCAAGAGCTCATACCACCTCTTGTATCCTACAGCTCTAGAGCTGGAACACTCCAGAGGAAAAATCCCTGCAAGATCAAAAGCTTTTGTCCAAATAAAAGTCAGGCCAGCCCGTCGGCTGCATTACACCTGGTCAATCAAATATGCTCTTTGCACACCCAGAGGTGAGATGGATGTTTTGGGATGTTCAGAAGTGGGGGACAGTGTTTGTAAAAGAAGAGACTAGCAAGACAAGGGGTTTTCAGCTTGGGAGGTGAAAAATGTAATGCCGTATGAATGATAGGGAGAAGACAAGATTAACTGTTTATGATTTTTCAGTGTGAAAAAGGGGCACTTCATAAAATTATTATGCTGTAGGCTTAAATTAAAAAAAGAGTTTGTTCACATAGTGCAAAACTAAATTGTGTAAATACACTGTTGAAAAGGATCACATTCATAGTCTTTTGGTGATGTCTAAATGCAAAAGTCAAAGTAGAACTAGGAGTCAGTGGTTTAGGGGTTTTGAGAAGCTGCCAAAGAAAAGACTATGTACACGGCCCATTCTTTCTTTGTTTCTTTGTTTCTTTGTTCTTGGTAGGGCCTCTTTCCCATTTGCTGCAGTCAAAATGACCCAGGCAGCAGCCCCTTAATGGTGCATGACTACTTTTTGGTGTTTCTTTTTCTCCCAAGCTGCAGATCTTGTAAGCACAAAAGCACAACCCCTCTGCTGCATTGTAGCAACAGGCGTTTACCCAACTTTGCGCATCGCAGACGCTTGTACAACAGGGATTGCCAGCAGCATCAGCAAGTTGCATCTCTGGAAGCTCTTCTCCTTGGACACACTGAATGAATTCTTGGAGCGAGACCCAGCTCCTGGTGAGCTCACCTACAAACTTCCCACAAGGCACAGGTGAGATGAGGAAATGGCTCAGAGGATCTCTGAGTCCCTTGCATGAGCCAGAGAGAGATGCTATGGTTTATTGGCATGTGTTGTGGCTCCATGATACGTGGCACCCTGTTATTCTGTCCTAACTGCTTCAGGCAGTTGCTTACCTCCCCTTCTCTGCTTAAGCTCCCTTGAAAGGAGCCTGAAACAGAGGATAATTTAATTGCAATGGATCTCCAAAAGTCTCTGGTGTAGCCCCTTGCTCAAAGCAGGGACATACAGATCAGGTTGCCCAGGGCCTTATTCAGTTCAATGCTGAATATATCTGAGGATGGAGAAACCACAGCTTATCTGAGCTCCTGTTTAACAAATTCCATGGTAAAAACCTTTTTCTTATTATCTCATCAGAATATCTTGTATTGCAACTTGTGGAGTTGCCATCCCTAAGCCCTTGCTTCATAAAGCTGAACAAATCCAGGTCTTTTTGTCAATCCTTGTAATTATAGAATGGTTTGGATTGGAAGGGACCTTAAAGATCATCTAGTTCCAACCCTTCTGCCATGGGCAGGGGTGCCTTCCACTAGACCAAATTCTCAGAGCCCCATCCAGCCTGGCCAATGTGCTCCAGCTCTCAGCCATTTTAATGGCACTCCATTGGGCCTGCTCCAGTATATCAGTGACTTCCTTATGCTGTGGAGCTAAAGAGAGTCTTCAGGCTAACCAGGAGTCTCTTGTGTCATTCACTTTAATTAGACATACATAAAAGTTTTTTAAAAGAAAATCAGAAGGTCTGCCTGATATCCAGTATCCTTTCTCTCACAAGGGCCAAGAACATAAGGTCAGACAAGAATTATAAGGAAGATAGCCAGTGTAGAATGACCTTTCCCCATCATGCCCTGATGACCTTTCCTCCTGTTTCAGTTTAATATCTTCTTTCTCTCCTGTGACCAGCACATGCTTGATCCCTCCAGTGTATACACCTCTCCTGCTGGATTTTGACTTTGGGTCTGCCCCAGTAGGCTCAGAGCCTACCCTTGTGATGCTTCTGCTGGAGAACAAGGGTGTGGTACCTGTGGACTGGTAAGCAGTGCTCACTGGAGCTCAGCCTTCTTTTTTGGGGACTGGAAGTGCTCAAAGGGCTGTGAGAAATTTTCAGATTAATATGGTGGGTTATGTAGGTACAGCTGCAGCTGAGGTCTCTTGGTGAATCTGGGTGGGGAGGCGATCAGGGAGCTGCAGATCAGACCTGACGAAATGTGATGTGGCCACCAGCTGAGCTAAGCCCATTTGGATTGAATATGCTGACCATAGCCCTGGGGAAGTTGCATATCCTTGTTGCTGACCAGCTGATTGATTCCCTAGGGCCTTCTTGTTTCCTTCTGATCAGAAGATAAACATGGAGCACTGGGCAGAAAATGCTGACTTTACCCCCCAGGAGCTGCACCAAATGAGAATTGAGGATAACCAGGTCTTCAGTGTGTCCCCAAAATCAGGAACACTTTTTCCAGGACAGGAGAAATCTGTCCAGCTCTCACACAGGTGATGACAAGTATCTGTTCTTCAAAGCTTCATGTTGTGTACCAGAACAACACATGCCATCAGTCCCTTGAGTTTCCATGCTTGATTTCCTTCTTCATGACATGTTCCTCAGCAGAGGTTGGGCAAGTAAAAAGCTCCTGAACATGTCCAGGTTCTGGACCCCACAGAGCTTGTCTTTCTCAGGAGAATGTTTTAATGTACTTTAACACTGAAGCGCAAAAGGCATTTAGTATGACATACTGGGGACACTGGTCTGCCTTGACCTGACAGTTGAGGAGATGAACAAGATGCTGCACTTCCTATGGTTTTGATTATGTAGTGATATTTTTGTCATCAGCTAGAGTTGCTAGCCTTTGCGTGCCTGTATGAGGTATGAAGAAAGATGAACACTTCCCCTTTTAAAGCAGGCCATATCTGGAAGTACTGTCATTTTGTTGGTGTAGAAACTTGCATCCGTAAATAGGTGTATGACTAAAATCAACATTGTATTGCTCATTTCCACCCAAACACAGCTGGGTTCCCCCCTACCTCCCCGGGGGCCCTTATGCAACAGTGACTCTTTAGCTGGGAATTGAATTGTCTCTAATGTTCTGCATGACTCTGACTCTCTCATACTGGGCACAAGGTTGATTTCTACTGTTTTCCTCTCTCTCCTCTTTCACTACTAGACATGATTTCATTGGCACTGATCGCCTCCCTGTACTGCTGAAGATTTCCTATGGCCATGAGGTTCTGGTAAGATAGCAGGTGTCCCTTCCTTCCATTTACAGAACAACAGCATGTAGGACCTGAATTAAGAGGTATTTTCCCCAGAAGTTGCATAGTGTACAGGAGGCTGTGGCCTTCCCCTGGAATTTGCACTAGACAGGCAGTAACAGAGGGCCAAGCAGAGACATGAAAACAATGTCCTGATAAACACGTGGTTCCAGCACAGAGTGATGTGGGCAGTGCACTGGCAGAATGGGGATGTTGCATCTGCTGTGTTCTTCAGCAAGAGTAGTATTATTTATTTATTTATTTATTATTAACCTTTGTGCTTTATTAATGGTGTTAGTGCAGAATTGCTTCTTCCTTCAAGAAAACTTTAAGTCCAAAACAGCCTTCCCAGGTTTTACAGTCCCTGCAAGTTTTCCACAGTCTGGTGTAACTCATGGTCAGGATTCCTGTGCATGTTTCCCCTCATTCCATCTGCTTCGCTGTGAGTTGCTCCATGCAGTTCCTGGAGTTCAGATCTACAGCTCATCCTGCTTCTCTCCTGTGCAGCATTCCTGAATCTCTCATCTCATCAATCCTCCATACAGTCACCCCACCCCCCCCACCCCCCCCCCCCCCACCCGCCGTGCCCAGAATGTGCTTTTCTCCAAATATACCACCTGCTGTCATGGTAGTTTGGGAATGCACAGGGTGGCAGAGCATCTTCCAGCTCTGCAGTTATGGGCTCCTTCCCCAGGTCCAGAAGATATTCCCTGGGTTCCTGGTTGGCTGCAGCCTTTGTCCACCCACTTATTTCTCCTACCAATGATAGAGGAGATTCTTAGTCATCATTCCTGCTTTGCTGCTTTCTAAAGCATCCCAGAGTTGATCTGTGGTGTGTTTTCCCTGAGCATCTCCTCAGGCTTGGAACTAATTTCTGTCTTTCCCCCTCTCTCAAACTGTCAGTTAGAGTCAAAGTCACCTTGTGCTCTGCCAAGCACCACTCATGCCCGGCTGAGCCTTCCTGTCTGTCTCTGAAGTGTCCTATGAGACCATTGTGTTCACACATCTCTTTTATTTTTCTTTTCTTTCAGGACTGTTGTCAGCTGAAATTCCAACCCTTTGACCAAGCTGTCCAAACAGTGGCTTAACTGTGCCTTCCCTCAAAGCCCTTGGACAGGCTCCCTGTACTCTGCCTGCCTGGCACAATCCTGAGAGTGACTGTGAGCCTTTCACCAGTTGGCCAGTGAGGGAAGAGGCTTTGGAACACCAGAAGACTATAAGGCATACATCCTCTCTTGCCAGATAGCCAGTGGCTTTGGTTGCTACCAGAGGCCACCACCCTCCCTCATGCTGTCACTGCAGAAGGGGCTAGAAAAGCAGGGGATGCCCTGGGGATGAAAAGGTCCCTTGGTACCCTTGAGCTTCAGCAATAGGAGCTGTAGAAGCCAGTCCAGAGACATGGAGCAATGCAGGTGCCTGCAACCTGCAGAGATGCAGTGCCACTACTGAACTGCTGATATTGGAAAGTAGGAGTGGGAGATGCTGCTTCTGCAAAGAGGGCAGCTGAGGGACTGAACACAGTGTTCCTGCTTTTCTTGCAGTCATGGCATGAAGTGCACAGAGTTTCCAGCTCCTGTGGCAGAAACTGCCCTAAGTGTGCTCACATTCCAGGGCTGAGCAAATCCTCACCTGTGTTTCTGGTGAAATGTAAGACTGAATGTTCTCAAAGCTCCGAGTTCATTTGGCCAGGCAGAATTTGCAGTCCCCAGGAGTTTTAATAGGAAAAGCCAGGCCAGCTGCATGTCTTGCAGGCTGATTCACAGAATTCCCTGAAGAGCAGGGCTGGATCCCAAGGAGAATCCCTGAGCACACAGGTTTTATAAACTGCAAGTGTTTGCACTTCACTTCATAGCTGCTAGCTAGGTATTGTGAGATGTTATCACCTGCAGCATATGTTCTCCTGGCAGCTCTCCTCCCTGGGGAATCTGGCATCCCCTGGCATTCATCTTATGCTCTTTGGTCTTCACTGTGGTGAGAAGTCTATGCACTCTAGGAGAATTGATTGCAGCAGGTCTTCACTTTCCTCCATTTGTCTCACTTTAACTGGTAATCCTCTGAATGTCATATCCTGTGTCAAATGCAAACTGCTGACAGTTTTTCCTGAACAGTTCTGGTCTGCTGGAATGCAAGGTGGCTTTTTGATTGAAGTTGTATAAATAGGTGTTTCACTCCCAAAGTTCAGGGAGGTTCCTTTTTTTCCCTTGAAGTTTGAAAGCAAAGCTTTTTGTCTTTCCCCTACTTTCACTTCATCTGGCAAGCTGTGGTTCTCAGCTGGCTGAATATTCATGTAGTGCTTTGAAAAGATCCCATGTGAGACCTTGCTAACATTGTATTTCTAGTTCTTTCTCTCTCCTAATTTTCTTATAGATCTGAAATGCAATGGGTTTTTTAAAAGGACATGTCATTCTCTGCTCTTTTTAAAGCAGCTGATAAGTATCTCCTGCAGGTGTCTATCTTTCCAAATATTCTCTCTGTCTTTTACACATATATTTTAAAAATAGCCATGCTTCAGGCTTAATGTACTGTGAATTGCAGCAACTTGGCTCCCATTGGCTCATGCAGAGACATTACTAGGTAACTGCTTTGCAGCCTCTCCCCCAAAGCAGACAGCTCAGGGGTACTTCGGGGTGATCCTGCAGAAAACAGTGTATTGCTAGTGCATCTTCAGCCTGATTGTGACTTTCTCAAAATGCAGGAGCCTTTGTGAATTCAAAATCCTTTCTATGAAATATCTCTGAAAATCTCTGCACTTTGCTTGAAGTGCCCGGCAGCTGCTTTGCCAATAGGATACTGTTGATCATCACTTGATCACTTAAAGTTCAGCTGGGATCTTCTTGATTTTGGACTTACTTCCAGCTTTTGGACTACTGGACACATTCTTGGAACATTCTAGAGGATGACATCTAGATGGTCCTTTCCAAGAGGAGGCCATTATTTACCAAAATCCTGTCTTTCCAAAGTATTTGGCTGTCACAGCTGCATACTCTCCTATGTACAGTCCAGACACTTTCTTTCATGGAGAATTTCCACCATACACTTGCACAGTGAAACACTGATGCTGATGCCTAGCATAGCAGAGAGAAAAATACATTCTTTCTGATACAAGAAGAGAACCTTTCAGAGGAAATCTGGAGTAGGTTCTCCATCTCCTTGATTTTTTTCTTAGGACACCCTATCCTGGTATTACAAATTTAAGTTTGTAACTGTGTGGCCTTCATTTTGCAAAGTACTTCAGAGTCCTTGTGCAGTTGTTAGTGATGGAACCAAGGCCCTGTGAGAATGTGACTGCATTTCTTTCCACTGTAGCTGACCTTCAGTGGTGTGACAGTGGAACATGACCAGCGGTATGTTCATTTTGCATCCACTAAGCACCTCTTCGCACCCATTGCTGTTGGACGCTCCCACCCCCCAACACAGGTGAGCATCTTGTAGCCAAACCCAGCAGCAAGCATAGGGAAGGAGCTAGTACTACTGTATCCCAAGGACAGGCAGTGTCTGAGGCAATTGTCAGAAAATGGAATGACCTCCATAGGAAAGCATCACAGGAGAACTTTAGGGATAGTTCTAGGCAGAATTTGGAAATGGCTGCTGGGATGGCAGCAGGGGAAGTGCTTCTCACCATTGACAAAATTTGGTGTTCACTCTAATCAGAATTCTTATGAGGTGTGTTGGGCTGTTCACTTACTTTCTTGCATTGCATCTGAGTGAAAACTTGCCTAGCTGCTCCAAGTACTCCGGAAATAAATCCTAATTAGTTTTTTTTAGTAAATTAGTTTAGCTTCCTTAAACACTTATTCAGCAAAAAAGCAATTTTGCTTCTGTTCTGCCTAATTTACTTGGGAAATGAACAAGTCTGAATTGAATTAAGATCACTTTAATACAAGTGATTTTGCATTTTAAGTAATCCGCTTTACAGTGATCCCTTTAGCTAATCGATATTAATTTTCCCCTAGTGTGAATTGGCAGGACACCATTTGGACAGGCACTTTGGTTATCAATGTACATGTGTGGGGATAAATCTTCAGCACAGTTGTCTGTCAGAGCCTCAGTGTTAAATCTTGATAATATGAGGTCTCCTCATTCTTAGGATATAAGCTTGTTGATTAAATATTAATGCTTATCAGCATCCTCTGGGGAAGTGTTAACTAGTTTAACTTGTACCTGGTATAATAAGTACTGCTCTTTCTGACTCACTTCAGATTTATACACTCTACAATGGTGGCTCCATGCCTGTGACATTTGAGGTTCAGCTGGACAGCATTGTGAAGATGCAGGAGAAGAATTTTCAGCATCCTGTGTTTGTCTGCCTAACTCGTAGAGGAGAAATTCCCCCGGGTGAAACAGGACACATTGAGTGGATCTTCTCACCACTGGAAGCTAAAACATACATGGTAAGAACCTCTTCATGACTGAAAGAAACAGGTTTTGTTGTTGACCTAAAATTATTTAGGTCCTTATAGTGCTACAGCTGAATTGAGCTCTATGCTTCCAAGAAGCAAAAGAGTCTTGAGAGCAAATGAGTGGCTGGTCTGGTCTGGAAATGGAGTATATAAACTTGTGTCTACAACCAGAGTCATCCCAGTATATATTTTTCAAGGATCAAAAAGTAACTGGGTATATCAATAGCATCTGTTCAGATCTGTGGCCTTCAAAATTCCCACCAAAGACACTGAAATCAGTGTCTTCTATCATTGCAGTGTATGCTTCTGCAAATCTCTGGAAACAGCCTTCCCAAAGACCTCTGCTCTGGGATGCAGCAGGCAGGCAAGGCCAGAGCTGTAGCATTAATGTTGCTTCAGTCTGTGGTGAATGCATGGATAGATAAATAAATAAATTTAACTTTAAAACCTTTGCTCCAAGAGGGAGTCTCCATCCATCTCATACTGTAACTGGCTAATTGACTACTTAACTAGCTTTCCTGGGCTAGTAGGAAAGGCCAAGGCCTGAAAGAGCAAAGGAGACTGGTTTTGTCTTTATCCATATGTGGCTTGTATTTAGACCTGTCCATTTTCAAGTATGCTAGCTTATTGCATATCTCTCCCAAATAGGACTCTGGACTTTCAACTTTTATCTTGTCTGAGGCAGGTTGATGTTCTCATCCACATCCTGGATGGTGAGTCGACCCAGATTACTTTCCAGGGAGTAGGCTACAATCCAAGTATTATAGGAGAGGCTGCCACATCCAGACATTTTTTTTCTTCTGCAGTCATTCCAGGTTCTGCCAAGCTAACTGTGCCTGGGCAGGTAAGTCTAAGTGTGGGATATGGGCAATATTATCAGTCCAGATATGTGTGAGAGAGACTGAAATATACAAGTGTCACCATCTTGCAGTAGTATGTGTTGCAGAAGAATTCATTTGCCATGAGATAGAATAAGATATTTCCCTTCTAGCAGATGATCTAAAGCTTAACTCATGGAAGCCGAAATGTATCTTCCTTCCAGCTTGTAACTTACATAGCTATTAGAACAAAAATGGGTTTGGGTTTGTTCATGTACTAATTTTTTTTCTTAGAAGTTACCTCCCATCACAGCTGCCTTTCTTCTGTGCAGCTACAACACCTTTTTCTTTGCTAAATCATTCTCAAAAAGACCATTGTACTCATTCTGTACTCAGTCAGGGCTTGGCTGCCACCATTTCCCAGCCAAACTGAGGTGATTCATAGCCTGAATGCTGACAGCAGGATGGACACCTCTTCAGGCACATGCAGAGGAATGCACTTGTTTGACCTGCTGCTGGCTCAGCAGGAGCTTGTCTGGCCTGGCTAGAGCTGGCCTGCCAGCCTGGACAATCTGTTAAACTCACCTACGCATCCAAGCACAGTGAATGAGCATTACAAAGCAGCAGCAGAGGCTTTCTCTTGGCAGGTAAAGGATTCAACCTGTGTGATATTAGCATGGAGCACTAGCATTCCTTGGAACCAGTCACAGCTCCACGTGCTCTTTGCTTCCAGCTGGGCAGTTATATTCCCGAGAACAGCAAAGAGAAGATGATTGAAAACTGCCTCAGTGACAAAGAAGATGGCATTCTGCAAGGCTCTGTTGTCTAAAATGAAATTTCTTTCTCTAATGATTATTGTACTTAATTAGAGATTGCATTGTGCCTGGAGAATGGGACAAACTAGTAACATACTAGTATTAGGGATCAATTTCCCAAAACTCACAGTCAGGCTGATAGGGATTTTGCAGAAACACACACCTCGTGTTTCTCAACTGAAGTAGAAAAAGGCCTGGGCAAGTGCTGCAGACAGAATTGGGATCTTACTGGTCCTCTGTGCTCCTGATATCCTCTCCTGTCCAGCACCAGTGTTATGTCTTATTCACTGCTCACTCAATCCCACTGCAACACAGCTGGCCTTTTGATGTAATGTCATTGTAACCAGAGCAATATTGAGAGAATTGTTGCACTGTCTCAAGTTGTTATAATAAAGATACCTGGTTAATATTATCTGTGAATTGCTGGACAACTTAGAGATGACTGTATGACTCCCCTTCTCCAGTGTCTAGCACCCATCTTCCTTCCCTGCTGTTCCTTCTGGTTTCTCCTTGCTTCCTGCAGGCAGCCATCTTATCCCATCACAGGATTTGCCTTGGAAATATCCCAGACTGCACCAAAACTGGTCGACTTGTCTTTCTCAACAATATTTCAAAGAGCAAGGCAGTGGCATTTACCTGGCAGATAAGCTCCTGTAAAAAAAATGTGAGTCCTCTTTGATCTACAGCCTTCCTGCCCATCTCTATTGTGCCATGAAAGGACCTCACAGCTCCATTTTCAACAAGACACTAGAATCTAGGGAATTGGCTTTCTACTGGGTGATGAAAGGAAAAGTGAAGTCAAGGTTTAGGACAGGGGGAGCAACAGGAATTCAGAACAGAAATCTAAAGACTTTGGTGAGTTTATATGGAGCTGGAACTACAAAATGTGGTAACAAACCTCAGGACTCTCTCTACCAACAAAGGCCATGTTTGTTAGAATATATCAACTGATCAACTGCATCTCTCTCATACCACATACCTTTGAGAAGGAGAGGTGTGTTTCCTACAAAGAAAAAGCACACAGGAGGGTCCCAGGACAGTGAAACAGTTCCTTTGAGGTTTATTTTTTTTAAATTTTGTTCTCCCCCCACCCCTATGCCCAGGTGTTGGAGATTGCTCCAGAGTCAGGGGTTGCACAGCCTGGAGAGAGTATCCCCTGCTTCATCACACTGCAACCTACAAGATGTCCCTCCTTCTGCAGAATAAATCTAATGTGTGAGGTGAGACCCAAGAGGTACCTCTGTATTACCATGACCTGGGCATGTTATTGTGGTTCCCAAATGGCTGATCCCAGAAGTCAGGTGCCTGCTGCTTCCAGCTGAAGGAATCCTTCTTTCATACACACTTGTCATTCCTGAAGACACTTAGCTTCATCCTTCCTGATGCTTTAAGCATCTTTCTGTTTGTCTGTGTGGCTCACTAGATGAAGTATAATTGTGCAGTGTATGGCTTTATTAGGGGAACCCAGCTGCTAGAAGTGGTGGTTTGAATGGGAATGGCTTTCAGTGGATGCCAAAGACTTGAAATATTAAAAAAAAATTATTGCTGCTTTAATATTATTGAGGGCACAGACTGACAGTAGTGTCCCCCTTGACACTTCCCAGGTTTTCTTTGGCAAGAGAGTATATCTTCTCTGAGTCTTAAAACACCACTTTTTTTTCCTCTTCCTGCCACTGGAATACATGGAAAGCAAGTTGGTTGCTTTCTGGGACCTCCTGAAGTGGAGAAACAGGCATGGACTTGAGCCAGAGACTGTTATTTGCAACTCTTTTCTAGCCCTGCTCCCTTCAGTTATGGTTTGTTTCATAGGTGTACATCCAGGAGTCCCTGGTTCAGTATGAGAGGGACCTACATGAGTGGGAAAAGGAGAAGGAACGGCAGGCTGTGGAATTCACCATCACAGAGAAAGACCTTGGGTCTAAGAAGAAGCTAACATCACCTTCAGTGGTAAGTGCTCTCAAAAGCTTTCACCAACTTAGCTTGGCTCAAGAAACAGCAGCTAGTGGTGACGAGAAACGTTTGTTAGGAAAACCTAGGCAAATTGTTAAGAGGACATGTTAAAGACCTCAAAGTTGTTCTGTGGTTAGTGGAAAATGAGATCTTGTTTTCTAGCCAAGAATCATCTTACAAACTCTGAAATTGCTAGTGACCATCTGAAATTTTGGAGTGTATGAGAAGCCTTTAGAAAAACAAAGCCAGTGGCTCTGAAAACTAATGGTTGGATTTTTAACCATAAATAAACACTGGAGAGAAATATGTAGCTAGCAGTAAGAATGTGGTCTGAGTGAAGAATAGAGGATGAGATCATTAACTCTCAGCTGGCACAAAGTTTGAAAAAAAAATCCTAAGGTCTTGTTCTGCTCCATATCTTCCCCACATGGTAATTCTTCTTCCCTTTTTTTTTCCCCTTTTTTTTCTTCCCATCCCCTTTTTTTTTACAGAGGTTATCAGATTCTGCTCAAACAGAAAATATTCCTGAACCTTCAGCTGTGATCAGGAAACACAAGGTAAGTCAGGCCTGTCTCATTCGTGGTTGAATCAAACAGACTACTTTAGAAAAGAGGCAGATGCTGGATATGACAGTGTGGGAGTCTGGACAGAGAGCACAGCAGGATTTGTAGCTTCAAGGCTTTGGGAGACAGACTGTTTGGAGGAGCCAGAAGAATCAGACTGTCTGGCTGTATTCTCTGGCCAGTAACTTTCCAGCTGAGGTGAATGGGAACTGAAATTGGCATCAAACATGCACCCATGACTGAAAGGGGGAAAGGTTTCAAATAAGCAGAAAAGATGCACACAGACAGGGCAATCGGTACCTGTACTTGTTTCATTTGGGGGCCACAATGGAATGTGTGTCACAGCAGAAAGCATCAGGACCCTGACAGAATGTGGTGCAGACTTTGCCCTCACCTTAAGAAGAGCTGTGCTCTGTTCCTCAGGAGAAGCTGCAGGCAGGAACTGCCTTGGTTTAAATACACAGAAAGCTTTAAAGATCAATTTGCCTGGTTCATCAGTTTCCACTCAAGTGCACAACTACATGCACTGCTGTAAGACAGCTTTTCCAGCAGTGGTGGAAAGGTGTGAAACAAGGTCCCTGTGAGTACTCTGCAGAACTACCTGGGCCCAAAGGAAGAGCCAGCAGTGTGCTGTTGTAATGACAGGGCTAAAGCTAACCCAATTTGTTGAAAGATTTTGGGGATCTGAGGGGAGGCTGGGCCTGAGAGGATTGAGGCAACAAGGAGATGCAGCTTGTTATGTCAGAAATGCCACTGCAGTGAGTGCAGTGCTCCTGAGACCCCATGGAGTGCCTTTGCATGCCCCACACTGTTCTGTGTGGAGGAATCGGCTCAGGGCAACTCTAACTTGAACTGTTTGCCCTGTGCTGTTTGGTGTGATCAGTGGTGCAGGTCAGGGCATTCACTGGATGAGCATAAGGATGGCTGCAGAAAAGTAAAACAATTTCATATAGTCCTCTAGGGTTCGGACTATATGAAATTTGGACCCTGCTGTGTTTGTGTAAGGAGCAGTGAAGGCCCCTAGCCTCATTCCCAGAGTCAGGACATTCATGTTTCAAAGATCAATGAAGTCCTGTGATGCCTGAAGACTTCTCCAGATCTCAGTGGTGTCCTTCTGGCCCAGGCATCCTGATTACTGCTCTAAGAAACTTCCTCCAACCTGACTGCTGGTAATGCAATCCCAAGTTGGCCCATGTAGTGTGGCTGGAGTCAGTTTCTGGTTTCCCGTCAGTTTGGGGGAGGACAGTTTCCCCGTTCATTCTATCCACACACATCACTTCTCCGGCAGCACTCATGGTCTGGTGTGCTTGCAAAGAGCTTCCATGGTGATGGATTGGAGAACAACCCTAAGTATCTTAGGGAGACCCTGAAGCCCTGTTGACACTTGGGGCTGGCACACTGGGCAGTGAGTAGGGAATAGACCTGATCTTCACTATGGCTGCTCATGCCTGTCATCAGTACTGTCATCAGTACTGTGGTGCTAAGATCATTTTGACACCCAGGATCTGGTGGCTCTGCTTGCTGGGCTTTCAGTCCTCATGCCTGTGCTCAAACCTACACCAGCCTACTTGTGGCCAAAGGACAGCTATATGACTGTCACTTCTTTCTCTCCAACAGGTATTACGCCCTATTAAAAGCCACACTACACCCAGTCAGCCACCTGGACACACTAAGAAGGGGCTGCTGTTGGACAAAGATGCCAGCCAGGTGTGGGTCAAACCAGAACCTCCCACACCCTTGCTCTTACACGTTGATGTGTCAGCCAGGTCATATGCTATTGAGGACTTTCTCAGCAACTTCGCCTTGGATTTTCCCAGATACTTCTTGTCCCGGTAAGAGATAGAATTTTTTTGTGTTGGCAGCTTCATGTGAGCCAGGGCTGCCCATGCTCTGATATACACTGAACTTGGCACTATGCTCTGCTCCTCTCCAGTGCCTCAGAATTAGGTAAGAGGTGTCTTGCTTTCCCCAGCATTAGCTGACATGACCTGTTTCTCTCCCCACCTCAACTGTCTGAGCTCAGTATTCCTCTTTCATGACAGTGTCCCTGCTCCTGTCAAAAATATGATAGCTCCCACTCCTCCCCTGCTTACTTGTACTGCTTGCCTGCAGTGCTTGCCTGACATGCTGTTACAGTGCCAGGAAGGTGTTGGTCTTTGCGAGTTTGGTTCTGTAATGCTGCCACTGATGGAACAACTCCTCCTTTCCCAGCCCTTTCAGCCCCCAGCCCTCAGAGAGTGAATTTGTGGATGGAAGTAGGGACAGAAACAGGATGGAAATGGAGCCCAAATGGCTGTCCCTGGCTGCTGCTTCTAAACAGGAGCTGGAGGTGGTGACTGACATACTCACAGGTGTCATCAGGTGTGTGTCCCTTCACCCTTACCTAGTTTGGAACCCCTGTCCTCCAGAATGTGTGCAGCATGGCCAGCCCTCTCCTAATCCTAAAGGAATCTGTGCACTCTTTTTGGGAGAATGGGGGATCTGCCTGCCAAAGGATCTCTTGGGGACTATGAGCTCGAATCCTGGAGTGACAGCTAAGGCAGAGGCTTCCTCCCCAGCCAGCCCATCTTTCCAGAGTTCCCAGGTACCAGGGAACTCTACCTGTGATCTTGGAAACAGGTTGTATTGGGCTTGGAAACAGGCTATTCGGTTGGTGAGCTGTGCAAATGTAAAGAACCAGCACTGAGGAAACAGAGGTAGTTTCACTGGCTCAAGCCCTCTTGCTGCTTCCCTTAGACACAGAAAGCAAGAAGATACAGACCAAACACTGACATCAGTCGGTGGTTTCCTCTGATTTGTGGTGTCTTGTAATAATCCTCTGGGTCATACAGATAGCCAATTTGCTGGAATTTATCCTTTATTTTCCTCTTCCTAGAAGCCTCTTGGAGGATGGCCGCTTCCAGAAGTCAGTGAGAAAAATCCAGGATGAGCCTATTCCATATTTCTCCCAGTTCCAGTCTGCAAAATCAGCAGCGTTCCAGGACAGTAGACAAGACTCCACAATCCCCTCCAGGGTCTCTGCTTCAACAGATCTTGACCTCGAGAAGGATGAAGAGAGGGAAAAAATGAGTCAGGGAACCACTCCCGGTGATTTGCTGGAGTCTTGTGAGGCTTTTCACCACAAGCAGTTGAGGGAAAAGGAGATAATAAGTAGGTGAGGAAGAGCTCATACATAAAAGCCAAGAGCTGCACAGTCAAGAGAGCCATGGCAGCACACTTCTTGGCCAGAAATTCATTTCTCTTTCAGCCCTTCAGCCTTTCTGCTGGTGTATTCTGTGTTGTCTGGGTGGAAGTTGATGCTAGCCCACCTAGCCACCCTCTCCCAAATGTGGTTTGTGGGGACAGGTTTACTGTGTTTACCAGCCAGGATGCTGTTAGAGAATGATGTCTGCCTTCCTCTCAGGCAGTCCAGGCCATATTAGACATTAGGGTGCAGTATGTGCTTACCTCACCTTTTATTTTCACTGCAGTATTTCACCACTTTGCATTTACTGTGGCTGTTCCCTTGTACACTGCTACAACCTACAAGCATTATTAACTGATGGCAGCTACAGCACAGCTTGGAGGGAGAAACCAGTAAAACTGTATGACCCAGCTCTGTCTAAGGTCAGGGCCTGGCAGCAGCTGGTGACAGTTCTGGGACAAGGGTCAGCAAACCCTTGCTCAAGTCTTTGGTTCATTGGTCTCAGTGTGTAGGAAACAGTGTATGCTGTGCCTGATGATTCCTGGCAGGAGTCACAGCAAGCAGCCTGCCTTATCTGCTTTCTGATAGCTTTCCTCTGCTGTACTTCTGTTCTTCTAGGCAGCCAGTTGTTGGGAACCTTGTGGAGCTGGTGCTGGAAAACACACTACAGAATATCCTGATCGAAGCCAGCCGTGGGGAAGTGGTGCTGACAGCCCGGCCCAGGGTCATTGCTTTACCTCCCAACCCCTCCCGAAGGTAGCAGAGTGTATCTGTGCTCTGGTAGGGGCCAGGACCTGTCCTTAACATGTCAGGCTGAAGCACAGCCCATTTTCTAGACCATGTGGGTTAGCTGAATCCCTGGTTATCAATGCCAACGCTGCCTGTGCAAAACGAAGAATCCACTCTCAAAGAGTTTCCTCTCTCTTGGCTTGTCCTGAGCCACAGAGTAGAGGTGGTAACAGTACAGCCTTTCTGTGGACCTAAGACCCTCATGCAGTTCTGGGGCAGTGCCCTATGGATGAATGGCTGGCGTGAGGCACTGGAGAGCCTAGCACAAGGATGGTCCTTTGGGAAAAGGGGTCAAGGAGCAGGCAACACAGCCTCTGACAGCAGAAAGGGAGCAAAGCTTTCATAGTCCAAGGTGATGTGGGGTCTAGTTAGGTTGAGGGAATGGCCACTGGTGGGGAAAGTAGATTTGGACCTGAGTGAAAAGCATAAGGGTTTTCCTTAGCTTGGGCAGAAGTGCAGAGAGATATGGGATTGAGGGTTAATGGAAGAGGGCTGTTGGATGTAGATGTCATCTCCAGAGCTGCCATCTCTTCTTCAGAATCACCAACCTGGCACCCTCACCCTCCAGACCGTAGCTGCTGGGTATTGTGCTGCTTAAGCTCTTGAAGCACATCAGCTCTCTTCATTCATCATCTCTGTGATGTCCGGAGCAACTCAGACCCTACCACACTATGACCTCTCTGAGGGGGTATGTCCTGATTGTGTTCTCAGCCCCAATTTGAATCCTCTGACAACTCCACAGCAGAGTTCATGAGATCTCTCCTTTCTGTGGCTGGCCACATCATCAGAGAAGAACTCTGTGCTACAGGGAGCACATGGACAACCGCTATGACAATTCCCACTACCCTCAGTCTGTACCAGCTGAGAGGAATGGAATCTACTTTGAAATGTAGCTGAGGAAGTACTGACATCTGGGCAATGAGGTGATGACATCAGTAGGATGCAGGGACTAAATCCTCCTCCCCTCTTTGCTCCAGTGGCAGCTGCATGTTCCCCTTACAGTGACCAGCCTGAGGGGGCAGCTGCAGCACCATCAACACACACGACAACCCAATAAAAGCAACTTCACTTTTGACACTGACACCGTGTGTAACATACGCAATTCATGTGTCTGGGTTTGTGAGCCCTGAACAAGTTTTTTCCTTTCCAAACTGCAAGGCTGTCACCTAGGGAAGGGGATCCTCTGAGCCTTGGCTTGGCCTGGGGGATCCGTCAGGCTGCAAGAGGTGTCATAACAAAGGAGCAGGTTTGTCACAGCCGGGAGGTGGCAGTGTGAGTTGTGAGAAATCCCAGTGGACAGCACAGAACAGGCTGGTGCTGGGGTCCAGCTGCTACACCCAGGCAGGATCTACAGGAGGGGTGTGCCAGGCAGTGTGGCTGCTTTTGCAGCATCTGTCCTGTTCTGCCAAACTGCTATGGACTGTGCAACATGGGGCTCATGCAGCCACCCAACTCTGGCGAGGATGCAGCTTTGGTGTCCCCCTCCAAACCCTCATGCCTTGTTTCCCAGTGCCAGGACCCAGCCAAGACCAGAGCTGCATCTTCTTCCCTCTTCCTAAGAAAAGACTGTGCAAAAGGCACTGTGGAGGGCTTTTGCCTGGCTCATCAGAGGGCAGTTGCCTGCTGTGCCTGGGGTACTGCTCACCCAGCTTCACCCCAGCACTCCTCTCTGTGCAGGAGCCCTGCATTCATAACCGTTACTAAGCCCCAGGGCCAAGCTGTTCCTGTTGTCAGAGATACAGGAGAGGCACTGCCAGCTCCTGAACTCAACCTGAGTGCCTTGGGCCTTCACATGGGTCCTGGATCCTTCTTAGGACAAGTGTAAACCCTCTCCTCCCTTCCCAATACTCTGCGTGCCAGGTCTCCTATGTCACAGCAGTCTTTCTGTATTCCTCTGGGCTTTGGCTAGTGCTGAACAGGTAATACAGAACCACTTCCTTCCTCCATAGCTCAAGGCAGCAGCAGAGACTGGCTTTTTAGTCTACTTGGTCTGATTCTTCTTCATCCAGGTTTCTTGCAAGGATTTGCTCACTGCAGATGCTCTGTATTCCTGCAATAAAATTCCCAAATGGATAGCAAAGGCAGGGGCAGAAACCTCACTATTGCCTTAAAGCAGTTTGAATCCAGCTACCCAAGGGCAGCGTGGAGCAGTGAAGACAGGGTCAGTCAGTTTGTCCATCCTCTGACCTGCTGTGTGATCTAATGGTCTTTATGCTGCATCACTGCAGCTGCATCATGGCATCGAATACCTGGAGGAGTTATCATGGGAAATGCTGTGTTATTCTGGTGTAACACCCAAAACAAATGGAGAGAGCCTGAGTTCCATCAAACGTGCAGGGATTTTTTTTTTTTTTTTTGGGCATTATAACTATTCTCCCGACTTTCCTGTGCTCCCAGCCTGGAGCTGGAGAAAAGAGAACTCATACTGTACTTGCCTTTTGGGGCACTGTTAGAGGAAAATTTACTTGTTTGATAAGTATCACTCTAGTAGAGATCTCAAAGATGATACTTTAAACAACAGATGAGTCAGGGAAACAGATTTGAGAGCTATTTACACCTGTGAAAGAGAATTTTTTTTCTCTCAGCTCTTTTTAGGGGCTGTGAGATGGTGGTGTGTCACCTCTGTTGTAGGTCATCTCTGATGCTTGTCAACCAGAACCACTCTGAGTGCACTAAGCAAAGAGAGTAGCAGCTGTCACACACTTTTCTTTTTTATCCTCATCCTAAAGTATAAATACACCAGGGGCAGCCTCTGTCCCAGGTTGGGGAAATTCCCAATTCCTCTTCTCAGGCTGGGAACTAGACCCTGACCCTGGTTTTAGAAAACACTTTAATATGTGACAGAGCCACATCACTCTCCTGTTAGCAAAGAGAGACAGCAGCACTCCCAGATAGTGCTGGGTGTGAGCTCTGCATAGTGTGGAGCCTACAGTGTGGATGTTCTCACTTGAGGGCTTCTCTCATACTTTTGGGGCAATGTTGAGGTGAGGGGAGTGCAAAGATGTGCAAAGCTGGCAGGGAGGCACTTTCCTTTAGCACGAGGTTTTGTTGGTACCCACTGCCAAGAACCTGTGGGACTATAGTAGGCCCAGACTCACAGCCCAGCTCAGCTCCCAAAAGAGGGGATAAGTCCTGTTTCTGCTAATGACATTTGTGTCTCAGGCAGGAGGAAGTTTGAGCTTGTTGTACTGTCTCCCAGGGCTGGATTTGGCCCCTTCCCAACAGAGCTACGTTTCTAATGCACATCTCTCCAACAGAAATATTGTAGGTACAGGTCCTGGTTCTTTCTCAGTGGTGTTTGGGTGGTGAAATGGGTGATGTTCCTACGGGACCGGGGTTGGCAGCCAGGGTGGGCTCGCGGCCCCAGTGGCTGAGCATGAACTCGGCAAGCTAATGGGACTCTCCCTCTCCTCGTGCGAATTATCGGGAGCGCTCAGTCATCAGGCAGTTAATGCAACACACAACAGGCGCTTTCTTCTTGGCTGTTACTCCTGGCTCCCAGGGACTGGTGAAATGGCCTTGGGGCAGGTGGGCAACAGAAGCTATCCTGAATCCCATTAAAACATTTAACACCTGCTGAATCGTGCCATTGTGTGTGAGATAAAGGAAAGGGAACAAAGCTGCTCTTGGGCTCTCCGACAGAGTGTTTGCTAGGCTTTGCTGTCCCATTGCAGCTGGGGAGCCTGAATCTCCTGCAAAGCCCCATTTGGCGGGTCTCTGTCAGTAAGGGGAAGACAGCAGTGTTAGGGGACATGCAATCAACCATTCCCTGTATGGAATCAGCCCTTTCTCCCTCTGTACAATGTATAAGGTGGGAACCTGGAAAAGTCCTGCCCTGACCAGCTTGCAGTATCTGAAGAGCAAAACCGTGAGGGTGATCCTTTCAAAACCCTTGGCAGAGCTGAACAGATCCTTCACCCCTGGCCTCCTATCTCTGAGATACTGGGCTTTGCTGGCTCAGCTGCATCACTTTGGTGTTTGGGAGTGGGGGCCACGCTCAGGCCAGGCCAGGACACCATGCTGACTCCTGATGGACACAAGAGGTGCTCTGATGTGAGCTAGTCAGTCCTCATGGGACAGTAAGGCATCATAAGCCTTTGTCTGCTGCAAGAGGAGACAGAGGCTGCCTTTCCAAGGCCAGCCCTACTAAGAGCTTCATCCTGGTGCTGCCCACCTGCCTGACAGGGAAAGGTACAAGCTGGTAGATGCTGCCCCAGAGATGCCAGAACAGGTGGAAGATATTCCCCAGGGCAGCAGTGCAGTGCAGGGCACTCTGCAAGCTCAAGGGGCCTACTTTTATCCTGTTCTCTGTAAAACAGCCCTGCAAGGGACAGTATTTGCTGCTGTTTGGCAAATGGTGGGGCCCTGCCCTTACAGGAGAGAGCATTTCTGACACAGTGTATAGGCTTTGAGATGTCTGCTGGCACTGCAGCAGTACCTGTGGTATTTGGTGGTTTTTTCGCTTCTCCAGAAAGAGAGGGGGCAGCCAATCAGCCTGTGCCAGGAGCTGCAGCTCCACTGTGCTGGTGTGTGCCAGAGCAGGGAGGGGTGGGAGTCCTATCCAGCACATTTCCCTTACTAGGAAAGGAGAAATATGTAAATCCAAGCATCACAGCCTGTACAGCATCAAAAGGAGGGGGAACATCACGCTTCTTCACTGTGCCACAAGCCAGAGTATTGGTGGTATTGCATTTCCTTTGCTGCAAAAACTATTGAAAAAGGACCAGGATGATCAAGGGCAGCAGGTTGGCATTATTCCAGCTCTCCTCAGTGCCAGGCCTGGGGGACCCCAGCCTGCAGACGCAGCAGCAGGCATGAAGGATGGAGCCTGCCTTTCAAAATTCTGTGTGCGAGAGGGTCAGGTCTCCAAGGAAGAAGAATTGGGTGGCAGTGGCTGCTAAGGATTTGCCACTATACTCTTACATTTGGGAATCCATTTACTGCAACATGCAAATACACTCCAGCTCTGGAGGGAGCAATGGTGATGGTTTCTAAAGCACACCCAGGACCAGGATTCCTGCAGGTGTACACCATGGGGGTTAAAGCAGTGTTACCCCCTTCTCCACCCACAAACACACCCATCTACACAAACAAACAGGCCACTGCACTTGCACAAAGGAGCTTCTCCTGCCACCCCTGCTTCACTTCATGCTCTGTTTTCCACGCAGCTCTGGGTGCCATCTCTGTGGGAGAGAGAGCCCAGCTCCTGCTGACTCTGAGCTCAGCAGAGGTCTGTCAGGGCTGAGCAGCGTGGCTAGGCACTGTAGGAGCGTGTCTAAACTTCTCCTGGCTTCTGTGAACTCTGCACACTGCTCCCAGGGCCAGCACAGGGGTGTCTGCACCAATTACCCCGCTGGCCAGTGACACAGTTGGGACACAGGAGTGCTGTGATTCTGGGATGCAGTGACCCACGGGGAAGCATGTGCACATGGAGTTAAACACATCCTGTTCTTGATGCTGCATTAGGATAGCTGGCTCCTGGCATGTGTGACCATGTGGGGAACACTCCCAAAGTTTTGTTGAGCTCTGCTTTGCTGCCTAGCTCAGAAGTCTGTGGACTGCCCTAAATTAAGTGTGAGTGTTGTCCTGGTGTGGCATGGGGATTTTCAGCATGAGTGGGGGGATTGGGGTGTGAACAGGGAAGACTTTTCTATCACTGGCACTCAGACTGCTTGGGGTAGGCACTAGATTTGCTTTTCTGCCCTGAGACTTCAGAACTCCCTGATCTTTCAGCAGCCCAAAACCCTGCAAGAAAGCCACTGCCATCCTAGAGCTGCCCAGGTAGGGTATCCTCACACCTGCTTCCTCTGGCCCCCCGCTCCCCTCTCATCTCGGCTGCAAAGTGAGCCAGGCAGGTGGGTGGAAAAGTGACAGCTGGTGTTGTTCCAGTGCAGGTTAATGAATGTCTCCTCCTCTCCCCCCCACCTCCTCCTCCCCACCACCCCAGCACCCAGGCTCCTGGCTCCTATCAGCCCATCAGGCTCCCATTAACAAAGGCAGCCCTGGAGAGTTTGCATAGAGACCTGCTCTGCCTCTAATCTAGGTGGGCTAATCGCCTCCCTTGCCCAGCCTGCCTTCCCTGGGTCAATATTTGCTCTGAGCAAACACAGAGCTGTGACAGGTGTGCTGGGGAGAAGGCTCGCCGCCACCAGCCCAGCCCTCTCGCCTGTCTCTGCTCAGTCACATCTCTCCGGCCCCCCGATCACCGGCCAGCCAGCGCTATTTTTATCGGGACTATAAAAGCCCCATCCAGCCAGCGTCACCCTCATTTTCTGCTTGTGAGCCAGCGGGGGAAGGCGAAGCCACTCACCTGACAGCTGCCAGCGTGTCACCGGAGCCAGGTGAGCTGCTACAGCCCAGAACACCTTGGCCAGGGTTGTGCCTGCCTGGCTGGGAACAGGGTACTGGGCATGGAGAACATCCTGGGGTCTTTCCTCCAACAAGTACTGGGAGTCCGGTCATACATCCGAACTCCCAGGAAGGAAGGGGATGGGCTCAGGGGACACTGTCCAGCCTGTCCCCTTTCCTTAACTCTCCTCTCTCACATGTACTTTCCAGTGCTTTCTGTTCCCCTCTCCTCTTCCATTTACTTTCTCCCTTTCTCCCTTTCTCCCTTTCTCCCTTTCTCCCTTTCTCCCTCTCTCCCTCTCTCCCTTTCTTCCTTTCTTTCTTTCTTCCTTCCTTCCTTTCTTGCCTCTTCTCCACCCTGCCGTGCCAGTTTAACCCGCCCCTGCTCTGTTTGGCTTTCCCAAGCAGCAGATGTCAAGCATCCACTTTCTGGACTTTACCCCCGAAGGAGCTGTTTTGGAGCAGCGTGTGCAGCAAGGACATCGTCATCAAGCCTGGAAGGACCCAGCTCAGGAGGAAGGGTGTGGAAGGGGCTGCTGACAGCCCAAGGCAGAACACCCGTCCAGCCCACACTATCCAAAGTTGGAGCATCTCTGCACTTGCCTGGCGTCGAGCCCCACGTGCAATACCTGACCTGAACGTTTTGTTCGTTCGGCTCGCGTTAGGCAGGTCCAGCCCATCTGCAAGTGCATGGCTGGCGCTCACAGCCGGCACCACCACAACTCGGCTGCAGTGTAGCTGTGTCCCTGCAGCCCGCGGAGGGAGCACACGCCTGCTTGCAACTCCTGTGTGCCAGGATGAACACCCAGTCTGTGTGCGGAGCAAAGGCACACAAGGGACATGCACAACACGCAACCTCAACCCAAACACATGCAGCAGTGAACAGCCAGTGCACACAGATGAAGCAATCCACACATGCATGAACGCCATGGGACTTCCACATGGCACTGTGGGACATGGGACCAAGGTGACAGTGGTACACATGCCATTTCTGGCACTCAGCTTTGCAGGCAGTGATGTGCAGGACCCATTTCCATGTGCCCATGGCAGGGCAGGCACAAGTAACACACTTGCATTCTGCCTGTGATTGCTGTTTCTAGCAGCCTGCTGGGGATGGGCAGCCTGGCCTGGCAGCACTGCAGAGCCGTGGCAGGCACAGAGAGCCCTGGCACAGTGCTGGCCCAAGGTGGAGTTTAGCAGGCTCTGCCAAGCACCCAGGTAGGTCTCAATGGTCTGCTGGCACCAAAGGAGTTTTAACTGCTGACAGTGAAGCAGTGAGGAGAGAGGGCAGGAGCAGGCAGCAAGGAGCAGGGCAGAGGATGAGGGGGGTCACATCGTTCCTCGCATGCCTCTCCCTTGATTCACTCCCAGGATCTGCACTTCCCAGCCCTTCCAGGGACTGTCTGACTGTCCAGGGTGTTTCTTGTCATGCACCCTAAGCCTGCAGGCCAAGTGCCAGCTCCTGCTGGTGGCAAGCCCTCTGCCTTTGCTTGCTGTGGAAGGGTATGGGTGGTGGTGCTGGCAAGTAGGTGGCTCTCTTCTAGGACAGCCCTACTCACTGCCTGCCCTGCTCTCCACAAATGCTTGACATGGACTCCTGTCCCATTCCATGTCTTATCCCACCCCTCTCCCCCAGCAGCCAAAGCAGACATTCAGTGCCTGGGGCTCCTCCTAGCACTGTGGAGGCTACAGGGAGTCACAGAGGGCTAGGAGATGGGACAGCAGTGAACCTGCTTTCCTCCTACCTCAGGATATTTTTTGGGAATGGAAAGATCCCTCACCTCCCCTACTGTCTATGCCTGGCTCTGCCTGTGATTTCTCTGTCAGCCTTGAGCTGCTTCTGCCCTGCTCTTAGGCACAGGTACTTTTGTAGCACAGGTCCGGTTCTGGTCCCACCACGCTCAGGGATGCTCTGAGTTTATAGGTGGATTCTGACCCCATCTGCAGCCTCTCTTCAAACACCAAAAATGCTCAGCCCATCCACCCAGTGTGGATGGAAGATTGGAGGTGAAGGAGCTCAGGACTGTGCTAAGATACAAGATGATTCCTTCTGCTTTCCCTCATTCCCATGCAGCTATGCACAGGACAGAGCTCAGCAGCCCTGCTCCCAGAGCAGGAGAGTCCTGTTCCCTCCTTGGGGTGCCTCTGCAAGGGGCAGAGATGAGACACCTCTTAGGCTTCCTGTTTGGGCAGATACTTCGGGAAGTTTACAACGGGTGGTGTAAGTAAGGGCCAAAACCAAAGAGCATCTCCAGAGTTGTCATGCTCCCTGCATCTCTCCAGAACTAAGTGTGCATCCTAACCTGGGAACAGCCTCCATATGGTGTGGTGATTTGTCATCATTGTGATCATGGGCTCCTTGGGACTGTGTCTCCAGGCTGTGTGTCTCCTGCTACCAGTCCTGACAAAGTCAAAAAGCTGAGAAAGCACAACACATCCCCCGATATGCACAACCGTCTGCAGCTTCCCTGTTCAGGCTGGGATCAAACAGAACATGATTAATAACTCTGAGCAAAGCCAGACCCTGCTGTCCACGTGCTCCAGTCACTGCACGTGTGTCCCTGTGGGGGCAGAGCTTGGTGGAGATGGTATCTGGCAGAGCAAGGCTGTGGAAATGTGGCCATGCTGCCTCCCCTTTCGCTTGGTTGCTCCAGCACCTCTGGGCTGTATTATGTCCTAGCTAAATTGCCTCTGTGCTACCCTCTCAGCCTGCTTTCACTGCCCCAGCTCTGCCAGCCCAGTGACACTGGGAAGCCGTAAAAGCCATTAGGGATGGCCCGGGGAAGCCACATTGCCCTGAGGGCTGTGTTACCTGGGGAATGATTCTCTGGCAGGATTAGCACCCAAGGATGAGTTTCTTCTCAGGATAGAGGACACATCTCAGAGCCAGAGGTGTTAAACACCCCCTTCTACATGTCAGAGCCGGTGCGGGTACCACGGGCTGCTCCAGGCTGTCATGGGATGAGGCACAGTGGGGTATTGCTGTTTGTGCTGGGTGGCGCTGTTCCCCGACCCCCAGGCTTTGCATGGGCAGTGTCACAGCTTTGGGGACTTTGAGACCTGAGCTGGGGATTTACATGGCACAGTTCCACACCAGAAGGATTTGCATGGAGAGGGCAGGGTGCAGGAGGAGCACTGAGGAGACTTAAGTGCCCAGGTTTGGATTTGCACATAGGTGTAGTTTCACACAGGTGTGTATGTGCATGCATGGCTGTGTATTTGCATAGGTGTTTCAAGGTTTTTCAGGTCTGTGCCTTTCCTGGCAGGCAGAGCAGAGCTAGTGCATCCCTGTCCTGTGTGTGCACGTGTGTGTGCTCTCCTGCTGAGCTGAATGGGTGGTGCTGGCCATGTCCCTGCTGTGCTTGCTGCTCCGTTGCCTGGTGTGCGTGCATCGGGTGAAGGTGGGGTGTGAGCAGAGGTGTGCACTGTTGCTGGCAGTCTCTGGACTGCTCATGTCCTGCCCAGTCCGGATGGGGTGTGCCATCCTGGGACAGACTCTGCTTTACTTCAGGATGTGGGAGAGCAGCTGCTTGTCCTCAGCATGCCAGTGCTGTGGAGAGGACCAGCCCACAGGGCTGTGTGGGCAACTCAGGGGCTGAGAACCAGGGTTGTGTGAGCACCCCTAGACCTCAACTGACCCCACTCAGCCTGTTTTGCATATCTTTGCTGTGCCTGAAGGAGGTGCTGAGGCAAAGGAGCTTCCTGCCCCTGAAAGTCAGTCTGTTCCAGCTCCACTGTGGGTACCCAGACGGTTTGCACGAGGAAACAGGCTACTTTTGTCCCTGGGAATGAGCTAATGTTGGAGGCCAGGGTGCTGCCCCGACCTGCTCCTGGCATGGCCAGACCTAGGGCAGGAAGCATAGGGACTGTCCCTGCTCTGTTCTGGGGTTCTGCACTCCCCTTGCCAGGCTGTAGCTTCAGATACTGTCACCAGGCAATGAGGCCATCCCACACATCACCCCTACCAGAAGACAATAAGAGGCAGTCTTCGATCTGTCTGGGCTCTGGGACAAGCTTATCACCCTCTATCAGACTGGGTGTAGGGGAGAGGTGGGTCCCAGGTATGGATCTGCATTCTGCTGTGGTGGAACTACAGGCAGTTCTGCACACTCCAACACATTCCTGGCCATGAGAAGTATCAGGGACAACATAGGTACAGACTGGAATCCTCCCCCCTGCACCCACAGACCATTGGTGGTTTACAATTGCCCCCAGAAAATGTCTTTGAATCCCCATGAGAGAAAGGGATAAGGGAGAATCTTGATCTCTCCTTCAAAATTCAAAATTCAAGATTCAAGATGCTGGGGGAGCGTCTAGAGCTTGTACTAATCTTGCATCTTGTAGCATATCAGCCCCATCCTCCCACGGGGCCTCCAGGGAGGAGTGAGTGATGGGACTCCTCTCTTCCCAGCTGGTGGCCCTGGGAAGTGCGTGGGCAGCCTGCCCAAGGGATGGACATTGAGCAGGTTGCCAGGGCTGCTGTTTCTGGCCCAGCTGTTGCCGGCTTCAGGAGCCCTGAGGCAGGATGTTCTGTTCTTGCAGCAGTGCCTGGCTCAGCCCCCGCCTGTGCTGATCCCAGAGCTGCTGGAGGCGGGGACCTGCCACTGCCAACCTTTTCATCTGCCTCCTGCTTGAGCATCACCCAGGCTGGGGGTGCCCACCACTACACATGTGGCCAACAGGGCAGTGGAGGAGCACTGGGGTGGAGTGGCACCTTGGCCAGGTGCCAGCTGAGCTGGTATCCCCCTGGCTCTGAGATTGCCAGGGGCTACCAGCCTTAATCTTGCACTCTGCACCTCCATGACAGCACCATAGTTGCTATAGGTAAAGCTGGCATCTGGGAAGTTGTGCTCATCCCATGGTATCCCTCTAAATATGATATAATGTACTGAAGGAAACACATCAGCAGCTGTATCCAGGCCAGGCTGGGTGTGGGTTAGGACATGTTCCTGTCTCCATCACCTCACCCCTGGGACTGGTCTGCACTGGTCTGGAATCTGTGAGGACCAGCAGGCTTCTCCACGACACTGAAGCTATGGGGTACCCTGGAGGTGCCAGGCTGAGGTCATCTGTGGTAACAAGCAGGAGGTCACAGATGGCACCAGCGGGCTCCCTGTCAGGTCAGGATCTGGATCAGAGGACCAGAGGACCAGATGCTGACTCCTTTGCCCCAGTGCTTGGGATCCATAACTGGGAAGGGCATGTCAAAGGGGACACCTCAGGCTAAAAGGGACATGCCACCCTGGGTTCCCTTTTGGAGCAGTCTGGCTTGGTTTTGTGCTGCTGTCAGTTCCCAACCAGGGCTGGGCCAACCTGGGGAGGCAGCCTTTGCCACCTGCTCACACCCAGGCTGTAATCCACAGGCAGGAGGTAAGCAGCTGGTGGAGCCTCCCTGACCTTCAGGTGGGATTAGTCCCCATGGGAACAGTGGGGAGCAGGCAGGTGAAGCCACAGCTCCCTTGGCAGTTCGTGGGGACCGAGCAAGGCTGGCAGAGCTGGGGACTGAGCACACCCCCATGCTGGGGCAGGCAGAGTCAGATTGTGAATGGCACAGGGTGAGCCTGTGTCCCTGGGAGTATCCTTGTCTTGCTGTGCTGTTGCAGCTGCACCTCCAGAGCTGTGGGTACCGCAGGACAGAGTGGGCAGCCACAGTCCCACAAGGAGGGGGTGAGCATCGTGCCTGGGGTGGCCACAGTGCCAGTGGGGGCAGCAGGTGGGCAGGTCTGGAGAGCAGGTTCCAGTGGGGATACTGGTGGCTGGCTGAGGTTCTTGTGGACATCTGAGGCTGGGGTGAGGGTTGCTGCCTGGAGGACTATCTCAGCCAGTTGCTTGCAAGACACAGCTGTGAGTGAGAATGTGTGGGTACCCCTTGCATTGTGTCCCACTTGCTGTGACCTCCAGTGCATCCCTGCTCTTCCCTAGCTATTGGTGACTGTACCCTGAGATCAGCCATCTTGGTCCCCAGTGGGGTCCTCTCCCACTCACCTTCTGGCCTCATCCTGCCCTGGGAGCAGCAGGAGCTGCATCTGGTATGCAGCAAACCCAGCCTTAAGGGAATCTGAATGCCTGGGACCTCTCAGCATGGAACAGCTGGCAGCTCATGGTGTGCATGTGAGCCTGCGTGGAAGCTAATCCCAGCAACATCTGCCAGGCTCTTTGTGATCCCAGGAGTTTCTGGCTGTACGAATGGGATGGATGGGTGCACAGGGGACACGTGCATGTGGGGCAGCTGGCATGTGCCAGGCCTCCCTGTGCAAGGCAGTGCCTGTGTGAGGAGGCTTCTGTGGCAGATGTGTGCCTGTACACATATGGCTCATGTGGCCAGCAAAGCTTCTGGAGGGAGCAAGAGGCACTGGGGATCCCAGCAACCCTCTTGGCTCTGGGATCTAGAGATCTAGCACGTGGAAGTAGAGGTTTTGGCTGAGATTAACCAATCCTGGTGTGGCCATGTTCAGAGCAGTCCTGAAGCACACGTGACTGGGGAGAGAAGGAGGGTGTTAGCATCCTTGTCAAGGAGGATGATTTCCCACAGAAATGAGGCTGGGGGAGAAAGGGGAGGAAAAAGGGAGCAGTGGGGCTGTGTGGGGGCAATGACACACCACCCCTGACCTAATCAGCCAGACCCTGCAAATAAAAGCCACCTGTTATGGCCCTGACAGCAGGAAGCCATCCCCAGAACAAACAGAGCACCAGGCAACTGGGAGAAAGACAAACAGGGGCCAGCACCAGCTCCATCTGCTCCTGTTCGGCCCAGCCCCCAGACCTCCAGTCTCCTGGAGTGGCCATCCAGCTGGGGAGAAGGAGAGAGCAGCTAGAGGTCCTTGCAGGGTGTGACCATGGCTCAGCCCATGGTGTCAGCCAGGGGGACTGCACGCAGCTGTGCTGCCTTGATCAGCCAGCACAGACATTCATAACATCCATGGATAAAATTGTGTATTACCACAAACATAGCGTCAACATCAGGATTCCTGGGCAGCACCTGTCTCACCTCTCTTGTGGCTGCCTTTCAGCCTGCTCGGCTCCCCCAGCTGTGCACTGTGCTGGGACCAGTGCATGCACAAGGTACAGGGTATAACCCCATGGTTGGCATGGTCTGGGCTTGGCATGGAGGTCTTGGGTGACCTTGTGCTCCCACCATGCGCTTGGGCTGCCGGCTGCTGTGCTGTGCCCAGTGGCACTGAGAAACATGATCTGTTTTGCTAGTGCAGGGAACAAGCTGAGCCGGGAGCTACGAGGAGCCCTTATTAAATTAGCCTATGCAGGAGGCCCTGGGCGAGTGCTAACCAGCTCCCACAGCCAGTATTAGCATCTGCCCTTGAGCAGAGTCACTGCCTGCCCCCGCACCAGCCTCTCGTTGCCCTTGTTCCCAGCTGGACAGGTGTGGCTGGGGGCTTGCAGGTGACCTAGCCAGAGGAATGCTGGCTGGTGATAGAGACTACCTGAAGATGACCCAGGGAGGACAAGCTGCATCAGCACTCTGGGATGCAGTAGGGGAGGGCTCCTCATGAGTGACCCCACTGATCCACTGTGCCTTGATGTGGCTGTGGCTCCCATTTGGCTGCCCTGAATGTATCAAGCAGGAGCTGAGGCACATCCCAGTGAGTACTTTCTGAAACCCAATGCAGTCTGCAACTGGGTTTCTCCCCTGCATCTTTCACGATCCAGTGCTTTTATCCAAAATGTTGCATGGGCATGACTGAATGGCTTGCATGCTCCTCGTGGCACACTACCAGTGTCCCAGAGATCCTGTAGCACACCATACGGTGCCCCACACACTCCACATGTACATCCTATATCAGCTTGTAGCATCCTCTGTATTCTGTGGTGCCTCACATACTAGGGCTCTGTAATACACCCCACAGTGCCCTGCACCTTAGAGTCCCCAACTGCCCTCATGCCTCAAGCACTCCAAACTAACCTGTGCCCCACACTTGTTTACACAGCCCAGACAAGGGGTGGCAGCACCGTGGGGGGACCCCTGCAGTGCACTAGCTCTGCATCTTGCCTCACTTTCGCCAAAGGGATGGCTTCCCTAAACGCTGCCCAGACCTGTCTCCCAGCATTTTGAGAGATGTCCCCAGGCCACCTGGCTGCACCAGAGTGCTCTTCCTTCTCCACGGATCATCCCTATCCTTCCCTCTATCTTCTGTTTCCCCAGACAGCTCCAAGAGGGTCTCCCCATCCCTGCTAGTAGCGTTTCAGGCAACGCAAGCTGAGGGTCGTCTCCCCAGTGCCAGTCCTCGGCCAAGGGCTACTAAAATCCCTGAGCTGGAGCCTGCTCCAACCGCTGCCAGGCTGCACCCTCTGCTGGGACCCGCAGGCATCGGCGCGGACTCGCACCGCGCCTCGGAGCCATCGAGCAGTGGGGAGGACACGAAGAAGACCCCCGAGTGCTGCCCCCAGCCCGTCCTTGCTGTCGCCCCTCAGTCCCCGATTCTTGTTCATGTCAGGTGTACTAACAACACCATCCCCAGCTGCCCACACTGCATTCTCCATAACCAACAGTCTCCGGGTCTCTTGTGGTGTTAACCACATACCCAAGACTCCCAGAAGAACTGGAGTTTCCCTGGGAAAGTTTGAGGTGCTGTGGTCCAGCCCTTGCCCAGTGGCCAGCGTGGCACCTGCCCAGATGAAGGTGGGGAGTGCCCAGCCTCCCCACAGACTACACAGGGATGTTGCAAGAAACACAGCTGCCTAGATACCCAGGATTTCACAGCTCAACAGGGCACTCTTCCTCCTTTCCCTCAGTCTGTGTTGGCTTCATCCATCCCAGGTTATGGTAGGAGATACTGGGGATAGCTTCATGGCACGGTGCAGCTCCAGGCAGGGCTGGTACTCCTGTACAGGTGAAGGACACAGCTCTGTCTCAAAGCTGGTCCCCTCCTGCTGTGCATAGTGTCCCTTGTTCGAGTGGTAGGTGAGTGGGTACACGGGGAGCTCTTTGTCAAGCCAGGGGAAATGCTCAGGGCATTACAAGCGTGTAACTGGGGTCTATTAGTGCCCAGTCTGCAGCCAACACAAGAACCCCTGCAGGGCCTGGCTGGAAAAGGAACCCATGGCAGCAGAGTCCCACGTGGAGGGGCAGAAGCAGCCCCAGAAAAGCCCTGTGTTCCAGCGTGAGGACATCAGTACCCCTCAGCTCCCAGATGGTAAATCCCCATTTCATCCTGGCACTTCCTTCCCACAAGCCTCAACCCTGGCAAAGGCTGCGGGTGCCCTGGGAAAGGCTGGGTCCCTAATCCCTGGGCCAAGCGGGGGCATTGTCAGGAGGCAGAAAGGAAAGCGGCGCGTCAGGCCCTTTGCCCATTGTGCCCTGAGCCCCTGCGCAAACACATTCCAGCACTTTCATTGTCAGCCTCGCTGGGCGCGGGGGGGCCGCTCTCGCCACACTGCCTAAGTGGAATGGACAGCCGGAGTCTGGGGTGGGTGAGCAGCCCGTCCCCCCCATCCCCTGCCTGCTGACACAGCGCCCTGACCGCCTGCACCATCGGCACTTCAGCGCCCGCCTATAAAGGGCGAGGGGAAAAGCCGGCGCCGGCACCGCCACCTTCGCCTCTGTGCCCTGCCCTCCGACCAAGTAAGTACCAGGCTGTGACCCCCAAGACCCCACTGCACAGGCGCTGCCCCGCTCCCTTCACCCCCACACCAAGCCCCCCACCCAACGCTCACCCTGGGAAGGGCGAGTGGCAGGGTGCTGTGTGCCACAGCGGGGGTGCCCTGTGCGGGCCCGAGGGACCCTGGCAGGAGGGATGGAAGAGCCGGGCTGCTCTACCCCAGGGCTACACTTGCACCCGTGTCTGAGCTGGGCTCACCACCACCTCCCAGCAGTGGGTACAGTGCCCCTGTACCCAGACAGCTCCTGGAGCCATCACAGGGAGCTTGGGAGAAGAAAAACTGAGGCAGTCCTGGGTACATCACATGGAAAGATGGGGCATTGCAAGTTCCCCCTGAAACTTGGGGTTCACCGGACAGAGATCCCCCAGCACTGAAGGAAAGGGAATGGGAAATGCCACCATGCCAGCATGGGAGAGCAAGGGGCCAGTGGCATGGGATGTGTGAGGGCAGCACCACCAGCATCCCGGGCTCAGCAGTAGGCAGCAGGGTGGCTGGGGGCTGATGGTGGGCACCTGCCCTGGGGTGATACGTGGGGCTCTGCCAGCAGCCGAGCGACCCGTATGACCAGCAGTGAAACCATGGACACCCTGGGGCAGTACAAGATCACGGTGTGGGAGGAGGAGAACTTCCAGGGCAAGCGCTGTGAATTCCTCATGGAGTGCCCCAGCATCATGGAGCGTGGCTTCCGCAAGATCCGTTCCATCAAGGTGGAGTCTGGCCCGTAAGTGCCCCAATCGCGACCCCTTGGAACATCCCATTCCAGCAAACCCACTGCTCCCAGGGGACTATTGGGAGCTGCTAGGGAGCCAGAATACCCAAGTTTTTCCTCAACTATGACACAGCCTCATCATGCAACCTCCCTGCTTGTGCTCTTTGTGTTTCCCCATCTGCTAGTCAGGGAGACCTTACCAAGCCAAGGCACAGGCTGGAGGCAATGATGTGGCTCTGGGGAGAGAGGTCCCACTTTCAAAAGGTATATTTGCTGCTAGCAAGGACCTCAACATCTGTGACAGACCCATAAGCTGCCAGGATGTCTCTGTCCCCTGCCCAGGAAGGAGAAGCTGACCCCTGACTGATCCTGGGGACTGTGTCACACATCCCTGAGGGTTTTCCTCCTCTTCCCTCCAGCTGGGTAGGCTTCGAATATCCTGAGTACCAGGGACAGCAGTTTATCCTGGAGAAGGGTGACTATCCCCGGTGGGAGGCCTGGAGCGGGAACAGTGGCTACCGGACCGAGCACCTCCTCTCCTTCCGGCCTGTCAAATGCGCAGTGAGTTACTGGGACACCACAGAGGGAGGGCTCAGGGCAGGCAGAGCCTCCTCCAGGCAGACCAGCATGGAGGCAATGAGGGACAGGCTGAAGGATGACTTACCTCATGGTGTGGAGGGGTGAGGTATACACAGAGGTACGTGTGAAGTGGAGGAGTAGCTGTACCCACCAGCTCCCACCTCCCTGCAAAGATCCTGGGATGTATTTTAGGTCTAAAACATAGCCTGAACCACAATTCCAGCTCCTTCTGCTTTGTGCTTTGGAGAGCTACCTCCAAGACTGGGGTCCCAAGGCCTAGTCCCCCAGCCCTGATTCCCAGGGATGGGATGAACAGAAAGGAGCTGGAAGGACTGCAGGGATGCTCAGGGTGCAGGGTCTGCCCCCCTCCCACCCAGGGTACCTGAGGCGTGCCCAGGCAGACATGGCTCTATCGCTCCATCTGTAGAGACACGGGTGCTCGCAGCAGCGGCACGTCTGCGCCTCCGAGCGGGGGGTCCCCCCCCCAACTTTTAATAATCACCAGCCAGATATGTTCAGGCTTTAATAAAGGGGATGTGATAAGATCACTCCTTACTGGCAGGACTGCTCCTCGGTGCAGATAGATGCATGTGGGGGCTGGGCACAGGGGGACAGTGCTGCATCACTCAGTGTCCCAGCCATTAACCCCTCTATGTCCAGCACCCAGAAAGGCCCCACAGAGCTGAGAGGACCTCTCTCAGCATCCTTCCTTGCCCTGAACCCTCCTGCAGCTCTGGGGAGTGTGATGATGCTGAGGGTAGCAGTCCGTGCAGGTCCAGAGGTTGTAGCCACTAACTCTCACTGACAGCTGTGCATTGAGACCACAGGGACCTGAAAGCAGCATCCTCAGGGCAGTGCTGAGGTGTTCCAGTGAGGGGGTGCCAGGCTGAAGGACATCCCCATGTATCACACCAAAGTTGGTCATGATCCCAAGCCTCTCAAAGTGCCTTTGTGTGTCACACTGCTACCACATCCCCTATCCCTGGGCAAGACAGCCCATTCCTGCTGACCTCCGGCTCTCTCTCTCTGCAGAACCACAATGACAGCAAAGTCATCCTCTATGAGGCCGAGAACTTCCAGGGTCACAAGTTTGAGCTGAGTGACGACTATCCCTCACTGCAGGCCATGGGCTGGGGCAACAAGGAGGTGGCATCCATCAAAGTGAATGCTGGAGCGTGAGTGCAGCCAGTGGGGCAGGGACTGGGGGGTGCCAAGAGCAGAGGTTCAGCAAGTACCTCCCTCCTGCACAAACCCCTGGATGTGGAAGGGGGTCCCCCTCAAAAAAGGGATCCCTTCCTGCTACCTTTTTCTTGAAAATACAAGCGATTGGGTATTTTCTGTCCCTCTTCTCCCAGGGCAAGCAGAGGGATGGGATGGCATGGCATGGGATGGCATGGGATGGCATGGGATGGCATGGGATGGCATGGGATGGCATGGGATGGCATGATTTGGCTTGAGGCTCTGAGCCAAGGCTGTGCCTGCAGGTGGGTGGCATACCAGTATCCAGGATACAGGGGCTACCAGTATGTGCTGGAGCGGGACAGACAGAACGGCGAGTTCAAGAAGTACAATGAATACAGCAGCCAGGCCCACACCAACCAGATCCAATCCATCCGCCGTGTCCAGCACTGAACAGGGGCAGGGCTGTGTGCCCTGCAGCCTCCAGGCTGCTGTGCAATAGACCTCTATCCGGTAGCAAATAAAGGCATTTGTCAAAAAAAGAGACTGCTTCTGCCTCTGCTCTGCTCCTCAGGGTGCTGCCATGCTGGGAGAACCCTCTGTGGGGTAAAAGGTGAGGCTTCCCCTTCCCCAGGAAGTTTTGGGCTTATGGCTAGCTCCACCCTGGGCTGAGCTCTCTGCACCCCACCTCTTGTCTATGTGCATTTCCATGGCTGTGATGTTCTGGCTGGGAAAATGGGAACTTACTAGGCAAAGAAAGGGCTGGAGGTGGGAGGGGGCATCCAAGAGGCTTGTGCCCTGGGAAGAGGCATCTAGCAGGGTTGTGCCCTGGGTTCTCCTGCCAGGATCAGTGCCAGGGAAATTGATTGCTACAAAGTCTGTAAACTCAAGGTCTCCTTCCTCTGCACCCATGTGCAAGAGAGAAGGTGGTCCCTGCCTGCTGTGGGGCTGGGAAGGAGGAAGAACATAGGGGTAATCTGGGGCAGGACGGGACACTGACAACAAATGGGGCAGCCACAGTTGTGTCTGGTTTGGGGCACTGGCACAGAGGGGCTGAGGGAGAGGTGGGTTTTGCAGAGGTCAGGGGAAAGAGGTCTGAGGGTAGTGTTCTACAGGTGTTAGGAGGCTTGGCTTGATGCTCGCAGGTGTGTGTGTCCTCCCCCAGCCTTGCCACGCCAGCATATCCGTGCCAGTATCCGGCTCCGGGACACCGGCAGCCCCACCCAGCCTCCTCCTCCTCCAGCACCCTTTCCCAGTCTCCTCCTCTTCTTCCATCTGGTTCCAGCACCCTGGTTCCAGCCTGGGGTGCAAAGCTACCCATCCTGAGGTGCTCCCTGCACCCAGGACATCACTTCCTCCTCCTCTCCTCCTCCTTGTCTTCTATCCTGCTCTGGCACTCCAAAGACCTCCTGAGGCACAGGTTTTCAGTCCCAAGGTGCTCCTCACACCCAGAACATGGATGAATGGTGGTAAAGTTATCAGTGCCTCAGAAGCCTGGGTTCCATGATGCCCACTCTGCTAAAAACATACTTGGCCCTGAGACAGGGAGTGTCACAGAAGGGCTGGGAGTCAGTCTGTGCACACACCCCTCACCCAGCAGTGAGCAGAGACCCCAGCCCTGGTGTGTGTGTCAGCATGTGCTGACAAGGTGTCAGCCCTGGTGTGTGTCTGTGTATGTGTGTGTGTGTGTGTGTGTGTGTGAGCTGCCCACGACTGAGCACACAAGTGTATCCCTGTATGCCCCCTCTCCCCTCCAGCCTCAATGTTGCTGTGCAGAAGATACAGTGCCTGTGTGTCCCCACCCCACATGACATCCCGGCTGCACGGTGCCCCCCAGCCCTCCCCTGTCTCCTCTGTGTCCCGACTGGCCCCACCCCACCAGGGCCTCTCCCCCAGCACAAACACATTCCGGCACACCTGGCCAGGTGCAGCCAGCCCAGGGCCACGTCAGCTCGGCTCCGCTCCACAACGCTGGCTCACAGGTGAAACTTTCCTGGGTACCTGCACATAGGGCTGTAATGAGGGGGTAGGGGTGGGCTGCGGGGGTCCTTGAAAAATCTGGGGTCCTTATTGCTCCACTTGGGGTGGGATGAAAGCACTGGAGTGGGGGGTGGGGAGCAGACTGCCTCTTGCAGCCAGAGGGACTTGAAGCTGCTTCCAGCTGGGTATTCCACATATCTGGGCTCTGTCCCCAGTAGCCCCACAGACCTGAAATCTCATCTCCTAGATCCCCCTCAGACCCACAGCCCTGTCCCTTGTTCCCCCATGGACATGGATCCCTGTTTCCTGGATTTCTCATATACCCTGCCTCCCTCATCCTCTGGGTCTGCCCCAGCTCCCCCATGTCCCAGCTCCTCCATGAACCTGGGGTCACTTCACTCAGGTCCCCAAAGCTCCACACAGACACAGGGCTTGCCAGCTCTTAGGATCTGAAACTCCCTGCCCTTCTGCACACCTCTGACCCCAGAACACTCAAAGACCCCAGTCCCCTCATATCCCACTTTAAGCCCCCCACCCACTGGCTTTCCCAGGGACCCAGGTGGCTCCATCCCCAGTGCCCTCCAAAGCACCTCTTTCTCCAGCTTCTGCAGCCCTAAACCTATTTCTCAGTATGATTCCTACTGCACCCCGGCCCCCTCCCCACTCTGGGCTGATGCAATGTCCCTCAGCCCAGACACGGTCTCCATGCCCTCCACCATGCAGGTTTGCTGGACGAGTATCATGGTCACCCAGGCTGCCAGAAGAGGATGGGGTGGTGGGTTTGGCACATTCCCCACCTCACCCTGCCGTCTCCGGGGCTTGTTTTCCGTTGCCTGCGGTTTGTTTCAGTGACTCAGGCAGCGAAAGCAAGTCTGGGAGGCTGTGGAGCCACTACTGGGAGAGCTGCACTTTGGTGGGCTGGGGAGGAGAGGGATGCAGGGAACAGACAGGGCTACTGGGCTGTACAGAGCTGGACACACCACTGAGAGGTTATGGGGGGCTCAGGGGACAAGTTGAGGTAAGAGAAGCTTTTTAAAGGCTGTTACATCCAAACAGGATTGGTGGGGAATTGCTGGGGGAATACCACGGTCTCTACTCATGTCTCCCCTTGCCAGCATCTGCTCTTTATCCATGATAGAGATGGGCAGCAGAGGTGGAACACCTGAAGCAGAGGTGGAGCTCAGTAACCAAGGGACCCTCTGTTCCCTTAACACTTTGGACACCCTCTGCCAGGAGGAGACACCAGCTCTGTTGGGCTGTGCCACTCTAACTGAGCATGGCTCCCCTTGAGCTGCAGCTTCTTATGCAGAGCAGGCACATTTTGGCTGCAGTATAGATACTAACAGTGTGTCTGGCATGGCCATAACCTGATTTACATTAGGTTCATATCTTGCAATGGTCACTTTCCAGAAAGGCAGCTAAATCCAGTATAAGAGCTAGATATCAATGAAATACTGCAGGAGAAGATGTGAGCTTGGCTGTACAGTGTTGGATTCATGGAGTAGAACCGGTGACAGCTGCTGGCACACTGCCTGGCTGCCTCAAGCTGTGGGACCCAAGCGGAGGGTCAGACCTGGGGAACAGATACTCTGACAGCACCTACTAGTGCATATAGCATCTGGAGCCACGGGTCACTGGGAAAAGCCTGGCCAGATGTGCCTTTTCTGTCTTTTTCTTTTCACATTTCTCAATTATAAGTTTCTCCACAAAACATCCTCGTGTCTTCAGATTGTACCCTGTGCTGCCCAGGACACAGAGATGAAGATGGGGCTATCATGGTTTGTGTGGGTATTGGGGGTTATCCTGCTTCTACAGATCCTAATAAAGATGTGTAACAGCTTGGGACAGGGCTGAGTGCTGTGGGATGGTCACAGGCTTAACAGTCCCTGGGGCAGGGACTATTCAGAAGGGCACAGACGAGCCAAGGAGGTGTCAGAGGTAGTATGAGCTGGTGCCACCAGCTGCTGGAAATGCACTCACCCACCCCAAAACTTTTGACACTGCAAAGGAACCCCATGACCATTGTCCTGGAGGTGGAGGGACTTGGTGGGGACTCACTTGGCCCACCTCAAGGCTCTGTGAACTCTAAGGAGACCCCAGGACTGTGTTGATGATTCTGGAGCTGGGCAAGGGGCAGGCACGGACCCCCATGGCCAGCAGCACAGTGGTTCAGAGAGCCGGACGCCAGGGGGACAGTGCCGGTGCTGATGCTGATGCCGTGCAGAGAGATGCAGGGGTCCGAGGCGATGCTGGCCGGTCAGCAAGGGAGACACTGGTGGGCGGCCGGGCCCGGGCAGTCTCCAGGCTCCCAGCTGGGATGTCAGCGCCGTGTTTGCGAAGAGTTAAGGAGGCGGAAGAGGCAGGAAGCGGCCCGAACCGCTCTCCATAGAAACCCGCGGCCGTGATTAAAGTCTGATGCGGGCCCGATAGCGGGGGGAGGGAGGGGGGGGCAGCGCCCGCTTTAATTACAGCGGAGGAAATTGCTGGAGCCGGGGCCCCAGCCCCTGCGAGTTGCCTGGAAACTCCCCCCTCCCCCGCCTCCCCCGGCCCCTGCCCGTCCCCTGCCCGTCCCGCTGCCATTTATTCGCCATCAGCTGCTCCCTGATAAAGTGGAATAATAATAATAATAATAGGGGCAGGAATATTAAAACATGCAGCCCGCGGGCCGCCCCCACAGCTGCCATGAGACACGGCACCGGAGCGGTGCCACTGCTGCTCAACATGTACCTGCCAGGTACGGGCGGATCCCTCGGCCGCTGCCCCACCGCAGCGCCGTGCACCGCACAGCGCCCAGCCCCTGCCCGCCCTGTCCCGCTGAGGCCCTGGGGCTCTCCTCTGCCCCATTTCCTTCCAGCGCCCACCCTGTTATCCCCTCTCCCTCTGTCCATTCTCTTTTCCTGCCTTCCAGCACCACAACCATCCCTTCTTTCTTCCTTTCCGCTGCCCTCACAGCTTTCCACACCTGCACGCTCATCTTCCCATCCTTCATCCACCCACCATCACCCTGTCCTTCCATCTCTTCATCCACCCTTCTTTTCTTCCAACCCATCTTTCCACCCTTCCCCTCTTCTTCCATCCATCCTTCCACCCCACCCACTTGTCCCTGCATCCCCCTTTCCATCCCTGCTACCAGCCAACCCCTCCATCTACCTAATGTCCTTTCCATCAGCCTGTTTTCCCATCATCTTATCCATTACCTGACCATCCATCCATCCATCCATCCATCCATCCATCCATCCATCCATCTCTCGCACTTTATTTCCTCCATCTACCCATTCATCATCATCTCTTCTGTCCTTCCATCCATTCACCCATCTCCTTCCTTCCTTCATTCCTTCCTTCTATCCATTTATCTCTCCTTTCCGCAGCGGTCCACTACCCAGATGCTGACAGACATCCTTGCTTCCACTCGTCGCTCCTGTCACCCATTCTGCCACCCACCTACCTCCTCTCCCTCTCCCCCTGACCCACAGCTCCCTCCCTCAATCCCTCTCTCTTGCCTACCCCAGTCCCCGGCATCTTCTATTCCTATTTAAAAGCTTCCCCGGCTGGGTCGGAAATCGGATTTCCTTTTTCCTGGACGCGTTTCCTGGCTTCGCCGCAGCGGCGGGGCAGGCAAGGGGGAGCGGCCGGGGGCTGCGGGGACGCTGCCCGCGGGTGGGCGCTGGGGGGTCCAGCCCTCCCTCCACCCCACCCGCACCCCCTTTTTCCCCCAGATCCAGTCGGGGAAACTTTGTTCAAAGACGGGAAGAGCCAGGCGTGGGGGTCCCTCAGCCCCGGCGTCCAGAAAGGTAAGAGCACCGCTGCCCCTTCCCCCGGACAGGCCCCGCTCCCCTCGGCCGGCACGGAGTGGGGACCCCCTGGGCACTTGCATTCTCTCCTGCCCAGAAGCTACCGGAGACCCTTTCCCGTCCGTTGCCGGCCACTGCCCATGCAGGACACGGCCACCGCGGAGCCCCTGTTCCCTGCTGCTGCGAGTGCCTTGAGCTGGGAGCATCCTGCCGTCAATTCCCACGGGGACAGCGGCGAACCCCGACGGTCGGAAGCTCCCGTCCCGTAGCATCAGTGGGGAGCGGGTTACTCATCCCCCCGAGCCCCGCAGAGGGGGGAGAGTGCAGGGTCCTAACTCCGGTCTCCCAGGAGCTCCGGGACATCCGACGAGGAGGGAGCTGCCAGCCATCCCGGGAGTGGGGTGGGCTAATCCGGGATCGGGAGATCCGTTCCTGTGAGTGCAGAGGAGAGTTGAGACATCATTCGTGAGGGAGCTGCCAGTGAAGTGCAGGGGCTCGGACAGGGCTGGGAAGTGATGGGTCCCCGGGAACCGGAGCCATCCATCTGGAACAACCCGTGCAGGGGTCATGGGCATCGGCCAGTGCTGGCCAGGGAGAAGCCTGCAGCCTCTTTGGGAGTGCAGCAGTACTGTGATGTTTGGGCCGTGTAGCTTGCCTGCTTGCTAGGAGGCAGGGACCAGGGGTGCTCTGAGCAGGAAAAATGGAGCCCTGGTTTAGTGGCGGGAGAGGGAGAAAAGATGGAACCGGGGGAACTGTTTTGCCTCTGCACTGCAGACTGCCCAGCCATACTGTAAACCCTGTGCTGCAGTGAGAAGGATCTTTTTGGATGCCTGGATATTTCCTTAGGGAGCTCTCAGGTGCATTATCATGGAACCCTGAGGCGGGCAGGATTGAGCCTTACCACCCCACCCAGCTGTATCCCCCAACTCCTCCCTGACATCCTTGCATGGGCTAGAACACCAACGGGTGGGAGATAGCTGGAGACCAGGGTGGGGGCTGTGGTGATGGAGAAGATGAAAGAGTTGGAGATGCACCCTAGGGAGGAGAGATCCCCCACCTTGGTCCTAGGATGGGGAATTAGGAAATACAACACCTTTGGAAGACCTGGGTTCAACCGCCTGGCTCAGGATGTCTGAGTGGGTTTTGGTGGCATGGGAATGGATGGGGAATAGCTGTTCCCTGCTTCTTCTAGAGTAAGATACAAGGAGCGCCAGATAAAATAGGTGCGTCTAAAACAAGCAGAACAAGGTGGGTTTTTGTGGGAAAGGTAGCAGAGCTGTAGGACTTCTTGCTGCTGAGATCATGGGTGTTAAACCTCTGTACAGGGTCCAAGCAACTTTAGACAAAATAATGGTAGAAGACCACAGGTATAACCACAAAGGCTCATCCCCTGCTCTGGAAAGAGACTGTGCTGCAAGGACTAGCAGCAGGATGTGCAGAGAATGCTGCTCAGAGGAGGCAGAGTGGGGTGTCTAAGTAAGTGCAGGGCTGCTCTGCAGGGTGGCTGGGTCCCAGCAGTAGGACTCCTCCTTGCCCAAAGGTCCAGATTCTCTCTCCTCTCATGACCTCTGGCCAGACTTGATGGAGCATGTCCTTGTGCCTCACCATGAGCATGTTGAGGTGTACCAGGTGCTGGCGTGTGCACAGCCTTGCACTGGGGCACACCACAGGCACCCAGTGAGGATACTCCTCAGCGCAAGCTGCAAATGCAATGGTCATGGCTCAGGGAGGATATTTTTTCTCTGGAAGTAAGGAACATCATTGGTGCCTGATTCAAAGCCACAGTAGGTCATGCTGTGTCCTCATTTCTCCCTCCTCTACACCTATTTATGTCTCTCCGTAGTTCAGTTCAGATCAGTGTTGCACCCTGATCTGGTTGAGCTGACCATGGAGATACCTGTGCAGGGCACAGTGTCCCCAGAGTAGGGGCTGTGTTGTGAGACCAGCCCAGTTTCAAGCAGACATGGGAGTGGGGAATATTTGTGTTTGGATATATGTGGGCTCTGCCAAGATATGTCCTTCTTGGGGCTGCCAGTTAATGAGCAAGGCCATATTCTCCCACGAAAACAAACGAGCAGGTATTCATCTTCAGTGGTGTGTGAACATGGGTGGGAGGGATGGGGAGAGACTCTGGATCCAGACCCTGCAGAACCTTGGGATGTAGTAGGAGTGCTCAGAGGTCAACACTGCAACCTGTGTTGGCCTCTGAGCACTCCTACTCCATTCCGAGGTGCAGGGACATCTTCTCCTCATATATGGGGTGTAGGGTGGGGTTGGAATGTTGCATAGGAGACATAGCCTTGTTACCATTTTATGTGTCTAAAGCAGGGAAGAGGCAATGAGGTGCAGCCAAAACCTGGGTGTGGGAGAGGGCAACATAGCAGTGGGTCAAGGGTGACTGTCCATGTCCTTGTGCCCTGGATGGGAGCTTTAACCTCTCTGGACCCCGGCCTTGCAGGCAGCGGGCAGATCCAGCTGTGGCAGTTCTTGCTGGAGCTGCTTTCGGACCGGGCCAACCTGAACTGCATCGCCTGGGAAGGCACAAACGGGGAGTTCAAGCTGATCGACCCTGACGAGGTGGCACGGCGCTGGGGTGAGCGGAAGAGCAAGCCCAACATGAATTATGACAAGCTGAGCCGGGCACTGCGCTACTACTACGACAAGAACATCATGACCAAGGTCCATGGCAAGCGCTATGCCTACAAGTTCGACTTCCACGGGCTGGCACAGGTGTGCCAGCCAACCACCCCCGACCACACTATCTACAAATTTCAGGGCAACCTGGCACCGCTGCCTTTCTCGGGCATCTCCAAACTCAATCTCATGACCTCGGGAGTGACACCAGCTGGCTTCTCCTACTGGCCTGGCTCCAGCCCATCCCTCTACCCTGGCCATGGGCTTCAGCCCTCAGCCTCGTTCAGTGCCATGGCAGCCTCCCACCTCAACAACATGAACAACCATTACCATTAGAGGCTCAGCTGTGCCAAGTGGATGCTCCATGTCCTTGGCAGCATGGGGCTGTGGATTTGGGAAGCTCAGCGGGGAGGGATGGGGGATGGGATTGTGCCCTGCTCTCAATTGCCCCCTCTTAGGTTTGATGTGGTGTGGGGGAATAGGGGGGTGCTTGCAGGATAGCTGGGTTGGTTCTCTGATGTGGGTGGCTGGAGCAGGGAAGCCACGTGAATTTCAGATGAGGATGTATCCATGATCCTGGGAACAGATGTGGATACCTAAAGCAGGGTGTGAATGGAAAGAAAAACCACGGGCTCCTCTCTTGGCAGGGACACTGTTCCACCTTTCCTTTGCAACATGCTGCTCACTCTGTGAATGTCCTTAGCTCGGCCCCCAGCCTGTGCCTGCCCTCCTCATTCCCTGCAGAGAGGAGCCAGGAGCTGGGGCCCCAGGGCAGCTGTGTCCATGAATGAGGGTCTCACTGAACAGGGACAAGGAAAGGCAACCTTCCTTGACTGCTTGTCCCCTCACCTTTGTCTCCAAAGGCTTCCTTTCTTCCATCCCTCCTATACCTGCTGCCTGAAGGCAGCTTCCTTCAGACCTCAGGAGAAGCCTTGGCCCAGAGAGCAGATGCTTTCTATGGGTTCACTCATACCCAGGGCAGGGCTCTGGGGTTGGAGGTGCCAGGCACAAGTGTGGGGCTCTCTGCCAGTCCTCAGGGCAAGGCCAGAGCCTGGAGGAAACACAGTCGGGTCTCTTCAAATCTGTCCTCTCCACAGTGCCCAAGGATCACACCACAGACAGTCCCTGACACCCTGCATACAAGCCCATGTCCTGCTCATCACTTTCAAATTAATGTTGCAGTTTTACTCCAATTTTAGCCCCTCACATGCAAGGCTTGGTGGGATACCCTCCATAAGTGGGAACAAGGGACAAGTGTGGGTGGTGGAGAAGAAAGGATGACAGCAGGACTGGGAGCCCCAGGCATCAAGAGGCAACCCTGGGTCTCCCCACTGGGTTCAAGGAGCTGCCCCCATTCTCTGGAGCAGGACTTTGGCCCAGTGGATGCAGAAGAGCTGGGCACACTGAGCTCCGCACTGGCTGGGGGGTGGGATTGTTCTTCAATAAAACAGAGAGGTGCTGTGACCTGTGTCCTCTCCTGTCTGAAGGGAACTGGTGAGAGGGGGAGCCACTCAGCAAATCCTCTCCCATCAGAGCCAGAATACCTTCAGGGCTGGGGTAGAAAGGATGTGGCCATTGTCTGCATCATCTTTCCTTCAGGCATCACCTCTGGTTCTTACAGTCCTCACAAAGAGATAGGACAGAGCTGGAAACCTCTGGATTACTTGAGACACCCCTTCAGGGAAGCCACATATGTTGTTCTCAGGCCACCAGGCTTGCAACAGGGATCAAACTGGCTGTGTAGGGGGAGCCATGCAACTATCCTGCCCATGGAAGGAGTGGTCAGCCCCCGCCTCCTCTCCTTTCATGCCCCAGATCACAACAGTTCCCAGATCCGGAGGCTCCATGCTGCCCCTTCTGCACCCCTCCAGGGTCTGGTCACTCTCATAGTCTTGATGGCATCTGCTCCAATGCATCCTTACTGCCCTAATCAGCTTAAGGGAGTGGGATCTGATGTCAGTGTGTCCTCTGGGGAGGGTTCAGGCTTGGAAGTGGGGGGGGCCTGATGGTGCTAGCAGAGACCCCATGAGAGCAAAAGGAGTCACAGGGACTGGGTGGGCAGTTATCCCTACCTCCAGGGTTTCTGAGTGTTGCACAGACTGGTTCCCAGGGATGGCAGGAGGTATAGTGAGGGGGAAAAGGAGCAGTTACCTCCAGACAACCAGTGCCAAGATAGGGTGGAGACATCCCCTGCCCCAAAGTTTCACTTTGCAAGGACAAAGTGGGGGAAACGGCCACAACTGGCTCCCTCAGAGATGGGGTAGAGGGCTGTGTGCTCGCCAGGGGAGCCTGCTTCAGGGCTTAGGTAACTACATGACGCAGGGCAGGACATGGATTAAGGGATGTGGGTCACTAGTAGCTCCTCCCTTCCCCGTCCCTCTACCAGCGTCTGCACCAGGGAAGCCCAGGTGAATCCAGCCCCCGCCTCGCACCCGACCTTGTAGCCCGGATCCCTGATGGATTGGAGGCGGGACGTGCTAGGGAAAAGGGGTACTTACCTTTTTGGGGGGAGGGAGGAGCGCCGCACACGCCCAGTGCTACAGGCTGCAGCTGGCGGCTTGCTTCGCTCTGCTCTGAGCTCACCTGGCACAGTCCCACCGCTCTGTCCCCCGGCTGCAACGCCAAAAACCGGGCACCGGCCCTGCACTGCCCAGGGAGGGCAGCCAGGAAGGAAGCGGGAGAGAGGGGGGAACACCCATGAGGGACTGCACCAGCGATGCTCTTGCCTGCCTGAGGATGCAGCCCATGTCACCATGGCAACTAGGGATGCTCCCATTCCCAGGCACCGCTGGCAGCCACTTCCCCTCATGACACGTTGAGCTTATCGGAGGGTTGAACAGAGTACTACCTTCACCCAACCCAGCCTCCCCCCTACCCAGAGCCTTGTCTGACCCAGTCCACCAGCAGTGCTGCTTTCTGCAGGTTTCTTCAGACACCCACACCACCGGCTCGGAGCAGACTGCAGCAAAATCCTGCCAATGGGCAAGCAGGGCCGAGCCCAGTACAGCTCTCCGTGGAACATCATCCCTGGCTCTAACCAAGGGTACCCAGCCCGAGGGGCAGGTGAGGGAGCACCATCTCTGGAAGTGGGGGTGCACCACCTGGTGCAATTTTATGTGGCTGACAGCTGCACTCAATGCACCCCTGGGCTTCCAACCTACCTGCAGGGAGTCCTTGGGTGCCCCGTGTAGGGTGAGAGGGGGAACACAGTCCCAAAGGGCTTCAGCCTATGCTGGGAAGTCTGAGGGAACAGAGCACATGGCCTGGCAGCTTCCCCTGCTGCCATGTGATTAAAGGAAGAAGGACTTTTCTCCTACTAAATATATATATATATATAATATAAGATAGATCTTTGTATCTGGCTTTGCTCAGCTGGCAAGAAGGCTGCCCTGACCTCAGCTTCTTGCCATCATGACAGGGGATCCCTCCAACTCCTCCAAAATCTTCCAGCCTCCCTGTAATGGATTAGTCCCTCTCCTATTTTAGTGAAGTCATGATGCCACTTTCTTAATTTCTCATGCTGGGAAGAGCCTTTTCAGTACAGCCAGGCCATCTTTGTCCTGGGAACACAGTCTCCCTCCTTGCCCACTCTCTGCACCCTCTTCAGCTCTCCCAGTTCCCACCTACTTTGTTTTCTCCTCATGCCAGCTGCACTGGTTCCCCAGCCCCCTACCCCCAAGCTGCTGACTCACATCCTCTCTTCAGACACCACCTTCTTTTGGCCTGGCTCCTGCAAAGTGCTTCATGACTTAGTGTGGCTCAGCCAGAGCCTGCAGGTGCAGGCAGTCTGGCTCCAAAATCCCGTGTGAAGTCCCTCCAAGGAAGCAACAATGATGCTTCCAAAAATTGCTTTCTCCCTTGGCAATGTGCTGAGGGCTGGAACTGTACTGCCACCATAAACCCAAACCTTGTCCCTGCTGCTACCAGCTCTCTGGTGCCCATCAGCGGTGGCCAGGGAAAATGTCCTGGTGCCCCTGCTGCCCAGCTGTATACTGAGACCTTGGTGTAGACTTCGCTGAGGGCAGGAGCTGAGTAGCAGGAAGACTGGATTAATGCATTAATTCCAGATTACGCTCTAATGCAGGACTTCTGATGAGGGAGCAGTCCCTGTTCCAGCCCAGGGGACACTCATTCCCTGGGGCAGAATCTCCATATCTGCCCTGGATCACAGCTTGGTTCTGCCTGACTGTCCCTTAAGGAGCTAAGTCCTCAGAAGTGGTGAAAGACTGACACAGGCAGGGGACAGAGCATAGGGAAACCTCCATGCTCATCTTTCAGTGAGCTGGAGGTAATGACCCAGATTATGCAGCCCTGGCCTTCTGCTTTGCCAGGCTCTGTGGCAGAAGGATTAACCATCACAGCAGGGTAGCCAGTTCCCCTTCCTCATCTGCCCCAGCTTCCTGGCACAGAGTTCTCCCCAGTCCATGCTCCTCCTTCCCAAACATATCACCCAGGCAAGGCCACAAGCCATGCTTTGGCTACAGTGGCAGGCAAACTGTTTGCCATACCACCTCACTCAGTCTCAATGCCTGCCACTGGGCCACACTAGGCACATGTAGAGCTCTTGCAGTTTTCCATCTGACCTGGATGTGTCTTCCATCAGATGAGACCCTGTGGCAGCACCCTGCCCCTCCCTAAGTACAAACAAATATCTTATCACCCAATTTAGTCTGGGACCCGTCATACTCTCTCTGCCATTTGCTGCCATCTCCCCAGGTCATTTTTGCCCATGTACTCCCCCACAGGCACCCCATTAGCAGCTGTGACTGAAGTCCCATGGAGCAGGGAAGCAACCAGAGACCTGCACCCACAACCATCCTATTTTCAACAGAATAGCAACAGCCCAAAACTGCAATGGAGCCAGTGTTTGAGAACCTCCCACTTCCATCTGCCTTGAGAAACATGTTATTCATCATCCTTGCAGGCAAATGAGGAAAGGCTTTTGCAGAAAGCTGGGTCAAGGCAGGTTTTTCTTCAGCCATGCAGGTGCTGGCTCTGCATCATCCAGAACATTTTCCTCCCATGGAGCATCTCCAAGTCATTCCAGGGGATGATGACAACTCTTAATAATAAAAATACATTTGCCTGCTGTTTGTCTGACAGGAAGAGGCATGGCTTGCCAAGCTGGCCGCTCCAGCTGTCTGTCACCTCTCCATGCCCCAGTGCCATGGCCAGCTCATCTAGCCCATAGGGTTTTCTCCACAGACAGAGCAGTCAGGCAAGGAAAGTCCCATAGAGCTTTTCCCATGACTCCAGGTAGAAACTCCCTTTTTCTCGTGTGACTATGCATCCTTGGGATCCACTGCCACCCAGGGTGCATCTAAGAGCCCCGTGCACATCTGGGAAGGAAGATAAGGGTGCTTTGGCCTGAGAAGAGACCTCCTTGGGGCAGGAGGGGCTGAGCCCACTGCAGGCTGCAGTGCCCACCTCTGCTGCTGAAATGTGGAGCAGATAGGGCACCCACTGTGAGGCATGGAAAGGAGAAGTGTTGCTGCTGGAGGAATTTCAAACTAGAAAGTATTGCGATCCCTGCAGTGACTGATCACTGATTTGTCCCTGTTGCTCTACCTCTGAGTCCCAAACCCAATGTGAAGCCTCCCATCCCTGCAAACCCCAATACTGCTGGGCTCTATGGCTGGCAGCACAGGCGCTGTTGAGCCCCTCCAGAGAGGGTCTCAGTCCCTCACCGCTCCTCAGAGAGCACTGCAGGGATTGCAAGTTTGGAGATAAGCTCTATCCACTCCCCTTAATGCTGTCCTAGAGTTGGCTCCTGAGTCCAGACCTTCAGTCATGCAGGAGCGCAGGAGCACAGGAGCCTGGCATGTCAAATCACAGTTTTAAAAAAGGAAAAACCAAACTCCCTAGCCTGAGATTCTCACCCTCAGTACCCAGCCCTGCATGTTTCTCTCACATGTCTCCTTTGCCCTTGGGGGGAGCAGAAAGCTCCCAGACACAGCAAGATTAGTGTTACCCCTGCCTTACCCCCCTCCCCAGCAGCTCTATAAGGTCCTCTGGGGTAGGGAAAACCAGACATGTCTCCCTCCCTCCCTCCCTCCAGTAAGGCTCTGGCTGAGCCAATGATGCATATTTAAATGCATGGGAGCATCTAAGCTCCTCTCTCATTCCTTGACATTTCCAGAAACTCCAAGCTGTCTTCAATTACCAGTCTGCAATTAGCTCTTCCTAAATCCCCCAGTGAGGTCTAGGACTCTTAATCAATGAAACACAAGGGGGGAAGGGGAGGACATGGAGTCATTGCAGCTGGAAGCTTTTTAAAAAGCTGGGGCTTGAAGCTGGAATAACCCTGAGAGTGTCTCTAAGGAGATGTGTAGGGTGGGAAAATCCTCCAGTGCTGGGAGGTTGTTCAGCTCTGAGGAGGAGACTCCATAAAGCCCTACAGCTAAAACTAGAGATCACTGGACAAACACCACAGCTCAGGGTGGAAATAGCTGGTACCAGTGGCTCAGGTGTTACCCTGTGATGCAGCAGACCACCTTGCTGTATTCATCTCACTGTGCCTCAGTTTCCCTTTCTGCAAAATGCTGATTATGGGAGAGTCAGGGCTCTCCCAGTAGCCCCATAGGAGCTATAAGGCTCCAATTCCACCTCTTTAAGCCAAAGTTACCTTTCTTATTACAAAATGTGAATACAGCCAAATTTGGGGTGGGTTGTGAATGCCTTGTGGCCCTGACAGCTCACCACAAGGTCGCATGAATGTCAATCTAAAGGCACAGACAAGAGCATCCATTAGGAGAGGGAGGACAGGAGCAGCATCAGTCTTGCTGGGTTTACACAGCCATGGAAAAGCCTTGCACAGCACCCTGCCAGGTCAGCCCCCGTCATAGGGACATCTGTGCTGTCTTCCTAGCAGCACAGCTTTGCCTGAATGAGCCAGATTGGGCCTAATTAGCAGCTCTGCTGATGCACACAAAGGTAGAGAGAATCCAGCTTACCCTCCATGACCTGCAGAGCCAGCACAGCCCTTCCCAGAGGAGGGGAGCCCGAATGCCTGGCTCAGAGGGGCTGTGAAGCACTGAATGCAGACCCCAGTCAGATAGCATGTGCGGCGGCTTCTGCTAAAGAAGTCCTGGCAAATTCAGTACCTTGAAGCCTAGCAACCAGTTTTCAAAAAGGCAAAGCTTTCTCATTCTCCACCCCTCTCCCTGGAGGTCTGTGGAAGTACAGGGCTGGTAACAGGGAGAGCAGCACAGCTCCCACAGCATGTTGCTGCCAGGAAAAGGGGGTCTAGCCCTGCAGAGCAGACATAGGAAGGGACAAGGTGAGGGAGGGCACAGCTTCAGGAAAAATAAAGTCAAATTAAAAAAAAAAAAAAAAAAAAGGTGACATTAACTGTGGCATCCTGTTTAAATTCAGTGTGGCAGACAGGCATCAGGAATTTCCATCTGGAATGGAGGAAGCCAGGAGAGCTCACAAAGGTCCAAGAGACACTCAGGTGGACCAGGACTGGCCTTGGGCACGAAGAGGGGTGAAAATTTGACCCCCAACTCACACTAGGGAGTAAAACCCCCTTTGGGAACCAGAGCGCCCCCATCCCTCTTGGGGAAGAGTGGGTCATGACCAGGAGCTTGGGGTGCTACCCCAATTGCCCTTGCACCCCATAGCCCAGCAAGTCCAGAAGCCACCACCAGGCCCATCCAGGCCACCTCTTTATTCTCCAGTGAAGCAAAGCAAGAGGAGAGGAGACCCCCCTCCCATAGCAAGCCCCCTCCGCTTGGGCACCCTAGAGCCTCCTCTGGCACAGACTCCTCTTCCCGCAGCAAGCCAAGGTGGGGGAGGCATCACCCCCTGCTCCGGGGGGCACACCGGGCAGGATCTACCCGCCGGGAGGGGCGTGGGCGCCCCCCCCCCCCAGCGGCTCGAACAAAGGGGTATGGGGGCGGCTCCCGCGGGGTGAGGGGCAGAGCCGCCTATGCTGGGGGGGGCCCTATACCACACGTGGGCGGGGGGAGTGGGGGGAAGGCATCGCCCGCAACACAGAAACCCCCCCAGCCTGGCCCGCAATCTCCGCCTTTGTCTGCTCAGGCGCGGCAGCTCCAGCACCACGGACAGCACCGAGAGCGCTGCGGAGGAGCGGGGCGGCCGTGCCCGCGCCGGGGCACTCGTTCACATGCACCCTCTACCTGGGGCACCCGCCACAACCCAAAATACCCCCCGAGCCCTCCTGCCCCCGGACCCCCACATCCATTTTTTCACCCCTTTCTTCTAGGGAAAACGCATCCAGGAGCCTCCGCTCCTCCGCAGCCTCACCCTCCCCCCCGCTTCGCGAAGGTGGGAGGGACACCACTTCCCCTCCCCGGTCTTCACCGCCGTCTCGGTGCTCCGGAGCGCATCCCCCAGCTGGGGTCGGAGGCGGGGAAGGAGGGCAGCCGGATCCGGAGCAGGGAGGGTCCAAGCAGCATCTCCGTGGAACTGATGGCTGGGAAAGGAGGAAGGCTAGGAGGATGCGGGGGCGGGGGGAAATCCGACAGTCCTTCGCCTCCCCCGTCCCTCGGTGCGCGGCCCCTTCCTCCCCCGGCGCCGGGGGCCTGGTACCTCCCTAACGGTCCAGGCTGATCGTCCAGTGCTTGGACCCGTCTCCGCCCTCACCCTCGCTCTTGAGGTCCTGGAAGAGTTGCGTGAAGTAGTGCGGGTCCGCGTTGATTCGCAGCATCTTGGCGCTTAGGCGCTGGATGATGCCCAGGCAGCGCTCCCAGAAGCGCCCCTTGTCTCCCTCCACCAGGAAGGGCTTGAGCGGGTAGGAGATCTCGTTCCCCATGTAGGAGTAGGCGAGATAGAGGCAGGTGAGGAAGGCGGCCTGCAGCTCGGCCTGGCTCCCGATGTCTTCGCCCCTCAGCGCTTCCCGGCACAGCAGGTAGACGAACACCAGGTTGGCCGGGGTGATGAAGCCCTGGTCCTGCCAGCCCTGCAGCAGCAGCGAGCGGTCCACGCTACGAAACCATGAGATGAGTTCGCCGGGGCTCAGCTCCTTCAGGCGGTAGCAGCGGCGGCACACGAAGTCCCCCAAGCAGCGCAGCAGCTCACCGGTGGACGCCTGCACCACCACGCGGCGCGGAGACCCCGCGGGGCGGCTGCTGGCCGGCGGCGGTGGAGGCTTTCCCCCGCCGGAGCCCGGGTGCAGCTCCTGCGGCGCCGAGGGCACTGTGGGCACGGGCACGGCTAGCGGGCCTTGCTTGACGCCGTCGGCCGGCCCCACCACCGACTTGCGCAAGTTCTCGCGGTTGCGCTGCACCACCAGCGGGTCGGGCTGGCAGGGGGCCCCCCCCGGGGCCCCGCCGCCGGGTTTCGGCGTCACCTTCTTGGTGCTCTTCTTCTTCTTGGCCGAGGCGGCCACCAGACGCTTCCAGGTCAGCGCCGAGATGAGCACGCCGGGCCGCTTCAGCCGGCTCTCGCCCTTGCCCGGCACCCTTCCCGGCGCCTTCTCGGCCAGCAGCCCCCCGCCGCCGCCGCCGCCCTTGCCCGAGGAGGCGGCGGGGGAGAGGGAGAGCACCGTGCCCATGCTAACGCCGAGCGGGACGGGCGTGCGGGGGCCGGGGCGCCGGCACCGCCCATATGAGGCCGGGAGCTGCGGGGGAGGCGGCCCGCACCGGGGCCGCGGTGCCCAAAGATGCTCCGCCGCGCCCGCTCTGGGCTCCGCGCCCGCCGCTGCAGCCAGCCGCGGCCCCGGCGCTCCCCGCCTTCCCCCGCCGACAGCCAATCGCCGCCGCACGGGCCCCCGGTGCGCCCGCCCCTAGCCGGTGGGTGGCGAGGGGAGAGAGCGCAGCGCGGCTTTGCCTGGCGGCCGCCGCCCCGGCGTGACCTTCACCCATGGGGGGCTCGTTCGGTGCGCCCGCCAGGGCGGATGGGCTGGGACCTGCGGTGCTATCACAGCTCCCCCGCCCCTTTTGTGGGGGAAGCCCAGAGGACAGGGGATAAGAGAAGGGTCTAGGGAGGGCTTCTGAACTCGGCTGCTCTTGCCAAGTCCTACTCTCTTACCTTCAAGGGGAGGGATGAACCTTCCCAGACCAGCAGAGCCCCCTGGCCCGGTGGTGCAAGGGGTACACGGTGGAGAAGAGTCTTTGAAAATGCTAGAGGAAAGGCTGAGGAGGTGTGAGGATCAAGCAAATAGGGTGCTCAGAGGGCAGCTGGAGAAGGCTTGGGGTTGGGTGCAAGGATGGCTGTGACTCGGCCTCCAACATGAAAGGTTTAGGCCTGGTGGCCGAGCCTCATCTCTCCTGAGAACCACCCCAGCCCAGGGCATGGCTCCACAAGGAGTCAGAAGGTGCAACGGGGGAACACTCCCATGACCGGCTGTGCAAGCATGGGGTCCTTCACCCACCCTGCCTCTTCCTCCTCAGCTGTGGAAGGGAGATTTACCACCAGGCTGACAGTCACCAGCATCAAGCCAAAGTCAGGGACCTTGGAGAAACGGGATGAGACCACTGCCATGTTCCCAAGGCAAGACTTGCCAGTTCTGCTGCCCAAAGCTCCCAGACCCGCAGGGAAGGAGAGGAGAGAAGAGATGCTGCACTTCTGTGTCACTGCAGATGGTGTGCAATAAACCAGCCGCTTGCATGAGAATAGATCATACTTTTCCCTCTATAGATCAGAGCATGCCATAAATGTTGTTGCTTCTCTGCTCCACGCAGGAAAATTCCCCTTCTATTTCTCATGAGCTGCAGCCCTGATTTCTATGATGAGTGCCAGGCATCCATTAAGAGCAAAACATCCCAATTGCAGGGACTGCTCCTACAAGTGAAGCATTGGGAGAGGTGGCTGGAAAAGGTTTCAGGGAGAATGTGTCAAAGATGCATTTTGATACAGCATTTTATGTGTGAAATGAACACATGTTGCCAGGATGTAGCTGCTGCCGGATGGATCCAGGCTAACAGGCGGTAATGAATAATCAGCTGGGAGGAGCTAAACCAGCCCACCCTCTCCCCTGCCCACTTCCTCCTGCACTGCTGATGCTGGAGGTGTTTGCAAAGAAAATGCAGACTCGGGGCCATGTTTCAGGCTTCTAGACTGGCCTCCCGATGCTTGGGGCTGACTTGCCCCTTTGGGGGTTGAGGAGAGGCTATGCCCTCTGGGCCATGGCAGGGAATGAGAGTAAAGTGTCATTCCCACATATCCTGCACTGTGGTCAGCTGCCATCCCTGCAATGGCATCTGCAAAGAGTAGGCACACAGACCCTCAGATGCAGAGGTTTGCTTTGGGAGTGACCAGAACCAAAGTGGATCTGGGCCAGCATTACCTACTCAAGGGCAACTTAGGCTGGGCTGAAGTAACCATAAGGATTTGGTAAAGGGGTATAAATGCAGAGGAAGAAAATCAGGACAAAGTTCCTGATGACAATTAAATGAGCACCTTTAAATATACATAGCTGATTTCAACCTAGCCAAGAAGATGGAGGAGCCCTAGGGAGGGGATAGGAGGGAGCTTGTTGTCTTTGCTCTCTTTGCATGTTTAAGGATTTTCTGGTGGGCACATGTAGTCTCATCAGAAACCCACAGCTGAATTTTTCAGGTGAAGAAGCAGAGACCTTTCTGCATACTACTTGCTCCTGTTGCAGTAAAATTGCTCTCAGATCGCTTCACACAAAGCCTCCCCCACGTTGTGTGAGCTCTCCCAAAGTGGCTTCCCAGAACTCATTCATAAAGGTTATTTCTATTTGGCAGTGATGAGCTGGACTTCACAGCAGAGGCCAGAGAGTTACCCAGCCCTGACTGGCCTTGTGGTTGCTGCACCACTCTGCTCAGTGTGTGTACACCTCCTACCACTCCCAAGAGGGGACATTTGGCTGAAGCCTCTTTAAAAATCCAGCTCAGGGCTGTTTAGTGATGCAGATCAAGGCCTCAGCTATGAACAGCAGAAGAGCTCCAGGGCATTATTCCCTTCCTGCTTGCAGCTTGTGTCCCGCTGCGGCAGCAGCTCTGGGGTAGAGGAGGTCAGCGGGCCCCTAGTCCTTCTCCAAGACAGCATTGCTGACAGTGGCAAGAGCTTCCTGCAAGCACTATGGAATTACCCAAGCCCCACAAGAACAGCAGGATGTTTCTTATCTGGGTAAAGAAGCAGCTTTGCAGCTTACAGGGGAGGCAGCTGCACTTCCATGTGAAAGAGGAGGATCTATTAGTTTTGTTCTTCAGACTCAAGCCCTGAGATTGGCAGGCAATGATAGAGCACAAGCTGCATCCTTGAGACTATCTCTTCTTGGCCTCTTTCTTGGTCAGCTGGTAGGGTGCCAAAGTTCCCCTAGAATGTGCATTACAACAGTAGGGGAAGGCACAAAGCAGGAGGGAAGGGCAGTATTTCCCTTCCCCAAGGAATTTGGGTTGCCACCCCAGGACCAGGAATGACATGCCCTCAGATGAAAGGGAGGAATGAGGTAGATCTTCAGGTACAGTCGGTCTCAAAGCTCTCAGACCTCTGCCCTTGGCTGAATCTTCAGGTATTGGTGGGGTGGATTCGCAGGGACACTTTTGGCTTACACAGATCCTCTGTGACTAAGGGTCAGTCTAGCAGGGCAACACATAGTTCAGTGACCTGCTAGCACCAACAAAGGGATGCTTTCTTGTCCAAGACCCTAATCTGGTCCATGTAAAGGGGTTTCCCTGTCCTGAATCAGGGGTGTTCCAGATGGGAAGTTGGAGCACTCTGGTTCCCGGCACATTTGACAGGGCTCTAGGGATGGAGACAGTTGGGAAGATGGCAGCATCAGGGGACAGAAGCTAGTGTAAAACCAGTACTGTAGGCAGTACTGCCAAAAGTCTTTGAGAGAGCTAGCACTGACCTGCAGGATCCACACATCTCCCTGCGGGTGCCTGGCAGTCTCTCGCTCTGCTTCACCTGACCTGAGCCTCCCACTTCATAGAGCTGTGCAGCTTTGTCTGCCTGGTTCAGGTGGGAGCAGCTCAGGCCCTGGCTAAGCTCGTGCCAACTGGTGCATCCTCTACAAACTGTCTCTGGCATGATGTTCCCATGCTGGGGCTCTGGCTCAGAAATGCATAAGCTCTCAGCCTGGGACAGGGCAGCTCTCCCAGCACCCTCACAACATAAAAGGCATTTTGGAGGGTCCAGGGCCCCCTAGTCAGCTTCCAGGCTACTGAGCTACTGGACATAGACTTTGTGATGAATCCTGGCTTAAAGCAGTTGGCAGGTCCCCCTGCCTGGTCCAGAATGATGAACAGGCATGTGTTTGCTGGCTGGCTAGAGCTGTTCTTTAATAGCTCACTTGCTGTGCCGTGGTCTGTCTGTACTGGCAAAGGCAGGCAGGGAAAGAAAGGACTGTCTCCCTGGCAGCAGCTGGCCAGCCAGCTCCTGCACTGCTTTACACGTGGAGAAGGAGCTCAGTCTTGGTGCATCTCTCAGTGAGCAGTGACAGCCCTGATGCTCCCCCTCCCCAGGCTGCTCAGCAGATAGCTTCCAGCAGAAGTCCTGCCTGTGTTGGGAGCCCTGGGGCTGGGAAGCTTCAGCCATCCTGGCTGGCAGGATGTCTGCAGTGCTCAGGGAGAACTGGCTTGTGCTTCTGAGCGACTCAGACGAGGCATCTCTCCCTTTTCCATTCTTGATTACCTTCCACTTGTCTCCTGTCCCCATTCCAGATTACCTTCCACTTGTCTCCTGTCCCCATTCCAGACCTCAAGGGCAGGGGGCTACAGCTGGGAGTCCACCGAAGTCTACCCTGCATACCTGCTTAGTGTGCCCACCTACGGTGGATGAAGGATCTTGTGCAGTCCCTGCTCCACAGTCAGCCCTGGATTCACACAGTAGAGTGAAGCAGAGCACAGTCAAATCGAGCAGCCCTGTTGCAGTCCCTGGAGAGAAGCTATTTTTGTCCTGCCATTTGCTGAACGGTGGTGATGGGAATGGCTCAGAGAGCTGGAGAAATGCAGCTTCTCTGGGCGGAAAACATGCAAGGCAGAGGTGGGCTTGAATCCGGATGAAATCATATCTCTGCTTCTTAATCTACGGACAGAGAAATGGGTCCTAGCACTGGGATGCTGGTGGGAGAGGCAAGGCGGTCCTTGCTGACGGTGAGGATGTGGATTGATTGCCACCAAAGCGATGCTTCCAGCCCACATCCCCCACAGGATTGCTGCTACTAAAGCCCTTAGGGAAGAAGCTGTAAGCACTGAGTAGAACATGAAGGAATAACTGGGAAGTACCAAGTATCGCCATGGGCTGCTTAAATGCCTGCCAGCACACCTGTAAGGTCTTCTGGCAGGAGTGACAGAGGTTGATGAAGGGCCAATTATCCTCCCTGCAACCAGCTCAGGCTCCATCACCCCCTGCCAGCCCAGCACGGGGAGGTGACTGGTCTCTGGTGGTCTCTGCGCTGCAGCCCCGAAAGGGTGAGGCGGAGCTGGGGAGCCCGGTGGCGGTGGCGGCTCCGGGGGGCTCGGGGGTGGCCCGGGCCGGGGCTGGGCTGCCCTCTCGCGGCAGCCGCCCCCGCAGCCGGTGCAGAGCTGCTCAGATCCCCTCCCCATCTCCGGGATGTCTCTCCAGCGGCTGTGTGCCCGGCCCATCACCGTAATCCCTTGCCTCCCTCCGCACTGGGGATACTGGCTGTCAGGGGCACTGGCATAGCTGTGGGAACATTCCGCGGCTCTGAGGGAAAGCGCCTGTTTGCCCATTCGGTATCTGTGATTTCTTCCTTCTGTCACTTGCGAGGACCCAGCACCTCCCAATCCGCCAGAAGTCCGGAGCATGTCTGGGGTCTCCTTGCAGTGAAACGGCTGAGGGAGACGGCTGAGGACTCTGAGCTGGGATAGAAGGGATGCCACAGGACGCTGTGTGTGCGGAGAATCTGGGGGAAGAGGCCAAAGGGAAGCATGGGGCAACGAAAGCATCTGTGCAAGTACCTTCCTTGGCAGTCAGCAAAGATTTATCCGGGATCATGTAGATGCCGGATGTTCAGCCCAAGACCCCTGATTTCTGGGTGGGAGTAGTTCCCACGCCTCCCTGGCTGGCAGGAGCTGAACAATCCAGTTCCTCGGGATTGCTCCCCTCTGGCAGGCCGGCAGCTGTCTTTATTTAACCTCTCCTGCAGGCACATGGGACACTCAGTACATGAAGGGCAGGTTGTGAGGGCGCAGCTGGCTCTGCACCAGCTTTCCTGTTGCTCTCTGCCCAGTCTGTGTGCATGTGCAGATGCAGCTGCATACTTGCAGCAGCGTGTGCATCCACAGGTCAGCGCTGCCTCAGCATTCCGAAGTGCTGGAGCATCCCAAGCGCTGGGACGAGGTTGCATCCCCTGGCTCTGTTTCTCAGTGGTCATTGGGAAGGTAGAGCCATAAGCTCCAACTCTTGGGTGCCTTGTCCCCTTGTGGTGGCCAAAGGGACTTGGTGGCAATTGGGGGGGCTGGCTGTCCACCAGGTGGAGCTGCACCCCACGTTTTGATGCTGCTGGGGCGGCCCTGGGCCAGCCCTGGTCTCTTGCTTCTTTTCTCTATCCCGGCAAGGAGGGACTCTGGCTTTCCCCAGCCGTTCAGGTAACGCACATGTGAAGGACAAGCATGCATGTCATGTACGTATAGTCTAGTGACAAGTGCTGACCCCCATTAGCCCACTTGCCCAGCAGTAATTGCCTGCTTGCAGGTAGACAGTGGATATTGACACAGTCTTTTGTAAGCCTTCTCCCCAACAGCGACACAAGGGGACGTGGGATATTGTGCTCAGTGGTGTTCTGGACTCATGTTTTTTCAGGGCTTAGGGCTTAAGTACATGCACTGCACGGAGGATGAGGTGAGCCCCAGCTCCTGCCAAGCTCTTCATGTAAAGTGGAACTTGCCCATTCTAGTTGTGTGTGGATCCCTAAGAATCCCTTGACCCTCCGGAGCTGCTGCTGGCCATGCCATCAGTTCTGCTGTGACCAGTGATGGAGAATTCCAGGCTGTGTGCCCTATGGCCCTGTGCTCAAGGTGCATTCAAGCACTGCCACCCTGTGAGATCAAAAGGGCAGTGAGGATCTCTGGGAGAAGAGCCTGCATTTGCCAGCCCTCAGCAGCCCTGCACCAAGGACTGGTAGCCTGAGATCCAGCTGCCTTATCTTTGAGGGGTTCAGGGTTCATTGTTTCTGTGATGATACCATAACTCCCAAAGCTAGTTTGACACCCACCAGAGTCCTCACAGCCCTAGACCTACCTCATGAAGCTGGAACCTGGAAGATCCCCTGGTCAAGCAATCCACCACTTTCCATGTGCCATATCACTATACCTTCCTTTCTCCTCTAATGCTTGCCAGTCCCGTGAAGGGTTCCCATCACTGACTGTCCCTCCTCTTTCCATGGCACCCCCAGTGTAGGGAAGGCAGGGTGCTGGAGAGGGTCTGTCTGCCCTCGGTCTTGGCCAGACTAGGGGCCTGAAGGAGAGTCTGCTCCTTGCCTGATGGGATGCTGTCAAGTCTGGTCTGCGGTGGAAGCGAGGGAGGCAGCTGTACAGGAAATAATCATGGCTTGTTCCAAGATTAAATCACTGGCGGGAGTGCGAGAGAGGATAAAAGGAGCCGTCTGTCGTTAGAGGGAATATTAACCCGGCAGCGGGTCGGGAGGGGGGAGAATTTTATTCCTTGCACTTGCTGGCTGCCAGGCCTGCTGTGCACACAGGGCTCGGCACTGACAGCATCTCTCAGCAGGACATATGCCCTCCCTCCCCAGTTCAGTCCACGTCACTGGCCCTTTTCCTTCCCTGCTCCAGGGACCTAAGCTTCTTTGAGCAGGGGCAGAAAAAAGATTTTCCGAGAAGCTGGGAAACTGAGGCAGGATTGTGCCACATGTCTGACACCACATGGAGGCACTGAACCACTCTATCCCTCTGTACATTGCTCTTTGCCTTGCCCAGGCCAGGTCTTCTCGTTCCTGTGGATGAGCTCAGCATGGCACAAAAGGTTCTTGTTTGGTCTGGCCCTTATCAGGGACCTGCCTCGAGGCCCTTCGGCATGGGAGCTGGGCTGGGGCTGGAGCTGGAGCAGGTGAGGCTAAGGAGCAAGGGATAGGGCAGAGGGAAAACAAGAGACCAGCTGCAAAAGGGTGAGCTGTCTGGGAGATAAGATAGAGGGAGAAATGCAAAATATGATGGGTGTCAGGCAGGAGGGAACGTGGGAAACTACAGGGCACCTTGGGTCAGCCCAGTTGGGAGACACACTTAACAGGTCAGAGCCTTTGGGGATGCCAGCCAGCCATAGTGACAAGCTCCCGGTGCTGCTTATGTCCCCTCACCCTTGGGCTGGGACCTGCCTTCAGGCTTGTGACTGGCTGAGATGGGACCCCAAGACCCCTATGCCCTGGTGACCCTCAGCTGCTCCAGGGCTGTGTGGGGACTGAGCATGGCCCTGGAGAGCTGTCACAGCCCTGCTGCTGGGGTTGCTGCAGGGAGGAAAGCCATGTTCTCTGGGCTTGAACAGGGCTGCATTTTGCAGACTTTCCTGTGCCAGGATAAACAGCCCCATGGGGTTCGGGGTTTGCAGCAAGTGGTTGATGAAAGCCTGTGGCCCTGTGCTTAGGACTTCCTTCCCTTTGAAGGAAGAGTCCTGGCAAGTTCCCAAGCAAGATCTCAGTTCCTTCCCCCTCATCTTTTCTTTTCCCTCACAACCTTTTGCCTCTCCAGCTGAGGCCTCGGCTGAGATAAGAAGATGATCTATCCTTGGCTGCTTGGTCCAGCCTGGTGCTACTCAATAAAGTCAACCCCTTGCCTCCATGCAGGTTGAAGGTTTCAGTGTTCAACCTTCCCACATGTGGAAGTCTGGCTGTGTGTAAACTACTTGAGCCTGGTCTGATTTTGCCTCACCAGCTTCATTTATTAGCCTGCTTTCCCTCGGGGGGAAGTCACTTGATTAAGGCCAGTGCTGTTGGGAGCAGCCAAGGTAGCAATTCCCCCCCTCCAGCACAGCAGAATCAATCAGCATGCACAGTTGCCTCCTCAGCATCCACAGTCAGTGCTGGCAGTTCCAATGGGTACTTGCTGCTGGTTGCTGCCCATCCTTTGGGCTCCAGATTTAGCCATACCTGCTGTTCCTCCTCACTAAGGGAAGTTTCCCATGGCACCAGCTCCATGGTACCATGGGCTGAGAGCTGCAGGGATATGCACACATGTCTCCCAGCACCCCCCAGTAGTTCCCATCCTTTGTGCTCTGGGTAGAGAACCTGGAATGGATGGAAACCCTGCAAGCTCATCCAGAGATCACTGCAGGTTTGCACCCGGGGCAGGTTTGGCCCTGCTGCACACAAACCCCAGCGAGCAGCCGTTGCCAAGACGCTGCAATTTCCAGGCCGACATCAAAAGCAGCTGGGGATTGGCTTGCACACGCTCCCACGCAGCACATCCTCTCTGTTTTATGAGTGATGTTTTACAACATAAGTGCTGCTATATTAAGCCATGCATCTAACTGGAAAAACAGGAGATGGAGAAGCAAAAGCAGCTACCTCAATGCCTGCAGATGCTTTAACAGTGTGTGAGGAGTCCTCCTGCTTGGGTTCTTGCCTACCTCTATCTCTTGCCTGGCCTTATTGCAGCAAGAGGCAGGAATGGGCACCTTGCTTCATACAGCTTGCCCTTGGGCTTTGGGTGGAGTGTTTTCCTACCTGCTGAACTCTCCATCCCTCAGCTCTGCCCTGGGGGTGGGCAGGAACAGCAAAATGGGGCCAGTCCCCATCTTTTGGGGCAAAACTGCAGGCTATCAGAGGCTTCAGCTGGTACCTTTCAGTTCCTAAGCAAAGGCTTCCTGCTTGGGGAAGGTGAGCCCTTCTCACTGCCAGGCAGGTGGAAGGAGAAGGGGTTCTCCTTCCTGGTGGCTCCAGGAGGGGCTGCTCTCTGCCCACAGATGCATGAGCACGTCTGTAGCATCCCTGCACCCTGAGGGCCAGGGCAGTACCCAGGGCAGTTCTCCCTGTGGCCCTTAGAAGCAGGGGGAAGCAAAGGACTTGGGCACGTGCTCCCTGGATAGACCCTGCTTTTATTCCTTACAACTCCCCAGATAAGGATTGGTCCAAAAAGCCTAGGTTTTAAACAACTCACAGCACTGGCCCCTGACCTGCTCCCCCATCCTTTGTCCAAGGGAGTAGGCAAAAACAGTGTGGCTGTGCTGTGCTCTACCTGGGGATGGTGGAGGGAGCAGTCCTTGGCAAGCCAGGACCCTTGCAAGAGAGCAGTAGAACTGATTTATGCTCCTGACATTTCTCTCCCGGTCAGGCAGAGCTTTTAATAAAGAATGAGTGATTTATGGCTTCTTTTAAGCAGGAAGGAATGTTACCTAAGGCAGTCTGCCCCCAACACCCCTGCCTCTCTCTCTCTCTCACTGAAACCCTAGTATCTGGGCTTGCAAGAGGGGAGCAGCCACTGTCTGTGCTCCTGTCCTCTCCCAAAGTCCTCCCCACAGCCATGGAAGCCCCAGCATCCTGCCCTGTTCCTGTCAGCAGCACCCCTGGGCCTGCCTAGGGATGCCCTGGCACACTGCAGGGAACAGTGCTGCATTGCCTCCAAATGCCCCAGCCCTCACTAGTGGGGCAATGTGCAGTTCACAGGCCACCTCACACACAGCAGTCATACAAGGAAAGCTGCTGTCCTGAGACCCCTCTGAGAGGAACCATGTGGTGGCTGGCCTGGAGACAGGATGACAGCTCCACAGCAGTTGTCATGGTTACTGGGTATTAATGGATGCAGGCATGACTGCTTCCCAGTGATGAGCAGCTCCAGAAGGAAAGGGCTGCCCTTAACCTGTCCAGTTCCAGCCATTTCCATGGGGTCTTGGCCATGGAGCCACCACCATACCAATCCCTAACTGCTCCAGACCCTGAGCCAGCACTAGTCTAAGCCAATTCCAAACCCAGAGGTGGCAGCAGCTTGTAACTGACAGAGCTTCTTGGAGTCTGAAATGATTCTCGGGTCTCCCAGGGCAGATAAGGAAAAGGATGTTTCCCCTTTCCCTCCAAGCCCTGCTAACTAGGGGCAGCTGGAGAAGGCCATAGGGCTGGGGGACAGGGTGGTCAGCAGGAACAGCAACACAGCAAAGCTGCAGGTCCCTGCTAGCCAGCTCCTTTGCCCTCTGGAAAGAGATAATGAGTGAGGACAGGGGATAAGAGTAGGGGCGGAGGGAGCATCACCAAGACTAAAGCTGCCCCAAGAGGCTCCCAGCTGCTAATGAAGATAAAGTGCCCAGTTCCTTTTCTTCTACCAGTGAAATCTAATGGCTAAGGGGGGAAAAATGCTCTCAAGTGTGCTCATCTATAACACGACCTGGGAGGCAGGAATTCCAGCAGGAGTGGCGGCCAGCTGAGACACTGATCTCACACTTCACACACGTGCACACACTCATGCATGTGCAAACAGCCCTCCACGCAGGCTGCACACAGGGTGTGTGAAATACCCGCAGAGCACACTCACGCAGACATCAAAAGCCTGTCTTTCTCTGCATCAAAACCGCAGCCGTAGGTGAAGGCAGGTGTTGAGCAAAACACCCCCTGCCCACACCAAGCACCTGCATCAGGCTGCCAGATCCCACACGTGCCCTGAAATGCACATGGCAAGTGCAGTGCAAGCACAGGCACACAGCACGCCAGGGGCGCCTGCCCATCACCTGTGCATGTGCACACACAGACATGAGCACACACGTGAGTGCACACACACATCAGCACACATACACATGTGACCACACACCCACACATGAGCACACATGTGACACACACACTTGTGAACACACATGTGAGCACACACACATGTGATCACACACATGTGAGCACACACATAGACACACACACGTGAGAGGGCACACACACACACACACACACAAGCACATACACATGCACCTCTGCGTGCATCCTCACCCCCTCCTCAGGCCCAGCAGGTGTGCAAATGCAGCTGGTATTGTGTGGCCACAGTGGGAGAGGGCAAGTGATGCCTGAAAAGACCCAGGTGGAGTGGAAGTCCTTTGGGGTCACTCTAATGTTTCATTGAATGTGTGAATAAATCTTGTTGCTATTGTTGTATGTGGGAGACAGGTTTTGGGGGAAATGGGCTGAGGCTCTCCTGTGTCATGGATGGATGAATTTCTACCCCATCCCACCAACAGGTTATGTCCCAAGCTCTTCTCATGCCTGCAGTCCCTTCTCCCTGCCAATGCCCAGCCATTGAAACTCTCCCTAACTTTCATCCTTACCCTGACTGCACAATACCTACAGAAAAGGATCATACTTCTGTCCCGGGCCTGGGAGCTCCTCTACCACGAGACCCGTCCAAATGCCTGGAGCACACGTCAGGGGCAACAGGGCTGCATTTCTAAAGTATCCTTCCCAGTCTCTCTGGAAAGGATTCTCCACAGCCCTATGCTAAGTTAAACAAACTCGGGAATTCTCTCTGCCCCTCAGAACCTCTGTAGTGGACCAGCCCACCTCCAGGCTGTGAAATGCATCCTGCAAATGGACAGCCTGTATGCCAGATCCTGATGGGATTGTCCGTGACCCAGGTTAACTCCTAAACTGTGAGAAAAAATTGTCTGGATCACTGCAAGCTAGCCCAAGACAAAATCATAAAAAGACAGTGCTAAAAATTCCCACAGGGACAATCCCAGTGCTGTGCCTGGCAATGCCCTGGGACTGTTTGTTTTACCAGTGCAGACATAACCAGAGATTCCCGCTCCTTTCCTCTGGAGGCTTTGAATTAAGTGGCCTGTTTACAGAGAGGCAGCAAGGGAATAGAAGGTATGTGGAGCAGGGAGCATCTCCTCCTCAATCCATCCAGCAGCTAAACATATCCTAGACCCACCAGAGACCCTCTAGGCATCAAAGCATGTGATTGTAGCTCCCCAGACAAGTAGAGGTGCTGCAGAGAGTCTGAATCTGGCCCTGTTGATGCACTTCTACTTTTTTAGCGTCATGCAGGGGGTCATGCCTGGCTAGATCACATTGGCTTGATGCAATCAACCTCTGTATGAGCTAAGTATGAAGGTTGGGAAGAAGTGCCCCACAAGTTTGGGGCAGAGCAGAGGGGAGCACGGATGCTGCAGACAGCTGCATCACCACTCACTAGGGCTGGCTCAGGCAGGTACACCACTATTCCACAGTTCCAGCTGCTGCCAGCAGCTCCTTTGTCCCTCCCAGCTCCTGGTTATTAATTCAGATGGATCTGCTTGGCTATTGTTGGGGGTAGGAAAATCTAGATTGGTAATTGCACATGTACTCCAAGTAAAAAATAATGGGAAAGGGCTAGAGAGGGACCAAGCTCAGTGGTAAACCAGGAAAGGTATGGCAAGGAAGGCTGGGAGTGACATGGGAACCAGGGCTGAAAGCCAGGAACCGGCTAGAAAATAACACCCGGTGAGAGATGGGACGGGTAGAAAGAACAGAATCAGCCGCCGATGAAGCCGCCGGGGCCCGTGGCCGGTGGCTGTCCGGCGCCAGCAGCCCCGCACGGCTCAGCCCCGCTGAGCTGCCCGCGCTCCTCAGCAGAGGGCAGTGGATGCACACGCACCTGCCTGCGCACCTGCCCGCGCACCCGTGGGCACCCACACTCCCCCATGTGCCCGGGACACGGAAGGACACGGCAGCGCTGACCAGTTCTCGGTGCTCCCGATGCTGCTGGCGAGCTGAAGGCACGGCCTGACACCCCTTGAGGGTCAAGGGGGCTGCAAGGATTGGCAGGCAAGGTCAGCAGGGACTAGCAACATTTCCACGGGGCAGCCAGCGAGGGTCTCTGCCAGTCCATGCCATTTTCACCGGCGTTTATCACGGCAGCAAATCAAAGTCCTGGGCAGCGAGAATATGGCCATAAAGGCAGTCCCGAGGCTGGGAGGGGCCGGGGAAGTGTCCACATGAAACTGTGGACTGTTAAACTGGAACCCCGCCTCTATTACTGCGCAGGAGAAGGTGAAAAAGTGTCTGCATGAGTGTGGGCAGCCTCCTGTTAGAATATAAAGGGGTCCCGCCTAAAGCTGTATAAGCAGAGGTCCTTTATAGTTGTACCAGTAGGAGCACTATAACCATATAAGCAAGGCCACTATAGTGGTCTAAGGCATATGACAGTCAGCCTCAAGATTCCTCCTCCACCTGTGGGAGAGTCCCCTGTGCCAGCCCATCCCTGTGGGAGACAAATGCACCCAGTGCATCCTAGCTTCTTCCAGTATTTGTGGCCTCACTGTCTTGGTGATGCCTGGCCCAGATGGGCTGGGAAGAGAGAGAGGGCAAGCATGGCAGCTGTGGAACATTCAGGCCAGATGTGGAAGGTACACTTTACAGCAGCAAGCCATGAGGAGGCTGCTGAGCTGTAGGTCTGTACTTAGCCAGCTGCGACATGGCAAGGGAAGAAAGGACATTCTTCCCTTAGGAACAGTTTGCACATATAGCGTCATCCCCTCGTTATTAGAAGGGAAGCCACACAGAGGGTTTTCCCAGACCCCAACCCCACCACTCCTCTTCAGGCCAGGCTGAAGGGTAGTGGGAGCTGGGCAGGGAGCAAGGGCCTTGTGAGATGCTGCCCTTGCCATCAGATCCCCTAGTCTGTGTCGCTCTCAGCCTCTTGGTTTGCTGGAAGTGTAGGAGCTATCCTGGCCTGGATTCAGCCAAATCAGCACTTTGGGTTGAGCCCAGCTGTCACTGAGCCCAGGCTATGGCTGAGCATGCCAGAGCCTCACCAGATGCAGGAGAATGTCTGCCTTTGCTGGCCATCCACTTGTGGCTTTCCTGGGTGATGGGGAAGCCCACAGCAGTGCTGGCTGGAAGAGATTCCCAGCCCATCCTGACAGAGGCTGTTATCTGCCTTGCCAGGAGAGGCATGGTTTGAGGAGCTTGGCTTAGTGTCTCTTCCTTGGAAAACCCTCCCAGGAGAGATGCTTGCACTGGCCCAAGGTCCTGAGACCCTACTTGGCTGGAAGAGTCCTCAGCTGGGGCAAGGCACTGAACAGCTCTGTGCTGGGGATGGAAATGCCCTCTGCTCCTGTTCTCGTTCCAACAGAGCTCCTGCTAAGACAGTGGGAGCTGGGCATGTCCCAGACCCCAAGGCCTGTCTCACCAGCCCAGCTTCACAGACATGATCAACACTGAGCTTCCAAGAATTATTTCCCTGCTAAGAAAAGACTAAGCTGCCACACTAGCCCTGCTCAAGATCCTGCTGCCTGAGCCCTGCTTTATGCTTACACAAAGCCCCGCCATGAGATGGGGCCCGGGATGTCAAGAGATGGAACAGAATAGCGTGACTTCAGAGTCAGGAATTATAAACTCAGTAGGATTTTCAGAGGCCAGAGAATCCTGGAAAGTAGACCAGAGGGCTTGTTGCTGGCTCTGCCAAGGAAGGTCATCAGTTATCAGAGTGCAGCAGGAGACAGACCTGGTGATTCAGTGCAACAGCTTGGGTATAAGATCTCTACTTGCCTAAAGCCAAAGGATGCTTCAGAGCGATGAGACAGAAGGAAGGGCAGAGCAATACTGCAGCCTATTCAGCTGTTTTTGTTCTGTTGGGAAAAAAGCTGCCTTGGTAATCTTTCCACAAACCCTGCATGTTTGGTGTCTCATGACCTGTGTACCGGGAAGGGCAAACCCTGAGCCGATACCCATCCATTCAATCTAAGGTCTTGGAGAGAAACAGACCTAAACCCTCTGCCAGTGTTTCCAGCAACCACAAGCCAGCAGCCATGCCCAGGTGTCGGGAAACATCAGAGCACGTGTCTCCTGTCCGCACGGGTGAGAGCAGCGTGTGGGTGTTGGGACACACCTGTCCAGAAGAATCCCAGCAAATTACTTCTCCTTGATGTCTGCTGTTCGTCATGGTAGAAACACGGCATGCAAAAGGCTTGGTTTAGAAGGAGCGCCAAGGGGTGCCAGAGCTGAGTTGCTGCCAACTCACCTGTCACTCCTTGCACACTGCCCCGGGGCTTGCAGGCTGGGGGGAGGCAGGTGCTGGGGAGCCAGCTCGGCCGCCGAGCTGTGGCCGAGGGAGTGAGCAGGTAGGGAGCTGCCTCTCCCAGGATCCTTGCTCCTGCTCTGCCAGGTGGAATGTGGCTGTGGAAAGTGTGATACAGATTCAGATGTATTTTATGCCCTTTCCCCGTGACTTTCACAGAGACCTTTGCAGTGGTGTTGATGGGGAATTTGTCCTGAATTGGGAGTGCTCGGTATGGGGGAGCACAAAACTGTGGGGCTGGGGAAGACTTGCTCACCCCTGCAGCCATCCAGAAAAACAGAGGCTGGATGTGTTGGGAAGGACCAGCAGGCAAGAGACCTGCAGAAAACACCTTCCTGTTCAGTGATCAGATCTGTCGACCAGGCAGAGATGAGTCTCAGGCAGCGAAGGGCCCAAGGGGGCATGGCTGCAGAATTGGGGATGGTTAGGGTCCACGACAGTTGCATGAGGAGGTGTCTGGATTCCATGAGATGCTGTGCAACCTCTGCATATAACCCATGAGAGTGTAGCACAGTGTAAGCCAGAGCCTTCATGCTTTTCCTCCACTTCATGTGAGCCAGCAAACCCTTGGGGCAGGCAGGCTCAGAGGGGCTTATATACACTCCTGCAGCCAAGCAAGGAGCCTCTCTCAGGCTGGCTTTGAGCACAGGACCCTGCTCAACAAAGCACACAGAGGCATCTCTCCTGCACTAGACCTCCCCTGTGTGGGCACAGATGAGGAGCAGATGTATTCTGGTGGGCACAGACCCCAGGTTAGAGAGATGCGCTGCTGTGAACATGGGCCCCAGCCCAGCTTGATGAGGGTAAGCATGTGAGCCAGCTAGGTCCTCGCATTTTTTGTGAGGTTTCAGAGCAGAGACACACAATGCATCTGGTTGATGCTGGGGATGGGCCAGGGTGATGCTGGGCATGTGCAACTTAGGAAGGGATGTCAAACAAGACAGGGCAGTGTGGGCAAGGACGTGCTGGAGAGTCCTGAAGACACTTGCCAATTTGATTGAGGTACCAGCAAGCAGAGAGGTGGCATCACCGCCAGCCAGATTCGCTGGTGACACACAGGCTGGAGGGTGCTGGCAGCGAGCAACACAGAGCCCAGATACCTGCCTGAGAACAGTGTGTGCGAGGCAGTGCTGGGACAAGGACAAGGGCAGGTTATACCTGCAGGACAGGAAGCTCCACTCCCATGATGTGTGACACCAGAAAGGGCTATGGGAGCCTGGGAGCCAGCTCTGCACCATGGGCACCTCACAGGCTCAGCTGGGGCACACACATGGGAATTGAGACTGCCCATGGGGTGCAGCTGGGTGTTAGTGCATAATCTATTTTTCTGCTAGATCCCAGTGTCAAGGAGATCTGGCACAAGAGAGACCTGCTCTGTTTGCCCAAGGCACTGATGGATCCTCCCTTCTTAGTTGAGAGCACTGCAGGAGCAAAATCTTCCCCTGCAAAGAGGGGTCATATCCCAGCACCATTAGCCATCTGGACATGAATATAAGTGGGCATGGACATGAATTTGGATGCTTGAAGACTAAAGGAGCTTGTCCCACCAGTCAGGTCCTGTCTCCTACTATACTATGGGCATTTCTCGGCTCCCCAGGGAGTCCATGGGGCCTGCAGGAGTTCATGAAGACTGGCCCAGAAAATGACCTTAAATCTTGGAAACCCTGTGCCTTGGGTCCTTGGCCAATATGGACCAAGACATCTGTCCCAGATTATGCTTTCTCTGGTATTCAGGACCGTGATCAAGATGGGGGAGGTTACAACCCCCACCCCACTGCTTCTGCCCTCAACCTGGCTTCCAGATAAAGGCTGCCATGACCCAGTCAGGCTGCAGTCACCATCTCGGTTCAGATAAGGCTTCACCACCTGCACCCCATGCTGCTCTCCCAAGGGTTTTTGAGGCCATTGTTCCACAGGGATTTGGCACCAGCATTTGGGGTAGAATTGAGGCAGTCCTGCCATGGCCCCTTCCCATCAGTGTTTCGTCCTGCTGAGGAATGGCAGATGGGGAAGGTTTTGCAAGGCTCCACAAAGTAGCCACCTGGCTCCCTGTCATCTGAGCAGCACGGGATGGTACCTCCCAGCCACGAAACCCTGAGGAGATGCTGAACAAAGCTCAACTTGTATAAACCAAGCCAGCCCTGGTGACGTGTCTGCCACCTCCCTGGCCTCCTGCCCTCCCTGCTAAGCCTATCTCAGCCCACATTTAACAATTACCTCCTCTCCACACAACTCCCCAAGTGCTCTAAGAAATGTGGGCCAATTCCCCACTGGCAACTCCTGTCTGCCTCCCAGGAGTTATGTCAGTGGGGAGTTGGACCATGCATATCTTCTGTGCAGCACCTGGCTATGTGGCAGCCAGCACCAACCTTGAGCCTGCCAGGGGTGACCCTAGGCATCGGGTGAACATTCCCAAGAAGCAACAGCATCCTTTTTATGCCCCAGCAAGTGAAAGATGGTGCCTTGCCTTTGAATTGCAGGGAATGGGGTTCTGGCAGGTGCATATACTTGGAAGTGGTCCAGGGGAGTGGATTTAACACCCTGGCTCTGGTTGTAGTAGAGCATCAAGCCAGCAGGGCATAAGGCAGCATGTTGTGGCTGATACTTCTAGTATCTATCCCAACACAACTCAGAACTCTTACAGAGAGTGCTGAGATAGTCTGACCCATCCACAATGTGCCTACCCTTGCCTAACAGTGCAGAGACAGTGTACAGAGGGTCAACCTGAAGTACCTGAAAGCCACCACACACATGTCCAGTTCTGTCCCCTTGCTGCCAGCATGCACAGCTCAGCACATGATATCTGGGTGTTATGGCCAGCAGAAATCACTCCCACGAAACCAAGTGTCTCTCAAAGCATTGCCACTGCATGTCCTGGGACAGCCATGCCCAGCTGGCATGCCACAGTACTGGCCTCACCAGCCTGGCACTGCCATTGGATGTGGCAGTGTGGGCTGTCCCATCCCTCCCTCTCTCTGTATGGACGCTGTACTGTCACCATGGGAGAGAATGGCACTCCTCTTCATGCTGGCAGGACACAGGCCACCTCCTTCCCCAGAGGGACCCAGCTCTGCCAGGCTCGGCATGGGAGGCTTCTGGTGACACCAGACCGGGTGAGCAGCGAGGAGCACGGTGATGGTGAGCCAGCACCTGGCAGAGGAGCATCATGCTCAGGGCTGCTTACTGGGGAGTACTGGAGGGACTGGGAGGTAAGGCAGGGAGCAAGGGTCTTCTGCACCCATCTCTCCCAGCTGAGACAATCTTCCTTCACTCTATCTTTTCTCCCAATCCTCTTCCACCCATGCAGCCTCCTCAGCCCCTGCCTTCTGCTTCCCACACACCTCCTCTTCTCTTCAGTGGTACCCAAGGGACCTCTGGGTAGGGCTGAGAGACTGGAGCAGGGGACATCCCTCATGTGATAGTCTGGGCTCACTCCACAAGCGATAACATCACTGGGGATCTGATGATCTCTTATTTTGGGCAGCCTCACCTCCCTGACTGGTCTCGAAGGGTGTCCATCACTAAGGTATCCAAGTGCACATGCTTAGTCCGCTGGTCCAGAGCAGACACAACCCTGAAGAGGTAGTGTGAGAGAGTGAGATGGGTGGTGATGTGGTCCAGGGTGGTGATGTGGCTCTGCTGTCCCCTTGTGCCTTTCTCTGCCAGCCCTTCTGGGCACGCAATGGCTCTTTAATCTCCTGGATGGCTGGTGCCAGCTCTGGCCTGGCTTTTTGAGATTCCCTGTGCCCTTACGCATCCTGGCAAAGGGGAGGGATCCAGCAGCTGGCCCAGGGGCTGGAAAAGCCAAAGAGACTCAGATACCCAGCGGGAGGTGGAAAATGGCCCAGAGCAGGAAGCACAGCAAGGTGGGGTGTTGACGTCTGCAATCTATTATTCCCGTTCTGCATCAAAAGGCTGAGATGAAAGTCTCTGGCCACAACCCTCACCACAAAAACGTGGACCCCTCTCCTGAAATTACTGCTCCCCTTGAAGGAGGAGAGTAATTTGCCTGAGTGGTGGAGGAGAAAGCCATGTTTACATGCCAGGTTTCAAGTGCTGCTCACCAGCTGCTTCACTGTAATTACGTCGTTAGGAGGGGATGAGTTGCTCGGGCTTGGTTCTGGGGTGTTTGTTTATTTGCAACCCCAGTGTGGGGCAGCTGGCAAGGGAGAGCCACTCTGCTGGCAGCTGGAGCACCAGGCTCTCACCAAGCCTGGTTGCCTGGCTGGGGGATGCTGTGGTCCCTGGTGAGCATGGGGACAGGCCAGCCCCAGGCTCTGCAGAGGCATAGGGGAGAATGGTGCCTGGTGGAAAAAGACATCTCCCCAGAAGAGCAAGGATGGAGTTACATCCAGAAATACTAAAGTGCTGGGACTGTGGCAACAGGAACCCTGCAACGGGAATGGGGAGTTAGGAGGCTCCAGGAACGTGGATCAATTGCGTCTACAGCTCTGCTCCAGCTTGAGCACCCTCTGAATTGTGCATGAGCTGGTCCCCAAATCCAGCAACAGAAGTGCCTCACACCCCTGCCCAGATCAGCCTTGATTTAGAATTATGCTTCACTGCAGGGCATACCTCCCATGGGGCATTCACATCGCAAAATGCCTCCGGGAATATCTCTTCAAGGCACCTCCTACAGCAGCAGCACCAGGCTGCAGAGACTACACAAGGACCAGCCTCCCTCTCAGTCTGGGTGACATGCGGCAGGAACAGGATTTCTGGGTCCTATTCCCAGCCTGGTTGTTTCTTGTGTTATCCATAGGAGCTCTTGTGTGTTGGCACCATAGCTGACAGCATGCATCTTGCAGGCAGGTTGCAGAGCTAACCTACTGTCTGCAGAATGTATCCAGGGAAAAACTCCTTATCATCCAGCACATCCCAGGTTTCCCATTGCTGTCAGGCTCCTCTTCCAGCCCAACCAACACCACCTGAAGGGGATATCTGCCCTGCAGTCAGGGCTGATGCCAAGGGACCTTGCAGGGGTGATTTCATCAGGCAGCCACATCAAAGACAGTTCAGGACACTCCATCCCATGACAGGCTTCAGCATCCATGAACACTGAGCATGACACATCATGACAGCAGAGATTGCTTCTCTTTGTACAGCTGGGCAGGCAGTGTGTGCAGGTAGAGGGATGTGGGGGGCAACAGCAGTGCTGCTGTCTTCCACTTCACAGCCACTTCAGGTTTGCTGTGGGTCCTACATCTGGAGGCACATGGCAGAAGTCTTCTCCTGATTTTGCATCTCTCCTGTCACAGCCTCTACCTTCTGAGGACAGGTTATCAGCTCACCTGGCTCAAATTCCTCCATCACTGCAGACTCCTTTGTCCTGGCTAAAAACATTTCAGCATTCTGGTGCCTTCTTGATAGCCCAAATATACAGAAATTCAACTCCCAACCCTTGTGTCTCAGGAGGTCTGGAGCATACCTTTACCCAGCACAGGGCTATCAACACCAGCCCAGCTTTGCTCCCTTCCTCTGGCAAGTATTTACCCCCGCTGCTCATGGCAGAGGACTTGCACTGGCAATGTCATGGTGTGGCACATCCTTATTTCTAGGCAGCTGTTGTAAACAGCTGGAGATTTTGGCTTCAGCTTTTTCCTCATTCTTTACTTGGAGCCAGCCCTTCAGGGTGCCCCAGGGACATGTGCATCATACTTGGGTTGAAAGCACAACAAAGCACAGAATCTGGGGGCCTCTTGGGATGACACATGCTCTTGGTCGGGTGCAGGGAGTGTGATCAGTGGTGCGGCAGAGGGGTGTAGCCTGTTCCAAGCAATAGGATTCTGCAGCAGCAGAGGTGCAGGCGTGTCTGAGCAGTACGAGCGAGGCTCACATGGATGTATCCCTGTGCATTTGATAGGCATGCAGTCCATGTCCATGCGAGCAACAAATGACAGCAAGTTACCGGGCACTACTACTTGTGCTTGTCTTTATTCTTTTACTGTGTTGCACATCTCCTCATTTCTGATCCTCCCTCAGCAACTCCCTTGGCAATTAATTCAAGCAGCGATGCTAAGGCTGGAGGGACTCAGTAAGACCACCCGCCTCAGGCCAGACCCCTTGCACCCCCTGTGCCAGGGAGAAAAGGGCATTCTTCCTCCCTCCTTCCCCTCCCGCAAGACCCGTGCGCTACGTGCAGAGTGTGATGGGGAAGCGGGTTGCTGCCGAGAGGGAGCTTGCCGTTCACCAGCGGGAGTGGGAGGGCGAATTGGGAAGAGCCTCCTCTGCCGGTGGAGCACCACCGCCCAGGCTTGACAAGGTATGAGCTCCTGCGCCACCCGTACACGCTTTGGGTGCCTCTAAGTGTCTGGGACAGGTATTCACGGTCCGGCGGAGCGTGCCCTATCATGCCTTCGTGCCACGGTGCCTGGCAAGCGCCTCCCCTCCCTGCAGCTGCGGCTGTGCTGGAGCATTCCTCTGGCGAGGGCTGGCTCGTACCTGGAGGGATGGGAGCCTGCGGACAGCCACCTTCTGCTCTCCAAGTGTGCTGGGCTCTTTTGCACCGCATCATCCTCATCACCTCTTCAGCTTGGTCCCTGAAGAGAGACCCCACTGCAGCCGTGGAGTCACCACTCCCAGCCAGCATGTGGAGGTGTGTTCCCAGGAGCAATTTCAGGACTGCTGTGCAGTTGTGGGGAGCACCCTGGGATAGCTGTGCCCGTTCTTTCCTGTGTGTGTGGCTGGGGTGGTATGACCCTCCCCAGCTGGTGCGGAGCAGGAGTCAGATGTGGCATGGGCAGGGACAATGTAACAAGGCTGAGACCTCCCTGTCCCATGGAGGGTCCCCTTCCAGCTCATTGCTGAGTGTGGATGGGGTAGTCCAGAGAAAGTCAGAATGCTTCCAGATGTAGCTAAAATAATGGAGTTAGATGGGATCTTCCCAGAGGGGCAATACCTGTGGACCTGAAAATCCTGCTCCATGAGAGCCTTTGGAAGAGGAAGGTCCCCCAGAGTGACGCTCACTAGGGTCTCAGAGGAACTTGCTGGCCAAGTTGCTTCTTTAATCTTGAAGCTGGAGATGGGGAGAGGAAAATCCCTGAGACAAGAAGGCAAAGGCAGCTTCTGGTGCTGCTCAAGCTCAGTCAGAGTGATTTCTAGCTGAGCTCACCAGGTTCACACAGGCACAGAAGAGAAGGTTGGAGTGGGTAAAACTGAGATAAGGAGGAAGGGAGACATGGGGCACCTTCCAAGGGCACCAAGTCTGCTGGTCCATCTACCCCAAACATGAGAAGAGAGCCTGCATCTTTATTGAGCCCAGCACCCTTGCAGTCAGCAGTGGTGAACAGGAGACTGCCAAGCAGCAAAGTCATCTGCTATGGGAAAGAACACCCCTGTAGTGGCCTGAGCTGGGCATGGAGAACAGAGATATCCTAGGTAACAAGTACTTTGAAAGTGCTGCTTCAGTATCTGCAGTAGCCTGAATTTTCAGTTTGCCTTGAAGCAGTCAAACAAATGACACAGTGACCCACCAGGATGGGTTCCAGCTCCATATGCCAAGTCCTGCTGCATCCCTGGTACCCAGAGCCAAGCCCGGCAGGCAGTATGGCACTTAACACAGAAATCTGGAGAGTAGGACCAAGCCCATATGGCCCCTGCACCCCCCACTTTTGTGACCTCAGAGGGGTGTCCCTAAGAGGCCATCCCATGCTGATGCACGTTCTGTTTGAGCTGTGTTCTCCCTGGCTCAACCAAGCTCTTGCCTGCACCTTATGGCTTTGCCCCTTGACCAGCCAGGTTCATATCGCTTTCACCCTGCCCCAGGCCACCTTTCCCCAGAGCAGACAGGACCACGTCTGCCATCTGGTCCTGGCCTCAATTGGTTGTGGCATCTCGGGGTGTGCCACGTACCAGGGTGCCCCCGAACCCCGCGTGCTTAGGGGCCTGGCAGGCACTGGTTAAGTCATGTGTTTTGTGTTGGGTTTCTCCCCCTCCTGGAAAGTCCCAGTGCGGAGCGGTGGGGCTGAGCCGACCGCACACAGCTGCGGGCCACCACATGAGAGGAGCCAGCTCCTCGGGGATTACAGAGCCCCGGGAGCCTGGGGAGGAGGCAGGAGCACCCGCGCAGTGGCCCTTTCATCTCTCCCCTGCCTCACTCCCCCTTTCATCTCTGCCTCTCTGGCCACGCTCTCTTTTCCTCCGCTGCCTTTGCTCTCTTTGCACTTGGCCTCTTTTCCCTACCTTCCCCCCAGCCCTTCTCACTGCACCTGGCTGTGCTGGCTGCATCTGCACTGCTCCTGTCACTCCCTCCTCCTGGACCCTGTGCTTTCATCCCCCGACCCTCAGCTGCCTGCTCCCACCCTCCTGCACCAGTGTCCTTCCCCCATGCCATCTCCATCATCTCCCTCCCCAGCCCAAAACCTCCCTTTGCAATGGGGGAAGGAGAGGAGTAACACAAGGTCTGTCTCAGGTGTTCTCTATCTGTGTCGAAAAAGCTTTTCCCCCTTTCCCCTCCTGTCCTGGTGTCCCCACCAGGCTTCTTCCAGGCTCACATCCTTCCCTGGTGTGTCCTGTGCTGTCACAGCCAGGCACCCTCTTGCCTCTTCCATCAGCCTCATGGAAGCAATGAGCTGGGAATGCTGGTGGACCATATTCACACCATGGTCAGGGTTAGGCATTCCCTGTGACACATCAAGGGATAAAGAAAAGTGCTGGGTACCCTCTTCTTGCATGTCACAGACTTGTGCCAGGGGCCAGTGTTCCTCACACACAAGAGGCCTGTGATGTTCCTGGTGTTTTTGTGGCCAAAAGACCACATTTAGGACTAAAAGAGTAAAGAACATTTTGGTCAAACCGTAACTGCAGCCATTGCAGCAGGGCCACAACACAAGCTAAGTGGCCTAATGGTTAGAGCTCTCCCTCTAGTCCAAAGGCTCTCCAGGAAGACCTGTGTCCATCTGCTTGGTGAAGATCTCAGCCATTGAGGTCTGAGCTGTGGAGGACCTCCACATCACCCCATTCCCAAACAACATGAGCCTCTTTTGTCATGCATCTCGCCACCTGCTCTCACTACAGTGCACCCACCACCTCTGCTCAGATCTTCTTTCTAAGGGGGTCAGTGCACCCCATACTCTGCTCAGCCCCTATCTTTCCCATCCCTTGCCCAGCCTCGCTCTAGAGCTTGTCCTACCCCAGCCCTTGGAGCTGCCTTGGCTGCATCACAGCCTTCAGCCCAAGCCTTTCCTCTGCTCTCCATCTCCACATCCCACCCATGTCCAAACTCTGCTGGCCCTTCTGCAGGCATGTGGAAGAGCTATGGCCAAGGACTCCCCTGGAGGACCAAGGGCTGGTGCAGCTGTGGCTGAGCAAGGTGGATGCAGTCTGCCCAGCTAGTGGTGACACTCCTGGAGTCTGGCTGCTGCCAGCACATCTGGTACCTCAGTGAGCTCAACCCAGTGGTGGCTACAGCCTTCTCACTGGGTAGGTGACCCACCCCCACAATGGAGGGCAATGCCATTGGAATGCTGTGCCAGGGGGGTGGTGGGCAGGAACTGGTCCTGGTGGGGGGAACACAGGACTCCTGGGCTCCTATCCCAAGCCAGGTGCTGCCTCGCTGTAGGTACTTTGCCTTGCCAAGCAGGTCAGTCAGGGCCAAACATTTTTTTCTTTTTTGGGGGCTTGCATGGGTGCTGGTGCCAAGCATGACATGTTGGGGCTGAACGTCAGGAAAGCCTCGGAGCACCTCTCTGCATCTCAGCTCACAGCACAGTGCCAGCCAGGCTCTCAGGATGGGTCTCAAGCCATGGCTACTTGCTTCTCAAGCAGAGGAAGCATGGAAGCCAGTTGCGAAGATCAAAGCAGGAGAGGGGCTGTCTTCTTAGCCCCTTGGATAAGCAGACACAATGAGGCTTTGCTCTCTCATGACTTCCAGTAGCCCAGGTGCCTCTGGCTGCTTTTGTGGGTCAGCAGTCTACCAGGCTCAACCAGCCAACACTGCCAGCCCTGCCCATGTCCATGCTCATGCCACCCCAGTGGGTGGCACTGGGCAGGGGGTACCACTGGGACAGAACTGTCCACTCATGGCTCTGCTTCATATTGTGAGCTCTGATGGGAGCAGGAATGGAATTTGGATGAAGCTGGGCGTTCCCGTGTAGTGATTCCCCCAGGCAGGATCTGGCTCTGATGACTGTTCTGTGAGGGGAAGAAATACCAGAGGAGTTACTCACGGCTCACTGGGGCATGATGTAGCAACTCCTCATCGGTTCCCCCCACCCTCCAGCCAAAGTTTTTCCTGTGATCTCCTGGGGAAAGTCCCAGGCCCCCCCACTACTCCCCTGCCACCCCCAGAGACCTTCCCCACCCTTGCTGGAGCTTTCCAGAAGCAAGAGATGAGCTGGGGCTTTGGGTGAGAGGAGAAAGGACCCAGCAACCTGCTGTGCTGGAGGGAATCCACTGTCCCTTTGGCTCTTCCACTTTGTGTCTGTTGGTGGGCACAAGGCCAGGGTCTGAGAGAGCACCAGCCTGGGGTATCCACATCTGGACAGCCGCAGATCTGGCAGAAATACAAACTGATCAGGCCAGCTCAGGTCTCTCTATTTCCTTCTCAGCAGTCACACTCAGGTAAGGTTTTCCCATCACTCTCCACAACCACAGGGACAAGAAATGAGATTTACTTTCAATTTACTAGAAGGATCTGAGAAGCTTTCCTGCCCTTGGGACCAGAAGTTCAAAATTTGAGAAAACCACTAGACTTCACACGGCTCTAACAGAGCCATTGGGCTGGTGGTTCCCTCAGCAGCAGGGACCCTCAAGGATGGAGGAATTCATAGAGCTCGGGCCAAAATACTTAATGAAACTGGAATAAGTTTTACCTGATTTTTCCAGCATGGACTTTCTGTCTTCTTTAGACCCTTCAGTTCCCTTTTATGACATGTAAGTGAAAGGAATGGCCATTTCCTTTCTCAGTTTTGGAACTCACTTAGTGATTTGCCTCTGTAAGAAGATGATGGGAAAATACAAAAAAAATCTGGTCCCCTCTACTGGAAACCACCTTCATCATCTGCCTGGGCTGTTCTACCCTGATGGTCATTCTTCTCTCATGGATGATGCACCTTGAACCTTCCCACTTCAGCCAGAACTGTGTGCAGAGCTCTGCAGGGTGCAGATGTCCCTCATGGGGCAGTAGGGGGCCATGCACCAGAGTGTGCAAGACTGGAGCAGTTCAGCAGGCTCAAACAGTCCCTCTGTGTGAGGAAACATGACTCTTTGGTGGGACAGGGACATATCCCATTGGTGGATCAAGGAGGGTGGTTCATGGAAAAGAAGTTTGGAAGCTCATGGAAGAGAAGTTTGGAATGCCCAGACCTCAGGAAGCCAAGCCCTCACTGGCAGCTGGCTCTGGAAACTCAGTAGTGGCTGTGGGGAAAGGAGGTGTCCTGCATGTGCTCTGCCCAGCAATGTGGTTGCTAGTACAGCTGCCCAGTGGCTGGTTTCTAGTTAGGGAAGCATGGGGACATTGTTTTTCGTAACCACAGGCACACTGGCACCTTGCCTGTGGCTCCCAGACACTCAGCCAGAGAAGCCACAGAGCAGATCTTGAAGACTGGTATTACATTGGGAGCCAGCTGGCCCCAATAGGAAAATCAGATGCTGCAAGCAGGATGTCTATGCTCTGGAGCTGCCTGCACCTAGACTGTGCTGCCTGCAGCCCAAAGCACCCCTCTAGTACAGCACTTGCACCCCAACCATGCCACCTGCACACTGACCAAGATCAAGGGATCTTACATCTTCCTCTGAATGTCCCAGGGTCACCAGCTCACACAGGGTCTCTACAGAACCAAAGAGCACTGGGAACTGTGCTGGCAGTCTCAGCCTAGGTGGGCTGGCAAGGTGAGAGCAAGCTGCAGATTGAGGATGCCCAGAGCCTGGTGCCTCGCTGGAGGATGTTATATGTCCTTGGGGGGAATGGCCCTGCCCTGCATCACTTCTCTGCATCATCAAACACACCTTATCCCCTCTCTGGTCCCATTATGGATCCCCTAGGATCCTGCCGTTGCAGAGCAGGTGGCCTGGGGTAAGCAAGCAGGGCGTGAAGGGGCCAGTGCAGTGTTGTGAGAGCTTCCGTGGTGAGTCAGTCATCACCCCAGGCAGCCCTGAGATCACAGGCATCTGCAAAGCAGCCCCTGGGTGGTGGCAAGTCACCTACCAAGTGCTGGAGCATGACAGATGTGCAGAGGTCCACTGCTCTGAGTACCATAACCTTAGGGACACAGGGTTTTGACCAGCCTGGGAGGGAGAGGAGCCTCTCATGGGAGAGGAACCTCATTGCCCTCTTGGGGCAATGGCCAAAGGGCAAGAGTCTTGGGGATTTGGGAAAAGGGCCTTGATAGTGGAGATGGATATTGGAGATGGAAAAGTATGCTCTCAGGAGGGAAAATGAACTGCTGGAGCATGCCTTGTGAGAGTAAACTTGCCCCATGGCAACAACATTGCTTTCATGTCTCACAAGGCAAGCCTGGGTGCCCCAAACCCTAAGATAAGATCCTGTTCCCCACAAGAACACCAGCCCAATATCTCTGCTGCTGGGAGCCACTGTGAAGACCACATGTCTTGCTGTCCCTTCTGCACTGACAGAGCCACATAGGTGCTGCAAGGTCACTGAAGCTCCTACACCTCCTTCCAGCACCTACAGCATCCTCTTCTCCTCACCTGGTTCCAGAAGCAAGGACCCCATCCACATAGTCCCTCCTGAAGGGGAAAAGCCAGCCCTCCCATCCAGGGGTGGTGAAGGGTAGAGCATCCATCCCAGCTGATCCAGCTCCAGCTGCGTGCGTGTTATGAAATGAGGACACGGGCCACTCCCTGCTGGACCCGGGGGCGCTTGCTTCCTTCCAGCCTGGTATTTTCCTCCTTGATTTCATTTTTTTTTTAAATCCACTTCTATTTTTTTTTGTGTAGCCCCAAGGGGTGCACAGCCGTGGGAGGAGTAGGGAAGTTATCAGCCAGGATACAGCAGCAGCATGATTCACTGCCTGGCTCCTGCAGGCTGCTGCAGCCAGATGGGTGCCCTCCCAACCACCACAACAAACTGCCATTTGTGGACCCCCATTGCCTGGCCCACCCACACTGCCTTCCCCTCTTCCTACTCTCCAACCCCACCATCCCTCCCCAGGAGTGTGAGAGACAGTGGGGCAGCTCCCAGCCCTGGTATGGTCATGGGGACAACAGCCAGGATTCCCATGGGATGGATGGGGTCTATCATGCATCCAACTGGGCAGAAGCTTCCCAGCAGCCACCTTGCAAGTATCTGGGATGCCTGTGACGCATCCCCACCTCCTACCAGTCTGCCAACAGCTCATAGGATGGTTATTATGGGATGGCAGCAGAGCACCAGGGAGAAAGTCTTACACAAGTAGGTCAGCAGCATCGAGAGTCCCCTTCCATCCTTCTGTCACCCTAGAGGAATGGAGAGCCCTTGACCACAGGAAGAGCAGGATACTGCATCCTGAAATACCCTATGCTGTCTCCAATCCACTTTTATTCACAATCAGAAAATAACTTACCATATAATAACACAGACACACACAGCACAGCCCCGGGCACCTGACCCTTCAGCCATGATGCAACAGCCCAAGCCAGCCCAGAGGTGAGAGGTGAGCCCCAGCCCGGGGAGCTGTGCCCCTTCTCCATCCCATGGGGTGCTCCAACCCCATCCTGCTCCGAGCACAACCTCGCATGTGGTTGGAGGAACTTGTGCACAGTGCTAGTGTGTGTCCCTCCCACTTCCCTCCCACCCTGGGCTCCCTATGCCCTGCTGTCCAGGACCCCATCCTGCTCCGTACCGCTGGGTGCCAGCGGGCAGTCCCCCACCCCCATGCCCACCCTCCATCCCCCCAAGTGGTGCTGGTGTAGGCGGTCTGTACAGCATGGCCGTGTGCTCCCCGGAGCCGGGAGCCTTGGTGCTCTCATGTGGGGCTGGGGGGCAGCGGGCAGCCCTGCCCTTCCCAGGTGACAACAAAGTGCTGATTTTGGAGGATGCTGAACATGTCCTCTCCTGCTCCCTCGGAGCAGAGGGAAGCGGGTATCGCTGCTCCACCTCCCCCCCAGCGCCAACCCCCGTCTCCCTCCCCTGCCGTACGCAGGCGTGCTTGTCCCTGGCACCCTGGGGTGGGCACCCATCCCTGCCTGGCTACTTGCAGACGCTGACCCACTCAGTGATGCGACACTCCTCACAGGCCACGAAGCAGCACCAGTGGAACTTGCAGTTGCAGCGCTCGCTGCGTGTCTGCCGCAGGATGTTGTGCCCGCGGCCGCAGCACAGGCTCTCACAGTTGTCCATGCCCGGGCTGGTCTTGTTGCACAGGCGCCCTTGAGTGCCCAAGGAGTCCAGGGCCGGTTCTCGCTCACAGAAGTCGGGTGACTTCTCAAAGTAAACCAGCTCGCTGATGCCAGCCCGGCGGCGATGCCGAGCGTGGCCCGGCTCCAGCTGCCCGGCATTCCGGTTATGGGGCCGGATGAGGGTGGCCCCATAGAAGCGGTCCTTGAGCAGGGACCCCACCAGGCGAAACTCAGGAGTCACCTGCCAGCATGTCTTCAGCTGGCAGCTCCCTGAGGTACCGTGGCATTTGCACTTTCTCCTCATGTTGTCCATCACCACCTGGGCGGGGAAGGAAGGACAGAGGAGTTAGCATGAAGGAGACGCCTTTTGGGGACTGGAGAAGCCACAATGGAGCTCTGTGTGGGTTGGCACTACGGGAACATCAAGGGCTGGCATGAGTAGCCATCAAAGCTCTGGAACTGCAAAGCCAGCAAGGCTGCACCCTGTTTCTGTGCCCAGTGCAACTCATGTCCCACACCCTGTCCCTTCCCATCCTGGCAATACCATCTGGCTTTTATGTTTCAGCAAGGGATTAACGCCTAAAAGAGAGGGTGAGCAATTTGAGAACAGGGAGGAGAAGGAGCCTGGATCTCACCTTCTGCTGTTGCTTGGCTCCAGCAGCATGAACCTGATCCTGGACCCCAGTTAAAAGCCAGCATGGCTGCATCTGTGCAGCCATACTGGGACCCGACCCCCCGCCCCCCCCCCCCAACAATGCAAGGGTCTCCCATGCACCTCGCCAGCCAGTAGCACTACAAGTGGGGCAGGTTTGGGAGGGCTTTCCTCTTCCTTTCCCCTCCCCAAGGCCTTCATCCCATAAAGCCCCAGTTCTGGGAGTCCTGGGAGCAGCTCTGCTTTTGGCTCTTGCCTGCTCTCCTTCAGGCAACCTGGCCACAGTGCCAGGGGCCTGAAGCACTACCTCCCACCACCACCCAAATTCCAAGCAGAGATCACATCCCTGACTTACAGTTTGTAGAGGCTGCCGTGTGGCCAGTGTTGTACATCCACCCCCTTCAAGGGCCAGGGTGCACGGGCTGGGCTCTGGCTGTAGTTTGGGCTAGCCCAAAAGCACAGCTCGTGCAGGGGCCAGAGGCCAGCATGGAGTTCCCTGGACTCCATAGGCAAGGCTGCAGACCCCCCAGGCTGCATGCTGGGATCCCCTACATCCCCCATCTTCTAAGGGATACTGTTATGGCCAAGCCAAGAGAAACAGCTCATGCCCATCAATCTCCAGGAGCACAACATGGCCACACATCCCCATACAGCCTGGAAAGACACAGTTTATAATGTCCTCTGCTCTGTCCCAACAGGGATTCCCTGATGAGTTGTGTGCCCCCATATCCATGCGCTCACACAGACTTCAGCGAGTTCCCTTCCCATGTGGACACCCAAACCCCACCAGGAGTTCAGCCGGGGCTTACAGACGATACCACAGGCTGATCCCCCTAACCAGAGTAGTGCTCCAGGCTTGTGGGGGGATTCCAGGAGACACCTGTCCTTGTGAAAGGTGCTGTCCTACAATGCCGGTCCTGCCCAGCTATCTGACTTCATGCCTGCCCTTCATGTCTCCTGTTCCTGCCCCCTCCCTCGAGGGGCACATGTGTGTTGCTTAGGTAGGGGTGGGCAGTTTTTATTCCTTGTTCTCTTGTTTTTGAGTAAATCTCCAAGTTGCTAAGCAGTTATGGTAATGAAGGCAGGTCAGGGAAACACGCCTGAAGCTTGGGGCACACGGTAGAGAGGTCTGGGCTGGGCTGGAGTTTGGCTTTCATCCTGCTTAGAGTCCTTCTCCTGCTGGGAAGAGCCTCCCCCTCACAGGTAATGAGTTACCTGGCCTCTCCACCATGTCCTGGGTGTGCCAGGACCAGCTGCTTGCCACTGTTCTTGTCACTATCCTTGGGAACACACCGGCACTGGAACCCCATCCTTTCCCACATTCCCTCCCTGCTGGCTTGGCTGGACCAGGAAAAATCTTCATACAGGGCTGTGGCTGGCAGGCTCACCATTGGGAAGGAGGGGACAGTGGCATGACAGTGGTGTGGGGTTCATTTGGGGTTACAGCTGGTTACAACAGCAGGGGCTGAAGAAGGTGTCAAGTGGGGCCATCTCCGTCACCCAAACCATCACTGCTGAACATCCTGAGCCTCAGCACCACAACACCCATCCATCTCTGACCAGCCATGGCCTGTTCTTTCCCTCCTGCACAGACAGCACAGAGGGGACAGGACCTTGACAGAGCTGGGAGATGCAAGAAGGGCCTATCTGAGTCTTGGCCCCATGCTTTTGTCATTGAATTTTCTCCATGCATCCATGCCCGTCGTTTCCCTGTCTCATAGACACCCAAGTTCGACACATGCCTGGACTCGCTGGTGCTTTCTTTTGCACATTCCCAGCTCCTCCCAGGCACGCTCATAAGAGCTTTATCGTAGGTCTTTGTTGTGAGGGTAATGGGTAGTTCCTGGCTTCCTTTCATCCTCTCTCACTCTCTGATCTGGTGAGTTAGGAGGACCTGCAAAGCCTCTTTCACACTTCTGCTTCTCTTTGCTGGAGAGCTTGCTGCCTCCCAGGGATGCAGAACAACAACCTCAGTCTTGAGTTGGACCAAGCAACGATTATCCCAGGGCTTCCTATTCCTCAGGACCAAGGTCACCACTGCCACTATCAGAGGATGCTGCACATCCCTTGCAGCTGCACATCCCTTGCCCAGCTCCATAGCTGGATGTAAAAAGGAAAAATCTGTGTTTCTGCCTGGTTTCGAACCAGGGACCTTCCGCGTGTCAGGCGAATGTGATAACCACTACACTACAGAAACCCACATCTGATGCCTCCTGGGTGCCACAATTCATGGAATTGTCACCTCCCTCCAGCACTATAGGGTCTGAGCCAGGAGACAGGCTTACCCACACACACAGCACCCTCAGGACAGGCAGGAACCACAGACAGGATGCTCAGAATCAGTGAGACGCTGGAGAGCTTTGGGTGCTGCAGCTCTTGATGCATGGAGAGGGATGGTGCATGGCAGGGCATGGCATGGCATGGCACAAGGCATGCACGTCCACATCACTGCTCTGATAAAGAGGTTCCTCCCTCAGGACTTGGAGGGGAGGGCCACAGTGCTGCTGCAATCAGCGCAGCCATTCATTTCCCTGGAAATCCCAGGAGACTGTTCCTTATTATAGCAGGAAAATTGCTCCTAGTAGTAAGTGGGGCTTGGGTGGGTGTGGGACCCACAGCATTGCTAAAAGACCAGGTGGGGAGTTGAAGAACCCATCCTCAGTGGGGTGGCCAGGACCAGCACTGGCAATAAGCATGACACTAACAGACACAGACCAGGCACCGCATCATCTCCTTGTTCCAATGCCTGGCACCCACAGACGTCACACATGGGCTCACACCATCATCTCAACAAGGTTCCTGAGCTGGGCAGCCTGTCCAGGTATTGCTTCCCCACCTGCACAGGTACCATTCCCTCCTTTATTCCTTTAGTCTTACTTCTGCCTCTTCTTCTAGCTCCTAGGCTTCTTTCATCAGTCCAGATCTTGTGTCTGAAGCCACCAAGAGCTGACATTGCCAGTCCCGTGCCTGCCCACCCTCAGGGACGAGAAACCTCAGGCATTTTCAGTGTTACTGGATCCCACAGGAAATGTTTCGTGACATCTTGCCAGAGCAAATATTCCTCTCTCACCTTCCCTTCCTTCTGCAGGCTGTGAGGTTTCCCTTGGGAAATAGGGAACACAGACCACAAGTTTCTGAGCACTGCCAAGAGTCCCAGAGATCCGGGGCATGGAGAGATGTAGGGGAATCAGGATGAGCCCTGCAGCCAAAACTGGAATGGGGGTCTTGCCCAGATTGGGCCAGAGCAGCCTGCAGAGGATTTAGCTGCCTAACACTGAGTGAGCTTTCACCACACATAAGCAAACGAAACCAAACAAATCAAAAGCTTTAGTATTCTCCAGGCATATACAGCTTGGCCAAACTGGGATGGCTTCTCCAGGGTGGTAAAGCTCAGCTCCAGCATCAGGACATGCTACACATCAAGGTCCTGCTCTACAGCATCCTCGCCTCACAACTGTCTTCAAACATGCTCAAACCAAGAGGCACGTCCAAATGTCTGAGACATCCCAAGAAGCATTCCCTGTGGAATTCTGACCTTTAATTATTTATTCCTGAAGCCACTACATATCCCTTGGCACTGCCCTGGCAGCATGTAGCTAGGGTCTTGGGGACATGTGTCCTGTTGGATTCAATGGATGTGATCTCTCAGGCACCTGCTGTGAGCAAAAGCAGGCAGGGAAATACAGCCATCCTCCCAGCCCCTCCTGCCTGCATGCTTCTTGTCTCCAGTGTCAGGCTGCTTTTAAACCCCATCTTCCAGCCAGAGTGAACTACTAATTAGTACCTTTAACGAGATCTGACATCATAAGAATGGAGGGGAGGCTGTCCTGCTTGCCTGGACAAGCTCCAGCACACTGCTAGAGATGGGGGACAAGGCCGTGGACTGTCACCTCTGCTCCCAAGGGCATGCTGTGTTTCCCAAATGGTATAGGAGCCAAATGCCTAACTCAATCTCATTCACATCTGCCTCCTCAGGGCACTGGCTCCCTTTCTGGAGGCAGAGACATGACTGGGTGCTGCAGAATCTGTGCTGTGTCCCCATGATGCCAGTGACTTTCTCCTCCCTGTCTTTAGCTTCTCCCACTGCAGCTGCCCAACAGCCAGATCCTGAGAGGCACGAGCCAGAACCATTGCTGTGCCACCCCAGTAGCACCACAGCAGCACAGAGAGGTGACAGTGGCCTGGGACAGCATCCCTTGGTAAGGCCACAGCAGCAATGCTCAGGGGTATTGTTCCTAGCAGGTGTTTGACTGGCATATCCATACAGCCCTGTCCTGCTAAGGGCATCACCACCTTTGTTCTGGGCATGACTGGGGAGAGGGGATGCCTTGGGTGCAATCCCAGACTCACAAATGGTTCCACAGCAGCTAGCATGAGTCCCTCACAGCCTTTCCACGTGTGTCCTGGGGACCCTGTTCCCACCATCATCTCCCCACAACTGTTCCCGGTGCCCCACTCACCTGCCGGCCCACGCGGTTGTTGTGCAGCCGCATACGGGAGTGGATATCCCTGTAGGTTTCCCGGGAATCGAGGAAATCCTTGGAAAACTTCTCTCCATAGTCCACATCAGGGCTGCACCCTCCCCATTCCCAGGAGTCCTGGAGACCAGGGGTCTCTGCTGGCATGTGCTCCATGTGCACCCCGTGCACCATGCCTTTGCCACGGTTCATGGCTTCCAGCTGGAGACGATGCAGCTTGCGCCGGAAAGCCTCCTCATCGCCACGGCGCTTCTGGTCACAGCCACAGGCCTGCAGCTTCCCAAGAGCACAGGCGTTGGACACGGCGTGCACCACACCAGCAGCTGCTATAGCATAGGCAAAGGCGCTTTCCCGAAAGCCTGCAAGGAAGGAGAAAATGGGGATCAGGCTGGGGCATGGCCCCCATGGAGGGTTGGATGAGTTCATCATCACACTGGGGTGTAGGGATTTGGAGGTTCAGCTGTGTCTGGCTTTTTCCTGATGTACCAGCTCCCGTATAGGCCGTGAGTGAATCCCCACAGTCTGCTCTTCAGAGCCATCTCCACCAGGACACCCTGCTGCCCTGAGGGTCAGCCCTGCCTTAGCTGGGACTGCAGCTTCCACCACCACCCTGCTCTCACATCACTCCAGGAGATGCCACCATGGCACTGCTCAGGCATCAGCATCATGGCTCTGATGGGAAAGGCAAACCCTTCTCCTCTCTCCCCTCAGTGTTTCCTACTGTACTAAATATAACACTGGCCAAGAGATATTTCTGCTGAAGAATGGGCCACTTTTGCTTACTCACAGGGTTCAGGTTATGCAGTAAAAAGGGGAGGCTGCACTGCCTGTCCAGACCCACTCATCTGCCTATATCCTTTCCCACCCTGAACCCTGCCAGGTCCCACAAGAAGCTCTAAATGCTGGAAAAAAATTAGCATCCCTAGTCAGTTAGAGCATGCCGTGACCACACCGTGCACTGCCAGAGCCGGCAGATGGTTGTCGTTAAACACTAGGGAGTGAGGACATCCACAAGTGTCATTATCTGGGGCCAGGGCAGATGGGGCCAGGGACAAGTCTCACAGAAGGGGTTCCATGGGGCTCCATGTGGCTGTGAGCAGGGGATGCCTGAGAATCTCTTGGCCAAAGCCAGGTGAGGACACTCTCCTCCCTGGGAGCTTCTATTTTATTTGAAATGCAAAGTAGTATCTTTGCTTGTGGTTCCCAGGTCAGGCAGGCAGCCTGCAGTGCCCTTTGCTTTGGTGCACAGTGACTGGCCCCAGCATGAGGCGAGGAGCGAGGGAGCGCCAGATTTTGTGCTGTGGCGTCACATGTGAATAAATAAATAGATGGAGTTTCCAGCCTCTCTCCCTCTGTTGGACATGAGCAGTTTGATTGGCCCTGGCTTTGACACAGCTGAACAGACTACAGGTTTTGGGGTGTTTTCTTTACCAGTTCCATGCCATCAAACAGGGGTCTTGGGTGAGCACCCCAAAGCTCTGCCAGCTCCCTGCCTGTGCCACAGAGTCAGGAGAGATGAGAGTGCAGCCGCTGCTGTCGCCCTTCCTTGGCAGTGCTCCCCATCACGCATGTCTCCTCCACGGTTCGCTGCCGCCCGCTGAGCAAACGCTACGATCTTATTAAAGGAAAATGAAATGCAGCCCGGAAACCCGCATTTAAAGTCGTGCTGCTCTTTTGTGTGTTAATTTGACACTGGTGCATTTAAAAAATTAACAAGGCGCTGCTTAAAAGCCAGCAGGAGCCTCTCCCAGCTTCCCCTTGGTGTGGGACAAGCTTGCTCTCAGCTGCCTCTTTCCATGCACAAGTTGAACAACATTTTTCAGCGGGCAGGTAATGGGGCTGCTGGTGCATACACTGCGCCGTGCAGCCTCCCCAGGGAGAGTGCTGGCAGGCAGTGCCTGCAACACACCCACAGTACTGCTGGAGCATGAAGGCCCACATCTGAGGAACTTCAGTCCTCAGGTGAGCAATGGAGGATGGAGAACCAGCACAGAAAGGCCTCTCTATGTCAATTCTCTGATCCCACCATCTGGGCCAGCTTTAGCCCTTCATATGCCAAACCTGGGCACAGCCCAATCCGTCATTCCCACCCTGCTGGGCATCCTCAGCTCCAAGCACGGCCAGTGGCTGGGGACAGGAACAGCAAACTCTTCACCCAGCACAAAACCCTCCTCTCGGCCTTGCCTCTTTCTCACTCATTTCTCCAGCCTAAAAAATAATTTCTGGTGTGGCATCTCCTTAAAATCCCTTCTGGAGCCCAGACACAAGCTCTACCCCACCCAGTCTGTCTAGCAAGCCTGGGTCCTTACAGGTAAAGAGGTCAGGTTGATTGGGCACCCTCCATGGCTGGGAAACCCGTGGGTTAAAGCCCCAGTCCTCCTTCTTCCCCCAGTGCTCTCAAAGTACATGTGAGCTGATGGATGGGTATGGGTCCTTGTCCCTGGAGCTGGCATTCCCCAGGCTGTGGGCAGGGGAAAGACTGGCCCCCAGGTCATGACATCACAGCATTCAGGAAGTCTTGTTCCCATCTCATCATGGTCCTTTCCCTGCTCAGTGTCTCCCTGCCTGGCCCCACCATTTTCCCCTGCCTTGCCCTCTTCTTCCCTCATCTGCTCTCACAGGGAGCTCTGAGCAAAGGGGAGGAGAGGGTCAGGGCAGCACTGAGATCACAGCAGCCATGCCAGTACAGTTCTGCTAGGAGATCCAGTTTACATTCCTTGCTCTACCCCAGCCACACCAGAGACAGAGAATTGAAGCAAAACAATGGGCAACGTGGCTGCAACAATCACCTGTCTCATGGGCTCAGCAAGGTTGGAAGCTTCCAGGAGCTGCAGCTGAGAGTGGCATGTGGTTACCAGCCCTGAGCCCTTTGGAGGGAGGCTCTCCAGCTACCCCAACCACCTAAGACCTCAGCAGTTATTTTTGAGTCACCATACCCCTCCAGAGACACAGAAGAGGTGTAGCTGTAAGATGTACAGGAAGTATTGCATCCTGCAGGGAAGAGGGAATGGAGGACACAATCCTGACACCACTACTGGTATCCAGCCTGTCGTGTACTCAAAAGCCATGCTAGGCAAGGAGGACAGGCCTGAAATCTCTTCCCCAGGTCAAATCCCAAAGTAGCTTTCGTAGGAAGGGAAGTTTTCCCTGTTAAGATGTGCCTACAAGATGGGGGGTCATTCAGCAACACCCCAAGTCCCAGAAGTACTGGCTCCACCATGGATGCTGCAGTTCCTCCATCTTTCAAGGAGATGTGTGATGATGGCTACCGGGCTCTACAGCCTGTAAACCAGGGAGAGCTGGAGTCATGGCCTTCCTCCCACAGCCCACCTTCACATCCAGGCAGCAACTCTCTCCCAGCACCCATCACTGCAATGCCTGGGTGGCACTGAGGGAGCCAGCTGGACAGCCTCATGTAGGCTCACCCTAGGGTACCCCAGGGATGCTCAGCTGCCCCTTTCATGGCAATACCCCCCAGAAGTGGGATGTAGCTGCCAGAAGCTGTGGGCACATTGCCCCAGCCCTGATATAAGGCAGAGGAGAATTTCTCCCACCACCTCTTGCGAGGCCTGCCGAGACGGCCAGTCCCAACACGCTGCCTCTCCCCCAGCCCCGCTCCCTCCCCTCCACTTCCCTCCCCTCTCCTCCCCTCCCCTCTTCCTAATTAAACTGCAGGTGAACCTGCCAGGGTCTGGCCCAGCACCAGGCACTAAATGCCTCCCTGCAGATCCCAACTTGCCTCCCTGCACCTTCTTGAGCGTGCCAGGGACAGCCCACAGCCTTCACTCCTTGTCCGCCCACGGCACTGTGAGAGAGCAGCCATTGCTGCCATGCAGGCTGCAGGGAGCTGAGCTTAGCCCCACATTGCCAGGAATCTGCCTGGCCCCAGGGTCTCACTTGCACCATCAGTAGGGAGAAGGTCCAGGGAATGGGGGAACCCACAGGGATGAAGCCAAGCATCCACAACACCCGCATGTGCTTTGGGGCCAGGTGGGCAAAGCCTTTGGTTTGCCTGGGGGAACACAAAACCCTGCCAGCAGCCCAGCTGCAGGTGCGCCAGGCCAGGCGCTGCGGTCTGTGGGCACCGGAGCTTGGCTGGGCCTCTGCAGAGATGGGTGCCGGGGTCCTGAGCTTGGCAGCATCTCCCTGGATAGCTGTAACAGCACCTGCCTCCCTCAGCACACAGCAAAGCTTCCCCAAGCTCCGTTTCACAGCTGGCTGGGCCCCAGCACCTGGTGTTTCCATTCTTGCAGGGAGCTCCCCACTCCCAGATGGAAGAAATCAAGATCTGGCCATGGCCATGCAGACCCCTTGTCACCAATGAGCCCTTCTAAGGTAGCCACAGGGCATGGAAGCATCACCCATTTCTCCAAAGGCTGCAGGAACCAAGAGATACTGCACTCCAGAGTCATGTCCCCTCCAACCATGAGCCTTTGAAGGCCTGCAAGGATATCCATCCCCTCCATTGGGTGTCCTAATTTTTTCAGAGCTCCATGTAGACGGGGTTGGGATGAGCAAAAGGGAATAGTTAGTCCCATAGCACACATCAAACAGTCCCTGCCCAGCAGCCAGACAGTCCCAGCCCTGATGGCATTGTACCCACCCATGGGTGCACACATACTGGACAAGGACCAAGACTCAGTGACCCACCACCATCTGAAGCTTGGCTTATGTCAGAGAACGAGGCATGGGTCAGCACAGCCAAGCCACACAGTGCCTGACAGCCCACAGATGCTGTGGTGAGACAATATACCAGGACAACAGGCCTTCTTCTCCAGAGGTGGACACAGTCGTGCTGCTCACCCTTGGAGCAGGAGCAGGGGACCTATTTCCACTGCTGGTGTACATGCAGCCACCTGCCTCCACCTCACTGCTCCATCCCTCTACATCTCCTGAGGCCAAGAGAGGATGTCTCTGTCAGCCAGGCGAGCACATGGAGAGACATGGAGGCACAGTAGAGAAGGATGGGACCAGGGCCACCACTGGAGAGTCCTGGCAGAAGTGACAATGCCAGAGAATGGGCAGGAAGGTGGTGAGTACATAGGCAGCCAGCTGGGGAGCCAGGGAAGACTGGAGAAGGATTTGCAATAGCACTGTTGAGCCTGGCTTAACATGGAGGGCACATGGGCCACGAAGGATGGGGGGTGCAGATGGCACTGGAGACTCAACAAAGGACAAAAGGGACCAGTGCCATGAAAAGAGGGTACAAAGGACATCTCATACTCCAAGGATGCAGCAAGAAAAGACCAGACTTGAAAAACCCACAGACCATGGTGGTATCTCAAAAGAACCCAGTGGCTCTGTGCAACAGAGATGGTAAACTCCTGGGCTCCCCCCCCTTGCCCTCCACTAACCTGCTGTTGGGCCTTGTAGCCACTGTATTCTATGCCCCAGGATGGCAGCATCTCTCAGGGTCTGTGCTCTGTCCAGTATGCTGTCAGCATCCCTGTCTCCAGCTATGTTGCTCTGAAGCCACCCCAGACTCCCAGCCCTGTCCAATTTGAAGCCTCTCCTTCCTGTCTCCCCAGAGCTTGCACTTAAACTTCTGGGATCAGTTCAGCAGGATGAGGAGACGAGCACCCATTCGCCATTATCCTCTTCTCTGTCCCTAGGAGATGAGGTCCCTGGCTCCACTGAGTGCCTGGACACTGGGCAGAGTGTGGGACAGGCACCATGGAACAGCTTGGAACAGCATTGCATCCTGTCTGGCTCATGCCCATACTGGAGAAGATGTGAGAGATGCAGGAGGACAGGACAGAGTTGGGGAGCGGAGCCAAGCGGGGAGAGGGGAGGGAGAAGCCAGCTACAAATAATTTAAAGTGAGATTCACGCACGGCTGAACTGATGGCAGAAGAAGTGGGAAAAGGAATGAAAGATTAAAGGGGTCTGTCACTTCAGGTTACAAACAATGATCCTACAAGCACGTTGCATTCCCAGGCACAGCAAGGATGGGGCAGGGCGCAGAGCAGAGACCTGGTCCCTGGAGGTCAGATGCATTAAAGTCTGCAGCATGGAGCCTGCACCCCTCACTTCTACCCCTTGCCTCTCCTCCAGCACTGAGATGCATCCCCTCTCTGAAGGCTGTGCATGTAACAGATGGAAGGCAAAGCTCAGAGCTCCAGCACTGTTATTGAGGGACATGAGTGGGTTCGAAGTGGGCCAGGGCTCCAGCTTCAAGGCTTGATGCATGCCAGAATGGCTCCAAGCAACTACATGAGATAGCTTGGGTGCTGGGGGCTCATCCTGCAACTTCTGCTGCCAAAACAGGAGTGCAATGAGATGCCTGCCTGCTCTGATGCTCCAGCCCTACGTTCATCCTGCCTTGCTGCTGGCTGTTGTGTCTCCATTCCAAAGAATGGGATCCCACCAAAGCTGAGAGCCTGGGCTAAGCCATATCCAATAGCTCAAGACGGGGGCAGAAGTCCAGGATCTGTGGGAGTCCCCACATCCATCAGTCACAGCCCTAACAGCAGGAAGGGCTGCAGGAGCATCTGAGACAGAAGTGAGGTGCAAGTCACAGGGGCCACCAGCAGACAAGGTGGGCTGAGGGAGGGATGCAAGTCAGTGCTCTCTGCTGCTGGTGCTTCTCACCCAGTCTGGTGGGACCCGGAGCAAGGAAGCTTGTCTGGGTGTGTGAGCAACTTGAGCCAGCAAGTCGGTGTCTCCTGCCGCCTGAGGAGACTAGAAGTGAACTGCATTCCTCAGAGGACCTGGAAATACCTCGATGCTTATCAGGGCTGACAGTCCCCACCCTTCCTGTGCCAGGCCCTAACCTGGGCACTGCCCACAGAGGGAAAAGACACTGCCCTTCTCCAGGCACCAAGGTCCTGAGAGGGACCAGGGCTGCTCCATGGCAGGACCACAGCCCTGATACCACACATGCTCTGAGGTAGCATTCCACCCAGTGAAGCTGTCCAGGCTGCCTTGGACATGAGGGATCTTCAGACACCAAAACACTTCTGTGATCCCCTCTCCAGCTTTCTCTCCAGTTGCTACAGCTGTCTGTGGGTTCCTGCCACCACATCCCCTCAATGACATGTAAGCCTCAAGTTGCCAACCTCTCCTCTTTGAGACTCTCCTCATAGTCCCAGGGAAAGAAGATGTAGGATGTGAAAGGATGTTTGAAGAAGAGTGGATGGTTGCAACTCTCTGCTGGGCATCAGGCTGAGAGACTCACAAAGCAGGCATGTGAGCAGTTTGTTAATTAAATAGTTTTCACCTTTCTTGGGAGCTGGAGGAGTTGTATGTGTGCTGGGCACCTGGCCTGTCCTCAACACCCTGACTGCCAGCCATTGGCACCATACTGTCCTTCCTGACCATAGTCTGCAGCAATAGGCACAGGCTTCAAGAAAGGGTACTCAGGTGAAAACATACATTTGAGTCCTCTAGAAGATCCCATCAGGTCACAACCCTAATCTGCACCATGCAGGCCAGCCCCTCTGCACCCCCAGAGTCTGCTTCTGAGGGAGAGAGTATCAATCAGGAAGGTTCTGATACAGGCAGAGCCAGACATGACTGTGAGGGAGATGAGATCCTGACACCAAGATCCTTGGCAGAATGTGGAGAACTAGGAGAGTTCTCTCAACAATGCAGCTGGGGGCTCTGTGGGCAGGTGAGCTCCCAGGACAGCCTGTATCCCTGTCCCCTCTACCATCATGCTTTAGGGTTCCACAAAACAGACAGCCTTTAGCTCTCTGCACTGGAAAGCCAACACAAGGGCAGAACATCAAGGTGACAGGCTCAGAGATATGTCCTACTAGTTAGGGGCATTTCAGCTCATCACAACACACTAAAACACCATCTCCAGAACAGGGCTGAGCCAAGATGCTCGACTGTATCCATCAAACCAAATCCCACAACATGGCATCCACCTTCAGACCCACCAACTATGCTGCACACCCGTGGCACTGCTCCAAACAGCCTACACCACACAGGGAGAAGATGCCAGAAAACAGGAGGGCCTGGAAAGAGCCTTAGGAGCAGCTGGAGTTGGTCAGGGAGGGGCAGCTCAGGACAAGGGTCAGTGCAGGTACAAAGGTGCAGGGAGCAGCTTTGCCATAGTGCAGTGTTCCCTCGTCTAGCAGACTATAACATTCCTCTGCCTTCATCCATGGGGGTGCTGAAGAGGTCACCTCATCCCCTGGGTCAGGGAAGAGCTGTACAGAGGCCCAGGAGGAATCCATGAGGGCTCCACAGAGCAGGTGCTGGATAGTAGGACAGGAGGGGAACCATCCAACCCTTACCTCTGCTGAAGATGATGCTCTCATATGGAATCTTGTTCTTGGTCTCAAGGCTGGAGCAATTCCAGCGCTGGTCCCGGAACTGGTGCTGGCACTCATGGATGGCAATCTGGATGCCCTGGATGGCCGAGGCAGTGACGTCAGGGTGGCGCACACACACCTCCAGCTGCCGCCGTGTCAGCCCCGGCAGGGTCAGGCACACCGTGTTGGCATTCAACACTGGCTCTGATGGCAGCTTCAGGCCCAGGATCTCATTGGAGCAAGAGCTGGAAGGGAAAAGGACACCCTTGAGCTCAGAGCAAGCAATGTGTCAATCACTTGGTTCTCCATTTGGGGAAGGGGAAAAGTCTGCAAGGGACACACATGGGGAAGGGAGATGCTCCACACTGTGCCCATTGCCTATAGAGAAAGCTAGAAAAACCCTGTGCTCAATGGCAGCTTATCCAGGCAGAGAAAAACAGCAGTACTGGGGCTGCAGTCCCCTCCAACAACATAAGTACAGTATAGACACCCTGGCAGCCTTTGCCCAACAGCAGTAAAACCTGACCATCCTGCCTCTGGAGCCCAGCATCTCTCAGGACTGCACTCCCTCCGTGTGCTCCCCCAGGGATCTCCCACACTGGCCATGCACTGCAGACTCTCAGCACACATTGCCCCAGCTCCCCTTCCACAGAAAGCGTGGGTTTCCCCCTGGGAGAATTGAGACACCCTGGAGCAGGAGGCCCATTCCAGGCCTGGCTCCATCCCTATTGTTGGCTGATCCCCTCCCTGCATCTCCTGTATCCCCCCAACACTGCTGGTCCTTCAAAGGGAGATAAAGGAAGTGATCAGCCTTCCTTTTCAGCTCAGCTGTGAAAATATGGAGCCAAGCACTGTGCCAACTATCCTCAAGCTCCCAGCAACAATCCCAAGTCCACAGTCACATCCTAGCCCTACTGAACCAGATGCCTGTGGCCACAGAAGCACAGAGAGCATCAAATGGATGGGGGCAAGGAGAGGCACATGGTCCACAGCAGGGATTCAGGTACTTACACAAATAGAGAAGCAACCTGGGGAAATTGGGAAGTAGACGGAGTGTTTAGAGATGGGATATGGGATGTGGAATGTGGGGAGACAAAGCATGTCCAGAAAGAGATGCGTGGAGCTAATATAGAGGTACACACGACAGAAAATTCTAGAGAAGGAGACAGGAGGAAGTGTTTGCCCAACTCCAGGGAACGGCTTGAAGGACTCTGGGATAAACAGTGTCAAGCAAGCAGCAGACAGTGGGACACCCAGCAGCATCTAGGATGGTCCACTAGGAGCTCAGCACCACCCCACTGCTTGTTCAGGAGAACTTGGTCCCTGCTAGGAGCTCTGTTCCCTGGGACAGGCAAAAGCTGGGTCCCTGGGAGAAGCAAGGAGCTCAAAGCGTTTTAAACTTTGATTACAAGAAACAAGACTTGGAGGAGGATGCTGGAGGAAGGACTACAGCTGCCAGGTCTCGGGGAGAAGGGTTACCCCGCCCGCTCTGTTCTCTCAAACCCTGCAAGCCTGGTACATGGACAGAAGCAGCTGTCAGTGGATGAGTTCCCCAGCTCAGCACTCAGCTCTGAGCTCTCTCCAGCTCTGGAGGGAGGGTTCAGCCCCAGCGTCTCTGTTGAATTACAGCTTGCTCAGGGGAGAGGGAGAACTGTCAGGATCAGGCTGCTGCTTTCTCCAGGTTCCCAAGGGTGTTTATACCCATCCCACCACTTTCATGGGTAGTATATGAATATGCCCCAGTGCAAATCCACAGTGACTCCAATAGGGACAGTCGAGGTGGAGTGGAGAAGAGAGACAAAGGGAGTGCAGCCCTCCAAAACCCCTGCACAGTAGGGCGAATCTTCCCGGCTTCCTGCACTCATTCCCACTGCCAAGCAAGCCCTGGCTGACAAAAGATGCAGAGCAAGACGCAGCTACCACCATCCCCAAGCCCCGGAGCTCCTGCCCCGAGCACTGCAACGACTTCGTTCCTTGATGTGTCCTGAGCCTGACACGGTGTCTGCCATCTTTTCCCAGGCATCCCGGGATGGGGGCGATGTTACGGTTTTTTTCCCGAAGGGAAACTGAGGCAGGGGCTCCGGAGAGTAGAGGGAAGGTCCTTCTGCCTTTTGCTCCACCCAGGGCTCAGGAGTGCCAGGGACCGGTAAGAAGCTGTCACTGTCACACTTCTTAGGAGGATACAGCGCTCCCCCCAGCTCTCTTCCCTCTTTAAATCTGGATTTAAACTTGATTTCACGGTGACGGGCCCCCAGGTCACAGGCTGCAGCGGCTGCTGCTTTAATTAATACAAGTCCCAACGTTAACAAATTATATTTAAAGGGGCTGGAGGGAGGGGGAAGGGCGGGGGACCCCCCCCCCCCCCCCACTCATACCAGCACCAGGATTAACCCCTAGCTGCCTGCAGCACACAAGTTTGGGAGCGGGCAGAGGGAAGGCGAAGACGGACACGGATGGTGAATTTGGGTGCTCGCTTTCTGGAAAGCAGGTGGCCCCCTCTTACCCCTCTAGCATTTAGGACAGGCGGAGCCAGGGAGGGGACGCAGGGCGATCCAGTAGGCACCGACCCCCACGACAGTGACATCCCAGCCGGCATTCCCCCGTCCTCCGCGGGCGAGAGGGGAAACTGAGGCAGTCGGGGCGTGCGCTGGAGAGTCTCCGGCCGGGGAGGAAGGGGGACAGCCTCCTGCAGCGGGAGAAGCTGCTCATCCCACCAGCGTTCCGTCGGGACGAGGGAAGGCGGAGAGGGCAGCAGCCCTGACAGCCCCTTGAACGGGGGGCCGCAACCGTGCGGAGCCGGGCTGGGGCGGCGGGACCCCCCCGGAGCCCCCCGGGCAGACCGCCCCCGGTGCGGGGATGGGCGCGGCGGCTTCCCGGCGCCCTCCCCGTGGGGCCGGGGCTCTCAGCGGCGGGGCTAGGGATGGAGGGGTGCAGCTCCTACCTGGGTACCCAGAGGCTGAGCAGCAGCGAGCAGAGTCCGTGGGCCAGGGCCGGGCGCATCTTCGCTGGGGCAGCGGCTGTGCGGGCTGCGGGCGGGCGGGCGCCTTTGGGGCAGGGGCGGCGGGGCTCGGCGCTGCTCTCTGCCCGCTTTGTTTGTTGTGGGTTGTTTGCTTGTTTGTGTTTTCCCCTCTCCTCCCTCTCACTGGCTCCCTGCGCGCCGGGGCTCGGCTCGCCGGGGCGGCTCTGCCATCCTCCCGGGATGCCCCCCCCGCCTCCCGCCGCCCCGGCGCCCTCCGAGCCCGGCGAGGGCTGCGCGTCCCCCGCCCTGCCCGCCGCCGCCCCGCAGTGCACAGCCCCCCGGCTCAGCCCCCCATGGCGGGACCTGCCGGGGGGCCGGGGGGGCCCTCGGCCCGCGGGGTGCGCTCCCCCGCCGCTCCCCAGGGCGCCCCGGGGCTCCGGGGCCGCGGCGGGCGTGGGCAGGGCTCGCCGGGCGAGCGGCTCCGCGGCTCCCCCGGGGCCCGCAGGCACATGGGGAGCCGCGGCCCCCCCGCCGCCCTCCGCCGCCGGTGTCGCCGGGCCTCCGGCGGAGCGAGCACGGTCGCGGCCGGAGCGCCCCGGGAGCGCGGGGCGCGCAGCGGCGGCGGCGGCGGCTGTGCCTGGGATCGCGCTGCGCCGAGCATTACTCAGCGCCCGGAGCCCGAGTCCCGACACGTCCAGACAGGAGCCCGCGGGGGAAGGACGGGGCAGAGGGTGGCAGCGGGGCGGGGAGCCGGCGTGTCGCACGCAGCCTGCCGGGGAGGGAGCGGGCGGGGGGGGGGGCGAGCGGGCAGGGGTGGCAGGAGAGTGGGCACGGGGCTGGGGGAGAAGGCGGCGTGGGGTGGGCACAGCGTGGGTGAGTGGGCACGGTGTGTAGGGTAAGCGTGCAGAGCGCGGAGAAGTGTGTGGTGGGAATGCTCAGCGCGGAGGAGTGTGCGCGGGGTGCAGGGTAAGTGTTCGTGGTGCGGGGCGAGCATGTGCGGCGTGGATCTGGAGCGCGGGGAGAGCTAGAGTGTACGTGGCCCGTGGGCATGTGTGTACGGTGCGGAGGGCTGCGCGTGGGGTGCGAGGTGAGTGTGGGTGGTGTGGGACCATATTCGTGAGGACCTGGGGGACTGCACGCTTCTGGGAGGAATGTGCTCAAGGCATGGGGAAAAGGTGCTTTGGGCGTGGGGTTTAGTGGTGTGCACAAGGAAACGGAGTGTGCACAGAGTATGGGTAAATGTGCATGGCGTAGGATAACCATACACCAGGTGTGGAGTGAATGTGCTCAGCATGAGAATGCACCGAGTGTGGGTGAGGGCACAGGGTGTGGGGTGATTGTGCATGGCTTGGTTGAGTGCATGTGAGACAAGGGTGAGTGTGCGCAGCATGCATGAGTAGGGGTGACCCTTGTACCCAGGCACGGTGAGAAAGCAGTGCACAGATGAGTGTGCATGGCAGGGACGAGGGTGCATGGGGTGTGATGTGTGTGTGGTGTGGGGTAAGTGCATAGGGCATGGGAGATGTGAGCAGGCGCTAGGTATGGCATAAGGGTGCATGGCATGGAGTGAGTGTGCATAGTAGAGTGAGTGTGCATGGAGTACAGAGAAAATGTGAGCACGTGTGAAGTGTTGAGAGTATGACTGTTCTCAGTCCCGATGCATGTGTGCACTTGGGTGTGGGCCGTATAGGTTATAAAACAAGTGTGTGCAATGTGGTCAAGTGTGGACAGTGTGGATTGAATGTGATTGAGGTATAGGGTGAATAGGCAGCCTATGGGAGCATGGGTGTTAAAGGGGATGGATAAGAGTGCATGGTGTGGGGTGTGTGGGGCATGAGTGTATCAGCAGACAGAAAATACATGGGGCATGGAGTGAGTGAACATGGAGAGAGGGCTGTGCATAGCATGGAGGAGTGGGGGCGAGTATTCCTGTGGTGTGAGGTGTGCAGGGGTTGCTGGAGGTTCATTATCAAGGTGTGCATATGGCACGAGCTGTTGCTGTGCAGGAAGGCATTCCTCATGGAGTGAGGTGTGTGGATGCCTGTCAGTGTGCACAGGGGTATGAGCATGAGTGGCACATGCTGGGGGTGTGAGTCTGTGTATGTGGGCATGGAGAATGGCCATGTACATTCCATGTGTCAGCCCCATTTTGGGTTCCCCCAACCCAGTGCCAGGAGAGCAGTGCTGCAAGGCCAGTGTCTATGGAGAAGCTGTGGATGTGGTTCTGCCTTCCCTCAACAGGGCCACCAAGCATTCCCAGACTCAGACCACAGTTCTCTCCGGTTGGGCACCCAATTTTCCCCACCTCCTTGGCACCATCAGTTTAGTTCTTGGGCACCCCTTCATGGAATCCCGATGGTCAGGGTGTCTTTTGTCTGGGAACTGTGCAGTGGCATTGCAGGTTATCCCTGTGTCTCCCTGCTGCTTCCTTGGGGATAGGAGGATGGCCCTGGAAAAGCCCGGGCTCACTGAGCTCTCAGAAAATGCAATCTGCCCCAATGCAGCCACTTCCCAGTCATGGTAATATTTGATGTCCCCTTAGTTTGGTGCCCACTCTGGGGCTAGGTGCCTCTGTTTGGGCACTGGGGACGGCATGCAGTACCCCACTATCCCCAGCCACCACAGCCCAACCGAGGCTGGTGTTTGTGCCATAAACAGCTGCCTAGCGCTGGCAGAACACTCTCTACCAGTGGGTGCTGTGTATTTCCCCACCTGCACAGCAGCAGTGACAGGGGCTACCTCCTCTGCTTGTGTGATGATTCCTGCTTGCATCAGAGAGGAAAATGTGCTTCCTTTGGGAAATGAGTTGCAGCCTGGGGGTGAGCCCTAAGACTATGCTGGTTCTCCCTGGGTGCAGGGGTATGACATCACCACTGAGGTTCCTTTTGTAGTCCTGAGGTTGCTGGCTGTTCTGTCCCCAGCTCTGCTCCTGGTGGGCTTAGCCTGTGTGCAGGTGTGGACAATGGTACAGAGCCAGTATCTACCCTCCAACTTCCTTGGCCACACAGTTTAGCAAGAGGTGAGGGTGCAGAACCTTCTATCCCTCAGTCAAGGACCTGACAATACAAAGAGGTTCCTGGCACAGCATCACCTGGCACTCATCACTTCCTCCATAGCTGCTGTCCTCTTGGATCCCCCAGCACCCAGCAAGTGATGTGCAGTGTCCCAGAGGAGTTTGGGAATGGTGTCAGGACACCCTTTAGTCGCCTTTTGCCACCAAAGGAGGCAGAGGTGCAGAGTGGTGATTAAAGTTATGGTGTCAGGGTTGGGCAGAACACACCAGAAGACTTGTGGACACAACACACAATGGTCCCTAACACAGAAGCTGTTGCTCCCACCCTCTCCACTGCCTCTCACACAAGTCCTGGGTCATGTGTTGAGTTTCCCCTTTACATCCTGGAACAGATTATCTGAACCCCCACTTAGCAGGCAGGGGTAGGGCAGAGGAACACCCTCCAGTTTCAGGCAGCTTCCTGGTTCAGGTGTCCTCAGCAGGTCCTCAGCACCCCTTTCTTTCTCAGGCCACCCCAGGGATTACACCCGGGCATGTGCTGTCCTCAGCCTGGACCCACCAGAGATGCCCTGGTGAAAGCAGGACACCTTCCCTGCAGAAGCTCCTGCCCTGTGGGAAGGAACCCTTGCTTCCAGGCTTCAGGAGCACAGCTACTTGTATGTTCATTAGGATCCTGTGCACAAAATAAATTCCGAGGAAAATCTGAGGAGAAACGCTTTCATCTTTTCATAATCACTTCCAGGAGCAGATGTCTCACTCGCATGCTCCTGCTGACTTGGGGACCTGCTGTGTCCCATAGTCTCAGTGCTCACAGTGGGTGCAGGCAGGGGCGAACCTGTTTCCTTGTGTCCCAGCAATGTCCTGGGGCTGAAGAGGAGCCAGGTGACCCTTCTGCTCCAGCCTTTCTTCTGCATCACACCAGCAAAGCACTTAAGCACAAGAGTAAGCACCTGTTGTGGCCTCGACAAATAGGGGTCTAAGAACAGGACCTGGCCCCTCTGAGCTGGGATGGGTGTAGGCAGGCATGCAAAGCTGATGGAGGGTGCTTTGGTCCTGATGGGACCATCGAAGCTCAGGGCAAAAAGCTGAGCTTCCTGGGAGCACTGCATCAGTTCTTATTACTATAGGCCCCCAGTTGGGAAAGCAGCATCAGTGGGTCATGCGACCTGTCACCACCAAGCTTCTAGAGGTAGCCCCATCTCCAGCAGCACTCAGCAACCTCACACTCTGCAGAGACCAGGAAGGGATGTGGGATGCTGTCAGAGCTGGAATGAAGTTGCACAAAAGGTGATGAGGAAGTACCTGGTGCAGGATACTGTGGGAATACCCCAGGAAGCTCCCCTGTCCAGGCCAAAGCACTCAGGCAAGTCCCTTCTTTCAGCAGGTTACATGATGCCCCAGGATGTGCCTTGTGCAGGGGACTGGGGAAGCATCCAGACCTCTTCCTCTCTATCCTCCCTTTTCTCCATCCTTCTCTCTCTCTCAATCCCTCTTGCCATCCCTCCATCTCTTACACTGCACATTCTCCTGCCCAGCCCTCAGGCTGCCTGCACTTTGCCTGCTCTGTTCCCCTTCCCTTGTTCAGGAGCAGGTCCTGCCAGCACCCCATGCCACAGGCTCCACACCCCTGGGAGAATGGGGCTGGCTCTCCTGTTGTCATCTCCATCAGAACTCCTTTCCAGCACCTCAGCACTCAGCCCATAACTTGCTGGCTCTGTTCCCTCCTTTCCTCCTGGCATATGCCTTCCTTTAGCCCCTTCTGCCTTGTGATAAGTAACTTCCAAGGCCTGTGTCCTGGACAGTCATGTGGCTTCTCTGAGGTTCTGTGATGTCCAAGGATGACCCACTAGAAATCCATGGCAGGAAAATGCAGGGGTTGAGATCTCTGTGTGTATGATGCTGCTCCTACTTGTTCTTACAGACTGTCTGTGGGCCCACAGTTGTGACCAGAAGGCAGGACAGGGAGACAAGAGTCTGCTCTGCATAAGCACAAGCCTGGCCATACTGCAGCCTTGGAGGGGCTGATAGCTTCTGGGACCACCAGGGCCATCCAGTCTGTGTGTGCAGGTGTGGGAAGGTGAAGCAGCTCTGATGACACAGAGTGGGGCTGAAGGGGTGCAGGGGGAAGCTCTGGGCAATCTTAAAGTGAGGTGAAGCTTGGATGAGGAGAAGGGAAGGAGAAATTTGCTGGGAGCTCATGCAGCCATGCACTTACCCAGCTTTTAACATCCTGAAGCGCAGCTTTCCTCACTCCCCTGCCCGGCAGCACCCATGGGACTGGAGCGACAGCTACATGAGTCAGGGCTGGGTGTGGGGTCAGGGTGACCATGCCTTTTGTGGCAGCATTACTCACCATGCCAAACTTCCCCGGCCCAGCAGCACTGGAGCCCCCAGCATCTGGCTGGCTTCTTGCTGGCTCACACCCCACAGCCTGCCCGAGTCTGCTCTATGTGATTCAGGACCAACCACACGGCCACTGGTCTGGCCTGGCCAGTCCTCCCAGCTGCCCAGGGCTGGGGCGCTGGCAGAGCCTGGGGCAGTGGGTGAGTGCCAGCACCAGCACTCAGCCACGCTGCCCTCACGTCAGGGTGGAAAGGCAGGATCTGGCTGCCTCTGGCCATCCCTGGGAGCATCCTTGCAGTGAGGCAGATCTTCCCTCTTCAGCTTCCTCCCAGCACCTGGCACAGGGTGCAAGGAAGGGGTTGAAGCCCTGCTGTGGGTGCCATCCCATGGGGTTGGAGCAAGGCTCCTTGCATGCTGCCTTCCACACTCCACAGGGACACCCCATGGCAGAGCTGGTATGACCATGATGGGGGATCCCAACCCTTGCACTGCCTTTGGCAAGGACACCATGTCCCCAAAAGGGCCAGGCTGCTGGCTGAGGCAGCAGGGAGGTGGCTGGATATGACTCTCCGAGCACATCTGTGCAGGGCTGCTCCAGGTGCCTCTTGTGGGGAGGGATGCACAACCACAAGGGTAGGCGGGAGGTGCTAGTCCCCATGTGGAGTGATCAGGGCATGAATCCACCTCAGCAATCACTTTTCCTGTGTCTCTGCCTTCCAGGGGTGTGCATAGGTAGAGCCCCCTCCCTAGAGATGGAGGATGGCTGCTGCCTTTGTTGCAGGGTAAGTAATGAGGCCATGGAGTGGAAGATACATGGAAAAGGTGAGATGTTGGCAGTTCAGAGACAGGACCCAGGAGTGAGGCAGCCTCTGCTCTGCCCTTCTTCTGGGCTGGGGGAGCTAAGGGGTGCCCTGGTGTTACACAGCTCCCTGACAGCCTCCAGAGCCCCTTACCTTCACAAGCACTAGTTTGTGTGTGTGCTGGGCCAGCACAGCCAGTCTCAGGATGCTGGAGTTATGTGGACAGAGCAGGGCCCAGACACCAGTGTTGGAGAGGTTCTGACAGCAAAAGGAAATACACAGACCCTCATGTTCATAGGCACTGTCTCCAAAGAGCCTCTCTGGGGTCCTTGTACACCCCATCTCCTGTCCCTCGAGGGCTCATGCCTACTCTCTGCACTCTGCTCTAGGTACCCTGTGTCCCAACATATTCCCTTGCTTGAGTGCTCAGATATGCTGCAGCACAGCAGGCCTGGACACCCCCCAGTACCCATGTCCCCCACTCCAGAGGCAGCCACTGCACACACCGGAGTGCCAGAAACAGGGCAGAGCCAGGAGGATCTGGATTGGGTCAGCAGAACCTCCATAATGGGCAGGGATGAGCTAGGCCCTCCTAGGCATGTTGGGGTTGATGTGTGCTCATGGCTGCCTGGGTGACATCTGTCACTGAGAAATGGAGTGAGGACAGAGCAGGACAGTTACAGGCAGCTCCCTGGAGGGAGCAGCAGAGCCTGGTGAAGGAGAGCTAGAGGCCTGCCTGGAGATCAGGGCTGGGCAGGCAGGACCCAGCTCTGCAGCTGGCCAGGCAGCCCCTGCTCAGTGACAAGCAGTGAGCCAGCAGTGAAACCACAGGAAAAGGCTTTTACACAGTTTTTGGGTGCCACTGTCAAAGCCTGACTACTCAGCCTGGCTGAGCTGGCATCCTGGTTTCTTGGCCTTCCCCTCTTAGGACTTATCTGCATTACACCAAACTTTTCTGAAGTGCTTCTTTTTGGGGGGCAAAAATATTCTGGTTTTGGTCTCAGTCCAGAGAGATTTTTCTTTTTCAAGTTTGATTGAATTAATCTGTCCAGCTGCTTTCAACTTAGGAAATTGAAGGGAAAAATGCATTCTTCCCATTTGGAAAGAAAATGTAAAAAATAAAGAACAACCAAAAACCAAAAAACAAAGTCATTGACATTACAAGGGTCTGGGATTCTCTCTCTCTCTTTTTTCTTTCTTTCTTTCTTTTTTTTTAAAATCCAATTATTATAAACTTCCTCTTTTTCCCTTGGGAAGATCCTGAAAGTTTTGCAATGTAAACTGTCCAGTAGCAGTGATCTGGGCTATACACGCACATCTACAACTATACTCCCAGACTCTCCATCTACTCATTATCATACCCACATCATACCCACATCATCATACCCACACAGCCACCCTTGTGCACCCCTGGTTTTCACCAGCCTGGCCCAGAACAGAGTCCTGCTTGACCACTGCCCACAGGAACACAGGGATGGGAATCAGGGGGTTGTACACACTCACACTCCTAGGCCCGTTCTCCACAAGCCCCCACACATAGCCACATTCATGGAGCCATAGAATAATTTAGGTTGGAAAAGACCTCTAGGAACATCGAGTCCAACTGTAAACATCTAACTGCTATATTCGTCACTAAACCCTGTGTCCACTTCCATGTTCACCATGCCATGCCATGCCATGCCATGCCATGCCATGCCATGCCATGCCATGCCATGCCATGCCATGCCATGCCATGCCATGCCATCCCATTCCCATTCCCATGTTCCCCGTGCCGTGCCGCAGCTCCCCCTGGCGGCCTCCTGCCGCCGCGCCTCCAGCTCTGCCCCGCATCCCGGGTTGCGATGGCGACAGCGGGGATGCTGCGCCCCCCAGGGCGGGAGCTCCTGGGTCTTAAGGGGTTCAGCAGGCTCCTGGAGGGCCTGGATGGCTGCAGGACGGAATCTGGGGGACTCCTGGGGGACTTCTGGGGACCTGAGGAGTAACTGCCCTTAGGACTGCTGGGGTGTGTTAGGAATCTGGGGTGAGATCCTATTAGGTGAGGAGCTCTTGGGGACCTGTGGAGGTCTGGAGAATTAGATTTCCAGGGGGCTTTGCTGGCTGTTCAGCCCTTTCCAGACCACTGGGCCAGTCCAGACTCTGAGAAGCTACTGGAAGCATTTGACTGTGTCAAGGCTTCTCCTGGCTATCGAATGGATTTGGCTTTGACAGATCAGGAGCAGGAGGCAGCTGTGGTAAGGAGCTGTCAGGCCCCACAGGAGCTGTCCCTTTTCCCCAGTTGGGCAGAGAACAAGGCACATAGCCCAACTGGTTTGCACACTCATAAGAGGCTCACAGACACAGTGCAGAGGTAACTCATGGATGTGCAGAGGAGTTACCCCACAAGCACAGACCGTTGTGCTGCCCCTCCACAGTTTTGGTTTCTGTGATCTCCATCCTTCAGAAGCTGTGATTTGGGACAATGGCAGAGAGAACATAGGTCAGATACCTTACTCAAAAGTACTAAATATCTTCCCAGGGGGTTTTCCATTGCTGCATCTCCAGAGCCATGTCCATGAAGGCCAGAGCAGAAAAGCAGCCCATTGTGGGGGAGCTGAGACAGAATCCAAAGAACTTGCTGAAGGTTGAAGCTCAGACTCCAAACATCTCATAGAGGGTTTCAAAATCCCTCTATGGGTGGTCTCAGCTATGATTCCAGAGGACAGCAGGGGTTACCTAAAGTTTCACGGACCTGCCTGAACTGACCTCTCCTGACAGGCAGTGCAGGCCTTGAGGTGTACTCAACTGCATCCAATTCAGAGAGACCTGCAGAGCCTATGGAACAGCTCACACATCTTCCAGCACACAGCTCCTGCAACTATCCAGTTCCCTTCCCAGAGGGCCATTTTGCACCCACACATGTCCTCCCTGTCCCAGACACATCTGAGGAAACACAATATGACATGTAGGCACACATGGGGACAGTGTCACTGACACACACACTTGCAATTTGCTGTGTATTCATAGAGATGCAGGAAAATACATGGGCCAACTTATTTACACACCCATGAGGGTCTCACACACACAGTGATGGGTTATACAATCTCACATGCACACATATGGTCATGAACAAGTGTAAACATGCTACCTGTGCATGCACACACACCAAGCTGCTTGCATGCACAGGTACATTCCCCTGCACCCCCCCCTACCCTGCTCACCCACCCATGTGTTCCCATAGGTTGGCATGGGGACAGGAGCTCCTGGGAGCACTGTGTACCTCCCTTCTCCCAGCACCACTGTAGCCCTAAGTCAGAAGGGAATTTCCAGCTGCAAAGCTGCAGCTGGCAGATTTAGAGACTCCCTCCCCAGTGATTGCTGGGCCAAGTTAATGGTTCACCAGCACCCTGCTTCTGGCTTTTCCTGCTGGCTGCCTTGGATGGCCAAGGAAGGACCCACTAGTGGGCATCTCCAGCACCCCATGCAGCCTCCCTTGCCTTGCAGTCTGCCCAGCACTGTGAGCTCTGCTTTTGTGCCTCCTGGCAGTACCCAGCACATGGAGCACTGCCCACCTCAGCTACCCCAGCTTAGAGCTCTCTTGAAGAGGGGTAGGCAGGAAAGTCCCCAGTGTCCAGCACTGCTGCAATGTGGAGGGTGGGCACAGGAGCATGGACATCTCTTCCCAGGCTCTCACCCTGCTGACATCCCTCTGGGGAGCCTCAGCCTAGTGGGGCATTGCCAGCTGAGCAGGCACTGCACACACACATTCCACTCTGCAGTTACCTAAACCCCTGTGCTGGCTAACCCTGGAGAAACCAGTTTCTGTGGGCTCCTTGCAGCATGAGAGGGACCCCCTCAGAGATCCCTGGAGCCCCTGGAACAGAGGCTTGGCGGCTTGCCTTGCTGGGCAGCCAAGCAGGCTACTCCTCACCCTGTGTTTGTCCATGAGGGGCACAGGCTGATCAGGTTATCAAGACATACATGCCTGGCACCCTGCCATCCAGGTGGGGTTGCACGTGGCCCATGGCATGCCAAGTGAATGCCTTGCATGCCACCAAGCCAACAGTGTCAGCGCTGTCCAAGGCTTCTGTGTGCCAGGCTCTGCAGCAGGGGCTGCAGTGACCATGGCTGAAGTGAAAAGAATACAGGGTCCATTCAAGAAAGTCAGAGCACAGCACCATAGTGTTAGGGCAGCTAGATGTACCTCCAGCATGAGGCACGAGTGGAGGCACCATGGACTGCAAATATCTCAGGTCAGGTAGTGGCAGGACACAAACTGGCACCCCAAGCAATGACAGCTGTAGATGATGGGGGGAAGAGCGCTCAGGCAATGGAATCAGCAGCACAGGGCAGGAGAGTGCTTGCCCTCATCCACACTCATCTTCGGGCTCGACAGCCACAGAGAGTAGATTAAAAATGAGCTGGACTTTGCCACAGGTCCCAGCAAGGTCAGAGGCTGGCAAGAGGGTGACTGACTGGGACTCACAGCTGGGGCAAGACAGCTCTCTCGCTAGTCCCATTCCAGTACGGTGGTCAGCGCTTCTCAGCCCTCCCCAGGAAGCGCTGAGGCATACCAGCTTTAAATAGTTTTATTAGTGGAAGCTCTGTGCCCACAGCTCCCCCCACGGGGGCCGTGTGGCTGCCGGGCAGCCCTATGCTGCCTTCTGGGGAAGCCAGAACTCCCGGGAGCACAGAGCTGAGCTCACCCACGCTGACCCTTCCACTGGCTCCACCTGTCTCTGTCCCAGGGGGGCCTTGTGAGCCTGGAGCTGGCCTCCCAAATTGTCCTCGCCTGACCCCAGGCTGTCAGATGCAGAGGCTGAGCTCCTGACGGACGGAGCACTTGCGGCACTGCACCACACAACACCAGTGGAAGCGGCAAAGGCAGTTCTCCTCCAACACCACCGTCTCGTCCCGGTGCCCTCTCCCGCAGCACAGCAGGTCGCACCCGCTCGTGTCCATGGCTGTGCTGTTGCAGACACGGCCTCTGGTACCCAGCGAGCCTGTCTTACGGTTAGCCGAGCAGAAATCAGGTGAGTCGGCCGAGTAGATGAGGTCCTGTTTATCGGGAGGCTTGATGTTGTCACCCACAGGGATGAGGGTTTTCCCGTCGTTGCCTCCCATCACCTTGAAAGCCCCATTGAAGCGCTCGAGCAGGCGATCCCCCACTTCACGGAAATGGGGCATCTTCCTCCAGCAGGTCCGCAAGGTGCAGGAGCCCGACAGCCCGTGGCATTTGCACTCTGTCCTCATGTAGCTGCGCACCGCCTGGGGAAGAGACAGCGATGCTCAGCCCTCGGTTCCCTTTCTCGCTGCCCAGCACCCCCAGCCAAAACCCTGCCTCTTGGTGCTGCCCTGGGCCGGGGGAGGGGAGGGGATGGGGGTGGAGAGTGGCCTGGGTGGGGGGCTCCAAAACACCTGCAAAGAATACCCAAAAGATATTGGGTCATATTTCAGCCAAAGCTGGCGCAGGTTCATGGCTTGGGGACACTGAAGGTAGAGGGCTGGGTAGGGGCACAAAGGGTGAAGGGGACAGGGGGTGCAGGGGCCTTACCAAGCGCCCGGCTTCATTGTTGTGCAGGTCAATAAGAGCTCGGATATCATTTTTGCCTTTCTTGTTCTTGGCATCCATGAACTGCTGGGATTTCTCGTAGCCAAACTGCACATCATCCCCACAGCCCCCCCACTCCCAGGCGGTGCCCTCTGTGCCTGGCCCCGCTGTGGGTGATGGGGGGGCCCGGCTCCGTGTCAGCTCACAGCCACACTGCAGCAGCTCACCCATGCTGCAGGCCTGCGTGATGGCATGGCTCACCCCAGCCGCCGTGATGGCATACACGAAGGCTGTTTCACGGATATCTGCAGGAGAACGGACAGGGCTGGGATGTGGGGTCAGCTCCAGCAAGCAAAGCATCACCCCCTGGCTGACATCCCAGGGGCTCAGGCCACCCCTTCTCCCTCTTCATATGCGTTTGGTGCTGTTCCCTGGTTGATGAACCCACCCTGGAACAGGCTGCCTGGAGCAGGAGCTGCCTCTTGCAAGCAGATTTTAAGACTCTGGGGGACGGTCAGGCCCTGCCAGTGTTCCTCCACTCAGCTGGAGGAACAAATGTCCCGCCTCCTCTTGCAAGTCTGGGTGCTGCCCCATAGGAAAGAGGGAAGCTCAGAGAGCAGAGGGTGGTCCCAGGTGATTAGATGGTACCCACAGCTTCCTCAAACTACCCTGCAATATTCCTCCAAGCAGTAAAACTCCTAACCCCAGCTCCTAACTGGCACCTGGAAACAAACACTTCGAGGGATGCCGAGGGTGCCACTCACCCCCTGCAGGGCAGCAGTGATGAAGCTCTGCTGCCTGCTCTCCCCCACTACCCTCTTTGCCATGGGGAGCTGCCTGCCCCCCTCTCTCCACCGGCACAGCCTCCACCCTGCAGGATTATTTATTATTAGTATTTGCTCCTGTCTCTGTCTGCTCCAGGACACGAATTCCAAGCATCTTTCCCCTGCCCGGACCTGCCGCTCGCAGCCGCAGCCAGCGGGGGATTCTGGCAGCAGGGGTGCGGCGCCCTGCTCGGGGGGCTCCCGCGCTCCCCCTGCTCCATGCCAGCCGAACTCCTGCCCACCCAAATGCCAGGGCAGGGCTGGCCCAGGGTGGTGGTCTGCAGGGGATTCCTGGGGAGGGAGGGGATGGTGGGCTTTGGGGGGTGTCCCATCCCTCCATCTTCAGTATTCTGACTTGGAGAGGCTGCAGGAAGAGGGATACCAGGGCACCAGTTCCATGAGCCGCTCCTCCAAAAGCCAACATAGCACCTGCATCTCTCTGGTGTTAGCAGGAAGTGGGCACACCGGGGCCTTTCTGGCAGTGCCACCGAGGGGATACCACCCCCTCCCCAGGTCCTCCTGCCCCTGCAAGCCACCCGACCACCTGCCTGCTCCCACGTGGGATTGGCAGAACCCTCAGCAGACAGCCTGAAGCTGGCAGAGGTCCCCATGCCACCCTGCCAGCCGGGCCCTGGGGGGATGCTGCTCCTCTGACAGTTCCTCCAGACACGTGGCTGCCCCCAGGCCAGCCTGCTCTGGCATGCCACACCTGGCACAGGTGGCAGCAAGGGAAAAGGGTACAGCCATGACTGTGCCAGGGAGGCCATGGCCAGGAATGGGAGGTTTGCAGCATCCTAGGATAGAAAAGGATACTGGATGGGAGGTACCCATCCGATGGAGTTGGCAACCTCAAAAATGCTGGGATACTTTATGCACTTCCTTCAAGCTTACAAGGAGTCTAGTGCCTGCTGGCACCTCTGAGGGTGACCTTCTGACACCCATCTTGTTGCCCTGGGGAGCTCCACACCTCTAGCTGGGTTGCCCCATGTTCTCAGAGTGCCAGGGACTCACAAACACCCCACTGTCCCTACAACATTGCTTATCTCTGCCACCCCAGCAGTGAGGCTGGACCAATGTGGTGGCTCCTTCAGCATCCCCATGCTTGATGTGCCTGTGTCTCCTCCAACACAAGCTGTTCCTGGGTACCCAGCAGCTCATCTGCCAGTACCTTTCACTTACCACCTGGTCTGGCCCTGCATTCTGGCAGCACCCCACTTCCAGCCTAGATCCCTGCCTGGCACAGACTCCACCAGCCTCACTACCATGTTATAGTGAGAATAGGTGACTCCAGAGGTAGGAGTGTCCCCCATGTGCCCTGACTCTCTGCCTCTTGACGGAATACATCTCACTGTGTTGGGGGGAACCCACATATACAAATCAGCTTTTTAAATGAGCCTATCCCCCTCCCATGGGCCAATGTCTCCCTCAAGGCTCAGCTCTGACCCTCAATAGTACCTGCAGACAGTTGGATGCCCAGGGCCCACCGCCCTTTCCAATTCCCTCAGGGATGTCACCTTGACCCCCCTCCATGGCCCATGGACATACCCACTTTGCCTTGGGCTGGCCATGCACCAAGAGATGTGATGGCTGAGGAGACTGGGGCTTGCTCCAGCATCTTCATTTGCCATAGCACAGGGACCAGCATGGGAAGAGGGGCAGGTCTAAACTCACCTCCCACTAAGTGATCCTACCAGCCCAAGGTATTTCAAGCATTCCCCCGTGCTTGGAGCATCCACCATCCACTCCCAGTCTCTCTCCCTGAGGAGCATGGCAGGACTTTCCCATCCCTTACACACTCACGGGTACCCTCTTGCTCTGCCCCTGCTCTGATTCTGATGCAGCTGGGCCTGGCTTGGACCACCGTATCCGCTGCCTGAGACCTGCCCATACTTTCCTGCCCCCCAGCCCTGTTCCTCAGGGTGACATCAGGGTGTCCATCCAGGGACAGGGACAGGAGACAAACACTCCTCTGCTCCCTGCAAGGTCAGGAGGAGGGATGTGAAGGGTACCCAAAGGGCGAGGGGCAGCTCCTAACGGCTGCGCGCTGCCTCCCACCCGGGCCCCTTCCCGAAGCACACCCTGGGGTCCCAGGGGAGCAGTAAATCACTGCCAGACGAGGGTGCATTCTTGGGCTTCATGAAGCCCTGCACTGTCTGGGAGCATTGGTAATTGCTTCATTACAACACAGGGAGACATGTCCCGGCAGTAAAACCTCAGTGTGACTGCACCAGGGAGCACTGAGCAACCCCCTACATGCACACACACACACAACAAACAGATTTTGAAGACTCTGCTCCAGGAGTCCCAGGGAGGTGCGTGACCTGCAGGCTGAGGTCTTTTTGGGAAATGGGAAGCTGAGGAAGCACTGGCCTTACCCTGCTGCAGGATCTTGCCGAAGTACTTGCTGTGGCTGGTGCAGTTCCAACGGCGGAAGCGGAATTGGTACTGGCACTCCCGGACGCCCAGCTTGGTGCCCTTGGCCACCTCCTGCACAATCTCTGGCTCCAGCTGGCACAGCTCTGCCTGCTTCCCCGCCAGCCGCTTCGTCTTGCGGCAGATGCTGTTGGGGTCCATGACCAGGGGGCTCCCCACTGCCCTGCAGGAGGGGACAGCGAGCAGAGCAAAACCAGCACCCAGGAGATACCAGGGTGTGGATGGGACATGACCAGACCTACCCCCACAAGGCTGCAGGGCAGTGCCAGCTCCACGCTGAGCCCCGGGTGACAAAGGGACAGAGAGACATATGCAGTGGGGGCAGGACAGTAGGTAGCTCACCCATGCAATATTTTGCCCTGTCCATCCTTTTGGGGAATGGGGGGATCTCCAACCATGGGACAGGCTATAGGATGATGCTGGCACATACCACTCTACATCCCTGGGGACAGCCATGGGGGCGATGATGGTGTCCCCAGTAGGAGACACAGAAATATTGTGCTACTCAGTATCTGCTCTTTGGGGCTGACACTGACCTAACCCAGCCCTGGCATTGCCATGTGACTGATGCCTGATGCAGCTGCATCTCCCGGAGCTGTGGACACAACAAGGAGCCCAGCCAGCATTCTTGGTGTGTCTCCCCCTCTCCATGGGGATTTGCTACTTTACCCCGTGGGAGACTAGATGAGTGACCTTGCCTCTGATAAAGCCCCTCGGCTGCTGGCCAGAATCCTGTACTCGCCTCCCCAAATCCAGGCACTGACTCCACAGAATGGAGCTGTAGGTGGGTGCAGGAGTGCAAGGGAGGGATGCAGGTGGCATCGCCAGCTTTGCCAATGCCAGGGAGGGAGGGCAAGTCTTGGCTGGGCCCATGTCAGAGACAGCTCTTCCTTGCCAGCACAGCTGGAGTGAGGTGCCTGGCTCCCTGGCCCTGAAGGCAAAGTCTGAGCACAACGCTGTGCTCCCTGTGTGCCATCGGCTACAGAAACTCCTGTACTTTCCCCACGTGCTGGCGTGGGCGATGCTCCAGCTCTGCCATGGGCAACTCCGGAGCCATGGGCCACACGAATTTAGCGCACCCTAAGTTCAGCCCACCCTTGCCTCCAGCGCTGCTCCTGTAGGCTCAGAGCTCATCCTGTTCAACAACATGATTTCCATGGCCATGGATGCCCACACAACCTCAGGGCTGAACCCAGCATATTCCAGGACCAGGACATGCCTGATGATTGGGAGGCTACATTCCCTGGGATTCCCTGGGGAGCAGTGTTTGGGCAGCCCGTGCTGCCTTCAGCCCCACTCACTGGAGAGCATCAGCTGCACAGCTTCCAAACCCAGAGCTTTATAGTCTGGCCAAGCCCCAGGGGCTCAAAAATCACAAGCTGAATCTCAGTGTTTAACTGTGTTCTGGGTTTCCTTTTCACTCTTGTGCAGCTGTGTGGCTGTGTTTGGGACACCAGGCTGCAGTACTCTGCTTGCAATCTTGTCCCCAGAACAAACCCCCTCCAAGCCCCTTGTTTGAAGCTCAAGGCCCTGCCAGGGCCCCCCTGCCACATGTCAGGCTCCCCAGCTGCCTGGATCTCCTGCCCACCAGACCTCAGCTGGGCTTGGAGAGGACGTGCCCTCTCCCATAGCCTGGAAAGGGAGCCCTTATGCTTTGGCTAGAGGTTTGAAGGTTAAACAGCTCAACAGAGAGGCATAGCCTGCAAAGGGAACTTCCAGCAGGGAAACTGAGGCAAGCCCACACTCCTGCCAAGGGGAACCCATCTCCCTTTGCTCCTGGCAGCTCAGTTTCCCTTTGCTGCATGATTCACATGGACCTCTGCAAAGGAATGGGGCAGCTGGGGAAGCATTGCAGAGCTTGCCTGGCACAGGTCCTCCATAGATGGGGAAACTGAGGCCCACATGGAAAGCGACCAGAAAATCTGTCCAGTCCCATCCTATTATGACCACACAGGGATCCAAGCCTCCATGTTGGTCTCCAAGTTTGCTGTCCTTTGTGACCACGGGCTCCCAACAACTACAGCAGGATGGAGGAGGTTTGGCTGCCTCCACGGGTGGAGTGGGGAAGAGGGGGAGCCGGGATGGGACTTTCATTAAGAGATGAGTCTTTGTACTCATATAAAAGCCCCTCGGGGCCATCAGATCAAATAATGAACTGTGGCTCACCCCAACCCGCTGGATCAGGCCGGGAAGAAGAGCTCAGCCCCGCGGGTCTGGGGGGTGATGGGCGGCTCACCGGCACCGCGGGGGTCCCCACCCATGGTCCAGGCAGCAGCAAGGCTGGTGGGAGAGAGCAGGAGCTTTCTGTCCATGCCGACAAGGCGTGGGGTGGGCTGCCTAAGTCCAACGCGATATTAATTTCCGCTGGACTCTGCTTTCTGGCACAGGAAGGCTGCCGGGAGCCCAAGAGCTGTTTTGCTTTGGAGGGTTCAGAGTGGGGGGGGGGGGGGGGGGGGGAGAATGGGGGGAGACAAGGGCAAGAAAAATGCTGCCAAACTGCTACCACTTTGGCAAGGGCTCCGGCGCAGGGCCCAGATCTGCCTGAGCTTGTCCCGCTCCAAGGCCTCCCGCATCTACAATTAAGGTGCCCCACCTCTGCTGCCGGGCACTCCTCCCCCTGCCCTGGTGAAGGAACAGGGTCGCCAGCCCAGCTCCCCACAACTTGCCTGGGGCACCCTGGCCCCTGCCACCTCCTGCCTGGGAGCCCCCAACCAGCAGCACAGCAACATCCTTCCCACCTGCCCCTGGTGCCCTTTGCTGGCTGCCAGAACTGCTGCTGGGAGCCTCTCTCTTGCTCTAAAAGCCAATGGGCTGATGAGCCCCACTTTCCGACCTCCCAACACCCCTGTTTGAGGGAAATTACACCCACAGCTGAAAGGGGAGACTGAGGCACAGAAAAGGGGCTGCAAACCATTGCCTGCCTGCTGCTGTCACCCCTTAGGCTGCCACAGCCACAGGCTGAGCCCAGTCCCAGTGACGCACATTAAACAGCAGTCACTGGGGTTTCTGATGCAAGCCCTGTGCTCTGGATGCTGTGCCTGCTACAACAGAGCCGGGGGTTCCTAAGAGCCATAATCACTATTTTTTTCCAGCTCAGCTCTTAGTCATGGAGCTTCCAGTATGTCCCAGTCATTCCTAGCCAAAATCATGGACCAAGGAGCCTGGACCAAGTCACCATCTTCTCCTTGGGCATGGGGATGAAGTGGAGCAGGAATTCTGGCCCCTGTCAGCAGACTATTACGAAGGGGAGCCAGTGAGGTCCTGGTTTGCAGGAAGACAAGGGAGTGAGGCTGGTAGAATTATGAAGTGAGAAAGAGGATAGTCAGCTTTCAAAAGTCGCACCTGTGAGAGAGCAGTGGTTGGGCCATGCCAACTCTATGTGGGACCTGACAGGCCTGCACCCACTAAGTACTGCTGCCTGGGCACTCCAGAGGGGCAAGGAGACTCTGCTTTAGGGTAGTAAGGCTGTGTCTTGCCTTGCATGCAAGTCTCTATCCCAGCCTCTGGAAGCCTTCAGCAGGGTGACGCAGGGTCCTAGGTTACCTGGGTCATCACTCTGAGCCCATAGGTAATTCTGCACCCAACTGGAGAGGCAAGAACTGCAGGATAACAGGCCTGGGGAACTGACCTCCATCCCTGGAGACATAGGTCACCTCACGCCCTACACAATAATGTCACACTGAGTGACAGCCTACAAATCAAACCCAAAGGGGGCCTCTCTCTTTCCAAGCCATGCAAACTGGGCAAGGGGGACACACAGACGAATTTTCACCCAATCCAGCTTTCCTACAGTCCATGCAGGCATGTGGCGGGCACTCAGCCCCTCACCCAGGGCGATGCGTGGGTGCTGCCACTAACCAGGGCAGCTGGGTGTGGAAACAGAGCAGGAGGCCCATGAGGGTGTGGTGAGTAAGCATCAAGTCACTGCCCTGGGGGGCATAGCCAGGGTTTGGCTGCTGAGCAGCACCCGGGGCACTGAGGGAGCAGGAAATGCCATGGGTTGGGAAGAGAAGGGGGACCCCATTCCCTGCCCTCCTCCTTATAACTCCTTGGCAAGGATGGTATGCAAACAGCTGGGAAGATGCCTAAAGGAAAGAGGCTTTGGCATGACATTGCATCAACTCATGGACCTGCTAGCTGCAGGGTCATGCTGAGGCCAGGCTGTCGTGAGCAAGAGCTGCCCAAACTTGTGCTGCAGGTACTGGGGGGATGGAGTGAGCATGCACCTGCAGAGGTGGTCATCCTAAAGCCATGTCCAAACCCTGGAAGGGCTGGGATAAGAAGAAAGAAGTCCACCTACTTGTGGTCACTGTGTCCTTCTCCTGGGTGCTGACAGAGGCTGGAGCTGGGGTAGCACGAAGGCTTGGCTAGTTCATGCCCAAAAGTGGGTGCTACATGTTGTGGGAGGACCCTGCAAGGCCTGAGCAGATGTCAGGGTGTGCCCAGTACCCTCCTGCACAAGGAGTGTTTGAAGCTGTCATGGTTCTGATGCAAAACCCAGACAAACCCTCCAGTTGAGGGCATAGCCAGGGAGCCTGGGTATCACCACAGGAGAGTGGATGGGACCAGGAGCATGGGAGGAGTGGATGGGACAAGAGACAGCATTGTGGAAAGTTCAGCTGCCTTTGTTGAAGAAAACAAGTAGCCCAATGCTAGAGCCAGTAGTCATCTCGAAGAGCGCAAGAGAAACATTGTCCCCTTGAAAATCCCAGCAAGTCAGCAGCTGTCCCAGCAAGGACACAGGGAGATGGCACCAGGCAGGGGCTCTCCTACTGGGAGATTAATTTCTGCCCACATGGTGCTGCTCCAGGGGCACCTGGTGCTGGGGAAGGCTGGGCAGCCCAGTCTGTTGGGCACTGTGGGGTAGCAGCTGTGGGTCAGCAAGCCCAGGGGGTGACTCACAAGGTTCACCCCAAGGCATGCAGGCAGGGGTGCCTACCCTCCAGCCCAGCAGCCTGCCCCTACAGGCTCTAGCCTTGCAGTGTGGGTGCTGGTCAGGCCAGTGAAAGAGGAGAGACCACTGTTGCATGAAACCACCCAGTGTGTGTGGCTTGAGGGACATGGGACTGGGACCCCCTTAAACAAGGGTACAGCCACAGGGGCTGGTGGGAGGGGTCCTCCCTTAGCACCTCTGATGAAGTCCCATGAAAACCTGGGGGTGCACTGCCCTTGTGCATGGATGGGAAGGGGATGGAGGACAGGTGGCCATCCCTCTGGGACCCCTCAGACCCTCAGCTGAGATGATTTTCTCCTTTGCTTTCTCTTCCATCTTCCAATTTCTCTCAGCCATGTCCATGGAGAACCAACAGGCACCAGGGAAGCTGGCTTTGCTTGCCCCCATCCCCAGAATGCCTCTGTTCCTGCAAGCGCAGCCCAACTGCAAACCGGCTTGGCTGAAATCCTGCCCTGAACCTGCCTGGGGCTACTCAGGCACTAAGTTTGCCTGCTCTGTATCTCCGCAGCCTCTGGGCCAGCCCAGGAGCCCCAGGCAGTCCCTACCTGTCCTGCTCAGGGAGAAATCACTGTTGCACAAGGAGCTGAGCAAGAAATGTGCAAAGAATAGGGGAGCAGGAAGAAAGACAGTTTGTAGAGCTGGTGGGAGCAAGGAGAGCCTACTCCCTGCAGCTTGGCAGTAATCAAGGTGCCAGCAGCACATGAGCGACATATCTTCCATTGGCTCTAACTACAGCCTGCTCCCTTTTACCATGGAAAGGTCTGTGTCTTCAGTGAGCTCTCTGGGGACATCCTAACACAATGAGGATGCTCTTTCTCAGGCTACAATGTCACTAGCAGGATGTCAGTGCTTGTATGTCATACCTGAATCTTCTTCCATAGATGCAACCATCTGCAAGGATCCCGATGGGCAGTTACCACCCCTGAGTGGCCAGGCCCAGCTGCTTGCCTTGGCTGGAACTGTGCCTCTTGAGGTCCAGCCCAGCTACAGCCCAGGGCACCACTCTCACAAATTAGGTCATCAGTGGGGGAAAAAGTTGGCTTAAACAGGCAACCTCTGTATTCCCCCGACCACACGGATAATGTATTCAGGGGCGGGATGGGGAAGTTGTAAAGATATTTCTTTCTTGGCCAGGGGGGAAATGCCCCCTTGGCTAAGAACCCACAAATGCCCAGTGATGCACACACAAAGGTGTGCCACCAAAGTCCCTGTGCATCACTGACAGTAAGGAACATCTCTATCAAGGCCACGTGGGGTTTCTAGGAGCTCTGGCATAACACAGCTACTCCCAAGAAGTCCTTCCCACCAATAGTAAAACCCACAGACACCAGTGCTACCCAGACCTGGAAGAGGGGAACAGTACCAGGAGCAGGCATGTGGGAGGATGCCAGTCATAAATGCCCAGACTCCTCTGTCCAGCACAGGCAGGGCTCCCTGAGATGATCTCAACCAGGGGCCAAAACACCAAATTCAGAGAAGCAGTTCATTGATCACCCAGCTGCTCCTATGTCCTGTCCCAGGGAGCCTGCCACATCCATTTGGTGGTGCTGCTGGCCTCATCCACCCACCCCCTCTTCCCAGCTCACTGGCTCCAGAGAGAAGCAGAGTGTGAGCTGGTGATCCTCCTGAAGCCACTCCACTGACCAGTGCATTCGCTGTGCACCAGGCAGCTGAATTATTATTATTAAAATAAAGGTTCCCTTTCTTCTATTTTTTAAAATAAGAAAAATCAAGTTTGACCCCTTGCCCTCCTCTGCCAAATTCTGCTAATCTCCCTTGGTCACTGCTGCCTGTGCACATATGGCACCAGTAGGACCCAAACTCCACGGTGAGATGCAGTTATGAGCAGCTGGGGCAAGGGGCACCAGTACCCCAGCACCCTGCCCTTGTTGATGCTGTCTGCCTGCCCCTGAAATGAAGGCAAAGTGAGCTTCTGCTTCACCTTTACCTGCTCCAGTCCTAGGCAGATGTCCTTGAAGCTGGAGCTCAGGGCATAAACTTGGAGCTATTGAAGAGGATGGGGCAGAGAAAGCATGGACAGCTGAAGGAACAGTTGTATGTGTGTGTGTGTCTGAGAATTAGCCAGGGAAAAACAGCAGGTCCCAGGCAACAGGAGGGCATACACCCTGCAGTGGCACAGCTACCCTGAGGTAGGTGGCAGGGAGCATGGAGACCCTCCACAAGCACCCTGTCTTGGCCAGGGCTTGCCCTACCACACTATCCCCTCTTCTAGCAAAAACCCAAGACAAGCCCCTCTCAGACCCAAGTTAAACCCTTGCCTGGCAATAAACACAGCGCTTGAGCTCCACGGACAATCTCTCAGCTGATGGACAACTGACTGTAACAGCACCATTTATACTCATAAAGGCCCCCACTGCAGCCCTGGAGCCAGGGTTAGCAAAGGGAATGGAGATGTGGAATAAATCACTGGTGGGCAGGCAGGGGACCATGAGGGGAAAGGCTTATGGAAAGCTTTATTTTAGGGGTCAAAAGAGTGTGACAATGTGGAGACGAATAGCCTCAGATAATGAATGATAGCCCGGACGGCATGCCGGGGAGCTGGAATCTAAGCACTTAAAACCGGATAAAGACAGGCTGGGTGAAATTCTTAATAGATTTAAATAGTTCATGTTTCGACAGATACCTGGGCTTTCCAAGGCTGGGTCCCAGTTCTGTGCCTGTAATGAATCCCCCACCCCCACTGGTATCCTGCAAGGCACCGTCTCTGCCTTTGATGAGGGCACCATTACAAATAGGGGTTTTGTCCCTGCTGTGTCCAAGCCACCATTCAGGGGGGACACTGTAGGGACCCTAAGGCTTTTAATTAAATTTGACTTATTGGAGGGGTCTGAAAGCCACTAAGCCCCCTTGCCCACCCCTCAGGCATACAAACCTCCCAGGCTTGTATGGGGGGTGTGGAGAGACAAAGCGCAACTCTCACCACAGGACCTGTGCGCCCCATATTCCTGGGGATCCCCCAGCCTGCTTCCCCCAACACACTTGTGTGCCCAAACCCTGACAGTATGTGGCTGCCCCAGTCTGGATCAGAGCAGTCAGTGAGCAGCAATTCCCACCCAAGTGGTGCCTGGGTGTAGGGGACTCTGTTGTCCCCCAGCTAGAGGGGGGGCCACCCCCGGAGATCGAGATATCCCGCGCACCCTCCTGCTTACCCACTCCCCGGGATGTCCCACTCACCACCAGAGCCCGATGATGTTAGCGGGGCAGAGGAGGATGAAGAAGAGCCCCAGCTGGGTCCGGGAGGAAGGCAGCATCCTGCCCGGACTGAGGAAAGCGTCGAACTCGCTCCACGCCACTCGCCGGGAGCCGGGCACCCCCGAGGTCCGGCCGGGGCCCCGGCGGGTGGGTGCCCGTTCTCTCCCTCCGCCGGGCCGGGCCGGGCAGGCAACGCGGCCGGCGGAGCCGTCCGGGCCGGGCCGGGCTGGGCAGGGCAGGCACCTCCGGGCGGCTGGAGCGCGGCGCGGAGGCTGCTCCGGAGAAGGAGGAGGAGGAGGGACGGGGCTGCGAAAGCATCTGCTCCGACAGGGAAACCGGAGCCCGGGGGGACGGACAGGGCGGGCCGGGCGGGGGGACTCCCGGGTGCCAGGCTTCGTTCCCAGCGCAGAGCCACGGACACGATGTGGGCACAGGCACCCTCCGGTAGGAGACGGCGGCCGCAGCCTGTCCGGTCCCGCGTCCCGCCGCCGCGTTTGAACGTGCAGTCCTTTTTGCGGATCTGGCTGGCACAGCCCTGCCTCCGAAGCCCCGGGACCTGCTGCGGACCCGCTTGGCACGGACCTGCCTGGCACAGCTCTGCTTGGCGCAGCCCTGCCCGGCTCCACTCGAGGTCGTGCCGCAGCCCTGTCAAACCCGACCTGGCCTCGAGGTGTCCCCGACACCTTCCTGTCACACTCTTGCCGGACCCTGACACCCCTAGTATGGCCTTGCCCAAACCTGCCGTCCCTGTATTGCCCCCAGCACAGTCCTGCCTGGCCGCTGTCCCTGGACTGGATTCTCCTGGCACAACCCTGACTCCATGACCCTACCTGTCCTCAGACCAGTCTGTCCCACCTTGGAAAGCTGGAGCAGTGACCCCTCACAAGCATCTCCCAACACTTAGCTCCAGTGCTCTGGAGAGACATGCCTGGGATAGAGGAACACACAGAAGAATGATCGAGCCAGCCCCCAGGAGCAAGGAGACCAGGAGAAGAGTACAGTGATGGACATCTTGTATGGCAATTTAATTTCAGGTGCAGCCACGATCCAGAACGGAGACAGTCCCCAGCAACAGATCATAACAGAAGGAGTAGCAGGAGCTGCCTGGGGCAGGAGGAAGCTGACAGACCCAGAAGATAGCAAAGGGCCACACAAGGGTTGGGCAGCTAGGGACAGGAGGAGCCCACAGCCTACCACACCAGTTCTCCCCACAGAGGAGCCTCAGAAATGGTTTTCCAGTGCTCACTCCAATGCTCTGCATCTCTGATTCCTCTTGTACCAGTCATGGCTACCAGCAGAGGTTGGGGATGCAGCTTCCAGCCCTGCAGCATCTGGGCTGTGGTTACTGAGACAGCTACTCTGGGGGAGTCTCATCTGATCTCTGTACCCGCCTCCACTGAGAAACCAGCTAGCCCACTGTGTTACCTCAAGGGAAAAGGAGGTGACTTCCACCCATGATGGGCAAAGCAGAGCACCCTTGCTGATGGTGAGATCGCCCCTCCCTCCAGCAGCCATCTGTGCTCTGTCTGCCTTCATGGCCTCTCACACCCTGCCCATCTCAAGCCCCTGGCTTGCCCATCACTGTTCCCTTTGCCTTGATCACCAGCAGTTTCACCCCCTCACATGGACGTGTCTACTCCCTGCTAACAGCATTTGATGGTGAATGACTCAGGCTTTATCTGCAGCTTGGCACAATTCTCTCCTTCCTGGGCACAGGAGGTAAGAGACTCCCACCACCTCTGGAGGTTTCACACCTGCTGTTTCTCTGCCCTCCCACATAGGAAATGGGCTCCTGGTCTGCACCCTTGGCATAGTGACTACGACTGAGCTTCCCTAGCCACAGCATGGGAACACAGGGACACTGGGACCTTCCCTCAGCTGGGCACTCCATCTGGGCTGCTGCATTATGCCCTGTCCTGTTGCCTTTTCCTTTCACCCACAGCCTCCATCCTAGTTGTCCTACAGGGACTCCACGACCTCTAATCTAAGGGAATAGTCTGCAACAAGAAGCTCGTGGAGGGGGACATCCCTGCTAAGGCTGGGCGAGGCTGACACTGTACCCAGGGGCCCAGCCCCTGCCGGCAGAGCTCACTGCAACTCACGACTCATCTGCCGGCGTGTTGAAAGTGCCTGTTGTCCCTCCGCCCCTAGCGCCTGGCCTCCTCGCAAAGGCAGCGCGGGGCAGGTGAGAAGCCTTTATCTGATTTCCTAAGGGCAGAAAAATCCCTTTGATTTTGCCCCGAAGAGGGGAGCGGGGCGGGGGGTGCCGTCTCGGCGAGCAGGTGCGGCTGGTGCTCTGAAACTCGCCTTATCATGTCAGCTCTGCGTGAGGCTGCAGGGGGCCGGGGGGGCTGTGATGTCCTCAGCACACTTATAGGAACTGGCCCCATTGCCTGGGTGCTACGGCAAAGCCCCCTTGGAGGGGCTGGTGGGGCAGAGTGGACAAAGGTGGGCTCCTTGTCTTGTGTCTGGATCAGAGGAGCTGGGATGGAGTTTATTCCAAGAGTTTGCCCCTATTTTGCAGCTTTTCTCACAGCTGCATAAAAATTCTCATTTAGCAAGGGGAAACTGAGGCACAGAGATGCTGAGACCTGCTTAAGCAGGTGCTAGTGGTTGCCTGTTTGCTCAGCCCCAGTAATTTTCTTGCTGCCTCCCCTTCTGCAACAAGACCCAAAGGCACACCTACTTCAGGGGGCAAGGTGACAGTGGTCATACTAATCCAGGGTGACAGGGATGCCACCGCAGCTCTGAAGCAGCCTCTACCATCTCAGCTGCTCCTTTGTCTCTGCCTTTCCTCGCCTCTTGCAGCTCACTCCCCCCCCCCCCCCCCCCACCCGCCTTTTGTGTTATTACAAATTATAAAACAATTTTTTCCTGCCGTCCCGCATTCTTCTGCCTCCTGCAAGAATTTTAATGTATTTATTTTTGCTATCAGGGGAAAGCGCCGTGTTCCTCGGCCACCCCCAGGCAGCCCCGGCCCCGCTTGGCCACTGATGGAAATTAATGACGGAGGATACAGGGGGAGAGCAGACACCCTTGCACCCCTGCAACAGAGAGGTGGGGGGACGGGTGCCCCCCAGCCAGCCATGTTTTTCTCGGCGGCAAGGTCTGTGAAGGATAGGGAATTCAGCTGTGGTAGGGGTGATAGGACAGAGGGGCAGAACCCCAGGAGAAGCTGTTGGTTATGGGCTGGGGGCGGGCAGTTTTTGGGTGGCTGGGCAGGGCCAAGAGGTGCTTTGAGGTCCAGTTTTGAGGGTGCTGTGTTGGAGAATCGTCCCCAAATAGCAGGATGACTTTGAAGTCCTCTTGAGGAAGAAAAGACCTCCCCAGGACTCCAGCACACTCTGCCCCTGCATCGCCAGTGATCCCCAGCCTGCTTGTGAGACAAAGCATCCCCTGAGCGGCCCATCCTGCACCCCCTACTGAACTCTCTCTGCCTCCAGGCTGGTGCCCTGATACTGTGCTGAGCTCTGTCTCTCACACCCAACCATGCAGCCCCAAGGACATGGATGGTGTGCCCTGCTCCAACAACCCTTCTACCCCACAGCCACAAGGTTGGGGGGGCTCTGGCTGCTGGGAGGGAGTGGACAGGGGAGGAAGTAATGGGCCTTTCCTGCTGTGGGGAAAGCGTGGTGATTTCCAACCCAAACACCCCGACGCTCAGCAGCCGCATACTTTCCCAGCGTCCCTCCCCTCCTTTATTCCTGAGGACATTGGCAATCAAACCCACGTTGGCCTCATCTCCTGCTCCTGCAGTGAGGTCATCGAGCAGTGTTTGTGACATCCCGGCATTTCCATGGCAGCGCGCTGTGATGTCATAAGCCCAGGTTGCGACCTCGCGGCAGGAGGAGAATGATCTTATTAAAACAACATGGTCCCCATCCATGGCTGCTCACAGCCAGGGGACTCCAATACGGGGCAGCAGCCAGCAGGCAGGCCTGCGGCAATCAGGGGGATGAAGAGGATGGTGTCTTCCCTGGGGTTATGTCACCAGTAGGAGATGGTGATGACACAGGGCATGATCCAGTGCTCAAAGTGGAGGGTGGGCCCCAGAGCTGAGCTCCCAACTGATGCAAACATACAAGCTACATAGTGCTGAAGTGACAGTGAATTTGGGGACAGCCATGCTAGAACTTACTCCTCAGGGTCCCCCAACCCTGGCCACAGTGCTGCCCACCTCTGGGACCAAGCGTCTGGAGGCTTATCGGGGTGCAGAGCCCTTTCATGTCAAGCTGGCGGGCAGCAAGCGGAGCTGATGAGGACCTGTCCCCAGATCAGAGCTGCCCGGTGCTGACAGCGACTCTGGGGCCCATTCTTAAATTAGACAAATCCCCCTCCCCCTGGCCAGCACTCCTGGCCCTGCCCCATGGCTGGACAAAGCCTGGGACATCACGGCCCACAGCACTTTGTGTGGTCAGTATGATCCATGCACACATGTGTACACACGTGTCAGCACACACAATACCCTCAGGGAGGACTGGTCATCCTTTGGGCACTGACAGGTGGGAGATGGACAGATGGATGGAGGGGTGAATGGGAGGATGAACTGACAGGTGGGTGGGTAGCTTTCTGGGTGGACAGGTGAGTAAGGAGCTGGGTGGGAAGAGTAATGTATGCATTTGTCAATGGATGAATGGATGAGTATACAGACAGCTCAGTAGATGGATGGAGAGATGGCTGTGAGAAAGTTGTTTGCAAGTGTGGATGGATGCATGGATGTATGCATGGATGGATAGGAGAAAGGATGGCCCTGGCAGTACTCTTTAGTGAGCCCGTGTAGCTCTGGACATTGTTGGTCTTTCCAAACAACCTAAGTTTCACACAGCATTTGTCTTGGGAGAGAAGGGAATATCCACATCCCAAGGGGAGAAAATTTGCCTTTCTTTCTGCACAACAATTTGAGGGCCTGACCTTGTGCTGCTGCAGCAGTGCACCCTCACTGCTAACACACAATCCGCTCTCCACTGCCCAAAGGGGAAATGGAGGCCAAGGAGACTGGCTTCCAGAGCAACAAAGCTGAAACCACCCCTCTTCAGGGAGGCATGGCTATGTGGCCAGTCCCACTCATTCCAGCTCCCCACACGTCCATCTGTCCATCCATGGGAAGGACACGCATATCTGAGCTGCAAGCAGTGCCGCTGTCCTTGGGCCCCCGCGGGCTGTAAACATGATGTCATGTGGCAGCATACACAGCCTGCTCTGTGCACGGGTCCCCGAATGGGCTTCACAAGTTCTGCGTGGGAGGCATCGACCATGGCCCACAGCCAAGAGAACTGGAGTCAGGAGATAAAATCAGGTTTGCTTTAGGCTGGAGCAAACAGCTTTTTGCAGGAGGAGTAAGGGACAGGGAGAGCAGATAGAAAAAGGAGACATTTCCCTGTCTTGGAGAATTTGGCAGAGAGCAGAGGTGATGTGGGAAACTCCAGGAAAGACCGGCACTGGTCTTGCTGGTCTCAGGTCGGCTCCCTTTGCTCCTACTTGACTTAGAATAACTCCATAGGCACTTGAAGTCACTAATCAGCCAGGACCACTTGAGAGCAGCCTGGGGCTGCCTCCCGTCTCCTGTGATAACAACATGCCAGCCCCGGGTTCTCTCCGGCATCCCACTCTCACGTCCTCAGGAAAGGTCCTGGCCCACCAGGGTCCCATGGGGCACAAAGCAGGGGGAGCCTGGATCAGAGCCTTCTGCCAGGTGCTGAGCACTCCATCGTGGTCATGGGGGACACACCATCATGCTGTTTGATTTGCCTCTTGTTTCAATAGCTTTGTGCTGTTCCCATGCCCTTGCCCAGGTCTGAGGGGTTAGACAGAGGGAAATGAGGGGAAGAAGACCCTTGGGAAAGGGCCAAGAGAGTCCCACTTGAACTCTCTGTGTCTGAGAAGAGCAGCTGTCTCCACACTGGGATCTGTCTACATCCTTCTTGATCCATGTCCCCCTTTGCAGCCCCACTGGCCCCAGCATGGCTCATGACTCAGGCAGTGACAGTGTGGTGACACACAGTTGACATAACAGGCTATCTCCAGCTCAGTGTTTTGAGCTGTTTATAGTCTTAGGACCCAGGATCAGCCTTCTCACAGCCTGGGCTTTCCTGGGGATGAGTCAAGGGATGCCCTCCCCTGGGACACCCCACTTCCTCCCCCCCATCTGTTGGAGAGCAAATCAGGGTCAGTGAGTGCAGCTCTGGGAAAGATTTCCAGCTCCTGGGTGACACTGCCCAAGTCACATAAAGAAGCTGTCCCTCCCTCTGAGGAGGACCAGCAGCCAGGACCCTCCATGAGCAGTGTGTGGTGGATGATTGAGGGTCAGAGAGGCAGGGAGTCCCACAGTGCCTATATCTGCACCCATAGGTCCCGCCAGTGAGATGAGGTCAGACCTGACAATGGGTCTATGGGATGAGTAGAGTCACAGCATCCCTGGGGCAAAGTGACACACAGGATGTGACCTGCCACCCCCAGCTCCACATCCCCATGGCCAAAGAGACCATTTGCTCTCCCGCCTCTGCTGCGTTTGTCGCTAAGCTGGGCTGGCCCCGCACTGGGGGACCTCCCTGGAGCTGGACGTGTCCCCGGCTCCACGCGGCGTCCTCCGGCCGGGGATGTGTCATAGCCCAGCCTTTCTCTTCGGAAGTCCCCGCCGGGCGACTCTGAAAGGGGCTGATTCACCCAACCCTCCCGGCCCCCTTCCAGCACGGCCTCCCCCACAGCCCTGGCAGTGGCCCCGGCGGAGCTCCCGGCTGGTCCCCGCCGCCGCTCCCGCCGTTCGAGGACGGGGAGCACAGCCTAGCGGCAGCAGCGACAAATAGCCGGGATAACGGTGCCCCTCTCCGTGTCCCGAGCAGGTTGCGGGGCATCGGGAACCGGCCTGGGGAGTAGCTGCGGTGGTACAGCCTGCCCTTCCACAAGGCCGAGTGTGAGGTCCTGAGCACAGGTCGGGGTGACGCCAGTATCAGTTTTGCAGTTTTGTCTGAGGGAGGGATAGATGGATGGATGGATGGATGGATGGATGGATGGATGGATGGATGGATGGAGAGCTGCCATGCAGAGAAGGAGCCAGGGGCACTGGTGGATCAAAAATAGTAAATGAGCCGACAGTGTGCATTTGCAGCCCACAGATTACATCTGAGACTGGAAAATAAGAAGCATGCCCAGCAGAGCAGGGAAGGTGGTTGTTCCTGCTCCACTCTACACCTGTGAGAACCCACCCCCTAGAGCAGCTCTGGGGTCCTCAAGACCTCAAAAGAGGGGTTGAACCTGTTGGAGCAGGTTCCGATGAGCCAGACAAGGCTACAAAATGATCAGTGGGCTGGAGTGCCTCTCCAGTGAAGACAGGGTGAGAGATTTTTGTTGTTTCACCTGCAGAAGACTCAGAAACATCTCATTGCAACCTTTCAATATATAAACGGGCTTATAAGAAAGATGGAGAGAGACCTTTTACCAGGAACTCTAGTTTTCACTCTTTTTGCAAGAGGTAATTATTTTAAACTGCAAGAGGTCACAGGGTTCCACTGCCGCACAAGTAGAAGCACAGTTACAGCAGGCTGTGAAAGGCCAAGACAGCCTCTGCCGGGGGGGAGTGAAAGCTACAGGGTCTCAATTTCCCAGGCTGGGAAGCTCTCCTGCTGCTCCAGCTCTGAACCCGGTCGGGACATGGCAAGCTGCAGAGCTGGCTGTGAGCAGCCATGAGATGGCAGCAGGCGCTCATTCTTGGCAGTCCCAGCCTGGGGTGCCTCAGGTGTGTCTACAGGCACGAGGGTGTCCGTGTCCTGCATCCCAGTCCCGGCCCTGCTGGAAGGACGCACACATAGCATCAGCCGGGAGCACAGCGCGGGGCACTCCCAGTCCCCTGGTGAGAGAAGACCGAGGGCAAGAGCAGCCACTCACGGGGCTGTCAGACACCTGCCGAGCCTCACGCAACCTCCCTGTGGAGACCTTGTACCCAATGCCCGATAAGGGCTGTTAATGATCAGCACTGGCGTCCCAGAGACATGGTGCCAGACACCCCTGGAGTGACACCTGGACAGAGTACTGCCCTGCCCTACTGTCCCAGGCTGGCCAGAGCCCACATGTCCTGCATGCATGGTCCCAGACATCCCAGCAGGATCCTGCTCGAGAGCTGGACAGCTTGGCCTGCACCAGATTGAGGCAGGAGCTGGTGCCATTCTCTCCCTGGCATGAAGATATACCAAACGTCCCTCCAGTTTGTTGCCAGCAGCCACAGGGGGTTTACCAAGGTCTCCCCATCTGTGGTCCTGGCTGGCAGTACCTGGAGGAAGTGTTGAGAGAGATCCTGGGACGGTTTGGACCCAGCTACCCACGTCACCACCCTGCACTGCTGGGGGACAAGGCAGACACAGGGGAGTGAGTGACAGGCAGGGGACAGAAGCAGGGCAGGATGGCTCAGTCCAGGAGGGTAAGCAGACCTGAAGAGCAGACCCAGTGGTGAACATGGAGCTGATCAAGGCATGCAGGGTCTGGGATGTGATACCTAGTGCCAGAGTGCAATGCCAGTGCTGTCACATGTGCCGTGGCTGGTGCTGTGCAGTCCTTGTGTCTGTGCCTGGCAGACAATGCCTAGCACCCACGCCTATGTGCAATGTCCAGGACACAGCACCTGGTGCCAGAGACTCCACAGTGCCAGGGTGCTGTACCTGCCGTGCCACACCAGTGCTGGCTGCCAGCTGCCCTGTGCACAGTTAGTTCCATTATGCACAACACATGGCACCCAGTACCTGGTACATGGCACTGGGTACCGTTGATGCCAATTTCAGTACCTAGCATCCGGTGCCTGGCCTGTCACGCTGCAGAGCAGTCACCAATGTCCAGTATTTGGCGTACGACTCACGGTACCCAGTGTGCTGTACCGAGTACACTGCAGCAGGTCTCCACGGCCCGGTAGAAGGTGTACCGCATCCGGCACAAGGCGCACGGTATGGACTGCCCGGTGCCCGGTCCCCACTGAGCAGCAGCCGGTACCCCCCATCCAGAGCGCAGCAGCCAGGACCACTACCCATTGCGCAACGCACCGGGTGCGCGATTCTCTATTCGCGGTGCGCCGTACCCAGAGCGAGATGCTCAGTCTCCGGTGCCCGGTGCCGGTGCCCGGTTGCCGCCCCCGCGCCGCCCCCCGCACCGCCCCCGGTGCCGCCCCCCATCACCCTCGGTGCCTCCCCTCCCCGCCCCGTCCCGTGCGCTGCCGACGGAGCATGGCGGGCCCGAGCGGCGGGGCCCGGTGGTCGCTGCTGCCGCTGCTCCTGCGCCCCCGCCCGCCGCCGCCGCGCAGCAGCCCGGGACCGCCGCGCAGGACCGGGAGCTCGGCGGCAGCGGCGGCGGGGCCGGCGCGGCTGAAGGGACCGGAGGAGCTACCGGGGCCGGGACTGCTCCGTACTTTCGTCTGGCTGTTCCTGCGGGGCTACCTGCTGCACACGCACCGGCTGCAGGTGCGCTGGGGCGGCCCGGCCCGGGGCTGCGGGGGTGCGGGGCTCGGGCTGCGCGGGGGCCTGGCGACCCTGCACGGGGGCGTAGGTGCGGGGGAGGACTGGGAGGGGTGCGTGGGATGAAGGGGCTTCCGTGGGGACTGCAGGGAGGATGCTGTACCCGGGGTGGCTTTGCAAGGGAGGGAGTGGGTGTGGGCTGGGGGCAAGGGGAGATGGGTGTTAGCGGCCGACGAGTGACGGCAGGGAGTTGAGCGGGGGCGGCAGAGCAGGGCAACAGAGGAGCTGGGCGGTGAGGGGCACCCAGCATCGTAGGGTGGTGCTGGGGCCAGCAGGCAGAGAGGGGCTAGCAGAACAGAGTGGCCTCGGGAGGGTCCATCCAGCCCAGGGCTGCTCCAGCATCCCCGAGCCGGCCAGGCAGCTGAGGGCAAAGGTTTGGGGGCATCTCGCAGGGTCCTGGCATTCCCGGGCTCCCGGCTGTGACAGCTGGAGGGAGCAGTGGTTTTGGGTGCAGGTCACCGGGCAGGTTTTAGGGCAGATGATACCGAGGTACGGGAGGGGTAGGCAGAGGTATTTGTTTTCTTCTGTCAACACTTCCTCATACGTCGGATGAAGCAAGCAATGGGCTTGGCTGGCTGCAAGCCAGGCAGCATCTTCCAGCGCCCCGGAGCTCTGACCAACCTGAGAAGTGTGTGGGATCAGGCCTCCCTGGCATCGCAGAGGACCAGGCACTGGTGGTTGGAGAAGGGGCTGTCACAGGACAGTGGGATTTCGGGGTGTAGGCACTGGAGCTCCCTCCTGCCCTTGGGACTCAGAGCACAGCCTGGCTTTGCAGAAAGATGCCCACATGCTCTGGAGGTGCCTTTCCCCATATTCAGGCAGCTCTAGCTTCTCACAGCCCAGCTCTCCAAGGCCTGCACTGTGTCAGGTCCTGGCTGCCAGCAGTTGCTGGTGGGCAGGCTTCAAGGCGGGGCACAGCTGCCCCATGCCCACGAGATGCCTGCAGTACAGGGGTGACCATCCCTCCCCCTCCTCCTGCCACCATGCTCGAGGAACGTCTCCCCGTGGTGACGAATCCAGCTGAATCCAGGCGCAGGCTGCGATGCAGACAGTCACCAAGGGAGATTGTACCACGTGCATCCCCGCAGCCACGGGGAATGGGGACCAGGGCTTCCCTGCTAAGTCCCTGCATCCCCCCATGCTTGGCCATGCTCTGCAATGGCTCTGGTAGAGCCTGAGTGGGATGGAAAGTGACCTTTGGACATGGCCCTGTGCAGATCCACTTGCAAAGGGGTGCCCAGCTGCCCCCAAGGGATGCACTTGGAGGTCACAGTGCTCCCTGCCAGGCACCTGTGGCTGTAGACAAGGAGAGGGGAGCTGCAGCCAACAGGGCCTAGAGCAGGGCTGATGTTGGTGAACATCCGCTACCTGGCTTGTGAGCCTGTGACCCCAGGGTCATGCCCTGGAGGTCACAGCCTGTTTTGGGAGCAGTCCGGTCGTGCCCTAGTCTGGTGCTGCCTCCAACTGCTGATCATTAACCACCTCTACAGGATGGTGAGTTCAAGGACCCACTCAGCGACTGTTGTCCCCAGGTTAAGCAGAGCTGGGGACATGCTGGAAGCAGCAGGACTTAGTCCTGCTGGTGGTTGCTGCAATGGTCCTGCATCTTGACAGTCTTGTGCTTGGCAGTTTTCTCTGTCCCTGCTCTCCCTTCCCCAAAAGACCTACCAGGCTCTCTCTGCATCTCTGGGGTGGGTGAAGGATGTGCCAGTCTGTGGTGGGGAGTCAGTGCCTGGTGTAGTTAGTGCTGAGAGAGGAAATGAGCCCAGAGACACCAGCCCAGGCCATCTGCAAAGTACTTCAAGGTTGCTGCCACTTTGGGGGGGTCAGAGCCAGGTGCTTGAGCTCAGGTGATGCTGAGGGGTTCTTGGGATGGGTGCAGATAGACACATTCAGGGCAGTATTGGGACAGTGGGGATCTTACCCAGCTCATCCGCTTGAGCCTGCTGTGCTTTGTGCATCACAGGTGATGTCCCGACGCCTTTATGGACCTATCTGGAAGTCAACCTTCGGACATTATAGGAACATCAACATTGGGAGCCCTGTGGTGCTGGAGCAGCTGCTACGGCAGGAGGGCAAGTACCCCATGCGAAGCGACATGGCCCTGTGGAAGGAGCACCGGGACACCCGGCACTTGCCCTACGGACCCTTCACCGAGTGAGTCCTGCCCTGGCTGTGCTCTCTGGGACAGCACACGTCTGCTGCCCCTTAGGTGTAGGGCCCAGGTGCCAGTTTGCATTACTCTCACTCCTGCAAGCTGCGTGTCCCTGCCAAATAGAAAGGCATGGCCACGGTGGGTGGAATGACCTCTGGGATGGTTCCAGCCTGGGGTGGGGAGTATGTGCACAGGGACTGGGGAACTGCTGCCAGCCTCTGGCCCCTGCCCATCCATGCCCCCAGCACTGAGCTTCGTCCCCATCCAGGGAAGGGGAGCGCTGGTACCGCCTGCGCCAGGTCCTCAACAAGCGGCTGCTGAAACCTTCGGAGGCGCTGCTGTACGCAGATGCCATCGGGGAGGTGGTGTCAGACCTGATGGTGCGGCTGCGCGAGGAGCGGAGCCGCAGCCCCTCAGGGGTGCTGGTGGGGGACGTGGCCAACCTGCTCTACCGCTTTGCTCTGGAAGGTAGGGGTGTCCTCCCCCTCACCCCTACCCTGTGCAACTCTTCCCATTCCCCCAGAGGTATGGATGCTGTTTGTCCCTTGCAGGTATCTCTTATATCCTCTTTGAGACCCGCATCGGGTGCCTCAAGCAGCAGGTCCCTGCTGAGACCCAGCGCTTCATTGACTCCATCAACCTCATGTTCAAGAACTCCATCTTTGCCACTGTCTTGCCCCGATGGAGCCGCAAGGTGCTGCCCTTCTGGGACCGTTACCTGAACAGCTGGGACACCATTTTCGCCTTCGGTGAGTTGTGACAATGGGAGTCCAGTGTGGTGGCTCTGGACTCCCTAAGAACCCTCAAAAGCAGTATAGTCCCTGGCCAAATGTCTTTTTGGCAGCTTTTCTCATTCTGTCAGCTCTGGTTCCCACTCTCTGTCCCTGCAGGCAAGACATTGATTGACCGAAAAATGAAGGAGCTCGAGGGGCAGGTGGAGCGTGGCAAGGAGGTGTCCGGCTACCTGAGCTACCTTCTGGCCAGTGGCAGACTCAGCCTGGACGAGGTCTATGGCAGCGTGGCCGAGTTGCTGCTTGCCGGTGTGGACACGGTGAGAGCCAGGCAGCTGCTGCCAGAGAATCCTCTGCTGAGCTCCATACCCCAGCGAACCCACGGGGCCATGCTCTACCCAGCCCTTGTGAGCTCTAGCCCGGTTGCTGCAGGGCTGATGCCCCACAGGGGCAAACCCTCAGGGATTGGTCAGTATAGACCCTGTCCTCTGCTCTGCTTTGTGCCCTGCTCCCTGCCTCTCTCTTCCCTGTGCTTGCCGCCCCTCTCCCCTGACTTTTCTGCACACCAGAGCAGGAGTTCTCTGGTACCATACTGATGCTGTGCTTGGCACAAGGCTGCTCAGGTACTGGCCCCAATTCCTTCACTCCCCCTGGTGCTCCACTCCCCCAGACCTCCAACACGCTGTCCTGGGCTTTGTACCACCTCTCCCGGGACCCAGACATCCAGGAGACCCTGTACCAGGAGCTGAAAGCTGTTGTGCCTGCCGACCGGTTTCCTGCTGCTGAGGATATCCCCAAGTTGCCAATGCTTCGGGCTGTTATCAAGGAGACTCTGAGGTACATCCCAGCCTTGTCCCTGCCCTGAGTTCCTGGTCACCAGCCCTTGCTCCAGGGGGGATGCACCAAGCAGGCAGGTTGGAAGGCTGGATTTCAGTCCCTCTGGACTGCAAATATCCACCTCCCCCCCCCCGGGGAGTTGCTGAGCCTTGTCCTGCCTGCATCTTGCTCTCTCTGGGATCTCCAGATGAGTCCTTCTCCCCCACTAACTGTCCCCATATCCCAGAGTCTACCCTGTGGTGCCCACCAACGCCAGGGTCTTCTATGAGAAGGACATTGTCATCGGAGACTACCTCTTCCCCAAGAATGTGAGTGGGGGCCATGCTGTGGGGACCCCCACTGCACTCAGTGGGGTCAGGTGGGGTTGTTAAGCCCCCATTCTTGCCCTGCAGACCCTCTTTGTCCTGGCGCACTATGCGATGTCCCATGATGAGACCTACTTCCCTGAGCCTGAGCGGTTCCTGCCCCAGCGCTGGCTCCGGGGACATGGCTCCCCTCACCACCCCTTCAGCTCCATCCCTTTTGGCTACGGCGTTCGTGCGTGTGTTGGACGCCGCATTGCTGAGCTGGAGATGCACCTGGCCCTTGCCAGGGTAAGTAGGGATCCCCCCACTTCGGGTATCTTGCCATGAGCTGGGATGGGGGACTCAAGGAGTCCCCAAGGCACTGCCAACCCATTCTCCCCACAGATGATCCAGGCATTTGAGGTGCGGCCGGACCCCCGTGGTGTGGAAGTGAAATCTGTGTCCCGCATTGTCCTGGTGGCTGACAAGCCCATCAACCTGGAATTTATCGCTCGCCCAGGAGCCCCCTGACTGCGCGTCCACCCCTACCCTGGGTGCCAAATGGAGATCCCCCTTACTGCCTCACAAGGACAGGAAGGCAAACCCCTTCCCTGCCCAGCTTGGGCCAGGGGGCTCACAGCCCCACAGTGGGAAAGGTGGGGGGGATGAGAGATTACATCCAAATCACCCCTGGGGCACTAGTATCCCCCTGCCCAAAATCAGCAGGAGGCTTGGGGAACTGCTGTGCCTTTGACACACTGCAGGGGGGTTGTCTCCCCCATCCCATGCCCAGCTGGGCTGCATCAGGAACCTGGGAGCTCTTTTTGGGCTGGGGGAAAGCAGGGAGGGGGCTTGCAGCCATTCGGTGTCTTCGTCCAGTCCTTGTGTAGCTGTGCGTGGATCTGTGCCTGGAGCCAGGACATCTGGGTCCTGTCTGAACAGCTGACCTTGGCCTCAGAAGCTTCTCTGTGCCTCACTTTTCCCCTTGCCCTCAGGGGAGGGTTGAGTGCTGGCTTCATTTTGGGTTTGCACCTTTCCCAAAGACAGAGCCAGCCCTGGTCCTGGGAAAGCACAGCAATAATACAGCAAATTCCCCATGATGGGAGGAGGCATGTCACCACCCAGCACTGGTATTGTGTCCCCTGGCAGAGCCAGCCAGCAAAGGAGGGGTGTTTAGTTCCCCCGGGACTTTCCATTGTTAGTCATTACTGCACTGAGTTGCTGATATGGAGTCATGGGAATGGCAGGGCTCGAAGCAGGCAAAGTAGGAGGAGAAAGATCAGCTCAGCATCCCCTATCCCCAAGCCAGGACCATTGCAAGGCTCACAGCTGGCAGCAGCCCCAGGCAGGGGATACACTGCCATTTGCCCAGGGTCCTCAAGGGATGGGGCATGGGACACTTTTAACAGTAAACCCCTCATACTTTCCTTCCTGAACTGAGGGAAGCAGCAGGCAGAAACCTTGCTAGTACCAAAGCTTCTGTTCTTCAGTGTGTCCCCCCGAAGGGACCTGCACACCACCAAGACAATTAAGACTACATGCCTTGTATCCCCATCCCCTCAGTTCTACCCACACTGGCAGAGGTGCTACTCTGCCAGTGCCAAACTTGCTGGCAAGCAGCCAGTACCCCTGCCCCAGCCTGGTTCTCTCCAGAGGAGTCATGCCCAGCTTTACCCCAGAAAGGCAAGAGGCAGTTCTTGGATCAGGCTACTTTGTTACAGCAAGATTGAACAGACTAACAAATAAATATTTGCCCACCCTGCCCACCCCAAAACGTGCACAGGGTCTCCATGCAAGCGCCCATCCTGCTGCCAGCTCTGGCACAGACTGTACCTCTGCCAAAGAGCTCCGGCCCCATGTGACCCTAAAATAAAAAAGCCTGTGTGTGCAGCTGAGCCTATGCTACCAGGCACCGGGCACAGACAGTGGGACTGTGTTCACTAGGAGGGAGCCACAATAGAAATGCTCAAATCCATCAGCTGGATGGCAGAGGGGTGGTGAGGTCCTCTGGGGCTCTATGGGTCTCTGCCCAGCTGCAGGCATGTTGCAGCCCCTCCAGCACAGTGCCCACTGAGCATCACTGCGTGCTCACTGGCAGGAGGCACCCCTGGGTCCCATTTTCAGTGTTTCTGCCTCTCCAAGACTGGCAGGATCTAGTCCTGGACTCAAGACGAGCCCGAGGACTGGGGTGAACATGCATGTCCTCCTCACAGAGAACCTTCAGGCCCAAGCCTCCTTCTCACAGGTCATGCAGGAGGTCCCCCAGTCAGACAAGACAGTGGCATTTCCCTGGTGTCTTCAGAGTGAGGATCGATCGATGCCTGTGGGGTAAGACAGCGTGTGACACCATAACTCCAAACCAGTGCTGGACTGGGCACCCTCTGATATGGCCCCTCCAACCATCCAAGTGGACACTGGGGTCTTTCCTCCATTCCTTGCTTGTATGCAAGCCCTGGGGTAGGAGGGAGGGCAGCTTGGCTAGAGAGGGACATCTCAGTGACCCCCTGCAGCTCCAGACACAGCCACCCCTGTGGGCAACAGGGATAGGGTGAGCGAAGGCACCATGATGGGGGAATGGGGGGAGGGGGGATATCCCATGTATGGCTAACACACACCATTCCCTGTCCCCTTCTGTGCAGAGCAGCTGGGCACTGCTGGGGGAAGTGGTAGGCACAGGCCTGTCCCAACCCATTGTCTACCACCACCCGAAAAAGCAGAATTACCTTCGGGAAGCAGTTGGGAACTGGAGCCAGCTCCCCTCTTGTCATTTCACCCCTGAAGAGGTGCCAGGATCATGCCCACCCACAGACAGTGAGGATTCACCAGGCAGTGGGTGAGCAGAGCCAAGTGTAGGTGGCCAGGCAGTGTGGTTCCAGTGCCACCTGGGAGTGAGCCTTGACTCTGGAACAGACAGTTTTGGGGCTGCTGCAAGTGGAGGGGATGGGGGGCTCTGCCAGCTGGGGCCCACGAGTTGGCCACATTTTGCTTTTGGCTAATGGTGGGCAGCATGTCTGGGGTGTGCAAGTGGGGGTCTGTTCACTCTGTGTCCCTTGGGAATGACACTGGATGTGCTCAGATCCCGGGGTGGGGGGGGGATTGGGGGAGAATTTAGGCAAGATCAAAAATAGGCTTTTGTCTTGGGGTGCATCACACTGTAAAGCCCTCATCCAGCCCAAAGCCCAGGAACCTGCCAAACCTGCATTCTACATGCCTGAATGGGGCTCTGGCTGAGTGTCTCCATGGAAGGTGCCCCCATCCTTCCTCACAGTCACCAGGGATCCCCTATGATCTTTGTGTACCCCTGGGACAAGCAGCATCTGGGTCCTGCTGTCCTCACCTGTGCAGCCAGCATGGCCACACCCTAGCCCCAGCCTCCTCCATCCCCCAGGACCACTTTGGATGGGGCAGAGGCAGGTGACCCAGCAGCAGGGAGAGGACAGGCACACAGCAATGGGGGGGGTAGCGCCTACCTGAAGTGGAGAGAAATTGAGGGTGCAAGTGGAGAAAGGTAGAGCACCGTGGGCTAAGAGTTAAGAGCATCGATACCTGCAGGAGTGAGCACAAGGGCCTGCAGGATGTCAGAGAGGGAGACAATGCCCCGCGGGTACCGGTTCTCATCCACCAGAACCAGGCGATGGACCTGTGGGTGCAGGCAGAGCATCACAGGCAGGCTGGGCAGCTGGCAGTGGTGGCTGGCACAAGGCACCCCAGCCACTCACCTGCTCCTTGGCAATGCGGTCAATTATGTCCTCCATAGGTTCATGGGGGTAGCAGGTGAGGACCCCCTCCAGACAGATACTGCGTTGCTGCAGTGCCTCCCTCACACTGATGTCCAGGTTGTTGTAGGTCTTCTGAGCTGCCAGGTGCTGTGATAGATATGACCCCATTCAGCACCCCAAGGTGTCCTTGCACCCCATTGTGCCAACACAGAAGGGACACTGAGCCCAGGAGATGCATAGACCTGATGTGCACTGCCACATGCATGACACTGCAAGTGGGGTGGGTTTGCATGGGCACAGACAGGTATGAGCATGCCCCACCAGTGCATCCAAGGGGCCAAACTTGAGCCTGGGTATGCACACATGCAGGGTACTCACAATGACATCAAACCGCGAGTACAGGCCAACCACTTGCCCTGCAAAAAGAAACAGTGCAGAGGCTGCCGAAGGAGCCCTGGGGACCACCTGCCATGTTCATCCCACACCCCAAAGGGCAGCCCAAGAGCCAGGACAGGGGTTTTGGGTAGGGATGGTGTTAGAGCAGAGGGACATGAGGATGTCTTTTTTTCCCTCCCCACATACCAGAATCATTGATGACAGGCAAGGCAGAGACACGGCGATCCACAAAAATGTCCAAGGCAGTGTAGATCGGGGCAGTCTCAGGCACGACGGCCAGATCACGGAAGGTGCCAATGCACAGTTCCTGCAGTGTTTTCTTCAGGAAGCGTGGCTTGGGGATGGTAGAACCCTACAATGGGACAGGTCAGGGGTGGGCTGGCATCTGCATGTACCTTGACACCCTTGTCTGTGCCCCTACGCACCAGCCATGAGTGTGCACAAGCAACCCCAGCACTCACAAAGATGTGGAGAAACTTGAGGATGCGCTTGTGTGTCAGGATGTGCAGGACATTGCCCGAGACAGGCTCAATGACAGGCAGGCGGTGGATTTTGTGCTTGATCAGGGAGTAGACAGCATCGAAGAGGCTGTGGGTGATGTGGACATCGTGGTGGGATAGGGCTGCATTCCAGGCGCACACGCACCCCCACTCCAAGGGGTATGCTCTCCCCCAGTGGACAGGCTCTCACCTATTGCTCGGAGAGATGTGGACCAGTGGCTTGAGGGAGCCCTGCAGGTACACCTCTGCCAAGGAAGAGAGCTATGAGAGGAGGTCCTCCAGCCCTCTCTTGCAGCCCCACGACCCCACAGCCCACCTCCATGACCGGTGTGACAACATCAGCCCAGCCACCCACAGGATTTTTACCTCTCCAGGTCTCAATCTTGTGCTCCTCCACCTCGTAGATCTGAACCTGAAGGCAGGGAAATGCCCTGGTCATGGTGGTTCCACAGGGGACTGAGGGCACTCTGAGACACTTCCCTGGGCATTGCACCCCATCACCCAAGCACAGAGATTACATTTTGGGAGCCAAGCAGGGGAGCTACAAGTGGGTGCTGCTCTGGTCCAGAATCATCCCCTGGTCATTTTCTAGTGATTAAGAAGGACCAGGAGTGGTGGGGACAACCACTCCCTGCCGCATTCATGTCCTGATCCCCCAAGCCCTCCTCACAGCACTCACCAAAGGTGAGCGGTAGTAGCGGTGGAGGATGTTGATGAAGTCAGTGATGGTGAGCATCCCTGTGAAGATACATGGGGTGGGCAGTGCTGCCTGTACCCTCTCTGCCAGGCAGGGGAGGGGGCCAGACATTGCTTCTAGCACTCACCCACAAAGCTCTGTGTCTTGCTGTCCCAGAGAGGGGCAGCACGCACCCCGTTGGCCACCAGTGCCAAAAAGGCTTTCTTGATCTGCTGGCAGAGTGCAGAGGGGTTCAGAGGATCCCCAGGCCTGCTTCTTCACTGCCCATCCCCGCTCATCCCCCAAGTTATCACCTCCAGGGAGATGTCAAAGACAACGAGCTTGCAGCTAGTGGGGATGGCATCATAACAGCAGTGGCTCCTCAAGAAGTGCATATAGACCTCAGCATCAGGGCTCTGAAACTCGGTCTCTGGGCTCAGCCCCACTATCTCATTTCCCAGGGTGAAGGTGACAGGTCTCCTGTATTCTTCCTCCTCCTCTTCCTCCTCCCTGGGGCATACAGCCTTTGGAAATCCTGCAGATAAAATCACCCCAGCCCCAAGGTAGTGAGCTGAGCTGCTGTCTCAGCACCCTCCTGCCTGGGGGGAGCAGGGGATGCTCCCAACAGAGTGCCCCTGTTCCCCATTCCACAGGGGCAGCACATGGCACTGCAGTTCTCCAGCCTGGGGTGGACTCCAGCTGAGGAGAGGGGTATGGGCAGGTTGGGCAGAGGACCAATGCAATTGTCACATGAGTAAGGCAGTCCCCCTCCTACACACCTAGACTCTTCCTGCTACCCACCTTCCTCCTCAGAGCACGAAACAGCATCCAGCAGCGCCACCTGAGAGGGCAACACAGCCAGAAGGAGTTAACCCAGTCTTTTCCATGGATTGTGCCTCACCCACCCAGCTGCTCTGGCCCACCCAAGCCAGGCAGAGAGAACTGTTTTTTCAGGGTGGGGATGTGGGCCCCCCCACCAGCCCAGGACCCCCAGAGCCTGCAGTCTCCATGGTGGCTCCAGCCCAGGACACCCAGCTTGTCATTCTTCTCTGGGGAGACAGCAGGGGTCTCCAGAGCAGGATAAGGCATGGATGGTAGGACCTCCTGCCTCTGGTCTTTGCTGCTGGAGCAGAGTATGTCCCACAGAGGCTCTGCACCCATCCTCTCCCAGTCCCAAGATGTAAATTCCATTCTTGCTTCTTCCCGTGCCGAGAGCCTCACCTACCCCATTGGCTTCTCCCGGGGACCAGATCCATCCCAGGAAACCTACATTAACAAAGCAGCAGCCCAAGGAAGAAGGGAATCCACAGGGAGGGATGGCTGACCCCGTTCCTTCAGTCCCCAGAGGACCCTACTATAACACAGCAGCACGTGCAGAGGGAAGAGCTACCCCAGTCACAAACATGCCTGACAAAGCCAAAGTTTACAGGCCACCCTAAAATAATGAAGGCACAGGGACAGGGACCACTCCCTAAGGAGTGGCCAACACCGAGAAGGAAGAGACCCTGCAGCACCTGCCCCAACCGTTCCCAAGGGACTTGGCACAGCTGCACAAGGACGTCCTTGTCCACACGGCTGCATGTCCGTGGGAAGGGGTTTGTAAGGCGCCCATATTCTCCTAACCCCGGGGTGGCCTGTCCCCAGTCGGGGTTCTGTCGGGCCGCACTCCCCACCCAGCCTGACGGTACCTGGGACGCGGCGGGGCCACGGAGCCGCTCCATGCTATCTGCAGGGCAGCGCTGCTATTCTGGGCCCGTGGCTGGCGTGGCCCTGGCAGATAGAGTGTCAGCGAGCAATGCCAGCCATGCCCCCACCGCCACCGCCGCGGGGGGGAAGGCGGGGGGGGGGACACGGCCGACACCACCGAGCACCGCCCGCAGCCACCCCGCAGCCCCGGGCTGAAATAGGTAGTCCCGGCCCCGGGGACCGCGCTGACCTTGGGGACCCGAGGGAGGGATGTCTGGGGGCAGACAGCAGAGGGAGACCCTGCTCCGTGGACCCCCGTCCTCCAGGAACGGTGCTCCGCGCCGTCGGGACGCGGTCCAGCCTGCCCGGTGCTGTCCCACCCCATCGTGGGTGGGGGGCACAGCGTTCTCCTCTCCACGGGGATGCTGGAGAACGGCGGGGTCTGGCCATGGGCTGAGTGGATGCGGATCCTTTGTCCTCGAAGCTGCCCAGCCCTGCCCGTCCCTGCCCGGGGTCCTGCTGCAGCTCACTGTCCACGGCGACCCTGGTCCCACGGCGGGGGCAACCCGACCTGTGGGGTTACCTCCTTCCTTGATGCGGGGCCACCCCCTCCTGCTCGCCCTCTCTTCCTGCTCCCGGCTCAATTTTCTATTTCTGGGAGGCTGTCGGGCTGGCCCGGGGCAGCTGCAGTGAGCTACAGGGTTGGTGGCTAAAGGGACAGGGTGCTATGGCTACAGGAGACAGCTGGATACTGGCCCATGGTGGTGTACAAGAAGTTTCCTGGCGCAGCCAGGCATGAGGAGGAGGGATGAGGCTGGGGCCTCGGTGCTGGCTTACATGGTGACCCAAAGCCCACAGTGGTGCAGGGGCCCATGGGGCCAGGCCCTTACAGCTGTGCTGTGCAGAACAGCCTGGCTCCAGCCTGGCCATCCGGGGTGCTGGCAGCAGGGAAGGGAGCAGGCATCTCCACTTTCGGAGGCTATTTTCAGGTGCTGGAGAGAAGCCGAGGAGAGATGAGATTGTCACCAAGGAGACCAGAGAAACAGGGCCCAGAGCTGGGAAATGGTGGGCTGCAAGGAGAGGGGAGGGAAGGGCTTTCTACCAGACCAAGGCCCCATACATCAGCACCTCCTCTGGGTTCCAAGGACCTGCCCAAGCACCCATTATTTACCTACCATACAGGGGGGACAGAACCCTGAACCACCAAGAGCCAGCTCTGGGCACTCAACCCTTCCTACCCTTCTTGTAAGGCTGGACTGTACTGGTCCCCTTGGTAATGATGCACAGGATAGTCCCTAAGACATAAGGAAGACCCCAGTCCAAGGCATTTATGCTGGGAGCTGCTCTTCCATTCAGGGGAATATGTTTACCTACCACAGAGCAGCAAGAATTACCCTCAGCTCTGGGAAGGACAGGGAAAAGTGGGGTGGTAGCACAAACCCTCCCTGCACCAGAGCCCAGTGAAGCATGGGAAGGGGTGAGCTTCCCACCAGACACAAAGAGGTCAGGGAAAGGAAGGCGGATGAGAACAAGGAGAGCAATTGGATGTTAAAAGTTTAATAGAAATCCTTGAGAAACAAAGGGAAAATGGACAGCAGACTCAGGAGAAGAGCACTAAGCCTGCAGTCTGTGCACACATGCTGCAGGGCACACCAGAGAGCCAATGGCCCTGAGAAGGATGCTGCCTCCCCAGCAGCCCTCCTGCCCCCACAACAAACTGGAGCCACACTAGTACTCGTGGTCTCTCTTGAGCTGTGGTGCAAGCCTCAGACATCTCCTGCAGGGCCTGTTCCTGGGGGAGAGCAAGATGCTGGCACAGACATTCAGAAAGGATGAAACTGGGCAGTTTTTCCTCCCAGGCGTGAGGACTAGGGACCTATCTCCAGGGGCCAGGCTGCAGCAGGGCAAGAGCAGACTCAGCTGCCAGCAACTCAGGACACAGACACAGGCGAGCAAGGGCTCAGCCTGTGATGACTGGGGACAAGAAGGGCAGGCTCAGTCAGCTCCCACGCAGCAAAGAAACCACCATGTCAGGCTTCAAGAACAGTCTAGAACAAAGGCCAGATAACCCCCACTTCCTCAGGCTTTGCCACTTGTTTTAGAAAGTGAAGTCACATAGGTCTCCTCTTTGCCCAGGAAAACATCCCTCTCTACAACCAGCCCCAAAACAAGTGTGCAGTGCAAGGGGCTCCCACAGTCCTTGCTCTACAGAGCCAGCTCCTGTCTCTTCCTTTGAGGTAGGTTGATATGTCCCCAGGGAGGGACGGTGGCTGCTTGGTCACATCACTAGGGCAGTGTCAGAGAGGCAGCCAGCAGGTCTCTGGTTGGCTCCACCAGTGCACTTGTTGAGAGGTAAGCTCTGAGTAGGGCTGGGCTCCAGGCATCTCATGAGATCCTCACCAGCTGAAGGGAGGCATGTGCTGCAATGAAAAGGAGACCCTGAGCTTCTTAGGGACAGTGAGAAAGGACCAAAAGGATCATGGTGCAATAATCATCTGCTGTATCATCACACATGGACTCAGAGACAGGGCTGCCAGGCTCACCTACTCCATCTCCCATCCCAGGCAGCACCACTGACCCCAACAGGTATTCCAATATCAGCAGGACTTCAGGATCACAGCTTAGTCTCCCTGTCTGTGTGTAAACCCAACTTCACCCTGACCTCAGCACAAGAACAGTGATGGCCCTTCTCGTAGCACCAGAGACCCGGGGTATGCCTCCCCTTCACTTTGGCTTACCCAAACTCTAGTCCTCCACCGCTGCAGGAAGCTGTCAGCAACCCAGCTCAGCTTGGAGAAGCCAGGAGAGCGCAACAGACCTGGAGGCCTCACTGTTCCCCCAGCCAATGCTGCAGCTGAGAGCCTCTGCTCACTGTTAACCACATTAGTGTCCACAGAAGTGATACAAATTCCAATGCAGGGAATATCTTGTCAGCATGTTCTCACCATGACAGCTCCAAGCATCATCTAATCTGGCTGTTCTGAGCTTCATTCTAAGCTGGGTGTACAGTGCCAAGGAGACATGCCCAGTTGCACAGATATCATGCCAGCCCCATCTGTTGGCTCTCCACAGAGCAGAGGCTTCACAGCCTGCAAACCAACCTGCTCCTCTCCTCTTAAATAAAGCTGCTTTTCAGGCTGCCAGTTTTCTACCAGGATACCAGTCCAAAAGCCACATTATGAACACCATGAATGTCATGACCAGTGCAAACTCACCCCAGTCTGCCCAGTTCCAGTTTGCTGAAGCTGTTTGATTGAATGCTACTCTTCTGGAGGAAGAACGACTTTGGCGATGACCACTGTGGGAGGAGAGGAAGACAACAGACTGGCTATTTAAGTCATGGCAAAAATCCCTCAAGCCTGCTGTGCTTTGCCATAGGCTGCCCTAGAGAGCTTCAGCTAGAGCTGCCTCACTGCTGCGCATTGTCACTGCCACCAGACTGTTCCCAGAATAGCAAACAGAGCAATCTTTGCTCTCTGCCTAATGAATCCCTCTGCTGAAAGTGGGAGTAGAGCACCTCGAGGTTTGAAAGAGTGGGTTTCTTTCAGAGTAGCATTCTGCTGTAAGGCACAGGAGTGACAGAAACGACTCCCTCACAGAGAGGAACAATGGGCAGGACAGGTGCCAAATATGTAGGGCTGTGCCCAGTGCACCCAAGGATATTCAGATACAAAATACTTGCAGATCTGATACACTGCTTATGGCTTCATGTTTGTGGGAAATAGGGCAGCATGGGATTTTCCAGACTCCTGGAGGCCTTGGCAAAGAGGGAAGAAGGCAAACAGGTAAGACAGGAGCCATAGGAAGCAGAACAAGCAGGATCTCTACCCTACTCTGTGCAGGTAAACAACTATCTCTGCCTACCTTACCCACAGTTATACGTACCATCTGGGCAAAATCTGTCCCTGCCCCAGTGTGGTAACCTTTGACACACCAGTTCTTCAGTAGCTCCAGACCTGGGAAGTGACAGAAGACAATAAGTGAGAATGAACAGCCAGGTTTACAAAGAGTTAAGCCTTCCCAGCTCAGGGCATGCAAATATGCTGCACTGACCACATAACACATGCTATGCAATAACTACTTGAACACGTGCTTGAGTGCCAGCAAACACGGGGTAAACCAAGGGCATTCACCCTTTGTACGAGCAAACATCAGTGCGTGGGCTGCTGCAGTGCTTGCCTTCCTCCCAGGGAGCCAAGACATTCCTTGCAGCAGGCTCAGCGGAACAGGGAAACTGGGGCAACACAGGATTTGCTGAATTAGACCAGATTGGCTGTCCCCCTGAGCCAACAGCAGTACCTGATTTGGGCTGCACTGGTGAAAGTTCCCACCATGCAAATGTAGAGCAGCTTTGCTGTCATTGACCCCTTTCCCAGAGGAGGGCAGCTCAGGCAACCTCTTCCTTGCACAGCACTGATCAGCTGCAGCACCCCACTGCATCATCTCCTCCCTACAGGGATCCATCCAGAGCTTAACATGGGCCAAGACTTCATCCCTGACAGAGGGCAAGACTGGCACAGGCCAAGATCATCACTGGTATGACTGGAAGGGACCAATCCTCTCACCACACACAAGACATGGTGCTTCAGAGCACAGCAAGGTCATTTTGAAGCACCACCATGTGTTCAACTGCACTGAACAGGCTCCACTTCCTCCAGGGCTTCCTTCTAGCTGTCCCCACTACAGCCAAGAACACTGCTCTTGGCCAACCCAGAAATATTGAGAAATCCAGGACTACTCCCATCCTGTTTTCTTATTTGAGAACCAAGGGTCATAGCAGAAGGCTAGGGTGACTTGAAAATTAAGAACCAGCAGAGCAATGGCTAGTCTATTGATGCTAGGATTACTATGATTTTCTATAAGATACCAGGAGAAATCCTTGCTGTCCAAAGCCTGTTCCTTGGTGACCTTTCAGCAAGTCCCAGAACCTCATGAAAAGCCCCCACAGGTTAGGGAACAAGAGGAGTAGGGTGGCTCAGATGCCTTATCCTGGGTCTTTGTACCAGCTTGGGCTTTGCATCTTGCTGGCTAGGGAAAGAAGAGTACTTCATGGAACACAGGGGAACAGGAAGGGGACAGGGGGAGTGTGAGTTCTGCTCAGAGGTAAAGAGCAATGATGGGATAGAGCAAATCTGCTCGCTTGGCTTCTTTGGGAAAGCTGTAGCACTGAACCAGGACCCTTGCCTGAGCAGCAAAGTTCAGGGCAGGACTTCAGTGAGGACGATGACAGAATCTTTCTTCGAGCTGAGGAAGATAGATCATCCAGCAAAGATATTAGCAAGGCAAAGGATGACACATGCTGACAACACAGCCGGAGAAGGCTATGATGTTACCATCTCTCTGTGAAAGACTGTTACTGACCCCTTTGATACTTGCTTTAACACCAGTGAAAAGTGACAAAAGCATTTTTCTTCTTTCTCTCCTTGACAGCCAAGTGAGGAGCACACATATAGTCACTGCAGAGGAGGGCCAGCTCCTCCAGAAGCCTCTCCATATAGATCAGATATTGGATGGAAAGCCCTGAGCCAGACTCTTTTTATTTTCTCTAACCCTTCATGCTAGACCTCACTGTCTCTCTCCCAAATAGCTTATACTGCTACCCTGATAGAGACAACCGTGGGTGAGAAGGAATTAGTCCAGCCCAGCTATGCCTCATTAAAGGATAACGTTTTTTATTAAAATACAGAACTGTGTCCTGAAAGCATGGAAACATTAGCAAGATTTCTAGTGTTTAGGAAAAATTTACATTTGTATGCTGACTGTTTTTCACCAATTAGAAAGCTGCAGGAGACCAGGGAATAGGCCAAATTTTTCCTTTACAGATAACTAGTCAGGAGCAAAGCCCAACAAATCCAGCTGTTTCTCCCTCAAAAGAGAGCAGAGAAACACAGTAAGAGGCCAAAGCTACAGGTGGAAGGCAAAACCGTAGTCTGCTTCATGCCCAGAGCACCTAGAAGTGATGGTGCTGTGCATAACGGAACAGTCATCACTTCCCATCAAGTCAGAATAAGCTTTTTGTGATATTTGAAGCAGTCTAGAAAGGTAACACATTTCCTAGGGGTTAGTATGCAGGCAGGCAGCTCCCCCTCAACATACACAGCTCAGAAGTCTCCCATGATTGCTGGCAGGCAGCCTGCCTGAGTCAGGTGGCTGTGCCAGGCTATGGAGGGCAGTTACCTTTGTGTCTGTTCAAGTAGTATTTGATCTCCCACTGGGTCAACAGGATGTTAAAGTAACGAGGCTGCTCAAAGAAGCGCAGGTACCGCATGGAGATGTGGCTGGGGAACACCCGCTCAAACTGCCCACGCCGGGAATACTCATCCTCTGTCTCCACCAGGATGCGAACATCATCTGGAGTCAGGATGTCCAAGACAGAAGAATAAAAATCCTGCAGATAAGAGCAACCCAAGGTCAGGGAGAAGCATGTCTCAAGCAGAGGTCTCCAAGTGTCTGAGATCTTTGGGACAAAGGCCACATGGAAACTGTGGAAGGAATCTAGACTCAAAGGTGACACCAACACTGCACAGAACTGAAGAGAACACCAATTCTGCAGCCCAGCCTCTCTTAAATACACTGCCAGGAGACACACAAGGCCAGTGGCCCTACTAACCTGCACGGGTGTCATCTGGCAAAGGCTGTAAGAGCTGCACAGAGACTTAAGGAGGAACAGATGGTGCTCAGACTCTGGTAACCGGTGAGTAACATGCCCCTCAGCACACGCCTATTTTAATGTACAGGTGAGTCGGTGAGATAGTGGCTTAAGCAAACCAAATTTATTTCTGACCAACTGTCATGTTGGAGCCCAAGTGCACCCCATCATCTGGCTGACCCCAGAGAAGAGCACAATCTGACAAGCAAAGAGGGATAGACATGTGGAACAAGTTGGGACATGGGCTTAGCATGATGGTGCAAATACCAGAGGAGGTTGTTTTGTACCTGGTCAGGTATCTTCTGCATCAAGTAATAGGCCTTCTTCATCTTCTCTGCTCTCAAATGCTCAGATACTGGCTTGGGCTTCTCCTTTAAAGCACTGCCCAGACTGAGGACACAAGAGAAACAATACAGCATTTAAGTGGAGAAAACAAAGTCCTGTCATGGCAAAAGTGCTCTCAGCAACTTCTGAGAGAACAGTGAAAGCCTCATGAAAATGACATGGAGGAGAGAACACTTTCCCCAAGGATTTCGCTAGTTTCGAGATCAGTGATGGATCCACAGCCTTGTACATCAGCACAGAACCTGAGAAGAATGTGGGCAGGGAAACTGGGAGGACTCTGCCAACCCCTCATTAAGGCATTTCAGTGCTCCTTCACCCAAAAGGTGAGCCATCACCTCATACTCACATGGGATGCAAGAGGGTCAGACACACCATGACAAGATTCACAGCACGTGAAGCCTGCTTGGATCTCATCTTTACACCCCACTTAGAACACAGATTCCTAACTGCAAGCACAGGGATGGGGACACAGGTACTCAATACTGGTACTGTACAAGGAAGAAGAGAACTCTTAGATGAAAAAACCTCCTCTGGCAATATCCAGTACTCTCAGGACTCAAATTGAGCCACATGCCATGGAAAGTCCTGGCCTTTTGTACTATCTGACCAGCAACCATCTATTCTAAGCTCCAACTGAACTACTTGGGGATACCAGAATCTGGGAGATACTTGTTGAAAACCTTTTAATCCATCTATCAACATAGGGGTTTTTTTGTTGTTTTTTTTTTCTGCTGCTGCAAAACTTATTAGTTGTATGCAGATCCAAACAGGGAGAGCAAAACCTTAAGTCTGTGCTGCATGGTGCTTGGGGAACATACAGATCTACTGGAATTCTGCCCATATGCAAAAAAAAAAAAAAACCCTTCATATGCTTTCCAGGACAGAAAATACAGTTATACAAGCTTGCCTCTGGATGCAATAAATCTGGTAATGCATCATCTGAACCATGATAAGGATCCACTTAATCCCCTGTAGGTCTTTCTGAGGACACCTGCCCTCCAGCACTTCCACTGGAAGCAGCAAACCAGCATGCGATCAAAGCACTGCAGATGAGCTGGTGAGAGCTCCCTATCTGGAACATGCCCACGTTCCAAGCTTCTCCACTGAAGGCACAGGGCACTCAGAGGGCAAGAGTCCCATCTTTTGGCATTCCCACACATCACTGTATGCTGGTGCTTAACCCAGCAAGCTAACCCTTCGGTGACATATGGCCAGCAGCCACTCTGCTGCAGGGAACAGACTGGTTTCCTTCCAGCCATCAGGTCTGAAACCAGGATAAGCCCCAGCTGTGGTGAAACACAGAAGGATTAGGGGCCTGGTTGGACACACAGCCAGGAACTAGCAATCTGCAAAAAACAGCCATGTTAGCTGCCAAGCAAGACTGTGCACACCTCCACCCATAGGTTGGCAACATATGACACCTGCAGTCCTGCCTAAAGAACTGATCACTCCAACATTTGCAAAATAACAGGTGCTCATCTTGCTCCAGGCAGCAGCATATCAGTTCTGGTAAGTCAGAGGGTAAGTGGATCCAGCCCCAACAGAGCCAGCCAGTCCTCCAAGCAAACAGATAGGCAATGAAACTTTGCATCATATTAATTCCGGCCAGAGGAAGGACAAGAGAGCATGACTTGACTAACTGCAGACCAAGTACAAATTACATTGGCCTTACTTCCAACTATGGACCTGCAGAGAGGGCATAAATCCTTCTGCCTTGAAGAGACCACAGGAACCAGATACTCAGGCAACAAGGCAAGTTCTTTGGACCCATAGCTGAAGCACCAGCAAGCACAGGCTCTCAACAGCTAGAAGGCAGAGTTTGCTGAGCTCCAAGCAACTTCCTAGATGAAATCCCTCAAGAAAAAAGCCTGCTTCTGCTGACAGAGAAGGGGGCAAACCTGCAGGTAGAACCACTTCTTGTCTGTGTCCTTGAGGCCATACTGTCCATGCTGGGCAGAACAAAGCCAGCGAGGTTGAGGAGGTCCCGAATCATCTGGCCCTTGATGCTCACATCCAGTGGGGAGTTGGAGTGGAGGCTGCAGAGAAGAAGCATCACAGCCCGAGTGCTAGAATGGAGGTGTTGAGCCCCATGGCCCCAAGATCAATCTCTGCATTATTACTCACAGGGATACAAACACCAGCCAGTCCCTTGCCTCATGAAACCAGCCGTAAAACACTGGGAGAAAAATCCTGGCAATAGTTCTTTTGAAGGGGGGGGGGGGGGGGGGGGGCTTCCTATCAGAAATAGTTAATTTTTCCATCTCTTTCCAAGTTTGCTAGAAATAAGCAAATTCATCCCCAGAGCTGTGTTCATGGCTCTGTGTACAGCTCATGCCCACCCACTCTCACAGACAGAAAGGGCCATGCTCAGTTACCCTGCATCTCCTAGTCCTGCCTGCACAGCTGACACCACGTGGCCGGATGCTATCAGGAAGCAAAGAACGGTGCATGAAGCAGTGGAACTGCTGATTGCTTCTGCCCACACAAAGAAATCTCTGCCATCACCCGTTCTGTACAAGATATATCCCTCCTTGGCCTTCCTTTTTTAACATACTCTTCCCTGGCTCTAGCTGGAGCATGCCCAGCAAAGCTTTCTGAGCTGCAGATGAATGTTGCTTTCGCAGGCAGGGAAGGCTTTGATTCCTGCAATCTGGAGAGGGAGGTTTCAAAGCCCATGGTCTTTCAGCACAGGCTATAGGGGGCATCACAAGCCAAATGCACTTTGTAGTAAAAGAAAAGCCATTATCCACTCTGCTGTGGCTCAGAATATGCTTTACCTTGGGGAAATGTTGACTTCTAAGATCCAGGGCTTGAGGTTTTCATCCAGCATGATATCAAACCCAAACAGCTCATGGCAACAATACGGCCGGCGCACATACATCTTCACCAGGCTGTTCACGTAGGGCTCAGAACTGCAAGCCAAGGAAAAAAATGTTTGTTTCCAACAGTCAGACAGACAGCAGAGCTCTGGCTGTTCACAGCACGTGTTGATAGTTCTGGAAGTGTGGAAGCCACGTGCTGCAGGAGCAGGTGGGCTGAAGGACTAACACAGCCCTGTGAGTTGCTGCTGCTTCACCACACATGGATCCAGCACTGCATCCTGAGCATCCCTGCTGCGTCAAGTAGCATCCATGTTTGAATACAAAATTTATCCTGTACCAGGGGCCATTCTCTCAGGCTTCCAGGCAAAGCAGGGGAGTGGGTGGCAAGCTGGTCAATTTTAGGTATACTGTACCTTCCTGGTGTTCAGGCAGGTCAGGGAAATATAGGTCTATTTACCCACTGCAGCTACTGTAGCAGGAGCATAAATAATAGGATGCAAAGAGGGATCTGCAAAGAAATACTAAAGCTAACAGCAGTGATACCATTTTAATTAAGAGCAAAAGGACCAGGCTAAGAAGGGCACTGGACAGTCAAAGGGCCGGGTGGACCTCACAGACACACAGAGTAAGGAGTGCCAACACTCACGCAATGATGGTTTTGATAACGATGTCCTTAATCTTATCCCAGATGGCCTCACTATTAACTCCCTTCTGTGTCAGGTAACTCCAGAGAGCTTTGAGTGCCCTGTCAGAGAGAAAGCAAAGGAAGTAGTTCTGTAGCCCCTTGCTGCTGGTGGTGAAAGCAACAGAGGGGAACCCTGACAGCAGTCTTCCCTGGCATGGCAATCCTCCTGACATTCTCAAACCTCTCAGTTCCTAGTTGCTGCTCTCCCTAGCCTGGCCCCTGGTCTTGAAGGCCCAAGCTACTAGGAACATGAATCTGTCATAGACTTCTCTCAGCACAGTCCCAAATTAGTACATGAGCAAGGCAAATCAGGCCCAGATCTTGTCTTCCCCCCCCTTCCATGTCCTCAGCAAACCTCCCCATCCTGGAGGCCTCCCCCCACAGCACTGCAAAACAGTTCAGCAGGAATCCAACAAGACCCCAAAAGCGTTCTAGCTAAAGCCACTTCACTGAGGCTTGAGGAATGAAAAAAAAATTCTGAAAAATGTGGGCAACAAGATGGTATGGGGGAGCATCTAAGCTTTTACAGGAGTTTCCCACACCACACTGAGTTCTGCAAGCTACTCTGACACTGAGCCAAGGATGCTCAGATATTTCTCAAGTGAGACCATGCGGCTAATGGCCAGGAATCCAAAGGTCACGCTTCCTGCATACAAGATGGAGTGGATTACAGCCACAGTTATCTTTAACATAGGACCAGCCAGCTTTGACTTGCATGCAAGTAGGGAAAACTCACACAATCTCACCCCCACACAATTACAACTGCTGAGAGACAGTAGACCCTACTAAAAGTCCCAGTGGAGGAAGAGACCACTGTGCAGCAAGTCCAGGTCTAAGCAATCCAGCCACAGCAAATACCTTCTGCAATTCCCTTTGAAATGCAGTAGCCCTGCCCAGGCTGAGAATTGAGAACTCTATCCTGCACTATTTTTAAAAGGGTTCAAACACCACCATGGAATCAGAGACAAGTTCCTGGGGCTTGCATCCATTCACCCATGGGAGAGCAAAGAATGGGAACTCCTGCAAGATTGCAGGCCTCTTCCCAAAGGCCTAGAAATGGCACCACTGCTCCTATTCCCACTAAGAAGCATATTAACTAACAGTTATAAACCAGGGCTGTCCCCCTTCTCTGCCTCCACGGCAAAGTCAAGAGTGAGATGGGCAGAAGCTCCCATCTAGCCAATTTAAGCATCACCCTTTCAATGTCTAACAAAATCCAATCAGATTCTGCTTTAACTACATCTCATCACTCCCACAATAGGGGAAGGGGAAGAATGAGCAGAGATGAGTACAGCATTGGAAGCAGGGAATGGCATAGACACAGGCAGGATGAACAGCATCTACAGCTCAAGCAGCAGTGGACAAGATGAGTCACAAGCCAGGGAAACCATCCAGATTCCACTGACACTAACTCATGCTAAAATCACTCTGTTTTTTTAGTTTCCCAAGTGGGAGCAGATGATACAGAAAGCAAATTCAAGATTTGGGTAAGAATGCTGAAAAAGTCCGACTTAATGAGAAACAGGAAGAGCTACCTTGTACCCTAAAAGCAGTACCTACCATTTGTGCCCCTGACAAGCAGTCTCATCTGAGTTAGATTTGTACTCCATGTTCTTCTTGTTCACACTGTAGTTGGTCAAGTGCATGAACTTGTTGCTGAGGCTCTCCATTGAGGAGGAGTACCTGGAGGAGGCAAGAGGAACACAAGGAGTCTGAGACTGAAGTGGCTGTCCCCAGGTCCACCAGGCAGGCACAGACTTGGTTCTCATCTCAGACCACTCTCAGCCATCCACCAGCCCTGCTACTTGCAGCTCTCTGTCTCCACAGGCCCAGAGCTAACGGAACAAAACATGAGACAGAACAGGCTGCCTTTGGGACAGTGGAATGCAGTCACACCCTCACAGCATGTCCTCAAGAAACAAAAAGCCAGAACATCAGTGAGCAGAAGCACTGATGGAACTGCAGCAGCCTGAGGCAATACAATAAAAACTGGAAGAAACATCTCCGTTTCTGGTGTGCCAGCTTTTATGCACAATGTAGCACAGACAACGTATTTCAAGAACTGCTTTACACTGAGCTGATCTTTCATGGGGAAGGTGCTGGATGTAGGCAGCATCCTCTCACATTCCCTTTCAACAGTCACCTGCAGCGACCCCATGTGTTTCCACACTGCTTCTTAAGCAAGCAAGACACACCTTTAAGCATCACCCTTATAGGGGATGACTCCTTCCTGCCCCAGCCAAGGCAGGTACCACAGCCACAGATGCCTGGGCACCAAGGCAGCCCCCAGCACTGCTCTCCTGCACAACCTACTTGCAGCTAGCAAAGCGAACCAATCCATCCTTGAACAGGTAGACTCTGAGGGGATCATAGCAAGTGACGTAAACATAGATCCTCAGGTCAAACTTCTTCCCGCCAATGAGGTAGGGTTTGTGCAGGTATCTGCAGAGGGAAATAAGCACATAAGGGTTATGATTTTCATATGCAGGAACATCTCTAACCCCAAATTCAGAAGCCCTGGTAAAACAAGGGATCAATGCAGAAGCCTTTTTGCACAGCATTTCCAAGTTAATCACATAACAGACAAGAGGGAAGAAAGAGCAGCTCTGCCATTCACAAGGAGTTCCTGCAGCACATAAGCAGTATTTCTTTCTGTTCAGTTCCATTTTGAAGAGATTTTCCCCAGTTTTAAGGCACAGTAGCTTTTTCACACCCACAGTGCTGATCACAATTTTCAGGAACATCTAAGACATGCAGTACACCACAGATGGTTTTGTACAGTGAGCAGAAACAGTTGGGTATTTTAATCCAAATAATTTGATTATTCATCCCAGAAATTAATGATTTTCCATAGGAAAGTTTATCTCTTTGCATGGAAAGCGGACAGGGAGAACTAACAAGCAAACACAACAGCTTCCTGTGTGCCAAACACTGCAGTTTTCGTGCCCTCACAAGAATCTTCCAAGAAAGCAACCTCAAATCAAGATAAACTATTACACTTTTCTGCAGAAGGAGAAAGAGATTGAGAACTCTGTTATTTCAAGAATATCCTTTAACTAACATCTACATACACTGAGACTCTTACTGAACCATTCTAACTTGGATAAGAACAAATCTTTGACAACTACCACCTCTTCCCTGGGACTTCTCTTCCCACTGTGCTTGTGTGAACTGGGTAAGGTATGTTTGTCTTCAAATATGTCAAACTCCAGAGTACAGACCAGTGGGAGCTGGATCACAGCAGAGCTGTAGCTGTCCACCTACCAGACACAAGCTCCAAAAAGCTCAAGAAACCAAGTTGTGTCTGAGACCTCAAATCTCTATAGAGAGACAGCAGCACTCCAGTAAGCCCAGCTGCAGCTGACAGAGCCAAGCTTCCAGCAGCAGGACAACCAGGCAGTCTCCAGAGAAGTCTCCAGATGCAAATCAGGTACTTCTGTTTTGCCACACAGTGGCACGGGCCCAGAACTGATCAGAGATACTAAGACACTAAGAGGTCCCAGGCTGTGTGTCAACCTTGGTTTTATATTCACTCACCTCTGTACTAGCAGTGGTCTCCTTTTGGGGAGCTGGCTCCATTTGTGGATGACTTGGATACCAATGCCTCTTGCTGATGCTGGCTGCAAAATACAAACAATAAAGGATCAGATCTTCTCTCTACACCTACAAAAGGACAGAGGATTGAGTTCTGCTTTACACGTACTGGTTTCACAATCCATTTCTGTCGGCTAGCTCCTTCCTCCCATGCTTTCCTGAGTAATTTGATGTCCTGGGGCAGGATGAAGGACTGAGGGAAGAAATTAAACTCCTTTTTCCCACAGCGAGCCTGCATCTTCACCAGGTTGCGCCACAGACGGTCCTTCCTTCCAATTTGAAATGAACCAGGAAAGTGGTTTAGCTGGAAAGGAACACGGATGCTATGAGATCTCTTTGCTTCCCCAACTCCTTGCCCACCCCTTCATGCTCCCTTGGCAGAGGATACGTCCTTTCTGAATACAGTGCAGGGTGACAGTCTTTGCACCCCTCTCAAGATTCCACCCAAACTGATTCCACCTACTCCTGAAGCTTTGCAGGGACATACTTCACAGTTTAGAGCATCCCAGCTCTTCAGAATAGGCATGCACTTGTGATAGATATCAAACATTTGGTCCCTCACAGGTTCTCAAGCCATGAGCCACACCTGACTGTTCTGTGATCAGAGTAAGATACATGCTCTTCACTGCACTGGCAGCGAGGTCACTGTCCCCACTCCTCAGCTCTGCCAGAAGGACTGCTTTAAGCAGCAATAACTGAATTTAGAGAAGTTCACAGATAAACATAATTTGGCTACAGCTTCAGTCTGGACAAGAGCCACCCTCACAGCAGAGATGCTCCTCCAGCTATGTCTGTCTCTTGGACTCCTCTCCCAGTTCTGGAAGGGACACTGCAGGGACAGCTTTGCACAGCAAACACCTGGCACTGAGGAGAGGGGCACCCAAATTGCTTCCAACACACTCTCCATGCACGTGAGGGAGGTCAGCCAAAAACACTCCTACCTTTTGGTGCTCCCTTATGGCTTTGAAGCCAGGGGATTTCATGTGGTGGCCCCAGCAACCCAGCCAGTCATTGCTTTCTGCAGGAAAAACAGAAAAGTCCATGACAGAGTACCCTGCCAACCACAACACCCTTGCAACCCACAGCACCCCATCTCCTTGGGCTAGCAAAAGCATGCCAGGGAAGCCGCACACCTACAGCACAAAGCACTCATACTTGCTACTGTAAAGCTGCCAAAGCAAGGGCTGTAAGCAGCATCCAGTTAACCAAGTGGATCATATCCTTGCAAATATGAAGGACCTGAAGAGGCACAGGGTCAAAGGAATGCCTTTAATTCTCCAGCATCCTGACTTCTCTGCATTACAGATGGCAAATGAAGCAGTTGGCTAATGAATGCTGCACTGCTGAGGGACACGTAGGATGCCAAAACTTCTTAGGACTTCCTCTGCTCTTCATGTGTCATTATAGCCCCAATATAGTCTGTGCAGAGGTCTCTTGATACATGCAGGAGTCCCATAAATACTTCCGGGAGATCGCATTCCAGAGTATGGATCATAGCTGCAAGTGCTCAGCACTTCTCTACACATCTCTTCCATGACAAGATTCCCAACCCTGAGAACTCTGGTTCTGGTCAGAGAAGATGCTTTCCTCCTCAGTACATGGGGACAAGGAGCAGCACTGCTGGGCCTGCCACTACATGAGGGTCAGCCTCCTCAGAGTGGCAAGCCAGAGCAAACCTGCCTCACATCTGCCTCAGTTCCTGACAGCCCAGGAGCAAGTCCTTGTGGTCTATGCCAGGAACAAGCCAAGAGGCAGATAAGACCCCACTGGGACCCACAGATCTTGGACACAGCAGGTCAGACAGACAAAAATGTGAACCCAGCATCTTGAGTGGATGCTAAGCCACTTAGTACTGCTTCCGCTCTGTTCTTTGCCAGCATTCTGCCTTCTTGTGTCCATGTGCTGGAGGCAAGGAAGGACACAATGTTGCCTCCCCCAACTTACTTTTGCTAACTCTGAAGTGGGACCTGCCAATGGTTTGCTTCACTATGTTAGGCGTGACTCTGCACATCTTCCATCGCAGCAGCTTCCTCTGCTCCCAAGGCAGCTTTTCCACTAGTAATGCAAAAAGTTAAAGACTGAAGGAAAACAAACACAATACCTGGATTTACTACAGCTGCAAAATTCTTATGGTTTGCTGCACAGGCACCAAGCCTGTAGACAAGGGTCCGTAACCCTAGTTGCAGAACCTAGCCCTAGTTACAGAACCATCATGGAGCAGAAGACTCCACAGCTGGGGGAGATCCAGGATACTGGAACATTTAGTGGCAGCCTGAGTCATGCTCCAGACAATGGAAGAAGCAACACAGTTTACTGCAGTCATTTGGATCTCAGAGCAGGGCTGGGTCTCATCATGGGAAGGGTTAAAGGTAGCCTGACCAGCCAGCTCCAGGCTGTGTGCTAGTACCACTTGCTCCCTAATAATGGGCTGGCCACTCTCACCCTGCGCAACAACAGACCCTGGCTCACCTGTCTCATCCCGAGTACTGAAGTAGATAGTTGGAGGCACATTAGGGAATAAACTGCAGACAAGAGCTGGTTTGAGCACTTTGTCTTGAGCCTCAGCAGGCTGGGCCAGGCACTCGATGCAACTCCTAAGAAAGATGAAGCAGTAGGCAGCTGGCTAAAAGTGAAAAGTAACAAAGGAAGAGGGAAGCCAGAAGGAACCCTAATCTGGGTATCAGGAATTTGCACCATCATTGCAATGTGGTGCAAGCAATGGGCACTAAGGTCAGTAACTCAGTCTGCAGCAGTGAGGGGGTGAGTCTGCAATGAATGCACATGCCAAGTAACCACTGCGGGGTTTGTGAGTTTCTGGGGCAAGGAGTTAAGTTTTTTACATGACAAACCCTATAACCTTGTCCAAGGGAACAAGGGGTGGAGATTGTAATATATGTGATTTAACTGTTGCAATCCTTGTGGTTTTGCTGTGTTGCAGGGAAGAGGGATGGAGTTTTACCCACTGTATGTACACCTTACCACAGTAAGCCCCAATACCTGGAAGGAGGGATACAATTTGTAATGTTTCTATTAAGGTTGTGATGAAGTGAAAAGTAGGGTTTGCAATGAACATATATTCAAATATATGCCACTGCAGCCAGTGGAAGAAGCCATACCAGAGCAGTCCAATAAGGAAGAAAGAGCAGCAAAAGAAAAGGAACTACAACACACTATCTCCAGTATCTGAGGCCACTCTTGCCTCACTGAAGGGACTGAGTGTAGCTTGTTGCAAAAGAATTGGAGACAGGATGAGGGAAGAAGTGGTTTTCTTGAAGACCTTGTTGTTTTGTTTTTTTTCTTTTCAGTACTAAAATCAATAATTAGAAGTTTTTTAATTGGAAAAGGATTATACTGGTTAACATTTTCTTGCACAAAACTAGTTTGGCCCTCAACAAACTGAAGGCAGGAGATAGCTGCAGCACACAGCCTGCACAAAGAAGTGGCCAACATCCCTCCTTCCTTGCTACAAGAGGCATTTATCCCAAGCACTGCTTCCCTATCTGCTTCAGAGGCCAACCAGACACATCCTGCCAGAAACAGGCTGCTGGGCCAGTTTACATCACCTCTGCAGCACTTTCACAACATGTGCACACCCAGAGCTCTGCAGCACCCTAAGGCTCAACACTTTCTCACAGAAAGCCTTGCTTGTCTCACAGATTAGTGATGATTATGGGAAGCAGCAAGTTGTCAGGAAGACAGCAAAGCCTGAGGCAGCCCCTGTGCAAGACCAGCTCCCACTGGTGGATGGGCAAAAAGAGGTCCAGCAAAGGTCAGCCAGGAGTCATGAAGGCAGGGCTCAGATGACGACAGGCTGACCAATCCTCCCCAGACAAAGATTCTCGCAAAAGCTAAAGAAAAACCCAGGCTCCAGGACTTGTTTCTAGGATGCTATGCTGAGACACAAAACTCCAAGGAGCTTTTGCAATCTCTGGCCCAGGACAACTCCACTCTGCTTCACCTTCCAGGCAATGACACTGCAAGAGCATAATTTATTCCCATAAACCTAACTCAACAACTGTCACTGCCAGTGAAATTAAGACCCCTGTTTTGCTGGAGTGGATGCACCCCTGGCACTTTACAGGCTGCGGCCTGTAGCAAAAGAAATAGTTCTAGTCTGCAGAGTAGCAAGGAAACTTGCTTCGACTGGGACATCTATTACTACCTTCACTCCTTTACACAACACGCTACCATCTCCTCTGTCACCATGGAGGGCAAAGATGATGGAATCACAGAATATGCTGATTTGGAAGGGACCCAGAAGGATCATTGAGTCCAACTCCCTGCCCTGCACAGCACCATTCCCAAGAGTTACACCACGTGTCCGAGAGCATTGTCTAAATGCTTCCTGAACACTGTCAGGCTTGGTGCTGTGACCACTTCCCAGGGGAGCCTATTCCAGTGCCCAGACACCCTCTGGGTGAAGAACCTTTTTCTAATGTCCAACCTAAAACTCCCCTGATGCAACTTCAGGCCATTCCCTGGAACAAGTCTGCAAAAATATGCCAAGTTCAGTGCACTGTTTACAGCTGCTAACCTGGATACGGGAGTCACGGAGCCACTGGACGACACATCGGCATCAGAGGAAGCATCTGAGTCACCTGCAGGAGGGAACAAACTCAAGTTTTGTCTCCGTGAGGAGTGAGTACACACGGAGTTAGGGAGGAAAGAGAGGAAACAAATGCTCCAGGGGACAGAACCTTCTAGCTGCCCCAAATCCTTTGATCCTGGCTTCTGCCCACCAATTAGGGTAGTAAAAACAATTAAGGGAGCAGAGCTGACAACCCTGCACAGAGAGGAGATGGGTAAGCTCTGGAGGAGGACAGTGGTGAGCCCTAGCTTGCTCCCGGAAGGAAACCATGCAGTTCCTCCTTGCTGTTACATCACTTTTGGGTTTAGTACATCCTGAAATGACAGCATGAATATAAGACAGGAGGGTATCTGTGCTCACCCCCAGCTCCCAGACAGCTCCTGCACTCCCCACATTGAGGCATGGAGCACAGCCCTCACTGGGGAACCAACACTCACTGTCCTCATACTCCTCTTGACTGCAGCTCTCGTCCAGGCCATCAGGAAGTTCTTCCTCTGCTTCATCCTGGGGATGGCTCAGCTCCAGCAGTGACTTCTCAGCAGTAGCACTGGGACAAAGGACAACACATCAAAAGGAATGCCACATGATTTCTAGGGCCAAAAACCCAGAAGGCCATGAGGCAGCATGAGATAACTAGAAATGCCACACAGTAATACCATGCTGTGGTTGAAGGAAAAGGTAGAACAGCTTGGAGCCATCACGAGGGCCTATGTCAAGCTGGGGGTTGCAGGAAGGTGCCCCACCCACTAGGATGCTGCAGTTGGGCTTTGCTCATGGACACAGCCCATGGTTATCCTTATGGCCACCTTGTACTGCCCACAGTGCATCCTCTCCCAACACATGGAGATACAATGGCCAGCCTGGCACATTCTGCTACAGCCTCCCTCCTCCTCCTGCCTCTACTTACTTAAGCTTCCCTGGGACCACAGCCTGGGCCTGTTTCTCCTCTTTCTCCAGTTGGATGGTGGACACCTGTGCTGCCACTTCAGAGATGGCAGTGAAGTGCAGAGGCTCTGTTCTTGCCAGGCAGTCCCCCACACACAGAGGGCTCAGCATGTCCTTGGGACAGCAGCCGGTGCTGCAGTCAGGAGCACCAGCATACGAGGCCAAGGGACAATCACTGATCCACTTAGTGTGGGCAACAGCATCACAGGTGCCCATAAGGCTTGAGTTACTGGTAAGGCAATGGCTCCCCAGCTCCAGGTTCAGGGGAGCAATGGTTTCTTTCCGGATGATCTGCACTCTGGCATGCTGCCTCCTCCTGCTGTTCTGGTTGGACAGGCTGCCCACATTTGTAAGGCTGGAACTTTTGACTCGGCACCCAGAGCCTCTGTGTGTGACAGCCTGACAAGGTAGCTGCTGCACAGCCTTCAAGAGGCTCTTCTCCAGTTCCTTCTCTTTTGAGCTTTGAAATCTCCCCTTAGCACCATCCAACAAGCACTGCTCCTTCCTCAGGATCACACTGCTTGGCACAGGGGTAAGGGAGGGGATTGTGTTTTGCTCTGACACAGCGCTGCTGTTTGTCACTGCTCTGTTGATCAGGCTGCTAGGGAAGTTATCTCTATTGTCTCCAGAGTGAGACCATGAAACAGCAGGAAAACTCTGGGTGTTTTCCACCTTTTTCATCTTCAGTGACTGCAGAAAAGGCACTTTAGCACTGCTTGGCCATAGGAAGGAGCTGTTATTGAGCACTGGTCTAGAGGAGCTGGCAGCCTGCTGACCTGAACTGAGGGCAGAGTCTTTGACCCCAGTTCCAGAGCGCTCCTCTACCAGCAGGCAAGGCTCCATCAGCATGGACGACATCACACTTCCCTTGACAGAGCCAGTGTCTGGAGGCCTTTGGAGGCTGTCTTCAGTGGGCTGTGCATGGCATAGTGACGGTGAGCACAAGTGGCGGGATTGCTGCAGAGGGATCCCTGAGGGGAGCAGGATGCGATCCTGGAAAGCACTCTCATATCTCTCCTCTAAATTCCAGATGGGTTTTGCCTGCTGCTGAGCAAGGCACCAGGCCCAGCACGGCTCAGGTCCTTCTGCTGAAAGGGTGCCTGACTCCAGCCCAATGCTCTTCTGCTGTTTGGGGCCCAGACTAGCATGGTCTGGTCCTGCAGACGCCATGTAGAGCCATAGCATGTGAGGCACAAGTGTGTCAGTCATCTACAGCAGCATCTTTGCTGGCCTGAAACAAAAGGACAGCATGAAAGACACTGTTGCCCTGTCAGGGCACAGCACCAAGTCCAATGCCACACGAGAAAAGCAGGGTGAGTTGCTTTTCCTGCAGGGTGGAAACCACATCTCCCATTTACTGAGCTCACCGAGAGTCTCCTGAGACCAAATCAAAGAATGGCTGGCATCTCACATGAAACCAGAGGATGCAAAAAGCAATGTAAAGAGAGCCATCTGCAGGAAAGCCTGTACGCTGCAAACACACAGGGGTGCCTGACTACCAGCCAGGGCCATGGGGTAGCAGCCTCAGCACAGTCATCCTGTCTGCAACAAGACGCTGCCTGCCTGGGACCCACATGGCAGCTGGAGCCTACTCCCTCAGGTCTGTGTCTCCAGCATCAGCCTCCTGACTCTGCTACAAGTCCCAAAATGCCAGCTTATTTTTTCTCCCTGCTCCTTAAAGCTTCAGTTCGCAACATTACACAACTAGGTGAGAAACTCAGCCCTTGCTTTTAAAAGGAACATGTTTCTCATGTTCCTTTAAAAAGGATGTTTTCTCAAAAATGTTTTCTCAAAAAGATCAGTGAGGGCTAAAGGCTTCTTATAGAGCTCAGGACTGAGAAGGCAGCAAGAAGTAAATACAGGGCTGTTTTAACATCAACACATCTGTTTCCAGCAGAGACTGGCAGTACTGTGCACTGTACATTTCTCCCCACTGCAGTACTACAGAAAAGTGTCCTGCAAGGAGCAAACTGGCAGACCGCAGAGCTGCAGATGTAAGTGTCCTGAATCTTCCTAGAATGAACTATTGCACCATGCCTGCAACATCCTCTTGCCTGAGGAGAAGAGAAAAGAGAAAACAAACCACTACCCAGTTATTGCTTTAATATATGCCTGGAGGGCCCCTGGATACAGCTGCGATAGGAATTTGTATTCCAAGCAGGCTGGCTGGTTCTTCCACCTTCCAGCTCTCACACACTTGCATGTTTAAAAAACACAAAGCTATAACAAGAAGGATAAGCAGCGCATCAACCATCACACTCTTCCTTTTCTTGCCATACCCACGCACACTCCTTTCTTACCTGAAAGACAAGCCTCAGATGCAGCAGTGAAAGTGTAGCTTAGGAGACCCTGCGGTTGCTCTGTAGCACCATCACAGCAGCTCACAACACCACATGGCTGGGTCAGACAGACCTACACCTGCCAGACTTTCTCAAGCTGTGAATCAGCTCCAGTCTCCAGCACATACCAGGTGAGCAGCATCTCAGCCAGAGGATGTGGGAGATGGAATATCCCATGCAGGATCCCATAGGAGCTACACATTCTCAAGGAGAGCTGCTACCCTGCCAAGCTCTGCAAGGAAATATGGAAGGTGCCAAGTCCATTCCATGCCCATAGGGCTGCATTACTTGTTAGCGTTTGTAGAGTCAAGCTGAGAATTCCTGATGAGGACAGGGCACCTGCATCCCAGTGGGATCTGCAGCCCAGAGGGGATCCAAGCCCCCAGGTAAGAGAATCCCACAACTGAGATGTACAACACTATTCCATTGCTACCCAATCTGCCCCCAGCAGCAAATCTGGCTGTGTTGTGACATTCACAGCGATTAGCACAGAGCAAAGAAACTGTGGCTCAGATGCCGCCACCTGCCCAGCTCAAATTTCCACCAGTAAACAAGGGAGTGGAGCTTGGCTTCCACACGCTGCTCCCGCTCAGATGCACGCAGCTCACAAGTGCACTCGGACCCCAAAGTCACCCTAGGACACCAGTGAACATAGGTGCTAAAGAGCAAATTAAAATCCAAGGAGAATGGAAGTGTTCTCACCTAGAGGGTCTGTCACTGTGGCACCACCATGCGCTGCCAGTTTGGCCACTGCCTGCACTCTCACCCGGCTGTGAATGACCTTGTAAAACCAACCTGAACTGAAAGCCATCTGTACCTCATCTCCACCCGGCTTTACAGCTATCAGTGGATCATCCTACTGTAAAAATAAAAGTGATGTGGTCTAATGAAGCTGTAATAAGGGCTGTGAATCTTACAGTCAGCTTATACACAGGTGTGAAAATGCCAGCAGAAGCCCTGGGTGACCCTGATCTGGAGTAAGTGACAACGGTAGCACAGATGTGACTGACAAAGACAGGGAAGTACTGCTGACAGCTGTGACTGCCAGGGTGGAGTTCTGCCCATGGCACAGCCTTAGCTAACACTGCCTGGAACACACAGTAGCAGATAAAAATGTGCTGAGTTTGCCCCTCTCCAGAGCAGTTTTATCATGGAGTTGCAGAAGCGTCTGGGCCAGCGCAGGGGAGGGGTATGTAGGAAGCAGCGGCTGCATAAGAAAGCTGCAGGGCCTTTAGTACAGCTTTCAGGTAGAGCCTAGGTTAGCCAACAGCTAGTCACCATCACTGTTTCCCTGTGGAGACACAGTAGCTCAGAGATAGGGGCAGAAGGATGAAAGGAAGATGCCCCCACAGGAGGCAGGTGAGGTTGCATCCAGACTGATAGCACCAGCATGTGCTGCCAGTCCTTACCCCCATTCACACCTTCTGCATGCCAGCACAACCAACTCCAATGTCTACCTGAAAACTGTCCCCTATCCTTACTTCAAGGACAGAGTGACAAAGCAGCTGCTGAGCATCCAAGAGACCTGGCAGATATGGAGGGAGGCACCTTCACATGTCAGGCTGTGGTCACAACAGGACAGCAGCTGTCACATCTCTGTAGCTCTGGGTAGGAATCACATCACCTGCCTCAGGATAAATCCCTGCTGGTCACCAGCAGGGAAGTTTTCCTTTTATGCTTAATTCAGTTGGAGTTTTGAGATGGACAAAGGTCACAGCTTGATGCAAACCCTAGTTCTGCCAACCCAACTCTACAACAAAGGAGCTGGAGTCTGTTCTGCATCTCACAATGGCAATAAAACTACACTCCTGAAATTTTATTGTAGAAACTTGAGCTAGGGAAAGCCCTGGGTGAAGTGACCAGGCTGGAATTCAAACCCAACCAAGTAGTTAATGGACTTTAGCTTGGACTTATTGACACACAATACAGAGGCCAAAGCTGTCATTGTTGGAGTGACTGTACAGCTGGATTTGCTTACAATTATTCTGCCAGCACCTTTTATTGCCACACAGCTTGCTTGCAAGTGTTAAGAGGTCAGCTGGAACACAGCCACAGCCTGTACAAATGTCACATCACAAGAGCACAGGGTGAACATGTGCCCCAGTGTCTGTGCACCCCAGTATGCATCAGTCAAAATCCTTTCTTCCAGCCTAAGCCCTGCTGCAGCATGTGCTCTTCTAATGGCAGCGTGGCAGATCCTCACAGTCCTGTTCCAAACAGGAAAGGTCAAGACCTTAAGAGCCTGGGTGTGCACATCATCCCACTGTTAGAAGAGTTTGGCTGTGGAGGTTATTTTAAGTGCAGCTTGGTGACACACTTAAAATAACAAGAGCTTGTAAATGTATGCACTGCAAGCTGACCTGATAACATGTTGTCAGCCACACACACAGCCTAAAGTCACAAGGAGGAGAGATTAGACAACTGCAATTGCTATTGTTTTTTATGCCATTGCAGGGTGCATATTCTGTTCTGTTCTTTATGATTAAAAAGGATAGCATTTTTTTCTAAATGAGACCTGAGTTCACACCAAGTTCCTCACTCGCAGTTCTGGGACTTCTGATTAAAGCTTGAACAAGCAAGTAAACAACAATGCAAAACAAACAGGTTTTAAAGCTAATATGCATTTCAAAATAAGGGTTTGTATCCCAAACAGGTTTTAAAACTAATATACATTTCAAAATAAGGGTTTGTATCTCTTCAAAAAATTTAAAACTTTGAACAAGATCAAAAACATTGATCTGAAACCAACTGAGTGCCTAAAACTGCTCCAACAGCTGGTAGCTAGGTACAAACCTGTGTTTCAGCAGCATGAAAACAGCCCTCCCTCCCCTACATCAGCTCCAAGAAACAAGTGGCCTCAAGGGCAGTCACACACGAAGCCAAAGCACCTGAGGACACCAGCAGGTTCAAGCTGAAGAGCAGAGGATGTTGCCGACCACAACTTGTCCGTGAGGACAACACAGCTCAGAGGTAGCTTGGCCACCACAGAAACGCTGCTGGGTGCAACAGCCTGGTGTGCCGCTTTGCCACACAGTTAAGCATCACCGTTCCCTCTCAGGTTCAGTATCATCCTTGCAGAACCACATTTTGTGTGCAGATCCAGAGGATGACAAACCAATTGCTGTCCTAATCGAGATATCAAATTTTTGCTCGGCCACTCAGGTCAAAAAATAAATACTAGTAAGAAATCAACCTCTGTTAGGATGCATCAGCAAATTCCCCCCGCATCCCAGGATTACATTTGTGCCAGGTCTGGTAATTTCCATTCATCAGCTGTGGTGCTGAACTCCACATTGAACAGAGGAAGTAGGAGTGTATGGCTGCCCTGAATAACCCTTCACCTAAGCAGAGCACTGCCCTGCAAGAGAAATAGAGTAGTTCGGGTGCATGCTGTTCCCAAGGTGGAGGCAGACCTCAAGGAAAGCAGGATGATGGACCAAGCCATGGGATAGCTGGAATCCAGCGACTACCTGCGCTGCTGCAAATGCCTCCCTCCATGCAGACACAGGGTAGACTAGGGACTGAAGGCTCAAGTGTTTGACTTCACAAGGGACCTTCCCACCACTCTAAGGACATTGAAACACAGTTGCCAAAGTGAGAAATTCTGGCACCGTAGGCAGAAAATCCAGGGTTGTAGCCTGAGCGCACCAGGGACACCTAAAGGGCTGGCTAAGTGCTCACCCCAGGAAGGTTGACCTGGCTGTGACCAGAGTGCAGGGGTCACAGCAAAGGGCAGAGCATGGAGCCCCTATCCCTACCAAAGCATATCAACTTCTCTCCCTGGCAGATTCCCCAGGCCCTGAAGCAGAAGTAGTGCACAGTGACAGTGGATCATGCACTTCTCTTTCCCCAGCAGGGAAGCTGGCAACTACCTGCCCTTGCTCCCACCTGATTTGTATTTTTTCATCACATGGGCAACAGAAGCTGTTGTACTGCAGCATAAACAAGAGTAGAGAAACAAGTATGGGTTGAAAGCAACAAGCTAAACAATTAGATGTTGAACAGCCTTTCACTAGGGAGGTTTAAAGCCCATTCCTGAAGATCCAAACTGAAGGGACAGCATTTTCAATTGAGCTTCATAGTGGAAGAAAATGTACAGGAGAATTACATGGCAAGACCTGGGAAGAGTTTGGCCACCAGTGTAGGATCTGAGGACAGTCAGCAGAGCTCCATCTGGTCTTAGGCAGACTGGCCTTTAGTAGAAAAATTAAAGTGGAGGATTTGGAGTGAGTGAAACAAATACAATACATCAATATATAGTAAGGAGACAAGAACTACCCTATTAGTTCAAAACACATAATTTCTTAGTCCATCTTCTGTTCTTGGTACTTTTTACTGAAATATACCTGCAATCGGAAGAAAAGGTTCCCAGATTTGTCCTTCAGGATGTGCTCTGGACTCTTCCATGTTCTGACACGGTTGGGAAAAACTCTTCTGAAGGTACTGCAAAACCCCACTCTACATAGCAATCTCTCAGGACTCAGGAGTGGAGAAGAAACAGACTCAAGGTGAGAAGCTGCCAAATACTCCCAGACTTGATGCATGACAGGAACCTGGGAAATGTCAAGGAGTGGCACCCAGCCAGGCTAGTACAGCAGCCAAAGCCCCCAACCAGCGTCAGTGATCTGACATCTCCACGCAGGCACTGTTATGTGGGGATAGTGACATCCGTTCCCTCAGCTCCTCCTTGAAATGTGATCCCTGCTGTGCTGAGGACCCTTCAACTGAGGTGTGGGAGAGGGCAATCATCATGAACGAACTTTACCTAACACAAAACTGCAGCAAGACATCAACGAAAGGACAGACAAATGCTACTACCTGCTGGGTATAAACAGTAAGAATTGTGGAATTATTATTCTATAAAACTGTAATAACACCAACAATCCACTGTAAATTCCCCCGAACTATCCAGGAGTCACCAGATGTCATCTGCCTCTTCCGTGAGAACACCACAATCACCACAATAAGAAAGACAAGCCTCTGTGAGTCATGTAGGCAGGGTTTTGATGTGGAGCTGTGGGGCTGAACTCTGCCTCCCATGAGACATGCAAAGCCCAGCTGCACAGGGAGACAGGAGGCTGGCACAGCGTAACAGGACTTCCCCATGCCTTTGCTCCTCACTCCCTGCCCAAACGCAGGAGGCATTGAGGAAATAGTCCAGGCTTGTCTCAACTCAGCTTTACGTTTCATCTTTCAGATTCAACGGCTCCTTTTTACAAGAGTAGCCAAGCCAAGACCCCAATGAAAGGAGGACAGCCAAGAAGTCCCAGCACCCCACCGGAGCCTGGTCAACCCCAGATCCATCCCAGTACTCCGAGTACCGTTGGAGACGCTCCCTGGGGCCATGGGTGGCTGAGGAGCCAGCCCTTTCTCCCTGCTGCTCGCCCGGGGAACATGCTGTGTGTCTCATTTCTCCAAGTGAAAGCCTTTGAAGCCAAAGGTGCTACCAGGACGCTCAATCCCAGCGCCGGAGCGCCGCCCAGGCCTCCGACCCCAGCATGTCTCGCCACAGAGCGGTCCCGAAGCGCTCCCCCAGCCCCATGGGGTCACAGGGCAAGACCATGCGAGCCCCGCGAGGAGGCCCGGAGTGGAGCAAGCTGCCTCCTCGGGGGCTGGGCACGGTGTGAGGCGGAGGCGCGGGGAACGCGGCGGGGGGGCCAAGGGCCCTACGGCCCAGTGGGGGAACTATGAGGGTGCAACCCGGGGAAACACACGGGAAGCAAAGCCCCGTTCCAGAGGGCTGCAACACCGCCTTACTCACCGCCCGCCCGGGCCCGCCGGACCCGCCGCCGCCGTTACCATGGGGAGCCGGCGGGCCCACGTGACTACAGCTCCCGGCAGCCACCGCGTCGCGGGTGTACTGCCCCCTGGCGGCGCGGCGGTGCCCGGCGGCGGAGCGCAGCCGCGTGGGGCGGGCACGGCTTCAGGAGCCGTCGGGAAACTCGCGGTTAAAGAACAGGCTTTTGTCTTTTTTCAGGGACGGCTTCCCACGGGGGGCACCCCGGGTAAAGACGGCCGGGTAGAGTCCCCCTCAGGCGCACAGCGCGAGTTCCAAGGAAGGTCGGACTGGAGCCTGAGGAGGGGAAGGGATGCCCGGGCGTCACCGCTCAGCGCCGGTACGCGGCGACAGCTGGCTGGGGCCCGCCCGGCCGGGCAGAGCTGCGAGGCGGCGGAGGAGCAGCTCGCAGTGCCGGGCAGAAGGCGACCGGACACTGACACCGGCCAGCGCGGCCAGCTTCTCTGCGGCTTTGAGGGACAGCAGGACCTGCACAGCCAAGAGAGGGACAGGAGTTACCCACCAGCTTGACTCTTGTCCCCAACAACTCCATCAGGTCTCCCAAAGGAGCCGAGGTCCCTGTGCAGTACCTGCTGGATTCCAGGGTGCTGGCTGAGGGCTTGCAGTGCCTCGAGGGCTCCCTCCCGTACGGTCTTCCGCGAGTCCTGGCAGGTCACCTGCAGCAGGAGGTCGGGGACCCTGTTCTGGATCAGAAGATCCCGCAGCTCCGGCCCACGCTGGCCCAGGTTGCTGAGGGCCAAGGCTGCGTTGCAGCACGTCTTGGCCTGCGTGTCGCTCAGCAGCCGGGTCAGGCTGGGCACGGCCCTGCCCAGGGTCCCCGCCGGGCAAGATGCGTGGCAGGCGGCATTGCCCACTGCAAAGGTGGCTGCCCTGCGGACGCAGCTCTCCAGGTCCGACAGGCACTCCAGCAGCCTCTCCAGCCAACTGGGCTGGCTCTGCAGCGCTGGGGAAAAGCTGTGGCGGAGCAGGTTGCCCAGCAAGTTGCAGGTTCTGGCCCGTATCACGTGTTCTTTGTGGCTGAGCAGGTAGGTCAGTGGCTGGTCAGTCACATCTGAATCCCTTAGGATTGTCTGGAGAAAGGGCAGGTGCTCTGAACCGGCCCGGGCCACGTGGGTCAAGAGAGACAGGAGGTCACTTGTTAGTATGACATTGTCTGAGAACAAGACAGACTTCAAGAAGGCAACAGTGTGCTCAGAGGCAGCAGCTTCCTTCACCACTTGGTCTATGACCTGTGTATCAGACACCACAAGTTGGCACAAGAGGCCCATGGGGAGCTCCGTGAATGAAAAGGGCAGATGGCGAGCACAGACCTAAGGCAAAAGGACAGACAGCACTGCTGAGTGCACTGCACTCACATGTGAGCCAAGCCAAGCAAGCAGCTGAAAGCAGCCAGCAGGTCAGCGCAAGCTTAGCAGCCAGTCAAGCTTCTCCAAGGGCTGCGTAGCACCCATATGACATCCTTGTGTGGACTGGAACTGCCAATGTGACATGAAGTAGTGCCACACATTGGGGACTGCAAGGTTCCACCACAGTATGGGGGGGAAGGAGGAACACAGGGTCAAGAGAGTACCTGCAGCAGCTGGGCAGGGATCTGGGTATCTCTCACAGCCTCCATGATCAGTGCTAAGGTATCTTTATCCACATCCAGGGCAAAAGGGAAAGAGAGGAGCTGGCAGACCTGGATGACCACATCTGGGACAACCTCAGGGTCCCCATCCTTTCCTGCTTGCCTGAATTTGTGAAAGAGAGAGGGCTTAATACAGAGGTGATCAGAAAAACCTCAGGGCAAGGGGCAAAGGGCATTCCCTGTGCCAGGCACTAAGGAGAGACTCTGCAAGTTCCAGTTCAGGAACTTCTCAGCCCTTGGTGTGCCCATTCAGCAGCTGAGCTCTGCCCACTTCAGTCCTTGCCACAACTCACATCTGTGCCAGGCATGCCAAGAAGCCAGGGGACAGCAGTCTTTTCAGTGTCACCATGAGGACACCATGGGACTTGGTGAGCTGAGACAGACACTGGTGGGACTCACGAGTGAAGATGCTGAGGGCCAGGCTGAGGAATAACAGGGTTCCTGCAGGGGAAACAGCAGACAGAAGGGCAAATCTAGAGAAGGCTGTAAAGTCCCTTCACTTCTGTCTGGGCTACCTCAAGCTGCTCCAGGGTGGATTCTGTGATTCCCTGCCCAAAACTGGAAAATCTCCACCCAGGTGGTCACACCTGCCAGAGGGGACATTCCCTGCAGCATAGACACCCTTTTTTGTTCCTTCACAGCCAGCTCAGCTGAGGTACTGCCAACTGGGCACAGCATGGGCCAGCCCAGCCCTCTCCAGAAGACACTGCAATCCTCAAGAAAAACCACCTGAGTCCTCTGGTCTCAAGGAACAGATGTGGACAGGGACAGACAGGCAAGTCTGAGGGCAGGATGTGAAGCAGGGTCCAGGGCAGATGCCCTGCTGTCCCACAGCTCCTACCTTGAGGGGAGAGGAGGTTCCAGTCTGGCTCTGCCATGGGGTGACCAGCACCTGGGGGTGGATCTCCCTCCAGCGGTGCCCTGTTGGTGCCCACATGAAGCACCACTGCAACACAATGCCATACCAGGCTCCATAGCTCTGAGGAAGCAAAGCCCTGCTCCAAGACCACATCCTCCTAGAGGCAGAGAGGCAGATGTCAGAGGCCTTCGTGGTCCTCCATGGCTCCCCAGGATTCTGATACATGACTCTGCCATTCCCATGGTCCTGTGAAGGTCAGGGCTAGACAGACAAGGGGCAGGACTCCTACTGCACCTTTCAATAGTGTCAGTCCCGGGTATCTCTGCCCTCCTTCATTCCAGTGTGCCCATGGATCACCCCTCCCCGCCCACCACTCTCCCATCAGCCCAGCAGGGACATAAGGTGACTTTCATGGGTTTCTGTACAGCTCAGACAAAACTGTACTGTTCCCTGGTTTCCCTCAGCCTCATTACCAATCTGCATTCAGGCCTTTTTGCCTTTTGGAAGGGACAAGGCAAAGGAGATGGCCAGACTGGTACCTGTTCAAGGAGTTTCAGCAGGAGGAAAAAGAGCCCATCATAGAGACCCGCACCCATTGGCAGGGGCAGCTGCAGCTGTAAGAGAGTGGGAGACAGTCTGGGTGCTGGGCTTGAGGGCAGCAGCATCACACGTGCACCCTTCTGAGCCCACCTTTGCACACCTCCACAGTGGGGTATGCATGGGTCCCGAGCTTCTCTGTCCCCATCCCATACCTCAGCAGGTGCTGTCAGTGCATTTGTTACCACTGGTAGGATCTTTTCTCTCTTGAGCTCCAAGGCCACCCCATGCTGACTGAGCTGTGCCAGGAGAAATGCTGCAGCACCCTGTGGGACAAGGAGAGTTCAGCACCTTTGGGACTTTCCCATCTGCTCAGTCACTATTGACTCTTCTTCCCTCAGCCTCATCCCACCCTGAGTGAGGAACAGTAAGGCCCAAATGGGATGCAGGGGTCTGCAAAGCTCTCAGTAGTGGGCCTGGCAGTGGGGGTGGCTTACCACAAGGGACACAACAGGAGACTGGGTGATGAGATCCACAGCCAGGATAGCCACCTCCTCATGCCTGAAATGCAGGGAGACAAGCACTGTGTTCTCACAGCTTCATATGCAGAACAGCACCTTCCAAATACTCACAAAGCTGGGAAGCAGCTGTGTTTCAGGAGGAGCTCTGGTTCATAGCACCTCCTTGTCTGTACTGGGTCATCCTCATCATATGCCCAGCACTCACCCACACTGCCCAACACTCTGCTGGTATGTCTGTATCAGAGCAATCAGTGGGACCAGGTTCCCAGCTCTGGGCAGTGTGCAGGACAGAGGGCTGTTCAGGGCAGAGCATGTTCTTCTCCCACCCATGAGTGAAAGTATGTGCTTACCTAGGAGGGGATGCCTGAAGCTGCAGGGTAAGCAGGGCCAACAGGTACAGAGAGGCTTCACAGGCTGCCTTCTGGGTCACCTCCGCCACAGGGACCTACCAAAGGAACAGGAGTCATAGCAGGGGAGGAGGTGTTTCTGGGCCCCAGAGGAGAACTGCTCTCTTCAGATTAAACTTCCCTAAACTCCTCCCCCCACCCAGATTCATCTGACCAGTGCTCAGAGGAATGTGTCCTGCTTACCCACACTCCTATACCTCACCAGTGCTGTGGTCAGTCCTACCTCAGCCTTCAAGAGTTGCATGAGGGAACACCACAGTGGTTGGCTCCTTCCCAAATGCTGGCACAGGTTTGGGCAGGCATGGCAGGTAGCATAGAGGATCTGCAAGGCAGAGGGGAGAGATGCCTACCAGCCCCTGTAGACAGGTTCCACCCCATGGCTACCATGGGCTCATTTATTCAACAACTGACACCAGGCAGATGGGAGTCATTGAGGGCTAAGACCACAGTTCCTTCTTCCCCATGCTCCTGATTCCAGAACAAAAACCAAGGCATCTCTGGGCAGAGCCAGATAAAAGGATGGGGCCATTACCTTCAGGATGTTCAAGGAGCAGCCTGGGTGCTCCAGTCTCCCCAGCAGTCTTGCAAGCTGCTGGCTCTCTCCTTCCATAAGCTTTTCAGCTACTGCATAAGCAACCTGCAGAAATCAGCCTGTTTTGTACTCTGGGCACCTGAAGCACTGCACAGACTAGAAGAGTTTAATGCTAGCAACAATTTAATGAAAGAAAGCATCTGCTTCCTGCATCTAGCCTGTGTCTACTAAGGGATGCCTATCTGCATGACCTAGCATGGCTTTGAGGCACACTCCCAGACAAGCTTCCTACTCTGCTTCCCTCCTTCTTGACTCAAGAGCTAGTTAATGTAAACCTGTAACTGTTTTCCCTCTTACTGCACCTTCAATTTCAGATTTCCAACAGTTCATATCACTATAACAAAAGAATTCTTCATGTTTTCCATTGCCTAGTTCTTTACTTAGCTCACAGTTCAGATCCTAAGTTTGAGTTTCTTAATTGATTCAAGAATCCTTACATTCCTAAGGTCAGCTGTTGGCTGGGGAGGTGCAGCCCACAAATATGAGCCCTGCAGCCAATAAAGCCAGAGGATCCCAGCCCTCCACTCTACTGTTGAGAAAGATCCTCCTGGAAAGGGCTGCTGCCCCTATGGAGACCACACCTCTTCACCCTGTACAGAGAGCTGGTCTGACCTGCTGCTTGGCTTCTCTACAGCTGTTTCTCTCCAAGGGGATGCTGCACGCAGCAGCCAATGCAGCCAGGAAGAGGTCTGCCACACATGGGCTCTGGTCATGGGCTGACTTGCCCTCCACTGCTGCACCTGCACAGGGACAGAGCTTGGGAGTCATCGTGCTAGAGGTGCTGAGGGGCAGCAAGATGGGGTTGGACGGCAAGAGATAAAAAGTCAGGCTTGTGACATGAGAAGGGTGAGATCTGGGATTGAGGGAGGAGAGCCCAAGTTAGCAGGGTTCTGAACAGATAAATTTCAGCCACCTCTTCTGACAACAGCACTACAATGGCCATCAGTGCTCTGATGGAGCCCAAGGGCAGGAAGGAGAAGAAACCCCAGGAAGAGGTTTCAGTTGGTGAGCTGCTGCCACTGCTACCTCGAAGAGCAGGCTGCACTGAGACGGATCCTTGAAGAAGTCTGTTCAGCAGGGGCTGATGCTCCTCTTGCAGCCTGGTGTAGAAGTGTGCAGAGATGGAGGTATCTGCCGTGTCCAGGCTCTCACAGAGCTGCATGAAGCACTGGGGAAGACACAGGGGTTACCATCACTGCAGACTGAGTTTGTGAGGGAAGAGAAGGACAACACAGGAGGAAGCTGTGGGAGAACAGCAGAGATGGGAGAAGGACTCATGCTGGAACTTTAGGGACCACTAAATATCCACTCCAGCCAGGTTACTGTATGAGACCCACATCTGGCTGCGTGCTGCTGAAGTGAGGGGTACACATGGAGGCACGTGTCCCTCCTCACCTCTAGCACAGCCTGACAGAACATGCCCAACAGCTATTTTCACTCTTGCTGACTCTGGCACTAAAACATGCAGCTTGAAAATAAAGAATGAAAGATACCAAATGCAAGCCTGTACTCATCTCCCGCCTGAGCCACATGTGAATCACGCACCAATGCTGAGAACCCGCTGTGCCCACCCAGCACAATCACAGGAGCAGAACTTTTGGCAGAAGAGCCAGGGGTGTGGGTGGTGAAGTAATAATACTTTTTGTACCAGGGTGTGTACAAGGGGCGGTGCAGCACCTACCATCAGCTCAGCTAATAAAGCCACACCAGAATGGTAAGGCCAGCAAAGGTGCCCCCTCAGAGACCTTCTTTTTGTATGCAATTCCCCGCAAAAACCCCAATGGGTGAGACAGCCTGCCCTGATAAGAACACATCACAGTCCTCAGTCTGAGTTCCCCAAACATACACAAATAACTGCATAGCTTCTGTCCCTGAGGGCAGAGGGTGTGGAGGAGGGAGATGGGGGCACCCTTACCAGGAGGCTTTGCTGGCAGAGTCTCATCTCACTGTCGACTGGCGCAGCCAGCAGCTCCGGCAGCAGGGCCAGGAAACAGTCAGCACTCTCCTGCAGGCTGCAGGGGCAGCAGGGGCAGATGAGTGCAAAGAAACATGGCCCCTTGCTGGGAGGACAGGCCCACGTGGCCCTGGCTAATGGAGCAGGCAGCACACACTCACACTGTGAGCTGCTGTCAGCAGGCAGCATAACTGGAACTTGTCAACCATGCCTTTCCTTTAATCAATCCCATTCAAGGAAAGTGCTCCTCTCTGAGCACAGCAATATGGCATGAAGCACTTAGACCATGATGCCTCCCCACAGAGACAACTCCAGCTGCAGAGGATGAACACCACCCTCCCACCTATTGCCAGGCCACATGAGACTTCAGGGAACAGAAAGCTGTCCCTACCTGTCCTTTTGCTCACTCTCCTCCAGGCTGCATTCACTGCTGAAATAAACTTTGGTCACCATGAGGAGGTCTGTCAGCACAGTGATACACCAGGGCTGCTGCAGAATCCAGAAAGAAACCACAAATGGGGATTGTCTGTTGGCCATCCTCACACCACTATAAGAGGATCCTTTCCTACCAGAACCTCCCCCTTTTCAAGGGTGCCTAGAAGAGAAACCTGTGAGCCAGATCCAGCAGGGATTAGGGTTAGGGTTTTACACCCACCTGCTTGGTGACACCACTTTCCAGGATCTGCTTGGCTAGACACAGAAGGGACAGAGGCACATTCAGCTCTTGGCAGAAGTGGTCCAGCAGCTCAGCATCACACTGGGTGGACAGGAGGTTGCCCATAACATGAAGAACAGAACGAAGATGGGAAGCTCCCTCCAGCATCCCCTCCAGCACCTGGACACAGAGAAGCCAGAAGCTTATAATGAACAGTAGTTTTGGTGTCTCCACCAGCCATAGAGCAGCCTTTTAACCCATTCAGGCAGGGGACAGCAGAGAAGCAGATGGTAAGCCAAGTGTACAAGACAGCTTGTGCACTTGGCTGAGAAGCAAAGGATCTTTTGGAGAAACAGAGGATCTTTTTGCTGGCTGGACTGAGGACTCTCCATATGTTTCCAACCTAATCCTGATGAAGAAGGCAGCATCCAAGTTTTCAGTCTTAGTTACCTGGGCCAGTCATAACTTACTTGCTGAGCAGAGTCTGCCAGGTGGTCCTGGACACGGTGCTGGAAGGCTGGGTCCCTCAGGAGGCTCAGAGCCACACTCAGTTGCATGGCTGAGGGCTTAGTGTCTTCAATCAGGTGCTGCCACTCCTCATCGCTGTCCAGCTCCTAGCCAAGAGAGAGGACTGGTGCCATCTGGGGCAGGGGCTACCACCTGCCAGTCCCAAGGTCTCTGTACCAGCTCCTAGTGACTGAGCCCTGCTATCCTCACTCAAGACACCATTTTACCTCACTCTCCAGGTCCACGGCCTCAATACTGTGCTTGCTCCAGGGCTCTGCCCTGCCAGCACCAGCCTGTGGAAAGGAACCTGCTCCAGGAAACTCCCACTTACAGTCTTGAGAGAGATTGTGTTGCCTGGCCAAGGAAACAGTACAGTCAGTGAAAGACCTTTCCTTTCCATCTTCCTCCCACCCCAGCCTCTGCCTCCCTCACCCTGGGTTGGGAGGAGACTCCTCAAACTCCCACTCTGCTGTGCTGCTCTTTCCTTGCAGGAGACATGGATTCTTCTCATTGGAGGCAGTCAATAGCTCCCTCTCCTCAGGGGCTGCCTTCCGTGATACTGCTCTGGGTCTGTGCGTGGGGTGTTCATTGACAGAATACTTCACAGATGCATCATCTGCCTTCAGCTGGCCCTAGTGATGGCAGAGAAGTTTGTTCAGGGCAGGGCTACTCAGCCAGATCGTGACCACCATCGTGACCACCCCACATCCTGCCTTGTGTTGCTGACACCCCAGCCTGACCCATGTACTCATGTGTTTCACCCCAAGATCCACTTCAGTGCCCCTCCTTTGCGTTGACTGTGAGACACAGCCAGGGGAACTCCACACTTTTCTCCACCTTTTTCTGTGTCTCTTCAACCATCTTCTGCTGGGCCTTTCTCAGGATCCTGGACTGGCTGCTCCTGGGGGCCACGGAATGGACTTGTTGCTCCTTCAGGGCCTGCAGCTCCGGCGACAGCTTGGTGGTGAAGGGGTTTGAAATCCCATGCTCTTTTGTGTCATCAATCACTGGGGAGGCAAGAGGAGAACTTCAGCAGCAGCGAAGTTCTTTGGGACACAGAGAGAGTGATCTCTCTTGAGATCCCAGGGGAATCCTAAGGGACTCAGAGCAAGACCATGAGCAGGAGCTAGGAGTCAATGCTTGGAAAAAACTGAGAGGAGAGAGGCATAGACCAGGAAAGTAAAAATAGCAGGGCAGGGAGGTCCTCCCAGTCTCCACACAGTAGTAGAAGGAAACAGACCTGGACAGTTTTGGAAAAGGAGTAAGTACTCACCAGTAACTCGTCCAGCAATGAAGGGGTGAGAAAGTAGTTCTGGCCATGACAGACGTTGGTGGGGGTCCTTCATTAGTAATCCCTGAAGGAAACTCTGCAGAGCAGCAGAGCAGCAAGATCACTGACATATGTTCAGCACCCACCAGTGAACATAGCATACCCACCAGTCTCCCCCATTGAGGACACCCAGGAGGCCTGCCTTTCCTGCCTAGCTCTGGTAAAGGAGTAGCTCTAGTGCTTAGGGCAGATGGAAAGACATTTCCCTTCGCAACCCAATAAATCTGCTGTTTGACTCAGTGTCCCAGCTTATGGACAGCAGACATTTGGTTAACATTGATAAGGATTCCCTTTCCAGGAGGTCTAGTTCTCATTGTTTTCCTGTTTCCTGAACTCCCTGTTAGAGGACATAAAAGTTAAGAGTGATCCACCAGGGCAGCAGGTTGAAACTACATGAACAGATCTCACCCTGCAGACAGGGCCTCGGCCCTTACCTTGAACACTGGGCTCATGTTCATGGGCCATTTCACAGGGTCCTTGATGATGAGGCTGACAAGCTGGAAGATGCTGTTGGTGTAGAAGGGAGGAGTGCCCACAAACAGCTCGTACAAGATGCAGCCCACAGACCACAGGTCTGCTGTGTGGTCATAGGGCCGTTCTTCCACCAGCTCAGGGGACATGTACAGCGGGGTGCCCTTGATGGATGTCAGCACCATGGTGTGGATGCTCATGGCACGGGCAAACCTGCTCAGAGCAAAGTACAGGTGACAAGTTCAGGCTGAAACATCTGTTGCAGCTCCCAGGGAGTTCTCTACGAGTTTACCAATACTTCTTCCTTCTGGAGGACAAAATCTCCCCTCTCTGTTTAACCTCTAAATATGCACAGAATCCATGTCCCTTTCCGCACAACCCCACTCCTTGGCTGCTCCAACGCCAAGTGTTCCCCTCAAGCTGGCCCCCAGCACTCACCCAAAGTCACAGAGCTTGACAACACCATCTTTGCCCAGCAGGATGTTCTGGGGTTTCATGTCACGGTGCAGGATGCGGTGGGAGTGGAGGTAGTAGAGAGCAGAGATGAGTTGGGCAGCTATGGTCTGGACCTGTCAGAGACACAGAAGCCTCACCCTGTGTCACATGGTGCCACCTGCTGCCAAAACCATGGGTGCCATGTCCCTTATGGCCTGGCTCCCACACTACTTCTACTTTTGTCCTGTTTAGGGCAGGGACCAATTCCAGCTGTGGGCCAGCAGTTTCTTGGAGTGGCCAATAGCCAAGGAAGCAATCTGGGGGTGTTCCTTGTAAAGGAAACAGAGAAACTGAGGTCTCTGCAGGACCCCACTGTCCCACCAACGGGGCCCCTCTCCATCTTTTTCAGAAGCATTGCCAGGTAAAGCCCCAGAGGAACCCTCATCCTCCTGTCATCTCCTAGCTCACAGCAGAGAGAGACCCTCTGTCTGCAGGCACACAAGTCCTGTTTTCTCTAGCCTGCAGCAGACACTGCATGGTCACTGCCATCATAAACACCTGGTCCTCAGGCAAACTCCCATCATCCTCCAGGATCTGGAAGAGCTCTCCCTCTGCGTAGTCAGTCACTACCACCACCTGGAGGGAAGAGCAGCATGGTGAGATCAGGCCCTGGGGACCAGGACAGAGCAGAATAAGAAATCTGAGGGAGGTGTTGAGGTCTCATCGTGCAAAGTCCATTAGCTTAGGCTGGAACTTGGAATGGAAGAGAGCTCCCATGGTTGCACTGCAGCAAGGACCTGGCACTTGGCAGAGGTCTTGTAGCTGTCCATATCTCAGACAGCCAGCAGAAACAAGGGAAGAGGGAAGAACAGGACAAGCCCAGAATGATATTTCCAAGCCCAGTGGTAGAATCACTCCCTTGAGCTTGTTTTGCATCTGCTGTCCCATGACTTTTTTTCATGTTCCTGTGTGCCATAGAACAGTCTTCAATCCTCTCTTATGATATTCTATCCATAAGAATTTCAATCAGTGAAAAGCCATCTATGAAGAGACGGATGAGTGAAGAGTCACACTCCTCCTTGATCTCAAATCACTCCTCCTGTATCACACAGCCCCTGGTCAGGTCCTTCACCTTTGTATATGACTTAGTGCAGCCCACACAGGTGTTCCTTCCCCACATGGCACACACTAAAGTGTCTAAATAACACTAACCAGACCCTGGGATGAAGTTACCAGGATCTCCTGAGAAAGATGTCCCTGCAACAGCAGGGGACAGCCCTTGTTTCCCTGCCCCTGCCAAACAAAAGCCTTTGCCTAGAGTAGTCCCCTTCACCTCCTTAGCAGTCTCAAAGCTGTCAAGCATCTGGATGATGTTGGGGTGATGGAGGTCTCTCACAATTTCAATTTCCCGCTGCAGGTTCCTCAGCTCCTTCTCAGACCTCCCCACCTTGGGGATGAACTTCAAGGCCACCACCTTTCAAAGCAGGAAAATCTGGGATCAGACCAGGCTACTGGTCAGAGTCACCCAGAAAAGGCTGCTTTTAACCCAAACGGGACTCAGTACTTTCCAGCTGAACACAGACAATAGAACAATGAACAATTTGTTCAATGAGCCCCTTGGACCTAGGGCTCTGCCCAGGCCTTTACACATCAATACTGGTGCTCACACTTCTTTTCACAGGGACATTTAAAGCAAAGAAATGTAATCAGTGTACACAGATAAAACCAGGACTCCAGAAACATGGGACAGGACCTCGAGATGCTGGTGAACAGCAGACCTAACATGAGCCAGCAGTGTGCCCTGGAAATGAGGAACACTAGCAGCACCCTGGGCTGCATCAACAGGCAGGAACTGCAGCAAAGGGATTATTGACTTTTATTTCTAATCTTGTGCACCATGTTGGGAATATTGTGGCCACGGTTTTGGCCCAAAAACCATAAATAGGCTGGAATGGGTATAGCAGAGACCCATGATGGTGAGGGGAATGAAGCATGTGGGAGGACAACACAGGGTTTACAAATTGAAACAGGGCAATTCAACTTGATAAGAGGAAAACACATTCATCCTAGTAATATTCAGGCACCAGCTGTGGGGTGTTTTTCTTAGGGGCTTCAGAGGATCTAAATTTAGTGCTGGCTCTGTTTTGAGGTCTTGAGGACGCTCCTGATGTCCCTTGAATCCAGATGACTTAGTGCCAGCAGGAGCTGGTCAGGAACGTCAGCAGAAAACGAATGCCGAGTCCCAAAATCCTGGCAGAGCCTTAGTACCCAAGCAGCACCAGAAACCAGCCCCGGCCACACAGAGCAGAGCCCCACCCCTCTCCCCTCACCTGGGCGCTGTGCTTCCGGCGCCCCTTGTACACACGCCCAAAGGACCCCTCGCCGATCATTTCCAGGACGTGGTAGTTCTCCATCGTGCGGGACGGGGCCGCTGAGCTGCCGAGGTGAAGAGGCCGGTGAGGAGCAGCGTTTCTCCTTCCGCGGACACCTCCCCTGCCGCGGGGCAGCACCCGGCGCCCGTTCCCCTGGGCGAGCGTCCCTCCCACCCCCGCCCCAGGCTTTGTTCCTGCCCAGCGGCTCCAAGGCAGGACGAGCCCCGAGCCCTGGTGGCAGCAATCCCGCTACTGGATGGACCTCGCCCGGCTCCGCTCTTGTCCCGGAGCCGCCGCCGATGCGTCGCCTGGCAACGGGCTGGCCGCTTCTGCTTCCGCTTCCGGGGCGAGCCGGGAGATGGCGGCGGCTGGTGAGGGAGCGGAGGCGACGGACTGGTAACAGCCCCCGTACCTTCCCCGCTCTCTGCACCCTCCCACGTGCCCGCACCCTTACCGGTCCCCGCGCACTGCTGTACTGCATCCCCAGCCCGCCGGGGCCGTCTGACCCCGGCCTGGTCGGTTCCCGCAGGGCGCTGCTGCCGGAGGTGGAGGTGCTGGAGTCCATCTACCTGGAGGAGCTGCAGGTGGCGCGGGGCCTGGGCAGGTACGTTCCGCGTTCCCCATCCCATCCCCGGCCCGGCCCGGCCCCGTGACGCCCTCCTCACCCTAACATGCCCCTTCTCCAGGTGGGAGCCCTGGGAGATCAGCATCACTCTGCACCCTGCCACGGCCCAGGACCAGGACTCCCAGTACGTCCGCTTCACCCTGGTGCTCTCCGTGCCCCCTCAGGTAGGCTGCCCGCGCCCCCCTGCACTTCCTGGCCTCGAGCCTCTCTACGTTCCTTGTTGTGCTTTGGGTGTTTCTCTTTTATTCTAGTATCCTGATAAAGCTCCAGAAATCTCCATCAGGAATCCGCGGGGGCTGTCAGATGAACAAATTCAAAAGTGAGTGTCAGGAGGGTGGGGAGTGGTGATCCTTTCTTCCAGAGATCTGGGAGGCAGAACTGATGGACAAGCTTTCTCTAATTTATGTGGCTTCCAGTGTCTGGTTAACAGACAATGGATACAGGTCCCTAAATCACTCTGTCCTAAAACTCTCAGGAGCCACTAGTGCCGAATTTGATACAGAGGGGTCCACCTTGTGGTTGTTCTGTGGTCCCCCTGAAATGTTATTTGAATCCTCTGGACCTTAAAAGTTGGTGGTCCTGCCCTGACGGAGCTGAGACTGATCCAAGTCCGTCAACAGCCTATTATTGCCTTTGTGCTTTGGTCCTTGGTGCAGTGGAATGTGTGTAGAGCCCTTGCTGCCTGCCAGCAGTATGAGAAGATGTGGCTCCCAACAGACCTGCTCGGGGGCTGCTGTCAGATAAACAAAGCCTGGGATTCACCAAAACCAAAGGGTGCTGGATGAGCTCAAGCTGAGGCCATCAGCAAACCTGCTCCTCCAAGTCCTATCATGACAAAGGCTTCCTGTGCACTGGCTTGTGGGGAGCCTGGACAGCACATGAATATGTGTGTGCATGTATGCCCATCCTGGGCTCCAAGCAAAGCCTGAAGGCCAGTGCTCTCTTTCTTCCTCTTATGGCAGGATGGCAGGTATGTGGGACAGAGAAAAGGTATAGCTAAATTTGCATTAAGGATTTCTGCTGCTTTGCTGTAGGATTTCCCAGACCCTCAGAAGTGTTGCTGAAGCCAGGCTGGGGACAGAGGTGCTCTATGAACTGATCGAGGTGAGAGTGAGGAGATTGGATATGCCAAGCCACAGACACTGAGCCCTAAATTCCCAAGGGGTGGGACATCCCTGAGCCCATGGGCAGGCCAGTGAGTAAAATGTTTGCTTTAATGCTTTCACAGAAGGGAAAGGAGATCCTCACTGACAACAATATTCCTCAAGGACAGTGTGTAATCTGCCTCTATGGATTCCAGGTAGGCTTGTGTCTCTTGACCCCGAAAATTGATTGGAAAGTGAGGCAAGAGAAGAGGAAGTCTGACACTGGGATATCAGTCTGGGACCATGATGCACCCCAGCAGCCCCCTGCATCCCATTCTGCACAGAGGCCTTCCTAGTGCAATACATGCTTCTCTTCTCATCAACTTCTACAAAATCTTCTATAGAAGTGAGAGATGCTGGAGCATCTCCAAAGAAGAGTAGGCCCTGGGGCTAGTTGATGTTGCATTTCAGCTTCCCTGTGTTGGCTACACCTTACCTGAAGTTTAGCACACAGGTGGTCAGGAGGGACTAGAACATATCCATGAGGCTGCTGAGGTATGTTGGGACAACAGAGCAGACCTTCCCAGGGTTGCAAAGAAAGTCAGCACCTGCCTAGGTAGGAGAATACATCAGGTGGGAAGATTCCTGGTTAAACAAAAACATGTGCGGAGAAATCAGTCATAAAATCTTTGTATCTTCACATCAGGAGTGTTTTGTGTTTCTAACATTTGAAATAAGAAGCAGCATCCCAGTATTTGCTGAGGGAGTGGAGATGAAGCCCAGCAGAAGATGTTGGGTGGTTTTGCCAGCACTAGCACTAGTTCCCTATGGATACCACTGACATGGAAGTGAAAACCCAGCTCAGCTGGGTTATTACACAACTCTTTGCTTAGAAATCCTTCAAAGATACCCTTTTCTCTTGACAGGAGAAAGAAGCTTTCACAAAGACACAGTGCTACCACTACTTCCATTCCCACTGTCTGGCCCGCTATGCCCAGCACATGGAGGAGGAGATCCTCATGCAGCAGGAGGAGAGAGAGCAGCATCTGGCACCATCCCCCAAACAGGTACTGGGCCTCCTTCCTTGGCCCCCTGAAAAGACCCTTGTAACATCTGTATCACCCTCTTCTGGACATGGAGCCTGTGAGAATCAGCAGAGATTAGACTAAGTTATCTCCAAGGGCCCTTTCACCAAACAAGTTGATTTATTGGATCTCTGGGTCAGTGCCTGCTGTGTGAGGGGGTAAGAAAGTTGCATTTTTACACTTCTAGAACCACAGAAGTTGGAAAAGAGAGCTCTTTCCCTAGTCCTACTGCTTGAACTGTGGGCAGTTGCAACAGGTAAACTCAATCACCTGTGTTTTGGGGTGAAGAACCTGCCTAGCACTTGTTGGAACAGTTGTCAGCTGCAGAACAAACACCACAACTGAGCATGGAACAAATCAAAGGCTCCTTCCTACAAGCCCTTTCAAAGAGGTGCTGCCTAGATGACACACTCCACTTTGAAGCAGAAAAAAACAGATCCTAGGCTGAGGGATAAATGTGTTGAAGCCATATGTGTTGACAGGGGTGCTTTGTAAAGCTGCTGGAGCACAGGTCCCAGCATGCGTCATGTGGAGACACTTTACATAGCAGCTGTTGAGAAGCCAGGCTGCCTTCATGCTGCTGGAACCCCTCTGGGCTTCCTTGCCTTGGTAGAAGAGTGAAGAAGACCACCCTGTTCCACTTCCAGAGTGGTGTTATGAGGCAGTGCATGAGCTGGATCACAGACAGGGTTTGCAGTCATCTCTTGCCTCCCCACAGGAAGTTGGTGTGCAGTGCCCTGTCTGCCGGGAGACCCTGGTCTATGATCTTTGTGCTTTGAAGGCAGCACCACCCCCACAGCACCCTCTGGTAAGAGATGGGGGCTCGCCTGCACAGTTGTGCCTTCTCACTGGGTAGCTTCAACTGGGACACTGTAGGGGATGAATGCTTGCATACTTCCTCTCAGGTCCTCCTAGATGTCCCATCCAAAGGGAAGCTCACAGAGAGCAGGTTCAGTTGTATAGCCCTGAGCTGAGCAGATGTGCTGAGGGAGAGGTGATTCTGCCATGGGGAACATCTCTGCACTTACTGTGATATAATCGGGTCAGGAGAGTGACCTGATGGTAGCTTCTCTGCATCCTGCCTCACAGCAGGATAGCCCAAGGCAGTCACTACAGAAGCAGTGGGTCTGCACTGGGATGCTTGGCTTCTTCCCAGGGATTTCCCACGCATCTGTAGGCCTGGTCAATTTGGTAGAAGGAAGCAGGTTTCCTGGCACTGTGCAAGAAAGGATTTGGGGAGTAGCTCCCAGACCTGCCACTGCCTATCCATGCTAGGTGTTGAGAGAACCCTTACCCTGCCTTGCTTTCTTCTACTTAGGAGCCATACAGGCCAGATGCCAAGGTGCTGCAGCACCAGGAAGAACTGCGACTGATTTTCAAGAGACAGAAAGAGAAAGGAGGAATCATTGACCCCGAGGCAGAGAGGAACCGTTATTTCATCAGCCTTCAGGCGGTACGGCACTGGGGACAGAGAGCTGCTGAGGGGCTCTGGGCTGCAGGACCAAGCACTGTCATCTGCTGTGGGACACCCCTGTCCTTTTCTTAACAGGTGGCTTCTTTCTTTCAGCCTCCAGCTGCTGTGGATCCAGGCCAAGCAGTCACTGCCTCTGAGCTGTCGGTGAGTGCCCGCTCTGCAGACGTGCCCCAGCCACCCAGCCAAGCCTCGGCTCCCGAGCCAGCTGGGGCATCAGAGGCCAGGGTGGAACCCAGGCAGCCTGAGAAGTCTTCTGTGCCCAGAGAGCAACTGAGCAAGAGGGAGAGGCACAGAGGGGAGAGGCCAGGCTCCAGAGGCCGGGGCAGGCAGCTATGCAGTGTCTCACAAGAGCCAGGAGAGGAAGCCTGTCATCCACTCCATGGCTCCAAGGGGCCCAGGGTCTTCAGCCAGAGACCAGAGCGTAGACCTGCTGGACGACACAGCCAGGAGTTTTCAAAACCTCACAGTAGAAGCAGGGCTGCTCCCTTGGCTGAAAGAAAGGAGTTGTGCCATGAAGAGCCCTCACCAGCAACAGAAACTGTGGACTTAAAAGAGGAGCGCCGTGAGAAATGGAGCACAGAGGAGGGGACTGAGGCCCAGGGCAGGAAAAAGGAGAACCTGATGTTCAACCACAGTGACCAAAAAGCTACCCCCAGCTGGCAGGGCCACCACAGGCCCTGGGATTGCAGAAGGTGGGAGAGGTCCAGAGTTCAGGAGAGTGGTTCCTACCCCAGAGCACCAAGAGGGCGAGGGGTGTTCAGGCCCAGTGGACATCGAGAAGCCCATTTTGAGAAGGAGAGTGGCTCCTAGCAGGAATGATGAGGGGCTAGGCTGGGGGAAAAAAGGACTTTCTGAGGAGAACAGTGAAGGCAAAATGAAGCAGTAGCAAGCAGATGCTGTACCCCCTGGAAGGGAGGAAGCAGATGGCACATGGGACAGATTGGGACAGGCAGCGTCACCAGTGTAAATGGTGCAGATTTAAGCAATGTTAATGCAGTGTAAAGCATCCTGGCATGAGCAGCTGGCTGTTACCAGCATTGAAGAAGTGGAATCTTGACAGATCATATCAGCCTTGGTATCAGAGGACCCAGAAAACAGAGGTAGCTTGGGCACCTGCAGCCATTGTCCCTATAGGTGAAATGCCAAGAAATGTGCACACCTACAGAGCAAAGGGACTGGGCCCAGCATGGTGCCATGGCAGAGCCAAAGTGTAGCAAGACCTTCCCCAGAAGCCAGGGGAACTGTGGTGGTGCCAAGTGATGGGACTGTGCCAGGGCAGTACCTTGGAGCTCAGCTCCACTTGCTCTGTCCCCCATTCCTTCTCAGAGCACTTTCCCAACTGCTGTGATTGGCCAGGCAAGTTCTTTTTACACAGGACATTGCCCAGTCCCAAATAGGAGATCGAAGTTAAGCTTAAGTCATCAGATTGGCATGTCACAGCTGTCTGGTACCTAAGGCTTCACCTTGGCTCCTGCTTCTCCAGGAAGCCCATATTTAGCTCGAGCTCCTGCCCTGTCTTTCAGGTGCTTTTGTGCAGGCTGAAGCTGATGGGGGGAACCTCGGAAGAGAGTACTCTGTTTTCAGAATCCCCCTCCAAGGCCAGGCTGTCTCTTCACATTTCTGACAATCCAGAAGTGAAAACATGCCCCAGTATTTTGGATACTGCTACCCTCCTGTAATCTTCAAGCTGATATTGCTTAAATGAGGATTTGCTGTTTAAACTAACTTGGTGCAGTTACACCTGCTGCTGCTCCACAGATGTAAATGGTGTCCCAATCCAAAGCCATGAAGAGTAATCCCATTGCCCCAGGTGGGACAATGCTATTAAATTAATTCATTGGGTCTTCTCGAGAGCCTGCTCCCTTCATTTCCTCTGCCCCTTGCTCCCGTTTGTTGCTTTTTGGAGCAAAGGTGTTGATCCTTCGTATTTCTCAATTCATTCCCTGTTCCCTAGAACCTGGGCTGAGGCAGAGACCTTCCCCTGGCACTCCTGGATGGCAGGAGGGCTCCCTGCTTTGCCTGGCTTGGTATAAGCTCTCTTCCTCACCTGGACAATACTGATTCCTTCACACTTGTTTGTGCCTTGTCCCCTACCTCTTGTGCCCACACGTGGGTTGTTAGTCCTTCTACTAAGTGCAAAAATAGCAGTGCTATAATGGATTTGCCAGAACTTCATGTGCAATCTCCAGGAAACCAACGGCTGTGTGTGCCAGGAGGGCATTTGCCAGTGCACACAGCTGTCTGGCTGAGCTTTGGCACATGAAAGTTGCACTAGCCCCCTTCTTGACTGAGAACAACTCATCTGCTGCCCTGCTTACTCCATGCCTGGACCTGAAGAGGTGGTTTTAACCTGCTGCCCAAGAACCTTCTGTGCTTAAATTTCCAACACTGGTCTAATTTTAACCCTAATGCTCTAAAATGATTCTTTTTTTCTCCCTCCTTGGCCTGAGCCCACACTAACTGTCCTGGCTGGGTGATCTGAGGATGACAGCTGAGCACTTGTGTCCTGAAGAGAGCCCTCCTTTTTCTTCAGAGCTCCCTCTGTCTTTATTCAGCTGGTTTCTGGGGGAGCTTGCCCACACTTGGGTGAAAAGGCACAAACTTTACCCGACCTTGGTGCTTGTTCTGCTGCCTCCTGCCTTCACTGGTGAAACTGCTGTGCTCCAAGAAAGGCATGTGATTGTATCCTGAAAGAAACATGGAAGATCTATGCCCCTCAGAGCAGCTGAAGCTCCTTGGCTTCCTCTGGCAAGCCAGGATTACTCTTAGCAGGAAAATTCCTATGCCATGTTTGAAGCATGGGAATTCAGCCATGGAAATCAGAGTGAGGACTTGGATAACTTTAATCAAATGCTAGATGTGTTAGTGAGAAGGGATTTTTCCCTGGGAATAGTGCTTTAGGAGAGGCCCTTACTGCTGGAGCAGAGGGCATTTTGCAACATGTGTGTGGAAATGAATTTGGGATAAAAACAAACCAAACCTCCAGGTCTGAGGGGATGAAGAGAGCCTGCATGCTGGCCTGAGTCTCCTTGCTTGGTGTCCACCTGTGTCACTTGCCTACCTCACAAGGCTGTTGTGAGGCTTAACTGAGGCCAGGCAGAAAGGCACTGGCAGCATCTGTAGCATTAACACTATTAAAAAAGCAAGCGGTGAGAGATGGTGTGTGTGGTGGCATTGGGTCCCTCTGGCTCCCCCCCCAAACACTGTCCATTTTCCCAGATAGCTGTGGGACATTTGCCAGTCACTCACTAGAGGCTGGATCTGAGCAGCCAGCCTCTGTGGCATGGCCAAACACAGCATGAGATGCCAACGAGCAGCATCCTGCTCCTTCATTTGCAGAAACATTTGTCCAAGTTTGGGATTGCATTAAAGCAGTGCCTGTTTGCACCAAAATGCATCCAGGGGCCAATGACTGTGCCCCTGTGTGTTGCCATGTGCTATGCCCTTGGCCCCACAGGACAGAGCCAATAGGAGGGCTGATCAGTGACTTACAATTTGGGTTTGGCTTGGAACCAACTCCCCCAGCCCAAGCAAGGTGAAGCAACCCCCAAAACTGACATTAACATAGGACTGGCTTTGGGGAAACTGATCTTCAGGATTCTGCAAGAGGGACTGGAAGGTTAGAGCTCTTGGGAAGATATACTGTGACTGGCCAAGGCCTCATACAGCTCCAGGGCCCCATATCTGGTGGGAAGGACAGTCATACCCACCTAGGAACAATATCCAAGTAGATCTGTGGCTTGGCATCATAACTCAGCAGGACCAGTGGCGCCAGCCTTGAGCCAAAGGGACAATGATTTATCTCTTAGCAGCTGCATTTTTTCAGAAACACTCTGGATTTGCAGTACTGGCCTTGCCAGGTCCTGGTCAGGAAGGTTCTGCACCAGCAACTGGATAGAGGGGCAACCAACAGGAAAACAGACCAGAGAGACAAGAGCCGTGTTGTGCACTTCACAGAGAATATCCACAAACCAGTGAGACCACTGTTTGAAAAAAACAGACGCTTTTAGCAGTGTAGAACTCCAAAGGAACTGCCCAAAGGAAATGCCCTTCTGGGCACCTCCACGCTGATCCACAACTAAGGGGATTCACACCAGGAGCCCTGGTAGCTTACAGCAATCCCAGCATGAGGCACACACTGGTGAGCAGGGCTGGTGCAGTCGCACCCAAGTCTGGGGAGCAGCAAGAGCCAGATTTCCTCCCTTGCTGTGAGGCTGGCAGCTCTGACTCTCCCAAACCAAGGCATAGGAGAGGTAGAGGTGAACAGAGACCTGGCCTGTGCAGGTGGGCAGCTTCATGGCATGCCCAGGATGGTCAAATCTTTGTCCCAGTCCTCTCAGTGTCACAAGGGAAAGCTGGCCCCTGGTCACAGCAGGCTGGAGCTTATGTTTGAAGTGGCTCCTTCAGGGTCTGTCTTGTACAGCATGAAGTGGCCTTGCACCTGGGCAGCGCTGATCTGTTTGGAGACTGCTAGTGCCTTCTCTGCAAACCTCTGGGCTGCAGCTGGGGGCTGCTCAGGGTAGAAGCGCTGGAACATGCAGGCGAGCTGCCAGTGGGAGCAATGGCCCACGTACTGCTTCAGATCCACACGGCCAGGACGCACCAGGGCTGGGTCCAGCCTGTCAAGAGACAAAGGGTGGGGCTGGAAAACCTGATCAAAGCATCTGTTCAGGGTGGGTCCTGCTGGAAGCCCCTATCCACACTAGCACAGCCCCTTGTCGTTTCTGCAAAGTGCCATGCACAGTCAGATGGTAAAGGGGGGAAACGGGTTCATCCCTGGGGAGACTGAAAGGGAAATCAACCCAAAAAGGAAGGAGAGAGCTGGGAAAGGACTGACTCCAAAGGATAACAAGAATGTCCTGGGAAACAGCTCTGCCCATCTCTGTCCCATGAGCAACCTCTGAACAAACCCCTAGGCCAGCTTGGCCTGGAATGAACCAAGCCTGCCGCAGCACAGCAGCTGTCCAGGCACCATGAGTTCAGCCTGCATCCCACCAACCCAGTGGGCTGCACATGGAGCCAGCACTTCATTCACAGCATGGATACAACCCCGATACTTGCAGCAATCAAACAATTTGCATCCCAAGGGAGAATGTGGGAAATCTGTATTCCCAGTCTTCACACTGGAGGATTCAATAAATAAAGCCCAGCAAAAGAGCAAGGTTTTCCTGTGCTACCCACCCCACTCCCTCCCAGGGGCAGCTCTGACCTGTCCACATAGTTGGTGGTCATGAAGACAATCCTGGCTTCTGTGGAGGCCACACCGTCCAGCGCATTGAGGAGACCACTGAAGGTCAGGCGCCCCATGCCTTGGTACACAGTTGGGTCTGGAAACAGAGGTGTCTGAGATTGTAGCTGCTGGCCACTAACCCTGTGCAGGCTTGCAGGCCACCTGCCTATCACCTGAGGCTTATGCCAAGCTCCCCACTCACTCCTTGCTTGGAGGCTGGCCCTCTGTTTGGCTGGCAGCACATTAACCTCCCCTGCCCACACACACTCATGGGAACACACAGAATGGGAAGGAAAGCCATCTTCTCCCTCATCCTGAAAGTAGCTGGGCAGGACAAGGACCTTTGCCTGAGTATAAAGGATCCAAATTCCCTTTTATATCCTTGCCAAAACTGGTTAAATCCCAGTTTGGGCCCTGAGGCCTGAGAGATTCCCCCACGCCTGGTCTCTGCTGGTGCAGTTGAGCAGCCTAGAATCCAAACATTTTCCTGGCACAGCTAGGGAACCTCCCTCCTGCTGCTGGTCTGGGAACAGGGACAGTGCTCACTCTCAGCAGCAAGGTCCCGGCTGACAAAGGCAGCATCCACATCCTCCAGCAGGATGATGCTCTGCTGTGGTGCTACACTCAGGAGGTGATTGAGCCGGTCATCAGAGAGGCTGTGGTCACTGAGGCTCAGCAGGCAGATACTGTACTCCAGTTCCCCAGCCAGGGCTGTGCTGGAAAGGACAAAAACCACAAGGGTGAATCACAGTGGGAAAGCCCACAGTCAAGGAAAAATCTGATTTTTCCCCTTACCAGTAAGGGAGAGGACAGAGGGGTCCTTTCCCAGCAAGGATCAGATCTGAGAGGTGGGTGGAAGCCTCTGTTCAGCCCACCCATACCACGCAGCACTGTGCAAAGCACAAAGGGCTTGTCACCCTGACTTGTCACAGTGCCACAGCAATGCAAATTCTTACAACAGGCACCACACATAAGGCACAGCCCACTCCTGTACCCCAAACCCAAACTCATCCACACCCTCTCATCCAAGACTGCTGTGGCCCAGAGCAGGCAGTTAACAATACTCACATGAAGCTGCTTTTCCCACATCCAGGAGGACCATAAAGCAGGTAACCTCTTCGGTAGGGAATCCCTAAGAAGACAGAGTTCATTTAGGATAATGACATGGATTGGTCTGTGCTCCCTTCCTTCAAGCTGTGGTGCTATGCTGAGCATGCAAGGAGGATACACCTGGGGAAAGTTTAAGTGGCAGGGAAAAATCTCTCCCCAGCCAATTCCAGAGAGGACCGTGAGCATCCCGTCCCACCCCACACTGCACAGAGCACTCCACACTGGAACCTTGCCTCTTTCACTGTACCACTTGGGGTTGTTGATGAACTCCTTCACGTCCTGAACCAGCCTCTCTGACACACCTTCCTCCAGCACCACGGAGCTGAGGGGCCGGCGGCGGCGGGGAAAGCCGAACTGACGCCACTCTGCTCCCACAGCCGTGTACATGATCGTCCTCCCCTCCTGCTGCTGCAGCGCCAGCTCCCGGGCTGCAGAGAGACAGAGGGGACAGCTGCCAGGGAAGAGGATCTCCTGTGAAGGCCTGGGCAACTCCAGGGAGTAGGCTGTTCCCAGCAGGACCCCACACAGTTCCTCTACAGACCTTCCTGAAGGATATTGAAGAAGATCTCCCGGTCGGTGCCCAGTGCAGTGAAGGTGACAGACTCCCAGGGGGTCCCTGTGTTCAGGTCAAGCATCTGCGTCTCCCGGCTGCGCTCGACACGAATCCACTTCCTGCGGTACCTGAAACAGGAAGGCAGGTGGGTGTACAGTGATCCAGCACCACTCAGCTGCACCTCACCTGGTTCATGCATCACTCATCTCATGTAAGGAAATAATTTCACACTGCTGAGTAGAGGCTGCTCTTGCTACTCTTCATCTCCTGCCCTAACCCAGATGCAGAGAGGAGGCAGGATCCTCTCCACTGCCTCTACAGGCCACCCAATTTGCCAAAGTGAGGCTCAATCCCCACATTGCTTTTCCCTACTCTCCCTTACCAGATGAAATGATTCCCGAGGCTGGGGACAAAGTCGAACTTGGTGCTGACACGCCCACTTTCATGCTGCAGGTACGATGTCTCAACACTGAGGTGCTGCGTATGCTTGGCGTGGTGGGAGACCCAGTTCAGCAGCCATTGGTAGCTTTTATCCTTGCTGGGCACTTCCAAGGTGATCATATAGTGACGCCTGAAAGCCACCAATCCAAACTGGGCCCCCTTACGGGCTGCTGCCAGGACTGTGCCCACCCCAACGAGGCCAAACCCAGCCCCGAAATATGGGTTGTCCTTCAGTGCTAAGACAAAGTCAGAAAGAGGCATTGTGGGAGGTTAGGCAGCTCCTTTCCACAGCATTGTTTATGCACTCCGGCAACAAACCTGTGAGGAAAGACTGAATGGTAGCATGGAACACAAAAGATCACCCACAGTTCCCTGCCCTTTATCATGGCCAGGCCTCAAGGTGAAGTGCTGCCTGGCATATTTGGATTTCCCACATCTCTAATTATTACCAAGTGTTACTGTTGGCTGCAGGAACCTTCTCCCTCCCTGCAGGCCACTGGGTGACCCAAGCAGAAGGGGGCCAGAAGACTCTTGAAGAAGCACGGGATCATCTGTAGCTTCTTCAGTCAAGACAATAAGGCCAGAGTTTTACAGGGTTTTATTTTTGAACAGTCAGCAATCATAAGCACCGCAATTATTTAAGGTTTATCGTTTGAAAAAGTTGAAGCACATCCCCAGGCTGAGCCAAGAACCGGATCTTTGCTGCTGAGAATGGGCACACGGCGGTGGTGGAGGGCGCATGCTCCGGGGGCCTGAAGCTTCTCCACCTCCCTCAACAGGTCTGTCATGTACTGGGAACGAGGGGGAGCCTTCCCCGCCAGACACACAGACACGCTCTGCTCTCTCAGGTACAGAATGCCGCCTCCACTAGAATAAGGCTGACCTTCCTCCTCACCAGGGCACAGGGTCCCGTGGGCAGGGTCCCGCAGCTCCCCCCCTTCCCCGCAAGAGCTCCACCCTCGCCTGCAAAAGACCCAGATCCACACCGGCATTCCCCGCAGCAGAGACCCAGCCGCGGCCACTCCGCGGAGGATCCCCCGCGACCCTCGCCCCGCTCCTGCCGGTGCCGCTACCGCCGCTCACCTGCACCGCGCCTCTTCCGCTGCCGCCCGCGCCGCTTCCGGCCGCACCATAGAGCGTGGCCGGCAGGGCCGGGCAGAGCGGCTGCGCGACAGGCACAAAGGGCGGCGCTCTCGCCGCCCGACACCACCACCGAGATGTACCGAGGCAGGGGGACCCGGGGCGGCGGGGACAGCCCGGGCTGAGGGAACTTTGGTGACAGCCCTGGGTAAGGGGCGAGAGGCTGAGGGCAGCTCGAGTTGAGGAGTGAGGGGCTGGGAGGGCCGGGAACAGCTCGGGGTGAGGGGCTGGAGGTGCCGGGAATAGCCCGGGGTGAAAGGCGAGGGGCTGGGGGGAGACTAGCCTGGCGGGACTCGTGGGGGCACCTGCTGGCTGGAGACCGGGCATAGCTCTGAGGATGGGCGCGGGAGTCGGCCCAGCTCGACCCAGGGAGCAAGCTCTGGGTGTTGGGCTCAGGGGGAAGGTACAAGTGCCCTGAGTGACAGAGGGCTTGCCAGCGGCCTGCTGGGGACACAGCAGAAAGGGACCAGCATTGGAATACCTTGCCTCGAGACTGGCATCACAGGCTGCTCCACAAAATCGTCTTGGGCTCTGGGATGTCCTTCATTTAAAGTGCTCTCTTCTGTTTCAGATTGAGAGGTCATCCAGCCCAGCGCCTAGGCAGTGGCAATGAGTGCAGCAGTGACCGTATCAGAGGGTGCCAGCAGGGAGATGGAGACCCTGTGCTCAGAGCTGCTTCTGCCCACACCAGGAGAGGTGGGAGCCATGGGAAGCCCTGGTGTGGCCAGCGCTGGTCTGGCTGGGACACCCCCACTGGCTGCCAGCCAGGACCTGCTGCTGGCAGACTCATCCATACCTGGGGAAGGGGCTCACGCTGAAGGAAGCAATGTGGAAATACTCATCGAGACAGTGGCTGGCAATGTGACACTGAGCAACGCGGCCAGTGCCACAGGTATGGGGTGCAGGGAGTGCAGAATGGGCCCCACTGCAGTCAGTAGAGCTAGAGAGGTCTGGCCAGGGTCCCTGTCCTAGGTGCCCTCAGGTCTTTGACCTTGCTTCATGAATCTGGTGCCACCACTGAGCACAGACCTAGCACCAGCTGGGTGTGTGGATGAGAATGGCTGTGGGAGTTGCATGCTGTGTGAGGGGGTTGCTACAGGTTGTCAGTAGGGACCAGGCAGACATCTCCACCTGAACTCCTACCCCCCAGCATGTTTCCCATGTAGGTCCAGTGTGGGCACATCCAAACAGGAATGGGCCAGCCTAGCCTCTCATTTCTGCATGTTTCAAAGGTGAAAATGGACAGAACTGGTTATTGTGGTCACCTGGGTAGTGGTATTCCCCCTCTTATGGGAGATGTGGTTCCCAAAATGTAATGTGTGGCAAGAGGGATTTATTCTCTTTGTCCAGAGCTGGAACTGAACCACCAGAGTCCCAAGTTCTGGGCCTTCTAACACTCATCCCTTGCTCTCTTCAGAGGTTCTGGTCAAAGTGGTGGAGCTGTACTTCTGCGAGAGGTGTGGCCAGAGCTTCTCAGAGGCCTCCCTGCTGTCCCAGCACCAGTGCCTGCTGCTGCCCACCCCAGAGCACCTGGGACTCACAGGGGCACTGCTGGCTTCTGTCACCAAGGGCCAGAGTAACCCCAGGGGCTTAGAGCTGCCTGGAGCCAGCGCACAGGAGGGCTCTGCTCCCGAGTGCCTGCTGTGCCCTGTCTGCCAGGAGGCATTTTTGCAGCCTGGCCAACTCAAGGAGCACTTCAAGACCCACCGTGCCCCATCAGGAGCCCTGCCCTGTCCCGAGAGGGGCTGCCACTTCACCACAGAGGACCGCAAGCAACTGCGCAGTCACTTGCGCCACCTGCACGGGGCCTCCCCCGTGTCCTGCACCTGCCGGGCCTGCCCGCTGCTCTTCCCCAGCCGCCAGGCCATGGAACAGCACCACCGGACACACTTCCCTTTCCACTGCAGCCACTGCGACTTCATCACAGCCAATGCCAAGCTCTTCTGGCAGCACAGGAAGGGTCACACCACTGAGTCCTCTTCTGAGATGCCCACAACAGGCAACCCCCCCAGTTCAGACCCCCATGGCTTTGACCAGTGCTGCATCCTGCCATCGGGTATGACTGGGTGGGGGGGTTTGGGCCTGTGGGTGCTGCAGAGGTTGGCTGTGTCTGTGCATCCCAGTTACAACTGGAGGAGTGGGGGGTGAAGCTGGAGGGCTGGGAACCCTGTGTTTGTGCCTCCCTGCAGCACAGTTTGTGCCTTCCATTTTCATCTCAGGTTTTTCTGCATGTGTGTGGGTTTGTGAGGGTGGCTTCCTCTTGCATGGAACATGATGATCTCTTGTCTGTCCCCACCGAAGCAGCATCAGAAGGGCAGGAGGAGCCCAGTAATTGCCACCCTGTCTGGAAAGCCAGCACAGCAGAAGCCAGGCCAGCAAAACCTGTAGGTACTGAGGACAGCTCCTTGAAGGGACAGAAAACATCAGCTGGAGAAGAGGACTCGGACAGCAGTGGGAATGAGTCACCAGAGGAGGATGGTGAGAGCCTCTGTGAAGCCAAAGCCAAAGAGAATGGGAAAGCAGCTCCCAAAAAAGTTGGAGTGCCACAGGCACAGCACTTCAAAGGTAGGATACAGGGCCTTATCAGGAAATGCTTAGGCTTTGTAAACAAGCACCACATTCTCAGGGCTGGCAGGCAAATATGGCCCAGGTTGGTGGGTGGCCTCGCATCTCCTGCATGTACCAGTGCACTTGTTTCCCCTGGCCTCTGCCCAATCAAATATGTACCTTCTTTTCCTGTTCACAAATGCTGCCAGGTTTAGGCAAAGGTCTGCCTGGCTTTGGGGACCAGGGGCACATGAGCAGGCCTGATGTAGGCCGTGCTTTGCCAGTGTTGAGTTGGAAAGAGCTCACCTGAAGTGTGCTGGTGGCTTGGGGTGAGGACAGTCTCTCTGAGTAGGTGGAGGCTGTGTGAATGCACATGTGTATAAACCCTCACCCTGGCACAACTAGATCAGGTACAGAATATCTGCCTGTGCTCTCCATCTTTTCCCTATTAACTGCTCACTCTCCTCTGTTCCCCCAGGGGATGTTGCAGAAGGCTCGGAGTACCTCTACAAAACCCACATGTGCCCTGAATGCAAGCGGTGTTTCAAAAAGCGGACCCACCTGGTAGAGCACCTCCACCTGCACTTCCCTGACCCCAGCCTGCAGTGCCCCAACTGCCACAAGTACTTCACCAGCAAAAGCAAGCTGAAAATCCACATGATGCGGGAGACAGGCGAGAAGGCTCATCACTGCCCACTCTGCCACTACAGCTCAGTGGAGAAGAATGCCCTCAACCGCCACATGGCCAGCATGCATGAGGATATCTCCAACTTTTACTCTGATGTTTACTCCTGCCCCGTCTGTGAGGAGAAGTTTCGGCTCAGCCAGGCCCTCAAGGAGCACTTGAAGACTCACAAAGCTGAACCCAAGAGGCTCAGCTGCTTCCACGGGGACTGCAACTACTGTGCAGAGGACCGGAAGGAGTTTGTCCGTCACCTCAAGGATGCTCACGGCATCAAGGCAGTGGAGTGCAAGTACCATGCCTGCTCACTGCTCTTCGGCACAGCTGAGGCCATGGAGGCTCACCGGAAAACCCACTATGCCTTCCACTGCCAGCAGTGTGACTTCATCTGCTCCAACAAGCACGTTTTCCGCAAGCACAAGAAGCAGGGGCACCCAGGCAGCGAGCAGCTACAGTGCAGTTTCTGCCCCTATGCCACTTTCAACCCCGTGGAGTTTCACGACCATGTGGGCAAGATGCATGCCAACGAGAAGATCCACAAGTGCACTGAGTGTGCCTTCGCCACAGCGCACAAGCGGGTGCTCATCCGGCACATGCTGTTGCACACTGGTGGGTGACCCCTGTAGGCATCCCAAAAGCTGAGCTGGGATGGGGAAGGTGTCTTGTCCTGCCTCTGGGTGGGCAGGGAGGGCTGGGTCAGGGTTCCTGGGTCCCACCACCAGCTTTGCCAACCCAGGATCACTTGGCTGAATTTGTTGCATGCTCCCTGCTGAGCTGTCTTCCCTGCCATGTTGCTTTATCTGGCTGTCATGCTGAAGTCATTTGTGTGTTACATGTAGGAGAGAAACCTCACAAGTGTGAGCTCTGCGACTTCACATGCCGGGATGTGAGCTACCTGTCCAAGCACATGCTGACCCACTCCAACGACAAGAACTTCATGTGCACCGAGTGTGGGTACATCACCAAGTGGAAGCATTACCTGAACGTCCACATGCGCAAGCACACTGGAGATCTCCGGTAAGACCCCTGCTCCAGCAGCCAGGCAGCATAGTCAGGGCTCCCCAAATCCTGCTCCAGGGGTCTGCTTCTGGCTGCACTGTGTGTCAGACTTTCTCAGGCCTCTCCTGCCCTTTCTGGTATGTAAGAAATTTGGTTTTTGAACTTAGAGCATGGTGCTGTGGAGGCAAAGCTACTTTTGGTGTCCCTATGCCACCAAGGAAGGTGCAGCTCTGAGCTTGGGTTCATTACTCTCCTGATGTTTGTGGCCTGTTCAGGACTGCCAAATTATCACCTCCTTTGGGTTTAGCCTGCCTCCAGAGATGCTGGAAGTGCTGTTAGCATGCACATGTGAGAGTGTGTGGGTCTGATACCGTGATTGTATGGAATACTAGGAGAATCTATCTCCAGTCCCCAGACAGGGTGTAAAGCACCAGCAGTGCCAAGGGCTGCAGCAGGGGGGAATTGCCTGTCATAAAGGCTGTCTGGATGGCAAAGGTCAGATCTGGCAAACCATACAGTACTCCATCCTTGTTTGTCTGGGATGGGGAAAGAGAGCTCAGCGTGCCTGATGATGCTCAGCCTGCCCCAATTCCTCATGCTGCCTGACCAATTCTGCTTGTCCCTGCAGGTACCAATGTAACCAGTGCTCGTACCGGTGTCACCGTGCTGACCAGCTGAGCAGCCACAAGCTGCGGCACCAGGGTAAAAGTCTGATCTGCGAGGTGTGTGGCTTCGCCTGCAAGCGCAAGTACGAGCTGCAGAAGCACATGCAAGCGAAGCATTCGCAGAACTACCAGGTGCCTATCTTCCAGTGCCAGTACTGCACCTACCAGACCAAGTACAAGCAGGCGCTGCTGAACCATGAGAACTGCAAGCACACCAAGCAGAAGGAGTTTCGCTGTGCCCTCTGTTCGTACTGCACCTTCAGTAACACCAGCCTCTTCTTCCATAAGCGCAAGATTCATGGCTATGTTCCTGGTGACAAGGACTGGCTGGAAAATTATGCCAGCAAGGAGCTGGAGATCAGCTCATCTGAGGCACTCTTTGGCTGTGAGCTTGGTGCAGCCCTGCATGTAGATGCCAGTTCCCCCCTCACTGGCAAGGAGCAGTGGATGAAGGAGAAGCCATCCCAGGTGGAGTCCCATGGAGAAGAGGGATACCAGCAAGTGTTCGTAGTGCCCCTCCTTGAGCAGGATGCCGCTCCACCAGAGAGCAGCAGTGAGGCAGAGAGAGGTGTGGGCGAGGGGGAGCAGAGCTGTCCTATTGCTGGCAATGCCCTGGAGGATGACTGCATGCATGGAAATGCTGCCACAGGCTCTACCGAGCTCACTGTTTCTGAAGACGAAGCAGAGAGTTGCACCTTGCACTTGGAGGCACTGAATGTGTCGTCTGACCCTCTCCTGGAGAACTTGACTGGAGAAGCCTGTGTGACCCAGCCAGACAGCGTGGAAATGCTGTCCTGCAAGGAGTCTCCTGCAGCCTATGAGATGCTGGGCTCCCGGGATGGCCTTGGCTTGGAGAACAGTGGCAATACACTCGAAGACATCCCAGATTTTGAGGAAGAGGTAGATGTACAGGAGGACAAGATGGTGAAGGGCAGTGCAGTGGCAGGAGACAACCAGGGAAAAGACACCCTAGAGGAGGACATAAGTCACCTTGAGGGGTCGTGCTCAGACCACCACAAGGTGGTGGCAGACACTGAGGTGAGAGAGACCAGCCAAGCCAAGCTGCCAGAGGCCTGGCTCAGCATGCTGAAGACACCTGAACAGGGCCACCTGCCTGTCCCAGAGGATGTGACCACCTCCAGTGATAATGCCAGGGGTGGCTCGGAGTCAGTGCTGAAGGCTCTGCGGAAGCAGGACAAGGAGCAGGCGGAGACACTGGTGCTGGAGGGCAGGGTGCAGATGCTGGTGGTGCAGTCAGAGAGCCAGGTCTTTAGGTGCGACAAGTGCTCATACATCACGCGGAAGGAGAAATCCATGTCCCTGCACTCCAAAGCCAGCTGCCAGAGCCGCCGAGCCCCACTCGTGTGCCGTGAGTGTGGTGCCAGCTTTAAGCAGCAGAGGGGACTCAACACCCACCTCCTAAAGAAGTGCCCAGTTCTCCTGAAAAACAACAAAATCCTCAAACCAACCAATCAGGAGGCACCTGGACTGTGCCAGCCTGCTGACCAGCCTGGTGATAATGGTACAGAAACAGCAGACAGCGAGAAGGGAGGCTCAGAGGAGTCTGAGCATGCTGAGAGCCCTTGGGGAGCTGAACTGCTACCCAATAAAACACAAGCAGTAGGCATTCCTTTGGCAGGGGCACAGACACCAGGCTGTCATGCCTCTGAGAAATCCCTGCTGGGTGACAGCACAGAAGTGGCAGAAGAGCTGCCCCAGCAAAGGGGTGGAACTGAGCCAGGTGGAGCTGGTGGTGCCTCCCAGCCTGGGAAACCCTCAGAGAAATACCGATTGGAGGGAGGGAAGCTGCACTGCAATGCCTGCTCTTTTGTATGTTCCCGTGTCTCCACCATCACCTCCCACGTGGAGGATGGCTGCCGAAACCTGGAGCAGTTCTGGTGCTCTCTGTGCCCTGAGGCCTTCCGCTCCCGCCGGGCCCTCAAGAGCCACTGTGCTGACAAGCACGTCGTGCCAACCAAGGAGGATGAACCCCAAAGGACCGAACTCCCTGAGGGGGACCCACTCAGTGTTGAGAAAAACCAGCCCAGCAAGCTCCCACTGGATTCAGCCCCACCAAAAGCCACCCTGCCCAAGAGGAGGCGTTTCTCCTGCCCCACCTGCCCCTTCACATGCCACCAGGAACGGGCCATGAAGACTCACAAGAAGAGGGGCTGCGTGACCCTAGGTGAGTTTCGCTGCACCTCCTGCCCCTTCACCTCCAAGGTGGCGAAAGCTCTGCGGCTGCACCGCAGGCTGCACCGCAAGCATTACAGCAAGCGGCCACAGCTGCAGTGCCGCCAGTGCGAGTTCACCTGCAAGCAGGCCCGGTGCCTGCGACAGCACATCCGCATCAAGCACGAGGGGGTGAAGCCATACAAGTGCCGCTACTGCGAGTTCAGCACCACACGACGCTACCGCCTGGAGGCCCACCAGTCCCTGCACACCGGCGTGGGGCGCATCGCCTGCAGCATCTGCAGCCAGACTTTCGGCACCAACTCCAAGCTGCGCATCCACCGCCTGCGGGTGCATGAGAAGACACCCACCCACTTCTGCCCGCTCTGCGACTACAGCAGCTACCTGCAGAATGACATCACCCGCCATGTCAACAGCTGCCACCATGGCGAGCTCAACTTTGGCTGCTCCCGCTGTGAGGCTCGCTTCAGTTCTGAGACGGCCCTCAAGCAGCACGTCCTGCGACGGCATGAGGAGAAGGTTTCCTACAGCTGCCCACGCTGTGACTTTGTGTGTCACAGTGAGGCCACGCTCAAGTGCCACGTGCAGAAGCAGCACCCACACCTGGAGTGCAGCACCTGCAAGGAGACCTTCGCCACCCGGGAGGCACTGGAGGAGCACAAGACACAGCATTTCAGCCACCGCTGTGAGCTGTGCAGCTTTGCAGCCAAGGAGCGGCAGCAGCTGGTGCGGCATTATGTGGAGAGCCACGAGCCGGCTGCCCCCCAGAACAAACCCCTGCACTGCCCTTTCTGTGACTTTGCCTGCCGGCACCAGCTCGTGTTTGACCAGCACATGAAGGGCCATGGGGGCACCCGCGTGTACAAATGCTCAGATTGTGAGTACACCACCAAGAACAAGCAAAAAATCACGTGGCACATCCGCATCCACACTGGTGAGAAGCCCTACAAGTGCCACCTCTGTAAATATGCCTGCGCTGACCCCTCACGTCTCAAGGTAAGAGCTCTGCTTGGGAATGTATCCTACTGCATCTACATTGCTTGAGGGGCATCCAGCTGCAAGGATTTGGGGAAGAAGTTCCCAAGGGGAGGTTGCATCCTCGATGTTCAGTGGCTCATACTGAACAGAAATAGGAGTTAAGCAGATAAAAGTCATGTCAGTACAATACATTTCTTCTCTGATGTTGCAGTTTAAGGGCAAGGGAGACTTTTAGCAAAGCAAGAAGGTGGTAGCAGTCTAAATTCACTTCTTCTCTTGCTGACATCTCTGGCTTTCTCTGTGTGCAGCCTTGCACCATTCAAAACCAAGTTTGGCTGCTTGCTGGCTTCAGCATTCTCTGTGGTGCCAGTTAGACAGGGTGCAGGGAAACCTCCAGCTTTCTTGCAAGCAGAGTATGACCCTGCCCTTGTTACTGTAGCTGATTAGCATCCTGATGCACGCTAAAGGGCTTTTCCTAGAACGGGAAATGTGTGGGTGATGGAGGCACAGGGTAATGGAGGGGGAAAATAGTCTGGTTTTGCTAAAAGAAGTATTGACTTTTTTAATGGCCAGGCTGAGCTGGAGCCTCCTGGGGCCACCTGGGACAGTCTGTGCAATGTGCTCAGCTCTGTTGGGCTGGATTTTTAATTTGACTCTGCCTTACATACCAAACTGGGGGGCAAAGCCCATGCCATTCACAGGCTGGAACAGAGCAGCTCAGCAGTATGGTTATCTCATCCTGACCCGGGTGTGGATCCCCCTTGCCCATAGCCTGCCAAGCAAGCATACAGTCCTCATTGCCCCATGTTGCTGGAGATGTCAGAGCTGTCTTTGAGCCTCTCACTGCTACTCCAAAGCCCTGCACATCTCCAGAGCAGAAGACATGGTCTCATCCTGGCCCTGTCCTCTTGCCCAGTATCACATGCGGATCCACAAGGAGGAGAGGAAATACCTCTGCCCTGACTGCGGCTACAAATGCAAGTGGGTGAACCAGCTCAAGTACCACATGACAAAGCACACGGGTGAGTGCTGCCCACTGAGGACAAGCTGTCAAGCACTGGGGAGGGTATTGGGGCTGCTCCATGCTTCTTCTTCTGCCCAGCTGGAGATGGAGGAAGACATTTGGGGGATAGCACATTATCCTGTGCTAATGGGGTGGGGGGGGTGCTCTCAGGTGGGAGGGAGGTTTGGGTGGCATAGACCCCAAACTTCGGTGCCTTGGAAATCAGGATCTTGATGTGCCTGCTAATAAAATGGGATGTGGTGGGGAGTCCCTGGGGACTGATGCTCTGTTACAGGGATGGTGAGACCCGTGGACTGGAGAGCACTGTGCCCCCATCCCGATGCCATCCCCTTCCCTGTTGCCACAGGCCTGAAGCCATACCGCTGCGATGAGTGCGAGTACTGCACCAACCGTGCGGATGCCCTGCGGGTGCACAAGGAGACACGGCATCAGGAGGCCCGTTCCTTCATCTGTGAGCAGTGTGGCAAGGCCTTCAAGACCCGCTTTCTCCTCAAGACTCACCTGAAGAAGCACAGCGAGGAGAAGCCCTATGTGTGCAACGCCTGCGGGCGGGCTTTCCGCTGGGCAGCTGGCCTGCGCCACCACTACCTGACCCACACCAACGAGCACCCCTTCTTCTGCCGCTACTGCCCCTACAAGGCCAAGCAGAAGTTCCAGGTCATCAAACACATCCAGCGGCATCACCCTGAGCACAGGGCTGTTGACCCAAGCCAGGGGGTGGGAAAGGACCCCAGCACCCACACTGTCCACCTTCACACCGTGCAGAGGGACAGCCAGGCCAAGGGGGCCCCCAGGATGGAGCAAGAAGGAGGGTGCCTTGCGGAGAAGGATGGCACATTACAGTGAGGCTGAATCCCAACTGCTTGAAGGCACTGGTGGCACAGGCCTGCTGCAGAGATGTATGTGTGTGTATAGGCATATATGTATATGGGCTGTAAAATATGCAACTTTATAAAAGGAATTGCTCAGTTCCTTTTAATACTGTTTCTTTGTGCTGCTTGGAACCCCTTTCTCTGTGCCCTCAGAGAAAGAGCACAAACCCAAGCTCAGCTCCTGACCTCTCCCCAGCACCACTGCACCCAGATGCGAACCTGTCTGTCACTGAGCAATTTATTTAGTTGCTTACAGAGAAAGGAGGGGATAGGGGTTAATTTGGGGCTGTAGGGGCCAGGGGATGTGGTGGGGCTCTGCACGGTTAGGGGGCAGTGAGGACACTCCACTCCCAGTTGTGCCCAGCCCTGGTATTTGCTCAGCTCCAGCCTTGCTCCTCTGACTGGGGGGGGGGGGGGGGGGGGGGGGGGGAACCAGCCCCTGCAGCAGAGCTGGGCCACACACCATCTCTCCTCCCCACAGTCAAGCTCTGACTGTGGGCGAGGGCAGGGTGCCTGTGGAGGGTGCAGGGAGCTGCACTGGTGTAGACCCCACATTTATGCACGGGCAGCAGCACCCTGAACCTGGAAAGGGGAGGTCAGTGCTTTTTCCAGGCCCTCAGAGGCTACTGCAAAGGGAGTGACAGCAGCAACAATGACACAGGGATGACAGAAACAGCTCAACAAGAGGGCAAGGTGGCTGGCTCTGTGGCCCCAGCTACTCGGAGCTGGCTCTATGGCTTCCATCCAGATGCTGCTCACCCCATGAGTTCAGTCCTGCTCAGGGCCAGGTGGCTCAGTGATGCGGATATGGACAAAGAGCGAAGAGGGTGGGATGCTGGTGCCATCCTTTGAGAGGAGATGGATGTGGCGATATCCTGCAGGAAGGACAGCAAGGTCCTGGCTAACTGGAGTCCCACCCTCCTCTCTAGTACCCAGCCGAGCCCCAGACATGCTTGCAGTGCTGTTTTGGGCACCCAAAAACACTGGGTAGCAGCCACTCACCAGGTTTGATGTTGGCAAATGGTAGGGTGAACTGACCCACAAAATCATTCCTGGAAGTCTTGTCATAATCCTCCACCACAAAGCGGATGAGGGCCAGCTCAGGCACATGGAGCTGAAACTGCAATGTCTCATCCCAGCGGGGGTTAAACCCTGGGCAGAGAGAGCAGGTGCTGAGAGATTGAAGGACAGCAGGGCCTGTGCCTGGACACAGCAGGGTCCATGGTGACACTGTGGGTCTCACCGTTGTTCTCGATGTACTTGGTCTCCTGGTGCGCCTGGTCTGCAGGGACCCCATAGACCTCCACACGCACCAGTGGGTCAATGATGGCTCCCTCCTTGCTGTTGGCCACTTTGGGAAGCTGCTGCCCGCTGATTACCTGCAGGGCCAAATCTATCTTCTGTGAGGCTACTTGGCTCCAGCACACTGCCCAACGGTGTCCCCATCTGTCTGGGACCAACAGAGCCCCAGGACCTTGTCACAGCTTCCCCAGGGTCTCTCCACAACCCTGTACCTGGATTGTCAAGGTGATGGGGCCGGGGCCATCCCAACTGCTGGGGTCACTGGGGTTGAAGAGAGTCTCCTCATCCCTCATGAAGGGTGGTTTGAGCACATAGCCACAGCAGCCATTCTGGCTGAAGAGCCCATCACACAGATCCATCTCCATGCCAGCTGTCTGGAAGTTCAAGGCCACTGGAGGGAGGTGGCAGGGGAAAGAGTTCAGACAGCTTGGAGATACCACTCTCTGCTTTGAGCTGAAAACCAGCCTGTCCCCATAGCCAGAGAGATGTGGAGTTGCATAGGGGAATAAGGTACTAATGCCTAAACACCCCCAGGGCAGTGCAGGAGCTGGCAACCTGACCTGGCTCCAGATGGGGTTATAGCTGGCACTAACACAGGTGTTGATGGTAGCATTTAGCACAGGACTCTGGGCAACTCCTCAGCCCACAGCCCTGCTGCACCCCGGCCGTACCGATCTGGCACCCCACGTTCCACATCTCCTGGGGGCTGTAGTTGGAGGAGTCAGTCCTCATCCCACTGGGGTAGATGCGTGTCAGCTGCCAGGCATTGTGGCGAACAAACTCATTTCCTAGGGACAGAGCATGAGGCCCACTTGTGGGGTCATTCTCTGGCCTGCACAGTCACCCACATATACTGCTCATCTATCTATCTATCCATCTATCTATCTATCTATGCATCCACCCACTAATTCTCATTCCCTCTCCCCGCTCAGGAATCCAGATGTCCTCCCTTGTTTTCTAAGCCAATAACCCCATCACCTACCAGAGCCAAACTCCACAGTACAGCTCCACTGGACCCTGTTTCTCCTAGACAGGAAGGGAACCCCAGTGTCTGGAGGCTTTGGCGCTACCCATGAGGAAGCCATTGGCTCCCTCTACTCTGTTCCAGTCACCTGGTACCACTGCCCCTTTCATCTCACCTTCATCCCTGATGAGCTTCCTGGCCTTGGCTTCAGAGAGGGACGAGATCTCAGAGGGCCGGGAATGGCTGCGGGCCTCCTGGAAGCCCTGGAAGGGCACATTCTTGCAGTAGATGACACAGTCGGACAATGTTTGTGCCAAGGTCTCCTTGTCCTTCTGCAAGGCAGAGCCATGTGGGGTCCTCCTGATGGGAGCATCACCCACCAGCACTCACCCAGGCCAGGGGCTGTAGAGCCAGGGGAGGTAAGAGCAGGTGTACAGGTGGGTGGCAGCATCCCTGCTATGCACAATCTTCCTGCCAGGAACAGAGCAAGCAGGGGACCTCCAATATGTTGCCACAACAGAGGGCCGGCATGGCCAGGGGCAGAAAAGGCTGTTCTCCCTGCCTGGTGATATCTGGAGTCTCTCCTCTATGCAGTAAGATGTCACCACAGCTCATAGCTGTGTCCAGGGGCTCAGCTCTCCCAGCTGGTCCCCAGCCTGGGCCACTTACCTTTGCTCTCCGCCTCTCCTCCTCTGCCTCTGCCCCATTGTCCTCATCAGACACATCAGGCACCTCATCCCCTGGTCCATCCAGGGTGTCCTCCAGCCGCCCAATCTTCTTGGCCTTCAGCAAGATCTTGTGCTTCAGCTCCTGTGGGGTTGGGGATAGAGAAGCACCTTGAGCTACCCAGCACCTCCATGGGCCTTGTCCCCTGGAATCCTGCACTGCTGGAGGCCAGCACAACCAGCTCCCTTCAGCACTCAGAAGGGGATGGGGTAGGAGGGTTTTGCCCAGCTGTCTGATTTTGCAGGACATAAGGAGACAACTCTGGGGACAGCCTTGGCACTTCTGTGAACATGAGGACACAGTATCCACCTCCAGCGTCCTCAAATGCTCCAGTGGAGCAGGACAATGCTGGAAGAGGTTGGCCTGTTCTCTGAACAGCAGATCCACCTCCTTACCACACTCAGGCAGGACAGAAATGCCCTGCTGTGCAGAAATGCACAGCTGTGCTCTGTCCCTACCTCTGGGGATGGGAGCTGGGTGGGAACATGCCCATCTATGGTAGTGGTGAGGAGCTGTTCCCCCAGGATGTCCTTGAGCTGCTGGGCCAGAACCTCCTGCTGCTCCATGCTACAGTGGTTCTCCAAGGACAGGATCACTGGGTAGTCTGAGGTCTGAGGAGCAACATGCACACCTGGAAATAAGCCTTGGTGGGACTGGGTCTCTCACAAGGGCTTCATCCAGGCCTGATCAGTGCCACGATGGAGCCCCTTGTGTCTGTTTTTCCTCTGAGACCCTCATCCCCTCCAATCCCCCAGAATCCCCCACATCCCATCTCACCCCTGCATCCCTGAGTCCATGTCTGCATGAGCCCCCAACCCCTGGCACAGCACGGTGCAGGCTGTAGCTCAGACCCCCCAGTGCTATCCCCCAGAAAGTGACACAGCCACCCTCCTCCCTGCAATGTGACCAGTCTTGCTGCATCACCAGGTGTGTGAGCCTCAGTACCACTCCCCCTGCAGGCACCCACCACTACCATATATCCTCACCCACCAAGGACCACCCATGACCACCAGCACTTGGGGAAGGGTGCCTTACCTTGAAGGCGTACTTCCCCAGGGTGCTCACCACCTCCCGGAAAGGGATCTTGGAGGTGAAGGTGTGGCCGTGGTACACCATGGGCTCCCCATTTGGCCCGTCCCAGCAATCCACCTCCAGGCACCGGCAGCCCCGTTTCAGAGCCCTGGAGGTGGGTTGTCACCCCTGGAACCCTGCACTCAGCCAGGGCACCAGCTCCCTGCCCTCCCCTCTGCCCGTGGGTGTCACTCCTAAGGGACCAGGGGACACCCACCAAGGGTGGAAATGCTGCTGCATGGAGGGCATGGCCAGAGGAGTGCTGGACCACAGAGGAGCAAAGGAACTTCTGGGGTTTACGCTATGGACCTGCTCAGGATATGACATGGGGGTGAGAGGGTGTTGCACGGCAGCTGGAAGGGAGCAGTTCCTTTACCTGATGTAGCCCTCGATGCTGCTGTGGCCCCGGATCTGATCCTCTATCAGGTAAGTGTTGTGGGAAGAGGAGATGAAGTAGTGACAGAGTGGCTGACTCATGTCCTGCCACAGCGCCCGGTGCTGGGGATTGAAGATGGAGCCCTCCACGGAGCAAAGGTACATGAGGAACCCATCAGCACTCAGCACATGGCGAGCACGGGCTGCAGGCACAGGGGGAGGTCCAGCAACAGACAGGGACAGAATGGAAGAGACAGAATGGGGCAAACAGGGCTACTGGTGGCTCCCAGAATTCCCAAACTGACGGGCATGGCTGCTGCCAGAGTCTAGGGCACAGAAAGATGCTGCAGGGCAGTAATTTTGGAAAGGTGGGAAGTGGACCCCAAAGCTGGTGCTTGCACACCATGGGTGGTAAACCTTCTACACCAAAATGGTCCAGGAATGGACCAAATGAAGGGGAACTGCACCCAGATCACACCTTGGTGAGTCTTCCTCTTGTGCCTGTTCACACCAGGATGGGGCTGGGAATGCTACTGCCATGGGACTGTGAGTCTGTGATCCCTCCTTATCCCCATCAGCAGAGCACAGCTGACATCTGAGTTCTCACCTGTCTCCGATGGTTCATACTTGTCAATGAGCTCCATGGCCAGTTCCTCTGTGCTTTCATCCTCCAGCTGCTCCTCCCGCAGGAAATCCACCAGCTCCAGCAGGGTCAGCTTCTTTCCATCCTCAGAGAATTCCTGGAAGAGGCTCAGCACCTCCTCACGCTGTGTGAGAGCCTTGTAGAAGAGTACAAATTCCTCCCCTTCCAGCGTCCCCGACTCTGACTTGTCAGCATCCTGTTTGCAAGGGAGCTCCCTCAGCATGCAGATGGGGTAAACCAGCATGTCTTGGCACTGAAGTTGCTGTGGGGGGATGCTCCCACCCCAAACAGATGGCACAGAAACCCCACACCAGTGGTAATGGCAGGCATTGATCAATGGGGAAATGGATGAATGGGCAGATGGAGGGCTGGTTGCATGGACTGATGGATGAATGGATAGATGGATGGAAGGGAGGCAGGGAAGGGATAAAAAAGCAGATGGCTGGTTAGCTGGGTAGACAGATAAGCAGCTGAATGGGTAAATGAATGGGAGGAAGAAAGAGTGTGTTAGTTTAACAAATAAATTAACAAAAGAGTGTTTGGGTAAACAGGTAGTTGGCTGGCTGGCTGGCTGGCTGGATGGATGGATGTGACTGGATCCTTCTGCAAGGAGGCATTGTAGAGCTTGTTCCAGCCCCTCCAGTCCCTCTCCAACCTCTCCAAGATGTCAGGTGCAGTGCTTACCTGGAAGAGCCGCAGGGCATGATCCTCATTCATGTCCACATTCATCATCTTCAGGAGACGCTGCACCTCCTTGAAGTTCATGCGCCCATCCTTATTCTTGTCAGCTTTCTGGAACCAGTCACGAATCCATGTGCGGGAAACCAGGGCAAATGTTAAGGGAAATTACCTTGGCTATGAGAAATGGGGCTTGGTAATATCAGAGGGCATCTTTTCCTTTTCCTGTGCCCTGCACTGATGCAGATGGTGAGACCCAGAACAGCTACACACATGCTGGGATAAGGCTGAAGATGCAGGGCCTGGGGGATGATCAGCAATGGGTGTGGGGGACAGAGTGATGCTCTCAGGAAGGATATTGGTCTATCTTCTCCCTTTGGTCCATGGTGGTGGCCACCTCGATGAGCTGACGCAGGCCCTGTATCCAGCACTGTGCCTCCTCTGCCGAGCCAGCAATGAGGTCCAGGTTGCCACGACGGCCGTAGAACACAATGGTGAAGCAGCGCTCAGGGGGGAACTCCTCAGCCACACTCTGCAGCACCTCTGACTGATGCCCTTCCCGCACCGTCTCCACATCGCTGATGGAGACTGGGGCAGAGGGAGGGGAGGCCTTTGTGTAGGGGACAAGGACCACAGGGCAAGGGGCACCACCCACAGACATCTATCCTTCCAGTCATTTCTTCTTGCACTCCTTCCATCCATCCGTTTATCCATCCATTCACTGAGCTAGTTATCAATCCATTAACCACTGAGCTATCAAGTCAGTCAGTCATCCATCTGCCCATCTCTCTGCTTACTCCTGTGCTGGCATTCCAGAGGTTTTGTTTGTATCAGCTGCAATTCCTACTCAGCCCTTTTGACCCACGGGTCCTGCTGGGGGCAGGATGTTTCATGGAGAGGTGTGGATGAGAAGAGATCACACATGCATGCAGAGCCTTTCTTCAACCCCCCAGCACCCATAGCAAGCATGGCCCAAGAATCTCTATACCTTCACATCCCTATTCACTCTGAAACCTATTGATGGCCTCAATGGCCAGCACACAGCAGCTGGTACTCACAGGCAGACTCAGTTTTGCCTGTCCTCTTTGACTGGTACCAGATGGTCATGCAGTCTTCCTGCAGCTTGAAGTAACGCTGCTTCTTCCAGCTCTTAGACTTGACTTTGCGCATCAGAGTCCCCTGCTGCATCTGTTCCAGTGTGTCTGTGAGCTGGATGCCTGGGGACAACATGGGCTGCATCACTGTGGGTGGAGGTATCCAGGCACTGCACCTTGGTACTTTGCCTGCTCTCACCTCTGGGATCACACATGGTTCCTCAATCCATGAGGGAGGAGGGATGAACCAGAAGCAAAATCCCATCACCACAAAAGGTGCACAGGGTAATTCCCCATCAACCCTTCCTACCCACCCTTGGTGCTTCCAAGCCCAAATCTCAAATCCCAATGGCCATGGTGGGGCAGGAACGCTTCTGAGTGCAGCAAGGTGACCTCATCCCAGAAGCCAGATTTCCTCGGCATAAATCCAGATGACCCAATGCCCTGCACCCATCCTCTGCTGGGGCACTCACGGGCGTTGCACAGCAGCGAAGCCATAGCTCTGCCTTCTCCACGCTGGCAGCTGCTGGGGAGGGAAGAGAGAAGGTGGGTGGGAGAAGCAGGGTCAGACCCTCATGCTGTGCCCAGGTCTCACTGAGTGGGCTCCAGCCATACCCACATGTGTGTGTGAGGTGTGTGTGCCCCTGCCTGCATCTGAGCACACCTGTGTCTGTCTCCTGCTGGGTCACTGCATTCCTTAAGTGTCGAGTTCACACCGCCATACTCATGAAATATTAATCTGTGTTACCGGGAAGCCGGAGCTCAAAAGGTGTTGGTGGAAAACAGAAAAACTTGCCAGCACTGACACCCCACATCCCAGTGGGTACCAGAGCCTGCTGCTCCCAGGTTACTGCTCCCAGGTAAGAAGCATCCCCTGAAACCAGGAAAAACTGCTCTGGCAGTGCCCAAGAACATCTCCAACACCTAGGAAACTACCCCAACCAGCAAATTTGAAAGTAAGGAAGGCACAGCTGTGATAGCAAGGAAGGGAACACAGAGCAATGACCCTCAACTCTTACAGCTTCTTCTCCCCAGGGCATATTAGCACCCCAGGCAGTGCCTGCACCCGCAGCTGTACAGAGAGCACATGGCATTGAGTGGGACTATAAATACTACTGGACAATGAGGCTTTGATTAGGCTGTTGAGACTTTAATTGCGCTGACAAATCACTGGATTCGCCTGTCACCCAGGTGCTGGAGCTGGGCCCTGGAAGAGTGAATGCCGCAGCTGGTGGGCTGGGATTTGGGTGCAGGAGAGGGACCCAGCGTCCCTGGGAGCAAAGGGCCCTGTGCCAGTGTGCAGGGGTGGCAGCTGTGCCCTAGGTCCCTGACTCAGCACAGGCACTGGTCATGCAGGGCTGGGAATAGCTGGTGCTGTCAGCGTGCAGGCAGTTGCCAAGCCCAACTGCCAGACCCTTGTGGGCTCTCAGGCCAGACAGCAGCCATCCCCTGTTCAGTGTGGCTCAGCAGGGCAGAACTGCTCTGGCCAGGGCTGTGGCCCTGCTCTTGCAAGACACCCTAGTTGTGGGGCAAGCTGCAGCTGCTTGGCTGTCCCCAGGGCACATAGGGATCATCTGTCCACTCTTGGGGACCTCACATGTTGCTGGAGACATGGAGTAGCTGGGGTGCTATCCCAATGCCTTCCAGAAGTGCCCGGTTCTGGGGCTGCGCTTTCCCAACAACTGGTCCTTCTTGCAAGGCTCAGACTGCAAGGACTTGCTGCAGTGTGTGTGCATCCCCCCACATCCAAACCACAGGGCACTGACCCACTAGTCCAGGGCTTGAAGTGCCTGCACCCAAAAATGGGGGGTAGCCCTGTGCTTTTCTTGCACCCTTCAGAGTTGGTGCCCTGATGCTGGCTAGCCCAGCTCTGGGAGTGCCCCACATCTACCCCCCCACAGTGTGCTCTCAGCGCCTGCACCCCATGGCCCTCAGGGAACCCAGGGAGACAACCCCAGACACCCATCTGCCTGTACTCTCCTGCTTTCCAGCAACACCCAGCCTGGCACAGCCACTTCACAGGGCCATAGCTCCAGGTCCTCACCAGCTTTGCAGCCCCTATGCCACAGCAGATGAGGGAGATGGGAATGTCTTAGCAAAGCTGGGGTGGAAGATAAGGCACCAGAACTGGAGAAGCAGGGAGACATGCTGGACTGGGACAAAGATGGGCTTAGTGCCACCAACCGTTCTGTCTTCTTGGCAACCTGCCATGCATGTGTACAAGGTAGCAGCATGCAAGGGAGCAGCTTGTAGCCCTTGGGCCCGTAACCACACTGAGAGTTCAGAGCTAAATTTATCCCCCAGTGCCAGCCCTTCCAGGCTCCCAGCATGGCCCAAGCATGCCCAGTCCCAACCATGGAGCAGTGCCTTCCCCACAAATACAGGGATGAAAGAAAAGGATGATCCCTTCCAACCCAAGGAAGCACAAGGAAGAGCATGTGGATGCAAGTACACACCTGTTCTGCTCTCTCATGTTGTGTGAGGGATGCCATGAGCCCCTCGCAGCCTGGCCTCATGTAGGACCCCTGTCCCCAGTCTGAATTACATTGTTGAGCCAAGTGGGATGAAAGCCAGGGTGTGCGGAAATCCAACCCGAGAGTTTCCTGCAGGGCAGCTGCCTGCTGCCAGAACAGCCCCAGCTACCCCAGAACACCGAGCCATCGCAGCGACCCTCCTGGTGGTGACAGGCCCCAGCAGAGATGGAGGGCCAGCGAGTGCGAGGGGTCCCCAGCTGTTCCAGTGCAGTCGCCCGGCAGAATAAAATGCCACCATACGTGTGACCGCGCCAGAACAGGGATGGATGACCCCCTCACCCCCCTTCAGACACCCTCCACACCTTGCTGTCCCGGTGTGCTTACACACTGTCCTTGTCCTAGAGCTTTGCTCAGCCGGCAGCTGATGGGGCAGAAGGGCTTGGAGGCGAGACGGGGGAACAGACAAGGGGCTCCGGGATGGGGCGGCAAACCCCAAGGGATTTGGGGTTCGGGGGACAAATCACACCTTATGGCAAAGGAGACAAAATCGCCGGCACTCTTCCTGCCCCGCGCCACCTCAACCATGCAGCTTGCTCCTGGGCACCGCAGCCCGAGAGAGGGGGTCCCAGAGCCTGGGGTTCCCAGAGCCTGGAGGTCGCAGCCCCGTACCCGCCGTCGCCCCCTCCCCTCCGCAGGACGCCCGGTCCGTACCCGCTCTCTTGTCGCCGCTCCCCTGCGCTCCGCTCCGCCGGTGCTCCGCCGCCAGCGGCCGCACGGAGCCGGGGCTGCCCGCCCCTCGGCAGCGCCCGGGCGGCGAGCCCTCCCCCGGCCCCCGGCCCCCCGCCCCCGCGGGACGCCCCCGGCCCCCGCACGCCCCGCAGCCGCTGTCTCAAGGTCGCTTCGGATTAAGGTCAAGCCACTCCCGAGGCGGAGCGGCGGGAGGGGGGCGCGGGTAAAGAAGGCTTTGGGCTGCCGGTAGGGTTGGGAGCACCCTGCGGCGCCCCTCGTTTGGGGTCGAACCCCCATTCTTATCCTACGGTTGCCCCTGTCTGTCCCCAGCCCCGCTCGCACCTATAGGGATCCAAGCTGCGGCAGCCTTAGGTCAGGCCGAGCTGGGGGTAAAGGGTGCGGGGCACGGACTAAACTTTGGGGTGGGCGATGCTCTAACAAACCTGGACATCGGGAGAATGCAGCAGCGCTTGCAAAGACGCTCCAGGCAGGCAGCGAGTGCTCTCTTCCTAGCAGGCTCGCTGCCTTCCTGCAAAGCAGAACAGAGCAGCATCCCCTCCACACTACCTGCCCCAGAAGAGATGCGGCACCTCAGGGACGTAGCCAGTTCCCACTGGGAAAGGCCACTCGTTCCAGCTCATATCCCCAAGACGGCACATCCCGCCGTTCTTCCCATCTGCAATAAACCCCCATCGCGCCGCTTGCCCCCACTCCCCCCGAGACCAGACCAGACCAGTTCCAAGCTGTTGGCTGGGGTTTTATTATTTATTTATCCGAATTAAAAAAAAAAATCAAACAAACAGAAGCATTTTCACACCCTGGCAAGGTCAGGGTGAAAAGGCAATGGTTATAAAACAGGAACCCGAGGGCAAGGAAGAGGCTGTGCTCTGCCCTTGTTATGCAAGGCTGTGAGAGGAGGAGGGAAGGGAAATGGTGGGATTTAAGACACTGTTGGCACGACACTGCAGATGATCAGCAAAATGGGCTACTCGAAGAGGGGGGAGAAATTAAGTAGCTGCCCGGGCTTGCCTGCAGCCAAGAGCAGGCTTTGCTGCCGCAGAGCCTGGGAGCTCCTCCACTGCTTCCGAGAGCCCGCCGCGGCTGCATTAGCCCCTTGGCACAGGGGTGGCAGGTAAGTGGCTGCTGGTCCAGTTTAATTACAGTGGGGCCATGGCAGATGCCAAGGCAGGTTTCAAAGCTGAAATGAATGCACCTGGCTGGCAGAGAGGAGCAGGAGGAGGGGGAAGGGAGGGCACAGGACTGAGAGGCGCCTGGCAGGCAGCAGCAGGTATAGAAGGCAGCATACCTGGAGCCTGCAGGCAGCAGGGGATCAGTCAGTCAGCAGCCTGCCCACCAGCCCAACACAGGTGCCCTCACATTGAGCTCCATGTGATAAGCCAGCCAGCAGCCTTCCCAGGTCTAGATGAGAGGCCAGCATACATCAGCCTCTGACTGCTGGTCAGCTGTGGCAGTGCACTATTTACAGCACAAGAGGCACAATCCTGCTATCTCCTTCCCCAGAGCCCTGGGAAGCAACCTTATACATGGGCTCATTGCAAGTAAGCCACCCCTCCCCTTGGGGCAAGCACTGCAGTGGCCTTGCTGCAGCCACACCAAAGGAAAGGAAGAGAAGCTCACTGTGCCAGACAGATGCAGAGCCTGGAGAAAGGTTGTGCTGGCAGGGAAAAAAGCTGCCTCTGGGCTACCTGCAGCTGAGTAGCAGTATTAGGAGGGGATAAAACAACTGGATCAGCTTTTATTCAGTTCACTCATCTGAACAGACATGTAAACAAGAAGTGACAAGGAACTGGAGGGACGTGGCGCACATATCTGCTGTTGTGCACCACTTGGGCGGAGGCTGAGTTTGCTGGAAGAATGGACATCTGCACTATCCCCTGCCTGGACGTGGGGGAAGAGATGCCACCCAAGCCTCCTGGAGAGACTGGGATCTATACAGATTGTTTTTATTGATTTTTTTTTTTGAAGCTGTAGTATCAGCATTTGCTGGTGTTGGGATCCCCAGAGGCTTGCTGCACTGCTACATAGCAGCCCTTTGGCTGGGTGGGATGGTCCGACAGGCTGGCAGCCAGTTGGCGTGCCCAGTTTGCTGCAGAAGAGGTCACCTGTTCCTGGTTCTCTGTAAACCTGAGCTGTTTCTTCCCCAGTGCCCCACCTCCCCCAGCAGTCATTGCGGAGGAAGAGGGATGCCCCGTGGGTCAGTGACTTGACCCTCTTGCAGGTTCTTGACAAGCTGAGCCAGCCAGCGTTTTGTGGTGGTGTCATCCTTCAGGACCTGGGCGAAGGTGGTGTCCTTCAACTGGTCAGGAAGGCACTGCCTGAGAGCTTCACGTGCCCTACATCAAGAGACAAGAAATGGGGCCCAACAAATAAACTCACAGGGGCAAGAGGGGAGCAAACCCCACTGGGGACACAGTGTTCCTTTCCCTGGAGGTCTCCCTGCCAGAGCCAGCCAAGGAAAGCACTGAGCAGCAGCACTGCAGCTAGTGGCACTCAGCCAGCCAGCCAGTCCGGCTCCCACCCCTCACACTAAACCCCACCAAGCATCCCCTGCACCCCAACACCCAGCAGCAAGGTGATTGCAATGCCAGGAGAGATTGAGGCAACAAATACAAACCAAACAACTTTGGGCAGAGCTACTGGTCAGCAGATCAGTTTGTATTCTCTCAACTGAATTTCATCTACTGCTCACAGTCTGTCTGATGCAGAAGAAGGAGAGTACAGTGTACTTCCCCAGGCCCTCTTTTGTATCTTGTTCAAGCTACATTTGAGCTCAGGCAGTAGTAACCTGCACAGCTGGAATTTGCACAATCCCAGCAGTTACTGCTTCTCCCACATACCGTAAAAGCTCCTGTGACTAGCAAGAAAAAAAATCCAAGCAAAAGCCCCACCCATCTTCCACACTGAGCTAAGGCAGACAGACCAGAAACCTTGATTCCACCCAGGTGAGCACTGTGGAGAACTGAAGAACTGTGCTTCCAAGGGCACAGGAGAAGCCCCTGCCCAAACTCCTAAAATGTTTACCTGGGATTATCGGAAAGGCGAAGGTAGCAGCGGACGACATGTTTCAGCAGCCGTGCCGATGGCTCCTTGGAGAGCTGCAGGACCATTTTACCCTGTTTGACAGAAGCCAGTCAAGCACTTAGTCTTTAAAAGAACAGCTTCACAATCAACACAGACTGGGAAAGATCATGAAATCATTCACTCTGGCTTCCTGCACAGCCCCATTACCTTCTATCTAGATATCCCTGCACAGAGCCTGGTGCTGCTTGCCAAGATGCCTTTGAGAATAGCAGCTTGCCATGACTTGGAAAGAGCTCTCCCGGCAGCTCGAGGAAAACTAATTTCTGTTTATTTTTTACCTTCCTAGGAGTACTTAGCAACTCTGTGAGACTAAAGAGAACCTGGGGTTCCCCCCTCATGGAAGACAGACACATTCCAAACACTTTGATAAGCTCAGGCTGAGTGACACATGACATGTGTTCCCAAGCTCTTCAACACCCCCTGTTCTCATACGCATTCCCTTCATTTCAACATCCTTTTAAGACAACAGCAATACCCTGGAAAGCCAAGCGATAGGACTGGGCTCATCCACACCACATGTAGCAGGATGCTGATCCAGTCTTAGCATGCATCCAAGCTGCCTATTTTTTCTTTCTGCTACATTCCTTGTGAAGCTGTTCCAGGGAAGCGTAGACAGATCTTTCTGGCACAGTCTCTGTTTCTCACACTAGGTAGGACTTTGCATAGGGCTGCACCTTTGAACGTGCCCAGCTGAACAAACAGCATGGATGCCTTTGCACACCTGCTATGAAGAATTTAACAGACTGCTGGCTTGTATTTAGGAGTCAATCACATCTGCCCAACAAGTTGTTTTTTTCCTGTAAACTACACTGGCTAGCCCTAATGATTTTCCCCATTAGCCAAATTCACCTGCATTTGGATATCCTGGCTGTTAGCAATTAACAGGTCCCCCTCATCTGCCCTTTTTCAAGCTTCCTGATCTTAGCAATTCCCCAGGATACCAATTATTTCTTCAAAATAAATAACCACAAGCTTCTCAGAGAGCTCCTGGATGGAAAATACTTTCTCTTTTAAAAGCATGTAATACTTGTGTGACATATTACTGTTATCAGCAGACATGGAAGTAAATTATCACCCTCATCAGACAGGAGTATACTATCCTGATGTTTGAAATAGACAACAAAAAAAAATCTGTTAACATTTTCATCCTTCTCTCTTACACTATGGAATATTGATCCTGCCAGTGCTTCACCCAGTGGTGGGACTACACATGGTAACACAGCTTTACACACCCACATTCTTCTGTGTTCAAGGAAGAATTCACTTCTGTGAATGGCATGGTCTTCTTCCCTCCCCTACCTCAGTGTTTCCAACTGCATCCTTCATTTTTCCCCTGAGTCAGATGTACTTTCATCAAAGCTGATCTTCTTGAATGCAAAAAATCACATCACATTGGCTATTAGGGACATCAGCTCAAATTCATTCATATTTTGTTGTTTGTGGGTGAATAGGAGGCAATGTTTTCTTTACATTTGCAAAAACAGACAAGTAAATATCCCTAATGAAAATATTAACATTTAGTCAGAGAATAAGCATTGTTAGGTGCCTAACTTACTGCTGCATTTTCTTCTCCTGAGACCACCCTTTAAAAAGCAAACAAACACACACAAAAGCACGGCAATAACTATTCTAGGGTAGATTTGTATTCCCCATGGCAAGCTCAAAGATTAATCTCAAGTTGGGGCTATTACTCCTGGAATGAACAAATTTTGAGTATCCAAACTTGTCCTTTACAGGGATCACAGAATGGACAGAACTTGTTTGCTCTCTTTGTAGTCCAACACAAAAATCAGAACATATGCACCAGCTAGTGGGAGCCAGATGCAGAAAGGAAAAAAATGAGGGTGGCATTTCAGACAGCAAACAGGAAACCCATGAAACTCCTTGGTCAAAGACACTTCGGGTACAAAAAGTTTCCATAGGTTCAAGGAGTGGATGGGACAAACACTGGGGGTTGCTACATAGAAACCCCACAAGTGGCCCCAGAAATCCAAAGCTGAAAGTAGCTGGCAACTGTGGGACTGTTCTGAGGACAAGTATAATATATACTTGCCCTACTCTTTCAACATGTTGTGAGAGATAGGGGTGGGACATAGATCCATTATCTGAATTGTGTGATCGTTCTTACATAAAATGAAATCAATTCATGTCCCACCAACAACTGGAAACACCTACAACTCTGGAAAATCTTTTTCTTTTCTGAAGATGTTTACTTGTTTTGTCTTGGAGACTTAGTATATCTCACACACACAACTAATGTGTGTTCTCTTGACATGCAAACCAGAAGTACATATAAAAAGGAAACATGGAAACAGAGCAACAGTGCCACAAGCAATTAGCCCAAGAATGGTTTGCCTCCCTTATCCTGTACTCCAGACAGCAGTAAAGTAGTTGCTGAAGAAGCTGGCTTCCATAGCCTATTTTTTTCCTTTTAGATACAAATATTTTAAAAGCAAATAATCTTACCAGTATCATGGCAACATGGGAAAACCGCTCGTAAGTCTGACAGATATATGCCAGACCTGTGTCATCCAGGAGGATTTTCTGAAGAATAAATGTAGCAACCTAGGATGGGGAGAAAGCAAAAACAAAGCATATAAACAACTTACCTACCCTGAGAAGGGACAGCCTCTGTATGGTGCTCTTTTCAAGTCAGCCCCAGAGTCAAAAAGCCTTCCAGCAGGCAGCATATGATTTACTCAGTGAAAGTTAGAAGCCAAAATAAAATGAAGGACAGTACACAATGCCTGGTATCTCTGGCTAAAGAAAAGAGATGGACACAAAGCAGAGTGTACAAGATGACTGGATTCAAGTTGCATAAGAAGCCAGCTACTGCCAGGCCTATCAGGCAGCCTCAGGTATTGGTCTGTTTGGTTTTTGAAGAGGTAAAAACTCTACCCAGTCTTGTCCCACCATTTGCAACAGCAGAGAAGCTAGCTCTGCAGGGCACTGGCTGTCTGGTCAGTCAGAGATGAACAAGGTGTCTTTATTAAAACAAAAAATAGGTAAAAAGGTACCGTTTTGGAGAGCTCACTGCCAGACTCCATAATACGCAAGCACAAGGGGATAATTTCTGTTGTCAGTAAGAAATTTATCACTTCTTGCTCGTCAGTTTTCACCAAGGCTCCTTGAAGTAAAAACAAAACCCAAAATCAGTAAATGATAAACTGTTACCAAAAAATCTTACCTTTCAAAGAGGGCCTGTGCTCTGCCCTCCCCAGAAACCATTCAGTCTGAATGCCAGGCAGAGCAACTGTCATCCTAGACATGTTGCAGCACATGGCTGGAGAAGAAACCATTTTGGCAGGGTAAAGGTAATCAGTGTAAAAGCAATAGGTTTGGGGGTTAATTTGCAGAAAGGGAATGCACTCTTGGCTCTCTCTCAAACAAACACATGAGGATCAAGGCACCCACAGCAACCTCTGGAAGGAAGAAATGCATTTTAAGATATTTTAATACTCTTTATGCATTGAGAGAAAAATGATTTGGGCAGAAAGAAGAAAGAAAAAAATAATCAAGATAAGGGGAAGACAGGGAAAATACACCCAAATCAATCAATGACAGAAACCCAAAGAAAGCCTGACCTGCACCCACCCATCCCAGTGTCTAGCTGGGAGAGCTGAGGGTGAAGGTAAAAGTCTGCAGGTACTTATGCTCAAAGAAACGTATTTTTGGCAATGCATTTAGACTTCAGTGGGATTTTTACAAGTGAAAAGGAAGAGGAGTCTGCCTCCACAAGGGACAAGGAGCAGCTCTTTCTCTTACTACTACAGGACTTGTAAAATCCCAAGAACAAGAGACTTCTGACTTTGGTCATGCAGGTCTCTATGGTTGCAGCATGAACTGCTCTAACTCAGTACAAGATCAGTCCAGCACTGGTCTGGCTGCTCACCAATGACTCCAAGGCTTGTGAGCCGCAGGTACTCAAACGGACGGGTCTTGCTGACTGTGTGCAGGAAGGGGTACAGGAAGAGAGGAATATGAGCTGCCAGAAAAGCTGATCTGTAGGAAAGAGAGAACATACAATGTGAACAACAAGGAAAACAAAATGAGCACACAATCTAGCATTACCACATAGAGCCTCAGACTACTCTTGGTGGACCCCATTGCTACTGCTCCTCAAAGGTGGGTAACAGTTAATTCTCTGTGGAAAGGTAGGAAGCAAATCCTGCACTGGGCACAGCACAAAACCTAACATCTGATCTTTCAATTACCTGCATTCCTGCCTCAGCAGATCAGGAACTGAGCACACCCTGTTGTTTTTATTCCCTTCTCCTGCCACCCAGACCCTATGTTTTGTACATTCACTGCTGTATTTCACCCAGCAGGTTCCCAATGGCAAGGCTCGTCAGCCACAATGCCTGCGAAAAGTACCTCTCAGACACAGAGACTGGCTGAGCTTTAGGCATCACCAGGGTTTAAATGTGCACCAACACCTTTCCCCAAGAGTCCTCATACTGCCTTCTGGTGCCTCATACTGCAGTGAAAAATAAAGACTGCAGGCAGAATGCTGGAGATTGCTCTGCTAACAGAGGGAAGCTCTCTTGCAAAATCATCCAAAATACTTCTTCAATTTTCAGTTTTCAAACTTTAAATGTAAAGGTGAGTAATGTAAAACTACCCTATTTCTTTGGATATCATCTTATGGAGGGTTGCTGTTTAACACTGCTTTGCAGCACCTCAAAACCAACTTCAGCTATGCTGCTGCTGCTTAACAGTAACAGAAGCCTGAGATTATGGATCTCTGGGTAGTTTCCTTCTGAGTTTTAGCTACTGATTTTGGCTGAACCAACATCATATTTTTCCCTACTGACATGGGCTAGGCACAGTTTGAGAAAACATGAAGTCAGACACTGGCTGAGGACTCCAAAAATGGCTTTGCTATTGCTCCCTTGCCTCACACTTGCCTGGGAAGGACAGTCCTGTTCTTTCCACCCATTCAACAGCTGGTCTAAAAAACTGTAAGCTGAAATTTAAGGAGTTCTTTTTTGATTTCACAGAATATTCTGAGTTGGAAGAGACCCAAAAGGATCATGGAGTCCAGCACTTAAGTGAATGGTCCATATGGGGACAGAACCCATAAACTTGCCATTATTAACACTGTGCCCTAACCAAGCTCCTTGTCTAAATAACTGTAAGCTCAAGGATCCTTGCACACAGCACTCAACACAAAGGTACCCTTAATTCTGGCTGACTTCCCAGAAGCTGCCACAATCCAGTGTTCTGAGAATTTGCAAGATCTCAGGATGATCCAGGGAATGCAATGCATTTAGTATCATAAACCTGTCATCCTGGTAATCCATGCAAACAAGTACAAGCAGCAGGCAGCTGCCTATTTATCAGCTCTGTTGTATGCTTCACTTCCCTCAAGAAAAGAAAGGCACTAAAGTGCTTCTAAAGTCAAACACATGGGCTCAAGTATCAATATCAACACCTTAGAAAACTCACACAACTTGGAAACACTTACCTAGTTTCAGGGTGTGATGCAACACATTGTAGTAGAGCTAAAGCATTGCAGACTCTGTTGGACTGATGGGCTGTCAAAGTCGGAGGGTTGATGGATGGATAAATATTTACAATTTCCTAAAAATAAACAGAGTTGAAAGTTAAAGAAGAAAAGTATCAGAAAGCTACACCAAAGCACTTGCCTGGCAAGGAACTGCAGTGACAGCTGATAATGGTCTGCTTTCACCAAGCATTACTTTCAAGTTACATGGCAGACACCATACTGCCTAGGCAAGGGCAGAGCTGGTTCTAGCCAATTTAACATGGAGTCACAGGAGTGCATTCAAATAATCTGCTCCCCTCACCACACAATCCAACAAAGATCATACCCTCAAGCAATGGCAATAAGGGATCCCACCAGTTCCTCCCCAGATCCACCTCATGGATGCACAAACTCTGCAACATGTTGATGCTGCACCACAGAATAAAGACACAGACAGCCTGACCCACCTGAAGGAGTGCTGCAATCGTGCCAAACGAGTGCCACAGCATTGGGGCGAGGTCAGGCACAGACTCGCGCTTCTTGCTCAGCTCCAGCAGTGCATTCTCCCGTGTCTCGGGGCTGGACAGCTCATTGATCCACTGGTAGATCTTTTCACGGTCAACTTGAGCCAGTGCTGTTGGCACAGGCTGCGAGGGAGACAGAAAAGTTTCAATGCAAACAGGAAAGTTTCAATACAAACATTTTATGTGAGTCTCACCCCAACCGGTCCCACAATCTGATAGAAAAAAAAAAAACAAACTCCTGAATGAAAGGGTGGGACCTAAAGCTCTGTTGATGTTCTGGATATGGATCCATCCCTTCCTCAGATTAGTCAGTATTTCACATATTTGAAATTCTAAGGCTTTATTTCCTGGCCTGACTTGTTAACACTGTCTTCCTTAATCACCTTGTCAAGCACTACCTTTGTAACTTCATTCAGCAGTGAGAGCCAAGCTGCTGCCCATCTGCCCAGCAGAGCCCCTGGGGAGCAACAGTCTTTTTAGCCAGGTATCATTTGCTCCACCTCTACTCTACAATACCCAAGTGCTTCTTGGGCCACACTAGCCCAAACCCAAATCAAGTCTTTCCTCCCTCCCTGAAAAATGACTGAGGTGGTACAGAATAACCTCTGGGGTCTAGCTATGACCTCTCCTGTCTACAGCAAAATTTAACTCTGTTCTGGCCAGAACCAGGACACTCACCTACTCAATTTGTGATTTTTCTCCCAAAATCTCAAACTAAATTAGCGATCCTGCCAAGTTTCTTGTGCCCCTACAACTGTTTTACACTGAAGCTCAAAAAGAGAGGGAGAATGAATAGAGCTCATTTGTTATTATGTGGGATGATGGATTGACAAGCAGTGTAGCAATAATGTTGTTATAATCCTGTTATCTAAAGCTTCCATCTATTTTTCTAGACTCACTGGAAGTTTCAGTTCCTGTAAGCTTAAATACATTGACCCCTTAAAAGCAGAATCACGTGCTTGTGATCCCTAGAGAACACTAAGTAGATTTTCCACACAATTAAGTTTATGATGCCCAATATCTGCCTTAGCCAGAACAGACTGCTTTTCATAGGCTCTACAGTTGCTCCTTTTGCTTCAGTTTAAATAGAAATATGTATTTTTTTCCTAATTCCCTATTACTGTTTCTTCTTCTTCCTCAAAGACCCAAAATTCTGGGGAACCCTGAGGGCCGCACAAATCCTGCAAGCTCCAGGACAGAATCCCACAAGACAGACTTTCTTTTGCACAGAGGGAAAGTAAAACTTATCAACAGTATTACATCAGGAAAAATCTTCTAACACCCTTTTTCCTTCTTGGGGAAAAGACATCTCTAATAATCACATAACAAATTGATTTAGGCAAATGGCTTTCTCTTCCTAATTGACCTAGGCACAGTGGTAAAAGTCCTGGTCAGCCAAAGCTGGACATTGACTAATGGGATAACATGTGCTTTTTAAACTATTTTGATAGCCCATCCATCCAGAAACACTAAAAATGAACTCTGAACTTCCTTAGCAGTGGATTACCTGGTTCTAGCAGGGCTTTCAGCGCCCTACAGTAAATTACAGGTATATTAATTGGTTTCAGTCCACTCTTCAGCACTCTGTGATGTCTTCAGGCTGGAAACCTAAGTGTCAGCTCTGCCATTAGCATCACTGTATGAAGACCAACACTCTAGCTCACTACAGCTTTATCACACCAGTGTTCACAATACCCGAAGGGATTCCTGAGCCAATCTGTGACCTTACAAAGAGGTGACTTTATTTACTACAGGTCTTGAGCACATCTCCAGAGCCAAATATCCTTCCTTGTCCTCTCCAGTCTAAGAACGTTATGGTACAAAACATTTCAATACAGAACTACCAGCTAGCATAAACTATGTATAAATTAAATATACATTCAAGTGAGTCCTAAAATAAAGTTGATCTCTCTTCTGAAATATTTTTTTTTGTTAAAATTTTCTTTTGAAAAGAGAGATAACCAGAACACAGGCAGAGGATTAATGGGAGATACATATAATGGGAGTCCTTCATGCATTTCAACAAACGCTTTAGAATTACAATGCTATGAAAATGTAAATGCTGATTAAGACAGTCTACCTGATCTGGCACACCCTTCCATGCTCTGGAGAACAGTACTTCAAACCAGAAGTATTCAGCAGCACTCCAAGAACCAGTTAAAGTCACAAGCATTTAAACAAAGAGGAAAAACTTAGAAAGTTCTCTAATTCCTATTCATCAAAACTTTACTTACTCATTATCTCGTTAGTCCAACCAGACCCTTGATCTAAGCTCATCTGAAACAGCTCTAAAACTGCTGGATTTGCAATATACCTCCCACACTCAGTACACCCAAGCCTCAATCAGCTCTAGGAAGTCTGACACATGCCTTGAACATGCATTTGGAGAACTGAAAACTAAAACACAAACCAAATCACATGGGAGATACAAAGCAGTAACCACATCCTTCAAACTCAGCTTCCATTTTTGAACCCACCCAGGCCAAGGTAACATTCCATTCCTGCCTGCCTGAACATCAGGCACCATATCCAATCTTGGCAGCTTCCTGAGGGAGATGAGGGCAAGCACCAGCTATGGAAGGTGCTGCACTGCAATGGGGCAAAAGGAAAGAATGAACAGGCAGCATCTGCAGCACTGAAGGGCTTTTCACCATCTACTCTTTGCCTGTGCAATCAAGGCCAGCAGTGAAACAGCTGCCCAGAGGGCAGCGGAGGTGGCTGGGCATGCAGAAGGTGTCATGGATGAGTGTTTTAAGGTCACTTAAAAAAGATCTACTCTGAACTTTGTGCCTCAGTGGGACGGTCTTCCTTATCCCTTCTTATCCTACCCCATCCTATCCTTATCCTTTATTCACCGCTCTTCCCTCTCCACACACTCCGTGGATAATTTTTTATTTATTTTGGTTGTAGATTAATTAATCTTAGACTTTTGTTTGCTTTCCCTCTACGTGCTTTTTTTTTTTTTTTAAGTAGCAGAGCAAACCTTAGCAACGAAATTTGCCACGCTTCTGCTTCTGTATTAAACCTGCTTTTACCGGTACCTTTGCTAGTAATTCTTTAAGGGACCTTAAAACACTGATTCCCTACCGGAAGCATCAAGGCGCTAGGAGGGAGCACAGCAGGCAAGGGGGAAGGAGGGGAATCCGTACGTGATGCACAGGAGGCAGAGCCGGGTCACCCAGCAGGGGAACCCTCCGGGCCCTGGACGAGCCAAGCGGCAGCAGAGCCCGCACACGGCACGGAGCAGCCGGAGTTCGGCAGCTGCCAAACAGACCCGGCCGGTGGTGCCGAGAGGACGGAGCTCACAGGGGCTCCGCCACCCCGCGGCCTCAAGTTCCCCCGGCAGCCAAAGGCGGCCGCGCTCCCGCTCCCCGCACTGCCCGCGCAACGGGGCCCCATCCCCGGCACCGTCGCCGCCCGACGGGGCGCGGAGCCGCGCGCTCACCGCGGCCGTGGCCAGGCTGTGCATGGTCGGAGAGCGGGAGCGGAGCCGGCGCCGCCTCAAGCCGCCGTCACAGCCGCCATGGGCTCGGGGCCGCCGCGACCTCTCACCCGCCGCGCGGGGCACGCCGGGACGGGGCCGGGCGGGGCCGGTGCGGCGCCGGCGCTTGCGCGCGGAGCGGGCGCGCGCAGGGCGCGCCGGGAAGGCGCCGCCGCGCTGACGTGAGCGGGCGCGCGTTGCGCGCCGTCTCGCGCTGCTGTGGCCGGTTCCCGCCATCCGCCGCCGCCCCCTTCCCCCACCCCCCCCCCCCCCAGGCCTCGCCCCGGGCCCCGCGGGACGCGCCGGAACGCAGGTACCGGGACTCCCCGCCACCGGCGCTCGCCGCCACCGACTCCTACCCGCTCCTGCCGCCCACCCGCCCCTCCCGCCGCGCGGCGACCGCCTGCCCTCAGAACGGCCCGGCCCGGGGCGGGCGGCGCTCCCGTGCTCTCTGTATCCCTGTACGGCTGAGCGGCGGAAGGGGAGCCGGGACCAGGCCTGGGAAGAGCGGGACCACCGCCAGGCCGAGCCGGGAGCTGCGGTGCCTGGGTGCGGGGCGCCTGGGGAACCTCCCCGGCAGCGCCTCCTGGGCTGCGCGCGGGGGCCGCTCCATTCATTCTTTCTGGTTTTTATCGGGAATGCGCTTCGCTCTGCTTTCCGGAACCCTTGGGGCTGTATCTCTCGCCCCCGGGCCCGCGGCTTTCCCGGGCAGAGAGCCCCGGGGGAAGCTGGAGACCCCGTCCGGGCCCTGCCAGGTGGCCGCGGATCCCACACCGTCAGAAACGAGCTCTTTTTTTTCCCTTAGGCTTACTCCAAAACTTTGTTTCCTATCTCATACTGTCTTTCATCGGGCACTTTTTTCCCCTCCTCTTTCCTTAGATTCGCTGAGGTTAAGGGGTCTTGAGGACATACGTGTCTGCAGTTGTGTCTGCTCACCTTTCAGCAGTAAGGACTCGGTGCACTGCTGTTCGTACTGGGAGAGGTTTTGCTAATCTAAGTTTCCTTCACTGCTGTCCAGCTCTTCCTCACTGCGTTTAAAAAACAGTGAAGCAGTTCTACCAAACTTTTACGGAAAGTTCAAGGCATGCTTCCGTCTTCCTTTAGCCATTGTTTGGCCTGCCAAGTTATGCATGTCTCCTTTTTAACAGGTTTTTAAGGTGGAGCATACTTACTTGTTAGCCCTTTTCTGTGAGAAAGCATGGCGCTGTTAAAGGTGCACGGACCTGTCCGGATGCGCAGCATGCAGACTGGGATTACGAAATGGAAAGAAGGGAGCTTTGAAATTGTGGAGAAGGACAACAAAGTGAATCTAGTAGTTCACTACAATGTTGGAGGAATTCCAACGACGTTTCAGGTATGCCAGATATTAAGGCTTTTGTTTTAACAGTGCATGGATTGTGCTCTCTTGTGAACAGCTGTCCTCTTCAAGGCTATTAAGTGTCCCGTAGACTTCCCTCTGTCACTGTTTCTTGTTCCTCATTTCCCGAACACTAATCTCTTTGTATAACTCTCCAGTAAATTATTTACAAGTATTGTTAAAGGATCCACCAAGGTTGGCAGTGAGATACCACTGAATGGGAAGAACCAAAAAACAGCAGAGAAAAGTTACAGAACTATAGAGCATTGTGGCTCATGTTTTGGATTTTTGGAACCTGTAACCTTTCTGTTACTGGCACATTTGTATTCTCTAGAGGAGAAGATCCTGACCATTTTATACTAGTTGTTTCCCCAGCTGAAGTTTAATGGTGTGATCACACCTGTAGCCTTTGCAAGGCTTTGCTAAACATTAGTTGTTACAGTTTTAGGTATTAAATGCAGATGTAGATTGCTGTTAAAGATTCTCTTGAAATAGTCGACCAACATTTTTCTCATTCTGTAGTTGTTTTCAGATCCTAGATTTTGTGCAGAATGCCCCAAATCAAAAGCAGAGTGCTTTTTCTGTAAGAGGTACATACGTGTTTTAAACATATGTAAATTACATTAGAGCAGTTGGAAGAAAAATTATCCCATCTTATTTAGCAACTTTGCAATAGCCTAAACTGATCTAGATGTTCTATATGGCTTCTGCTTTTTTGTGCTGTTTTTCATCAGTAATGTTCACCAGCCTGTTCTCTAAGCCATTTCTTTCTGTGTGCAGATGTTATGAAAAAAAGTTAATTTCATTTTTGAAAAAAAAAGTTAATTTCTTTCTGAAAGGTTAGGTTTTCACAGCCTTAGTGTGCTAAAAAGTCCCAGCAAAGAATCTAGCAGCTGGTGTTGCCTTGAAATCAAGGCCATGAGGAAATAGTTTGCTGTGGATTGTTCCCATCTGTGTTGCTGTAGACTTCTCTGTCTTCTCACGTGTGCTGCTGTGGTTTAATCCACAACCTGTGTGCAGGTTTGGTTTAATCCACCGTTGCACCGTGTTGCTCCTGAGGAGAGCAGTCTTGGCTTCCCCTCGTTCATCCCCTGGGTGCTTGTTCTCACACACTCCTTTCTGCCTGGATGAGTGATGTGATGTGACAGCAACTCGAAGGGAGGTTCCACAGGGAGGATGAGCCTACAGAACAGCTAACCATGGCCTAAAGGGGCAGGTTTTGTTCCCAGCCTCTCACATCTGCTGACTCTGGCACTTGTCAAATCTCTTTGTGAGCTCAGTGGAGGGTTTTCACAGAAATTTGGGGAAAGGGCTGAATGCAGGACCGAGTGGAAAGGTTGATAAACCATCACATAGCTGGGACTGCAGCAAAGAGGAGGCTTGTGCTGGTGGGTAGTTTGTGTGTGAGCCCCAGGCTGCTGGCATGCCACTTCAGGTGTGACAGATTTCTGATGATCTTGCTTTAGAAGTAGCATTTCCTGTTTTGTTTTTTTTTTTTTTTTTTTAACAAGCTGCTCTGAGAGGGCTGTGGGTAATTTACCTGCCTGATTTACTTTTCTGTAATGGAAGGTTTGGATCCAGCATTGTATTTCTTTCTACAGTAACTGATGTGTTGTGAAATATCTTCTGTCAAATGATGCTTTAGATGTTTCAGATCTTTAGCTTAGTTGTCCTAGATAGTATTAAGAAAAATACTTTGTTTCCCTGCACCTGCCTAAACTTTGTGACACTGACTGGATCATGACAGGTGTATAAAGAATATGAATGGAGTCTTCTGACAGCATTTTGAGTTGAAATGGATAGTTTAGCACTGAGGTGGGGAAGTAATTGTAATCCATTTGCACTAGTTTCAGTGTTTTAAGAGAGCATGAAAAACTTGGAGCCTATTATTAAATTCTTAGGTCTTTGAAGATATTTTTAGCTTATATTTTAAAAAAATCCCAACAGCCCACAAAAAAATTCCAAAAAAAACCAACTCAAAATACAAGGATTGACCACAAAGCATTTCAAAAGTGTGATGTTCCCATGAAAACAAACCCTCAGTTTGCAATCGGGGTGGTTTTCCAGCCCCTCTTACAGGCTGCCGTTGTGTCTAGATTGGTTTTTCAAGAAGCTAGAGATCTTAATGGAAAAAAAGAAATCTCATTGGTGGACATGGAGTGTCTTTTACTATCTCAGTCTTTTTGAGCTACCCTCAAGCTGCAGGAATAGTAGAACCTTTATGCAACAGCCAGTTTTTGTAGGTGACTTAGCATGAAGTAATAAATAATGTTATAATAAAGTAGCAGCGGTGTCATTAGGGGGCATAAAGTCTTGTTTAAATTATTCCTGTGCTCAACCATAACCTTGAAAGTTTTGACCCCATTTAATTGTTACAAAGTTGCATACAGACCAAGCATGTTTCTTACTGACTTACCCCCTCAGGAGATTTTTAAAGCCATTTAAAATCCATCTTCTCTGTGTGCAAATTGTGAAGTGAGACATTTGTGTTTAATACATGAAACTTCCCCATCTTAAATTGTATTTCACATTTTGTGTGGAAATTTTCACTAAATGGGACTTGATAAAGTTGTTTTTCCTTCACATTTACAAATGTTCCATTCAGTAGAAAAGCAAGTCTTGGAAAGCTTGTCCAGGACTCTAGAGAGTGTTGAGTATAGTGATACTGTCCTTACTGTTCTGTCAGATACCAAGGTCACAGATTATATTAATTCTATGAGGTTTAATGTTTCCTTGAAGTGGAACAAGGAGAAGTATTTTGGTGGGAATCTCTCTTATCCTGTGTATTTGAAATATTTTTTTTGAATTTGTAAGTATTTTGACCTTTTAAAGTCAGATTTTTGCTTATAGTAGCTTTCTTGTTTTCAGTTAAGCCATAACATTAAAACTGTGACCTTACGACCAAATGGCAGAAAACTGTGCTGCCTGATGCTAACACTAAAGGATACCAGCTTTCTGACAATTGATAAGGTACCATTTAAAGATGCAAATGAAATGCGGATGTATTTGGATGCAGTCCATCAAGACAGGGTTTATACTGGTGAGTACAATTGTAGTAAATCATGTTATAACATTATGGAGAGGTGTTGTGTTTCCTTTTTCCCATTTCATCATGGTTTAACCCTATCAAACAGCAGCTAAACCCCAAGCATCTGTTCACTCGTTCTTCCCAGTGGGGTTGGGAAGACAATGAGAAGTGAAAGTGAGGAAACTTGTGGATAGAGACAAAGACAGTTCAGTGAGTAAAGCAAGAGCTATGCATGCAAGCAAAGCAAATGAGGAATTCGTTCACCACTTCCTGTGGGCAGGCAGGTGTTCAGCCATCTCCAAGAAAGCAGGACTCTACCATGTGTAGTGGTGACATGAGAAGACAAACACCATCACTGGGCCTCCCTTACATCTTCCCCAGCTTTATACACTGAGCATGATGCCACATGGTGTGGGCTATCCCTCTGGGCAGTTGGTGTCAGCTGTCCCATCTGTGTCCCCTCCTGGCCTTTTGTGTACCCCCTGCTTCCTCAGGGGTGATGTGAGCATGAGAAAAGGCCTTGACTCTCTGTGAGCAGAGCTCAGCAATAGCTGTAACATCTCTGTTATCAGCACTATTTCCAGCACAAATCCAAAACATAGCCCTATCGTCACTGCTGTGAAGAGAATTAACTCTGCTCCAGCCAAAAGCAGCACACATCTTCAGCACGTTTTGTCCTCCTTGTGTTCCTGGCTTTCTTTGCACTTCTGTAAATGCTTCTTTCTGGCCTCGAACCCAGTTTTTTGTTTTATACCTTTCTCATGCTGAACAATAATTAGAGATTAACATCCAGGATTTGTTTATATTGTGTGTTGGGATTTGAAAGATTGTAAACTGCCCATGCAGTCTCTTCATTTTACTTAGTTTTGTTCTTTTTAAGAGTAGTTTGCTGCTAAGTGGCTAAATGACCAGTATGAGAGATATCCATAAACACATACTTATGTCTGTACACTCAGAATATTGTAGTCTATTGGCAAGAAATCTAGCGTGCCCTTTCCAAAATCAACTCCAGCTAAACCTTTCGCAAATTAAAATCCCAGTCAGTTAAATGACAGTCAAATCAAATATTGTGTACTTTTTCTGTCAGCTGGGAAACCCTCACAAGGATCTGGCAGCTTTGGAGGTGTGCTGGGCAGCAGGGCCACACAGAAGGAAGCTAACAGGCAATTCTCTTACATAGAGAACCAGGTTTGTTAAATTGTTCAAATTTTTCCTCTCTAATTTTATTCTGTTCTTCTTTTCCTTTTGTTCTCTTACTTTATGTTGTAATAGCACTGTAAATACAAAAATACACTTTACATCCAAAGTGTTTGTAATCTAGAGAGCTTGGGATAGATGTGTATGGGGTGGTTGGCAATGCTGTATCTTGTTTGTGAGGAGACATCTTCTGTATAAGAAAGGTCAGTATCTGGCTGTGGAAGTCTGACTATGTTCTTCACATGAGCTTTTAGGTGGAGAAGTAGAAATAGAAGGAAAGTCCACAATTGAGACTTGCTTCTCGCATAGTTCTGAATTTCCCTTTGTTGTATGCCAAACACCTTAATGTGTGTTAGTCAACATAGGTCTTAATGAGTTTAGCAGACTTCAGCCAAATGTGTGCATTGAAAAGCAGCCGATTCAGGTCTGTGGCAGAATAAAGTTACTGAATTTGTGGCATTCTGCTCACATTATTGTGTAAATTTCACAGACTTTTCCCCAGAAGTTGTTTTCCTTCGTAATATTTTTATTCTTCTTTCTCACCAGATTTCATGGTGTATCTAGTGGCCTTAATTTACTTTATCTCTGTGAATATACTTGTATTACTGCCCCGAGGGAGACTATTTCTGACATTGTCCCAAGACAATTTCTGCATATTACTTAAAGGCAATCTCACTGTAAAAGCTTGAAGCTGTGTATGCAGTGCTGAGATTAGACATATTCAGTTTTAAAGTCTAAAATTGGCCAATATTCTTTAGTCAACCAATTATTACCTCTTTCCATTGCTTCACATATAGGGCTTGTTTGGCCCAAGGTGGTCAGGGTACTGTTTTAATTATGTGGATTTTAGTACAGCTTTTTAATCCTTTTAATTGTAACGCCACCCAGGATTGATCTGGGGATAGTTAGGAGTCACGCCTTGGGTTTTTTAATGTCAAACCTTGTAAAGGAGATTTTAAAGACTTAAGTTCAACTGACTTAGCATTGGAAAATGAGAAGGGAAAGTGGTTACTACAGTAGAGTTTCATGTTTAGGACCTGTATGACTCAGTCAAAATTTTACCTGTGTCTAAATTTCTACCCTCTTAATCTGTTACAAGTAGCATCTCTCCACTTCTTGATGCTACACTGTAGCAAATAAAAAGTGGTGAAAGTCATACATTGGCATAAGGACGGTTCTTTTTTTTCACTCTTGCATTTTCTCCCTGGCCCTCTTCACTTGGGCTTTGCAGACTCCTCCCAAAAGGGTGACTGTGGAGACTAAGGAGGAAAATACATTTCGCAAGGTGCTGGGTACCCCAGCAAGAGGTTCTATTAAGAATTCTGCTGGAGCTGGAACACCAAGCAACAGAGTGAACATTTCAGCATCTCCTGCATCATCAGTCCCTCACAGGACAGGCTTGTTGGAAAATCGGTAGGAGGATTTTCTTCTTATTATGATACTGTTAAAATCCAGCTCTTTATGGAGCTACAGTTGGAACTCAGTACACTGAGACATAAGAAGGGGATATAAATCTTTCTCTAGTTTTGCTGTTACTTTTAGCAGGATGTTAATACACACTTTTATAGCTTCTGACTGGTACTGGCACTGGCACTAGACCTTTAAGTACAGCTTAAGAGTTGGGCAGACCAAATGCTTCTCTGTATGCTGTAAAAGTGGAGATTGCAGAAGCTAGGTCCAAAATGCATGGAAAGCATTGAGAAATTCTGTTCAGTTGCAAGAGGGTCCTTTACTAACCTTTCAGACAGAATGACTACATATTTTTCTTTCAAATTTTTCAAATTTGTCATCAGTGAAAAGAGGAAGAGAACACAACCCCCTGGCTCAGAAATGAGTGAAGATTATCCCAAAGAGAATGATTCTTCAACGTAAGTAACAGTTGTTTCTGATTTAAAATTCCTTACTTATTGGTAAAGTATATTTTTCTGAAAAGAATGCTCTCAGCCACATGGACCGGGTCAATCAGCTTGTGAAAACATTGAGTGCTTGAAATGAGGAATGTGTTCAGGGTTAATAAGGGAAATACAAACTACTCCAGCAATTGATTTTCATGAACTGGCACATGCAAATTTTGTGTCATCCATCTTTCGTCTGGTATGTCAGTCAGAACTTCACATGGACTACATGTGCTTTGACCCTTTTCATAATAAAACTGATAAAGGGGAATTGGCATTTGAAGAAGAAACTTCATGTGTTTGAAGTCAGATTTAATTGTAAGAGGGCTTGTTTAAATGAATTAGTTAAACTTTTGTGAGTGAAGTTCTACTGTTCATGGTCAAGTATTAAAAGTGATAGGAGAGAAGTGCTTTAAAATAAGTTGTAAATCTTGAACAGGAATTTCCCATATCTTCCATAACTGCACTGCCTTCCACTCTTCTTTCTGTAGGAATAATAAAGCCTTGAGTGATCCAGCGTGGAAGTATTTGAATAGTAGCAGAGAGAAGCAGTTGAACCTGAAGCAGGCTGAGGAGAATAGGACGTCAGGTAAAAAAAAAATTAATGTAAAGCCAAATGATACCTAGCTTTGACCAGTATGATTTCACCCCTTTGATAGTCGTTCAGCAAGTTGTTGCAGAGGTGTTTTTTCCTAATCTGCTATGCCATTAACTTTGTTGCTTCCTCAAGAGCTGTACATGAGATGCAAATAACCTGCCTTCATTTTCAAAGCCTGTCCTGCTCTAGTGTGGCCTTGACCTTTATTCTTCAGTGCTGATGCCAGCCCATGAACCAGCTTGCTTGAAAATTTCAACAAACAGCTTCAAACTGTTCCAAGCTGCCCTCTTCCTTGGGAAGGGATTTTTGTAAACTCCTTTTTGCTTGCTTGCTTATTTATTTTTAAAACCTTCATTTGCTCTTAATACCCATGTGAGCTGTAGGCTAGTTTTTGTGATTAAAATGTGTAGTGTTTGCTTTTACTTCCTTATCTCTTGCCTAGAACTTACAGAGGGAGCTCTTTGGGGTCATGAGTTTTGTCCTGTTTCTACCAAAATTCTACCAATTTGAATACTGCTGTGGGACAAGGCTTCACAGACAATAAAGAAATACTGACATTATGTAGATAAGCTAGCAAGCAGCACTGGTCTTCAGTTTTATGAATAAGTACTTAGCTTCTTTCCTCATGCAGAGGAATGCATTCAAGATCTTATTTTTATTGAGAACATTGGTTCATGCATTCTTTTTATAGTGCATCTCTGATGGCACAAATGTGTTGCTGAAACAGCCAGTAAGGTGAATGTTTACCTCTGAATGGAAATCTGGTTTTGTCTTCAGAGTCAAAATTAAAGTCTGTATCCCTGCAAGTTCTGGTAACAGTACTGCAAACTTCTTTCATATATACACATTTCTGAAAGTTGCATGGCTCAAACGACTTCAAGCTGGAACAGCAGCAAAGGTTATTCATTATTCAAACTAAATTACCCCATGATTCACTGTAATAGGTGAGGTTTTGACTCTTGAGAGCATTTTATTCATATGGCACCATCTGAGGCATTAGAGTCTCAGGATCTATCACAATGATATTATAGCAATGAAACAATCCTATTTTGCCCAAAGTATATAGTAATTTACTGTGAAATTGGGAGTGGGAAGATATTTTCACTTCTGCATATTTACCTTGAATTTTGAGAGCACTGCATTAGAAATCAGGAGCTTTCTGTGCATGTGTCTTGTCTCTCTGAACAAGAGGAAGGTATTTATTAACTTTCCCATAGTTAAGATAATGACTTTTTAATATTTCATATTTCACTTTTGAGTTCAATACCTTAAACTCCATCATGCCTTTACTTACATATCATTAATATTCACATTAGTACTTCTAAGCATATGTATTAGTAGTCTCCAAACCAATTATAGAAACCAATACTTGAGGATTTTTAAACCTTCTGACTAAATACTTTCAAACAAGTTGTTTATTGTAAAAATAGCTGTATAACCTGGAATAACATGTCCTGCTTTTCCTGCTCTTTTAAAGGTGTTTTACCACTGCAGTCATCATCTTTTTATGGTAGTCGGTCCTCTTCAAAAGACTACTCCACTGGCAGTTCCACCCTGGACAGGTAGGGCTGATTCACTAGAATGAACTGTAAATAGCAATTGTTTCACAGGAATTAGGCTCTTCAATTTCCTGTGTGTTCATCACAAGGTGCTTAGATGCATAACATGGTGGGTTTTGTTGGCTTGGTTATTTTTCCTTTGGGAACACGGTCCAGTTCTTCAGTGTGTCTTCAACTGCCCCGCTTAACATCTACAAACTCTAGTTACTGCTTGCAATGGAAAGACTTTGTAAAATCACTCAGATCTGTTGTAGTTGTTGTGAGTGACTCTAGATGGTTCAAATTCTATATAAACTCTGGAAGTGTGAACCCTTGCTTCATTTTTCCCAAGCATATAAAGGGCATGCAATTCTATATTTTAATAGCAGTATTTTAGCAAATACTAAATCCTGCTGAGCTTGGGATTCTTCTTTGTCAGATGCTATGCAGTCAGACTCATGGTGTCTGCCCTAGATAAATGAGATACAAGATCAAGGGAGAAAGTAAGCATTATCCATGTTTAAATGTTAGGAATTGAGGTCCATAGTGATTAGGTTACAAGAACAAGAGACTGAAAATGAAGGCTCTGGCCCAGATGTGAATTTTACCTATATCTTGGGAGCGGTGATCTCATGCTGTGCAATCATTCCTTTTATCATACACTGTGGAGAATTATTAAATGTTTATTAAGACCAAAGACTTGGTTATACTTGGTGCACACCAGTGGTTATAAGGAAATTTAACCAAGCTAAGCATTTAACACTTCTGGAAAGATATGTTCTCTGTCACATCTCTTTTTCACTGTGATACATTCCAGTTACCCTGTACAGCTTTACCAGTCCTTGTCTTCTGTAGTGCTGCAATTCCAGTGTCATGGACTTCAGCTCTTTGGGGCAGAGCATTACAAACTTTACCCTTGTGCTTTTATGTTTGTAGGTCTAGTGTATCCAGCCAGACCTCTTCAGCCAAAAGAAGCCTGGGATTCCTTTCTCAGCCTGCCCCTCTTTCTGTTAAAAAAATGAGATCTAATCAGGATTACACAGGATGGAACAAACCCCGAGTGCCCCTTTCCACCCATCCTCAACAACAGTTGCAAGGGTAAATTTAATTTTCTTTATCTAGCGTGCATACTTTGATCATCAGAACATGCACATTCTTGTTACAGTTATTTAATTAAAAATAATCCTGACATTAATGAACACTGAGGCAGGGAACACTTTTCTTAGTTTGGAGGATATGTATTCCTGAATTCACTTGCTGGGAATTTTTGGAGACATAATAATTTCAGGTAATTCATGTTCATTTAATGACAATTCATTTCTCTGTGTTTGTGTGTGCATATATATGCATTATTTTAAAGTTTGATTGTAGAAACTCATAGGTGCTTTCCTCTGAAGTGCAGCCTCCCATGAGTTTTCAGTTTAGGCTGAAGGGCTGGGGAAGAGCTCCAGTAAGAAACTGTGGGGAGTGGCTGGGGTGACTATTATGTGTGTTAGTAGTGCTGTGTTTAACTCCTGCAGGTTTGCACCATGTGACACAAAGTATACTTTTTTTTTTTTTCAGGTTTTCAAACTTGGGAAACACCTGCTATATGAATGCCATTCTACAGTCTTTATTTTCCATTCAGTCTTTTGCTAATGATTTGCTCAAACAGGGTATCCCATGGAAAAAAATTCCACTCAATGCACTTATCAGGTAAAATTCACTTTCTGTGAAAGCTGTTTTCTCCTTCATTACTGTGAAACTGGTTTGGTAATACTGAAGCATCTTTGTAAAGGGTCATTTGCCTGTACAGATAATGAAAGAAATCCTAGAGCTCTCTGTATTTTGGACCTTTACTTTTCAAATAGGAAATCAGCTCTTAAAACTTACAATACTGAGTCTTTTACTGTATTTCTAGTGTCAGGGTGAAATGCTTCGGAAGAACACATAAGAAATTGTGAAATAAGTTTGATGCAGAAAAATTTCTTTTAAAAACTTCTCCAGGGAGAGTTTAACCTGATCACCAACTTCGCCTGATATGTGGAGGCTTCTGCCTTTTGTTTAGTAGCTGTGGGAAGTGTTCAAGTTTTGCATACTTAATCTTTCTCTGAATTCAGCCATTTGGGATTTTTATTATATTTTCTCTTGTGCACCTCATTTCTTTCCTGTCACTAAATAAGATGCAGGATTTTCAGAACCATTTGTGTTTCTGTTTCATCATTTTTTGTATCTTTGGAGGTAATCTTCTATTTTTGGTGTGTTATCTTGAACTCTTTCTACACTACTTGGGATCAGAGGTTGTTCCATGTGCCTCTTGAAATGTCCTTTCTCTAATTTTTGTAGAAAGACCTCTGAAGGTTGTGCTCCGTATACCTAATGGGAAGTGTGTGATCCTGTACAAGTCAGAGTTGATACTCAAAGCATCTGCTTTGTCTTCTCTTGGTTTGGCTATATCATCTAACCTGGTGACTGTTTTTCTGGTTGATCAGTGATTGCTTATCAACTGCTGTGCTTTCCTAACATGCTTCACTGAGCAGTTGTAGAGGGCAAGGACAGCACACGCTGTTCTTGGAGTTCCACAGAGTAGCAGGAACTTGTCAAGCTGCAGTAAACCAATCAGATTCTTGGGGTGATGAGTATTAGTTGTTGTGTTTGGGGTGTGAGGGGATTATACAGATTTTCCATGTCTTTGGGTTGGGGTTGTTTTTTTTTGTGTTAAGGAATGTGACATCTTCCCATCACCTTCCCATGCATGTAGCCGAAACTTATGCCTGGAATATGTTTGGTGTATGTGTCCTGTGAAATTGTAAAGCAGTTGTAAAAGATAACTAAATCACAGTAGCTGAGAGGCACAGGTAGAGTTAATTTCAGAAGTTTTGTAGCAAAGGTAACAGAAGCACTAGCTTGAACCAAGGAACTCCTCCAGGCTCTTTTTGCTACAGCTTTTTTTCTCTGTTACTGTGTTTTTATTGAAAATGAGTGGAAGTTTAAAAATAAAACATCAGTTGAAACCATTCTGACCATTCAAGTTGAATTTAGTGATCTTGAGTTGCTTACTTTGGTACTGTGTGATATCATATCTCCTATCAGTACAAATGTTTTCAAAAAGGATTATGAGGGTTTTTTTTCTTATTGTAAAAGAGCAGAAATAAGTTTTTAGAGCTTTATAATGCTTTTCTCTTTACCTTAAAAGATTGTGGATTGGTTTTTTTGTTCATTTGAGTGCTGTTTGATGATGGGCTCAAATGCGATTTCGAAATTCTTGAAAATGGAAAAGGTTAATTATATGTGGGATAGTTTCATACAAAACCCCTGAACCACTTATCACAGGAGAGAAGCTTTTAGGAACTCTTAAAATAAGGTATCATGAGTTCTTTTATATTTCTCTGAAGTCCTGGAAAACCAACCAGTGTTTCATTGCCTTGACTTCTGTAGACGTTTTGCCCATCTGCTTGCTAAAAAGGATGTCTGCAGCCCTGAGGTTAAGAAAGAGCTGCTCAAGAAGGTGAAAAGTGCCATTTCAGCTACCGCAGAGAGATTTTCTGGGTACATGCAGAATGTGAGTATCATTGTCTGGAAATAGTGGTGTGCAGTTTGTTCAGTGTTTGGACTGTGTTGAACACCTGTCAAGCTTCAGCTGTGTTTGACAGTGACTTTTTTGGTTGAATGGCAGTAACTTAGAGCAGAACTGCTTCAGTATTACTGAACGCAGTGAACTAAACATAATTTCCCCAGTCTCTTTGTGTTGGGGAAAAAATACTGAATGAAACTGTACAAAGCCATTTCATTGCATTTGCCCTGTTTTTAGGATGCGCATGAGTTCTTGAGCCAGTGTCTGGATCAGCTGAAGGAAGACATGGAAAAGTTAAACAAAACTTGGAAGAGTGAACCAGTTCCTAATGAGGATAACTTGCCAGGACGTGCTTCTGAGGACCTCTCAGCCACCAAAGTTTATACATGTCCTGTTATCAGTAACTTAGAGTTTGAGGTTCAGCATTCTATCATCTGCAAAATGTAAGTGTGCTTGACAGCCTTTTTGCACTTAAAAGACTAGGAAGTGTTCCCATCTCATGTGACTTCATCTGCAGGTTGTAACCCAAATTAAGAACTATGTTTTATCCAAAGCTAGATGTTTTGAAAAATACTCTTGTCTAGAAATGGTGTAAACATCACGCCATGTGGTCTGCTGCTGCAGGCCTTAAACAGTTTCTTGCCACCTAGTTCTTCGTTGCATGTCCAATGTAAAGCCTTTGTGCCTTGCTCTTTGTGTATCAATTGTATGGGTATAGAAAGAAAAGGGGGTTTCAGCCAAGTAATGTTTCATCTTAAAAAAATGGAAAAAGGGGAAGCTATGTTTTTAATTCGATCTTTCTAAGGGCTTCTAGGGAATGGCATTTTCTTCAGTATTTCTACATTCTTGCAGAAAGAAATGTAAACCAGTGTGTTTGGGCATTCATTGTGTATGACCCGTGCAGCAGATTTCCATATGGGAATGTTTAATTCTACAGAGTTTTCATGAACACAGATGTTTGGGTATAATAGTTTGTGTATACTTAATTAGTTCCACAGAACAATTAAAAGTAAAATGCATTCAGGTAATAATTATAGAAGAAAAATTGCTGTAATAGGATCTTTTCTTTTCCCTCTAAGGAAAATGAAATATAAGAAGAGTTAAGGGTTTTTATTGGTTTTGGTTTTTTAGATGGACTCTACTCTTGTGTTTCTAAGATGAGTTAGAAAGTATTTCTAGCACTTCCCTTCTGCTAGACTGGGCTAGGATTATTCCTTTTCTCCTAAGAATACTGAATGAAGATGTGTTCAGCTATAGCAGTCACTTAGATTTACTGTATACCTAATCATTTGCCTCTCCAAAGCAATGTGTGCGTTTTTGTTCTCACCCTTACACAAATGCTTCAACTTTTAAAGTATCAGAAAGAAATAGCAAGATCCAACTTTGTCCTGAGCATCAAACAGTTGCATTTTGATGAGTAAAAATAGGATGATCGAGAAGTATGTTTACTGGGAAGTCACTTTACCCTAAAACATGCAAGTGTTTATGAACTTAGTTTATTTTTCTTCAGACTTGCACACGCATGTTTCTTTTTTAGGTGTGGTGAAACAGTCACTAAACGAGAACAGTTTAATGACCTCTCCATTGACCTTCCTCGAAGGAAGAAATTCCTTCCTTCCCGATCCATCCAGGATTCTCTTGACCTCTTTTTTCGGGTATGTACTTTGAGGGGGGTTTTATATGCATTGTGGAGTGTGTGTAGGTTATGTACTGCATGGAAATTCTGATTGTACAGCTGATTATTAGTTTCTATGATAGTGGTTTGCAGGCTCATGAGATAATACTGCACTTTTTTGAGGTTTGTCCATTAACTGTGTATGGAAGTTTTTATTGTAAAGTGTTGTACAGAAATTAACTGATGTAAAATAGGTAAACTTCCCAATTTTCTGATGGAAGAGTTGAGGTGTAAACAAATACAGAGAAGAGAAGGGAGGCTGTCAGATTGGGATGATCAGTCAGGAATTGCTACCTCTCCTGGGCTAGCACATTTCAACAGCTTGTGTACAAGCCTTAATTAGCATGGAGGGAAAAGGTCATGCAGGTACAATAATTTTTAAAAATAAATAGCTGTAATATGTGGATGCTTACTTTGTAAGTAGAGCTTCAAAGTGAACCTTCTGAAAGCTTAAAATGAGCCTAACCTCTGTGAATTGGTGTATTTTGTCATATCCTGAGACAAACCTTTTTTTTTTCCTCTCTGTAGAGATAATACTTTCAACAGAGAATAATTGACGTGCTTTTTCTTCTAAAAGCTGGTGGAGGTTCTATGATTTTAAAAAATCCCTGAAATTGTCATGTTGTCATTTTGTTTCACTTAAGTTAGAGGACTGTAGGAATGTTTGATGGGCAAGTTATGTAATTTCAGGAAAGGGATGCTTCCCCTTTTGAAGTCTGTTCAGAACTCTACTCTCATGTAGCATACCCTTGGTAAGTTTACATGAGGATAGCTTTTGAGGAACAAAGCCAAGGTTTTGAACAAGAGGGAGATAATTTCATGGCACCATCCTCCACCATAGGTTATTAGGGGAAAAAAAACCAAAACGAAAAAAACCCATACAAATCCTGAGTATGGGAGAGAAGAGTGTTAACTTCACAAGACTGTCCGCTCCCTTTGGAAGCTAATTTGTGTCATAATGGTGGCTGATTCACTGGTCTCCAGTAGCCTTGCAAGAAGAATTCCACTTGTAGTAGTGGATATTATGTCAAATTTTAAGGGCTGCTCCCTGTCCTCTTATTAAATGCCCTTTTACTAGGCCAAGTTGAAGGTGATTATAATTTTAAGTAGTTACTGCTGTTTGAAGTGTTTGTGTGACAGATGTGATGTATTTTTGGTTGAGATCAGTTTGATTTCTATTTTGTTCCACAAGTCATTTTTCTACTCCCTTAAACAGGCAGAGGAGATTGAGTACTCCTGTGAGAAGTGCAATGGGAAGTCTGCTGTTGTCACACACAAGTTCAACAGGCTTCCCAGGTAAATGTTGACACTTGTTCCTCTCTTTCCTGGAAGCATATGTTACAAAAGTGCAAGCAAAAATCCCTTGAAGAGTGAAGCTGGGAAAATGAGCAGGACAGCGTGTACAGTGGTCATTGTGTGTGAGAGTGGTGCACTTGCAGTCAGTTGGTGTGCTGTTCTTGTTTCACTCTCAAGAAGCCTTGGAAGCCCTCAGCAGGGCTTGTTTCTTCCTCCCTATTGTTACACAAGGAGGACTGAGTTTTCCTCTCCCCCTTTTCTTGGGGTTTCTGGGATGTGAACAAAGCAGATAAAGTAAATATATATTCTGGAATTTTGATATTGCAGAAATTGAGTGATGAACAGGGGCATAACTACCTGTGTCTTGCAGATAAGAGATGGGTCAGCATTTGCCTACCACCCCAAAGCAATAATCTGGTTTGGTTAGGTGTATGACTTTGGAAAAAAAGCTTACTTGGATTTTGAATAGCTTTTCTCTTACTTCTGTCTTGAGATTAACATTAATCTTTCATCTCTCTCAGGGTCCTGATTCTTCATCTGAAACGATACAGCTTCAATGTAGCATTGTCTCTCAATCATAAAGTCGGGCAACAAGTGGTTATTCCAAGATACTTAACCCTGCTTTCCCACTGTACAGAAAGCACCAGGCTGCCACTGACGCTGGGATGGAGCGTCCATTCTGCCATGTAAGTATGCAGCTTTGGTTCCTGCTGTGTTGATCGTGTATGCCATGAGGTAGGCACTTGTCACATCTCCTCCAGAGGATGTCTGGGCAAGGAAGCATTATAATTATGCAGCTTCACATGTGTGCTGTTTGTAATGCTGCTATCATAAGAACATGTTTGGAAAGGAAGCATGACAGAAGCAGTAGGAAGAGATGGTTGGGCATTATCTAGGGAATATTTGGTAAGATAATGTTCTTCACTGTCCTTGAAAATAACTTTATAAGACTTCTGTTAGTAATCTTTAAAATGTAGGCCTCTCAGTCCAAAGTAAGATAAATTACCTTTCTCTTCAGAGCACTCTAACTCTGCTTAGAAGACAAAACATCCTGCATTTTTCTGCAAATTTCCACTTGCACCTCCTGTACTGTGATTCATTTTTCATTGTCTTTAATTTCCTTTCATTGCCACTGTAGTATCTGAGCACTCTGCATACTCTCCTTTTTCCTGTGACTTATTTCTGTACGGCTGCCTGACCTGAGATGCCGAGATTAAATGTGCCAGTTGTCACACAGGGAGCATGTGGCAGAATAAGGAACAAGAAGCCCTTAGGTCTTTTGTAGCCTCTGCTGAGTGACATAGCCAGGATATCCATAGAGAGCTAGGACACATCTGGTGCGTATGTTCAGCAACGTGGCAGGTGTTGTGCCAAATGTTTAGTGGTGTTTTGGGATGTTTTCCATTTGATTTGTTTTAACAGTAGAAATCTCAACGAACAGTTTATGCTAACCAGAGCAGCAATACTTGAAAATAGGTTGGAAATAGCTTTCCAGTGTTTGGAGTTTTTTTCAGTCATGAAAACCATTTTGATTGACCAGGGAGTAGAAGGGGAGCTAGGCTGGAGAGAAGCAACCCTGGTTTAGGGGGAAGATGAGAAAAGATTTCTGCAGTAGCTACCATCTGTTTGATAGATGTGTAGTGATAGTGATGGCCTTTGAGGAGCCCATGAACGGATTAAATGGAGCAGGAAGTGAGTTCAGAGGAATCTAGGTAAGGCAAGAGAAATTAAGATGTGGGATATGCCAGAAAACCGGCTGATCCAGACAACAGCAGGAGACTGTGCTTTGGGAGCAGGAATTCAAGTGTTGGTGGGAATAAAATATAAAGGAATGAGTTGTCTTGATATGGGAGCTGAGAGCTTTTAATTTGTGAGCTGGTCCCTAAGGGTGCATCACCAAGAAGTGAATCAAGTTTAAAGGATTATACATGGTTTTGAACAACTGTTGTTTATTTATTGTGTGATGAAGTTCTTACTGTAAATCTAAGCAATTAGCAAGTACATAATGGTATTCTGCTTGTTCTTTTGGTCATGGATTTGCATGCATGATGCAAATGAGTAAATGCTTACTTTTTAAAGACTGTAACTACTGCAATAAATATTTTGCTTTTTTAATAGTTCCCGCCCACTGAAAGCCTCCCAAATGGTGAATTCCTGTACTGTAAGCACTTCCACACCTTGTAGGTGAGTTATAGTTCTGAAATGCCCATATCCAATGGCCTGGGGTTTTGTGGCATAGTTTCTAAGGCATTTCTAGATTTTCTAGTTATTTTCTGGTTTTTGTGTTGTAAATTATTTCAGCTACTGTCTTTTCATATCCGAGTTTTATTGGTGTTACATGGTAGCTGAAATTAACATCAGTGGTGCAATTTGCCTAGTTTAAATAGCAAAATTATTTCTACTTCTGCAATCTACCTCTTTGTTCTGACTCTGTGGAGCCAAAATGGGTGTTTTTTGGAACAGGTGGTTGACTCCTTAAGTTTATTTGCAAAGATGAGACAGACAGTTTTTGAAACTGTGAAAAATGTGGTATCATACTGGATGGTTTTGCATTGAGGGATACTTAAAAACCAGATTTACTAATAGAACAGAAATCGTGACTTCCACAGACTCCTTTGTCATCTGTTTTAAATGAGCAAAAATACATCTTAGTGGAAGAGCAAACAGGAAAAATGAAAAATTGCTGCATTTTTGTACTTTTTGTATCTGGGTAATGTTGTGAGAAGTCCTGTGTCCAACTTTAAAAACTCAAGTCAAATTACTTGTACCAAAATCTGTATGTTAATGTGGCCTTGTCTCAAGTGAGTTCAGTCTGGGATTGCGATGTAATAAAGTGCAGAATCCTTGGCATTAAAAGCAAGAGCCACACATTTAGTTACTTTTAATGTTGTAAGCTGTTATTTCAGGCTTCAAGTAGATGTGTCAGTTAACCTAATAAGGTTTTCAGAAAAGCTTTATTTTGACTGCCATGTTAATGAATTGTCATTGTTGCACTTTGTTCCCCATTTGAACAGTGTGAAAGCACTGCTTCAAGGGTTGCTTTGAGACATTTGTATCATGCTGCAATGCTGTGAAGTTTTATACCCATGTTTTTAATTTACAGAAAATATACTTTCAAGTCAAAAAGCTCTGCAGCACTCTATGTAGATTCTGACAGTGATGATGAGCCATTGAAACGCTCTGTTGCCCATAGCCAAAGGTTGTGTAACATACAGAGCAGAGATCAGCAACAGCTGCAAGAAGAGCCAGAAAAGGTAGGGGACAAACCCACAAACTTTCATGTACTGGATTCTGTATGTGCTCATGTCTGCTGTGTGCTTTTTTTTTTTTTTTTTTTTTTAGCATAAACTGAGTGAAATTGGTATCAGTTGAAGTTTTTTCCCTCCTAATTAGCACTGCAATGCCAGAAGAGAGTGCTTTGCTAATTGACCTCTCTCTACAGTTGTCTTGGCTTCCCACTGGGAACAGAAGTAATTGCATTGCAATTGAACTTGAGTTTTCAGGTTATGTATACCAGCTGCTTAGCAGTTTGGTCAGTCCTTTGGGTAACTTCCACTAATAATGTTCCTGGGCTGAAGTATTATGTGCTGTCAATAATAAAAATATGCTGTAAAGGCCTTGATTAAATTAGATCCAGTATAAGTTTGGCTAAACAAAATATTCAGCTGAGAGAATTTCATGCACATCCGATCTGTCCCCCCTTTCAAGTGTGGCTCTTAAAATGCTTTATAATCTGAAGCTAACAGTCTTTGGAGGCAGACACACAGAAGTGTGAAGAGACCAAGTTCATTGGTGTAATGGCACAGTTAATTTCAAATTGCCTTTGAGCTTTTCCTTGTGACTAGTGTTAATGCTGCCAAGATACTTTTTTTGCCTCTGTCAGGGCAGTGTATTAGCAGGTAGATGAGTTGTGTGGGAAGAAATGATGACCCAGAAGGGAATAGAAGCAACTTAGAGGATTATCTTGCTGTACCACTTTTTTCTGTTAAGAGTGCTGCAGGCCTAGTGCTTAGGACAAGTTTCCTGCATCTCTACCACTCTAAAGCTTTTGCTTTACTAAAGTTTTTGACAATGCTCATAGGATTATTTTAATCAAGCTTGTGGCCTTGATTATGGTATTAAGGGACAGATACAAATCTGGATGAAAGCAGTAGGTAACAAAAGGAAGATATCCACAGTTTCTGATCTGATGGGAAAATCAAACCAAGGGAGGATCCTGACCCAGTATTTAATAAATGACAGGTATTGAGTATTAAATTTTTAGAAGATGCAGAGCTGGGAAGAGCTGCCAATTTGATGAAGCTCAGAACTACAGATAAGAATGATCTTGACAAATCTGAGAAACTGCGTAAAAATAGGAGGGGTTGTTCAGTAGGAATGGGCTAGAGGTGCTAATCTTATCAGGATGAATTGACTATAAATGTGAGATGGGAACAACTGGGAAAACAGTGTGCCTTCAGAAAGGACATGAAAGGTGATGGTCAATCACAAGGTCAGGCATGTTGAAAGCACAAGTGTCTAGACAGAACCAGAGCCTACATACACGTTGTGTGTAGTAATCCTCCTTCTTTCCTCAGAATTGAGTTTTATCTGCAGTTTTGTATCCATCTTTGGGGCTCTGGACTGAAAAAAAAATTATAGATTAACTGGAGAGGGGTCAGAGGAGAGGGGCATGAATGGTCAGAGGTCTAGAAAGGAAGACTTTTAAGAGAAAGACCAAACTGAAGACCACTTGCCTGCTCTTTAGTTTAAAGAAGAGCAAGCAAGGCTTCTGTCTTCAAGGAAGGGGAAGAAGTTAATAGAAACACTTGAGCTGTTTTCTCTGCCTGTAGTGGATAGAAAAAGAAGTAATAGACTAAACTGCAGACAGTAATTTTTAGATTTAATATTAGGGAACACTTGCTGATGGTCAGGATATGTAGGGATGGAATGGATTACTATGGGAAAACACAGGAAACCCTTTGCTGAAGGTCTTGCAACTGCTGTCTTGCATGGCACATCTATGCCTGGCTGCAGCTGAGGGAAGGAAACAAGCTTGTCTTTGAAGTCCCTCTTAGGTGCAGAAAAGGTATTTCAAACTGTCCTAACTTGATTCTTCCTGGAGTGTTGTTTGTGAGGAAGAGTAGGTAGTTTCTGCTGCACAAGCCCTGTAAGTGCAGAATTTGTGGGAATAAAGCATACTAATTTGAATACCAAATTAATTACAGGCTTTACAGCCTGTTGTGGGAAAGAGATGATTCCACATAAATGATTTTATTTGTGGACATGCATATTGGCCAATTCTCAACCACAGGCCTGACCAACTATCTGTTACCATTAACCAGCTTCTCTGACCTTCTCAGTGTTGTCCTAGGAGACCTGGTCCTGGTTTTTGGAGGTGGCAGTACTGTTGCTGCACCATTTCTCTTAGTATGATTCTCAAAACAGCTGTGGATGGAGTTGCACTAAGGACTTGGTGGTCATTTTGTCTGGCCCTTGCCAGTCACTCCTTGCAAAATGTCCCTGCCATGTGGGAGAACAGCTGGAATAGCATCTGTATGTGGCACTTGGTGGTAGGGGCAAATAGCAGTTCTCCAGCTAAACAGGCCAGAACTGCAACTCCTGTGATCTCTGCTTCTGCAGATGAAGTAGCATTTGAAGGACTTCTTAAAATTGCTTACTTAAAGCTGCCTTACAGCCTAAGCCATTTAAAATCTATGCAAATAATGTCTAGTAAAAAAGTTGTATTCAAATGATTCATAGATGCTGCCAAGTCTTTAAAGTCCAGCCACTGAATTAGTGGTAGTTGTTGGCAGAGAGCCTGGAACTAGGGTTTGCTGAAGAGCTAAACCAGTTTTGATGTTGGTAGCCTACAGGTGCAAAGAGAGAAATCGGAAAGCTTAAAAAGCAGGTACTCTGCTTTACTTACCCAGTGCATCAATTGCTGTGAGGAGAGAGGTTTAAATTTGTCACTTCTTATTCTTGAAGGGCAACATGTCTAGAACAAGCAGTTCAGTTGGCTAATTCATTTGCTAATCTTGTTTGATGAGACAGTTTTAATACAAAATGCTTGCTGTATTTGAGTAAAAAGCAGCAGTAAAAATATAATTTTGTTCATTTTAACAAATTTCTGGGATCCATCCTAATGCAGTTTTGAATAAGACCTGGATAAGTACATTTTAATAGAAAATATCCCATTTTTAACATAATATAGGAAAAGAAATTCTAAGTATATGGTAAATAGCGTAGTTGTGTAAACATGCATACATGGAGGTTAACCTCCTGATTAACAGCTAATATCAGAATGATTGAAATTACTGTATTATTTGCAAATCACAGTGGTGTAGGAGTTGATGAGCATCAGCTTTAGGAAAATGAACTGTAAAAGGGAAAACTGAGAGTAAGATTAAGGCAGTTTTTCTTTCTTCCAATTGAAAATCATTCTGTTCTCCTTTGGGAAAGAATAATTCCCCCTTTCTCTGTTTAAATGTTTTCTTACTTGGTTTGCAAGTCCTGCCCTCTTCCCTCTACTCACATCAAGATTTCATATGGCAAATCTGCAGCACAAAACCTAATTTTAATTGCTCTTCATACCAGCTCAATTTCAGTTTCTATTCTTCCATCCCTGTATTTGTGTTCAGTTACTCTGTGTTGCTGCTTCATCCTTTGTTAACAAACTTGCAATTTCCCTGCTTGTATCTCAGCACTGATTTGCCAGGGGCTTGAGAATTCATCAGAACCTAAAGGCGAAATATGTTTTGAAGGAAAGGAAGGAGAAGGGAAGAGTTATCTTGTGTATGTTAATCCACAAGACCTGTAAAAACTGGTTGTAGTGTATATTTAAATATTATTCCATAAATTAAGTGTAGCTACAAAGGCGCTCTCCAGTGAGTTTCATGTAATAATGTTAAATGTTGACAGTGCCAAGCTCCCACTCCCTGGGGTTAATAAAAATAAATCTCCGCTGAAATGTAAAACTGATGTTAAATACCTGTTTTTTCAAACACTTAATCATAACTCCATTCATCTCTAGGGTTCAAAAAGAAGTAAAATGGAGGGTGATAAACCCGACCTCGGTAATGCTGGTTTTGATGGGATGAGCGAAGATGAGCTGCTAGCAGCTGTCCTGGAGATTAGCAAAAGGGAAGCTTCTCTGTCTCTGAGCCAGGATGAAGATAAGCCCACAAGCAGCCCAGACACTGGTTTTGGAGATGATGAAATTCAGGAATTGCCAGAAAACCTAGAATCTATGGAGATGGAGAAATCCAAAACAGTATTAGACTCAGGTAAGGCAAAGTAACCATCTTAACTGGACTCCACTGGGCTAAAGCAGGTTACTGATGACATCAGTTTGCTAATGGCTGATGGTAGGAACTGGATGCAAGTGCACTCCTGAAACTGCCTGACCTGCTCAGAGTTTTAGGAACTTAAACTTTATCGTTTCCTTGTGTATAAAGCATTTAATTCATCAAACTGAAAATGTTTGAATCATGGAGATTACAGACTGACACGAAAAGAGTTAATTTCCATTTTATTCCTCTCTTGATTAACACATGCTTCCACAGGTTTCTGTGCCAGACAATTCAATTTCCTAATATTTGGCCATGTCTAGAACTGACTCTTCCATAAGCAGAAAGTATTTTCATTACTGTAGCTGTTGTAGCCTGGGATGCACAGTAGTAGTGTTCACATGGCATAAGACTACAATGCTTTTGTAAAATGGAGCTATTTTGTCATTAGTTAGTAATGAATTTAACTTTATAATTTTTTCTAAAGCTTTTTATGTGAATAGACTTGTAAGCTTAAGAGACTCGAGTGAATTATGACCTCTGACAGAGGGACATGGTTAAGTACAAGGAGGAGCCTGTGTGATCTCAGTGTGGGGAATTGAGTCTTCCTTTAGCCAACTGAAGGAAGTATATGTGGTTTATCATTTATTTTGTGCTACATGCTTTTGGTCAGGTTTTTAATTGCACTAGCATGGAAAAAGGGACCAACAATATGCTCGTGTCCTCTTAAGAACCAGGAGGTTAATTACCAGCAGAATACCCCACTGTTACAAAAAATGACACTTGATTCAATGGACAGCTCTTGCCAGGATTGATGGTGGAAGGCAGTGTATAAGAACAATGCATACACTGTGTATGTGATCAGCCTGCTTTGTGCCCTCCTTTTTATACAGTAATGTTGCTTATGGTGTTGTGAAAGAGAGTTGTGATAGAATGTGGCAACATAAACATATTTCTGTCCAGGATTTCTTTGGAAGGTACAATGTAATTATTTGAAGGTTCTTTTGTGACTCTTAAGCAAAAAGTACGTGTTTAATGTAAGTTCTGTAGTTCTTCTTATATTGGGAGTTTCCCAAGTTAATGTAATAAATTCTGGGGTTTTTTAATCTTAAAAGGATTTGATTGATGGATTATAGTTCTGGTGCTGTTGGTCTTGTGTTTAAAGCTTCACAGATACTGAGAGTGCTTTGTATTATCCTTGTTAACAACTAATCAGCAGATGTTGAAATCTGCACAAGACAAAACCATGAAGTTTCACATGCTGCTGCCTGATAGCTGTTGAAGCAGGTTCTGACACTTTCTTAGTTGCAAGCAAGAATCAAAGTGTACTGCAACTGTGGGAATGTATGCAGCAGTTGAATGAATGTTCATTTCAGATGTTTGGTAAAGCACTTCTGCCATCGTGTTTATTTCAAAGGTGAACTAAAAAGTTATAATCTTCATGTGCCTTTAAAGATTTATATAGCGTTCACAAGACTGAAGCTCTTAGCTGAAGCTAAAAGTAGCACATTTAAACAGTGCTTAAGATTTGTGCTTTTTTTCATCTTGCATTTGGTTTGGCTTTTATTGTGGCTTCATCTGTAGTACTACAAGGTATAATACGCATTGCAAATTTTTATAATCCATGGTTTCTTAGAGAAATTCAGGTTTGTGGCTGCAGAAGCCTAGTGGTGTGTGGCTTCTGTAGTTAAACTTGCTGTTTCTGAGTGAACATAAAAGGCTAATAAGAAAACGGGTTCAGGGATTAATCAAATGATTTATTGTGCACCAGTTAAAATCAGACTGCACTTCAGAGCTTCTTCCATTTGACTCTTGTGTGGGTGTTTTATGGCAGGTGAGCTCCCTGTCAATAGATGTCACTATGCTGCAAGTATTGTGGTAATACAAAGAGGATTTAGCTGGTAACAAACAGAAGACCCAGAAAAGTATAAACTGTACTTTGTGATTCCTCAGGGCCTGCCAATTTCACTGAGATAACTAAAGATTTTGATGAGAATAAGGAAAACAAAACTCCAGAAGGCTCCCAAGGGGAGGTTGACTGGCTGCAGCAGTACGATATGGAGAGAGAGAGGGAAGAACAAGAACTTCAGCAAGCACTGGCTCAAAGCCTTCAAGAGCAAGTAAGAAATAGTTTGCTTCCTTAAGTTCTCTTCCCCAACAGTGGAAACTGGAAAGCTAAAGGAAAAGCTTGCATTCAGACAATAACTGCAAAGTAATTTGCAAAGTAATTATTCTGCTTTGAGATAACCAGATGGGAAAATGTTTGGGTTTCTTCTAGCTCCAGAGTCAGTAGTGATGACACTGGATACATCTGGGCACATTTTGTATTTGCTTTGAAAAATGTGCATCACATCATAACACAGACCCATAGATTTCTCAGAGTTCCCCGTACACTTTTGTGCACTGGTTTGTCACGTTATATTAAAAACTATGATAGATAAGTCTTCCTCTCTAATATCAAGATCCCAGCCCACCTTTACCTTCTCTGGCAGTTATTCCTTGCAATGTGTCCTGTCAAGACTCACTGAAAGAGGTGGGTTTCAAAGCCAAGGCTAAGAATGGCCAGGTTAAAGTAAAGATGTGTCTATCCTTGGTATGTTTCTGGTGCTAGTGAATAGGGGATGTTTAGTGAAGAATGTAGGAACTGAGCATTTATGAGATCCTTCCCTGTTAGTAAAGCAGAAGATAGGACCCCAAATAATTTAGTTGAAAACAAGTCCTTTAAATTAGGCTCAGAAAGAATGGGGTTCTTGAGTTGCGTGCTATTTGTATTCTGCTTGAATTGCAAGACCTGTAACTGATTTCTACAAGTTTAACCAAGCAGCAGAGAATAAAGGAAGCACTGAGCCAGGTCTTCTTTTAAATAGGTGCCCTTGTCTGCTCTCTATTAATACCAAAGCTGTCATGGTTTTCCTTATGAGATCTGATGTTTCCATGGCTCCTGGATTTTTTTTTCTCTCCCATTACTAATTATGAGGTGCTGGTTGGTATGTTCCATGCCAGATGTAGCTTTGATTCATCAGTGCTGCGTAGTTTAACAAAGATTCCCAAATTCTTTAGAAATAGTGAGATAAAAGCCCTCATGCTAATAATATAAAACTGCCCTTCGAGTGTTACTGCTACAGTTCTGAAGCAAAAATCTGCTATTCTAATGGTTTGGGCATGGAAATGCAGTAGTTCTGGTTATCTTGCTTTGAAATACATAGTTGGGGTGCTGCATTCAGGTGGGCTGAAAGCACACAAACCCCAAATTAAGAAGTCAGCTCATTAAATATTATTGACTGGCTTGCTGTAGCTCTGGGCTTTCAAGAGTGGTGGGAGGAATAGGGGCATGATATTATCCAAACATTGGAAGTATTTGTTAACTTGAGGTTTCTTTGCTCTTGGTCATGGTAATATTGTTAATACCTGGTTGTTTAGTGGTGTCTTTTTGCATACAGCCTTTGTGGATTACACCTGTTACATCAAACCATTGGCTTCACTTTCAATTGGCTTAAAAATAACAAAATTTTCTCAGGATTTAATTACCATGTCCTCAGCTGGCTTTGGTCAGAAGTAGAGTAAATTTTGCCAAAGTGTGAGGAGCTTTGTGTGTAAGTGACAGCTTTACTGAGCACAGGGTTGCAAATTCATTCAGATGCTTTTCAAATTAATGATCCAGGGAAAGTATTTGGTGTTACTAGAGACTTGCTCTGCTGCATACCAAACTTCAGGAGCTTTGACAAGCCTTAATGAAGGTTTGTCCCAGGTTCTGTTGCACAGGAACATTGGACTCTTGGTGGTTGCAAACATTCCTTCACACAGAACCTTTAATTTACAATGTCAAGTTTGTTGTAGAAACCAGAGCAGCACAATTTCAATGGAAAAAAAGAGCACCACAGGAATTTTAAACAGTGAAATGTCTCAATGAGCTAAGTTTTGTTCTCTCCCCATTAGGAGGCACGAGAACAGAAAGAGGATGATGACCTCAAACGAGCCACGGAATTAAGTCTACAAGGTGAAACTTACTTAAGTTCTTCCAGTATGTTGCTTTTGAGAGAAAATTGATATGTGTGTATGAGTGCAGCTCCTGACTATCAGTAACACAGCTGGGATTCATGTTCTTCTGGTGTGTGTTTTGTTGTGTTTGGCACTCAAGGTCAATTTGTCTTGTTCTTGGTTGTGAAAGCAAATGCCAGGAAAAACTTAAGCTGAAAAATTACTTACTTCACACTGTTGAGTTTTTAGTTAGATGTAGAGATATATAAAGAGATAGGTGTAATATAAGCAACACACAGAGAAAGCACAGTGGATCTTGAAACTTTGCCTTCCCAGCAAAGCCAGTGTGATAATGGCCCTAGTCAGAACATAAGGATTATTTGTTACTTGCATTGGTATTTAAAGGCTGATTAATGAATGCTCTAACCTTGTCTGGAAAAAGGAATCAGTGCTGTTTCCATCAGATATGGGATGGGAGGGGGACAGACCTCACTGCAAGGTGTAGTTGTTTGGGGTGAAGAAAGAAGCCCAAAACAATCTGTCTCCTCCAAATTCAGGCAGTGCTGTAGGCCTTCTCAGGCACTGTTTAATATTTGTGTGAGGCTGGCATGCAAGTGATTTCATACAATCTGGCAGAGCAAAGCATAACTGAGGGAAAATTGCTGCTCCAAAGAGGGAGAGGGAGGGATAATAAAGTATTGTGTTAAGACACTTGTAGTTGCTCAGGGCCTTTTAAAGGCCCTCAGTTGTTACTGGATGTACCTGTGTCAGCTCCTGAAGAGAAGCCGAATGCTGCTTAGGCATCCCTCACCCTGAGCTCTGGCAAACTAAGTGACCAGTCCTTCTCTGGTTTTCCTTGATTCATATCCAGGAAGAATTCAGGGCTAGAGATCTTTCATCCCCTTAATTTGCAATTCCTTTGAGTAGCCTTTAGCAATGCCTCTGTGGCACATGCACAGACCTACCAAAGTGGTTGTGTTTCTAGGCTGTAGTCTGCCCTACAGCCCAAAGAAGTGTGGAAACTAGCAGTAAAGGATTCCCAGTTAAGTAAGGGAGTCATCTGTAAACTTCCCAAGAAGATTATACTAATCCAGTGACTGATGATTTAACAGGACAAGCAGTGTGAGAATCTCTTTGGCAAAACAACTCCATCACAACTGGCGTGATAGTCTCTTGAAAACAGACGAGAAAAAATTCCTGAGCAGCGTCCTGTTAATCTCAACTTCTCATTCACCCAGGACTCCATAGCTTTAATTTAACTGGTGAAAGCATAGCTACTTCTCCTAATGAGAACTGCACAAAATCTTAAATTAGTTGGGTAGCTGCAGAACCCCAGGAAGTTTGGAACAGCATGTACAGGGAGCAGTGGTGCCTTCCGGCTCTTTGCAGAAAGCTGCGTGCATTTTGCTCAGCCAAGCAAACTGGAAGTTCCTGTGGTGAGCAGCCTTCTTACCACTGAAAACAATGAAAAGATGCCTGCTGCCAGCAGTAGCATTTTGATGCCAGTTTTAATTCAAAAATGCACTTTGTTAATGCAACTTATAGTTAAAACTGTAATTCATAGCTTCTCATTGCAGAAACTTGCAGTTCACTGACCAGACTGGTTGTCTTCCTTTTGCTGTCCTGTCTGCAGCACACTGCTGCTCTAGAGCCAGCTGAGTGTTAACTGCTCTTTTATCACCCAGCTGTCATTGCCTTTGGAAAAGTATGAGGGAGATGGTGCTAAAATTAATTCCAAAATACTTAACTGTTGCTCTGACAAGTTGGAAAGTGGCGAGAGCTTTTATTTGGAAATTCCAGTATCCCATGTTTTCCTTGAAAGTGAAACTTCAAATTTTATTACACCTGTTTATGCTTGTAGATATACCTCAGTCTGTGAATATCTGTGTAGTCTACAGCTTCTCATGCAGTTATCATTGTTTCTTTGCTATCTAGAGTTTAACAGCTCTCTCCTGGACAGCGTTGGCTCTGATGAAGACTCTGGGAATGAGGATGTTCTGGACATGGAGTATTCAGAAGCTGAAGCAGAAGAGCTGAAAAGAAATGCTGAGGTGTGATCCATGATTTCAAAAGCCAACTGAGAAATATAGCTATTCTTTATAGTATTGAAGGTAGCTTTACAGAGCAGGTGTAGAGGCTAGAAAGGCCTTCTGTATTCTAAAGTGAAAACAGAAAATTTCTATCTGTAAGTCTTACAGTGTTATTTTAATTATAAAAAAATAAAAGGAAATAAAAATAAACAGCTGCAGAGATCTTTAACAGTATTGTCAGTGAACTCTGAAAGTAACATTTCCTGGTCAAGTGAGTATTGAAAACTAAATTGTCAAAAGCCATTGAATAGAAAGAGCATGTTTCCTGCATGTAAAGTGGGTGTTGCCCACTGACATTACAGGTGCAGGATCAGAGAATTTGAGCTACATATTTGGTATTAGCTGTTAAATCTCTGTACCATTCTCAGTGATATGTCTTTGATACTTCAGAAGTAAGCATGGCCTTCCTTTTTGGCTTTTCTGTTTATTTGCTGGATTAATTCTGACATCAGTGGAAGTTGCTCAGGAAATGGTTGTTTAGAAAACTTGGCAGTGTAGAGCTCATGTCAGCATCTGTTCTGAGGTCAGAGAAGCTCCTTTGCATGTTCACTGGCTTGCTGATAGACTAAATACACATTTCCCACTTTTGGAAGGACTCCTTGTTAGGTGTGAACCAGGGTGTCTGTTTCTGTAATCCTTCATTTAATCCTTCATTGGGTTGCAGCTTTGAATGCAGTAGCCAAAGTTAATATCTCAGGTATAATTCATCTTGCCCATAAGCTGCATGGGGAAAAAAAAAACTGCCTAAAAGCTTAAATTGCACTTTATTTTCCCCAGACAGGAGAGCTTCCTCACTCCTATCGTCTCATCAGCATCGTCAGCCATATTGGAAGCACATCATCTTCAGGTAAAAGTTGCCACATTTTATTCTTCATCTCTTACCTAGCTTGAAAAATCTGTAATACAGAATTACCATGGCAGAATTATTTATAGGGAAGAATTCAGGCAGCAAAGCAAATCTTCTGTCATGACTTGCTGATGGGGGAGCAGGTTGGGGATATATCATGGTGCCTGACTACAGCATGTAGGAAACGTACAGCTTATGGGCTCTATAGAATTGCTTGTGCTTATTACCAGCTGATTGAGGGACCAGGATCTTAAGGGTCTGTCTTTTAGCATTTAAATCTGTCATAGGTGGTTGGACCAGGGTACTGAGCTAACCAGCTCACTGGCTGATGTGCAGCATGGAAAGGTGTGCAGAGAAGTTGTGGCTGCCCCATTCCCAGAAGTGTTCAAAGCCAGGTTGGCTAAAGCTCTGGGCAGCCTGGTGTAGTGAAAGGGTATCCCTGCCCATGGCAGGCAGTTTGGAACAGGATGAGCTTTGAGGTCCCTTCCAACCCAAACCATTCTGTGATTCTGTTGTTAAGGTCATTACATCAGTGATGTCTATGATATCAAGAAGCAGTCCTGGTTCACCTACAATGACCTGGAAGTCTCTAGAACTCTAGAGACCACCGTTCAGTGTGACAGAGACCGAAGTGGATACATCTTCTTCTACATGCACAAGTAGGTGTCTTGGGGAATTTTGCTCCTAGAAATTACCTGCTGTTTGTGGGGAAGTGGGCTTCTCTTCCTCTAGTCTTCTGCTGGGATGAAAAATGTCTCCAGAATAACAAAATTGAAGTGCTCTGAGTTCAGAGGTGTGGGATTGCATGTCAGTAATACATAGTGTTTTAACAAATGCATTAAATTGTATTTTACGAACAGGATTCAGTGTCTTGGTGCATGTATTACACCAGGAATCATAATGGAGCTTGGCTTTTTTCCTTAAGCGCTGTGATATTTGTAAATGCTCTTACCCCTGCTTCTAGCAGTTGTGTTGTTGCAACCATGGTCATCTCAGGACACAGCCAAAATGAGGTTTGTAGGTAGAAATTATATGTTTTTCAGGCACACAGAACTGAAGAAGGCTTGTGTCCCCCTCTTCTGTCTTTGCTGGTGCTTAGAGATGCCAGATAAGACATCTCTCTTTGCCAGGATTTGTAATGCTTGAGTTTGTGGAGTAAGTCCAGCTGCTGATTTCCTCAGGGTTATCTTATGTAGTGGTTTGTTGTACAAAAGTTTCACTGTTGGTCTTTCCTTCTTTTCTAGAGATATCTTCGATGAGTTACTAGAAACAGAAAAAAATGCACAGCCACTTAGCATGGAAGTAGGAAGATCGGTTCGTCAGCCTCTGTGAAGAGTAAAACACCTTGTTCCTCCTGAGGAGCAAGGAAGATTCTGAACTTGTGCCAGACACGCAGGAGTAACAAACAGCTCAGGGCCAAAACATGAGACAAAAGGTAGAAATATGGGATGCTCGGTTTGTTGAACCATCTGTGCAAGTCCTGGGCCTGAGCTTCGTGTTTAAACCTTGACATCCAGAGCGATCCTCCTGTGGTGAATTTTTTTATGTTTCTCAAATGATTTTGTCAGCATGGAGCCTTAAAGAGTTGTAACAAGCCACAAGACTACAGCTGCTCATAAACTGGTTTAAAAAATAGTGCAAAAAGAGACTCAACTTTAAAAGCCCATTCACCTGTGAGACGTGAGTGGTGAAGATTTACATATCACTTGGCGCGTTTTTCTTTTCTCCAAGAGCAGTTTAAGCAATAGACTGTAACCTGGCGTGTGTTGTGTTAGTAATATTCACTGTAAAGCCAGATCACTGAGCAGGCTCTTGCCAGTTATCTGGCTCACAGGCATTTTGGAATCACTCAAGCTGATGCGTTGTGACATTCATGGGTTTGTAAGCGCTCTGCGTTTTACGTGCGGTTCCAGGAAACAAATTGTCGGTGCTGTGGAATGTATTGATACCTGGTGGCAGCTCTGTTGTTTTTTTTACACCATTCACTGTCATCCCCATTTAGACGTGAGATTATATATGTGATTTCTTTTGTTTTACAAGTTCTATTATTTGACTGCATTTTCTCCATGAGGTTGTTGCATCAGGGCCGTTTGGAGAGGCAAGGTTTCTCATTGGGTGTGCTGTGTTTCACACTGGAGTTGGGTTGCTTAGGGCTGCTCCAGTGTGACTCTGGGATAGCTGAGTACCTGGAGCAACAGAGCAGTGGCAGGAGGTGAGCATGACAGCTTCTGCATGTTCTGGGAGGGAAGAAACATTCTGGCATTTCCCTTCCTATGTAGCACCTCTACTTGAACTGCTCTGTGATTGAACCATGGTCTTGCCATGGTCTTGTGTTACCCCAGGGTTAAAGGCTTTGTACTGCAGCCACGTCTCTGTTCTCCTCTTTGAGGAGTGCAGGAGTGCTCAAACTGTGAAAATAAGCCGGGTGGAAAGCTCTCAGAAGGCCCTTCCATGTTCAGCATTAACAGAACATGGTTAGGAAGAAGTGATGCTTTCTGCTGGGTTTAGAAGCATGATGCTCCTTCTATAACTTGTTTTGGCAGTGGGGGAGAATCCTATTAAGTTCTTTTTTTTTTTTTTTCAGCACCTTTGCACTAATTAAGCAGGGGCAGATGTTTCCTTTCACTGACATTTACTCATTTCAGAGAAGCTGTTGCTGTAAGCAGAGTAGTTGCTCTTGTTTTGGCCTCTAGTTTTTGCAGCCTGAGTTTTTGAGGTGAAAGACTTCTTTAAGGAAAAAAAAGAAGAAAATCACCTTTTTTGCCGTTGAGATAGTTTCTGAGTTTTTTAAACTATCAGTAGGAGTTTCTCAGGAATAAGTCGGCTGCAGCAAAGCAGACAAAACCGTCGATTTTGGAGACAGCAGGCACCTTTCACTGGCATTTCTGCACTAGAGTTTATCCTGACAGGGGCGTGTCGCTGCCCTCAGGGGCCTCTTGCTTGTTCGAGCAGTGAGAGACAGCGACAGCATGGTGTCCTCCCCACCTCGAGCACCTGGGGGACCCTGGAGCAGTGAAGACTGACCTCCCTCCCAGTCCCCAGGTGGGACGAGCACAGGGGCCCTGATCACAGCAGCATCTTCTGGTTTCTGAGCCAGGAGCAAAGGCTTGGTTGTAGACATGCCAGTGTTTATCTGGTGAGATGCAGCCCGAGGTGGGTGTGTGTTAATTTATTACAAAGCATTATACTTTTCTATTGTCAATACTCATATTGGTTGAATTCTGGGCCATAGGAAGAGGTTGTGACATGGGAGTTGTCCTTTGAACTGATCACCCTGCAAATGTGACGGACTGCTCCGTCCAAACCTGTTTCCCCCAAGCACATCCTATGCTTGTGCTGTAAATAATTGGTATTCCTGTAGTATCAGAAGTCAGCTCTGCTTTTTTGGGTGGCAAGGTTGTTTTTACAAGGCGCTGCACTCCAGTTAATTTATAATAAAAGCAAATATTGCCTGATTTTTCAGTGCAGTAACTTTCGTTTAAGACCAGTTTTGTTTGGATCAAGGTGCAAAAGCTGATGCTTGAAACCAGTGTTCCTTGCTTTATGGAAAGTTCTTGCTTGTTATTCTAGTCATTAAGAATTTGCAGACATATACTATAATTTAAGCTTTTTTGTTTGGCATATGACAGCTCAGTTGCACCTTCACCTGGGCAGGAGTGTCCACAGAGCCCTTTCCTCGCAGAAGCCAGCTTTTTCCCTGCCCAAGAGCAGGGGGGAGGATGACAGGTGTGTAATCCTTAAGAGATGTGCTGCTCATGATGTTGCAGCAGCAAGTTCAATAAGCTTGGCCCTTCCATGTGGGATACCTGTCCTTGGGTATAGGTAGGTGAAGCTTAGCTGTGGGCCCTGAACATGTACTAGCTCTTCCTCAGTTAAACATTTACCCACTTCTGAATCAACCTAGTTTAGTACAAGTGTGATTCAGCACAGAAACTCAAGAAACTCCTATTCCTCTCTTCCTTAGTTTGTTGTCTGACCGATAATTTGCTCTTGATTTACACCCCTAATCTGAGAGGGGGCAGAGCTTTGGTGTCAGTGAACTGGAGCTTGTGTGCGGGTCCCTGGGGAGCCCTGGCCGGCAGGGCTGCACAAAGAGCCTTTGCAAAGCAAGGACTGTTATCCCAACCAAAGCAGCAGAGTGGGACTGACGGGAGGAGAGAGTGGAGCTCTGCAACACCTGTGTCCTCAACCTCGCCTTCCGCCCTGCTCAGTGCAGCACAGATAAAATCGCCCGTGCATCTTCCTTCCTGTCCTGCAGTCCTGCATTCGAGGAAGGGCTGACTGCCAGCTCAGCGCTTCCTGCTAGGGCTCACCCTGGCACAAGGCACGTGGGGAACGTCGTGATCCGGGAGGGGGGGCTGGGAATAACTCATCTGCTTTGTTTTTAATGGAGCTAATTGTCCCTGTAATTGCCCGCCAAAGAGGGGGAAAGGGGTGCAGGACCCCCCTGGCAGCTGCTGTCCATGTGGTTTGCTGTCAGACTTCAGCCTTGCCTGCCTCTGGCTTCTGCCTGCACCCTGACTTTCTGGTTCTTTACACTGTTGATGTGGAGCAGTGCTTTTCTCTGTGTTTTAGCAGACCTGTTCCTCTCTATTCTTTACAGTTTTTGCTCTTGGGTTCCCCCTGCCTGTTTTTAAATAAAGTGTAGATAGATTTTTGTGAAATTAAAACCTCTTTATTAACCCTCTATTGATTTGGAATCTTCTTTATGCTGGTTCTTGATGGGCATTGCACCTCTGCATCCCCTTTTGCATTGGGACTTTGCTCGGCTGCTTGGGAGTATCCTGTGTGTGTTCAGTGCCCCTCAGCCCATGTCCAGCCTGAGAGAGGTATGTCCTAATGGGGGATATCTCAGTGCCTCTCAGCATCCCTGTAGAGCCCAAGTAGAAGGGAGATACCCTCCTCCCCTCCTGGGTCCAAGGACAAGTGATCCCTGGTGTCTGTCCCCACGGGCACCGTGTCCCCTCATTTACCTTTAGTAGCACACGTTTTTACTGCAGTTCAAGTGATAAGGGAAGGCGTGGCTCCAGCTGTATACTGGACCTTTAGCCCGGAGCTACAGGTGCTGGGATGGGAGAGTCCTGGCTCTCTGAGCACAGCCAGGACAAAGGAAGGTCTCAGGCAAAGGAGTTGAGGGTGAGGGGAGGAGTCGAGGTCCTCCCCTGTGCTGCTTGTCAGGACCTGTGTCTCCCTCTCTTAACCAAATAACCCCAACAGCTGGGGCTGGGCCTTGGGGTTGGAGGGGAGAGACCACAGCCCTATTTTCTGAACTGATTTTATTTACTGAAGAGCTGAGATTTTTTCTGTGCCCCAGCTCCTGCCCTAGAAGAGTCCTTTGTCCTTCTTGAGGTTCTGTTGTTTCCACAAGGGCAGGCTCCTGAAGGCAGAGCGGCTCATGCCAAAAACAGCCTCGAAGTCCTCATTGGAGAGGTGGTCCTGGGGCCAGAGAAAGGAGGCTGAGCTGAAGAAGTGGGGGGCACTTTCCCTGTCTCCCCCTCCAGCAGCCCCTTGGCCTCCTCTTACCTCCTTCCTGCTGGGATCTACACCCCGGGGCAGGTCCTCGGCTGAGGTGTTCACCAGCACATCCAAGGGAAAGATCTCCAGTTTGGTGGGAACAAGAGTGGTGGAGGCAGTGAAGAACTCTTGTGTGGATGTGAGCGCCTGAATGGGGGGGGTGCAGAGTCACATCAGAGCATGGCCCAGGCAGGGATGGAGGCACCAGGCTGGCTCCAGGTGCCTGCTCACTGGAGGATCTGTCCTTGCAGCTCCTCCTGTTGCCTGCCAAGGGGATGGGAAGGCTTTCTGTGCCCCAGCCCAGCTGCCCTTCTCCTCATGCTACTTACTGAGGTGAGTTGCCCAAGGCTGCTCTCATCACCCAGCTCAGCTCTCAGTGTCTCGTATGATTTCTTGTCCTGGGAAGGAGACAAAAGTGCTCAAAGCCCCTCTGCACACACAGGGGTCAGGCAAGCTGCTGCCCATACCCTAGAGCTGCTCCTGGGACATCTGGTCCCTTCTGCAAAGGGACTCCCTGGTCTTTCAAACCCCCTCCATGACTCACGGCCCAGTTGAGAGGGTCCCAAGCCAGGAACCAGCCGGTGAAGGTGGGGGGCTCATAACCCTGCTTCACCACAATGATGGGGGTGTCGAGGTCCCGCCCACTGGGGTGGCTCCGCAGGTACTCCTGTGCCATCACTGCCGCTGCCTCCTTCTCTGACTCATTGGCGCCTTTCCCAATCCAGAGGAAAACCTGCAATAAAATTACTGTGTCCACCTCTGGGATGAGATGGAGCCCTCTGGGGCCATGGCTGGAGGCATGTGGGCTCTGTCCATGGGGAAGGACAGTGGGAGTCCATCCTCAGCATTCCAGGAGCAAGAATGCTGGAAAAAAGCATCATGGGGCCACATAGAGGCAGGTTTCCAGCCTCCCATCTCACCAAGTGTGGCTGATGCAGGTCCTTCAACCCCAGGAATGTCAGCTTGTGGGATCAAAGGTCTGCTCCCCCCCTCCATGCTCCCCAAGCTCACCTGGTCCCAGGTATCTAGTAGATAAACATCACTCTCCTCCAGGTCATCCTGGGTGAAGTCTATGATCTCCGTGGCCAAGAAGGTGCCTGTCTTGTTAGAGCACTCAAAGAGTCGGGGGGACACAGAGGTGTTCTCCTCCTGCAGCCTGAGAGGGGTCAACATGTTGGGAATGAGGCTCACCTTGCTTGGGGACCGGTGGCCCATCTTACCCCTGGCATGGATAGGGACAAGACTGGTACCTCTTGCTGCTGGCATACTGGGACTTGCCCCCCAGGGCCAGCCAGAACTCAGGTGGCTCCTGTCCTTCTGCAATCACTGGCTTCTCCATCTTGGAGATTATGTCGGCCACAGTCTTGGCCATCTCACGTTCATCCCCGCTGCAGCCCTGCGAAGCAAGCACAGCTGCTCTATCACTGGCCCAGTAAAAAGAGGAGGAAGAGGAGTTGTGGACAATTCTCTTGGAGGTGGTGGCACCCACACCAGTGCCTGGCAGTACTTACCTTCCCATACCAGAGGTAGCAGCAGCTGGGGGTTTTGAGCACAAAGACATCATTGGAGTTGAGGGAGGAGGCACGGACAGGCACCTCGAAGGCCTTGGTGTTGTACTCGTTGGTGCCATGCACTTGGAAGAGGCGGGTGGAGGGCATGGGCTCTGTGCTGCCCGCTCGTGACGTGCCACCCTGGGGTACAAGGACAGGAGGTCACCATGGGTGCCACAAGCTCACTCACCTGCCCATGGCTCAACACCCCTGTGCTCACCGAATACACCACCATCTTGCCCTTGAAGATGGCCATCAGATGGGCTGGCTCCTTGCCCATGGTGACGCGAATCTGCACAGGCTCATTGTTGTACTTCTGGTCCAGAGCGACAGCTTGGTAGGCAGAGGCGGCCAGCTCATCTGGGCTGGCTTGGCGGCCCTGGGCCAGGCAGAGGGACCTCAGCACCCATCACAGTCCCCCTTGCCCTCTTGGGAAGAGGCAACTCTCATGCTGTTCCTGAGGGGCAGAGCACCCCCAGTGCAGGGGGGTACACCCCTGTCCCCCACCCGTGGGGCAGTGACGTGGAGGTCTCACCTGCCAGAGGTAGATGATGCGGTTCACCTTGGGCCCCACAAGATATGTGTAGAGCACCAAGTAGCAATCCCCACCATAGAAATGGCCCAGCCACTTCTTCTCTACAGGCACCAGCTCATTGTTCTCCACACGCCAGACCTGGTGGGACAGGGATATACTGCTGTCAGAGCTGGTGCATCTTCCTGCCCTGCAGACCCTGGACCTCACAGTATCCCCTGCTATAGTAAAGGGGGTGCCTGAGAGGGTCACACATTCTTCCATGGCTACCCCACCTCCACTTCTCCAGATCCATCATCCACCATCTTCTGCTGGGCAGCCATTTGGGGCTTGGCGTGCAGCGTGGTAGCATCAAACTTCACCTGCTCTACCTTGGCTGTGGGGAAGGGCAGAGGGGTGAGCCAAATCCCTCGGGCCATGGGGCTGCCCCCACACTCTGCCCATCCCAATCCAAGAAGTCCTTCCACATTGGAAGGAGACACTCACCCACTTTGCCCACGGTGTAGGTCTTGCCCACCCCACTGCTCTGGTTGGGAAGAGTCCATTTTTGGAAGAGCTGCCTGAAGACAGCTGACTCAGACCCATCATTCTCTGTTTCCACGCTGGTGCTGTCTGGATAGTTCTTGGCTTTGATGAAGCCCTGGTGGGATCCAAACACAGAGCATGGGCATGGAGTGACTGGCACCCCAGGGAGCAGTCAGGCTATCCCATAACAAGCCCCTAACCCAGCACCCACCAGTGCCCTGCTCATCGCCTGCTGCTTCTCCTCCTTGTTGGCATTCTTGCCCTTCCAGACGAAGATCCTGATACCTCCTTGATCAAGGATGTAGCAGTCCTTGAAGAAGGGGCAACAATAAAAATTAGTACTTTTGGCAAGTCCACCAAATTCAGCTTTTGAAGGATTAAAGCTGCCAAGGAAATCAGGCACCCCCAAGCACCGCATGGGTGACAGACCTCATGCAGGAGCATGTCTTGAGTTAGGGGTCGAACTGCAACCTCCTGTATGACCAGGTTCCCACTGGCATTGGAGACACTGACAGGAGAAAAGAGAGGAAAAAAAGGCTTAGAAACTGGATGGGAAAACCCCATCCCCATTACAGGGTGGTAGGGTTTAGTGGGGGTGTCCCCTCCCCATCTGCTCCCTCAGCCAGATCATGACACAGGTGGTGGCCAGGGACTCTTGCTGTGCTGGTTTGTAGCTTGCCCTGCCACGCAGCTCACTCAGGGCCACAAGGAGGGACAGAGGGGTGTCAGATGTTATGGGACCACTGAGGGGCATTGCCACAGCATCCAAAGGTGATGCTTGCATGAGCGCCTCTACGGGGTACCAATCCTCTTGGCAACTGGGATTCCTCTTGCTCCAATGGCACCCAAAGGACTTATCTGCACCCCTGCTGCGGCTTTGTCCCTTACTGGTGTCTGTCCATGGGGCTGGGAGTTGTGGGATACAGCAGAGGTGGCTGCTGGCTCCCTCTGGCACCATGGAAAAGGCCCCTCCCTATGTAACCCACCCCAACAACTCACTGGTAAAGCTTGAGGGAGGACTTGACTATCTGGTCCACTTTGTCATCAGGGATGGCCGGCTGGATGTCCCTTTTCTCACCCAGCACATGCTTAAGGACCTTCATGAGTCCTGGTGAGGCATCCTCATCTTCACCATCCACAACGCCCACCTTGGCACGGCCCCCACGTTCCCGGTCCCGGATATCCTTGGCTAGGGTCATTGCCTGCAGCCAGGGGAGAAAGGATAAGCCCAGAGGAGGGAGGGGATGCCTGGTGACACCCCTTCTTCCAGGAGGGGACCTTGGGACCCCCTGGCCATACCCTCAGCCTCTCGTTTCGGTTGCTCTCAGGGCCATTCCACTGGATAATGAGCTGGCCCAGATCCAGCAGGAATACGTCTCCTCTGTTGAAGCTTTTCCAGCTCATCTCCACCTGCAGCAGGACGGGATTGGGAAGGGTGGAAGTCAATCAGCAGAATGCCTGAATCCCCATGGCTCTGCAGCCCCTCTCACTCAGGAATATAGGCCTCCAGCCTATATTCCTTCTCCCTACCCTGAGAGGGACTTTCTGGGGAGTAGTTGCTCCTAAGGCAAGGCAGCATCATCCCGCACCTACTGTGTGCTCTGCTTGATGGCAGCTGTGTCTGGGGGAAGCTCTCCACCCCATGACTCACCTCTCCTGCCACCACATTCTTCTTGCCCTTCACATGCAGCAGTCGCTGGACGTTGTAGGTGTTTGTCTCCACATGCTTCATGCCTGAGGCCACCCCACCCTTCTTATAGCTGGGAAGGGACAGACATGGTGTCGGCCCTGGGTCCCCCTCCTCACACCACTGGGATCTCCCTCCCACCTCTCTGCAAAGGGAGGTGTTCAGGGACTCCCACCCACACACAGTAACGGATAGATGGAGCCCAGCTCCAGATCCTCCTTCTTCCCCCCCCACCTCACTGAGGCCGAGCTGTCCTTATCCCCACTGGGGATGTGTCAACAGGACCCCTCCCCACTGTCATCCACCATGGGAGCAGATCCCTAGGGGTGACTGACATACATGATTCCGTGCTTGAAGTAGGCGCGGAAGGTCTCACTCTCGTGTCCCTGGACCTCACGGTGCTGCACGGCCACTGAGCCCAGGTGATCATCCATCTGGGTGGTGTAGATTGCAGCCGCCCCCTGCTCATCCTGGCTTGACTCCTTGCCCAGCCAGTAGTGGATGTCATAGCTGAAGTTGCTCCCAGACTTGCGTGTCTGCAGGACACCAGTCCCTGCTAGAAGAGCCCCTGTGTCCCCAGGCCACGCTGGCCATAGACACCCCTCCCTGCACCCAGCGCCCTCAGGGCAGAGCCTGTTCCGAGTTCCCCATGTGACCGCTGACTGCCCTACCGACAGCAGGACGTAGCAATCCCCCTCGTAGAAGTTGCCGTAGCTGTTGGTGGGCACTGGCACCATCTCCATGTTCTGCAGAAGGAAGGGACACATCAGCCCTGGTGGAGGAACCCCCCACCACAGCCCCATGCACCCCACTGCCCCCAGCACCAGATCCTGCTGGGCTTAACCCTGGATGCTGTGCTGAGACCCCCAAACCCCAGTACTGAGGACACAAAGGCAGGATCTTCCCTCACGGAGACCACCCCAAGCAGCCCAATGATGTGCCCCTGTTCCCACCTCGATTCGCCATATCTGGATGCCCGGCGTGGTCTTGTTCAGTGTCCTGGAGACTTTGGCGCTGAGCTCCACCATGGTGACAGGTACCACCTGCAAGGGGACCTGTCAGCATTGGCAACACCCTCGTTAACGGCAGGCAGTGTCATTAAGAACTGGGACACAGCCAACCTGCTGTGCCATCTGCTTCCCTGCTTGCTCTGCTCTAAACCCCTCTGTACAGAGTTGCACGGGGCAAGGGGACCCCAGCACCGTGGTGTCAGGTCTGTGGGCACACAGGTGAGGCTGCCATCCCCTCAGCTCGGTTGACACTGCAGCTAATGGGTCCATACCAGGGTCCAGATTGGGAAGGCGCAGGGTCCCAATAAGTGCCCCAGTGCCCTGCCCTGTCTCCAAGCATGGGACAGGGCTGTGCAGGGCACCCAGAGCAAACTGCCACAGCTGGGTGACACTGCTTCGTGGTGGCCTGTTCCTCCCCAGAACCAGCAGGAACTGGCCCTGCTTAGCCTTGTCCTGGCATGGCTTGGCTTGAAGTGGCACAGCATGGCATGGCCACTGCTTACACTCAGACACAGACACAGACACACTGCCTGGTTCAGACCCCCTGCTTCCAAACCCCCCGGCAGATCCAGGTCCCCCAGGGCGGGCACAGCCTGGCTCCACAGGGGTACTGAGTGCCAGCGCTGCCGAGGGTGTCCACAGCCACCTCTGCCAGGCAGACAGTGCTCCCCAAGAGCAGACAGAGGGGCCGAGCAGCCACCCCGTGTGCCCCGACCGGAGGCTGGTAGGGAGTGCTGGCAGGGAATGCTGGCATTGCCCAGATGGGAGGTCTCTGCTTCCCAGCCCTGTGAAACCCCACCTGGCCCCACTATGCTGCCCCACAAGCACCCACATCCCATCCCTCAGACCCAGGGGGTAGCATCCCCTGCAGCACAGCCCCAAGGTGGGCCTCAGGTGGGTCTCCAAGCCCATCCCCCGGCTAACCTGATGCCAGGAGTGATGGTGGCCATGGGATGTGCTGTCTACCCCATGCCCACCCTCTGTCCCCTCACCCCTATCCCAATCCCTCACCTTCCCTGCAGAGCTGGGTGCACAGGTGAGCGTACCTAGGTGGAGTGCTCAGGTGTCAGCACCCAGGAGACCTTTGTTCCCTCATGTCCCAGCCTTTGCTCACCATATAAGGGCAGGGACAACCCAGAGTCAAGGTCCTCACAGCCCTCCAAGACTTTGTGGCACCTAAGAGCCCCGTTACTCATGGGGTGTTCCCCCCCCAGGTGCTATTGCACCCTGCCCACAGGCTGGCTGTACCCAGGGTGGTTCCTCTGCCCTCCCTAGGCCGTGTCCCCTCTTGGCTCTTGGTATTAAGTCCATGCTGAATTTTTTTCTTTTGCATTCCAGCAGGAATTTCCATAAAGTGATAGCAATGGGCTGGACAGGAGCATCAGCCACAAACAGAGGTGTCTTGATGCCATGGGGATGGGCTTTGCCACTCCCCAGACCCTAAAATCTCCAAACCCTCCCAGACATGGAGCACTACGACCATGGAAATGAGGTTTTTTGGTGCCTCCTCCCCCTGAAAAGGTTCCATAAAGTGACAGCAATGCAGCATCATTTTCCTGGGGCATCCTCTTCCCAACCCCTAACTGGCACATCACCACAGCTGTTCCACACCCCAGCTAGAAGCCAGATCCCAGGTCACTGCTGGCTTTGCCTCCCTGCCCTGGGGGGTCTCCACAGCCCCAAGGTCCTCTTGGGGATGGAAAGGGGGTACAGAGATGGGACATGGGGCTGGGCCTTGAGGGAGGACAGGACAGGACATAAAGCGGTAGCACGGCTAAGCCCAATGCCCTGTCTTATGTTCCCAGTCCCAAGGGTTGGTATCTGATGATGCCCTTTGATATTGGCAGGGAGGAGAAGGGACTGAAGTGGCTCCCAGGCCCAAAGGTGGTTTTGGGGAATGACCACAGCACCCATAAAGGTGGGAAGGGCAGATGTCAGCAGCAGGCAGGTCTCCGGGCTTCCCGTCCCGCTCTTATCTCTTCCCAGCCCTGCGGGATTGCTGCAGCTTTATCTTGACTGCCCTGCTGAGCCAGCAATCCTGGCCACAAGCGCTGCGGGCATCCTGGAACCCTGGCCTGGGCTGCAGCGAGCCCCAAATCCTGCTGACGGTCCTACCCCGCAAGGATCCCCAAAGTGATGACCAGGGGCTGAACCAGAACAGGAGGCGCGTCAGCCACAAACAAGGGTGTGCCCTGATGCCACAGGGGTGGGCTCTGCTCTGCCCTCCACTCCCTTGGCCCCCAGACCCTCCCCAGCTCCTGCACCCCACACCAATGTCCCCGTGGACCCCTTACCTGGTGCAGATCCCCAGTGGGGCTGTGTTGGGTGGGGTGGAACACCCGGTGGCCGCTGCTGCCCTCTGCTCAGTCCCAGGGCTGAGTCCGTCAGGCTGGTACAGGGATAGGGGACCCCACGCCGGCCCCAGCGGGCGCACCCCCTCCCCGGGCCCCCCAGCCGGGCCACTAATGAACTCTGTAATTAGCGCAGCCATCAGGGAGGACAGAGACTTCGTTAATGAGAGGAGGCACAGGGCCAATGAGGGCACGGGGGAGGGGGGCAGCTGAGAGACATTCCCCCCAGGAACCCAGTGCTTGCAACCCAGGCAGCAGACTGCCTGGGATGGCAGGGGGGTGTCACAAATTGTCCTCCAGGTGCCCCTCCATCTATATGGGGAAGGCCTGACCGTATTTGGAACAAACTCACTTGAAGTCTCAAAGCTGGGAGGGGTCACAGCCTATGGGTAAATTTACCCCCTCCTATTTAAGGGGCAGGATACCCATCCCTGTGGCACCAAGGACCTTGTCACAGGAGGAGGGGGAAGGAGTTTGGATGGAGGTGCCAGGGCAGCCTGGGGGGGGGGGGGGGTGGGGTGGGGTGGTGTCTCGAGTGTGAGGGTGTCCCCTTGGCACCAGGCAAGGGGTGACACCTCAACCCTGCAATCCAAGGCTGCTTCCCTAGCGCTGACCTACAGCATCCCCCACTACCAGGGGACTCAGGGGATCCCAGGGGCTCTGTGTCCCCTGCACTATGCACAGCCACCAACGACAGATACGTACCCGTACCCACACATGCACACACTCGGCACTACTCTTTCCAAGATGGTTTGACAGCTTTAATCAAATGAAGGCACTTGGATCTGGTACCCCAGCCCTCCCCAGCACCCCACGCTGCCTCTGCATCCCCCAGACCACCCAAGGGTACCCAGGGCAGGGGCAGTTCTCCTCGGGTGCCACAGCACCCACAGGCACTCACTGGGCAGTGGCTGTGCTGGTGCCCTTTGACTTGTCTAATATAAAGTGCTGAGTTCAACCCTCCTGGCAGGGCAGGATGAGGCCCAGGGCTGGCAGGGATCCAGGGGGCTGTGCTGTATCCCCCCCATCCCACCCCCCCACCACAGGGCAGGGGGTGTGGGCAGGGCTGGGGGGACCCCTGCTTACCCCTAGCATGGGGAGCAGGGCAGTGCCGGCAGGAGCCGACTGAAGAGCACCAGAAAGCTAAAACCCTTCACACCCACCCCCCCAAATACTGCCCCACTCCCTTCGCTGGCACAGTGGTAAAAAGGCACCCCTGATTTTTTGGGAAACCGTTGCTTTTCCCTCTAAAAAGTTAAGAGGCATTGTCCATATTGTGACATTAAAAAAAGGCCTGGCTGAGCTCAGCCCCCTCCCCCCCCCCCCCGAATAACCCTCCCTGAGAGCCCCCAGACCCCCAAAGTTGGGGGACACCCTGGCACAAGTCAAACCCCACAGGGGTCAGGGTAACCCCAGGTTACAGGGGGGCTGCAATGTCCCCCAGCCCCTCCAAGCTGGGGGACCAGAGCTGGGGTAAGGCTGGGAGGGGCACATTAAGGCTGGTATGGGGGTCCCTCTCTCCCGGGAGTGACAGCCTTTGGTGAAACTGCAGATGGATACGGGGTGGAGGGTGTGCCCCCCTGCCGCGGGAGGGGATCCTTCTGTTGGTGACTAGAGTGACACAGTGTAACTGGAGAGGGGTGAGGTCATTTCCCCCCCCCAAAATGTGAAAAACCGAGGTTGGAAGGGGCGAGAGCCCCCCATCTCCCCGCCGCCCGGGCACACCCCTTGCAGGGCTAAGCGGGAACAGAGACATGGTGTCCCAAGGCACGTGGGAGGCATTTGTGCCCGGGGGCTCAGCCCCGAGCCTGGGCTGCCTCTGCAAAACACAGCCCCGAGCTGGGGGCAGCAGGCACCAGGAGAGGCAAGGACATGCCGCCCAGGAGGTGAACAGCTGCACGCAGGGCAGAGCTAAGGGTATGGCGGCAGCCCTATGCACCAAGGCTAGTAAGGCTCCCTGCTTTTTTGGAGGGTAACAAGGTGTTAACCTGTCCAGTAGCCTCGGCAGATAGGGGCCAAGGGCTGCCAGCCTCCCAGCAGGCAGAGTCTGGATGGAGGGATCTAGTCCTCCCAAAGGCAGTGGAAAGCAGCATCTGCTGACCCCATCCCCCCTCCCCAACCGGGGGACAGAGGGGAAAAGGACCTGAGAACCGTTGTGGAGGGGGGACACAGGTTGGTGGACAAGGGGTGCAGCGGCTGGACAGTGGGGAAGGATGGGACCCCCCCCCAGTAGGTCCTCAGCACAGCAAGGCAGTGGGTCACCCATGGGCCCCCCTTCTTTGAGAGGGGGGACACCCAGTTCCTGGCAGGGGCACCCACATCTCCCACCACCAGCAGGCATGGAGGGCACCCAGGCCCACCAGGGCTGGGGAGGATGATGCGGGGCACATCACAGAGGGATCGCCCCTCCCCCAAAATAAGGCACCTGGCTCCCCCGGTGGTGCCCCTTGGCAGCACCCGGAGCGTGGGGGGGCCATTAGCTGTTAGTCCGCTGCTTCTTGAGCACTGCGTACACGTCCTCCACCTTGCTGAGCCTCTCGAAGAAGGGCAGCAGGTCCAGCAGTTCTGTGTCTGCCATGTTATCGAACCAGGAGGCTACCGGCACCTGCAGATGGCACAGGGGACAGTGCTGATGGAGGGTCCCCCACCACATCATCTCCATACCCTGCCCAGCTTTGCCCTGTGCGTACGTACGGCGTTATCAGGGTGGAAGATGTAGGATGCGGGCGAGTTGTCCACGATGATGATTCGGCGCAGGTCACGGCCCAGGCGGCTCAGGTCCTTCACGTAGTTGCCGCGATGGAAAACACAGGATTCCCGGAAAAGTCGTGCCCGGAAAGCCCCCCATTTATCCAGCAGGTCAGCCACAGGGTCTGCATACTACAGGCACAGGAGGGGGATCACTACGACATACCACACCACCCTGCCCACCCCACAGTGACAATGGCACCCAGTTCTCCACTAGTGGCAGGTGTCACTGTGCCTCAGCTTCCCTGGCCAGTGCCCTGGAGGAGCAGGTAGGGAGGCCGCCTAGTGCGGGGGCAGCTTGTGGTACAGAGGGGACAAGAGGCCAGTGATGCCTGCAGAGGGGCAGGCAAGGGAGCCGTGCCACTTGGGGATGTCTGGGAAGGGGTGGGCGATGCCAGGGCAGGTCAGGGGCACGCACCTTGGCCAGGCTGGCAGTGAAGAGCACACATTCGAAGAGCTCGCCCATACGCTGTAGGAACTCATCCACATGCGGCCGCTTGAGCACATACACCTGCGAGCAGGGACAGAGGGCAGCGTGCTGCTGCTGGCACCTTCTGTGGCTCACCCAGTACCCCCATGTCCCCCAGGGGACACCTGTGTCCCCACACCCAGCCAGTGAGCAGTTCCCTGGCCACACCTCATGGGAGCTGCCTGTGCGGGCTGGGGGATGCCAAGGCCCCACACGAATGTCCAGGGTGAAGTGTCTGGCCGGCTCCAGAGCCAAGTAACCGAGAACAGGCTGACTGCCCAGATCACAGCCTATCCTGGATTACTTGAAACTGGGGCTGGCCACTGCAGGAGGGCACCGTGCCAGGATGCCCTTTGACCCTTGCCCTGCAAAAAGAGGGGCACCCACCTCTGCCCCACAACGTGCCAAAGCTGGCACCTGACACCTCCCATAACCCCTTGGTATAGAGCACTGGGATGGCTCTCAGTCCTCGAGGAGGTGGAATGATGCCCCCTTCCCACCAGGCACCCACCCCGCTGTTACCTGATGCATGATGCCATCAATTTCCACGGGAATGATGAAGTCAGCGTTGTTCACTGGCTGGGGAAGGGCACAACAAGATGAGCACTGGGCACACCAGGCACCCCCTGCCCAAACGCTGCCTGCCCTCTGCTCACTATGAACCCCTGCCAGCCCCGCAGCCCCCTCACAGTGACGCCCCGACTCAGCCAGGCTGTGCTGGGTGCTGGGCATCACTTTGTGGGAAAAGGGCGGCAGAGCAGCTGGGGGAGTGTCTGGTAAGAGGTGTGGGGTGGGCCAGGGTGTCCCCCACCTTGAAGGAGCTGTGCACCAGAGTCTCATCCAGGTCGATGACCACGCAGAGCTTGCTGGCGTCCTGCGGCTTGATCTCGGGCAGGAGGTGCTTGACAGCAGCCTGCAGCAGGGGGACACAGCTCAGCATGGTAGCAGCAGGGCAGCCACAGGGGCCACTGGGAGAAGTGACTGTTCACCCCCGAGTCCTGGCCACGCAGGGGAGGCACAGGGGATAGTAGCCCATCCCCACCAGAGCCAGGCTGGGGTGTGGGGTTACCTTAGGCAGTGCCCCATTCTCCTCCACCAGCAGCGGTGCACCAGTGGTGCCAGTGCAGGGCTCCCCTTCATCGCGGCACAGGCAGCAGAAGAGGGACTGGAGAATGCTGCGGCTTCGAGGCTTTTTGGCAGGGGTCTGGGTACCTGCGGGAGGGCAGAAGAGGGGTGAAGGGTACCCCAGGAGTGCTCCCAGCACAGCACTGGGGGCCAGGTGAGCCAGGTTTGGGTGTTACCCCACAGCCCCCGTGCCCTAGTCAGACCCCGACACCCATCCGGTCAACCTTTCCTGCCTTGCCAAGCAACGGTGCCAGGGCAGTAATCGTTGACACGAGTGCACGGTGACCGCCCACAGCCCCTCACTCAGCACGTCCCACTCCACGAGTGAACCCCGTGGGCCCCCCGTGCGTGGCCGGACACCCTACGAGAAGGGCGCGGGGCCGAGCCCGAGGGCAGCCGTGGGTCCGGGGCCGGTCCCCGCTGTCCCGCCCCGGGGGGCACAGCCCCACTCGGGGGGCGCGGCCATGGGGCGTGGCCACCGCGGGGAGGCGGGGCTTACACCCATTCCTTTCCCCGCCTCCAGACAACTCCCTCGTCTCATTGGTCGACTCGAGCGCACCGAAGCCGAGCGGCCAATCAGGGCGAGGCGCCCGACCCGGGCGCCGCTCCCGCAGTCCCCATTGGCGGAGCGAGGGGAAACTGAGGCAGAAGGGCTGCCCCTGCCCAGCCCCTGCCCCGGGGGCAGCGCGACGGCTCCGGTTCCGGCTCCGGCTCCGGCCCCGCCGGGGCCGGGTTCTGCCGCAGCTCGGGCCGGGGCCTGCACCCCGCCCTGGCTGTGCCCCCCTCCAGGCGGGCCAGAGCCCCGAGCCCTATAGTGGGCAGCTCCTGCTCCACGGGCTCCCCAATGGGGACGGGGCCCGTTCCCACGTTTGCTCCTCCCGGCCTTGGCAGCTCCCCAGACCAGGGGGACGAGCAGCGGCCCCCGACAAACCCCCTTCGCGGGGAACGGGACGTCGGCATGCAGCAGGGCGCCCGGCGCCCTTCCTGCCTCAGTTTCCCCGCCGGCGCTGCGCGCACTCCTAGCCCAGCTTCGGACGAAACAGCGCCGAGGAACTCCCCGAGCCTTCCAGGGCACCACCGGGCTCCGAGGGGGCCGGAGCGCGGCCCCCCGCGCCCGGGCGGATGCAGACATCCCCGCTCGCTCCGAGCTGCGGCCCCTGCGCATTTCCCCGGCCCTGGGGACCGGGATACAGGGGGGGCGGGCTGAGGCGGCGCGCAGCTCATCACACCCTTCGGGAGCAGCCCCCGCAGGCCCCCAAGCCCCCGGGGACCTCCCCCTCTCCCGCACAGGAAGGGGGTGAGCGGGGGGTAATATCCCCCTCCGCCTTACCTTTCTCCTGAAGCGGGGCGCTCCCCTCCTCCCTGCTAACCTGGGCGATGATGGACTGGTGCTCCATGGGCGCCGGGGAGGGGGGGGTGGGAGGGGGCGGCCCCCCCCGGCGCGGCCCCCGGGGGGGGAGGCGGGGCGGGGGCCGGCGGCGGCGCGGGGCGGCGGGCGCGGGAGCGGCGCCGCGGAGGAAACTTTGTTACAACATGGAGTTTCCTCCGCCCGGGCTGGGGCTGCAAACATGGATCCCGGGCGCGGTTTCAAGGAACCCCTTAAAAGGGCAACGACGGTAGGGGGGGCCCTCCTCCTCCCTCCTCCTTCTCCCTCCTCCCGGCACCCGCGCCGCCCGGGAGGAGTGGGGGGTCCCCGCCAAGCCGCGACTGGGACTGAGACGGGGAGTGTTCTGTGGTTTGGCTGGGAGGGACACCCCCTCCACCAACCTTCTTCCGTGGTGACCGTGCAGGGGTCCCCGAGCCCCCGGCGGGCTCTCCCGCACTCCCCCGCCCCTGCTGCGAGAGCATGGAGAAGGGGCTTAGTCCTGCTGTCACCCCCATCCAGCTGGCAGCTCGGGGATCCCTCTACAGCTACTCCCGGCATATGAATACGTCCCGCCATGCTGGGTGTCCCCCGGAGCAGAGACCCTGGACTAGCGGCTCAAGGCTGGGGGGGGGTCCCTATTTTCCCCCCGAGGGCACATCCCGCACTGCCTGTACAGGCCAGCGGTGCAGGACAACGGGGGCTGGGGGGCTGCACCAATAACCGCTACCTTTTTCCATCGTTCTGTCTTTCTGCTGCAATCCCCCAATTATTTGGGCAATTAATAAGTCTACATTATCACTACATATACTTTCCCTTACAATTCCTTCCTCCCTTCCTTCCTTCCGCGGGGAAAAGGGGATGTTTCCAGACACTTTCTGAAAAGCCACTCTTGACGGGAGCTGGCGGGTGGCACTAGTAAATCCCTCAGAGGAAACCCATCCCTCAAGTGCAGCATCCTCCAGCCTCCTCCCCTCGCTAGCCTGCGGGGCTCTGCCAGGGCAGCCTCTCACCGCCGGGTCCCCCGACCCCGCCCAGAGGGGACCGGTCTCCCGGTCACCACCCTCTCCACCTCGGTGGCAGGGGATGCTGTGCGCTCTGTCAGCGCTGCCTCGAGGGTGCAGCAGGTTGGAAATTTCCCATCTGAGCTCATTTTAAATCCTGCCATCTCTCCCACCTGCGGTTTGGGAACTTCAGGAGCTGAGGTCGCCTCTTCTAGCCCAGCAGGGAGCAGGGGCACTGGCGAGGGGGAGATGCGGGTGATGGCAGACCACAGTTACCGCTCTGTTCCCCGGGGCTGAGCCGACATGGCACGGTAGGAGCAGCCCCTTGGAAACAGCGCTGGAAAGGGACCCGTCCCACCGTCCAGCGTGGGGCATAAGGGGGCGTGACACGTGCCCACAGGTGACCGCGCTGGGAAACGGAGTCCTGGGTTGGGAGGTGCAGGGGCCGGCTGCTGTTGGGAACTGGGACACTGCATCCTGCCGCCCCCACCGCCAGCCCCGATGGCGGGCATCAGTCGTGCCTCGGTTTCACTGCAACTTCGCAGAATGGCAGCCAGCTCCCACGTCAGGCAGCCACCACTGCCTCCTGGCCCAGCAGGAGGAAAAGGAAGAAAGAGTCTGTGCTTCCTCTGTTCTCTATTTTGGGCTGACCTCTGTGCTCCTTTAGCCCAGGTGGAACTCGACAGGATGTCTGCCTCGTCCCCAGCATCTGGCTGGACTGGGGTACTGGGGGATGCTGCTCTCTGTGGGGACACCTGCAGAGGCCACACACTTGTCCCCTCCAGGACCCCTGTCCCTTTGGCTACATCCTCATCCTCCTGCCTCCCTGATGAGTCCAACCAGGCCCTGCTAGTTCTCCAGTTAATGCAATTAGAGAAGTCTCCCAGCCAATGCCTGCAGCGGTAGTTGGAGCACCACTTCCAGTTCCACTGCTTGCTTGGGAGCAGATTGGGTAGCTGGGGAGCACAGGGAGATACTGCCCCAAGCCCAGATGGATTGTTTGAGCTGGTAGAGCCCAGATGGATTATTTGGGCTGCAGGGTACAGGCACAAGGCAGAAAAGCGTCAGGCTCCCCTCAGTCGGACACTCGGGGACTCCTCTGTCCCACCCCACTGCTCCTGGACTGGGGTCTTTGCCTGGATGCCTTCCCCCGTTCTCCAACCTAGCCCTGGCAGCTCTGCCCCACCGAGAGCTGCCCCATGGCCAAGGGACCACAGAGACAGGTCTTGGAGTGGGACACCCTCCTAAAGGTAAGGTGGAGGCAGGTGTCCCTGGACTAAGGGTTCTCTGGGTTGCGGGTCGCAGCTGGACGACAGCAAGTGCCACAGGAATAACCCCGCAGACCCCAGCCCACCCACTCGCTGAAGACCACCGGGATGTCCCTCCACCCCTTGGTGACTCCCCCGAGGCTTGTACCCCCGCGCAGGTGCGCCCCGAGCTAGGGGCGGCTGCTGCTCCTCCTCCTGTGGCTCGGGTCGGCCGCACCCCCGGAGGAGGGGGAGCCCCCGCCTGTCGGTGGGCCCCACAGCTCTGGCCCCTCCTTCAAGCAGCCAGAGGCCGGGCCAAAGCGGAGGCGAAGGGGGAGGCACCGCCCCACCCCGTCCGCCATCGCCCTTTTAAGGAAGGGGACATTCTTCACATAAACAAGCGCGGCCCCCGGGAGCGGGGGGGGTCTCTTCCCGGAGTGCGGGGCACGGGCGGGGGGGGGGGGTAGTCCGGGCCCCGAACCTCCCCCTTCATCCCCGGCCGGTGCGGGCCGGGTAGCGGCATTTTGGGACGGGGGGCTCCGGGGAGACGGGGGAGCCTTGAAACAGCCAGGGAGCGTCTCGCAAGTGCGGACCGCGGCGGGGGCCGAAAGCGCGGTGGGAACCCCCCCCACCACCCGCGGTGCGCGACCGAGGAAGGGGCGACCGCCGGCCCCGGGGAGAGCCCGAGCGGCTGCGCATCCGCATCCGCATCCGGCGGCACCGGCAGGCGGGAAACGGGGCATCCGGGGCGGGGAGGGCACGGTGGGGCTCCCCACCGCCGCGCTCGCCCCGGGGGGAACGCAAAAAGCTGGCGCTGAGCCCTCGGCCCCGCGTTGGCAACCCCGCCCACTCCCCCGCCCGGGGCAAAGGGCCCGGCCGCGGGGCACGGGCGGGCCCAGGGGGTCCCCGCCCCACACCGGGGCCACGCAGCAGCAGCAGCGAGGCCGAGGCCAGGTTGCAAACGTGCCGTTTATCAGCCGTCCCCATCTCCCCGAGTTTCCCGTGGGGATGGGGCCGGTGGTTCCCGGGCGGTGGGGGGTGCTTAGCGATCCCCGCCGTAATTAGCGGTCCCCAGAGGAGATTAGCGGTCCCGGGGGCCGGCGGTTCCTGGCGATAATGAGCAAGAGAAGGCTCCGACGCGGCTCATTCACTGAAGCCTCTGTGCCAAGGGGGGAGGAGAACCTCCCGCTGCCATCCCACTCCCCTCGCATGGAACCTGGACCAGCACCCCGGAATCGGGGGGCGTTGGGGGTGGGAAGAAGCGCTGAGCTCTTAGATCTTTGGGGGGGGGGGGAGGCTGCTGTTCTCTTAACCCTTTCCTTGCCGGGTGTATCTTTGGCTAAAACATGCCCGGACTCGGAGTGGCAGCAAATTCGTGTCCAGTGTGAGGAGGCCGCGCTGGGCAGGGACGTGGGGATAATAAGTAGGCATGGGATCTGTCACCACGTGCTTGTCGGGTCGATGGCGAGACCAAAATTGAACCGGCTGTGGTGGTCCCGGGCCAGGAACCGGGCTCCGTGCGAGATGCTGCATGTCCAGATCTGCAGGGGCAAAGAGGACAGGTCGATGAGCACCCACCAGGTCACTATCCCGCCCCTATCCCGTGGTGCCAGGCCTACCAGGTAGGCGACGAAAGCCACGTAGGCAGCCAGTAGCAGGCCCAGGAGAATGTGGTACTCCAGGCCATGCAGCGTTGGCAAAAAGTCCACCACGAAGTAAATGTTGATGGCGCAGATCAGCCCCGTGATGAGGGTCATCAGCACCTTCCCTGGGCTGCAAGCAGGGCAGAGTGGGCATCAGTGCCAGGGCAGGGCCCCCAGCCTATGGGCCACTGGGCACAGAGGGCTGGGGAAACTGAGTTTGTAGGTGAACCAGAACCCAACCGGGACATCTCTGCACCCCACAGCTACATTTCACCCCTTGGTGAGGTTCTAGGTGTGCATTTTGGCCACCTTCCAAATCCGGGACTGGCAGTGCCAGGAGAATGCTGGGGGTCCAGAGGTGCCCAAGGAACTAGATGTGTCACTGGGAGGAGGATGACCAGTGCAGTGATGGGGACTGTTCTGCTCTGGCTGCCCTGGACAGGTGGGAATGAACATACCCTTCCAATGTCCATACACTAATTGCCCCATGGCATGGTTTGGGGGGGGGCAGGATGGGCCAAGGGGAAGGTGCCTGCAGCCAGAGCACCCCACTCTGATTCCTCTGGTTCTCCCCATGCCCTCGCACTCACAGGCTGTTGCTGAAATCCTGCATGAGCGGGTGCAGGCTGGTGAAGGTAAGGACAGGCAGGACAGCAAAAGGCAGCTGGAAGGAGAGGGGGATGAGAACGTCATGGTTGCCAGGTTGGGCTGTCTGGGGGCAGGTGATGCCCTCCCACCCCCTTACCAGGATGCTCTGCAAGACGTTGAGCAGGTCATTCATGCCTGTGAGGTGGCTGACATCCTTGAAAGCAGCCACGAAGACAGTGGGCAGGATTGCAAAGGAGCGGGTGAAGAGCACCCGGGTGAAGCGTGACCAGCGGAGCTGCAGGAAGCCCTGGAACACGGCAGAACCTGCACCCTCGCTGTGCCTGGGGCAACGTATCGGGGCGGCCCCCCCCAAACCCTGGCTGGGAGGAGCATGGGGGGCATCTCCCCCTCCTTCGTGCCAGGGCACTGAGCGGGCTCTTGCAGGGCTGCCGGGCCCCACTAGGTGTCAGCTCCGACTCATTAACAGAGGATCTAATTAATTAGGGAAACATTTCGTGGGGCACCCACAGGGTGCAGTGGGTGGGCACTGTCTCCATCCCACCTCCTAGGGAACGGACACTCGTTCTAGCAAGCTGCTACCCACCAGCTCCCAGCAGGAATGGTGGGCAATTAACTCTTCCAAATACTCCTGGGGGGAGCGTGCTGCCCATAGAACCTCTCCACGCAGGGCCCATCTGTGATTCCCTGCTCTCAGCCGCTCCCTTTGGGGGTAAGGGCCAGCATCCTTATCTCTCACCTCCATGACGAACTGCCCTGCGTAAGTCCCAGTCATTGTGGAGCTCTGTCCTGCTGCCAGGATCCCGATGCCCCAGATGTACAGTGCCGCTGCCCCAAAATAGCAGCCCAAGATGACGCCCTGTGTAGGGACACTCCAGTGGGCATCTTAAAGTGTCCCCTACCCCAGGCATTCCCATTAGCTCCCAGCTTTCTAGTAGGGTTTTAACTGCTCCCAGCCCCAGTGGTCGATGGGGGGAATCCCAAATGGGAATGCATGCTCACTGGGCACAGCCCGGTGCCACTCACCCCCTGGTAGATATCCACAGAGACTGTCTTGTTGTTGATGGGGAAGATGCCGGCATAGTGGCTGATGCTGCTGTTGACGCACTTGTTGTGCTGTAAGGCATGGGAGGCACGAGTGTGACAGGCACCCAGCAGCTCCCACAGGCACAGGGGATCCCCACACGTCACATCTCAGAGAATGAGAACATGCAGTCCCCAGGGGATGCTTGTCCCGCCCATGTCCACAGGTGGGCACAGCTGTCATCTCCCTGTGGACATGAGGTGACACACTCACCACGTCCTCGTTTCGTTGGTGGTAGAAAGCCTCGCCAAAGACAGCCATGACAAAGAGGTTGATGAGGAAGGAGACAAAGAGGGCCAGGCAGGACTCGATCAGGAAATACATATTGGCCTCCTGCACTGCCTCCTTCTTGGACCGGTCGATGACCCGTGTCTGAGCATGGGCAGTGACATGGATGTCGTGGGGTCACGTGAGAACCCCTGTCCCACAGCCAGGACCAACTGGCTCTAGAACCAGTCCCTCAGCTCTACCCTGAGGCACCCTGGCAGAACGGTGCCCATGGCAGCACCTTGATCTCACCTTGACCAAGGAGGAGTGGAGGAAGATGTTATGGGGCATAATGATGGCACCAATGATGCCCATGGCCTGCAGCAGCTCCTCTCGCCCACAGCCCGGGCAGTTGGGCAGGAAAATGCCCTTCAGCACCTCCACCTGCCCTGGCCTCACCACCACGTACTGGGAAGCAGTGAGAAGGGGCATTGTGAGATGCCACCTGCCTACCACAGGCTGGTAACAGTGGGAACACCATGAAGCAGGGTCCCTTGCCAGCCTTGCAGGAAAAGGGTTGTCCCCCAGCTCCCCTCTTCACCTCATAGCCAAAGGTCAGGGCCATGATGGTGATGAGGAGGCCGAAGAAAGCCTCCAGTTTGCGGAGCCCTAGAGAGGTCAAGAGATTGAGTGGAATGGAGCAGGGGACACTGGTGCCACATGGGCACCAGGGCTGCCTGAGTGACAGTACCCCCAGCCCTCATCCTGGCACTCACCGTACTTATCAAGGAAGAGGAAGAAGAGGGTGTCCACGATGGTGATAAGGACCCCACCCCAGAGGGGGATGCTGCAGAATGGCCAGGGGTGGCATTAGATACATGGCCCTCTGTGGAGTCGGGCCATGGGGGAGGCTGGGGATCCCTATGGGGAGGCTCACCGGCCAGCTGAGAGCAGGCTGAAAGCAATGGCTGTCCCGATCACCTCCTGCATGTCAGAGCCAATGATGGCGATCTCAATCATGAGCCAGAGCAGTACACGGGGCACCTGGAGGGGACCAGGCACCATGAGGTGCCTGAGCCCACAGCGGCACATAGCTCTGGGCAAGCTGGCACAGCGTCCCGGGTGCAAATCCCTGTCTCCAGGCTGTAGCAGGCCACCCAGAGCAGCGTGGGGACCCCAGAAGACCCCTCTGAGCTTCTTTCACAACACAATCTCAGGATGAAAGATGGATGCTAAATCTGAGCCTGTTCTCCCCCTCCTCATCCCTGCTGCAGTTAGAGTGGAGGACAGGACCCATCTGTCTCGATATGGGGGGTTGAGGGAGGCAGGGCAGAGGGGTGCATCCAACCCTCCTTTTGGGGACCTGTCGTTCAGCCAGCATCTCCTTGCCTGTTCCCTCCATCAGGATCTTGACACTTAGATGAGACCTCTAACTCCCCCACTCCTCTGCCGTGTGATTCCTCCCCTCAAGCTCCCCCCCCCCCCCCCCCCCCAATTTCTGCCCCAACATGCCCAGGCTTTCCCGCGTCTCAGCTTCGCGTTGCTGCCCCGACGCCTGGGCTCACTCCCGCGGGGGATGCTCTCGTGTGTCCCCAGGTCACGCCAGGATGCTGAAGCAGCTGCTTACCACTTCTCACCTTGGGTCCCTGTACTGCAGGGGTGTGGGCTTTGGGGAGCCCCTGAGCGAGGCCGATTTCTCACAGCATCTTCCTGCTCTACTCCAGCCCTGCAAGTCCCTGCTAGGGCTCTCACTAGCCCAAGCACAGGGTCTGCCCCATACCGTGACCCCCAGGTGCCTCCCCATGGTTGCTCACCTTAGGATAATAGAGGTAGCAAATCTCGCCCAGGTCCTTCCCGGTCACCACGCCTAGACGGATGGCCAGGCGCTGGCACAGCAGCCCCAGGACAGTGGCCCACAGCAGAACCCACAGCAGCTGGGGGGGCAGGAGGGAGGGAGGCAGTAGGGACTGAGTACTGGACAGGATCTGGCCGCCCGGGGATCCCTAGTTCGACTAGGGTTGCAGGGAAGAGACGGGGTGCAGGTGCTCTTTCAGCCCCCTGGCACCCCTGGCTGCCCTCTCCCTGTGCCAAGGGCCTCCCGTGCCCTTCCTGCTCCGGGGCTGGGGAGGCCAGCTGCCATGGCAGCCGTTGGCACTGGAGAGGTTACGAAACCCCACTTGCTTCCTGAGCTGGAGCCGGGCTCACCTTGAACCCTGCCAGTGCCCCGCATTGCAGGTCGGACTCCACGTTGCCTGGGTCCAAGTAGGCGATGCTCATGAGGAAGCCGGGACCGGTGAAAGCCCAGAGTTTCCTAAAGCTGAACCCAGGCTGAGACAAGGCATCAGGTCAGAGCCAGGAGCTCCCGTTCAAAACCAGTGTCTCCTAATTGCACGTCCAGTGCCCTTTAGCCCAGTGCTGCCCACATGGATGTGTTTAGCACATGGAGGTAATTTTCCTGACAGTTTTGGAGAGAGAATTGCTGCCCCTAGCCTGTCCCTGTTAGCAGTAGTGCTGGAGGGGCAGTGAGCCCCATCACAGCCATTGGGCAGTGATTTGCAGGGGGGTCCCAGGGCTGTCAGGCACTATTAATTGCAGTCCATGGGATTCCACTGCTGTCCTCTGTTTTTGCTGCTCCTCCTGACTAGTGAATATCATTTCTTCCCCTTCTCAGTTCCACTGCTCCGAGACCAGATGAGGATGGGGAGGGGGGCTGGTGGGGTGCAAGCAGCCTTGGGGAGCCCCACTGGACTCATCTATGGGTGGCCCAGGAGATGTGTGAGCGTTGGGGTGATCCTTGCGGCTGGATAGCACCTTGCCTTACTGTCTCAGTTTCTCCATCTGGAAAACTTTTAAGCTTGGAAACACTCAGCCTAGGGCTGTGATTTGCCTAAGCTGGGTCAGGGGTGCTGGGAGCATATCCCTAGAGCATGACCAAGACACATATTCCCCACTGCACTGGCCCCTTGCCTCCCCAGCTCCAGCTCCCTGCAGCACTGTCCCGCTCTCCCGCCCTCCCTGAGACAGCCTTGCAGTGCCTACCCCACTGCCCTTGGGGATGCTGATGAGCTCATCCAGATAGGTCTGGTCCTGAGTGCCAGGGTGCTGCGGGGGCATGTGGCTCCCGCCAGTGCTGTAACTCTGCTCTTGGCCCCTGTTCAGGGACCTGGTGAGGCCTGAGGGGAACAAGGAAGAGGAGGGGAGGTGACAGTCTGCCAGGTGGACAAGGACACTGGTGGGCGGGTAGCCCTGGTACCAGCTTCCTCCAGTCCCACCTGATGAACCCCATGAGGGACAAGCACCAGTTTTCTGGGGGGGGGGGCATGAGGATGGCTACATGTGATCTATCAAAGGCTACCCAAAGGGATCAGATGCTACCTCCATCTCAGGTCTCTCTAAAATCCCTGGTTTCAGTCCTGTCTTCACCAGTCCAAGAGCCAAATGCATTTCTGGGCAGCAGGGACAGGAGGGGAATCCTGCTCCAGCTCCTGCTGCTGCATGGGCATAGAATGAGGACAAGAAGCTGGTACTGGTCCTAATCCCTCCTCTGTAGCCCACCTACATCCTGGGAATTGGTAGAATCACATTCCCAGACTTGAGGGAACAGAGGATGGGGCAGGCCTGGAATCCAGGACAGGCTGGAGGGGATGGTGCCCACTGAAAGATGGAGCATAGCCAAGGGTCCCAGGGTGGAGGGAAGGGGGTCTAGAGGATGAAAGGTGGCACAAGGGGACCCAAGAAGTGTGAGGCTCACCTGGTTCCAGCGATGCCATGGGTGGACCCGATCCAGCCACAGTGCTGAGGCTCCCTGATTTCAGCACTGAGTGCAGTGTCTGCCGCCCAGCTTTTAAAGAACCCCCCCTGCAGTTGTGTCATTCCACACCCAACACCTCCCCCCAGGAGGAGAGGAGGAGGATAGGAGAAGGAAGTGCTCCTTCCCTACCCCTATGAACACAGTCTTGGTTCCCCCCTGGTGTTGGGAGGCCCCTTCCCTCTCCTTTGCTTCACACACGTGCAAACACGAGGCACCCTCACCGAGGCGTGGGAGCATGTCTGCATGTCACTTTCCATCACATGCCAACGCTTCTGCTTGGGTGGCTGAGGGGACAGGGGACAGTGTCTCACATAGTGAGAAGGGAGGGCTGGCTGCACGGGAGTAGGGGAAATGCCATAGAAGTGGGAGTGAGGAGGAAGCAGGCACATGTTGCGTAAGGAGATCAAAATGCACTCTTAGCTGCTGGGGAAGCACTCAGCCAGGCAGGATCTGTGTCACAGGGTGCTCACATCACACTCGGGTACAGGGACCTTCATGCCAAAGATGGGGTGCCAGTGTTGCAGTGCCAAGAAAAGTGGGGCACCCCATCCCCAGGAACCTCGTGGCTGTGGAGATGGAAGGGGGATCTGCTCAGGTGCTCCCATGGGTGCCCTTCTGTGGTACTCTTCTGCCAGCCAGGCTGTGTCCCAGAGGGAGGTGGGCAAGAGGTGTCCCCCAGGAACATGTGGGGTGGTGGCAGGTACAGGGATGTGAGCCTGGCCCTGCTCCACAGTATTCCTCAGGCATCCCTCAGCCCCTAAGCAAGGGCTAGAACAGCTGGAAGGGGGACAGGGTCCCACCCAGAAGACATGGTGGGGCTTTAGCATAAAGCTCAGCTCCACCTTCCCTCCCTGAGCCTCAGTTTCCCCAAAGCAAACAAGACTGGACAGGCAGTGCTGGGTGCTTTATTTGCTGTTAGTTGGAGAGTGGCCAGGTGAGGAGTTGGAGAGGGGGCTGCCAGCCCTAGTGTAGGCAAAGGGAGTCCCAATAGGCCGCTGGTGGGCAAAGAATTCCGCAGCAAAGGAGATGGGGTCAGGTGGCTGCTGGAGGAGCAATGCCTGCAGGAAGTCAGATAGCAGTGCCCGGACCTCGGGGTGCTGCTGGAGGTAGGCAGCATGGGATAGTTGCAGCTCATCCTGCAGTGGGGTGGACAGGGTGAGCGAGGTGGGCATGAACACATATTTCCTCCCTGGGTACTGTGCCAGGGTGAGGGGGACAGGAGCCTGGGTCCTTTCCCACACTTAAGAAAGTGTGAGGAAGGATGTTGGTTCGCCTGCCCCCTCAGTGTCCCTCCTGGGCACACCAGGGGAGACCCTGCTGGAGACTGGCACAGGCCCATGTCCTCTTGTCCCCGTGTCCACCCATCTTACCTTCCTGTCCAGGAAACAGGAGTAGAGCTGGATGTCCTCCTCCCAGTCCAGGTGTTCTTTGGGGAATGGGAGCTGGGGTTTGAACTTCCCTGGTGGCAGAAAGGCAGGGCAGGGTGTTCTCCCTTGAGTTCTAGACAGTGGGCAGGGGCTGCCTGTGTTGGTGGGCACAAACCTCCCCTGCTCAGTACCTGACTTGCTGAGGATGGACTCATCCTGTAGAAGCATCAGCACTGGGGAGCCAATCTGCATCAGCTGAGCCAAACGCCTGAGGGAGGGAAGAGCCCTTGACCTCCCTATCCTGGGTCCCACCAGGCTGGCAGGGCTGGGGTGTCTCTGGCTGGATCCCTGCCCTTACCCGTTGGGGAGGAAGCTGCTGTGCCAGACAGCGGAGGTGCCCGTGCTGGTGTGCACAGCTCGCTGGATCACAAACACCTCTGCCTCTGCTGAGCCCACTGCCTGCCACTGGATGCCCAGGGCACACTGGGAACAGATAGGGGTCAGCCTTGTCTCAGAGTCACCCGTGCTCCCAGGTGCCATCCCCATGTGTCCCCCCTATGCTGTCAACCACATTCTGCCCACTCCTACTTCCCACATCTCACCCTGGTATCCCCAGCCTGACCCAGACTCCTCCCCAACCCACAGGCCCTCCTGGCTGGTGGCTCACATAGCTGGAGGTGCAGAGGTCACCCTCGGTGTTGATGGCTGGGAAGACAAGTTCGGAGGGCATTGTCTGCCGGCGTGCCAGCACCCGCAGCAGCAGGAGGCCGGCACCCTCCAGCAGCAGCCCCCGCAGCTTGGCCCGGCTGTATGAGAAGCTCTGGAACTGTGGCTCTGCCTGCAGAGAGACCAGGCTACCTCATGGGACAGCCACAGCTCCAGCTCCAGCATCCCCAGGGACAGCAACCCCCAGAGCCTGGGCACCACTCGTGAGACAGGCCAGCTGTGCTGCCCCCTCCCAGGATGTGACCCTGCCCTCAGCCTCACCTCTCCCTCCTGCAGGGTCTTCCAGACAGTCATCCCATGCTTATGGGTCACAATGTGGGTCGTCTTCTCTGTGGGGTGTGGTCTGAGCTGCAGAAGGGGTGGGAGGCTCGTGCTGGAGGGTAGAGCCAGGGCAACCCCTCCTCTGAGGTGGCACTCCCCAGCACCTTTGTCAGTCGGGGTACCATACCAGATGCATTGTGGGAAACTCCCCATCCCAGCTGCCACCCAGAGGAGGGGATGGGGACCAGGCTGGTGGGGAGAGCTGGAGTCTAAGCATGACAAGGGATACCAGACTGCTCACAGTAGCCTTGCAGGGGACAAGGCTCCCAGGAAGGCACCACTGCAGGGCACACCCCATGGCAGTGGGTAGGACACAGGGAAGGGGACATGCCATCACCGTATCAGTCACCTCCAGACACTCCTGCTCCTCCTGCTCCAGGGTCTCCAGCTGCCAGGTCACATAGGCTGACAGAGCAAAGCCATGCTCAACCAATCCTGTTGGCACTGTCCCCATTCCCAGCCCTGGGGGCTGGTGGACAGGGATGTTCCAGCCCTGGGGAGGAAGGAATCCCCCAAAGCCACCCCTGGCTCACCTTTGAGGGTCCTGGAGGCAGGCACACCATCCTGCTTGCCTCGGAATCTGGTTTGCACCAGGATGCAGCTCTGCACCGGCTCACCTTCCCGCTGGTAGGGTGCCCACTGGGCTGCCATCCACCACTGCCCCTCCGCCTTGTCCCTTGGTGGGGCCCCCACGGCCACCACTGCCAGCGTCTCAGCAAACAGGCACCACTCCATCTCCTTCAGCCCTGCACCGAGGGATGGCGGCCCCAACACACAGGGACAGTGGCCGCGAGGAGACGGTCACTCTGGTCACTCCCTCCCGGAGTGACTGTCGCCCCTGCCCACTGCCCCTCCCTGTCTCCGTTCCCCCCTTGCAGGCTGGGCCGAGCCCCTCACCATTTATCCCGCTCAATCCCTCACTATCTGTCCCCGGCCTGCCGGAGCCGGTGTCCCCCGCCTTGCACCGGGCACGGTGTGGCGGGACAAGGGGGAGGCTGGAGGGGGCACGCACCGATGAGGCTCAGGAACTCGACGGCAGTGTCCGCCATGGTCGGGGTCTCCTGTGGGCTCTCGGGACGGGGTTGCTGCTGCCGGACCCTCCGGTGAGGGGGGCAGCCCCCAGCCCCTGTCGCCCCCCGCCCTGCCGGACCGGCCCCGGTGCCTCCCGACGCCTCCCCGTCCCCCGGGCAACGCCCTGGCCCCACCTCTTAAAGGGGCCGCGCCCCGCCGAGGAGAGAAAGGTACAAACAGGCGTAAAATACATCCAGTCTTTTATTTTGGGGCGTGGGGTGATTGTGGCTCCGATCCCCAGTGAAGCAGCACCCCCCACAACCCAGCACTGTGACCTTATGGTCCTGCCCCAGTGTGTGTGTGTACGTACGGGGGGGCTCCAGCGTTAAGGATGGGGTGCTGGAGAGGAACCCCGTGCCTGGAGGTAGTACTGCCAGCCTGCCTCCCCTTGATGGCTCCATCCCAGCCCCCACAAAAGAGATGCTCAACACTGGAGGCTTAAGGGGAGGGGGCTGAATGGCGGTGGTGGTGGTGGTGGTGGTGGAGGGGAAATTGGAGACTTCCAGGAAAATGGGGCGGTGGGGGAGGATTGGAGGAAAGGCCCTTGGGGCCATTCCTATAGCCCTAGCAGTGAGGTGGGGGGCTACAGATCCTCCGAGAAAGAATTGAGGTGCTTCTACGTCACAGCTGGTGACCCCCAAGTTCGAGGGAGCAAAGGCAGGGCTCACTTATGGGGTGCCCACTTAAGGGGGTGTCCACTCTTCCCCCTCCCCCAACTCTGCACCCCAAGAAGGAGATTCACAGCAAAAAAAACAAACACACAGTCTTGGACCCCTGTGCCCAACCATCACCTGGCCCTGTGGAAAGGGAGGATCCAGGGTGTGGGGGAGGATCTAGGTGGCTTGGTAGAGGTCCTTGCGCCTTCGCACCTCCTTGAGGACACGGGCACGAAAGGCATCGGGGTCCTCCCCGCCGCCCTGCCACAGTCCCAGTGCCTCCTGCAGCTCTGGCCGGTGGGTCCGCAGGAAGGGGTTGTAGGTCTGCTCTTCCCCCAGCGTGGAGGGGCACTGTGGGGGCAGCTGCTCAGCTCCCCTGCTGGAGGCAGCACCCCCGGCAGGGAGCTGGCAACGCCTCCAACACCCCCTGCCCCTATAGCACCCACCATGCAAGAGGGTGTTGGGGTGCAGCATCCCTGCCAAAGGGAACCCCTTGAGGGGTTGTGGTGGTGGGTGATGCACCCAGGGACCCCTATGCCTCACCGTGCTCCTCTTCTCCTGGCGTTGCTGCACTGCCCACTGCAGCTTCTGCTCCAGCGCGGAATTGTCCAGCTCTAGGAGGCTGGCAAAGGTCAGGCACTCCAGTGCGTATTCGTGGCCTGTGGACCCCCATATGCAGCCCTTAGCATCACCCCCACCCAGCTCTCCACCTTGGCAGAGGGGATGAGGAGGACACCAGCAGCTCTGCACTGCTGTTGGGGACACTCACCTGGCCAAAGCAGCGTGTCCTCACCCAAGCCCATGGCCAAGTCCAGGGAGGCGAGCATGGTCTCAGGAGAGCCCTCAAATGGCCTGCCTGGGCCCCCACACAACCACGTGTCATGGGGGAGCCTGGGGGGTACCCCATAGCCCATCCCAGGATGGGATAACTCCCAACACCCTGTCTGGGGTTGGGTGCACTCACCACAGCCAGCAAGGAAGAGGAGGTCCCCAGAGAAGAGGCAGGGGGGGCTGCCAAAGGGGCCCCCGTCCAGCACATACACCATGTGGCCCACAGTGTGGCCAGGTGTGGAGAGCGCCTCGAAGGTCAGGCAGCCCACGCTCACCTTCTCCCTGTCTGCAAGTGGGCTGTGCAGGGAACAGGGGGCACCTTCAGGGTGCTTCCCCCAACCCCAGCACCTCAAAATACGCACCTCCCCTGGCAACCCTTCCCACACACTGGTGTCAGGAGCATGCCAGGTCTCTGCCCAACATGGTACTGGGGGGGATGGACTAGTTGATGAGTGCCACAGACAGTTGTGGCTGAGAATGAACCCCCCCCCAGATTTACAGAGGTGCTAGGGGGTGCAGGACTTACTTGGTGAGCTGTGGGATGGCATCAAGAGCGCTGCCATACACCCTGCAGGAGTTGTGCTTCTGGCACAGTGCATCATTCCCTCCGCTGTGGTCCCTGCAGACAGGGAGGTCACAGACCCTAAGTGTATCCCCCCATACTCCCCCCACTAAATGGGGCAGGGCTGGGGGTTGCTTCAGGTGGGGCAACCTTCACAGCAGCTACCAACCCTTCCAGGACCACCTCTTGTCCCTTACCAGTGTTTGTGTGTGCAGAATATGGCCTCCAGCATCACCCCCTCTTCTTCAATGGCAGCCTAGGAATGGGAAGGAGATATGGACAGAGAGGTTAGGGGGGACAGAGAACCCAAGTACCAGACACCGAGCCAGCTCGGGTTTCTGCATTAAATCCACCCTTACTGTTGTTTCCTGCTTGCAACCTCCCCAGGCTCCTCAGATTTAGACAGCCCTGGCTAAAAGCAGGTTAGACTGTATGTTCTCCTGCTGTCTCCTTGTCAAACTCTGTCTCCCCCAGCTCCCCTGTAATGCTCCAATCTTGCTTTGGGCACTAAGGGCTGCAGATTAGGGCCAGATTTGCTCCCCTCTAACACCAAAATACAGGGACATGCCACGCCCTCAACTGGAGACAGCCAAACACCGGGTCAGAGCGCTTGTGGGGGTCTCACCTGTACAGCCAGCGGGTCAGAGGGGTCGATGACAGCCGCTTGGCTGGAGCCAGTGTCAATGACCAGGTAGCTGTAGTTGTTGGAGAGCACGGGAATGGGCAGGATTTTCACCCCTGGGGGGGGGGAAGAGAGAGAATCAGGGCATGAACCCCCATCTGGAAAAGGGAGAGTCCAGGCCAAACTCCCCACATTACATCAAATTCTTAGTTAAACATACTTTGGGCAATTCAGTGATGGCAACCCCTCCTCACCCCAAAGTGCCAGTGCTGGGGTGCAGAGCACTGCAGAGCCATGGTGTGGGAGAGGCTCGCCAGGACTCACCAGGGAAGCAGTAGGGCTGGGGCACGGAGTGGCCATGGGGATACCGCTCCCGGGCCTTCTTCACCTGCCGCTGGTAGAAGAGGTAGCCCAGGCGTGTGTGAGCGTACAGGCTGTACCTAGGGAAGGCAGACACCCCTAGGCGTTAAAAACCCCAGCTCCTCTAAGGAGCCCACTTGGGAAGGGGGCTACTCCCGAGGCTGTGACTCCCACAGGGAACACATACAGGGCCACTTTCTCATTCAGTGTGGGGTAGAGGTGGTGTGTGTGTGTGTACGTCACACCCCAGATGCATAGGGCAGGACTGGTTTCCCAACCAGGCACCCTCTGGCTACTTCGAGCACCAAGGACTGGGGGGGCCATTGCTGCGGGGTGCTCACCAGGAGGGGCTGGAGCTGGCTGTTCCTCCCCATGCTCCAGGGGGGACATGCCCAAGCTTGCCATGGTCCGGGGAATCAGGGAAGAGAATGGGCCAAGGAAAAGGGAGGCAAGAAATGCCTCCGTGCACGTGGGGGTGCAGAAGACAACATGCTGTGAGGCTCGAGGGGACCTCCCCGTCTGCACAGCAGCGAGTTGAGACGGGATGGGGAATGGCGCAGTGACGGACATGTAAAGTCCCGGGTTGCAAAGTCCACTCCCGGCCGAGGATACCCCACGGCACACCAGGAGCAACCCCTGCAGTAGAGGGGTGGGGGGCGTCCCCTGCATCTGTAGCGGTCGGAGCCCAAAACCGAGGAGCAGGGGCTCCTGCCAGCAGCAGGTAGCCTGACCACGCACGGGGGCAGGTCAGCGGTGAGAAGGCGCCCCTTCACTCCCCTTTACCGGAAGGGTGACCGGCACCGCACGGGGAGAGCCGGTGGCCGATCCTCGGCCCCGGCGGCCGGGCTGACATCGCCCGCCCCCACTGCCCCGGCCGGAGCAGGCTGAGCCCCAGCCCGGTTTCTCCGTGCCGGCGCGGCCGCAGGTTCCTCCTGGGGCGGCTCCACACAAACAGGGGAGGATGGTGGGCCCTCCCTCCCGGCAGCAGCACAAAGGCGGGCGGCGCGGCCGCTTCCCTGCGGGGCGTCCCGCAGCGGCGACCGCTCACTCTTTCGCTCGCCCGCTCGATCGATCGCTCGCTCGCTCACTCACCCCAGACGGAACAGCAGCGGGGCGGCGAAGGCCATGAGCGCGGCGGCGGCGCGGCGGGCGCGGCGGAGGAGGCGCAGGCAGGCGGCCCCGAGCCCGCGCGCCCCGGCCGCTGCCGCCGCCGCCACGCCGGGCCCCGCGGCCATGCCGCCAACCGGCGTCACGCGCCCGCCCCGCCGCGCCGCGCCCCCTGCCGGCCCCGCCGCCGCGGCACCGGGAGCGGGAACGGGGTGGGACACACGCTCGGCACGACGGTCGCGTCATCCGCCGAGAGGAGGGGATTGCCCCCGCCGCCGCGAGGGGTGTCCCCCGTGACGTCACTGCGTGAGGAAGGGGGTCCCTGAGTGACGTCAGAGCCGGCGGCAAGGAAGTCCCGAGGGGACGGGCGAGGGCCAGCGGGGTCCGTCCCGGGGAGCAACAGGCGGGAGAGCACACCCCGCTCCCGGTCATCGGCCGTCCCGGGTGCAGGGCGCGCAGCCGCCGCGGGAGGGCGCGCTGGGCGGTGGCTGCCCCCGCCCCGTCCGACCGCCCCGTCCGACCCGTCCCGGCTCGTCCCGTCTGGTCGCGGCCGCAGCCCGGCGGAGCAGCGCGCAGCAGGTAGGGTGGCCCGTTCCGCTTCGCGCTCCTTCGCCGTTCCCGAGTCCCGTCTGAAGCCCCCGGCGGTCCCCCGGTGGTTCCCCTCGTTCTCTCGACTCCCCTCCGCCCGCTTCACCCCCCCCCACCCCCCTGACCCTGCGCCCTCGGGTGCCGCAGCCGTCGAGGGGCTGTCCCAGCGCTCTCCCGAGCGTCCCAGAAGCCGACGGGGACTGGGCGAGGGTGGGCGGCCGGTCGCTAAACAGCGGGGACGCGCTGCGACCCCCCGCTCCCCCGTCACCGGAGTGGGTGGGGGCACGTCTGGTTGGGGTCCGGAGCAGGGGTCACGGAGCGCGGTCCCGCGAGCAGGGACGCGGGGGGACAGGAGTGCTACCCGCCGGATCCCTCTGTGACGCTGGTGCTGTTTTCCGAGCCCCACGCGATGGCGTGGCGGAGAATCGGGGCGTGGTGCGGGGTGGTTCGCTTGTGCTGCGAAGGGTGTCCTCACGGATCCCGTGAGGTGTCTCGGTCGGGGTTTGTGCCCGGCAAGGTGTGGGGGTGACACCATGGGGGTGCGTGGGGACCAGCACTGGGTAGCGTGGGGGTGCCGGGGCTGGGTCACAGGAGGACACCTCTGTCCCATGTCTGTGCCCCCGGGAGAGAGCTTGCAGAGGGGCAGGGATGTGGGAGTGGTGATGCTGAACCCCAGGAAACTTGTGTCCTGTGTGAGCGGTGTGGGGCAGCGGGGACATCCGGCTTGGGTGGGCTGTGCTGACCTGCTCGTGTGAGCTGAGCAGGGCTGGCCTGGACTGGGCTGGGCCAGGACAAGTTGTGCTGTTCTGTGTCGGGTTGTGCTTTACTGAGCCGTCCTGTGCTGCAGGCGGCAGATGCGTCCTGTTGTGCTGTACCAAGCTATGCCACTCCGTGCTAGGCTGTGCCTCTCTGTGCTGTGCCGTACTAGGGTGTGTTGTACCAACCCGTGCTGTACTGGTGGGAGCTTCCAGGTTTTTCAGGAGTGAGATGCTTTCTCAGGCAGCCTGAGTGTGGGAAGCTCTGTCCCCCACCCTAAACCATGATCCCCTCCTAAGGTGTTTGTGTTGCCCCCAAGAACATGTAGAGCTGATGGAAGGGGTCTGAGCCTGTCAGGAATGCCAGGGTGGGTGGTGGGGTCACGACCCTGTGCTACCCGTGGGACTGTGGAAGGGATGATGGTTGCTTGTGCCCCATGTGCCTGCCAGATATGCCTTATCTGTGCTGAGTCATGCTGCCGGTGCAGAGTAATACCCTGTCCCTGGGGACTGTGTCACACTGGGGCCACTGAGCTGTTCCCGGGTTGCCATCTACCATCTAACTGGTGACCTCAGTTTCGGGACCGTGTGATGCCGTGGACCTAGGAGGGTTCAGCTGCCTGCTTCCCTGGGTGTGGCAGCTGCTGGGACCCGTCAGGCTGGTTCCTTCCCAGTGCCCAAAGCTACCCCAATGGGGTGGGAACAGGAGGGGCTGGAGCAAGGTGCTGGTCATGGGCAGAGGACCCCACTGATGATCTTGTGCCAGCCAGATACACCCTGCTTTCCCCAGACACCTGGGTTCCCTCCTGGGGACTCTGGTCCCCCTGTAACTTGAGTGTAAGTCACAGAGGCTTTCCTAGGGTCAAGGTCCTATTTTGGGGCCCTTCCCTGTCCCCTCAGATGAGTTGGTACCAGGGGGCACCGTGTGCTTTCTGGGAAGCCACAGTGTGGAGAAAGTGAACTTCCTATCTCTGTGGTCACTGCCATGCTGGTTATTTATTTTTGCTGCTGTCGTCATCACGATGATGAAGGTCAGTGTGACTGTGGCAGTTTTGCCGTGACTGGCACAGTTGTATGGCAGGAGGGGTGGAGGGACAGACACGGAACTGCTCCCTCCAGTCCGGTATGGCTGGCATGGGTGAGCCGTCAGCATTGCTGCCTGTCCAACCTGGCTGCGGGAAGGAAGCACTGGTGTCACACAGGAGGAAGTGCCCAATCCTCTCCCATCCTCGTCTTGGTTAGGATCAGAGCCTAGTTCCTTCCCTGGGATGGTCCCAAGATCACATCACCGCTGCGGGCAGGAGGGTTGTGGGGGGTCCTGGCACTGTCCTGGCACCTTCCTGAGGTCTGAAGTGCCAGTGCTGAGGGGATGGGAGGTGGGTAAAGGCCTGGCACTGTCTACTGGCAGTGCTGTTGTTTTCCTGGCCTTGGAGATCCTGCTTTCCTTCTCCTCCTCCTGCTGGGACCAAGCCCAGCTGGCCCTGAGCCCAGGCTGCCTGCTCACAGCTGCCGGGGGCTCTGTGAGAGGGCTTGCTGTGGCTGAGGAGAGGAGCTCAGCCCCAGGGGGGGCCCAATTCCACTGGCTGAGGAACAGTCCATCTCCTGTAGAGGTGATGTGGGTTTCATTCCCTTTATAACTTTCTGAGGGGACTAAGGAGTTCTGGAGCCCCTGTGTGACGCATGTGGCTGTTGGGTGGGGCACACACCCGAAATGGGGGGGGTTGGGGGGGGCAGTGGGATTTGCGTCACTGTGATGAGGATCAGACCCTGTGTTACCACCCCGGGCAGTCAGCAGGGTGATGCCATTTGTCCTCAGTGTGGTGCTACCTGGAGCCAAACACCAGCCAGGAGTGCTGCTCCTTCCTCCCTGGCAATGTCCGTGTGAGCTTCAAAGACCAGAGAGGTCAGATCCCTTCTGAAAAGGTCACGTCCTCGACGCAGCCTGAGTCAGCGCGTGGCTGTGCCCTGCCCGTGGCTGACCGCTGACGCAGGTGCCGGGGACTCAGGGCACAAGAATGCGGGTGGCCCCAGCCAAGGGACAGTGGGGACATCCCTCATCTGTTATTGACCTGCTGGCATTAAGGCCAACTCGCCCTCACTAATTAGGACCCACTATTAAAGTGGGAGGGGGAAGTTTTGTGGCTGCATGATCCCCTCTGTCCCGGCACCTGTGGCTTCGCTCACCAAGAACAATCCCTGCCTGGGGAGGGGGACCTGTGCTGAAGGCCCGTGTCTTCTGTCCCCTCCAGGTGCCTGTGGGAGACGCGGAGATCCGGCATGTCGCAGCCCACTGCACCCCCGCTCTACGATGACAAGAACCCCCTCTACCCCCCGCCCCCTGGGGGGTACCCCCAGCCCCCCCATTATGCCGGGGGGTACCCGCAGCCTGGGGGATACCCTGCGGGGCCGGGGTACTCGCAGCCAGGGGGGTATCCAGCAGCAGGGGGGTACCCTCATCCGGGCATGGCCATGCCTACCATGCCTATGCGGTTTGGTAAGTGGGGCGCCTTGGTTTATTTGGGGGAGGGCACTAGAAACAGGGGTGCTCTGAGGGGCTGCATGGCTGACCCTGGTGCTGAGGGGTGTCCACCATTACAGGTGACAACGGCCTTGGGGATGGCTCTCCCTTCCAATCAGTTGACTGGGATGATAGGAAAGTCCGGCACGCCTTCATTCGCAAGGTGAGTCCCAGGGGGCCAGGGGCACCTGTCAGGGTGGGGGGCCAAGTGCTGACCCCCCTGTCTCTTGCAGGTCTATGCCATCATCTCCCTGCAGCTCCTGGTGACGGTAGGAATCATCTCTGTGTTCACCTTTGTGTGAGTAGAGGGTTCCTCCTTAGTTTTGTCCTAAAAAAGAGGGGAGTTCGAGTTCCTTGGGGAGGTGTTCAGAAGGGACAGTAGGTGCTGCCTCCTCTACCTTACACTTGTCCTTCCCGTCCCACAGCGACCCTGTCCGCTCCTTTGTTCAGAGGAATGCTGCCATCTACTACGCCTCATAGTGAGTAGGGGCTCTGCTGGCTCATGTCCCCCCCAGCTTGTGCCCCCACACCCACAGTCTCCCAATCCAGGGGCTGATCCTGGTGAGAGGTTGTGGGGCTGACAGCTGCTGTCTCTCCTTGCAGTGCTGTGTTCCTGGTGACCTACCTGGTGCTGGCCTGCTGCCAGGGTCCCCGGTGAGTCTCTAGGATCCCCAGGGTGGGGTATGTGGGTGTGGTGGGTGTCTGGAGAACATCAAGATAGGTTCCTGCCTTGGGCTGCCCCTGGGTGATGTTGACCAGGGGACATTACATGGTTGCTGTCACTAGCTTACTTCTCTCCTCTTTCATCCTCAGGAGACGCTTCCCCTGGAATATTATCCTGCTGAGCATCTTTGTGAGTAGGCTGGGACTGGCAAGGGGTCCTGGTGGTGCCCCCATGGCACCCCAGCTCCCCAGGTGGGTGGGGGGGGGGGGATAGGAGGACATGTGGGCAGGTGGGCAGCCCACTGATCTCACCCTTATCTCCCACAGACGCTGGCCATGGGGCTGATGACAGGCACGATTGCCAGGTATGCCCTGGGGACCCTGTGGTTATAGGATCTGGTGGTCCCTCCTGTCCTCCACAATGCAGCCAGCTCAACTGAGAGGCTGCCAGGAGCCAGGGAATGCTCCAGTCCCTTGGGCTCAGGGACTGTGGAGTTCCTGTCCTGGATCAGGGCTGTGGGGGAAGGTCTCCAACACACCTCTGACAGGAGGATACTGAAGTGTGAGGTGACTGTCTTTGTCTGTAGCATGTACAACACGAAAGCTGTCCTGATTGCCATGCTCATCACCGCCATTGTGGCCATCGTTGTAACCATCTTCTGCTTCCAGACCAAGGCAAGGAGAAGGATGCACCCTGCTCTGCCCTCTGTGGGCTGGGTGTGGGGAACTGGTCAGTGGGGACACCCTGGGCTCTCCTGTGATATGTGTGTGTCCCCATCAGGTTGATTTTACATCGTGTCCAGGGCTATTCTGTGTGCTGGGCATTGTGGTCATGGTGACCGGGATCATCACTGCCATCGTCCTCTCCTTCAAATACGTGAGTGGGGAGGACACAGGGGCTGTGGGGTGCCATGGGTATTTCTGGTTGGGTATCCCCAGGGCTGGTGCAGGCAGGGGGTTTGGGTGGTCCCTTTGCTGGGAAGCAGGGTGTGCTACAGCCCTGGAAGGCAGCTTGCCTACAGGGAGGGCATTGGCACTGGCAGCAGCTGCTCAAGAGCTGGTTGTGGGCAGGACCTGCCCTGCCTCACCTGCTGCCTGCCAGCACCCCAGCTCACCCTGCTCATGTTCCCTTCCCACACAGGTCCCCTGGCTACACATGCTGTACGCAGCCATTGGGGCCATCGCATTCACACTGGTGAGTTGACGGCTGGAACGGGCAGAGGGTGTCAGGCAGGGGATTGGGGAGGGAGGAATTCCCCCTTGGTCCTTGCCCTGACGCTCTCTGTCCCTGCAGTTCCTTGCCTATGACACCCAACTTGTGCTGGGGAACAGGAAGAACACACTGAGTCCCGAGGAGTATGTCTATGGTGCCCTCACCATCTACACTGACATCATTTACATCTTCACCTTCATCCTGCAGATAGTGGGCCGGGATTAGTCCTGGGACCCCTCCTGTCCCTCTCCAGCTGCCCTTCACCCCTCCTCTGGTCTCTGTACAGGATAGTCTGCTTACTGTGACTCTTAATGCTTTGGCATTCCTACTTGTAGGCTGCTAAGGAAAGGGCTTCCCTTGATCATCCCCCAATAAGCCTCTGAGGGCAGTGGGGGGGACTGGCTGCCAGTATTTAGGCAGTTTAGCCTGGCTTAGGCACTGTTTACCAAGGCTGTGCCAATGGCATTGGGCTGGCAGCGGAATGTCACAGCCCTGCCTGGGCTCAGGGAGCTGGCAGTGGCTGCTGGGATCATGTGATTTTTTTGGCAGAGAACAGTTGGTGTCATTCACTCTGTGCCTTAAATGGGGCTGGCCATGCCCCCTCCCTGAGCTGTGGCTGTGCCTGGTGCGGGCAGGGGGCAGCTGAGACCTTTGTGGCAGAGCTCACATTGCAGAGGCCCTGAAGCCACGGATGTGGGCAAAGTTGCACTTGCTAAATAAAACACTTGTTTTCCAGACGGTCCTTGTCTTACTGGTATAGCAACTCCCTCAAAAAACCTGTGGGCAGCCTCAGTGGGGGCTGCGGCCTGGTGCAGCACAAACACTGTTTTAAGATGGGAAAACCAAGGTCAAACTGCTCCAGGCCTGGCCTCCCTCCCCTGCCTGTAGCCCCTGCTGTTGTGGGTAGAAGTCTAGCTGCAAAACAGCTGGGGCCCCCACTGCTGAGGCAGGCAGAGCCTGGGGCTGAACACTGAGGGAGCAACCACAGTGGCACTGAGCTGTTTCACTTTATTTGTCCCTATTCAGCTCCACAACCACTTCATGGTCTGATCAGGCAGGGCAGATGCCACTGTCATGTGTTCCATGGGGCAGGTGTCCCCTTGGCCAGTCACTCCAAGGTGCTGCAAGTGACAGCCTGGGGAGGGGGCAGCTTGGCTATGCTCCCCTGACCACCCTGCTGTATCGCTCCGTCTCATACTCGCCCTGGTTGGCTTCCATCATTGTTCGGCGGATTTTGAGCTGCTCAAGGCGGTTTTTGTCCACTTGCCGTTTGGTCAGGAGGAAGAGGATGATGCCAGAAGGCAATCCAATGGCCCTGCAGGACAGCCAGCAGTCAAGCAGATGGAGAATGGAGAGAGTGGGCAGGGAAACAAGGGTGCTGTGTCACACTGGAGCTGCACGGACAGTGCTATGCTCAGTGCTACAGCCCCCCAAGACCCCTGTTCTGCCCTGGACCCCACAGAGCAGCGCAGTCTCCCAGTGCCGACCTCCTCCCACCCCTGAGCCACTCACCAGGCCACCCCCACGGGCTTCATCGGGTTCTTGCCCTTCTTGCGTGTGGGGATGTACTCCACCCCCTCGGGGAGCCCCCGGCTGCCAGGCTCCTGACTGGCCCGTTGTCCCACTGGCCGATGGCAGCTCTGCCCAAAGAGCCGTGTGCCCCGGGGGTCCGGCCGCCCCCAGGCCTTGGCAGGACACACTGAAGGTCTTGCTGCCACCAGCAGTCCTGCGGGGAGAGAAGCATTAGGGAGGGGCAGCCATGGGGCAGAGCGTGGGGGTCTCAGCCCGGGCTGCCTTAAGCTCCTGCCCCTACCCCCGTCCTTATCCCTGCCCTCATCCCTGTCCTCATCCCTGTCCATCCGCATCCCCCTGCCGTAGGCCCTGCCCTTCCCCCAAGGGGCGCTCGAAGGAGGGGGCTCGGGCGGGGGGCGTGGCCAACACAGCTGGGGCGTGTCCTTAAGCCCTCTGCTCGGCGGGGCGCGGCTGGGGTGCATCTCGGGCCCGAGTGCCGAATTCCGCGACGCCGTGCCGTGGGGGTGGTGGCGGAACGATCCCGGTCCCCCCGCCCCGGGGCTGACCCCTTCTCCTGCCCACCCACCCGTCCGCCGTTACCCCGCAATCCGCCTCGCGCCGCCGCCATGGTGCCGGTGTGCGGCGGCTCCGCTGCACGCCGGGAGCTGCAGTCTCGCCACACGGGGACTGTCGGCGGGCGGCGCCTCACTGTATGTGAGCAGAAAACTACACCTCCCATAGTGCACCGCGCAGGGCGGGGCAGGCCCGTCCCACTGGCGGAAGGGGCGGGATCCGCGCGCGGCCTCGGGCCGTGGTTGGCTGGGGCGGGCGGGGGGCGACCGGGGCGGGGCGCGCGGCGGAAGCGGCGGCGGCGGTGGGGTGGGTCGGCATGGAGCCCGGGGACGGCCCGGGAGCTCTGGACCTGCACGGCGACGAGGAGATCATCGAGGTGGTGGAGCTGGGCCCGCCCGGGCCGGGTGAGACGGGGCGCCCTGCGCCACGCACCGGGCAGGGCATGTGGGGGCTCCGGCCTCCCGCCGGGGCACCGGGAGCGCTGCGGCCCCATCTCAGGGCCAGGCCCGGCCGGTGCATCCCCCCCTCTCCTCGCATTGCGCCCCGTTCCTCTGCGGTTTCCCTGGTCTGGGTCTCGTGGCCGCGGCGGCATCGCTCATCCCCCCAGTGCCGCGTCCCGCGGGGACGCCCGCTGTCCCGCTGAGCCGGGCAGGCCGCGAGCCGCGCCCTGACCTTCGCCCTCTGCAGATGACCTGGCCGATGAGATGGAGGACGTGGACTTTGAGGATGAGGGGGCAGAAGAGCCCGATGCCGAGGCTTGGGAGTCGGAGGATGACGAGGGGGTGGAGGATGGCATGGAGGCACAGGACGACAGTGAGGTCACGTTCTCGCTGCACTCGGGTGAGCACTGAGCACGGGCAGAAGCAGCTGGGACCCCAGAGTCCAGGGGTGCAGAGGGCCTTGCTAGCCTGTTGTCTCCCGGTCTTCTTGGGACAGCCATCAGGACTCAGCTGCCCTAGGCTTGTTTCTGCCTTATGCTCTGGCAGAAGAGCCCTTTGGGCCTCCCATCATGGCAGCTGGCCCTAAGTGCAGCAGAAGGCCTGTGCTGCTCCTCTCCCACTGAAGAATTGATTCTCACTGGACGGGGGTGGGAATTCAGCTTGCTGACATCCCTCGTCAGCACAGGCTTTGGATCCCCTGGGAATGTCAGGTGAGGCAGGATCTGCACTGTAGCCATGTAGCTTCTCTTTACTCTTTCGTGAAGCTTCTGTCTTCTGTGTGAGCCTTGACCCCAAGACCAACACGCTGGCAGTGACAGGTGGAGAGGATGACAAGGCCTTCGTGTGGCGTGTGAGTGATGGAGAGCTCCTGTTTGAGTGCTCAGGTGAGGTGCAGCAAACAGCTGTGTCCCCTCTCAGTAGTGTCTATCCGGAGACATTTTTCTCCAGCTGATGCTGTGCTCCTGACCACCTTCTGTAGCTTGGCCTGAGCAGTCTCTGTCCCCTGATGTTTGCAGGACACAAGGACTCTGTCACCTGTGCTGGCTTCAGTCACGACTCTGTGTTCGTGGCCACAGGTGACATGTCAGGGCTTATCAAAGTGTGGCGGGTGGATGCCAAGGAGGAAGTGTGGTCCTTCGAGGTGGGGGACTTGGAGGTGAGTGGTGGTGTGGGGAGCTCCCCAGCCAGCATGTGGGGTGGCAGCACTTCTGTGACACTGCATGTCCCTCTCTGCCCAGTGGATGGAGTGGCACCCTCAAGCCCATGTTCTTCTGGCTGGTACAGCTGATGGCAACACCTGGATGTGGAAGATCCCCAGTGGGGACTGCAAAACCTTTCAGGGTCCAGCATGCCCAGCCACATGTGGCAGGATCCTGCCTGATGGTGAGGCATGGGTCCTCTCTGGAGTGGGAAATATCACCAGTTCTGTGTGGGCCATCTGCCCTCCTGCTTCCCCCAGTCTGTGCTGAATGAGAGGTAGGGGGATGACGGGGGCCCTGTTTCTATTTGTTATCTCTGTCTCACCCAGGGAAGCGAGCAGTGGTGGGGTATGAGGATGGGACCATGCGCATCTGGGACCTAAAGCAGGGAACCTCGCTGCATGTCCTGAAAGGTAAGGAAGAGATTTATCCCCTGGGCTACTCCCTAGTTGGCAGACAGGCCCTTCTGATGGGTTCTGACCTCTGCCTGGGTGGAGAGGAGGCATCCTCTGAGGACAGGAGGGAGCCTGGCGCTGGGTTTCTCCATCCCTACTAATGGCTGTTGCTTGCAGGGGTGCTGGCAGAGCCGGGCAGGGTGGAGGCTGCGGGTGGTGTGTTTCAAGGCTCACTGGGTCTCTGTGGGGAGGACAGATAAAGCTCATCTCTGCTACTCACCCCCCCCCCCCCGCCCCAGGCCAGGATGGCCATCAGGACCCTTTGACGTGTGTGGCCAGCAACCAGGATGGCAGTTTGATCATGACGGGCTCTGTGGACTGTCACGCCAAGCTGGTCAACTCCACCACGGGCAAGGTGCGTCTGCGTGGGCAGGGCAGAGCCACAAGTGCTGAGGACCCCCCCAAGCCCCTGTCCTGGGCTGGAGGCAGAACCAGGAGCAGTGTGGACCCCCCAAATCCAGGGCCGGTGTGCGGCCATCGGCAGCCGGCAGGCGGCGCCCTCGCGCTGCGGGTGGAGCGCGGGCTGGGTGGTCCCGCCCGGCTCGTGGAAGAAGTTCCCTCGTGCTTGTTCCCAGGAGCTGGGGATTTGGGGCCGCGCCTTGTTTTAATGAGGGTGCAGACTCGGTGTCGAGTACGAACGGGACCTCTGTGCATCTGGGTCTCCTTCCCTCAGGGTATGGTCACCCTCCCTCTACCCAGGTGGTTTGCGTGTTCAAGATGGAGAGTGTGACCCCCAAGGCACCCATCAGTGAGGGCGAGGAGGCAGAATCAAACTCGGTGGAGTCGCTGGGCTTCTGTAATGTGTGAGTGATGGGACAGCCCCTCTTCAGTGCTAGATCTTACAGGACTTATACAGAGCCATTTGCATTCCTTGTGCTTAATCTGCTGCCTTTATCTTGCCTCCATCCTCCCCAGCTGGGTGTGGAAATCCCAGATCACTTTGGTGTTAGGCCAAGGGACACCAGCTGCTCAGTCCTCCCTGCAGCTGTTGGGATTCTGGGCTAGCCTGGTGGACCACTGTTTGGCTGGGATACTGTCCGGACAGCTGTTTTCCTGCCAGGATATTGTCATCTTCACAAACCGTGGGCTGATTGCTGACTTCTTGTACTGTTGGGTTTCCCAAGCAGGGTGTTTAATGGCTTTAACCATCATCTTCTCAATACATTGCAGCCTTCAGCATAGGGTTTGCCTTTTTGTGTTTGCATCCCTGCTTCCCCATGTCCCATGTAATGCCTATTCCCCTGTCTGCAGGATGCCACTGGCTGCTGTGGGCTACCTTGACGGCACGCTGGCTATTTACGACCTCTCCACACAGAGCCTAAGGCATAAGTGCCAACATGAGGTACTGCTCTCCCCGCTTCCCTAGGCCTCGGAGGTGGGCCTTGTACCTTTTGGAGATCTCCCTCAGAGCCCAGGGGCCAGTTCCCAATTTGTACTTCTCCCTTAGCCTTGGGCTTCCCCAAAGGGTAGCCACAGTCTCTGCAAAGAAGATGTGCTTGGCCCTGGGGTCTGGTTCTCCTGTGGGGATGGAGCACGCCACAAGGGGGTGGGGGTACATAGGGGGAGCTAAGACTTGCTGGAGGTTCTCACTGTGATGTCTCCTGCCCCAGTCAGGGATCGTGCAGCTGCTGTGGGAGGAGACCTCGGCCGTGGTGTACACCTGCAGCCTGGACGGGGCCGTGCGGCTCTGGGACGCCCGCACGGGGAAGATGATCAGCGAGTACCGAGGGCACTCCGCTGAAATCCTCGACTTTGCCGTCAACAAGTGAGCAGGAGACCCCTAGACCCCTTCCCTGCTGGATGGAGGGAGCAGTGATGGCAGCCTAGGAGCTCAGATCACAAGCTGTCTCTTTGAGTGCCCTTGTGGTCTGGTCCCAAGGTGGGGGATAAACCTAGGTCTATGCTGAGACTTGAGGGTCTCAAGGGGTAGTACAGCAGTTCAGAGCTGGACTGGGGGTGATAGTCAGGGATACTGGAAACCCCCAGCCCCACCTCTGAGCCCTGTCTTCCTGCAGGGATGCCTCCATTGTGGTGACCACCTCTGGCGACCACCAAGCCAAAGTGTTCTGCGTCCAGCGCCCCGATCGCTAGAACTGTGCCAAGGGATGCTGTCCTGGCGCTGCCCTGCGCCTTGAGGGACAAAGGACATGGTTTCACCACCCTTCTCCAGTGCGTGCTTTGTAATTTTTCCAGCCTGCCCTGCTTTGCCCTCACCATCTAGGGGCCAAGCCAGGGGTTTTGTATGAAGATGTCTTTAATTATATAAATTATTCCACTTAACTGGATGCCATCTACTCTGCTTGTTGGGGGAAGAGGCTCTGGGGAGCTGTGCTCCCTCCTCAGGGATCTCCCTGGCATCCAACCATGGCCTGAGGATCAGTGGCAGAGACTCCCATCCTAGGTCTCCCTGCTAGGGGGAATGAGTGGGTCAGGATACGAGAGAAGGGTGCAGGTTACTAGCTGAAGGTAGGAGAATCCTGCTCTGTACAGTCCAGAAGTTCCCTAATAGAACAGGTTATTTCCAGATCTGGGTTCTGCACCCCTAAGGTCACCAGGAGGCATATGTTCCACAATAGAGGAATTATCTCCTTTGGGGCAGTGACTAAACATCCCTTCCAGGGCAAGGTCACATGCATTGACAAGCCAAAGCCTCACAGCCCTTTAAGATAGAAAGATCTTCTTTATTAATGAACCCCAACAGTATTTCTTCAGATACAGGAGTTTTGAACTCAAATACTCAGAAGAAAACAAGTTAATATTGCATTATTCTCATAAGAAATACTGCAACTTACTTCCGGTAACATATTGCAAAGCGAAACAGCTTGAAAAGAAAAAAAAATTAAAAAAGAAAAGAAATTAAGTCAATCAAACTGGAATTAAAGTTTTGTTTCTTGGAACCATCGAGTCCTCGCAAGCACAGCTCGTTTCTGCAGATTACTCCCCCAACTGTCGTACAAACAGACCCCGATTGCTTGAATTCCTTATGAGCCCACAGAGGTGCAACATTAAAAGCTACGATTATCAGGTAGCAAGTGCCCCAACCTTCGTCCTTCACGGCAGCCTCGGCGACTCTGCGTTAACGGGTTGTGAATGTCTTCCCCCTGAAAGGATGCAGAGAGGGGTCAGCACAGCCCCGGGGGCCTCTGGGGCTTGTGGTGGGGCACAAGTAGCACAGCTCTCAAAGCCAGGCTGGGTTGGAGCTCACAGGGTCTGGCTGCAGAACCAAGTCATGGGGCTGTGGGGAAGGGCTAACTTTTGCAGGGGGGACAACCCTCCTGCCCCAAAGCAGCATGCAAAGGGGACGTGACAGGACAAACGAAACAAAAAGGACACCAAGGGGCTCTGGGATAAGCAGAAGGTAAAGGACCCGAGTGAAATGTGTTCACACAACTGCTCTCCTCCATCCAATTTGCTGTGGGCTGCTTGTTCAGAAAAGGGAGCCAGCTAGCACAGTGGCCTGGCCCCAGCCATCAGCTGGCCAAGGGCAGCCAGTTACTATGAGGAGCTGCAGACAAACTGGGCAGCAAGACCTGGTCCAGTGCCCACAAACCCCAAGGAAGGACCTGGCTCCTCTTCCTGCCGTGAACTGGGAGCTGCCCCCAGAGCTGGAAAAGGCAGCTCTAATATAACAGAAAAAGCCCCAGGAATGCCACCAAGGGCTTGGTGGAGGGAAAATTGACACCAGAGCTTGCAAGGCCAGGTGAGCCTTTTGTGAAGGACCTGCCAGGGTTTTGTCTTTGACCCAGATCCTCATATGACATCTGAGGCAGTAAGCTGTGCATCACCCCCATGAAACCCTAGCCTGCCCTAGACTGCAGTATGCCAGACTGAGCTTGTGGCTGGCAGAGAAGCCCAGAGACCAGGCCCTGCTTTGCTACTCACGTGATTGTTTTCATTTCTTTCTTCTCTGCATCTGGACGGGCACGGTTGAGCACCTTGAGGAAATCTGACGTTTTCGCCCTCATACGTGTGTGAATATAGGCCTGTGTTTCATTAGGACAAAACGGGGACATGTCAAGATCCCGTCTTGTCAGCTGAGATTTCAGGACATGTCAAAGCCAGATCACTCTGAACAATTACCCTAATTTCTGTTCTCAAAAAGGAAACAAACCAGATCCAAATGGGAAAAACCCTTCTCTGCTAGAATAGAAAGGAAACAGTCTTCTGTCCAGGAGCAGGGAGAAGGCAACAATGCATCACTTGCCACCCCTGCATGACTGGGGAGGGTAGTGGTAGACCATAACAAGTTCTCAAGTTCCCTGTTCTCCCCTGCATCTCCCCTTCAGCACCCAGGTTTAGATGGGCTGAAGCCACCCTGTGCCGTGGCCCTCGTACCTTCGAGCACTTGATGTGATAGTGCAGGTAGTCCCGGAATGTGTGGATCAGGTTTATGGTGTTGTCTCTGGCTGCAGCATTGGTATGACGGGGGAACAACACTGAAAGAAGAGGTCAACACAGACCATTAGTACCTCCTGAGGCTGCTCAAGGCCATCAGGATCAGGGCTGGAGGCTTCAGGGTGTGCTGAACTGAATCCCTGCCTTGCTCTCTATAAAGAGCCCTTTACTCTTGACACATACCGAGATTAAACAGCACTTGTGATTTTAAATACAAGGCTTAAGAGCACTTTTCCACATTTCCCACAGCAGCAGGATGCAGACAAGGCCAGGTGTCAAAAAACAGTGGCACTGAAGGAAACTGCCTGATGCTGCATCAGTGCTTGGGAGCTGCAATTAGAGGAGCAAGTTAGGAGGCAAAGCAGGGTACCCAGGCTGCTCAACTAATTTCAAGATCCAGTCTGCCCTGAGGTCTAGAAATTGGTTGTGGATCTTTGCCTGGCAGCTTGCCAGTTCTGTAACACAGACATCTTGGATACAAAGCAGGTAGCTTGCTTTTTCCATAAGGTGGTGCTCTGTCAGGTGTCCCAGATCCCAGGGCTGAAAGAACATTTTGTTTGGGTGATGGTATCACCTGAGACTGTCAGATCAGATAACTGCGAAATTTAGTCTCAACAAGAACAAAGTATGTGCCATCCTGGACCTCTTCTTTCCATAGCTGAAAGCTGCCCAGGCCTCAAGGCACCATTTCCAGCACAGGAGGAGGGCAATGCTAGCTTCACCTTTCCCTGCAGTGTCTGTGCTCCATCTCTGAGCTCCAAACTACAGGAATGCTGTCCTGAGACACCCTAATAACACACCCAACCATCTGGAAGAAACCTATCCCTTTGAACAGGGCAGGGTTTAGACTCCTCGACACTGCTACCCAGGGGGAAGTCATGGCTCTGCTGGCCACCACCTCTGCAGGCAGGGGAAAGTGGCTCTTCAATGTTTGGCCCAGAACAGAGGCAGAGCTGGAGAAACAGAATGCATTGCTCTGCTGCTGGTCTCAGACTGCCTCTGCTGATCAAGCACTGCACATCCTAAAAGTAGTTTGCATGAAAACTTTCACAAGAAACCTTCAGTTTCCAAAATATCACAGCACTCTTCCTTTTGCTTCCAAATACTGAACTTATTTTGTAGACGGACACTAAACAGCTCATTGTCCACTTCCACATCTTGCCCGCAGCTGATGTGACCTGATACAGAAAAGGGACACTCCAAACGGGGCACACAAAACAGAATGCAATCCCAGAGTACTTGCAGCCCTCAAGTACCCACTTCAAGATTCAGGGAAGGTAAATTCCTTTCTGTTTTTCATGCAGCAACAGGAACCTCTCTCCTCCCCAAGCATCCCCAAGCCTCAGAGCTGCCTGCTTACCAAAAGTGATGTAGCCAATATTATCTCCAACGGCTGCGTCCGTGTCTTTCAGCTCCAAGGGTGGCTCCCTGTGGCTGAACAGTACCTGTGGGGCTGTGTGACTGGCCCGGCGACCCTCCTTGAACTCCTGAACAATACAAAGTGAAGGTAATTCCCATTGCAACCCTTCAGCAACATGCTGGGAAAGCAAACGGGGTTTCCTCACCCCAAAGGGCAATGAACAAAAGGTGGCCCAGCTTTCCCTGAATGGATTGAGTTCATCAAGCCAAACACTCTGAAAATAACCCTTTTTCCCAGCAAAAGCAGCCCAAAATACATGTCTGTCCTGAGTTTATACATGAGCATAGCGCAGCCCCTCAGCTGGGGTGGCTTTCAGTGTGTCACAGCCCTGCCATGGGTGTTTTGTGGAACAGGCACCTCAGTCTGAGCAAGCACATGAGACAGCATGGCTCCTGTTGGAGCTTCAATGCTTCCAAATGAAAGTGGGCAGTGCCCATCACCCCTGAGGAACAGAAATTCTCAGGAAGGGCTGCAAGGTCTCCATCACACCTAGTGTGAAGGTTCTGCCATTCGAGAAACTGTCTCCCACCAGAAGACAGCCCAGGCATCAAGATACATCTAAGGGTTTGAGGCTTGTATGTGAAGCCTGCTCTTCTTAATGCTTCCCTACACCTTGAAACAATATCTTTAGGCAGGGAGATACCTTCCCCCGCCTCTGACAGCAGCACAATCCCCACCACAAAGGAAATGTACTGGCTCTGCATTTCAGGATACTGTAAGGACCTGAAATCTGTGTGGGGCTGGGAATGTCCAGAGACCATTCTCCTGCCCCAAGGAGAGTCCTTCCTCTGCCTCATTGACCTCCATCCCAACCTACACATTATCAGCCACCCTTGGCCTCTCCTCTGAGCACAGTTTCCCCTGGGAAAGGCAGAAGCATCCATGTCCCTTTTAGAGTATATCACTGGGGTTTCCTTAATGAAATGCTTAGCTTGCACTTCTGTCTGCTTATGCCAGAGGGTGAAATGGTTCAAATGGCTTCACTGGTTAGTTAATGGTCACATTTTCTCCATGATAGCCCAGATGAGCAGACACCATGCCCAGCTGCATTATGCAAGAGCAACAGCTGGAGGGAAAGAGCCAGTGTGACTCAGAGTGGAAATTCCTGTGGCTGGGCAGAGGCAGGGTTTGCTGTTGTAAAAACCAAGAATTTGGGACATGGAGACTCCACGACAGCTGCTCTGCCTTGAAGCACTGCCATCTCTCCAGGAGCCTCACTAACCCTGTTTTGTTCACATCATGTCTCCCTTCCAGGCTGAGGGATATGCTTGGCGGGGGAAAACCTCAAAGCCAGAGCAGATGCCCTGTCTGTAGCTAATGAACACAGAAAAAAAAAAAAAAAAAAGAGCTGTGAAGACTTCCATTGCAACAGACTCCCTTCAGATGACACCCAACACAGGTACATTGGCCTCCAGCAAACTGGGCCAGTAACTTGCTGTTCATGAGCCTATCAGCAGCATGGCCTGGCACCCTTGAACAGGTGGGTTAAAGATCCCTGGAACACCCTGCAGGACCTGCTCCATGGCCATGCCCACACAGGAGGCTGGCTCCCCAGGAGCTTCAGCAGATGAGTGAGGTGGGCCAGTGGCACAGATGAACACAGGTACGAGCATGCACTGAGCCTCCCCAGCTGCACACAGATGGCTCATTCTCCTCAGGCTGCACACAGTCGTTCACAGACATGCAAAGTGCTTACTACAAATCTCTCAATGCTTCCCAGCTAAACAGCAATTGGAAGAGGTAGCCGAGTCCAGTCCGTAACTTGGCATTATGATTGGTTTGAGCCTACAAATTCAGTGTATTCATGGCTCTAGAAAGCTCAAATTCGAGAGCTGTCACACTGAACTGCTTTGTGTTTCTGCAGCATTTGAGCGTTAGCAGGAAGAAACTTCAAGGTGAAGACCACTCTCAGCTCCTCCTCAGGCATGACATGACATTGTCTCACCCTTCTTCTCCCTTTACAGCCTCCTCAACTCCTCAGCTGGCTCGAGATCCCCATACCATAGCTATCCACATAACAGGGCCTCAGTGTGGGGACTGAAGTATTCACTGTGGTGTTTCTCATCTGTAACACGTAATACGCTTGACTGTCCAAATGAGCAAGACTATTGGTGATACAGATGCCAATGGAAGAGCCAGAAAAATACACTGTCTATGCCTATTAGCCTGTTCTTCCATCCCAGTGCAGCATGGAGCAAAGCATTTACATGTGTTCAACCGCCTTTGTGCTCACTTCAGCAGCTTATTTGGCAATGCTGCTTCAAGCAAGCAGGCATCTGAATTGAAGACCAGACCCTTTACCAGTAATTCAGTTTCCATACCTGCATAAACACCTTTCCAATCACCACATCATCGTCGTCCTTAAATACCGTGCTGAACACAACCGTGACACGGTCCTTCTTTGCCTCAACATACCTGCAGGTGGGAGAGAGAGAACCACCTGTCAACCAGAGCTAGGAAGTTCAACTGGATGAGGAAGCAGCTGTGTGACAAGGTCAAGTAGATACAGCAGCCATTCACAGGCCTGGCTGCTTTAAATTTCCCCTCCCTTGAGACAGTATTTACAGGGAGCACAACATTTCTGTTGGGAGTGGCCAGTTCCTCTCCTGCATGCAGCCACAAGTGCTGCCACTAACAGAGACTCTTGTGTAACATCCAAGCAGCCCGAGGCATCAGCATTATCCTCATGGGATACTTGTGGTAGCCTAGGACAGGCCCTTATTACCCTGGCCAAAGCACGGAGCAGGAGGATTTCCTAACTTTCCACCAAAACCTACAGCACAGAGCAGACTACTGACCACTGTCCGACACCCATGCTGTTTGAACACTTACATTGTCTCATCATCCCTGTAGTGGATGACTGCTCTTTTTTCTCCTTCTTTGCCCTCTTCCTGGAATTTGAAATACTTCTCAAAGACTGAAGCAAAGCAGTTGCGTTTCAACATGCCGGCTTGGTGCACAATGGCATCCTTGTCTGCAGGGAGGTTCTCCAGGTCGTAGAGCAAAGAGACATTGTAACCTGGGCAGGGAAAGTCACTAGCCTTAATAATCTACATCGGGCCTTAATGAAAGCAGAGACAGTTTTTGAAAGAGACACCTACAGTCCCACTTTTGCCTTAAATCCTCCCAAAAGCCCCAGAGGTGAGTTCTTCCCACTCCAAGCACTTGCAAAAAGCCATGTCTAAACTGGGCGCGTGGCCATGGCAACGTTCCCGGGGCTCCTTCCCAAGCTCCCAGACACACGTGCTGGCTGAACTGCTCCCAAGTTTTTGCAGTGAGTAGGAAGAGATGTTGTCACAGGTAACCATGGTTTTCCTGTGTCTTACAAAACATCTATGAGAAGAACAAAGACCCCAACCATGAGGAACAGAGGCTTCCTGGAGGAGGACTGCATAAAGAATTACAGCTTGTGCTGCAAGCTACTTCATCCCTGACGTGTCTGTGCCACCTTTTAAATTGGCAGTTTCAAACTGCCATTCATTGTATAGAGAACCTCAGATATCAAGCTCTTCAAGTGCAGCCTTCATATGAGCATTTCTCAGGTGACTTAAGTAATTTTGGAATTGCATTCACGCGCGCGCGTGCACACACACACACACAGAGTGAATGTTATTGCAGGGTTACCTGATTCAGGATTTACCAAGTAGCTTCCATAGACTTTCTTCAATACCTAGAAAAGAAATTAAACATTGAGAGCACAAGCTATCAAGACTTGTTTCCTCCTGCACAGCCCAGGCCAAATTTGGTCTTCTTTTAAAAGTATCAAATTACAGCACCTGCCTCCCCTAGTCTAAAAGAACTCAGAGAAATATTAAGTCATCAACTGCTAGTACTATTGGCTGTTCCTGCTCTAGGGAGGGCTCCCTGAACTCCACTGACAGGGGACATACTGCAGGAGAAGACTCAAAACCGGAACTTTTTCAAGTTCTTGCTAGTTGGATTTGTGTGGGGAAGAAGCCTTATAGCTCATACCTTCAAAGGAGAACAATGAGCAGAGCCTGACACAACAGAGCTGAGGGCTACCACTTTTCCTTCCATTCAAAGGCAGATACAAAGTGTGCCCAGTCCCTCTCCTCACAGGACGGCAAGTTCAGAGCACACCATGGCCTGGTGACCACATTCTCTGCCTACTGCACGAACAGATGGGGATTGAGAGGAGACTGCCAGGCAGGCTTGGATGCCTCCCAGAAGCAGAACCGCCTACAGCACAGCAAAAACCTTTCTTCAAATGTAATTACTGCTGAACTTTACATCAATGGCAATTTCCAACTGAGCCATAGCTCAGTGTCAATGAGGAGGCTGGGAACAGGCAGTATTTCACACAGAACATAACAGTACTGTGGCAGAACTGGCCCTCCTGGGATGACACCCACTATCACGTGGAAAGGATACACAGACTCTCTGCATGCCAAAACCTCCTCTCAGCAGAGAGCCTGCCTGCAGCAGTGCAGAAGATGCCCTGTCTTAGCAGGAAGCCCAATCTGCATTCCTCACAGTAGGGTTTCACCAAAGATACAGCAGCAACAAGCAACACTGTCTGCAGGCAAGTACAGAAAACAACATTTGAACAACTGGAGACTGAAAAATGGAATTTCTATTTAGTCAGTGCTTCCAAGCCAGATCCCATTTTTCTCTAAAAGTTTATAGGAAGTTGCCTTCCTCCACCACCACCACCACAATGCCTGCTGGTGCACAGTGCTGTCAGCCACTCATCCACCATAGGGGTTTTCTGGGAATCACACACTGCACTGATCCTCACTAAACATGCTGGGAAGCCTCCACCATTTGGGCTACTTGACACTCCTCATGCCAGCAGCGGTGCCTTCAGTAGCAGGTAATGCTGCACCTAGAAAACTCTGCATTCAGAAAGAAGGACACTCAATCATATCTCTTCTGACTTAGGTGAATATTATGGCAATTTGCAGGAATTCACTTTGGGTTCAAATCACCCATTTCTCACCAGACTCACAATAAACTGACGGAACACTTTCCTTGTTTTCTTCCAAGGAAAGACACCAGAGGCAAAAGCCTGCTAAAAAGTCCTGGGTGAACCCCATTTGCTAACATGCAGAGATTTGAAAACTGACTCAGGAACTGAGTCATACTTCCTGCCTTGCCATCCAACCACAGCTCAGAGAGGCTCCTTTTTTCTACCATAAATGGCCCTCTGAAGCCACAGGGCCCAGTCAACAGGAACTGAGCCTGTAACTTCACACAGCAGCAGTGAAAAGGGAACCAGTCTGCAAACCAAGGTCTGCACACCCAGCAGGAGACCAGCACTTGCTCTCAAGTGTGGTTAAGAGTCAGAAGAGAAGCACCACAGATCTGTCTTGGTGCCTTCCTTCACCTGTGGGCTCAACATATCGGTTAGGGAAACTATTTCTCCATGGTCAGGCTTTGCTTAGAACTTGCAGAATTAGCTGTGCCTTCTGCCTTTCAGGCTTCAGGGTCATACAAGATGACTACTTTTTCATGAGAGAGCACGAACACACTTGCCCAACACACTTGCCCTTGTCTTTCAGTGAAGTGGGACTCCTGGTTAGTACAGGGCTGCTCCTTTGACCACTGTGAGATGGGAGCACAGACGCTTCTCTAAGGGTCAGATGTTAGATCCATCAATATCACAGGGGCATTGCTGCCAACACAGTATCTGTAGGCAGAAGGCCTGGAAATGCTTACTCACCTCATCAGCACCGTGTTCCTGGAGTTCCTTGTAGAACTTCAGAGAAATACTGACCATCACTTTTGTCTTGTCTCCATTGGGGTTTGAAATATGATAAAGGACTCCATCAAAGTCTAAGAAACAAGCAAGAGAAATGTGAGGGAACAGGAACCAGCTCCTATTTCTGAGGAAGGTTGTCCCTGCAAGTCCTAGTAACTGCATAAAGTGGCACTGCTCCTCTTGCTCCAGCCCTGACACATAGCAAGAGACAAACCCACAATTAAGGAAAATGGTAATGTCATGTAGGGAGACCTGCTACCATTGACAGGGCTGAAACAATTTTGACACCTGTCCATCACAGAAAGCTTTAGTCTAGTGTCATTTAGTGTCCCTGGGAAATACACTTGGGCTCAATGCAAAAGAATATAAACATACAGAGACAGAAGCCTTCTGGATGGTCAGCACAGAAAGTGACTGACATGCCCACCAGGCCAGAGCTGCAGCCTGGAGGAGAAAACCTCTCTGCCAGCAAAAGCAGCTCAGCTGCTGCCTGCTGTGAGAGCTTCCACTTCACTACAGAATGGGCAGGGAGGGCAGGAGGAAGGGAAAGGCAGCCCTCCAGCTACCTAGAAAGCTCCACTTCCCCATGGAGCTTTGCAGCTTACACAGATTCCTGATAACAGAAGCAAAAAATCAGCTGCTGAGTGAACACTTGAACTTCCTTGGCATTTATCTTCCTGAAGAGCAAACTTGAGGTGATGAATCCATTTTTCCTGTAACCCTAAGTCAGCTTCTTAACAACCCAAACCACATGGTGCTAAAGACCTCATAACAACTAGCACCAAGGGCAGGACTGGAGAACAGATGAGGTAAAAGAGAAGAGCTGTGTAGCAGGCACACACCAAAGCACTACCACCAGCAAACTCAGTGCTCTAGGGAAGTCAAAAAGACAGAGAAATAGTGGGGCAGCCAACAAAGCCCCAGCTCTGGGGACACTGCAGGGTCTCCATACTGCCTCTGCCCAATGGTGCAAGCAGACTGTTCAAGCCAGCCCTTGGTTCAGAGAAGTCAAGAAAGCTGTGGAGCTTACCTGCAAATGTTACTTCTACTGCCTCTGGTTTATTTCTAAAAAGCAAAGAAAACAAAGAAGGTAAATGAGAACTCTAGTAGCAGCCTCCAAGCTGTGAAGGAAAGAGGATTAATTTCCAATGCCTTATTTCTCACAGGGAGCTCTTCCTCAAAACCCTTTTATCTCCCGCTGTCCGACTAGTAGTAACCTTTGACAAGAGATCCTAGACTTCTTCCCCTTCCTATAAACACCAGTTTTACCCCAGATGACATAAAATAGACTTTGAAGCTGGCATAGATTTCTATTATTTCTAGTTTATTAATAGATTTTGACATCACAGATTTCCAGTTATAAATGCCTAAGAAAGCTACTCCTTTCTAAGAAGTCTGTTTTCACAAGCACACATTCTGTACAGAACAGCCACGACACAGGTTTTGGGACAGAGGATCTTCTGTAAGGTCCTGCAATACCAGTTCATAGAAGGAGCTGAGTAATCCTTCCTGACACAGTGCCCCCTTCACCACCAGCACCAGCTCTGCAAATGCGTTGATATAACTTGCTTGCAGAGAAGACCCCTTTTCCAAGTTAGGAAAGTGTTAGTACTGTTAGAAGCCAAAGAAGGAAACGCCACATGTTCACTTCATCCTGCCCCCCTTCCAAAACACGCCAAAACATTTTGCCAACAGCCTCTGCAGAAAAACTGTAGCTGTGGATGTGCTCTAACACTGTCTTGAGTGGTCTCTGCGACCCCTGATCAGCAACAAAACCCTTTGTAAGCCAGAGGAACATCACATCTTACACTGTGATTAAGAACTGCTTCTTAACAAACTGTATTTTGGCATTTGTCCACGATCTGTGAAAGAGTAGGACTCCACAAAAGATGTAGCTGGTTCTGGACGGTCATTTCATTGGGATTGGCACTACATAACTGCTTTCACAGCTCCAAGGGGACTGGTATTAATAGGTCGTTCTCCAACAGGGAATTGATGTAAAGGTATCTCCACTGCTGAGAGCAGGATAAAAATGCCAGTCTCCTACTGCTGTTTCACACTGCATCTCCATTTATTTTTCAAAAGTAGATGATATTAGAGTACAGTCTAATAATGTTGCTGTTAACAGAAACCTAGTCTCTAACAGTTCATTCCTACCTGTATGAACCAACATACTGAAATAACTCCCCAGAGTAAAGTCAGCAGTCTCAACTATGCTGCTGCCCAGAGATCAGCTTCAACTGTTTTGCTGAAACTTGCTCTTCCACACACTTATGTGCTGCTGGGTACTGGCTACACTGTGGTACATACAGGGGAGAAAGGTGGGGGGAAGTGATGACTCAATATCTACCTTCCATGACCATATTTCTGTAACAATTTAAATTATTTTATCTCAGCAGCAAGCAGTGTTTTTCCATCAGCTTTTCTGCAGCTAGCCTTATTCCTAGAAGGCAGAAATGACCACAATGTGATAAAACTCAAGCTGGGCAATACAGGGAGACCAAGACACTGCACTACACTGATCCCAGACACTCACTAGGTCAACAACATTTTACTCCAGTAGAAAGAGAGGAATTAACCCCCAGATGGAAATCCTAAGTGAAAATGAAAATGTGTTCTTGCTTCTTGAAAGTGATAAGCTGTGAAAGGCAACAGCCCTTTTTTGTCTGAAGGTGGGGAGCCTCTGTCTTTTAAAAAAACCACACACTTGAAAGAAGTGGTGCAAGTGCACCCAAAGCAGGTCCTTTAGTTTAAAAGCCAGGCCAGCTACCTGTGACCTGTCTTGCTTTCATCTCCCCTTCCCAGCTGGGCCTGAGACGGACTCAGCAGGCATTCCTGGCTGCATATTTAGCTTGGACTCTTGGAAAGGAGAGCAATTCCCCAAGCCAAGTCCAAGCCACTTCTGCTCACTGACAATGGCTCAGAGCATAGATGAAAGAAAATCCCAGAGATGCCACTCGGTCAGTTGATGCAGACATCTTCTTTTAGAGCACCACACTTAGACGTGGGCATCAGCTTGGATGGCAGTATAAATTTTTATAAAAATAGAAACCTATGTAGGAAGCTTTAAAGATAACACAGCCAGGCACATGAGAGCTAGGAATATTAAACAGGACGCATCCTTAAACCTCTGTTCCATCTTCTCAGAGTTACACCTTTCAAATCCCATTCCCCACACACATAGAGCTGACACATCCCAGAGCCCCTGCCCCCAGCAGAGCCTTCCAAACACGGCATCTCCCTCTGAGAAATGTAAGGAAGTGGCTGACAGCGAGAGCAGTGGAGTGGTTTTGCTGAGGAAGGACGATTCCCCACTTGGTTGCCCTGTACTCAGGGGATGCCAGGAAGATCACTCATCACATCATTGAAGAAGCTGAGCAAGACCATGTACAGGAGCCAGTTGATAGCTCTGCACGAGAGCCTTTGTTCTGCACACAAAAGCTCACTGCTAACACAGCTGGGTTGGAGCCTGTTATTGTGCAAACGTCATTTCTTAGAGAAGTTATTTTAACGCTGATTTCCCAAGTGGCTCAGTTCCGGTACTTGGGGATGGTGAGGAGGGGGAGTATTTAAGGGAAAAGAAGGTAACTGGGCGGAACTTTGAGTGCTGAATATTCAACCACTTCCCGGCACAGCCTCAGTGAAGCAAGAGCTCACGTGAGCGGCATACAGAGCTCCTCGCAGCCACGCTGGCCCTGTCACCTACAGCACAGTGGGTTTTCTGCCTCACTGGGCACATACTTAAGTAACCCAGGCCAGGCCTGGCCCAGGGGAGGACAGGGAATAGTACTGGAAGTGTGGCTGGGAACAAAGCGAGCCCTCTTAGCCTTTCACAGTTCAGGAGCCTTACAATCACAGTGTTTAAAGTGCTTCTAATCATTTCTCTGTCTCACCTCATCAAAACTACCCTGGCTACTCAAAATGTTTCTCCAACAAAAAAAACCCACTCCTTTTGCTACCTGGATTGTTGTTCCTGCATCAAGAAGTCCCCAGGTAGAAGAGAGAGCAGCTCTTGCCTCCAGCGTTCCATAGTTTCTGGATGAGCAACAAGGCTGCAGGTCACACTCACGTTCACTTCCCCTTGACCTTCCAGCAACCCCATCTTCTACCACTAGAAATAGCCCTGTGGAGGCACAATGAGTCCTCTCTGTGTTCTGTCGTTCCTGGTCTTGTGAAGGTGAAGGCTCAGTGCAGAGGTTCACAGCAGGCCTGGGATGGGGCCTGCACCACGATCCCAAAAAGCTCTGCCTGGTCTAGCGTACTCTGGTGTCCTTTGCCTCCATGAGGAGACCCTCTACACCCAGAGCGAGAATTGGCAGTTTAGCAGCCTGGTGCTGAATGACTCTAAATCCCAGCCATCTCTAAGTCCCAGCCAGACTGCAAATCCCAACTGGGAAGCCAGGAGGTCCTTTGGGGTTTACTTCTACCCCGATCCAAAATGCTGAGAAACAGACTAAGCCTAGCTATACTCAGAGGATTTCAGACAGGACACCTCATCCAATCATAGGGCAGAGAGCTGCTGTGACCCCTGTAGGCTCCTTACCTCCAATGCTACCTGAACCACAGCATTCCTCAGTGACCTTCCCTGTTTGCTACCCTCTGCCCTCAATGGACAATAAAAACAGCTCATACCAGGAATAACTGAGATGGCTTCTCTCTGCACTGAACACTGAATCCAGACCAGACCTTTCTGCAAACCCCTGCCTGAACTCTGATGCTAAAATGGCAGCTGTTCCCAGCAGCAGTTTATTTTGTGATAACAGTTATCAGGTCTGAAGTCAAACCCACACCAAATCCCATCTGCCCTCTGCTTGTAACAATAAATGACCCTGACAGGCTTTACATCTTCTTGCCTGTGTTCCTCCTATTCATCTCCAAATGGCTCCTACGCCTTGTCTATCTAATACAGAGCCAGCTCCAAATCAGATTTTTCATCTCAGCAGAACATCCGTGAAGAGCCACAATGCCCATGGAGAGACACCAGCAAGCACTTAAGAGCAATAGCAAATCTTTTTTCTGACAGCACTTCCTCACTTGACTCAGACAACTTCCCTGTTCCATTCTCAGGCCACAAAGGCTCTTAGCCACATTACAACAAGTGTAAGAACTTAGCCAACAACCATACTGAAGCATCACCCACACCACAACTAAGGCTTCTACCAAATAATGGAGAATAGCAATTATTTCAAAAGCTGCAGGCATGCAGATACTCTAATCTCTTCCCCCATAGGAGAGGAGGGGAAAAAAAAAAAGAGGTATTTCAAAGCTTAAAGCTCTGAGCAGACCTTTCAGATCACTGTCAACACATGATTTGGATAAAGCGAGCCAGATTCAGTGACAGACTGCAGGCTCTCGCTACAGAAAGGTCACCTCAATAAAAAAAATTATGAGCAATGTCTAAAATTATCTGAACAGTTCCTCCACTTCTGGGCCCCAGTCAGCTAACAAAAGCCTCTCTGCGTAAGCTGCAGGAGCATATGTTATCAGAGAGCTCCCAAAGCTCTGGCAGCACACCCACTATGAACTGGAGCAGGAGTGCTCTGTCAGGTGGGTGGTGCTGAGCAGTGTACAGCAGCCCCTACACATGCCAACTCTCCCCTCCTGGTTAGGTGACCACTCCATGCCCAAGCTTTTCCCTTGCTGTGTGCCCAATAGCCTGGAGGAGCAGGCTGGTAGGAAAGCAGTGGGATTCGCAGTGGACAAAGCACAGATGGTCCTGCACCATGCTGGCACCAGCAGGTCCCCTTCCAGCCAGATCTTTGTCCTGTGCATCCTCAGCTGTAGGCTGATAGCCTGTGGTTCCCCACCAGAGTGATCCAGAGTTGTGCCAAGTCTCTGAGGAAGAGCCTTATTTTGCACACACATTTACTGTGGTTCTTTAGTACAGTGATGGATACTTACTCTGCTCTGGTGTCAAGCACTGGTGGCTGCAGTGAGAACAACTCCCTGAAGATAAAACAGAGCAGGCTCCTCTTAGGAACCCAAGACGAAAACTGAGGCTGGAGAGATGACAGAACCACTTCTGAAAGCCTAACACTTCTCAGACCTGGCTTTTCTTCCCTCCTGTTCCCTGTGCTGCTGCACAAAAGAAGAGCACTGCCTACTTCCAAATGGAGGTGGTTCACAATCCACTGCTAATGCAAAGTCACCTTCCCTGGTGTCCAAAGCAGGATGTGCTGTGACAACACAGGAGCTATGCTCCAAAACCTACAGCACCTCAGTCATTGTGGACAGCCAGGGTGCACCACAATCACTGCCCATGCCAGCAAAGCCCAAGGATACCTCTTTCTTCCAGCAGCATTTCCTGAACACTCTGCAGCCAGGCAGACTGAGTTTTGGCAGGTGAGGTTGTGCCTGGAGAGATGTGCAGCTCCAGGCTGGGCTCGTGAGGACACTGAACCAGAACCTGCCACTACTACTGAAGGAGGTAGATGTGATCCCTGCTCCATGGCTGCACCATGGTGAGCAGCCATTACACAATGAATGGGATGAGGAAACTCATCTAAGCTAAAAATACCCAGTTTTGCCTGTATAATTTTAACCTAAGTGACTTCCCCATTCCCATTTCACTTGAAGCCACAAAAATGCCTGTGTCAGCAAGAAGGAGGGGGTGGCAGAGGAACAATATCTGGTTTTGGTGGGGTCTCTGAGCATCCCTGAAGCACTGGACCCACAAATAACCACAGCCACTCCTGAAGAGAGTTCCTCAATAGTGCTTGGCAGGATTTAAAGATCCTCTACCTTCCCTGCACACCAACAACCTCCAGACGCTCCTCAGTCTCCCCATGACAAACTCACTTCAAGTCATACCATGAACACAAAGTTCTAACAGCCTGGTTTCAGCCAGTGCTCATCCTCTGTGTCTGAAAGGTAGAGCTCTGCAGCCCACGAACATCAAGTGACCACAGGTGGGAAATACCATAAAGCAGGCGGGTGCAGCTTCAGCCCAGCTCCTCCCGGCTCACAGGAACCACTCTGCAGCAGGGAAGTTCAAGCTTCAGAAGATTTCCTATGCAGCTAATTGTCAGGAAGGCCTGCAGAGCTGTACCTACTAATGGCTGTAAAGAAACCAACAATTTAATTTGAGATTCTCTTCCCTCCGCCCCCAAACTAGGAAAAGGCATGCTGTACCCCAGCTATGCAAATTTGTGTTCTTTTGCACAGTGGGTAAATAATAAGTAACAGTTTGAGATGGATGATTAATTTACTAAAGATTTCAGGTAAGCTATGTATGACTGGAGAACCAAACCGTAAGACCAAGGCCCTGTGCCACACTTTCACTGGGGTCAGTTAAATTACAGCAGGAGAAAACTGGATGGCATATATGTTAGCGTCAAACAGAATGAGTATTCATCAGACTCAGAAAACAATTATCAAAATGTTTTACACTTGGTGTTTGTGGGGTTTGTCTGTGCAGTTAGCAAAGGAAAAGCAATGATGAGAAACAGGCTCTTCCAACTGGTAGAGGTCATCTCCTCACATGACATTTCTATCAGAAATGGGAAAATCCACCTGTGACACCAGCTTCCGGGCAACATCTCATGTACAAATGAATTGGTCAAAAGCTTATGGAAGCTTTCTCTTGACATGTAAAAAAGCTCATGAGCCAACTTCATTTCAACAAACTTATTTCAAAATACTGACCAAGTATTCCCACACTGCAGCAGTAAATTCCTAACTCAAGTTATTTCAACAGAATCTGGTAGCTCTAGGGTTTTATTTTAAAGTGTGGTTGGTTTAAGAGAATAGATTTAAAGAAATTACTAGGACTAAACAAGGAAAAAAAAGTCAGATGCGCTGAAGTCCATAATTTGTTACCACCTTGATCTAAATATCTCGTTTCAACAGTGGCTGTCTTAGGAGGTGAGATTTCCATGGGGTTTGCCCACAAAACCAAATTAAATTAGAAATTACCCTATTTACAGGTGGACGCTGCCAAGCCCCAAGGACCTTGTCCAGGAAGGACTCTTAGAGGTGGGTTAGGCCCTGTCTCACGTGCTGATACCTGTCTGCAGTTCTCCCAAGACAGCTTTCACACTGGAAACTCCAGGGACAGCTGACGGGCCTCGACGCAGAGCAGATTTTGACATATATGACAATAATGTTATGGCAGTTAATGAATTCCAACTTCTAAATGTGACCTAGTTCTAGATGACAAGGTGAAACGTGGAGTGTCTCCTACCTGATAGCCCACGAAAGCACTGCAGGAACCCGCCAAACTATGGCTGCACTGCAGTAGAGGGGAGTGACAAAGTCCATGCCACAGGACAAGTCTCTGGCAAAGGATTTGGAAATGAACCAGGCTGTGCCCCAATTCCAGGCTGGTGCTGAAGCCAGCAGGCACACCTAACTCTGAGATAACCACTATTGACAAATCCCTGCATTGCATCTGCTGCACTTCTGGATTAGAGTAAATAATGTAAACCCAACTCTGCCTCAGTGTCCAGACTCACTCCTCCCAGTCACCAAATTTTTCAAGGCTTGACCTTGCCCTGACTGTCCTGTATTCACCCCCAAGATACACCTTGGAAAACCATCACCAAAACAGCAAAATACAGGAGATCCTTTCCTGCCTCCAGGCTGAGCACCACAGGAATACTCAAGAGCCATGGCCATCGGAAAAAGAAATATCACTTGAATAAATGTTCTGTAACATCCTTTCCTTAGAAGACCTGAAACCAGGAGAAACCTCCCTGCACTTGCCTGGATGGGGGACCCCAGAACAAGCACAGAAGAAAATTCCTAAGTAAATGTCCTCCTCACATTCTGCAACACACTAAAGGCAAAAAACTTATCTGGAAATGCCATCTAAAGAACAGAACATGCCATAGATGACTAAGAGGCAGAAGCAAAGCACCATCAGCCCCTACAAATTGATCCAGGAGCAATCAGTACGTCAGGCACGTGTGCCAACACTCAAGTAAGGTGGCTCTGCCATACAGCAAAATGGAAATCTGAGGGGCCTGCAGGCTGGTGCAGGGCAAGTAACCACAGCTCTGCCCACAGAGTCAGAGTTTTGGGGTGCATCTAAACATAAAAACTGTCCCTCCATGTCACATCAACACAGAGACACATGCACATTCTTCTCTCTCCATCAGGAACAGTGCCTTGGCACAGACTCGTGATTGACAAGCAGTTCTGACACTCACTATGAACCTCTGTACATGCCATATTTTCTAATGGATGCAGCTGCAATACCACAGTGGTCATCTGGGAGCTCTCTCTGCCAAGTGCAGTGCCTGTACTCTGGGGAAACTTGTTGCATTAAATGATCAGGGCTCAAGATGAATCAAAATCTGCAAGCAGCTCAGCTGTCCTCCAAGGCAGAGCAGCATGTGAGATTATTTTATGGAAAAAAAACCCCACCAAAACAAAGCAAAAAACCAATCCGAGTAACAAGTCTACTGAGAGTGGGGGAAAAGCATAGTAAGTGGCCTCTGACAAGGTTCTGCATGCAAAAGGCTGAGAGCTTCAAAAAAAAGGTAGCACAGAAAAAGGCACCTGCCTGGGGGGGGGGGGGTCCTTTCCTGGAGCAGCCTGAGCCCTGCCTTGTGAGGCGCCAGGGCAGGCTCCACCCCAGAGATAACACCACGGTGCTTTGCCTTTCAAAGCTTTGTCTCTGTACAAAGGTGTCTCAGTCAGCAGGCAGTGCATCGAGCCCACAGGCCACTCGGTTGCAGATAAGGACATTCATGCTGAAGAGACTTCCTTCCAAGCTAAGCTGTGTCCTCACAAGCATCTTTACAGCCCTGGTGCAATACTCGCAGTAAAAAAGCCACTGGCTCCCCAGAGACTGAACTGTCCCAGCCAGAGATGCAGGTGTAAACTAGATCCCCCAGTCTGCCCCCCGAGGCCAGGACACCCACCAGGCTGGCACCGGTGGCTGTGGCTGACCCGTGTGCCTGCATTCCTTCTGCTCGAGAAAGCAAAGAGAGAGCAAGCTGGAGTTTGCTCTTCACCCCCAAAGCAAAAGGCTGAAGCCGTGACTCCATACACAGGCTTCTTGTTCCTCGGCTCCCCCTACACATTCTGTACCAGCGCTGGCACCACGCTGAAGTCCACTTTACTCAAAGCAAACATCCTGCAAATTCACCTTCCTGCCTTCCCAACTTCCTCCTTGCCCACTCCCTGTCCTCCAGCCCACCTCAGCACGGCAATCTCCGATACTCTTCCCAGATCCGTCCTGCTCCCCTGGGGCTCTTCATTGCTCTGGCACTAACGACCCCATCAAGCCCCACTCTGCCTTCGAGCACTGCCTTGTCCCAGCCTGCTCCCTCATTCCCCAGGCCTTCCCTCTGCCCAAGCTCTGCCCATCCCCGCCGCCCGCAGCTCAGTTCTCGCACCCTGACCACCCTCCTCCCAGCCCCTGCACCCTGCAGGCCCCCACGCCGTGCCCACTCTGCCCTCCTCGTTCCCGGGCCGCCACCTGGCAGCACAGTACCCGCTGGCTCAGTGCCTCTCCCCGCCACCCTCCAGCCCCACATCCTGCCTTGTCACCATGCCCCGGCCCCACCTTCCGCCCCTCTCAGCCCCATCCTCCCCAGCACTACCCGCCAGGCTCTACTCTGTGCCCGGGCGCCTGGCACGGCCCGGGCCCCGCCAGCCACCGCCCCCTCGCCCCTCCCTCGGTCCGCGGACCCGTCTCCGCCCCGCCCCGGTTCCCCTGTTCCTACCCGGCGGCCGCGCCCTCGAACTTGAGCGTGAGGGTCTCCTCGATGATGCGGTTATTGACCTCGAGCAGGATCATGTCGGTGCCGGGAGCGGCTCTGAGGGAGCCGAGCCCGCTGCGCGCACCGGGGACCCGCCCGAGCCTGCGCCGCCGCTTCCGCTCTCGCGCCCGCGCGTCACTTCCGGCTCTGCGCCGCCGCAGGCGCGGGCCCCGCCCTGCCCCGCCCACCCTGGATGACGTCACACCCAGCCCCGCCCGGCTGCGGGTGGGGCGGGGGCAGGGGTGTCCCCTCAAAGCGGTGGGACACGGGGTGGCCCGAAAGTGTGGTGGCACACAGGTGGAGGGGTGCTCGTACCATGGGCGTTACACCAGCTGGGGTGAGGCAGGGATTTGGGGCGTGCCTGGGCTATGGAAGTTCCCAAAATGTGAGGTGCCCACCCCCCTCTCCGCCCTTAGTTGCGTACTCGCAATGTTGGAGGTCCCCGAAACTGCGGGGTCCCCTTAGGATTATAGGGACGCTCTGGGAAATAGCAGGTGTGCCCTAGTGTATGGGGGGGGGGGGGGGGGGGTCTGTGTAAGAATTGGTACTCCAGGGATGTGAAGGTGCTCACAGGAAAAATGGTATCTTGCAAAATGGATAATTTTAGAGCTACAGGGTCTCAAAAATCTGAGATGACACAGGGAGTGGGGATAGCTTAGGGGGGCTGTAATGGTGCCCTGGAGCTGGGGGTTGCCCAAAACTGGCTAGTGTTCCCAGAGAATAGTAGTATCCTTGAGTCTGTGGTGATACCCAAATAATATGATGGTGGCACTTACCAGGTGCCCCCAGGGAAGAAAGGTACCCCATAAACGTGGGGCACCTGTACGACTGGCAAGCACAGAAAACTGTGAGGATGGGAATGCTCCAAGGGTTTGTGCGTGCACCAGAGTAATGGGGGTGCATGGGGAATGCCCTGTGTGCATGTGTCCCCTAAAAGCAATAGGGGTACTCAGAGCCACAGCATTTGCTTAGTCTGGGGGACTGGCACAGGGGCACAACTCTGTCTGATGGCATGGCTTGACTTCACTTAGCTTGGCATGGCACAGCCAGGGCAGGAGGGACATGGGACTCTACTATGTCAGGGTCCCCACAGCAACCCCCAACAGAGGGCAAACTAGCCTTGCAGTCCCCCTGTGCATCCCCCAAATGCTGACACCACCCTTGCTCTATCAATGGGAAACTGAGGCACAGAGCCTGCACTGCCATGAACTCGGAGAGCTTCTGCTCTCCTATGGGGACTGCAGCACACAGGGGTACCTTGAAGGGGATCCCCTCATCCACTGAGGGCCTGGAGGCAAACTGGGGACCCCCAGTTGGAGACCCCTGGTGTGCATAATTGCAGGGATGACAATGAACCCCAGGGTGCACCCCCAGTGCAGTGTGGCCTGGGACAACCTGGGACAGGAGGGTGACAGGGGGCTGCGGGCTCCCCTCGACCTGTGAAAGACATCTGGGGGGGCCAGGGTCCCTTTGACTGCCACTTCCGCTTCATGCTGGGAGAAGATTTTGCAACATTTCCTCCCCGGGCACTATAAAGTGGGCGGTGGAGGAAAGGGGTACTGGGAGGCGGCACAGCAGCAGGCGCAGGTGAGGGATCCTCCTGCTGGTGAGATCCCTGGGTCTGGTGCTGCCCTGCATCCCACCACACTTTGTACCGGAGCCCTTTGGGAGTGACATCTGGACTTAAATCTGTGCCTCCCAGTGGGAAACACCTTGCGATCAGAAGACCCCACATTTGAGGGGACGGCGACAGCAGCAAGCAGTGAGTCCATGGGGTGTGCCACTGCAGATTGTGACTTTCCTTGGGCATTGACAGCCCCATAGCACCCATCTGAGCCCCTTCACATGTGGAGCTGGCTAGGGGCTGGGGTGGGTTGCTCCAGCTGCCCAAGAGGCTGCTTGGTGCAAGGGTAGAGGGAGGTGGTGGGTGGGAGCACCCAAGGCTGTTCTGAGGGCTCATCTGGGGTGCAAACCTTCCATAGCCCCCAGGGACATCAGCCTTGGGTGCCGCAAGGAAAAAGTGCCTGCTCCCATTTCCTTACACAGCGGTGAGCTGGGAGGATCCTTCCCCATGGCATGTCCCTCTTTCCTCCCCACTGAGAGCCCCAGGACCACCCCATTGTCCCCCAGCTCTTCCAGGGTCAGGAGGGGAAATGGAGTGCTGCTTGTTCCCCCCATCTGGGCCAGCTGTGGGGTGTCTGTTTGTGGTATACCCGGGGAATACCCGGTTCCAGAGGAACCACCAGAATTTTGGAGCAGGGAGGCAGAAAGCAGCAGCCAGAAATAGGTGGAGAGGAAGCACTGGCATCAGACTCTGCCTTGTGCCCGTGGCAGCTGCGCTTGGGAGGACATTTCCCCATCAGCACTGGCAGCATCTCTGGTTGCTGTCCTCCGGAATGCTGATGCCTCAGCATCCCAGCATCACCACCCTGGGATCTCCATCCCTGGATCACTGCAAGAGAGGATACAGCAGAGCCAGGGAGGGATTTTTCTGTGCTGCGGCACCAGCCCAGCTGCAACAGGGAATTCACATGAGGCAAAAGGGAAAAGTTGGTTCCAGGGATGGTTTGGGTTCAAACTGGGCCAGCTCAGAGCTGGGGGCCCCCAGCACTGAGGAGATTCAGCACCCCAGCATCTCCAAGTCCTGTAGGGGTTGGGGTCTCAGAAATGGGGCAGAGGAGTGGAACTGGAGCAAAACAGGAGTCCAGATCTATTCTGGGAGAAGACTGAAAGGCAGTATTTGGGGAGGCAGGAACACTGAAAGCTCACCATCTTCTCTGTGTGAGGAGACAGGAAAAGTGACTGTCACCTGTGATTTCCCCATTGAGGCCAAGCACAGGGGGACAGAGCAGTGCCCAGCTGAGCAACAGGAAAACCAGAGGTGTAGTATTTCCAAAGCTGCCTGTAAAGTGTGACATGTCTTTCCGTCCGGGGCTTGAAACCACTCCTGCAGGAGCAAGACCAGGAGGCGGAAGAAGAGCACAAAAGTGCCTTCAGACTTTCCTGAGTGCTGCCTGCCTCAGGCACTGTGGCCACAGCCTTGCTGCTGGCTGAGGTGGCAGGAGAGGCAGCTCCGTTCCAGGCATCAGAGAAGCAATGCTTAAGGAGGTGGAGAGGCTGGAGGGATACAGGGGTACTTGAAGAACTTTGGAGGTGCCTGAGGGGCTCTGAGATGCCCAAAGAACTGTGAGGCTTTTGAAGGACCCACAGTAAGCAAAGGAGCCCAGGGTTTCTGGAGGAGACAAGTGTCTCCTGGAGGGATGTGATGCTGCATTGATGGGGAAGCCTTCCAAACTGAGGAAAGGTTATTAGTCCATGGGGGAACCCCTTCTTCCACAGGAGTCAGGAAAGGGACAGGATTGGTGTGAAATGCAGGAGCCCGTGGCATGCAGGAGTTGTTTTACAAGGGGGCATATGAGGAACAGTGTCTACCTGCAGCACTGACCATTGCCTGGCACAGTGGAGCAATGAAGGACAGCTGCCCACTGGCTGGGAGGGGACCAGGGGGACAATGGAAATGCCAGAGGACACAGAGATGCTGTCACCCCTGGTCCACAACACTGCCACCCCACACTCTTGCTGTTTTGTGCTCCACAGGCAAAATGGAGTCCTTGTCCTACAGTGGGGATTTGTCCAACATCTTCTACCTTTACAACTACACCTATGACTACAGCACAGCCATGCCTGACACTGCTATCTTATCCTCTCCATGCCGGCCTGAAAGCTCTGTCCTCAACAAGTACCTAGTGGTGGTGATCTACTGCCTTGTCTTCATCCTCAGTGTGGTGGGGAATGGGCTGGTGGTGCTGGTGGTGACTTCCAGCCACACGAGCCGCTCTGTCACTGATGTCTACCTGCTCAACCTGGCTGTGGCAGACCTGCTCTTCGCTTTGAGCCTGCCGCTTTGGGCAGCCTACCGAGCACACGAGTGGGTCTTTGGCACTGTGATGTGCAAAGCAATCTCCGTGTTGCAGGAAGCCAACTTCTACAGTGGCATCCTTCTGCTGGCCTGCATTAGTGTGGACCGCTACCTGGCCATCGTCTATGCCACACGGGCTGCTACTGAGAAGAGGCACTGGGTGAAATTTGTCTGCTTGGGCATCTGGGTCTTCTCTGTGCTGCTCTCCCTGCCTGTGCTGCTCTTCCGTGAGGCTTTCCGCTCACCCAACAATGGCACCGTGTGCTATGAGCGCATCAGTGGTGAGGACACGGCCAAGTGGCGGGTAGTGCTGCGGATCCTGCCGCAGACATTTGGCTTTGTCTTGCCCCTCCTGGTGATGTTCTTCTGCTATGGCGTCACCATCCACACCCTCCTGCAGACCAAGAATGCTCAGAAGCAGCGGGCCATGAAGGTGATCTTTGCTGTGGTGCTGGTCTTCCTCATCTGCTGGCTGCCCTACAACATCACGCTGGTGAGCGACACCCTCATGAGGACACGGGCTATTGCCGAGACCTGTGAGAGGAGGAACCGCATCGACACAGCCCTCTCTGTCACGCAGGTCCTGGGTTTTGCCCACAGCTGCATCAACCCTATCATCTATGCCTTCATCGGTCAAAAGTTTCGCAACAGCTTCCTCAAGATCCTAGCGCAGCGTGGGCTGATCAGCAAGGATGCCGTTGCCCGCTATGGCCGCACCTCCTATGCCTCCACCTCTGGCAATACATCCACCACCCTCTGAGCCCCTCTGGGACCCAGCCCTTGTGGCTACCAGCAGGTCCCAGCACCCCACACACCTCAGCATCCTCATCCAGCCCCCTGGAATGTGTATGGTGATGCCGTGGGAATGGGCAGGGCCAGCACTGGATGCTGGACCCCAGCTGGAAGGGGGCTTGGGTGGCAAGGTGGTAGAATCACATTGCCAGGAGAGTGATGTCAAGTGTCCACCCTCTCCTCTCTTTGGGACAAAACCTGTGACCCTGGGGATTCTGTGACCCTGCTGTGGGGATGGTGTTTTTACCTGATGACCATCCAGCAATAAAGGAGTTGGTGGGTTGGTCATCCATGTCTGGCTCCTCTTTGCCATGGGAAGGGAGATGGCAGGACAGGGTCAGGGCACCTCTCTGGGGACAATTCCAAAACGGTGCCTGCTGAGCCTGTCAGAGTGTGGATAACCCTTCTTCCAGGAGAGGGTTTGGCATCCTGTGCTTCCCCCCAGGTGACCCAAGCTCAGCTTTTGCTTCCTACAGCTCCCCAGACAGGTCCTGGCATTTCAGTGGTACAGAGGTCTTTATGTGGAGTCTATCCCACCTGGGAACAAAATCATTCCCTTCCCAACTTCAGTCTCAATCCTAGCAGAGCAAATCACTGAAAGATCTCTGAGCAGCCCCTCACACTGAGCCAGCCCTGTGACACCTGCCTGGAGGGTGCCAGTACCCCAGGCACTCCTGTTCCCCCCCGGCCATGATGTCAGGACATTGTTGTGCAAAGGGCTGGGAACCTGTCCCTTACACAACCGGGATGTTTCCGCCCTGGCTTGGGCAACTGGGGCTGACACTTGACTGGGGTTGAGGAGCTGAAGAAGGGACTGTGACTCTGCTGGGGACTCTCCTGCCACTCTGTGTGCCAGGCTTCAGGATGCCTGCCCCAGCACACCTATGCATCTGTCCACTAGAGTCCCACACTGCTCCTCCATTGACCTTGATCCAGGTTCCTAGGGGTCCGTAACCATGGGGACACCAGCGGATAACACCCATGTGCTGGCTCATGGATGGGTGCCCAGCAACCAGGTGGGAACCCTGGGGACTTGGGGCAGAGCAGAATCAGTGGGGGTGCTGAGCAAGGACAGCCCATCACCTTTGTATCTGAGAAACCTCTTGCCCAAGTGGTTCCTAGCAGTGTGGTAGGAAGCCAGGGCTATTGACCAAGAGCTGTCTACTCTCCCCACTGTGGGATGATGCAGGCAGTGGCTCACCAGGAGGATTTGAACACCCCCACGCCAGCATTCCCCGCCCTGCACCCAACCCGAGTGTCAGCCTGGCAGTGACTGATAGATGACACGGGGGCCACAGGGGTAACAGAAATGAGTATTTTTTTTCTCTTTGTGGACCAGCCATAAGAAAAACACATGTCAAACCCAAAATGTTGAGCGTCAGGACCTGCATGCAGGCCCCAGACACGTGGGTACCCAGTAAGTCCAAGAGGAGGCAGCCAGGGGAGCTGTCCCAGACACGGTGCCAGGGCTGCTGTCCCTACTCATATAGCCTGCGGCTGCCTTTGCTGGTAGCAAACCAGGCAGCAGCGGCCGTGCTTGCCCATGTCCACGGAGCACGTGTGGCACACCTTGCCCTGGCACATCCTGCTGAGAGAGCAGGAGTTGAGAGCTGAGCCATCCCTGCACTGTGCCAATGCCACCCCCATTCCCCCCATAGCCCACCTGCAGTTGTACCGCCGGGAGAGAAGGCGGAAATCCTTGTGGCAGCGGGCACACAGTCCTTGGTCGCGGGGCACGGGACTGGGCATCGGGGTGTCAATGCCCTCTGTCTTCTGCCACAGGGCATCCTTCTCCCTGCGGGAGGCAAGAGGTCAGCCCCGGATTTGCCGGGGCTCTAGTGCCCTCCTCTGGGCAAAGGGGTTTGGCTCTTCTTGCCCTTGCGCGGTGTCCCCGCGGCTCTCACCGCAGCAGCTCCAGCAGCCGCTCCTTCATGTCGCGGATGAGCTCCTGCTGCCGTGCCTGCTCGGCGCCGCGCGTGGCCTCCCGCTCCAGGGCTTCCCGCTGTGCCCGCTGCAGCGCCCATGCCCAGCGCTCACCGTCCTGACGGGCCCTGGCGCGGGGCAGCGGCGACATGGTCCCCTCGTCTCTCAGCTGGTCGTCTCTCCATCCCTCCATGCATGCGGATAAACCTCCCGCCGCTGGTTCTTCCCTCCCGCTCTCCCTCGCTCCCTTCCTTCTTTCCTCCCTCCCTTTTTTCTCTGCTGTTGCCCATCCATCCTCAAAGCTCTTTCCACATCCTCACAGCCGCTTTGCCATCTGCCACCCATCCGTTTCCTCACTGTTCATCCATCCTCCTTCACATCAGTATCCCTGTCTTCTGCCCACCCACCCATCCACTCACTCCAAATTCACCCCTGTGCGTCCCATCTCCATCCATTCATCCTAAACTGATCCCTCCTTCCCTCCATTTACTAACGCCAAACCACTACAACTCTCTGCCCACCTATCCCTCCATCAGTCCTATCAGTCCCAAATTGACCCCTCCCTCCAGTCCTCCACCCTCAAATCCTCCCTCCCTCCCTCTGCCAGTCCCCAGCTGCTGTTCGGCTGTGTCCAAGCAGGACATCCTTGGGGGCCCCAGGGAAAATCATGTGGCAAGTGGAGATAGGAGGTCCCACTGTGGGATGATGGGTGGTGGAAGTAGGGGTCCCTGCCCAACCTGCTGAGCTCCTCCTGCAGCTGTGCCATCTCCTGTTGCTGGGCCTGGAGCTGCTGCCGGCTCTGCCAGGTCTCCTCCTGTGCTGTGGCAGCCAGGCTGGCCAAGCGCTGGGGGAAAGTGGGGGCTCAATCCTGGACCCCAAACCCTCACCCCACCACGGGATCCCCTTTGGACTTGCCCATACCATGGCCATGCTGGTGACCGTGCTGGGTTCCCCTTCTGCCTGGGAGGATGATGGGGGCTCCTGGGGACCACGGGCGAGCTCCAGTGCCTGCCGCAGCACCTCCTCCACGGCAGCCACCTCATCTGAGGTACCAGCATCTCTCAGCATGTCCATCCGTCCTGCCTCCACCAGCGCTTCCTGGTATTTCTGCAGGCGGGAGGTCAGCGCCGCCGCCTCTGCCAGCACCCTGGCCAGCTGGGTAGCCCGCTCCTCCGCCACCTCTTGCCAGTGCCGTGCCTCCTCCTGTGCCCGTGCCAGTACCCCCGGGTCCCCCGCTGCCTCCAGTGCCCGCTCCAGGAAGGTGTTGGTTTCCCGCAGTGCCTCAGCCTCGTGTGCCCACAGCTGGGCCCGCCGGGCACTGTCCTCCTCCTGCTGCTGGTGCCGCTGTTCGGCCCGTGCCAGCCGCACTGCCAGCGCCTGTGCTGCTGCCTCACGCTGATCCAGCTCGGCCCTCAGTTGGGTCACCAGTGCCTGCAGGGATTCCTCTGTTCCACCCGGCTGCCTGGGCACCAGTGACAGGGACTCCAGGATGCACCCTGTGCCAGTGGACAGTGGGGACATGCCAGGCTCTCCAGCACCGTCAGGCTGGGCTGCTTTGCCAGTGCCATGTACGTCCTCTTGTTCCTGTATATCCACGTCCTTCATCTTCTTCTCATCCTCCTCCAACTCTTCTTCATTCTGTTCCAAATCCTCCTCCATGTCCTTCTCCACGTCCGCTTTCACATCCTCCACCTTCACCTCCTCCACCTTCACCTCCTTTGTATCCTCACTGTCATCCTTCTCCACCCTCTCTTCATCCTCCTCTTCCACGTCCTTCTTCACCTCTCCATCCTCTACATCTTCCTCTATATCTTCCATTTCCACACTCCCTTCCTTCAGGGCAGCCAGAGTGGGTGGGCACAGATGGGCTGGTGCCCCATGGAGTGCCACATTGGGATGGCCAATGCCATCAGACCATCCATGCACCACAATGCCAATATTGTCTGTCTGCAGGGCTGTCTTTGCTGGGCTGCTCCTGATCACTGGGCTGGGCCGTACCAGTGGCCTAGAGAGGACACAGTGCTCAGGACTACCAGGTCACCCCCAAGGTGAACAGGGCATCACCACCTGCCATTTAGGCTCCCAGGGCACAGCCAGCCTTTAGGAATTTAGGGGGCAGCAGGGCAGAGGATCAAGGTTGGTGCCACCATCCTGAGCACCCACAGAACATGTGGCACTCATCAGCCCAAGTATGTGTGCTTGTGGCAGTCAGTGCACATGAGTGTGTGAGCAGCAGAGCAGATGTGAGTGTGCTGGAACAGCTGCATCCATGAGTGCCCCCCACAAGTGTGCCTGAGGCAAGGATGTGCAGGCACATACATGTGTCCCTGTGTGTCAGATGTCACAGTGTCATGGTGTTGCAGCAGGGATATACTTGGCAGAGGATGGCTCTGTGTGTGTGTACACATGCTTGTGGCATATTTACAGGCACAGGCAAGGGTGTGCATACTGGTGCCAGTGACTGTGCCTTCCTGGGGCCACATATGGAGAGCTGGCACATTTGGAATGCTGTGTGGGGTTTAGGGCAGTGGGGCAATGCACACATGCTTCTCTGTGATGCTAAGCCCCAGGTGCCTCTGATGCCCTTGACACTCCCAGTGTTGCCAACACCCCTGGTGCCCCCAGTGTCCCCAAGCTCACTCAGAGAACATGGGCCAGGCGGTGTCCAGGTCATCCCTGTGCAGGGTAAGGTGGAAGGTGACACAGTCCAGCTCATAGAGGCTACCCAGGATCTCTGTTCGCCGTTTGGGGCTCAGGAAGGGGCTACGGGCATAGTACCACTCGCTGCAAACAGATAACAGGCTCATGCATCCCTCTACGCCCTGGATAGGTACACATACCTGCAGCATCTCTTCTGACTGGGTGCTGCAGGGCACTGCCCACCCTGGCCATGTTCCCCACCACCACGAGCATCCCCTCACTGTGCCCCTGCTCTCACCAGAGGCTCTCAGGGTCAAGGAGGCAGAGCTGCAGGGACTCTGCCAGCTGCTGGTGCACCAGGCAGTACCGCAGAAAGGCTCGGCCCTTGCCCACAGGGGTCTTCAGCTGCGGGGAGAGGGGCTTATCAATCTCTGTCATTCCAGTCTGCCCTCCCCTGCACACCTCCCTCCCAGCCCATGCAGGGGGAAAGAGGGTCCCCAGGGCTAGGGCTAGGATGCAGTGGGGATCCCAGAAGGGACAAAGCTGTTTATAGCACCTGTGGGTGAATGCTTGGTGCCCAAGTGAGTGTGTGCTTTTGCACAGGTGCATGTGCATCCACAAGCAAGCAAAAGCTTTTGTGTGTGCACAAGTCCCTGGGTATCCCTCCAGTCCATGCCCACCTTGTCCAGGGAGGTGACAAAGTGGATGCCTTCATGCTCCTGTCGGCACCGTGCTAGGCCTTGGCACAAGAAGTCCCAATAGTCCTTGCGCTGCCCAAAGAAGCTCCTCTTCTCCTTGAGGTCAAACTGGCAGAGGAACAAGCTTGGACTTTCTTTATGGGGGGTGTACCCTGTTCTCCCCAGCCTGTCCCCTGTGGGGCTGGAATCCAGCCAGCTCCCTCAGCAGGGTTGATCTGGGTGTTCCTCTCTTTACTGGGCTCCATACCTCAATTTTTCTTTTGCAGCACATGTAATTACACATGTGGACAGGGGAGACCCTGGTCCAGGTGGTTGGGGATGCCCAGGGCCAGACAATGCTGGGTGGGGTTATTCCATCCCCTGAATGGTTAACATCGGGTCCCTTCTGCTCTCAGCTGTGTCTAAGGGGAAACAAGACAGGGAGCAACAGAGATGGAGGAGTAACAGTACCTGGAGGAGGAACTCTAGCTGAGCACAGAGGCTGTGCAACTCCCGGCTCCCGTCTGTCACTGGCAGGTTCTTCTCCTGGTAGCTGCATTTCAGCTCGGCCACGGTCTCTGCAGGATGGCAGGGCTGGGCTGGCAAGGCACCCTCTCTCATCCTACCCCTCTCCCCACTGCCTCACAACTCCTGGCCTCAGGGATTTCTGATGATGGATAAAATCATAGAATCGTAGAATCTAAGTTGGAAAAGACTTCCAGGATTGAGTTCAGTCATTAACCCAGCACTTCCAAATCCACCATTAAACCACGTACCCAAATACCACATCTACGTGTCTTTTAAATACCGCCCTTGGTGGTGACTCCACTCCTTCCCTGGGTAGTCTGTTCCAATGCTTGGTAAACATTTCCATGAAGAAATTTTTCCTATTATTCTGTCTAAACCTCTCCTGGCACAACTTGAGGCCATTTCCTCTTGTCTTAACCCTTGTAACTGGGGAGAAGAGTGTGACTCCCTCCTGGCTACAATCTCATTTCAGATAGTTGTAGAGAGTGATAAGATCTCCCACCGAGCCTCCTTTTCCTCAAAGAGAAACTTGCCCTGGGATGAAGGAAGGGAGCAGGGGGAGCAAGAAGCACGGCCACCTCCTAGGCACTGCCCGTTCCCAAGGGCTGGCAGTGAGGATGGGAGCAGGCATCAAGGTCAGGGTTGGCACAGGGATTCTCTGGAGCACCCCTGGCAGTGGCACCCCCCCACTACCCATAACTTGGGTGCAAGAAGGGATCTGGCATGGCCAGGGTGAGATGTGCCAAGCAGGGAACATGCTGGCAGGGGATTGGTTGGCGCACTTACTCTGCAGGTCCTTGATGACACGGTTGAGCTCCCCTTCTCCTGCCATGGCTATTCACAGGGATCTGCAGAGGCAGGGGCAGTGGTGAGACGTTCTAGGCTGGCACTCCTCTGGCACCCCCAAACTCTCTGCCACAGAGAGAGGGTCTGCCCCACTCCCCCCTACCCCCCCAGCTCTACCCCAGAGCTGCCTGCTGTTAAGGTGAGAGGGTTTAGGTTTAGGCATCCTTTACCCTGCCCATGTTCCCTCACTATATAGGCCTGAGCAGACAGGGTCGACAAAGGTGTCCTGACCTGCACCCTCTTAGTCATCAATGTGCCCTGCCCCTGTATGTCCTCAGCTTCTGCTCCCATTCATTGGGAGCTGAACCCACCACATCGGTAGTGTGTCCCTGTCCTTATCCCTGCCCCTTTTTGCCGGGATTCAGGATGTGGGTTTGGCACAGGGGAAGTACTGCTTTTGCTTCTGCTCTCGCTTCCCTCACTCACATCACAAACAATGTGGGGGCTCCTGGGTGGTTGAGCAAGGGGGCACAGCAACCCTGACATGCAGCCCCCTAAGCTCAGCATCCTAGGCAGAACCTGCTGGCACAGGGTTTTGGTGAGCTGTGGGCATGAGGTGTGGGACCCCAGGGCACGGTGCAGCAGAGTGATTTTGGAGTGGGTGGCATCTTGGGGACAGGGTGAGGGAAATAGCCGATGGAGGTGGCATGTCTGTGACTTGTCCCTGTGGCTGGTGTGGGGCAGCACACGTGTGTGCGTGGGAGGTGGGGTGCATGTGCACTCACAGGAGTGGGTGCTCTGGAGTGCCCAAACATGCCCAAGCATGTGAGTGCCCTGTGCCCTCTACCACAGCAGAATGAGAGAGCAGGACACAGGTCTTGGACTGTCTGTGTTCACATTTCAGTGCCCTTGAGAGACCTGGGATGAGCTGTCTTTGTATCTGCCTACCCTACTTGTATCTCAGTTTCCCCTGGATAGAGAAGCCTCTTACCTGTGTTCAGGAGCTGTGGGGTGCCCCGAGGTGGTTGCTGAAAGCTGCGGGTGTGCTGGCCTGTCCCCGTGCCCACGCTGAGCCTGTCTGCTTCTCTTTTTGTACCTTGGGCAGGAGGAAGTGTGGGAGGTCGGTGGGGCTGCAGAAGCCATAGCCTGCCCGGCCCACATCCCATCTAGCACTGCAGCTTAGCCCCTAGCACCCGGCTCCCTGTTCTGGGGGATGTGCCAATTCTGGGAAAAGGGTCAGCAAGGCTGGTCCCCCTATGCAGCTTTTGCCGGGGCACACAAAGGACAGTTTCAGGCATGGGGGGACCCTGATGCTCTCCAATATGAATGGAAATTTGGAATGTTTTGGAGAACCTGCCCGCAGTTTTTGTGGAGGGGGTCCAGGACCCATACTCCACTAGAAGCAGCCAGCAGTAGACCCTGGCACAAGAGGCCACCCCTGTGCACAACAGCCCCTGGGCACAGAGACCCCTGCAGGAGTTGTAGCCCTCTCTAGCAAGGATCACAACCACCCTTATCATCTGGCCTCCACATGGGGGCTGTACCCGGACCCAGTATGTAAGCTCTTTGCAGAGCATTCTGGAAAAGGCTCCCGCTTGTTAGGGAGCCCCCACCCCAGCAGTGTATCTGGACCCCTGTACTGTGTCAGCCCTGTCCTGCAGGCTCCTTCTGGACTGGGGACTGAAAAACCCCTGTGGGGGAGATACCAGAGGTGATGCCAGCCCATCTCACCAGTCCAGACAGGGGGACCCACTACTATCCTGCTCCCCACCACCATCTTGGTGGATGGCCACAGCAATGCTCATGTCCTACCATCTGCCATGCCCCTCCTTGTAGCGCACACTGCCCTTACCTGTACCACCTGCAAGTCTTGGGGGGCACCCGTGTCCCTCTGGCCGGGCCTCGCTCGGCACCAAAGTGAAAGTAGGAAGTGATGCTGAGTGGGAGCCTGGGCCTCCCAGCACCCTCCTGGCTCCTGGGTGGGTGTTAGCCTATAGGTGCAGCTGGGGAGCATAGGGGAGCCAGTGGCAGTGCTTGGGGTGACCCTAGCCTCCTCAGCACCCCATTGCCCTGTGCCACCCTGCAGTGTGTGTCAATGTGGGTATGGGGCACAGCACCCCATATTGGATAGAGCTGTGGGCAGGGTGTTGGGTAGCGTTGCAGAATTAGCCCACAATGCTGGGGTCGTGTGTGTGTGTGTGCACGTGCATGTGCAGCTGTGTGTGTGATTGAACATGTGTGCAGGCTGTGCAAGCAAAATTATGTGGCTGCATGTGTGGGTGCAAGCTGTACACATGTGGCTGGTGTGGGTGCAAGGCTGAGAGGGCACTGTGTGTGCCCTTTGTTTCACCCACTCATACCAGGCACTGCAAAGGCAAGACCCAAACACCTGCAGTGGGGACATGCCCCTGCCCGCCGTGCCACTGCAGCAGCCTGGCAGCAGGGTCCCCAGTCCTGCCCCTGCCAAGGGCCAGGGCGGGGGTGCTGGAGGCTGGGGGGGGGCAGAGAAGACTCTCACTCATCCTTGGCGTGGGTGCAATTCAATTAATGAGGCCTGGCCCTGGTTCAGCACAGCCAATAAAGCTAATGGCCCCGCACAGGCCTGGCGCTGCCCGCCGTGGTGGGGGGGTGGGGGGAGCCGGGGGCCATCTGCTAATTAAATGGGAGTGGGAGACCATGGAGCCAGCAGTGATGTCACCTCCCTGAGGCTCACTGGCCCCCTCTGCCCACCACTCCAGGGTGCCAGACACAGCTGTGGGGGACAGCTGTGAAGGGTGGGGGGACCACCCAAATTTCCTGCACCCCACCCTGATGCTGCTGCTTGTTAGGAGGGTTCCTAAGGCAAATGCAATTAGTGCCCATGCCTGGCACCAGCAGCTGCCCTGTGGGGATGGGTCCTTGCCCGGCATCAGCACAGCATCATGGCAGCATCCAGGGGTGCTGCTGCCTGCTTCTCTTGGCACTACCTCGATGGGTGCACGGGGGATATGTGGTGCACAGAGGGGCTGCACCATGTTACTCTTCCTCTGCCCTGTACAAGCCCCATGGCGAGGTGGAGGTGCCCGGGGACCGTTTTGAGCTGTCCTGCAGTGAGAGGTTCCTCATGGTAATTCTGTGCCCACAGCACGGTGCATCAGTCAGGCAGGCTTTGGGGAAGGGTCCTCACTGGAAGGGGGCTGTGTGGGGTGTCCCTGATTGTGTTCCCAGGCTCCTGAGGAGAGGCTTGGTGGGATACAAGGAGGACTGGCAGAGGTGAAGGGAATTCCCGCTCCCCCCCACTTCCCGTGTGTAGGTACTGCCATTTAGGACTAGGGGTGGGCAGGGGGTACTGTAAGGAAACTGAGGCAAGGTTGGGGCGAGGGTTGCAGATTAAGCTGCTGTGGAGCCCAGGGTGTGCGACCTCCTGCACCCCCAAAACTGACGGCGCTGGAGCGGGAGACTCTGTTAAGTTTTGGCATCCACCCCAGGGGATACCGTGCCCGGAGGGCAGGAGGGGGGAGCGCCGAAGGGGCCAAGCCCCGAGCCCCGAGCGCGGGAGGAGGAGAAGGAGGAGGAGGAGGAGGAGGAGAAGGAGAAGGAGAGGGAGAGGGAGGAGGGGGAGGAGGGGGAGCGTGTCGGAGCTGGCTCCCACCCAAGCACTGCAGGACAGGGGCGGGCACGGTGCTCCCTGCCTGACTGCCAGCGCGCAGGCGACGCTGGGGGACCGGCGGGGGCGACAGGGCCCGGTGGGACCGCAGCCCCCCAGCACATTACTGTCGCACGGCCCCGTGCCCACGGCCGGGCACTTCGGGGGCACTGCCCGAGCACCGGAGCTTGTTGCGGCCGGCGCCAGGGGAGGGACACGGCTGGGTTCGGCCGCTCGTCCGAGCGTGCCCTGGGCAGGGTTCGGCCCCTGCACCCTCCCCCCGCCGGGTGAGCCCCGGGCAGGGGCACCATGACCCGGCTGAGCTGGTGCTTTGCCACCTTGGTTGGCTGGGGGAAGTCCTTGGTGTCCTGCCTCCTGCCCCTCCGCGCCCGCCGCCGCCGGGAGGTAAGTGGGCATCGCCGGGGACGGCGTTAGGGTTAGGGGCTGCGGGGGACACGGAGCTAGGGGGGCTCCGGGGTGCGGGGAGTGGGGGTATGGGCTGCCGCTGGCCCTGCCTGCTCCGGGCAGCTGGGGGTTAAACCCTGCATATGTATGCCAGGGTGCAGGGCATGTCCTTTGTCCCTCCTTTTGCCCCCCCCACAGCGTCTCAGTGACCCTCTCTTCCCACACCCGGGGAGCCCTGCAGTGCCTGACTGGAGAGGTCTGCTGTACAGCCTTTCATTCTGAGGGATCTGCTGGGATCCCTGTGTCCTTACAGAGAGACTGTAGAGGTAGGGGGTGTCCCTGTGTCCTTATCGAAGCCACAACGGGAACACTGTGCCCTGCGTGAGGGGACTCCAGTGCCCATAAAACACCCCCCACGAGAAATCCCTGTGCCCATAAAGTGGTCAGTGTGGGGGATCCCTGTACCTGTAAACATCTGGCACTGGGAAGCACTGTGCCCATAAAGTACTCAGTCAGTGTGGGCTCCCTGTGCCCAACATGAGAGACCTCTGCGGGGTCACTCTGTGTAGGGTACCTGTGCCCATCAACACCTGGCATATGTGGGATCCATGTGCCAAAGGATTGCCCCACAGGGGATCCCAGTGCCATGCAGCAGCTGGTGTGGGAACTTGGTCTGCTCTGCCACCCGGGCTGTGGAAACTGAGGCAGGGAGGAGGGGAAGCTGTTGGAGGGTGCTGGACTCCCACTGCGCCACCCGCACTTCATTCCTTAGTCTTTGGGAAGCTGCCCCGTGCCTGGCAGGATGGCATGGGACACTTCAGCTGCACCATGCCAGAAAAGCAGGTGCCAAAGCCACTGCTGGGCAGCACCTGAGGGAGTCACTGCAGACTGGTGACAGCCCAGTATATTCCAGGACAGGGACACAGCCTGGAGGAAGGAAAGGCCTCTGACTGTTTGGGGACCCCAGGGCATGCTGGGGACACAGGATCGTGAGCTGATGGGAGTACTGGGGGGTGATAAGGGCTGTGGGTAGGTGGGTGGCACTGGTGAGATGTGGGCTGGTGGTTTTGCAGTCCCATGTCCACCACTTTGTCTGTGTGTTTCTGATGTGGGTGTGGGAACACGGACTCGTTGGGGGCTATAACGCAGGTGTACTTGTGCGTGTGTGTTTATGGGCATGCAGATGGGGCTGAGGTGAAAGTGAACTGCAGGTCACACGGGTGTGGGTGCACAGGAGGCCTCTATATAGACCTCTCTGCCATGGGGTGTGTGTCCTCTAACACATTCGTGTGTGCTGGGAGCAGTAGCAGCAGGGTTTTGTGCTGGTGTGAACTGTTATAGAGGGGTGTCTCAGTCCTTTTGCACGTGGGACCCACTCGCCGTGCGTGACATGGGCTGTGTGTGTGGTGTACATGAGTGTGTCCTGGCATGTATGCAGGGGGGATGTGTGATGTGTGCGTGTGCCCTGTGCACCCAAGAGCAGTGTGGGGACAGCTCTGCTGGAAGTAGTTGTGGGGGACCTTGGGGATGTGGTGACCCTAGGACACAAAGGAGTCCTGCCAAGGCTGCCTGTGCACCGGCAATACATGCCTACACCAGTAGAACCCGTGGGGGGGGTCCCTGTGCCAAGTGACCCCATATGGGTCCACCTGCTGAGAAAACGAGCCTTAAATGATGGTGATAGGCTGTGTCCCTGCGGCCACCCTGTCCCTGTCGCATGACCCTTGTCCCTGCCCTTCTGAGGAGCCTGGGATTGTCACGGCAGTGAATGGGAGGTGATTTATGGGGGGTTGTGGACACTTCTCTCCACTGGAGCTTTCATTTGTGGGCAGTAACAAGGTTGATTAATGAGGGCTGTAATGATGGGGAGGGGTGTGTGAGGGGGGTGGGTAGGGGTGGCTCTTTGCTTGTTTGGTGCTATGATCAGGATCAGTCCCCCCGACCTTCCTCTGCCCCTGAATCTGTTTGGCATGGAGAGGTGGGAAGTGTTTTCCCCTTGTTCCCCGTCCCAGCTGGCACATCCCCACAGGGGTACCACTGGGGATGGTACACCCTGCGCTGGGTGAGCACAGCTTAGTGGTGGGGTGGAGGGCAATGGGACAGGGATCTTTTGGGAATGGGAGGCTGACTTTGGGAGGAGTCAGATGCAACCCCAGTCCCTGTGAAGGGCAGCCTCCCCCCCACCCTTCCTTTCTGGGCTGGCGTTTTTATGCAGCGTATAGACGGGAAACTGAAGCATGGGGAGGGGGGCATTACAGTGCCCACGTCGTCTCCATGCCCAGGTTTCCATGCCAGCCGTGGCTCGTCCTGTCGGTGTGTCCTTCCCCCTGGCAAGTCCCGCACCCTGACTCACACCCTCATGGTCACGGCCAGCTGAGCACAAGTTTCCAGGCTAGAGCCGGAGTCAGCACTGGCAGAGAGAGGGGGAACCGTGTGCCGCACGGCCAAGCCCCCCAGGAGGGGCTGGAGCACCCCCCTGCCAAATCCATCCCCGTCAGGGCCGCAGGCTGCCAAGCCGCTCTCCGTCCCGCCTGGAGGTTGTCTCCCCTCGCTGAGGCCCCCCAGATCCGCGCATGGATGTCCGCTGATCCCTCCCCGTCTCCCATCCCGGGACCACCCAGGGGACTCGGCTGGGGATGGGGGGGGTGCATCCCGCCGCAGGACCCGCTGGAGGCCGGAGGAGGGATGAGGGTGACGTGGGTGGCGGGTGTCCCCCGGTCAGCGGAGGAAATGGATCCCAAATGTGTGTGAGTGGGAAAGAGGGGGCCTGGACAGGCACATCCCCACTCCGGGCCCCCGCAGCCCTTCTCCTGGCGTTGGAGGGGGGGGGGGGGGGGGGGCGTCCCAGACGCCTCCGGACCAACTCGATTGGGGCGCTGCGGGGTCGGGGGAGTTTTGCCGCTCCCCTTCTCCCCCCGGCCGGAGGGGCGGCGAGGGGCCGGGGTGGGGCGGGCGGGCGGAGCGAGGGGCCGGGGGGCTCGGCCGGCCGGGGCCGCTCCGCGGGCAGCATGACCGGGCTGTGCCTCTCCTGCCTGCTCTGGGTACGGCTCGCACCGGGGGGAGCAGGACAGCAGCGCCGCGGGGTCCCGGCATCGGGGTGGCGGAGCGGGGCTGGTCCCGGGAGCGGGCGGTGGATGGGACTGGATGCGAGGGGAGCGGACGGAGCGGGGGCGTTTGCACCGGGACGGGCTGACTGGGAGCAGGGGGAACTGGCGGGGCTGGAACGGTACCAGGACCGGCTCTGGGGGAACTGAGACAGAGCAGAGACCGCCAGGGACGGCCGGACATCGGGGTCCGGCTGGGGGGACCGGACCGGGAGCGGGGCCGGGAGGCGCCCGGGCACTGTGGGGAGCGGCGCGGGACCCAGCCCCAGAGAGAAGTGGCGGTGGGCAGCAGGCTGGGGGGTACACGAAGAGGGGACCGGGCTGGGATGCGGGCCAGGGACACTGGACTGTAGGAGGATCTGTGGAAGGGTTGTGGGGTTGGGGAGGGTAGGAGGCTGATCCCCCTCGACGCCCAGCCTGCTCCACCATTCCTTGGGGCAGAGGCTCTGCTACTCCACTGAAGGAAAACTCGGAATACTGGGGGGATCCAGTTCGTTGTGGGGCTTTGGGACTTTGCATCCTCCCCAGTCACCAAGTTGGGTCCCGGGACCCAGGGTGTTACAAAACTCTGGGTGGACCTGAGCCTACAAGACTGCACCCAGGTGTCCTGGTGCCCTCCACCCACCTTGGTTTTGCAGCCTCAGGGGAACTGGGTGTCACAGGTTCCCCCCCCCAGCACTCTCTGCAGTGCTGGGCAATGAACCCAGGTCTCCCAGCTCTTGATTAATTTGGCATCTCTGTCTGGTGCCTCTTCCAGCCCAGGACACCTGGGTCCCCTTCCAACCTTCTTTGGTCTGCATGTTGGGGGGCCCATTGCTAGGGATGCCTGTGCACCCTTGCTCCTGCACCGTGTGGGTGCTGGTCCCTGGATGTGGGTACCCATATGTGGGTATCCAGATGACATGCCCAAAAATCCCTCCAGCCCATGCCCCTGCATCCCCCCAACAGTTTCCAACCTTGGGGGCAGGGAGGCTAACTGGGATGCTGCCAGTATGGAGTTGGGACTGGATTGTTTTGTGGGATGGGCTGTTTTCCTGGCTGTCAGAGTGGCACTGGGTAGGCAGAGTGCACCTCCAGCAGCGGGGGGGTGGAGGGGCATAAAGCTGGGTGCTGGGTTGCTCCCCCTCTGGCACAATGTTGATGTTGGCAATGAGACAAGCAGAAGGGACTCTGGGGGGGTGGGAATCAAAGAGCCGGCTCTTCCACTAGGGAGGATAATTGCTGTTAATGAAGCCATGGAGGCCGGGGCAAAGTGGGGGGGTACATGCATGGGAGATATGTCGGCATCCTTGGGCATCCCAGTGGGTTCCTGGGAGCGGGGGGCAAGGCCTCTTCCCAGGGCACCCTGCAGCAATGATGCTGCTTTGCATATGCAAAAGAGCTCATGGCATCATTAGGTCTTGCTGTCACCCAGCAACTGCAGCGTGGGAGACCCTGTCCTGGGGGAGCTTTTCCCACGGCTGCTGGGTGGGGGATACCACGTCTGAGCACACACGTGTGTGTATACACAATCACCCAGTAGGGTGGCACCAGCTCTGGGGGCTGCCACGGGACCACCCGTGAGTGGCCCTGTGGGAGTAGGTGCCCAGGGAAGAGAGGCTTGCATGCACATGAACAAACCCGTGTGTGTGCATGGTGGCACATGGACCTGCATATGGGATGAATGTGTCCATGCCACTGCTGCTGCTGTGGCTGGTGGGGACATGCATGCCATGACACATGGTGCAACACCCTCACAGCCCCAGGAGTGTTTGCACACACACAGGTGTGCAGTGCATGTCCATGGCCCATCTCTTATCTGTGTTTGCACTGGGGAAACTGAGGCAGAGAATCTTGTGGGGATGTACCTAACCTCCTGACACTTTAGCACCATCCTTTTTGGCTCTGGTGCAGTGGGCTGGAGGAGAGCAGGGCGCCAAGGCAGGGGGGGCCGCGGGGCCTCTGCTTAATCTCATTAGTCTTGGCATGAAAAGGCGGATTTACAGGGGCTCATGTCTTCATCTGGCAGCGGGTGAGTGGGCAGGGCTGGTGTGCTGCCAAGGGTTCCCCCCACAAAAAAAAAAAAAACAAAAAAACAAAACAGTCAACTGGGGGTTTGGGAGGAGCACTGGTTGCCTGCAGCTGTGCCAAGACCCTTCCCTGTCCTCAACCCCCATGTGTGAACACACACGTGCTTGCACAGGTTGGATCCATCGTGCACTCAGTCACACTCATGGCATCAGCTTCCCCTTGCTGCGAGTTGTGCTAGACAGGGTGGGTACAGCTGCTCATGCTCAGGGGGCTCTGTGCCCCCTTTATACTGCTCCATAAGACACCTCAGCACACACTGCCTGGCATGTACCCCAGAACACAGCATGACAGTGAGACACCCCCAGCATGGGCACCCTACTGGCAGCACCCACACATACCCGGGTGTGCCCATAGGTTTTTTGTGCACATATCTCTGTACTCACATATACACATGAAAAGACATGCATGTATTATCTACACGTATCTATGGACATTCACATGTGCTCACGTGCCCATGAGTTTGCACACACATACGTGCATTTGAGCATCTTCACCCCCTGTGTGTGCAGACATACACAGTTGTGCCACACAGACATGCTCACAGAGATGCTTGTACATGGACACGTATTCACAGGGACACATGGAGATGTACTGACATGCAGGAAGGCACGAGGGTGCATACATCTGTGCATGCACACTCACATACGTGCACACACATGCACGTGCTCACATGCAGACACATACACGTGTGCACGCCTGTGTATGTGCACAGACACACACATCTGTGCACACACAGTATGTGCATACACACTTCTGCATGCACATACGCACACTTCTGTGCACACATACATGTGCACGTACACAAATGTCTGTGAGCACACACATGTGCAAGCGTGTGCCCACACACACTACACATCAGCACGCACCGCCAGGGGGCAGCAGAGACTATTAAAGGGGTGAAGGCAGTGCCCTCCCCCCATCTCCAACCCCATGCTCCCCATTCCCTGCCCTGCACCCCATATCCTCTAGCCTATACCCTGCACCACAGCTGCAGAGGACACAGCCACAGGTGAAGGGGTTTGGGGGACATGGGTGGAGGATGAGCTGCTGCCCAGGGGAAACAGGCAGGTTAAAATTGTGTGTCTGAGTCCTGGTGCCACCTTGTTCCTGCTGATGAAGTCCCATGTTCCCCCCAGCCCCAGGACCTGGAGGCCCCTCCAGCACACACCTTCAAGATGACGAGCTTCAAGAAGGTGAAGGCATGTGGGATCTGCCGGCAGGCTATCACACGCCAGGGCAGCACCTGCAGAGGTGAGCTGGGGGTGTGGGCACATGTGTCCACGGGGACAGGGAGGTGCCAGGGCCGTCAGGTCATCGGGGATGTGTTTGTATGCCTACATGCACGAGGGTCTGAATGTGGGAACCCGTGATAATCTGCATGCACACGTGTGCTGTGTGTTAGAGGGAGAGCTTGAGCTGCGAGAGAATAGTGTGGTGCTTTTGTGGGTGGGAAGGTGGCTGGGTAGCAAGGGTGACCCATGGAGATGCTGAGGTGTCACACATGTACCTGGCTGTGTGTCAGCTTCATGCATGTGCAGTGAGTGTGCAGTGGCCACCACGTATGTGCACATGGGTGTGGGTCAGTGCACATGTGGATGTCACCCCCTAAGCTGTACTTGCTGCCTGTGGCACCCAGTGGGTCACAGGCAGGGCTGGGAGCCCTCGCACGTGTGTGGTGTTGCTGAGCCCCGTGCAAGGGGTGGATGGAGGAAATGGGAACAATGAGGCTTCCTGTGCTGCAGGAAACAGGCCCAAGGGGAACAGGGACTGGGGTGCGGCTGTGGCCTGGGCCATGCTGCGTGGGGACCCTTGTGTTCCCTGGGGATGGAACATGTGTCTTTGCAGGGCTACCCAGGCAGTCTAGTGGTGTCCTGTATAAGAAGCAGCAAACACGCCTGCGCTGCCCATGAGCACGTGCCCTCCATGGGGGCATAGGTGAAAGTGTGTAACAGCAGTGCATGGGAAGGAGGGAGGGAGCGCAGGCAATGGCAGCACTCCTGTGGTGCTCTCAGATATGCTGGTGTCCATGACAGGCCCCATGAGACCCGTCTGTGCATGGTCTCCCATCATGCTGTTCACCCTGAGTGCTGGGGCTTGCACACGCACACACTCGTTGGCACGCTGGCACCGCGTGTGCCCCAGAACCACATTTTGTGTGCCTGCTGCTATGCTGTGCTGGTGCCACCCGGAACGTGTGCACACTGGTGCGAGGCGTGGGTGTCCCTGCACGTGTGTGCACGTCCCAGCAGCCAGAGCCCAGTGCCAAGGCGCTCTGTGCCCTGTAGTGCTGGGTCCCCCCCTTCCTGCCCTGCATGTGGGGTGCCTACCGACTGCCCCCTCGCACTGCTCCCCCTCCTGCCTCCAATAACTCTCTCTCCCCTCTCTCTCCCACAGGATGCAAGCTCTCCTGCCACACCAAATGCCAAGCCAAGGTAAGGCCAGTGCTCTGAGGTATCCCCAACCCTGCCTGGGGGTGCTTGGGACTCAGAGGGAGGATGCCATGGTCCATGCCAGCTGACCCCACTGGATGGGCACCCAAATGGGCTGATGGCTCTGGGCTGGTCGTGGTGGCACTGGTGTTACTGCTGCGTGAGGCTGACAGTGCCATCTTGCTGCCTGGTCACTGACAGCATGTGCCTGTCTGTGTAAGAGGCTGGGTTTTGGGGTGCAGCCCTTCTCAGAGTGGACCAGCAGGTATCTGTGCCCCAGTGCCTGGAGCGGGGTGCCCTTTGCCAGGGTGAGTGCTGCTGCACGTGGGTGCCATGCGCCGCAGCTGAGCGCTGCCAGCTGCACGCACACAGGCTGAGCACCTCTGCCGATGCCCAGCCGGGGGCGGATCTTGCTGGCAGGAGACAGTGGAACTGAGGATGCCCAGTGGTGTCTGTCTATCCAGCTTCTGCACCGGCAGAGGGGGACCCTACAGCAACCCAGGTTCTCCGAGGAGCTGGAGGTGGGCATGGTGCCCATCACTGTGCTGCCGGGGCAGGGGAGGCTTTGTGTTCTCAATCTCTGGGGAGGTGTGTATGCCAGCTATCTCTGGAGCTGGCATCCTGGGCGGGAAGAGGCTGGCATGCCCCAGGCAGACAGCGTAGGCTGGGACATGTCTGTTCCTGTGCCCATTGCCTGTGCCCAGCTGGGCAGGGAGGGAGAGGAAAGGAGGGGTGCTGTGCCAGGGGCTGGGCACGTTTTGGGGCTGGCTCTTTGCAGGGTGCCATGGTATGGGTGGCGGTGCAGGGCAGGTGCTGGCAGTAGCCCTGGCACTGAGCCCCACCTGGGCTTTTGGGAGAAGTGGGGGCTGTGGAGTACTCTAGGGCTTGAGCAGGCTGGGTGAGGGTGGCTGGGAGACTTAGTGGAGCTGTGCCAGCCCCAGGACCCTGTATCAACTCTGGGTTACCTCAGGACTCTGTGTCACCCTGGGCAGCCTGTGCCAAAGATTTCAGGAAGGCTGAGGCCAGAGAAGGTGGCCTTGCCGGGTGCTGTGGGGAGAGCTGGGAGGGGCGTGCCGTGAGGGGATGCCCATGGTATGGCAGGCAGTGGCATGGAGCATCTGCCAGTGGTTTCCAGGCAGGAGGGAGTGTCAGGAAGTGTGTGTGTCTGGGTGTGAACCCCGTGGGGATTCTCTAATGTCTGATAGGGGGTTGTACACCAAGAGCGGACTCATAGCAGGCTCCCAGCATCTGGATAGGCTGTGCGCAGGGGCAGCCCATGGCTCGCTCTCGCGGCCGGCTGCATTTCATTAGCCTCCATCACCCTTCCCACGCTCGCTGGAAGCTGGAGCCCCTCGGTGGGGCCAGCTAGCTGAGGGGTTTGCTGCTGGGGGGAGCGTGCATGGGGCCAGGGCCAGGGGCCTTCCGCAGAGCTCCTTTGGGCCGGCGCCCAGGGAGGGGCTCCTCCGGTTGGGCTAATGGCCAGCTGACTCACACGCCGCCTTGTTGTTGTAGGGTCTCCAGGGAGGGAGCGTGTGGGGAGTGGGCTTGGCATGGAGCAAAAATGGCCTCTTGTATACCTGAAGTCCCTCATGTTTAACCCCTGCACCTCCAGGATACTTTGGAGAGGGAAGATGGACTCACCCCCAAAGTGCTGGCAGCTGCACCCTGTAATGCTTCCTCTTCCTGCCCTGGATATGCTGCCAAGGTCCTGGTGTCCCCTGGTTCTGGTGTCTCCTGGCCCTGGAGTCTGCCCCACCATGCTGTTGGCAGTGTCTGCTCTTTGGTCCCCATATTTACCTCCCTGGACTTGCTCCACCTCTTTGTTCTGCCCCCTAGCATGGCCAGCTCCCAGCTAGCTGCATCGTGGCCCAGCTGGGAGAAAGCCCCCACTTACAAACTTGAAATGGACCAGATTTAGGGGATGGAGAGAGATGGGGGTGTGGTTGGGGTGTAAAGAGTTGTACTGCTGGTAATCAGTGTGGGGTGCCAGAGGGTACCATGGATGTGATTGGGATAAGGGGAGGGAGACATTTGAGTGTATGTGGGGACACCTGGGAGCTTTTGGGGCACTGGTGAGTGCCCTCTCCATGAGAAGAGAGTGAGCAGGCAAAGCTGTAGCACGGAGGACAGGACCTGCATCCCTCAAGTTTCCATCCTGCCTGAAAGACAGTGGAGCAATAGCGGTGAAAACCACTGCCCTGTGCTGGCAGTGATGCTGGTGGGATGCCTGGTGCCCGTGGGTGGCTGTGGAGGGGCCAGGGCAGCTGCACACTCATCAGCTGGGAAGCACAACACTGTTCCCATGCCCATGTAAGGCCCTTCTTGCGCCCTGTGCCTCTGCTCAGGGATTTTTCCTTGCTTAGCAAACCTCCCTCCCTCTCTCAGCGAGGAACATTGGATGGATGGACACTGGTATGTATGTGACACAGACAGCCTGCCCCCTCCCTCCTTCCCTGCACCAAAACTGCCTGCCCAAAGCTGCGGGGGTTATCTTCTTTTGAAAAGTGGGGAAACTGAGTCACCAAGCCATGCCTGGGGGCAGCAGGAGGCAGGGAACATGGTGTGGGGTGCGTTACTTCTGTGCCTACATTCAGGCGTGGGTGAGCCTGTGTCACGGGTGGCATGTGCCGGGAGTGGCACAGCCAGGATCTGGTGGTGACGCTTCTCTCCTGACTGAGGATGCTCCAAGCAGTGCAACCATGTCCCAAATCAAGGGATATCCAAGGGGTGTCCCCATCTCCCAGGATGCATTTACCCTGACAGTGGCCAGATTTTGCCATGATGCTGGTTGGAGAGGCTGAGAAAAGATCGGGAACTATGCTGCTTCCCGTAGTGGGAACTGGCCCCATGATGGATGGTTTGGCTGGGGGACAGGGAACGCTGTGGTGTTTGGCTGCCGAATCAGCTGGCGATTGCTGGTGCTTGGTTCTGGGAAATGGCGCCTGTGCCAGCTCCAGGACCTGGCAAGGCTCCAGCTTGCCCTGCCTGCCTCTGCCACACAGGGGCCCACCAGTGGTGGGGGAGTGGGGGTGCTGGGCTGTGCCAAGAGGGGAAACTGAGGCATATCACATAGCATGGGGCCAAGGGGCCTAGGGGCTGTTCCCCCAGTGTCTCTTCCTGGGGAGCTCAAAGTGTGCATTGGAGCCATGCCAGGCAGCAGTGTGTGTTCCTGTGTGTGTGAACACGTGTGTGTGTGGCTATGTGTGCCCACAGACGCATGCATGAGTGCATGAGCTGCAAGGAAATGCACGTGTGTGCAAGAACATCCATCTGCGTGCGTGAGCATGCTCGTACACAGGCAGGTGGTCACATGCATGTGCTCCCAGTTTACTGCCATCCATCCCCTCTGGCCTCATGCCAGGCCTAGGTTGTTTTTCAGGTGCCCCCTGTGATGGGACTCTGGGGGGGGCAGGTTTGTCCATCATTAAACCGGGGGCTGGAGCAGGGCCAGGGCCGGGCAGCGAGGCATGTCCTGGCCAGAGCAATCGCTCCCAGTGCCCGCGGCATTGATGGGCTGTTGGACGGCCCTAGGACCCGTGGCAGGGTGTGGTGCTGGTGGTGCTGGTGGTGCTGTTGGTGAGGGGATGTGCCACCCCTCAGCTGGTGCTGGGGATACCCCCTGCTTGTAAAGCAAGTCAGAACTAGGAAGGGAAACTGAGGCAAGGGGTGGTTGGACACTCGTGGGAAGGTTTGACTCCTGGTGATCGGCACCCTGCAGCTGTGCCACGCCTGGGGCCCAGGCAGTGTTGGGGGGTATGGCCAGGCCGTGTGTGTCAGGTTCCCAGTGCCTGTGACAGGAACAGGGGCTGCATGGAGGGGACATCCATGTCCCAGCTGTGGTTTGCCCTTGCTGTGAGGCTTACGGCTGTCTGGTCCCTGCTCCCTGCTCCAGCCACTCTGCTTCCTCCCCGTGCTGTCAGGGGATGACCTACTGGTCACACAAGAGCTGCCCGTCAGGTCCCTGTCCCCAGTGCCCCAGTTCAAAGCCACCCCTAGTGCTTTGGTGCAGGTAATTAGCAACACCCCATGTCTCCACAACAGAGTGGGCGGGGCAGGGGTGGGAAGGAGTAGTGCAGGAATATGTCCTTGACCCTGGCATGGGCCCAGCTGGGGTGGAGGGATGGGGAACTCTGGGGCTCAGTCCTGCCCCAGTGCTGTGCCAGGTCGTATTTGTGCAGCAGGTCCTGGAGGGGATTTTGTTTTTTTTTTCCCTTGCCTCTTTCCTTTTTCCCCTTCTTTACGTCACTGCCCAAATATTCGGCCTCTCAGCTCCAGTGGGGGGCTGGCTCGGCTGCTCGGAGGGCTTGGGGCCCTTCTCTGCACCCTTGGGGGGCTGCACAGAGAGGATGGGCGGAGAAGAGGGGATGCTGAGACTGCCCATGCTCACTGCACTGGCGAGCACTGGCCAGGACTGGCCTGAGAGGTGTCAGATGAGGCAGCAGGTACCACTAGCCCCCCTCCTTAGAAGCTCCCAGGGCTACATCCATCTTCCTAGAGCCCTGCCATGATGGGAAGCAGGGTCTAGGCTTGCCTCATTTCCCACTGATTTTCTCACTTCCCAGACCAGTTTGCATCCCTCACGGCCACTCCTCCTGAGACCTGCCCTGGGAAGAGTGCTGGGTTCTTGGGGACTCCCAGGAACTTCCAAGAGGTGGCAGTGATCCCAAAACAGCTGGAAGTTCTGGCTCAAGAGGGGCTCAACAGACCCTGCATTGGGACTTCTCTCCTGTGTGCTTTAGTCTCTGGAGATGAACCACCACCTGGGTGCCTGGTCCCCAGGTCTCCTTTCTTCCATTGACATCTGGGGTATTGATGCTCAAGGGTGTTTTGGGTCACAGAGGAGCTGTGGGGGGTGGTTTGTCTGGGGGGCTGGGAGTCACTGGAGCCACTTTGCAGACTGCTGGACTTGCTCCCACTGGCACTTTGATCCTATGGCTCTGAGAGATACTTTGGCAGCTGTAGTTGAAGGATGTTGTCAGGACTTCTCTGGCTGTGTCCTGTGACAGGGACACGTCATGTCCCCAGGGGACAGTTCCTGTCACTGCCCCAGGGACCAGGACAGGGATGTGCTATCAGTACCCTTTGTTCACCCACTCATTTCCATCCCATTCAGTTGCTTGTACTTTCCCATCTGGCCCCAGCTCTTCCTTTGCTGATGTTTCCCAGGTCCTGGGAGCCATCCTGGCCTCCTCCTGAGGAGTTTAGGCTCTGGGGCCTGTGCAGGGGTCTGTGCTGGAGCTGTGCTGGGCTCCATGCTGTGCTCTGCTGGTGCAGGATGTTCATTGCCCCTCTATCCTTGTTGCAGCACTCCCATCTTTTTGGGATGCCTGGTTTTTGTGGGCTGTGGTGATGATGGGACTTATTTAGGGGTGTCCATGAATCCTGGCCATGGGGTTTTGTCCCTAGAGTGGTGGCTGTGGGGATCTGACTCTGTGCTGTTGTGTGCTGGGGAGGGCAGAAGGGCTGGCTGTGGTTGCTTGGGAGGGGTGCGAGGAGATGGCCTCCAGAGATGTTTGGCTCTGGTACATTGTCCTTGGAAGCAGAAAGGGTCCACAGTGTCTTTGGTGCTCCAGTCCCATGGCACTGTTGGGTTGCTGTGGAAACTGAGGCATGGAGGGACTGGAAGAGATCTCCTTAAACTGGAGTGTACTCACAGGGGTGGTGTCCCTTAGGGGGACTTGGAAGTGGGCAATGGGAGAACCCCTTACCACAGACCCCTCCCTGGTGACTTTTGAAGGGGTGGTGAGGTAGGAGGGGTGTTGGGGTCCTGCACCACTCCAGCAGAGCCAGTTCCAGCCTTTTGGCTGAGCCCACGGCTTCAGGACGGAAATGCAAACAGGAACGGGGAGGCGTTGGGTGAGAAAATGTCAACAGCACTGGGCCGGGTGCCTGGCTCACTGCCTCCCTGGCCAGTTTGCCATTCTCTGGGCCGCTGCTGGTGGGCTTCCCCTCTTGTCTGTGGGCTCTCTTGGCACTAGCACTTGCTTGTACAGCGGGGCTGGGACTGGGACTGGGTTGCCCCAGGGGCAGCAAGTGAGACCAGGGCTCCATCCACGGACATGCAGCCCCCCGAGGAGGAAGAGGAGAAGGAAGGAGGAGGAAGGGAGACAGGAGGAAGGCCAGGGGGATGCTGGGCACACTCCAGGTTTGGGACAGGCAAGCTGGGACTGGCATGACTTAACATGCTATGGGACAGACGGGGCTTTGCCAGCATTTTGGCTTTGATTTTTAGTTGAGAGGCAGGCTGATAAATCTTCACATCCTCCCCAACACTGGGGGCGTGGGACACCCAAGGACCATTAGTTGGGCACTTGGTCCCGCATATGGCAGGGTGCACCAAGTTGTGCCAGGGGGTGCCAGGCAGGCCCCAAGCAGGGCCCCACACTCCGGTCCCTGCCACCCCCCCGCCAAGGGCACAGGGACGCCGGTGGCGTCACACGGGGCGATAAGGCCCCGACCCCGCAGCACCCCGCCGCCCGCCGCGGCCCCTCCGCTCCGGGGGCGAGGAGCTTTGAAGGGGGGGGGGGGGGTGGCGGAGGTGTGTGTGGGGTAATTTTCTTTTTGGAGGGGGTCTGCCCACCTGCCGGCACCCCTACCTCAGGGCCAGCTGCTCGAGTCAGGTTCCCGGTTGCCTTTAAGGGCGTTTTTGGGGGAGGCGAGGGGAGCGGAGCGGGGCCGGACTTGGAGCGCGCCGTGCAGCTGGGGAGAGGGAAGAGAAGAAAGAGGGAGAAGAAGTGAGAGAAGGGAGGGGAGCGGTGGAAAAAGTCGACCGGGACCCCATTACTCCCCAGGGCCGGGGCCGGCGCCCCCGGGCTCCCCAGCCCCCGGCCGCCCCGGGGGTGCGGAGGGGAGCCGGGAGCCGGCGGGACCTCCCTGCGCCCCTCCATCGCCGGGGTCCTGCTTCTGGGGAGCGAAACCCTTCGGCTCTCCCCCTCCTTCCCTCCCCTCCCTCCTCCCTCCCTCCTTCCTTCCTTCCTTCTCCAGGCTTGGCCCGGGGAGGGAGGGGGGCTCTGCCTGCAGTCTTCCTTCACGCCTGCCCACCCGGGCGACGCCGGGCTCCCGCCTGCGCCCCGCGGCCCCTCCGGCCGCCCCCCGCGCCCCCCGGGCCAGGTGAGGCTGCGCTGCCGTCCCTCTCGGATGTAGGGAGGCGAGACCCCGGATGGATTTCGGGAGCGTCATGAACCAGGTACGCGCGGGCGGTGAGGGCAGGGGGGTCCCCAGGTCCCCGGGACGGGGGGACGGGGGGGGGGAGGGGGGTGCTTGAGGGTGTGTCATCTCTCCAGGGAGCGGGGGCCACGCGTGATACCCGAGCGGTGATGGGGTGGTGCGTGGAGGGGGGTGCTGCCCCCCATGTTGTGGGGGTCCGCAGCTATCTGTTAACAGAGGAGGTCCCGGCGTACGGGGTGGGGGGGTGGAGAGGGTGATGCGATGCTCGCAGGGAGGAGGACTTGGGCAGGGGTTAAGGGCCGGTTTGCTGCCGGCAGGGACCTGTGAACGGCTCCGGGGGCCGCGACCCCCGTGCCCCTCTCCCCGCCTCGCCAGGGCCGGTGACTCTCGGGGTGCCCCGGAGGGGGACACACGGGCGCTGGAGTTTGCGTCTCCCCCCCCCCCCCCCCCCCCCCCGAAGTGCGTAGGGACACGTCCCCGTGGGGCGAGCACTGCGCGGGAAAGCGGGGTCCGCCCCCGGCACCCCGCTCCCGCCCCGCAGCCGGGAGGGCGATGCCGAGCGCCTGTCACCCCGGCGGGGAGGACGCAGTGGGGCTGCCCCTCGGCCGGGACACCCCGGCAGCCCACGGGTTAACCCCCCTCCTCGGCGGGACCGTCAATAGTTAAACTGCGGGTTAATGAGTGGCGAGGCAGCCCCGGCGGGTGCCAGCCCCCCCCCGCCGCCCCCCCCGGGCAGGGATCCCCGGCCCCTCGGCGCCGCCGGGCCCGCAGAGGGTTAACTCCGTCAGGGCAGGTCCCAGCGCAGATGTTTTTGGGCTGTGCTTCTGGGAGAGGAAACGACCGAGCGAGGGAGGCATCAGCCCGCTTGGGTTTAAGGGGAAAACAAGGGAAAAAAGAGAAGTGCTCCGTTCCCGGGCGCCTGAGCCCGCTCGGCGCTGGCGTCAGCCCTGGTGCGGGAACGGTGACCCCGGTGCGTGCGCTGGGGGACAGCTGACAGGGACAGTGGCTGCGCCCCCTGGGTGCCCATGGCACTTGAGTCTGGGCGATCTGGGGGGGCAACCAAGCAGGCTCGTCTTGTCCCTACAGGGTGATGACTCTGGGAGGACAACGTGTGACCTGTCCGGAGTCTGAAGCCGCCCCCAGGGAAAATGTATCAGTAGAAAACGAGCATCCAGCTCTCGCCCGCTTTCTTAGTGATCCTGCTGGCCCCGGGCAAGGTCCTGGGCCTTAGAGCCGTGCTCCCCCACCTTCCCTTTTGGGGTCCCGAGTTGGGGGGCCCATTTTCTCTTGCCCTTGGCCACCCTCCTTCTTACTTTGCCACTGTCTGGTCCCTGGCTTTGTGCAGCCAGTCTCTTGGGTATCTGGTCACAGTGCCAGCAGACCCTGATCAGCATTGGAACTTCCCTTATGGGTTTTGGGACACAAGACAGAAGAGCAGTCCCACAGCACAGCTCTGGGGTAGGGGGGATTATCTTTGTCTCCACTTCTCCCTCCTATTCCCTCATCTCCTCAAAACTACAGATGGGGGGGATACCAGTTTTGGAGGTGCTGCTCAGCCTTTCAGTTTCACTGTAATGTTTTCAGCTCTGTCCTGAAAGGTGAGGACACAGCACTGACTCCAGTCTCCATCTGCCTTGGGCCTTTCCCTCGCAAGTAGAGCCTCTGGGCTCAGTACTGGAGGGCTAAGACCCCTCAGGGCAGCCAGGACTTACTTTGGCACCTTACACCTCTCGAGGTGGGTCCCAGACCCAAGGGCACTGGCTGATGCCCCTGATGCTGGGAGGCAGCCCAAAGTGTGCAGTGGGGTCTGAGCGCACAGAAAAGGGTTTGCCTGATGCTCCACCAGAGTTGATCTATGGGAGGCATCCCGCGCTGGGCTCAGGGTGGGTCACAGGCTGCTGACAGGCTGGTGTGCTGCCCAGTGCCACAGGAGTGCCCGTGCTTCAGCCAGTCCCATGTCAGAATCCATTTGTTGATCTGTCCCATGTGAGAATCCGTGTGCTGGCCAATCCTGTGTGGGAATCACAGCTCTGACCAATCCTGCAGGAGAGTCATTGCTCTGACCAATTGCCTGTCAGAATCCATGGACTGACCAGTCCTATGGGACAATCTGGGGAGTGATTTATCTCATGTAAGAATCCATGTGCTGACCAATCCTGTGTGTGAGAATCCATGCATTTATTATCTCAGGTGAGGATCCATGCACAGACCAACCCCAGCTGCTGCCCAGTCTCATGTAAGAATCCATGCACTGACCAGTCCAATGTCAGAATCAGTTCATGGACCAGTCTTGGTGAAACGCCCTGCAGCAGAGTCTGTCCCAGCCAGTCCTGGTGTGACTCTCTTCCCAGCCTATCCCTTGTGCAGAAGCTGTTCCCTGGCAAATCCTGGTGTCTGATTTGGCTCTGGGGAGTTGGTGAGGGGGTGTGGGGATCCTGGTGCTTTTTCTTGGGGAAGGCTGTTGCAGAGGGGGGCAGTGACCCCATGCTCCCCCTTAGGCTGGTTGTGGGGTCCCCATGGGACTGGACTGAGGGGTGTCCCCTCAGTGGGGTGGCAGCACACATGTGCTTGGTGGTGGCAGGGCAGAGCAGGGCAGGGCTGGGGCTGTGGGGCCAGAGCCAGGCAGGCGCGTGCTGGCCCGTGGGGCTGGATCCAGACCTGCTGCATCCAGATGTTGCCTTTTTAGGCACTGGAGCACAGCATATCCCTGCCTGTGGCCGGCCCCATGCCGAGACAGTGCCTGCAAGCAAAGTAGGGACAGTCCCTGTCTTGGTCATGTGGAGGCATCTCTGTCCCCCTCCTGACCCCCAAAAACACCCTTCTCCCCCCAAACCGGGTCAGGGATGCTACCTCCTCTCCCTTCCCCTCATCTGCACTTGGCACCACTGAGGCTAATTGCTGAAACCGCCCCGGAGCCGGGACCTGTCCTTATTTGGGTTGAAACCAGGGCTATTTTGGTGCAGCTGCCTCCATTGCAACCTCTTGAAGCTCTCTGTACATTGTTTTTCCTGTCCTGTCCCATATCCCTGTGCCAGGGCTGTTGGCCAGGCCAGCCATGAGCTGCTGTGGGCCATCACCCTCCCAGTGCACTGTGTGTCCCAGGACATCCCAGGTGCAGTGGTGGCCCCCACGGCCACTGTGGGGTGGAATGGCTGGTGTCCCCTGTGGCATTTCATCCCTGATTTGCAGGGCTGTGTGTACTGGGTAACCTCTGTCCTGGTCCTGCTGCCGCCTTCCTGGCGGGGATGGGCCACAGGGCGGCTCCTCCTCAACATACCAAGGGAGAGACACAGGAGATAGCGTTTGTCCCAGCTTGGGGGACATCCCTGAGTGGCTCTTTGCCCTGTGATACTCTCTTTGCTGCCCCCAGCATCTCCTGGGCAATACAGGGGCTGGGTAGACTTGATGGCCTCTCCCCTGGCATGGGTGCTGTCCAGGCATCCAGGCATGGAGGGGATGGCACAGTGACAGTTTGTCACTGACCCAGCTGCAGGGCGGGCTGGGGATGCTTGGAGGGAAGCCTGGGAGCAGTGAGACCTCCGTGCCCCAGCATCAGCCCAGTCTGACTCACCCTGAGCCGCTGGCCAAGCCGCTCCCCTGCCCTTCGGTGCTTCTGCCAGTTACCCCCACCCGATGGAAGAAGTCCCAAAAGCAGCACCCCTGGACACTGGTGGGGGCAGGGAGGAGCTGTGTGCTGCACGGGGTGCTGCCCCCTCCAAAGGATCCCCATGCCAGAGGTCTGGGGTTCTGTATAGCTGCCCCGTGCCTCACACACCGGGGCTGTGCTGGGCAGGGTGGAGCTGGAGTGGGGGGGGGGGAAGCGGGTGTGCATGGAAACATGCCGTCCTCCTGCCGGGGACATGTTGCATAAACAGGAGTTTTGCCAGAGCTGCAAAAAATGTGAGGGCAGGAGCGGACAGCATGTGGTATGGGCAGAGGATACCTGACCCCTATGCAGGGCAGGGGGGTGACCAGAGCAAAGACACCGTAGTCCCTTATGCCTGGCAGGGGAGGAGGATGCTGCCACTGGAATGGGGAGCAGGGGTGCTGGAGAGGGAAAAACTTTCCCCAACATCCCCAGTTCAATGGTCCCAGCCTGTCCCCTAAAAGTGTCTTCTGCTATGAGGTACCTGATGGCAGTTCACACTTTGCCCCACACTGTGGCTAAGAGAGAGCTTGGCAGGGCTTGGTGGCTATGGCTGTGGCTGGGCTGGAGGGACTGGCAAGTAGGGGAAGGGCTCTAGGAATGGCTGAGGAAGTTGCTGTGGCCAGTGGCTGTCCCTGGGATCCCATTTGCTTGAGGCAGGGTCTTGGGGTGAGCAGAGAGTCGTGGGGTGCATGGGAAAGTGATTCGCAGCCCAGCTGGGATGTAGGTGGCGCAAAGCTGAGATGAACTTGCTTGGGAGGATATGAGGGTGATGTGAGACCCCGTGAGATGGGATCACATGGGCTGAGCTGGCATTTATGCTGCCCAAGCATTGTCCTGTGGGATGCCAATGTGGCCACTGAGTCACATTCCTCTTTGACAACTGCATTTCCAGATCACAGGGTGTCTTGGGCAGGGGAACCACTTCTAGGGCTGGAGGGAGTAGGGTACCTTGATTCCCTCTCTTGGGGTTCACATACTTTCTGAACAGTGGGGCCATGAAGCCAGCTTGCTTGGAGAGGATCCAGGATGTCAGTGCCCCCTTTGACAGTGTTGTCTCCAGCTCCAGCCACACCAGCTGGGCTGGCTTGCCAGCATCTCAGTGCCTGGCCATGGGAAGTATCTCGGGTGTGCGGGGGTCTGTGTGAGGGCTAGGGTGGCTGGTGCTGCATCTGCTCCTGGCATAGTAAGGGTCAGCACCAGCCCGGATATCGTCCGGCTCCGGAATGTTTATCGGAGCTCCTGGGGAAGGGAAAAACAAAAACCGCCACCCAAAGGAAGGGATATGCGTCAGAGATGGGCCTGGATCACCCACCGGCAGCTGGACAGGCCATGCTGTGGGCTGTGGGCCAGTGCTTGCCTGGCTCCAGCAGCCCAGCTGGGGAGACCCCAGCGCGCCCAGTACTGCACTGATCCAGCCCGTTCCTGAATCGCAGGGCCCATCTATGGAGGTTTGTTTTCCCCGAGCCCTGCTGGCATCTTGCAGGTTAGGGCTACAACCCACGGGGATGCTCCGCTGGAGCAGGACCTGGCAGTGGCCCTGGGCACTTCCATGGGTGCAAGGGTTGTTTTACTGAGGGAGGAAGAGGAGGGAGAGGAAGGAGGTGCTGAGGAAAGGAGGTGTGAGCAGTGGTTGCAGCATGGAGAAGGCTCTGAGGTGTCTCATCCCTGGACAGGAGGTGGATGTCTGCATTCCTCCAGCCTCGCTCAGTTCTTGTGAAATGGTGCTGAAGTCCTGTCGGGATCTGTGGTGCAGAGGTCAGTCCCTGAGCTGCAGTGGAGTGGTTAGGTGGAAGATGGACCTCATGACCTACTCTTCATTATGGCAGTGTGGTCAGGGGTTTGTCAGCCAGGTGTTTATTTCTGGGCTTGGACGTGTCAAGGGTATCAAATTTCTCTAGGTATAGTGACAGCTGATGATGAGCGAGGGAGCCCATCATCGCTTTCCAGCGGAAGGCTGCAGGGTGTGCCCAACCCTTTATGAGACATCAGAGACTCCTATCACTCGTGGCCATGGGGCCTTCTTTACTGGGAAACTGATTTTTCTGCTTGCAAAACTCGGGTCTCGAGGCAGCAGCTCGTGGGATGTGGCTGCTGGGAAGGATGGGGCTACGACTTGGGGGGCCGAGTGGGCGGGTGGGGGACCATGGGGGGCTGGTGGGGTGGGCGGCAGCCCTGCTGCGCCTCGTTCCTCGCATTCCTGGGCAGGGCTGCTGGGCGGCGGGGTCGGCGGCGGGGGCCAGCCGGCAGGAATGCAAACACCGGTGAGGGGGAGAAGAAAGGCCGCTGTGTCTGCCACGGAAAAGCGAAGCCTGGACCAGGGGTGTGCGGGTCCCCCTGCCTTTGCCCCCCCTCCCTGCACGGAGGGATGCAGGAGTCCCTGAGGACAGAGATGGTGGCTGTTCTGGGGGTTGCTGCAGTCCTGTATGGAGTGATACTCTCACGGTCCCGTGGGGCAGGAGGGGTGCTCTGCACCTCTAGGTCAGGAACTGGATTTTCCTAGGGAGGGGTCCGTTGTCTGGGGCAGGGTCTTCCTTCTTCTCCTTGAAATGGGGGCTTGTTTGAGCCAAACTTGGAGAGGGAAACAGCTTTCTGTACATTCCTGCAGTCCTTGTAAAACTGCCTTTCTGGGATGCAAGAGTGCCATACGGCCTGAGTTGCTGTCTCCTCTGGATGGGAAGAGTGACGTCGGGTGAGCACAAGCCCATATTAGACATCAGAGAATCCTTAAGGGCAGGGAAATACGACCACAGGCACCCCAGTTTTTTCCCCTTTCCAGCCAGAGGTGCATTTGTAGCCTGCGAACTTCCTCATGCCGACAGCAGAGGAGGACCGGGCATGTACCCTACCAGGCTGTGGGGACCGGTGTGTCCCACTGTGGGGGAGCTGCGCATTTCCCCCCATCTCCGGCCCTGTGGCTGGGGCTGGGCGGAGGTCAGGAGCGCTTGTTGAGCATCCCCAGGGGAAGAGCACGGCGGTGTGCGGGGCACGGTGCAGGGTACGGCGCAGCCCGTCGGCTCCGTCCGCAGCAGCGGCTCGCTGCCGGAGAACATTCCAGGGAGGCTGGCGCGGGGCCAGCGCCGCGGGGCAGGGAAAAGGGCCTTTTATGGAAGCGTTTTTGCATTAGAATAAAATCATAATAATAATGCACAGGGGAAGGGAGCGGGAGGAGGAGGAACCCCTGAAGAAAACAGTGAGACAGGATGGGAACAGGCTAGCAGCTGGTGACGGGAGCAGGCGCTGGGCATCTTGCTCTGGGGACCAGGATGGGATGGGATATGGGTGCTCCAAGTGGGGTGCTTTGGGCAAATCCTTCTTTTTATGGCCCGGGGCAGGAGTGGGGTGCAGTGGTTCCCCATGCTGCTATGGTAGGGGACCAGCCTCTGAGTGGTGTTTGTCATCTTGGCTCCATCCTGGGATGCAGCAGGGGATGGCTTACTGGGGATCACTACTCCTGGTGGGATTTGTATAGGACAAAGTGCCCCAAATCACACCCTCCCACTACTGTTGGCATCTCTGGGCCAACATGGAGCTGGAGTGCCTGTGCCCACTGCGCCGGCACCAACGAGGCGCTGCCTCTCCCACCCTGGCATGCTGCTGCTTCCCGATGGACTGGGGTGCACGCAAAACCCAAGGTTAATTGTCAGTAATTGCCGCTGGTAATTAAGGTAACAATAGCCGGGCTGTTCAGCTGGCGGCTGCAGGAGCTCATGAGGCTGGGCTGGGGTTTGTTCCAGGAGCTGCTCTTGGCATCAGGCGCCTGCCCTGTGCTGTGCTCGCCATGCCCACCCAGGCTGGGGCTGGGGCTGTCTTGGCTCCCTGGCCAAGGACGAATGGCACAGCTGCCCTGGCCCTGAGCCCACTCCCACTCCCAGGAAGCCAGCCTTGACTTTGGAGTGCTGCCTGTGCTCCTGCCTGGGGTGGCAAGGCCATGGATGCCCCTGTCACTTGCTTGGGTGGGTGCTGTATTTGCTGTGGGGTGGGTGGAGGGTGAATGCTGCATTCCAGCCTCTTCCTGTGCTCTGTGTTGGACAGGGTGTTCAGGGACTAATCCTGTCTCTCTTCTGCTTCCTTGCAGGCTGTGACCCCCTGCTCCCCCACTGTCAACTATGAGCTGGTAAGTGACACCTCCACTGTGAGCCCTGGGTGACAGCCAGGGCTCTAGGGATGCTAGAGCATCCTGCTCTAGGTATGGAGCTTTCTCTGTCCTGGGGCTTCAGGATATGAATCTTTCACCCTCAAAACCACAGGGGTCCTAATCTGGGGGTAAGGGCACCCTCATTTTGGTGCTGTGCCCCCCACCATTGCTGCCTGAAGGGCATCCCGCAGCTGAGCAGCAAAAGTTGGAGCAGCCCATCCATCACGGGACTCCTGGAGCTGGAGCTTTCAGGGAGGAGGGGCTTGCAGGGCTCCTGGGAGGGACAGGCAGATAGGACTTGACCGTCCATGGCTCTGGGGTCCCCTGGCGCAGAGGGCCTTCCCTCTCTGGCCAGAGCTGGGGCAGTTTCTTGCACACACAGAGATGGATGTACCAGATGTGCCTTTGGCTCGGGGCGCCCAAGGCCGTACATTTGCAGCTCTCGTTATTGTCACCCTCTACTATTGTCTGTCCTGGGGGCCTTTATAATCTGCTGGAGCCAAGGCGACATAGGCCGTTCCCACCCTGTCCTCTGGACACCAGGAGAACAGCTGGATGCATCATCTCCGTTCACCCTGTCCTGGGGAGGGTGGGTGTGGGGTTGCTGGGCAGACAGCCACAGTCCTTTGCCATACTGCTCCAGGCCATGACTGGGCTCTGGGGGTAGCAGGACACTGGGATGTCACCTGGAGCAGGGCCATGCCAGCAAAAGCTTTGGGAAGCAGGACACGATGGTGCCTACCAGGCAGCATCTTGCCAGCAGAGCAGCATCTGTGCCCCATCCCCAGCCTGTGGCAGCAAGCAGAGTAGGCACGTGGCAGCAGGGAGACTGGCATAGCCCGGGGCCGGTGTGGCAGCCCTTCCTTTTTTGCTCCAGACGTGTGCCAAGGCTTGCTGGGGCAGGTGCTGGGGAGAGAAGGCCCTGGCAGGGTTTCAGGTCAGGCTCAGCAGCCTGGCAGTGCTGCAATATCGGTGCCTCTCACGGGGCCCTGGGCTGGGCAGCCCATAGCTGGGCAGGGGTCTCACCTGAAAAGTGAGTGTAGGACATGACCACCTGCAAGCTCTTGAGGGCAGCACAAGAGCCCAAGTGAGGGAGGGCATGGGGTAGGAGTAGAGCATGCTGCCTGCCCTGGGGCCCCGTGGTGGTTATCTGCCCTGGGTTTAATCTCTGCTTGCACTCCCTGCCCCTGCCAACCTCCTTGGGCACTTATCGACAGAAAAATATGTTGGCTTTGAGCTGGGGCCGTTACTGTGGCTTTGGGAGGAAATTGAAAGGGGTTTTCCCTTTCTCATGGATGGAAATGTCTGCTCTGGCCTTGCTGCCAAGAGCAGAGCAGCCTGGTTTTGGGGGTGACCTCCATCCTCCTGATCCTCAGATTTCCATCTGGGGACCCACTCATCTGGGTCCTTTTGCTGTGCCACCCCCAGGCACCACAATCACCATTCCCAGAGGTATCTGTCTCCTTTTCCTATATTTGGGGTCCAGACACTTTCTCTCACCCCAGGAAGTTAATTCCTGTCCTCAGCCTCCTTTCAGAGCTCTCTCCAGTGGCATGTCACCAAATTTTCCTGTTTTGAGCATCTCAGGCTCTGGCTCTGCTCCCACTGGGGTTCTTCACTGGCCCTGTGGGATCAGGCTTATCTTGAGGAGCTAGTCCTGCTGTTGGCCAGTTGCCAGGCTGGGTGTGGAACTGCACTGGGCTTGCCCTGTTGTTTACTTCCCAGCTGTAGGGTCTGACCATGGAGGATCCATCTGGAATCCCGGACATGGTGGTGGCACCAGGAGCCCATCATGTAACAGGCTCAGGGTTCAGCCAAATCCTTCTCATTGGCAACTGTGGTCCAGTGCCAGTGGTGGTGGCTGAGAGGCAGGATGGCAGCATCCTTGGTACCTGAATATCCCAGCTCTGCACTTGGGTTTCAGGGGATTCTCAACCTTCAGGAAGAGCAGACATGTTGGCAAGCAGGGAAGGGAACGGAACTGTGGTGCATTTCGTAGGAAGTACCAGAAATAGCCAGGGGGATCTTTTGACCCTGGCCCCACTGTGTGTGTCCCTCTCTGAATGTCTCCTTTCTCGCTTGCCTTTTTCTCTCTCTCTCCTTGCTCCTGTCTGCAGCCATCCCTGGGGGAGAGCATCACCAAGCAGGTAGAAGTTCTGGTAAGTGCAACCAGTCACAGAGGCTGATCACTGCCTCAAGACCTCCTAGAGGATCACTTGTACCTGTCCCATTAATGCAGGCACCCCTGCAGCCAAAATCCCTCAGCCTGGAATACTCCTGTTGTTTCCCAACATACCTGGAACCCTGAATTCCTCTGTCCCTGCCAGCCAAGGTGATGATGACCATGCCAAAGGCCTAGTAAGATGCCCAGGGTTGGTGACAGAGATGGTGGTGGAGCCCAGCATACTGGGGGCTGAGGCTTTTGCTGCAAAGCTGGCTTTCTTGTCTTGGAGCTGGGGATCTGTTATTTAATCTGTGGACATGAAATTGCTAAGACAGTATAGACAGATGCACTGCCAAAGTCAACGCGGACAGCTTCCCCCCTTCCTGCAGTCAGCTTGCCAGCCTCCCTGTGTCTTGGGACTGGGACCCAAGATGGTTGGAGGCATGATGGTTCTCATGAGGAAGAGGATGAAAGCCTTCCTCACCTCAGATCTGGCTTTGCCTAATCCCTCTGATTGTCCAGGACATGTTTCCAAACCTGAGAAAGAGCATCCTCGGAAAAATCCAGTCAGAAGCCTCCCTTTGCTGGCTTTGTTGTCTTTCAGGGAAGTTTCTTGGTATTTCTTAAGCCTTTCTTGTGCCTTTCTTCACTCTTTCCAAGCAGAAGGGTCCTGCAGGTTTTGGGTGCTGCCAGGAGCTTGGGCACATGCCAAGCTAGCTTGGGACTGGAAGGCATATTCTTGATGGGGTTGGCAGAGGGATCTTCAACCCAACATGACTGGGACCAGCCTGTCCTGAGCTGGGCTGGACTGGGTTATACTGGCTTGGCTGGAGGCTCTCTCCACAGGGGACGTTTGCAAGGTCTTGCAGCCCAGTGGCAGGTAGGAGTGTTTAATAACAGGAGTGCTTGCTCCTATCAGCTGATTGCAGGCTGACTCTTCCTCGTGCAGGGGCTGGCGGCAGAGATGCAGCTCGGCTCCTGTTGGGAAGGGGGGGAGCAGGGCAGAGCCCGGGGAGCGGGGCAGAGCTCAAGGGCTCTTGCTGGGGCAGGGGACACTGGAGGGGCCTGACTGCGGGCACCTGCTCCCCCAGGGCTGGAGGGGCCAAGAGTGGACCTGCCATGGCATGGAAATGGATTAGCAAGGGGCTCACTGCTATCCAGGTATGGGGAGGGAGAGAGACTGGTGTCCCCACCTTACTTGTGCTCTTGTGCTTCAGTTTACCCATGTGGGAGCTGGGGGTGATTCCTGGTTTCCCTGTGTCAGCTCTCTGTTGGGAAGGGCTGTGGTTTTGGGAAGCTGCAGCCGGATGGGGTGACATGGACTGATGGGGCTCCCCTCGCCATTGAGTGTGGGTGTGGGACCCCAGAGATCTCCATTATGAATGTTTGGGGCACTGCACAAGCCATGGTGGGAATCCCATCCTGATCACTGTTGGGTGATGCAGGGACAAGCCCATATTCAGGTTCAGACTTGTTCCATGCCTGGCTCTCCCAGGAAAGGTTTTACTTCTCCTTTTGTTGCATTTTAACTCCTTATTTGCCCTCAGCAATGCTGGAGGGTTTCTGGGGTGAGCAGGAAATTTGGGACACCCTGAGGAAAAACTGGAGGGAATGGTCAGTACTGTTCAAGCACCTCTGGACACTGAGGCAGAGGTGTTGCCTTCTGGAACGTCTTTGGCTGGGAAGGGCGATATTGTCTCCAGATCCCAGGGCTGCTGAGCCTGGCTCTGCTCTGCAGGGCAACCTGACCTTGAGAGGGTGGTGGAGGGTGGATGGTGATGCTGACTATCCATGGGAGCAGCTCTGGGACTGTGCTGGGTGGGCAGAAGGTGGCAGGTGAAAGATGTGAGGGAAACCTCTCTTCCACCTTCTCCTGTTCCTTTGGTGCTCTAGCTGTGGGATGCTGCAGTCCTGAGGAAAGTAGCAGCAGTCTTGCAGCTCTGGGGACCAATGGGGCATCCCGGGAATCAGCTGCAGGATGCATCTCTTATTTCTGATCCTTCCAGGCGTGTTGCCTGTGTGAGATGAGTCTTTAAATGACTTCTGCTTATTAGCTGGAGATACTAAAACTAATGAGGTGCAAGTGTGTTTTTCCTCGGCAGTTTTTTTTTTTTTTTTATACACTGCTTTGTTTTTCGGCTGAGGTCACAAAGTCACAGAGCAAGCCGGCTGCAGATGAAATTTTCGAGGCCGGAGAACATGCATAAATAGAAGTTTCCTGCTCCAAGAGCTCAAACACTTCCTCCAGGCATTTGGCTTGAAGCTGAGGCCAAAGCAAACTGTCATGCCTGGCTGGCTCCTTGGTGCTGCTTGGGCAGCAAACCTGCCCCTGCTGTGGGCAGGGCCAAAGCAGCTCTGTTCCAACAGGTGTGCCCACAGCCTGACAGAGACAAGAGGGACTTGTGGCATGCCTGAGATTGTGTCTACCTGCTCAGCATCCTCCCAGAGGGTCCTCTGGGACCCTTTGGCAAGGCAGCAGCCCCACAGTGCCCATGACAGCTGGTCCCAGCAGCACTGGGGTTGTGAGGGTTGGGTTTTACATGTGGGATGTGTCAAGCAGCTTGTGCCACTGGGATGCTTGGTGGGATTTGAAGACAGCGGTATTTTGGGGGTGTTAGGATGCTCAGTGCAATGTGGTGGAGGTGCAATGCTTTGGCAGCATCATCACACCCAGGTCTAGCAAGAGCCCAGAGCTGGCTGTGGCTGGGTCATGGCAATAATTTGATTTTCCTCTCTGGTTGTTTAGGATGCCACAAAATCCCCCAGGAGTGGGCAGTCACGCTGCAAAACATCCAGGTACTTGATTCAGTTTCTCCTTCTGATGACCATCTCTGCTCTGCCTGAAGCTCCGTCCCACCAGCACCTGCTTTTCCAGAGGTGTTTGCTATACCTGGGAGATGCTCCCAGTGAAGATGAGACAGGAGTTATGACTCACCATCTCCAGCCTGTGTCCCCAAGACACCCCAAGACTGGGAGCAGGGGAAAGGCTGCAGGCAGCTGCGTCCCCATGTGTCCCAGCCTATCTTGCAGGGTGGAGAAGGGTCCCCGTGTCCCCTTCCAGTGTCTTGACAGTGGTCCCCTCCCTTGCCCAGGAGCATGAGCCTGACTGCAGCCATGGAGAGCAGCTGTGAGCTGGACCTGGTGTACATCACGGAGCGGATCATTGCTGTCTCCTACCCTAGCGCGGCCGAGGAGCAGAGTTACTCCAGCAACCTCCGTGAAGTGGCCCACATGCTCAAGTCCAAGCATGGGAACAACTATGTGGTGAGGGGCACAGCCAGATCCCTGTCAGGCTGGTGCAGGGGCTGGGGTGCTCAGCTGCTGGGAATGGGTGCTTGCAGGGGATGGGTACTGCATCTTTCTCTCTGTCTGGGCTCTGTTTAGAGACGTCTTGGCACTATGATGAATAGATTTTTTTCTTCATTGAAGATTATCAGTCCCTTTCCTCCCCTGGGAGTTTTTGGTTTTGTATTGCCCTGTGGCAAGGTGTTATTCAGGGTAATGTGTCTGGGGAAGCCTCTAATAGCACGATTTGGGAAGGCTTTGGGGTGAGGAAGAGGTAAGGTGGCAGCAAGGGAGGAAGATGTCCTCTCACTCTGTTTCTCATCTTCCCTAAAGCTTTTCAACCTCTCTGAGCGGAGACGTGATGTCAACAAACTTCACCCCAAGGTGGGTCACAGCTGTGAGAAGCAGTGGGGGTCTCAGGGGCCTCAGGGCAGGCCTGTCTGCAGGACTAGCTCCCTGCTACAAGATGTCTTGGGGAGAAACACCCCCCTTTTCTAGTCTATCCAGCTGGGAAAAGCCCTGAGAAAAGCATTGAGACTTCACATTGTGTTTGTGGTATTTCAACTTGACTCCCATTGCCCTCCCAGCCCCCCATTTTCAGCCCAAAGCTGTCTGTTTGGAGTCTCCTGGAGATGTCCCTAAGGCAGTGTCCTCATCCCTCTGACAATGGGGGAGCCCTCAGAAGCTGAGCCAAATAACCTGGGGTGAGGGGCCTGAGATCTGGGACCATGGTGGCCTCCCTGAGCCAGGGATTCAGGCAGTGGGGTGCAGGGTTGGGATTGAGAGGTGGCATGTCAGAGCAGCACAGAGTAATGCCTGCCCTGTGTATGTGCCCTGGGCTTTGCCCATTGGCAGGCTGGGAACTCTGCATGGGAGTGCCTGTGACCCCAGGCTGTTTGTTCCCCTGTTTAGGTGCTGGATTTTGGGTGGCCCGACATGCACACCCCTGCTCTGGAGAAGATCTGCAGCATTTGCAAAGCCATGGACACGTGGCTTAATGCAGCGGCGCACAATGTGGTGGTGCTGCATAACAAGGTGGGCAGGACACATCACTAGGGCATAGCAGTGGGGGCACTGGGGGTCTGTGGGGCTGCAGGGATCGGGCTGAGCATCCTCAGAGGCTGAGAGATTTAGAGAATGTGGTGGTTTGTGGTTTGGGGTGTGGGTAGGTGTCAGCACATGTGTAGATTGGTGTGTGTCTAATAAGGGTTGGGGCATCTGTGGGCTGGCCTATGCTTATAGGGATCAGTGTGTGCCTCTGTGAGATGTCTGTGCCTGGGTGCTCACAGGCCCTGCTGCCCCTATGACATTCCTTCTGCTGTGTGCCTGCAGGGGAACCGTGGCCGGCTGGGGGTGGTGGTGGCTGCCTACATGCACTACAGCAACATCTCAGCCAGGTGAGAGAGACATGATGTCCTGGGGTGGCCCTGGGACCCACTGGTGACCTCCATCCCCGTGGTGCTGGGATGCTCGTGCCAATACTTTTCCTTCAACCTCATGTGTCCTTTCATGCCCACAGTGCTGACCAGGCTCTGGACAGGTTTGCCATGAAGCGCTTCTATGAGGACAAGGTGGTGCCGGTGGGACAGCCATCCCAGAAGAGGTAGGTCCTGGCAAGCCTTTGCAGACTGGGCTTTTCCCCATAGGGTAGTTGGTTGCAAGGTGGATGTTCTTCTGTGGGTTCTGCCCCTGAGCTGCCTGTCTGCCCTCCAGGTACATCCATTACTTCAATGGGCTCCTCTCTGGCAGCATCAAGATGAACAACAAGCCCCTCTTCCTCCACCATGTCATCATGCACGGCATCCCCAACTTTGAGTCAAAAGGCGGTAGGTGCTCCCCGCTGCTTCCCCAGCCTGCTTCTTCCCACACCACCCCACATTGCCTGGCCACGCTTGTCCTCCTTGGGGGATAGTTTCCACCATTTCTTTGGCAATTTGAATTTCTCTTTCCCTCTCAGAGACTGTTCACTTATATCAGCAGGCTGCTACCCTTCTCTGGCAGAGATACCCACAGAGGATTCCCTCCTGATGGTGGGCACTAACCTGAGCTGTGGGGTGACAATGTGCTCCTGACAGCTTTTCCAAGGATGGCACCAGACTGGGGTTTGGGATGCAGCACCCCATCTGGTTCTGGTGCCTCACCCAGATGATCATCCCACCCCTATCCCCAGCCCAGCACTTGCCCTAGGTCCTACAGGTCCCAAACTGTGAGGGCTTTGCCCTTTCTCAGCTCATCCACAGCATCCTTTCTGCCCATTGCAGATGTTGCCCTTGGTTGGTGCGGTCTGGCTGGGGCAGGGAGCGACTGTTTGCTTTGGCTGCCTCCCTATTTGGATTTCTCCCCCGTGACTAATCCCTCCCCTGGCCCCTCCGCCCAGCCGGCTAACAGCAGTGTGCCTTTTCTCCCTGCCTTGATGTCTTCCAGGTTGTCGGCCCTTCTTGAAAATCTACCAGGCCATGCAGCCCGTCTACACCTCGGGGATCTAGTAATTATCTCCTTGTCATGGGGCTTTCCTACTGTCCAGCATGGGGGCATGGCAAGTGGGGGAGGATGGAGAGGGTGAAGGACATGTCACCTGTGGTCTTGTGCTCTGTGCTTTGTCCGTTTGGCGTCCAGAGAGAAAAAAGGGGCTTCTTTTTTTGTCGAAGGTGGTAACTGGCTATACTGGGCCGTACTGGACCCTTCTTGCTGGGAGGGCTGTAGTGACTCCGCATATCAGCAGAGGGAGCCTGGGGCTGTGCGGAGCCTGGGGCTGGGTGTCCCCGGAGGGAGTGGGGAAAGGGATGGGGACATCTGGGAAATGAAGGTACTCTGGGAGATGAAGACACTTCTTCTCTCCCTGCTTAAAGAACTGCTCTTCCTGCCTGGATTAGACCTCACAGATCAGAGAGTATTCTTAGTTGGAAGGGACCCCCAAGGATTGTTGAGTCCAGCTCTTAAGGAAATGGCCCATACAAGGATTGAGTGCACAACCTTGTTGTAATTAGCACCATGCCCTGACCACATGAGCTAATATCCTTTCTTTCTCCAAAAAAGATCTTCCCCCTGTTTTGATCTCCACACAGTTTTTTTTCTGGTGCTGATCCTGGGAGTAGGCACTGGCAAAAAGGAAAGCAGCAGTTGATTTCTCCAGCCTCTCAGACATCCTGCCAGTGCCACATCCCAGTCTGTGTGGGACCCCTGGCTCCCTGGAGGGACCAGAGCATCTCACGTTGGGATATTGCCATATCAAGCCCCCAGGACCAGGATCTCACTTCCATACAGCCATGGGTCCCTGTTAGCTGAGATTTACTGCCATCCTGGCCTTGCCTTTCAGCTTTTAATGGACTGTTTATGGGATGCCTGTAATAAACTCCAGGTTTATCTTGCCTGTGAAATCCTACTCCTGTCTTCCTGGCTGCTGACGCCACTGCCAGCCAACAGCCTGTTGGAGGTGCACTGGGAGGGGAGGGCTTCCCACTGCAAAACTGAGGAAAGGAGAAGAATCTTCCCAGAGATTTCTCCCTCTGTGTCCTAAGCCCCAGTTGAGCCGTGGGAGCTGGGTGGATGGCTGCTAGCCCAGCCCTGGCACTTGGAACCTGGGCAAACCCTTCCACCCAGCTGCCCTTGCTGAGCTGTGCCTCAGTTTCCCCTTCCCATCCTCCTTCCACTGGGAATGGGTGCCCCTTGAGGTGGTGGATGGGACCCGCCCTCAGTCACAGGGAGGGCAAACTCTGTGTGTTGCAGGTTTTCTACCTGGATTTGGTTGGAAGGGCTGGCTGAGGTGGTGCTAGGAGTTTTCTGGGGGAGGGGTCTCTGCACCACAGCTCACATCCTCCTACCATTCCTCTCTGCAGCAATGTGCAAGGAGATAGCCAGACGGGCATCTGCATCACCATTGAGCCTGGCTTGCTGCTCAAGGGCGATATCTTGGTAAGGATCGTCAGCTCAGCTCCCACCGTAGGAAGCAGACAGGGGTTGTGTGATTGCCTTGCTTTGGGATCCCCAGATTCCCCTTTGCACAGGTCTGGGGGCTTGTCCTGATGGCCCATCCCCATTTCCTTCTGCAGCTGAAGTGCTACCACAAGAAGTTTCGCAGCCCTACCCGTGACGTGATTTTCCGTGTGCAGTTCCACACATGTGCTGTGCATGATCTTGACGTTGTCTTTGGCAAGGAGGACCTGGATGAGGCCTTCAGAGGTAACCACCCTGGCACTTCCCTGTTCCAAACTCCCTCATCTTCCTGCCCCTATAACTCTGGTGTCATCATGGGGACATCTGGGCACCCATCCCAAATCTACCCCCCCGAAACAAGGCACTGCTGCTCCATCTGCAGGGTGTGGTGCTGCTTGGGAAGTGGTGGCACCATCATCACTTTCATTGCCAAAACCATTACTGGTTTTGGAGGGGCTGCCTTGGGGTTGTTTTGTGGGCTATGATGCACTGCCCTGTGCAGGGATATTCCCTAGCATCTCCCAGCTTTAAGCTGGTCTGTATGTGTATTTGGGGTGACTGACTACTACTGGAGCTATGGATGGAGATAGTCCCTTTATTCTGCTCTCTCCTTGCCAGATGACCGCTTCCCTGAGTACGGGAAGGTGGAGTTTGTGTTCTCCTATGGCCCTGAGAAGATCCAAGGTATGACTGGCTCAGTGCCATGGGGGTTTGGAGGTGGATGCTGTCTCCTTTTATTCTCCTCAGCTGTGTGCCCTGATCCCTCCCTTGTGACCTCTACCTGCCCCATTGTAGTTGTTTTGTCACCAGGGTAGGGTGAGGTGTCCAGGCAGTAAGGTTGATCTAGGAGCACCCATGGATGCCCTATCTCTCTCACTTTCTTCCCCAGGAGGCTGCTCTCCAAAGCCCTTGCTGGCTCAGGAGAGGTGGAAGGAATGTTTGGGAACGGAGGACTCCCTTGCTCAGAAAGTCCAGACTCATGCACACTCACTGCCAGTCTGTGTGCTGGTCTCTGGGCAATCCCAAAAGTCCCCAGGCAGTCTTGTACACCTTGTTTGTGAGTCTTGATGTACATCCTGTACTCATCCATTTCTCGATGCTGCCTTTCCTGCAGGAGTCTCCTGCCTTGCCCTATGGCTCCTGCACTTTTCACCACCTATTCCCCTATCCCACCCTTGCTGGTTCCATCATCATCCTACCTGACTATCCTGCCTCTTTCCAGGCATGGAGCACCTGGAGAACGGGCCCAGTGTTTCTGTGGACTACAACACATCTGACCCACTCATCCGGTGGGACTCCTATGAGAACTTCAACATCCAGCGTGAGGACAGTGCAGAGGGGGCCTGGGCTGAGCCACCCCTGCCCAGCAAGCACCTGGAGAAAGGTTAGGGCTCACAAGGTGACCAGTGGCCAAAGTGACCACATGGAAATACACCCTACCCCAGGACAGGGGGCACTGGTGGGCAGCAGAGCTGGGGCAGGTGGCTGCTGATGGGAGCAGTGTGGCCATGGGAAGAAAGAGCAAGATCTCGTGGACTTTGCCTTCTGCCACAGTGCCAGGAAGCTCTTCTTTTCAGCACTTAGCTGTCAAGGTCCTGTTTGCACAAGCAGAGTTCAGCCCTAGTTTATGCCCCAGAGCTTTAGCAAATCCAAACCCCATGTCTGCAGGACTGTTAGGTATCCCAGCTGCTTTGTTGTGCTGCAAGCATGGCAGGATGTAGATGTGCCTTAGTTATCCCTAGGGGATGAGAATGTCTTACTGGCCTTCGAGGGTCTGCTGCATCTGTCAGAGCTAGGAAAAGCCCTTTGGGCACCCATTTTGTTGCAGCAAGTGGAGTGCTGTCACCCACTTGGCAGGAACTGGCAGTACTTGTATGTCAAAGGATGGTGGACCCCTGTCCTGGAGGCAAGGCCACCCGTGGCCAAGCAGATGCCTGGGCTTTCCTGGCCAGATCTGGAGAGGCGTCCCTGGAGCAGGGACAGCTGCAGTCCCTGATGTCCCTGAAGGTCACTGGCTGCTTTGAGTGGGAGCTGTGGATGGTGGTGCTCGCAGTGGAGGGTGAGGGCTCTGGGTGCCTGGGGCAGGCCAGGGTGTCTCTGCTCTGGTGGTCACATGGAACTGGATCTGGGGCGGCTGTGAGCAGCTGGCACAGGCACTTGCCTTGGCACAGGGCAGTAAACAGGCAACTCGTGATGTGCAGGCTCAGCTGTGGGCTATGTGCAGGCTGGGGAGCTGTGGGTCCAGCCTCAAGCTGGCAAGACTGCCCAGCAGTCTCCTCCTGCCTTCAGAGACCCGAGTGCTTCATTGCATGTGTTCCCCTCTGGACCCTGGGCCAAAGTTTTTGCACCCCAGCCCCTCACAGGGCTGCAGGGGTGCCCCAGGACTCATCTCTGTACTTTGATGGGGATCTTGGTGAATATTGGGGCTGCAGAAGTACCCCAGAGCTCGTCTCCATTTCCCCTTGGGGGTCTTAGCAGGTGTCAGGGCTGTGGAGGTACCTCCATGCACCGACTGGGCTGTCCTCTGTGCTGGGAAGGGTGGCAGTGGGGGATGAGGGCACCTTGAATTTGTAGACACTGCCCCAGTCTGGAGATAAGCCGGGACTATGGAAGGGTGAAGCCGCAGGCAGAAGGCTGCCCTCTGACCCATGCCAGCACAAGCAGCTGCAAGAAGCCCATTTATAAGGGGTCTTTCCCAGCTGTCCCATGGGGCACTTTGAGCAGTGGTGGTGGGATTCAGCGTATGCTCGAGGGGCTCCCATCTTTTTCCCTCTCTGTTGCCACTTTTCCTCTTTTCCAGCCTGTCCCAAGCCAGGATGGGGACCCTAGTGTCCGGCTGTGCAGGGGGGGGTCCCTGTTTATGGTCGTTCTTGCCTTATTTGGTCAGGGAATTGCACACCACATTTTTGGCACCACCAGGCGTGAGCAAGCGGCGTCCGGGGGTGGAGGGGGGTGAGGTTGGCACCAGGACCCACGCTGGGCTGGGATCAGCCGCTGCTCCTTGTCCCTGCCACTGCCCGTCCTGCCACTCGGCGAAGGCTCCCCGTAGACGGTCGCTGCAGCCCGGGCCAACGGGATCGGGATCGCCTGCCAAACGGTGGGTTCCCCCATGCCGCCTCTCCGCTGGCCACAGCCGCTCTCCTTGGAGGTGGACGCCCTTTCTCCAGCAGCTTTGTCTCAGCATGGAGCACCTCTAAGGGCTGGGGGGTGCCTGCCAGGGTGGGATGGTCCTGTGGGACCCCAAAGCTGGAGGGGCAGGCGGGTGGCTGGGGGTGGTGCCTGTCCTGGCATTCCCATCATCTCTGCTGTGCTTATCTGTGGGGACTTGAGGAAGGGGAAACTCATTTGCAGTGGGGTCATTGGTTTCCTAAGCTCTTCCATAGGGCATGAGAGGGGGATCTGTACCCCCACATCTTACTTTCTGGCTGAGGGGACACAGCTGGATTCAACAGGCTCTCTGTGAGCAACTTCCATGGGACAGGCTGGCCCCATCAGCGAACTTGCCCTCCTACTTTACTCAGGCAGGGTCTCTGCAGCCGACCATGTTTGGGCTGCCCTGTCATCCTTAGAGACAGTGGGGTATGCTGGGATACCCTCACAGCCTGTCTTTCTGCCCCTCAGCCATGTCCGCACAGCCTGGTGAAGTCAAGTAGCTGTGCCTGTCCTCCCTCCTCCTTGAAGGGGCTTTGGGGTCAGTGGTGGCTTCTTGGCAGGTTCCTGCTGCAATCCCCATGGCCATTTGTTGGCTTCGGGTGTTTGAAGGCTGAAGGGAGGTGGTGGCATGCTTCATCCTCTGGCTGTTTTTGTGGTTGCCAGCACTGTGGTAGCTCTCCTTGGGGTGCCAAGCTGGCTGCAGAGAGGCAGGAGGAGGCCAGCAGCTGGATGGGGCATTGCTGGGTTTGCAGCTGGTTGGAGGATCACGACACAAAAATTTTGGTGTACTGCAGATGCTGTAACTCTGTATGGAGATCATTTATGGCCTGGTTTGGTTTTGCTGATAAACACTGGTGCTGATGGAGAACAGGGTGCTGGGGCTGGCATGGAGTCAGTGGATGGACTGTCCTCAAGGTCTGGATGTGTGGCTGTTGCTGGGGGACCCCCAAGATCTGCCATCCCGGGGTGGTGTGTGAAAATGTGAAAGGGCAGAGCATGTGTCCCCAGTCCAGCAGCTCTCTGTGACCACTGGTCCTCAGACCCACCCTGGGCTGGCCCTGCCTGCCCTATCTTTTTACCAGGCTGGGAAGAGAGTGGCCAGGGCCTGGCCAAATCCAACATCTGTGAGAGAGTTGCTAAATCCCTACCTGAGTCATGGTTCTGGCTAGGGCTCCATGGCAGCTCATCCCTGTCTTCCCTCACATCCCCACTCACAGGGCTGGGCTGGCTGTGGCGGGGACTGGGATGAGCATCCCACCCTTCCAGTGAAGGGAAGTCACATCACAGCCTGAACCACATGTAGCAAAGGTCAGGGAGTCCTGGAACCCGACAAATGGAGCTGGATGCTGATCCTGCACTTTTCCATGGAGGAGAAAGCCCCTCAATGGGGTCACTGCCATCTGTTTGTCCCCCAGGAGGGTCAGCATCTCATGGGGTACATCTTTCATAGTGGGGTCAAATCCTGTCCCACTTATCAGGAGGGACTGAGGCTGTCCTGGAGTGCAGGCCAGGCTGTGCAGAGGTGGAGAGCCAAATGGGCCAGGCTAGATTTGTTAAACCCATTGCTGGATGGAGCTGCTGGCAGGCTGCTTCTCTCCCCCTGTTGCTGGATTGGTCCCTAGGCCAGGCTTGGTGGGGAGGGGGGGCCACTGTCTCTCCTGTTGCCTTCACCAGCTGACTAAAGCTGAAGGAATCTGCTCCCCCTTCCTTATTCTGCCTCTCTCTGCTACTCTCTGCTCCTCTCTGCTCCATCTGCTGCAAGGTAAGGGTGTGTTTGGGTGGGCATTTTGGAAGGCAGTGGGGATTTGTGTGGGCTAGATGGGAATTCACAGGGAGTGTCCCTCTTGCTTCTGGTTGTTCCTCATGGGTGAAATGCTGGAGCATCTATGGGCTTGGCTAGACATTTCAGCTGGAGTGTGGCTATTCCCAGGGCAGGATTTGTCCTCTGACCTGGTATTTGGGGTTGGCATGTGGGGTGGTGGGGGAGTTTGTTCCCACTGGGACCGGGAGCCAGGCAAGGCTAGGATGCAGGGAAAGAGAGACCAGCTGGTGGAAACTCAGGCCCTTCTCTTCCTTCTTTAAACTGTCCTTGAAGTTAAAACTTGCAGCAATTCTGTGCTTTGGGCCGGGGTTGTCCCATGGCAGGAGTAAGGAGCTCTGTCTCTGCCCTCCGGCAGCCGACACAGCCAGGATAAACTTTGGAGGTTTTGGAAGGATGCTGGCTTGGCATGTGCTATTATTTGGGAGCAAACAGGGCTGTGAGTCAGGGGGCTGGCTGGAAATATTGCTCTCATCCCCTGCCGTCATTCATGGGGGTGTGGGAAACGTGCGGTTTGGGGGAATTAGAGTGGAGGGAGCCTCACATTTTGCTGAGGATATTGGATCAATTGAGAAGTGGAGTCCTGAGCATGGGTTCAAGCAGAGGCCTGGATGTGGGGTGGGCTGGCTGTCACCTGGACCAGCAAATTGTCAGCACCATCCCAGAATGGATTTTGCTTGGGGTGGAGCAGTTTGGTCTCAGCTGTGGAGTGGATGGGATCATGCCATACCTCCTGTCACAGAGCAGGGCAGCGTGTGCATCCCGAAAACAAGGGCTGATGTGCCCATGCTGTGCCCATGGTGCTGGCAGGGCAGGCAGAGGGACTATGAAAATGGGTCGGCAGGGTTGGTGGGTTGTCCATAGCTGGTTTCCACCTCTCTTTAGCTGTGTAGTTATTTCAGATGGAGAAACTCAAGTTTCCAGCAGGACATTTGAATTTGCAGATCCGCCTGGGTTTCAGCATCCTGTGGTTTGGAAGGAATCCGCACGCTGAATGTGTCGCTGCTCTTTGGGGACAGCTGTGACACATGCACACAGGAGCTGGACAGGGCTGGGTGTCTCAAATGAGGGGGTCACCCAGCGGGGTGATGCTCAGTGCACGGTGCAAGGTGGGCAGGCTGTCCATCTGTCCGGCGGTCTGTCCTGCCTAGGAAACAGTTAACGCGGCGGAGCCCTGCCTGTGGAGGAAGTAGTTAATATTCATAGCTGGAAGCTGTCTGTCTGGCTGTCCTCCCTCCATGGCTCCCACCCTCTCCGCACCTCACTGAGGTTAACTCGGGCTGGGGCTGGAGCTTGTGCGGCCCCGCCGCCCTCCCCGCGCCGCTCCCCTTTCCCTCCCGCTCCTCCCCGTGGTCCTTGTGTGGTCTGGGGCGGAGGGGAGCACAGCCGCACCTCCTCGCCTCCATCCCATCTCCGGCCTCTCCCACCTTCGCTCCTCCATCCTCCCCTCCAGCTCCCCGTGTCCCGGGGTTCCCCGTATCCCACCCCTTCCGCCGCCCCGCCGCCGTCCGGGTACCCCTCTCGCGGCCCCGCGGGACACGGCGCTGAGAAGGGAATAGCTCCCTCCGCGAGAGGGAAAGCAAAGCCAAAGGGACAAACGCCAGCGCAGTCCAGCTCCAACCGTCGGCTCCTGTCCTGGACGGACACACGGGGCTGGCTGTGGAGCCAGTTGGAGCTGCCACCACACCAGGTGCCCCTGGAAGGCTCTGGTGCAGGAAGGGGTGAAAGAAAGGGACTTTGCTGCCTGCTCCTTCCCTTCGCCTGGGATCTTTTAATCTACGTTCCTTTTGGTAAGTCCTCACTTTGCTTTTCTTTGGTCTGGGGGTTGGGTGGTGAATTCAAGGTTGTGGTGACCCACGGTTCAGGGGCTGGGTTTACTCTGTGCCATCATACCTGGTTACAGGATGAAACCAGAGATAAGGAGGCTAAACTCTTCCTTGTAAGATTCAGCTCACACCCTACATCTTGCAAAGGGTGTTCTCTGCAGGCTGATGCTCCAGAAACTCATTGGGGCCAGGGATTTGGGTGGGAAGTGGAGGCAGCAGGTGGGATGCTGCTGGGGGCACGACACAGGGAGACATGGTGATGCCTCGGCCTTATCTTCTGCACCAGTGCAGAGCCGTGGACAGGATTTGTGCTGGTGCACGATGCTGTGTGCTGCACCCCACTGCGTACGAGGCAGATGCCTGGGATTTTGGGGATGCGAGCTCACCCCCTTGGTGTTGTCACACTTGTCCTGGACCAGTTTTTTTTACTGGTGTAGCCACAGGGTGTTGGAGAGGGAGAGGACAGAGCATTTCTCCTCTAGAGCAGCGAACCTGGCAGCAGAGCTGGGACCAGGCTGGGCTCAGTGCTTCCCACAGCTGCCTCCATACAGCTGGAGCAGATAGGGCCAGAGAAGCGCTCTGTCTGGGCTGAGCCCAGGGCAAACCCAGCCCACGATGGGATGGCACAGTCTGCCAGGCAGGAGCTACTCCGACCTTCAGGGATGAAATCTGACCTTGCTGGGAGCTGCAGACACTTTGCAAATGGGGTCCTGAGAGCTTGCTGCTTTGAGGGTGGCTGGTTTGGCCAAGGCGTTCTGTCCCATTATCCCTTAGTTTTTATTTTATTTTATTTTATTTTATTTTATTTTATTTTATTTTATTTTATTTTTTATTCAACTTCTCATGTGACAAGCAGTAGATAGTCATACGAGAGATTATGTGGCTCAGGGATAGTGGAGGAAGCTTTGGAGTGGCAGCAAATAGCAGGATTTGTCTCATGGAATCAGAGCGCAGAAAGTACATGGGGCTGAGGACAGGATGAACAATCGGGTGTAGAGCAGAACAGCTGTAGGACAAGGTCTTGGCTAATGGCTGAGCTGTCACAGGCCGTTCCTTGCTTACTACCGTGGTACCTCTCTTGAGGGGGTGGCCACCAGCCCTCTATATGTCCCGTCCTTGCCAGAGGTGCTGGGGAAGGTGGGATGTAGCAGCTGGGGCTTTCTGTCTCTGCCGTGAACTGCATTGTCCTGACCTCTCTCGGAGACATTTCTCTCAGCTGTGGGGCAGTACCCAGACCAAAGAGTAATTAAAGCCTTTCCTGTCTATTTTCTCCCTTGGCACCATGTGCTTACATTTGTATTTATTTATTCCCTTTTCCTTTCTATTCCTCTGCTGTTGTTCTCCCAGCTCCCATCCTGGACTTCTGCCCTGTTTCTTGAGACCAGCCAGCACCCATTGCTGCCTTCAGACAGGAGGGCTGTGCCTTTACCCCTGTCTCCAAGCAGTGTCTCAGCCTGTCCAGCATTGACACTGCCCCTGGATATGCTGCTTGTTTCTTTTTCCCTCTGTGGAAAGGGTTTCCCTCCCTCTCTTCCCCTTTTCCCCAGTATGGGAGGTGTGGAGACAAATGGTACTGGCTCATAGCTTTACTAGCTGGCTGGAGAAGCTCTGAGTCTCTGGGAGAAATTCTCACCCCATCCCATACCAAGTGCCCAGAGAGGACCTTGCTGCATGGTCCTGAGATGTCTTCAAGCCAACGGGAGTCTTTGGGGCTCGCTCAGCTGTCTCCTTGGGATACTGCCAGTGTGGATTCAGAAGTGGAAAATCAGCAGCAAGGATTGGGCTCTGACTTTGTAGGACTTGGACGCAGTGTTATTGCCCTCCTCTCTTTTATGGTGAGGGGGGTTGTTGGCGTCGGAGCTGCTGGGATGGGGGTGCAGCAGCATGGGGCTGGTTAAGCTGCCCCGGCTCGGAAGTGTTTTGCCTGCAGATAGGACTGCTCTGATTTCACACTATCGTGTTAGGGCCGTCTTCCGTCCCTGAGTCAGCCACCTGGCCCCCCGCCAGGGAAGAGTCATTTTTTCCTCCAAAAGAAAGTGTTTAACACTGCTCGCGGGACCTTCCAGGAAACCTCATCAGGGAGCTGGAAAAACAAGAGTCTGCAGCCTGGTCCGTTCTGTGCTGCTCTGGCAGGGGGGATGCAGCTTGGGAGTAACTCCTGTTGCTGTCAGTGGCCGAGGTCCCTCTGTATCCCCAAAATCTGTCTGCCCCACTTGGAAATGTTTAAAGGGTGCAGCTGGTTGTGGTGTTGGTGCTGATGGGTGTGATGGAAGCTGGGGGGCTCAGAACTGGAGTGCAGGATTACTGGTGGTGATGCTGCTATGCCCTGGCCACCCCTCAGCTTTTTGGGGCTGTGGAGCAGAGCCAGCTGCCCACACTGGATTTGAATCACAGTGCCAAGACCTTCCTGGGGAGCAGATGCTGCATGTTCAGGATTGGCACTGTTGGTGCGGAAGCTCTGGGGCAGGTTGACCTGGTCTGAGAGAGGGAAGGGGAAGAACAGAAAGGGTGGGAGTCTGTCTGTAGCCAGGGAAGAAAAAGTCAAGGATGTCTGTCTGTCTGGATCCATGTATCGTCTGGGAGGAGAGTGGGCAGGGAGAGGGAAGGTGGGTCTGTGGTTCATCTGTCCTTCACCTGTGGGCTGAGTACATCCATCCAGCTGGAGACACAAAGAGCTATGAGGCCACATACTGATTTCTTCTATCCGTCCTCCTACGGCCTGTGGTGCATCTCCTCCACCCTCCCTGTTTGCTTCCCTGGTGCCACATGGCACTTGGGGGCTGGATGAGCCCTGCAGAGCAGCGATTGCTGACTATGTGTGTAGCCCTGGCCCTTGTCAACCACGGAGGAGAATTACCAGGAATGGAGCCTGGAAGTAGTGCATGGGATATTTGGTGGATCCCACCGGAACAGGCAGTGCTTGCGTGTGAACTGGGGGGCTGTGGGGGCATGGGGTTTGGGAGGACCTGGCTCTGATGTCTCTGCATGGTGGCGCCGGTGGGAGTGTGGAGGGTGCCGAGGAGACATCGATGCTGGTCATTAAGTGTTCTGGCACACGGAAGAAATCGAAATCACCGGCTAATGGGACCCATTAGCTCCGTGCAGAGAGCCAGCAATTGATCTGGGGTCTCGTGTTCGTTTCTCCCCTTGCAGAGGTTGGGCACACACAAGGGCCCCTGGATGGGAGCCTCTACGCTAAAGTGAAGAAGAAAGACTCTCTCCACGGCAGCACCGGTGCCGTCAACGCTGTCCGACTCCCGCTCTCGGCAGCACCCAACCACGTCGAGCACACACTCTCAGTGAGCAGCGACTCGGGCAACTCCACCGCCTCCACCAAGACCGACCGGACCGATGAGCCGGGGGTGACCGCGGCACCCAGTGGCCAGGCGGTGCTGAGCCCCGAGGAGAAGCAGGAGCTGGATCGTCTCCTTGTTGGCTTTGGCTTGGAGAGTGTGCCGCCCATGCACAACCTCGTGCCCGGCCCTGTGCCGGCACGCCTGCCCGCCATGCCGGGCCGCCAAGTGGTGCCGGCTCAGGTGCACGTCAATGGGAATGTCGCGGCACTGGTGGCCGAGCGGGAGACAGATATCTTGGATGATGAGCTGCCCAACCAAGACGGGCACAGTGTGGGCAGCTTGGGCACGCTCTCCTCCTTGGATGGCACCACCACTGCCAGTGAGACCGGCTACCAGGAGGCACCCCGTGTGGGCAGCCTGTCCTCCCTGCCCAATGGCCCCTCGAGCTGCAATGGGGCTGAGAAGCTGCTGAAGGAGGGGCTGTACGATGGCGAGCCGCTCTCCAATGGTGGCTACCCCTACAACAACCAGAACACCCTGATGGGCCACCACCTCCGTGACACACTACCTTCCTTGCGGCCCTCGGCATCCACTCAGGAGCACCTGGCTGGCTACCCACAGCGCCTGCCGGGCTCCCATGCCCCAGGGTGGCTCCAGCCTCATCCACTGCCCAGCTCCCAGCCCTACCTGTATGCCTATGACCACCCCGGAACGTTCCGCTCCCGGTCCTTCCCGGCAGTGGACACTGCCAAGTACGACGTGAACCCTGCGCTGCCCCAGGCCCCGGCTCGCAGTACCAGCAGCCGGGAGGCTGTACAGAGGGGCTTGAATTCCTGGCAACAGCAAGGAGGAAGCCGGCCACCATCCCGGCTGCAGGAGGGTGGCATGGAGAGCCACAGCCCCAGCATCTCTAGCTGCAGCCCCCAGCCCAGCCCGCTGCAGACGGTGCCCCCGCACAGCCACAGCATGCCTGAATTCCCCCGGGCGCCCTCTCGCCGGGAGATTGAGCAGTCCATCGAAGCACTAGATGTCCTCATGCTGGACCTCGCACCTGCCATCCACAAGTCCCAGAGTGTGCCTGCCACCTCCCGTCAGGACAAGCCAGCCGGACCCCTGCCCTCCTCCCTTTCAACCCAGCCCATTGCTGGTCTCTACGCCCGGCCAACTCCACAGGTGGCCCAGCCGAGGTCCTTTGGCACGTCCGTGAGCCCTGTGGTCTCTGAGGCGGGGGGCAAAGCCTATTCTCCTGGAGAGCTGGACTATGGGGTACATGATTATCGGGAAACCTATTCACCCTACAGCTACCAGCTGGCACCGCTGCCAGAGCCCAGGAGCTACAGCCATGCCCCAGCCGGAGCACAGATGGGCACTGTCCCACTCGGCACCTCGTGTTACAGCCCTGTGGGGTCTCAGCAGCAACTCACCTCCTCCCCACCTTCCCCCACCGTCCCAGCACAAAACCAGATGCCCCTGAAGGGACCAGAGAGCTATGAAGACCTGTCGAGGTCGGGAGAAGAGCCCTTGAATCTGGAGGGCCTGGTGGCCCATAGGGTGGCAGGTAGGATCCTTTGATTCCTTGTGGGGATGGGGAGGATTGCATGTCCCGAGGTGCTGGAGCACACGGGGGTGGCATGCATGGTAGATATGGGGATGAGTGATGCGGAGACTCCTTGTCCATGCTGGATCTGGGCTTGAGACCAAGCCATAGAGACATGCAGGGCAGGGGAGCAGTCTGTGCTGCTCTTCTTTGCTGTCTGCAGCAGCATTGCCCAGAGGTGGGAATGGGTGGCTGAGGGTGTCAGATCCCCCCCCATCCTGTTAGGGTAACAAGGCTGGTCTGTCCCTGGTGCAGGGTCAGTTGCTGGATCTCGGGGGAATATCTTCTGGGGAGAATATGGAGAGTTTGGGAAAATGTTTTCATTTCTGGACCGCACTTGGACACAGTGTTCTCCCTGCCTGGAGCATGATCTGGTGTAGGGTCCCTGAAGAGAACTTGCCTGGTGTTTGATGTGCTCATCCTTGATTTCAGTCTCTGCTTCCCCCCCCGATTTGCTGGGTTCACTGCTCGGACCTCCTTGGGCAGCTGGGATGCTGCGGGAGTGGGGACTGGGCTGTTGTCTGTCAGCTGTAATTCTGCCCAGCTTGGCCCAGGGTGGTTTGAATCTGGACCTAGCTGTGGGGCAGTGGTGAAGACATTTCCCAGCCCTGCCAGAGGGATTTGGTGCTTGGCTGGGTGCACTGCTGAGTGACGGTGCTGTTTCTGGATGGAGGCATTAGCTCCTTGCTGTGGAGGGGGAGCTGCATCCACCACTCCCCTGTCCTCCTGCAGCTCTAGCTTAGGGGCTTTGGGGACACAAGAGTGTCCCAGCCACCTGGGAACAAGGTGCAATGGTGCTATGGCAGCTTGGTGCCCTCCCTCCCTGCTGCTTCGGCTGCAGTTGTTCAGTTGTGGAGTGACATTTGGGAAGGGTTTGGGGCTGTTGGCCAGTTTGTGATGCTGGGACTTGGCAGCTCCGTCCCTTCCAACTCTGTGCTCAGTCCAGAAACTCGCCCAGCATTAGAGGGAGGGGGAAAAGGCTTGGCTGGAAAAATCCAACAGCATCAACCTCCCAGGACTGGGGACTGAGTCACAGGGTGGGGGGCTGGAGGGGTGCCAGTGTCAGGAATGGGATTGAGGAGGGTCATAGAGTTGTTGGAAGAAGTCTCTATCCATCTGAACCTGACTTCTGTGTTCCAGATCAGATTCACAAAGGGTCATGGGGCTTTTGCAAAGAATTTAAACAAACATAAGGACACGTGGATGCCCAAACTGCACTGTATGTCGGGATTTAATATTATAAGCAACACATGCCTGCCCTCCCCTGCTGCCTCATGCGAAGTATTAAAATGAGCTAGAAAAGTGGACAGTTCTAAGGAGAGGAAGAAGAGTATTTGTAGTTTGTGGGAAATGGATTTTTGATGGTGTCTACTAGAAAAATCCATCCCTCCAACCCTTGAGACAGGTCATCAGGGCTGGGCTGGGATCACTGTCATCCCCTTGTAGCCACTGGGTTTCCCAAGGAGGAGAGAGGCATTTGGGGGATGGTCCCAGCCTGTGGCCACCTGTCTCTGCTGGAGCTGGGCCTTCTGTGCTGAGGTGGGGACAGCGCAGGCGGGTGGCCTGACCTCTGGCAGGAACGAGGTGTCCTGAAGCCAGCGTTGGGAGGGGACAGCCAGCAGCGACAGTGGGGCATGGCCATGTTTGTTTACATTCCCTGCTGCTATAAATTGCCTGCATGCCCTGGCGCAGAGATGAGGAGCATCTCACACCTCCTCCGTTCTTCGTGGGGGAATGCTCCCATTCCTTCTTCCCACTGATGATGGAGGGGAAGAGATGGCACAGGGCAGCACTGTCATGCCCAGTATCTGCCCACAGAGGGGAGGTGGTCCTGTCATTCTTTAAGTCCCTCTCATCTCCTAGCAAGGCATCTGGGGTCACCCTTTCTTGTCCCAGCCCTGAGCATTCTGTGATGAAGGGGACTTGCATGGTGCCATCCCTGAGGGGATGGTGATGGGGCAATTGTGGTGTTGCACAAGGCTGTATCTGGCTAGAAACCACCATTGATTTCCCATATGAGTTTATGTGGTGCGGGGAGCCAGGCAAGCTGGCTGATGGAAAAGCAGCTCCAAGCAGAGACTGAGCTTCTTCAGACCCCAATTGACCCCAGACTTATCTGCTGGACCCCAGCTAATATTTTCTGTTCTTTTTTTCTCTCTCTTTCTCTCTGACCCGCTGTTGTATCTTGTGACATTTGTCCTGTCTGCCCCTTCCTCTCTCTGTGGGGGACTGTGTCTGTCCTCTGTGACCTCCCACCCTCCTTGCATTCCCTGTCCTGGTATGCTGGCAGAGTACAACGCCAAGCTCAGGGAACTCAACAAGAGCACCAAAGTCCCCCGTCCTCCTCTGAACCAGCAACGATCCTTCTCTGGTTTGTTCATTCCACCTCCTTCCTTTCCCCTCCTTCCTTGTCCAACCTCTCCCATCCATCCTTCTCCTTCCCTCTCTTGCATTCTTCCCTCTCATCATTCCTTCCTTTTGCCATCCTCTCTCTCTCCTTCCTCTTCATCCCTCATTCCCTCTCATCCTTCCTTCCTCCTCTCTGCATGCTGAGTGATCTGTGTGTTGCATGGATGTGGGATGGAGGGAGGCTCAGGAGACCACCTCCATGCAGGATTGATTCCTCTTCTCAGCAGAGTGATGGTCAGAGCTCCCACTGAGCTCATCCAGTGGTGGCGGAGCCCCAGGCCCTGGGTACAGACTTTCCTGCCCACGCTTGGTTTTGCATCTCATCCAAGCCTGGCACTGCTTGCTGGTGGGGTTTTCATTGCTGGGCCAGTTCTAGACCCTTGCTACATCCCCTCCAAGCTTTGCCCTGACCATGACTCACTCTCCTGGGAAGCAGTGGCTGGGGTGAATCTCCACAGAACCCAGCTTTAGCCAGTTGTTAGCCCAGGAGGATCTCTCCTAGGTGAGTTTAGGGATCCCCGTGTCTTGGTCTGCAGGTGGGGGGTGTGGGCTGCTGAGACTGGATTTTATGCAGTGTGACTTTTGCTCCTTGAAGGTGAGTATGCCCTGGGTGATGCATGATGGTGACCTGCTTGGTGCTTGTTGTGCACCCTCTTGTTCCAGGGCAAGGAGAAGGTGAGAGATGGGGTGGGGCTGGGGAGTCACCATCTTTCTGTGTGACCTTTTCTCTTGCAACTGGCACCTTTGGGTTTCTCCCCAGGAGGACCAAAGAGGTTTGAACCCTCCCAGTCCTCAGCACAGAGTAAGGTATTTTATTGTACCCATTTGGGGTAATCAGGTGGGACGTGGGGAGCAGTCTGTGCCAGGATGGGGTGAGTTGGGTTCTGGTGATGAGCAGTACAGCACAGTGTCTTTTTCTCATGCAGGCAGGGAGTGAGTTTTCATATCTCTATTCTGTGGGTGTTGTGTGTCCCTGTCTGGCTTTAACTGCTGAGTGCACATCCCGAGGGCCTTGGGATGCTTCTTTGTTCTCTCCTGTCATATGGGGATATCACCTGAATTTTGCCTGACAGTAGTTCTAGTATCTCATGGCCTAAAAGCAGCTGCCTCCTGATTTGGCCTAAAACCTGTCTCCCCAGCTGCAAAACTACCTGGGTTTGTCATCTCTCCCATTTCATCCTTCCCCAGCTGTTGTGCTCCCTCCCCTTCCCCAGCCCTAGTGCTGTGCTGAGTCTGAGGGCAGTGAGTTGGTACTAGGTTAAGTATTTAAATGAGCAGCAGGAGGAGTGACAGTACCACAGGTGTTGGGTGAGAGGGTGAGGAGTGGGGTGCAGGCTGCTGCTCCCCCTTTATGAACAGGAGTCTGCCATCCTCCTCAGGCCATGGCATCCTCAGGAGTCCAGTGACAGTACTATGGCTAAGGGAGCCTGTGTGTCTGCTGAGGGGGCAAAGCAAGCTGGGGAAAGGAGAGTTTGTTTTTCAAGCATAGTTTCCATCTCATAAATCACCCAGGGGGTTGGGGGAGCCATGCTCAGAGCCTGGGTTTCCTCCCGGCTTTGCTCCGGGTGGCCTGTGAAGTTTCCCACTCTCAGCTCCTGAACAATGAATCCCTTTTTTCCCTTCTCCTCCCTCCCCTCCCTGTGGCCCCGGCTGCTTTCCATGTCTGTGGACTGGAGCAGCCAGAGCTTTCTGAGCTCCTGGGTATCCCAATGGGCCAGATCCAGCACCCTGTGGTTAGGTGACGTGAAGCCCTGGGGATGGAGCAGGGAGTCCCACACTGCAAGGTGGGTGATGTGCACTGATAGCCAGGCTCCATCTATCTGCCGCGTTTAGTGCTTCCCAAATGGAAAATGCAAAGCAAGGCAGGCGTGCGCAGCTCGAGGAGCCAGTCCCTGCCTCTCTGAAGTGCTCGGGCCCTGCAGCTCACTTTGGAATGGGCCAAGGGATGCTCCTGGTGATGCTCCTGCAGTGTTCAGGTGAGCCCGTAGTGCACAAAGTGGAAGGAAAAAAAAGAAAATATTAGAATTTTTGCTTTATTTCCCCCCAGTATCTTATTTTTCCCTGTGGTCACAACTGCGGGCTTCAGTCCCTTAAGTGAAGAGCAGGACAAAGATCCAGGGTGGCCCTACGCAGTGCTGCCCATACCTGCAAGACAGCTTTCCAGGGACCCTCTGTGTCCCCCTGTTCCCTCCACGAGTCTTTTTAATGGCCATCCCCCGTGCCGGTGAGCACCTGCAGAAGGGATTGGGAGTTGTGTTTCAGAGCTGTTCTTAGTGGAATTTTCCAGGCTGCCTCCACGGCTGGAGCCAGCCCCGTTGGCTCGAGTCCCCCGCCTCGCAGCCTGGCCGCCTCTCCCCCCGAGCTGCGATTTTATTGTTGTTGCCATTCACTGGGCTGATTATTTAGAAATGTGCCCGGGCCACCTCCTTCCCTGGTGCTCTCGCAGCCCTTTCCCCGGGCCGGGAAAGCTCTGGTGTGTGTGCAGTGCCGAGAGGGGAGGTCAGCGGGTGCGAGGCGTGGGTCCCACGCGGAGCCCCGGGGAGTGAGGGAAGCAGCTGATGGCTGCTTTTCCTCCGCCAGCCCGTGGGAAAGGAGTTGGTGTTTGAAAAGTGCATTTCCTGGAGCGTGATGCTGGCCTTTCTCCTTTTTTTTTTCCCCCCTCCTTTTTTTCTCTTCCCTAATGTGCTGACCAAGGGGAGCATGAGTGCTCAACAATTCTGTGGGAAAACTAGAGGGGACAGTGTTGTCACCACTCCTAGTGGGTAGGAGTGTGAGTCCTGTGAGGCTCTGAGCTCTGCCCATGATACTCTGTAGGGTTGCTGTGCACTGAACCCAGCACCGTCATCCATGAGCCCAGATTAACTTCTTAACCCAGCGAGGTGGGATAGAAAGTGTGTTTGGGCACTGTTGGATGCTGGGAGAGTTGAGCTGCCCTGCCCTGTGCCAACTTTGTCTGTTTTCCTGGGCTTTATCCCAGCCAATGGGGTTATCCACAGCCCAAGAAACCCATTCTCCCGTGATAATTTGGTCGCTCTGTTCTTCCCCCCAGGGCTGAGGATGTTGTTGGCTCCTACTGCTGGGACGTGGGAAGGATGTTTGGGGCGGGGGAAGATGGAAGGGTGATGCTGATCTCTCCTTTTTGAGATGCTTTGCACTGGGGACAGAGCAGCAGTGGTTTATTAGGGCTCCCTGCACCACTTCTCTGTTGGGTTCTTTCTTCTTGATCCAGTACTTCCTCTGCCTCAGGGGTTCACAAAACCAGGCTTTTTCCATGGCTGTGGTTGAAGCCACATCTGTCTGTGGGAGCAGGGATGCAGGCTGAATACAGCTGTCCTTGTGCTGGGTGATTTGGTCCTTTCCCACCATGATGCTGTCAGGAGACTCTGTTGCTCCCTGCTCTGCAGGACCGGGCTGTCTGGATTAATCTCAGGATGCTCTTTCCCCTTGCACCCACTGCTGGAGGTTGTTCCTGAAAATCTAATGGTGCTTGAAAGGGCTAGTGCAGCAATTCAGCCACTAGCCACAACCCTGCCTTGCTTTATCACTTGCTCTGGGGTCTGTTGTAGGGTACTGTAGGGTATATCTTCTCCAGCTACCCATGCTGGTCTGGGGGTTTGATGCAGGTGAATGCTGAAGCTCAGACCTCTCAGGTCAGGCCTGGAGCATGTCCTGCTGGTCCCAATCTCAGCTGGCAGCTCCTCACCCCTCTACCACCCTGTGCTTGCCCTGCAGGGGTGCAGTCTCGGGAGAAGCCTCTGGAGGAGAGTGCTGTCCCTGCCCGCAAGCGGACCCCCAGCGACAGCCACTATGAGAAGAGCTCACCAGAGCCCAGCTCACCCCGCAGCCCCACCGTCCTCTCACCTGAGGTGGTCAGCACCATCGCAGCCAACCCTGGAGGGAGGCCCAAAGAGGTGTGCTGGAGTAGAGGAGTGCTGGGGTTGGGTGGTGGCTAACTGGGGAGACATGCCTCCAGGGAGGGAGATGGCTTGGTCAGCATTCACAACATCCATGGAGTTGGGGATCAGTGATGGTTTTTGTGGTGGTGGTGGTGGTGGTAGTTAGCAGGAAGGAGGTGAAACGCTTCCCTTTGCACCCTCTGCCTTCTCCTTGGGGTGTCCTAGAGGTTTGTGCCCATCATAGGGATGGGACTGACCCTTTCTCCTGCTCTCTCCAGCCTCACCTCCACAGCTACAAGGAAGCCTTCGAGGAGATGGAGGGTGCCTCCCCAACCAGCCCACCCTCCAGCGGCGGTGAGATTTCTCCCCCCACCCCAGCCTTCCCTGTGTCACCACAAACCCCTTACTCCAACACCTGTAAGTGCCATGGCTCCGGGAGGCAGAGGGGCTTGGTGGGCGGCTCTAGGCAAGCCAGAAATTTGCCAAGGGTCAGACAGCTCCAGGTTCCAATCACCCACTGCCCTGTTAACCACTCGTCCTCTCCATCCTCCTTTCTCCTCCACATCCTGCCACTCCATGCTGCTGTCAGAATCCCACTTACTTCAGCATCCCATGCCTGGTACCCTTGTCTTGGGTTTTGCCCTTGTCTTGGGTTTTTTACCCTCTGCTTGCTGTTTTTTTTTTTTTTTTTTTACGGGATCCCAGGGTAGGATGAGGAGAGAGGCATGCTTTCACTCCATCCCACTCCTGCATCTCCCCATTTTTCCTACTGGCATGGCATGAAGAGAAGCAAAACTGTGGTGGCAGGAGAGTGGGAGGGAGGCAGGAGGCACTGAAGATCAGGAGGGCAGACTTACACACCATATCACTTCTTGCTTGTAATTTCAAAGGCAGGAGGGGAAAAAAGGCTGGGATGCATGCTCTTTGCATACAGCTTGTCTCTACTCGTCCTGTGCAGCATCTCTATTCTGACTTAACCTGTCTCAGTTGTGGTGGGTTTATGTGGACTGGGTTTGTGTGACCAGCTTGAGCAACGAACCCTGAGGTGCAGCCACACGTCAGCACAGCATGACTTGGGCCAGAGCAGTTCAGTAGAGCAGCCAGTCAACTGGGGAATCCATTAAAAAGATGGCAGCCCCCCATTCCCTCTAAAACACCTCTGTAGGCTGAAGGCTGAGGGATGCTCTAGGTTTGGGGATACTTGGGCTGAGTGCAGCCCCCTCTGTTGCCATGTCCTGGTTGCAGTGAAGCTCCCTGCCCCCCACAGCTCAGCCTATGGGTCTTGAGGTTATTTTCTTCTGTACTGCTGCTCTTCCTTCCCTGCAATCCTCTGATGTCTGAGCCCTGTCTCTTGGGATGAGGAGACAAGTGTGGGAGCATCTCCGGGGTGCTTGGCAGCTCGGAAATGACCCTGTTGTTCCTGGGGACTGAGACCTCAGCCCTGAGGCAGCAGCAGCTCCTTTGGCAGTGGGTCAGTGGCTTTAGGGAATGAGTCACTTGCAGAGGTGACAGGGAACAGCTTGGCTGGGGTCGTGGCCTCGAGACAGTGCTTCTTATCCAGCACCAGCCAGGAAAGCCTGGGAAGCTTGAAGTTGCAGCTTTCAGGCTTTGCTTTCAGGCTTTGCCAAAGGGGATACAGGAGCAATTCCCCTCTGTGTGGGGGATGGTGGTCCCGGCAGAATTCCTTGCCCTGTGAGGACCCTGCTCATCAGCCAACTGAGGTGTGAGCTGACATTGTGGCTTGGGGTCAGCTGGATTTGAGGAAATCAGACACCCACTGGGTAAGGTGCTACTGTCTTAGTTTCCCAGGGACTTGGCTGCTCAGCTGCTCCAGCCCCAGGCTGCTGTGGACCTGGCCTCAGGGCAAGTGTCTGGCTTTCCTCTGGACCTCCCACCACCCACTGCCTCCCAGCCTTGCCACAGGCCCTGTGCCTGTGCCACCAGTCAGAGGCATTCAGACACTGCTGGAGACTTGTGCCCTCTGGTCTCTCCTGCTGAAGATGATCCCAAGGTTTCCCCTGATATGGGAAAATACAGCATCAGGGAGGTGGGGAAAACCCAGTGGGAGGTGCAATCTGCTTGGGGTGGTCTGCCCTCCCTGTGAAAACCCACTGCCATCCATACCATAGCCATACACCCATATGCAGCTCCTCCTGGTGTGTACATCTGGGCACGGAGGTGCAGAACTCCCGTGTACGTTGCCACCCCTCTGTGTGAACATCCTCACCCATCCATTGAGCTGGTCTGGAGGCCAAGGGTTTTTTGGCAGTCCTGTCCCTTTTGTGAGGGTGATGAGCTGCTCTGGGACAGCTGGATTCCAGCTCAGCCAGATGTGGGGATTGGCAGAAAGGAGTTCAGGTGTGGGAGAGCTGGGTTGGGATAGCTTCTCACACAGGGGAAATGAAAGGGGCTTCATGCGTTTATGGTGGGACTTCGTGGGGATGGTGCTGAGAGATGGGGTCTGGGCCTGTCCTGATGGGAGTTGTCCCCTTTCTCTGTCCTGCCACCTTTGCAGCAGGACAGGGTGCTTGTTCCCAGTCACCTCTCACTCTGTGTCCTGCCCCAAATAAAGAGGGGGTTCGGTATCCTTCTCCAGGGTGTTGCTTCATATGAGGGCATCTTGTGTTCTCAGCAGCCTTCCCTTGCAGCCGGTGGGTGGAATGGGCTACAGGGGCTCTGAACCCATCGGCAGCTGCAGCCTTTCTGAAGTGTCACCTCCCACCCCTCCATTAACATTCTTGTGTCCACTGTGCCAACAGTGCGTTCTCCCCCTGGCCTGGCCAAGACTCCACTCTCAGCACTGGGGCTGAAACCCCACAACCCGGCTGAGATCCTGCTGCATCCAGTGGGAGGTGAGTGCAGACACGGGGACTGCAAGCAGATTTTTTTGTGGGGGCATCTGTGAGGATACCCCAAAAGCGTCCCTAGTTTGGAGAAGGCACTTCCACCTCCCTTTTGGGGCCAAGTGGCTTTGGGCATCCTTGTTGCCCTTTGTGGGGACAGTGGGACTGTGTAAACATGGGGGATCTTGGTGCTGCCCTGGGGGGCTCAGCACAGTAGGGTCTTCAGTGGTGAGGGCTAGATAACCCTGTGGCCCTGTTTCCTGCCCAGCCCCATATTCTTCCTTCTCCCACCCCCTACATTCCTTCTCCTCCCTAGGACAGCTGGAGACAGTTTACTCTCTGGGAGCTGAGCCTGTCAGCCGGAACAATATCCAGAGCTCTTTCCATCCTGGACAGCAGTCTCTGAGCAAAGGCCCTGCTGTCCTGGGGACGTGTCCTGGAGTAGCCTGCCAAGCCAGACCTTACTGCTCCCCAACACCTAGGCCCCCCTTCCTGAGCTAGCTCAGGGCTGAGTGTAACCTCCCCAAACACATCTGAGCCTGGGGGCCACAGGCTGATTGAGCTTGCACTGCAAGACCCTTCTTGGGCGAGCTGATGCTTTTTTGGTGCTTGCTCAGCTTCTTGGAGCAGCCCTTCAGTTACTCTCTGCTGCACTGTTCCCTCTTTACCATCTGAAGTGGGCCTCCTGGGCTTTGGACATAATTTTTGGGATGTTGACATGATGTGGGGGTGTCTGAGGCCAGGTTTCAGTTTGGACCACAGTGCTGGGAGGTGTGGGGCTCTCCTTTGTGCTCTGTGTGCCCCTGCCTGAGCAAGGCAGAGCTGCTTAACTCTGATTTCTTTTTCTGTCTCGCACCTTCCTTCCTCGTCCCACTCCCAATGCTCCCCTGCCCCTCCATCTCTCAGAGCTAGAAGGGGAAGCGGGTGGTGACTCTGAAGAAGGTAAGAAAGGCTTTTCTTTCTCTGTATCTCTTTTCCTCATGCAACCTCACTGTTGGGGCTGTCACTCAGAGCAGGCCCAGGTGTCTGTTCCAGCAGCCTTCCCTTGCTCTGTCCCTCAGGGATGTAGGAGCCTGAGTCTTGCCTCCCTTGAGAGGAGGGACGCATCATATCTTGTGTCATGGTAGGATTTCTCAGTGTCCAAGTTGGACCTGAAAGTCTGTCACATTGTGTGGCAGTCATTGGTGGGGACTGAGAGCTCTTTGTCAGTGAGTGCCATCCTTACTGGCAGCACGCTGGGGATGCTGGCGCGCTATGACCAGCTTTGGATGAGCCTGGCGGGGATCTGGGAGCAACAGCCCCAGTTTTAGTCTCCTTCCCTCCCCTTTTGGCTTTGCTGTTGCCATTCAGAGTGAAAATAAACCAAAGTGCAGCACAAAAGGTCAGCAGGAGCAGAGGCCACCAGTGTGTTGCCGGCTCAGCTGGCTGGGCAGTGGTGCAGCACCAGCAGCTGGTGCACATCTTCCACCTGCCAGGCAGCTGCTCAAATCTCCCCACCTCTCCTGTCTCCCACCTCTCCTGCAGCACTTTGGGGATGCAAAGGGTGGGGCTGAGCTGGGATGTCAATTCAAGAGTGGCTGTGCTGACGGTGAAGGCACTGTGGGCTCTGGGATGGCACATCTTGCATAGGGTCAGAGGCTTTGGGCATGGCTGTGGTTCCTTGCAGTGCTGCCTGCTAGGTAACGGTTGTTGGGTGGTTTTACTTCCTCCTTTAATGAATTTTTGGGCCCTCAGAGCTGGGATGAGGAACTGTAAGTTCAGGATGGATTTTGGGGAAAGGGTGTCTCTTCTGGGTGGGTGCGGTGCTTCCTCTAGCCCTAGCAGCCATCAGCATTTCTTCTTGGAAGTTTCTTAAAATGCACACAACCAAAACCTAAACACTGTGTGATACTGAAGAAAGTGTTTGCTTGAAAAAATGTTCTGCTTTCAGAACTGATTTTTCAATGATGGCTTTTTAGATACATTAAAAGAAGCAAAGCTGGGATAAAACCAGGCTTCTCCCCTATAAGTTCTTCCAAGCTTTGCCATTTCTGTGCAGCTTTAAGCCTACAAAGACTCAAACATTGCCTCTCCTCTCCTTATCACTAAACCCTCAGGAGCTCAAACTGTCCTGCATCTCTGTCCACTTGCATGATGGTTGATCCCCAAGCAAGGATGTCCAGTGACCCTGCACTGCCCAGGCTGAGTGGCCACCGTGGGCCTCTTGTTTGGCTTCATCCTCTTTAAAGTGATATTTTTGGGCATTGAATCTATGGTTCTGAGAAGGGACGGGTGTTTTGGCTTAGGACCCGCTGCACTTAGCCACACATTCCAGGAGGCACACTCTAGGAGTGCTCTGCCTAGCAGATCCCAGCTGGAATGGCTGCCCTGTGTATGGGGTTGGAAGATGCTTTGGCAGTGTGGGAGCTCAGGATGTGGCTCTCAGCTCTGAGGAGGCTTTAAAACAGCCTGACACAGAGGCAGCGCTGGGGATTTCTGGCCAGAGTGCAGCTCTGCTCAGATTTGGGATTCCCAAACAAATACCCATCTCCTTGGTGACTCAGAGCTTCTCTATTTTCCCACCCATTTTCCCATCTCCAGAGTCCCTTCCAAGAAAACACGAGGAGGCAAGATCAGATTTTGCAAGCTAAAAAAATCCTGCCTGAAACTTCTAACTTCTCTTTTGTTTTCTCCTGTCCTGTATTGAGTCAAGGTATTGGAACCTGTGCCCATGGCCACACACCTCACTGTGGCACAGCCCCCAAGCCCCCTGCTCCTGTCTTTTTAGTAGGCGCTGGCATTTTCACAACCCTGTGGTCTTAACCTCTTGCAGACTGACTCATATGTACTGTCTGGCTAATTTTAGTCTGGGCTGGGGAGCTGGGAAGGGGAAAAGTGAGTAGCTGTGAAATTAATTTAATTACCTAAGCTGTGATGAATTTCTTGCAGCTGCCCTGGGTAGTGCCTCATCCCTGTCACTCAGGATGTCCTGCCTTAGATTCTGGTACCCAGTCTGTATAGAGGTCCATCGTCTGGTTTTGGCTCACATCTTTCCTGGGGTTGTTGGCCAGGGACATCAGTCCAAGGGAGGGACTCCTCCTCCCCTCTCCACAGACAGACAGGGCCCAGAGACACGGCAGGAGAAGGAGTGGGACCTATGACAGTCTTTTTCCTTGCGTGTCTCTGCTCCAGCTCTGAACGTGTAGCTGTGCACTGGCATTGCTGACTGTGAGCAGGCCAGCTTGCCAGCAGGCTGAGCCAGAGCCTGGCTGTTATGACTAATAATAACAATAATAATGTTTGTCATGCTAATTACTACTGCAGAGCTGCTTTGGGCATGGCCAGCTTGGAGCAAGGCTCCCTGGCCCATGGGATTTGATGCCAGTGGCTCTTGCTTAGGGCAGGCTGAGGTGTGACATGTCTGTGCAGCCTGAGGGAATGGGACTGAAGTTGCAACCCCTTCCTCTGGTGCAGCTTTTGGTGGGGTCTGTGGGCACTGTCATAGGGATGGGGACCAGCCTGGGTGGAACAGGAGTTAGGGGGCAAGGTATGAGAGAGGGCCGAGTTTGGTGTCTGCCATGGCTAGTAATGGCCAGCCCAGCCCGCTGCTCCTGGCACGGGACAGCTTGGCGGCTCTAAAGGAAAATTGCTTTTCTTGGTCGTGCTCATGGGATCTGGTTTCAAGCTGGGCTGGGACTGAAAGTGTTGGATGCTACAGTGGAAATAGCTGGAGTTGCCCTCTGGTCTGCTGCTGGAGATGGCTGGCAGAGGTGGGCCACAGAGGGCAGGGACCACAGGGCATTGTCATCAGCCCTGTGTGAGTCAGTGCAGGCTGGGCAGAGTCACTTGCTCTATTTTTAGGGGCTGTGGAGCAGGACGTGTTCTCTGTGGCATCCTAGGTGGGAGGGACGCTGACTCAGAGCAGGGTGAAGGGGCTGTGGCAGGCAAAGGGATGGTGGTCCCTTGTTCCATTCCCCTCAGGGAAAGGGGTGACCCCCCTTCCTGTGCCCTGGCTGGGGTCTTCAATTTGAAGCAACTTCAGGGTCTTGGATGAGCCACATGTATTTTTGCACAGCCCCTGGTGGAAGAGGTAGGGGGAAATGTTCAGCTTGAGAAGGTTATCTCAAGCACCTTCACTGGAGTGGAATGTGGATCCTGGGAAGGGTGTGGCCCCCTTCCCATGCAAGCTGTAGGCTCATCTGTTTCCACTTCTCTTTTGCTGCAGAGCCCAGGAGCTATGTTGAGTCAGTGGCCCGCACGGCCACAACGGGCAGGGGAGGGGCCCAGCCTGCTTCCCAGCCTGTTGCCCAGCCCGCTGCTCAGCCCACAGGCCCAGAGGTGTCCACCAGGAATGGCACTTTCTCCAACTCCTTCATCGCCCCCAGCCCTGTCTCCACCAGCAGCCCTATTCACAGCATGGATGGGTAAGACAGCAGGTCCCAGGGACTGGTGGGGCTGGTGCTCAACCCTCCCTAGTGCACAGGCTTAGAATCACAGTCACAGAATCACTAAGGTTGGAAAAGATGTCCAAGATCATAAAGTCCAACCTTTGACTGAACACCACCCAGCCAACTAACCCAGAGCACTAAGTGCCATGTCCAGTTGTCTCTTGAACATCTCCGGGGTGGTGCTTGTTCACATTGAAATTGCCTTTGCAAAGACTCGCATCTCTCCATGCAGGGTTTGGGTATCCCAGCCAACTGTACACTTCAGTGCCCTGAGAACACAGATCTGGGTCACTGCTAGTTACTTGGTGGTTACTGGGCCTCAGAAACCTCTCACTGGGAACCTGGCCCCTGTCATTGGAGGAGGGATGGGTTGTGCTAACCCCTAGCCCTGGGTTAGGCTGAGCATTAGTCTTCTGGGGTGAGATGGAGCCATTGTCCCTGTCCCCTGTCCACCCTGCCAATGAGGTGTTCTGCAACCACACAGGCTGGCAGGGCAAAATAAACCAGGTGTTTGCTGGGAGCAGAGGTAGAAAAAGGCTCTGTTCCCCAGAAAGTCATATTTTGAGATGGAACTGGGATTCCTGGTGGAGCTAAAGCTGCCTCTATTTGCTTCCATGAAGCTGGCTGGGCCATCCTATGGTTGCCTCTGAACAACCAGGTAGCTGACTGGCTCTGTGCCTTAGTTTCCTTGTGTGCCACATGCAGGAGGGTGCCATTAGCAGTCAGCAGCAGGAATGAGCAGTGGAGCTGAATTCTACCTTTCTTCATCTCTCCTCAGGGCATCCCTCCGCAGCTACCCGTCAGAAGGCAGCCCCCACGGCACGGTTACACCTCCCCATGCCTCAGCTGAGCCCTTGTACCGGTCACCTGTTGGCTCGCAGATGCCCTCTGCTCACAGCAGCTACCAAAACTCGTCTCCATCTTCCTTTGCAATGGTCCAAGGAGGGGTTCCGGGCTCAGCATACAGCAGCCCCGACTACCCTGATGGCCGAGCTGGCCTCCAGCCAGAGCCCCAAATACGGCCACAGCCACAGGTCAATGTGGCGGGGGTGCACACCCTGCCAGGGAGCCCCCGCAGCCTGCACCGGACAGTGGCTACCAATACACCGCCCAGCCCCGGCTTCGGGCGAAGAGCCATCAACCCCAGCATGAGTGGTGCTCCCAGCAGCCCCGGGCTGGGCAGGCATGCTGTGGTGGCCCATGGCAACCTGGTGGCTCCACCAGGGAGCCCCAGCCTGTCCAGGCACCAAGCAGTGGCAGCCACATCCCCTGGCAGCCCCATGTATGGCTACTCCAGCCCAGAGGAAAGGCACCTGACACTGTCTCGGCAGAGCAGCTCCTCTGGCTACCAGCCCCCCTCCACGCCGTCCTTCCCTGTCTCCCCAGCGTACTACCCTGGCACGAGCACGCCACACTCCTCCTCCCCAGACTCGGCTGCCTACCGCCAGGGCAGCCCCACGTCGCAGCCTGCTCTGCCTGAGAAGCGGCGGATGTCAGCTGGGGACCGCTCCAACAGCCTCCCCAGCTACGCCACTGTCAACGGCAAGGTGTCCTCACCCCTCTCAAGCGGCATGTCCAGCCCCAGCGGTGGGAGCGCCGTCGCCTTCTCCCACACTTTGCCGGACTTCTCCAAGTTCTCCATGCCAGGTAAGAGATGCTCTTGGAGGTCCCTGTGTCCCCCTGCCCTACTTGAAGCTCTCCCCTCCTCCTCCTTGCTGGCCATCAGGAAAGGGATTGCAGCCATGTCCTGATTTACTCCTCCTGTCCATCTGCAAACCACAGGCACTGCTGGGGCCATTTCCTGTGCTTTCTGACAAATCCAAACAGGAAAAACACTGACCATCTCTGGCATAAACAGCTTCCAGAGATGTGTCTGAGGAGATCAAAGCTCCTGGAGGCAATTCTTCTTTGCCATGGGGATGCAGTGACCTCTTGGCCCCATTCCCAGAGGGCTTTACCCCACTAAGACCCCACTGTGGCACTGCCTCCTCATTTTAAATGGTGCCGTGCCCCTGGTGCCATCCTGCCTGGAGCACTTTTGCCAGCTCTGGTTACAGACACCTTGGTGACGTCAAGATTGGGCTGATAGGATCAGGGGAATAAAGCTGTGGGGCAGCAGTGGCTCCGGCTGCTGGGCCACTCTATCTGCTGAGCAGGCAGCCCTTTGTGGACACTCTGGCACTCATCCTGGCTCCTTGACTCCTGTGGCCAAGGACCTTTCCCAGCAGGGAAGCAGGAGCAATTAAAACCTGTAACAATTAACAAGCAGCTTGGAGAGGGGAGTGAGCCCCCTGCCTCTCTGAAGGTGACCAGATTGCTGAGGGCTGATAACATGTCTCCAGCAGAGATGCTATCCAGTCCTCTTGGTTGTTTGCCTGGTTGTTTTTGGAAAGCAGGTGGTTGTAAATGTTGCCTGAGTAAATAATAACTTCACAGCCAGAGGACCAGCTCCCATTGGGGCTGTGCCACTGGTGGGCACTGAACAAGGCACAATCAGGCTGGGGCTGGGGCTGCTTTGCCCAGGGCAGATTGACCTGTCCAGTTCCTCTTCACAGAGCAAAGATAGGGGATGAAATTTATTTTTGTGAAGTGTGCTCCAAATCTTGAACATGAGAGAGCAGTGAAGGTCTTCTGATGTCAGGATCTTCCTGGCACCTCCAGACATGCCTCTTTCCTCCAACAGTTTTTATTTCACCTGGCCAGCTTCTTTTAAATTAAGAACTCCCATTTGTCTCTGGTTGTGTGCCATAGGGGCTCATCTAACACACAGCCCTTTTGAGGGCCCTTGAGCTTGGATTTAGCTTTCAATGCCCAGCAGCCCCATAAACTCCAGGTAGTGATCAGCCTGAATGGGTATGGGGAGCTGGGCTGAGGTTAATGCAGGGCGCTGATCTTAAAGGAGGTGGGCATATTAATGCTTTGGCTGGACGCAGAGTTTTAGATACAGCATTTTTTAACTTTTTTCTTGTCCTTTCTTCCCTTTCCTGCAGACATCAGTCCTGAGACTCGTGCCAATGTCAAGTTTGTGCAGGATACTTCCAAGTATTGGTACAAACCAGACATCTCCAGGGAGCAGGGTAAGTAGATGACACAAGGTTGGGAGTTGGGATGTGTCTGGGATCACAGGGATTAGCAAGGAATTCCCTTATGGATTTGGTTGACAGTGAAGGTTAATAATGACTGCTCAGGCTGTTTCAGATGGGGGCTGAAGCCCCATTCACACTGTAGGTTTGTGTGATGTGGATTCTTCAAACCTTCCTCTTGGTAGAGGAGCTCCAGTCCCTGCAGTGTGCAGTGGATTGTGTTTGCAATTTGGGGTACAAAACACCTGGATCTTGAGTTGGTAATACTCAGAGTTGTCTTGGAAACATGGCTAAAATGAGTGGGGACAGCAAGGAGGTGGCAGGATGCCTTCTTCAGGGTTATGGTCCCAGCATTTGGGTCTTGGTTCCTGCTTGCTGTCCAGTACTTGGTTGCTCAGAGATAGGCAGGGTGGGAATTGGAGATGCCCACACAAGGGTGGTGTAGGTGGGGGGAGATGAGCCTGTACCTGGCAGCCCTACCCAGATGTGCAGGAGGATCAGTAACGTTTTGGTGCCTGGCTATGAGATGTGCAGCTGGGGCACCCCGTCTCAACCCACACCTGCTGGTATCTTGAGGGTGTATTAGTTCTCACTATGCCATCTCTGAGCTCTGCTGTTCTCTCTTGCAGCCATTGCCCTGCTGAAGGACAGAGAGCCAGGGGCTTTCATCATCCGAGACAGCCACTCCTTCCGGGGAGCCTATGGCCTCGCCATGAAAGTTGCTTCTCCGCCTCCCACAGTCATGCAGCAGAACAAGAAAGGTATTGTGTGCCCTTCTCCTTCCCACACTGAGATGCTTTCCATCTTTCTGCCAGGACGAGCGGGCAGCTGGGGCTGCTGAGCCAGTCATGCCCTTGGGTATGTGCTGATGTGGCAGGATCCCTGCCTCTCAGGGCACAGGGAAGCACCAGACACCCTCTTCCCTGAGCTGTGGAGGGCTCAGGAGCACCTACATCTTGGACTTGGGTATAATGAAATGGGTACAGCCTCTCCAGCCCACCAGCACTGTGGGGGAGCTTGGCCTGGGGTTGACCCTGTGCAAAGGGACAGATTTGAGGAGGGTGTGTGTAGTGTTAGGGACCTGAGCTCCAGAGCTGGAGCACTGGTTTCTTCATGGTACTGCATAGTAATAGGAGGAGAGTGGCTCTGGTATGAGAACATCTCATCTCTTCCCAGGAGACTTGACCAATGAGCTGGTGAGGCACTTCCTCATCGAGACTAGCTCACGAGGTGTGAAACTAAAAGGATGTCCCAATGAGCCTAATTTTGGTAAGTGTGCTTTCCACATGTGGGGTTGGGTTGGGAGAGCCTTGCCTTCGCCATACTGTCAAAGCAGAGCTGTTGGGTGTCTGGGAGAGCTGTTAGTGCCTCTTGTCCCTGTGTAACTGAATCCTCTGGGCATTTGGAGCCTCTGCATTCATACACACTCATGAGAGCACACAAACATGCCTGTATGCATGGCCTTTCTACACACACATGTATGTCAACTGATGCTGCTGGAAGGGTGGAGGGCAGGGGCTCCCCTTGTTCCATTTATTCTATGACTAATGTTGTGTGAGGAGCTGCACGAAGACCATTGTTGCATTTTTTGTTCCTAAAGTGGCCTTGGCAGCTCTGTCCCCTCCCTGAGCCTTCTGTGGAGAGCTACATGGTGGTTTCAGTGAGAGGAATTGCCACATGTGGCATTAGGACAATTAGTGAAGAAACCCACCTAAAGGCCTGTTTCCATCCACCCAGAGCAGTGGTGACCTAATCAGGGAAAGCTGGAGTTTGTTATTCCTTTCCTTGGTTAATGGTTAACGTACTTTCGATTGTGCGGTTGCATAGCCCAATGATTTTGCAAAAGGATCATTGTGTTAACCCAGCAGGTGCAAACAATTCTTCATCTGGCAACACTGGCCCTGTGCTGACCATCTTCCCTCTCTCCCCAGGCTGTCTCTCAGCACTGGTGTACCAGCACTCCATCACACCCTTGGCCCTACCCTGCAAGCTGGTCATTCCTGACCGAGGTAAGAGCTAGGACCAGAAGGCATTGCATCTGTCCCCACAGCCTGCAGGGAGGGGGCAGATTTCCAAGCAGGGAGCACCAGTAACCATCTCATGTCTTCTAGATCCCATGGAGGAAAAGAAAGACTCTTCATCAGCCACCAACTCAGCCACGGACCTCCTCAAACAGGGTGCAGGTGAGTTGAGAGGGGTTGTTGTGAGGTAAACTTGGCTTGGAGTACTGCTTGACCCCATGTCTGCTGTCTTCTTTTCCAGCCTGCAATGTCCTCTTCATCAATTCCGTGGAGATGGAGTCTCTGACGGGCCCCCAGGCCATCTCGAAGGCTGTTGCTGAGACGCTGGTGGCTGACCCCACGCCCACGGCTACCATTGTTCACTTCAAAGTCTCCGCGCAAGGCATCACCTTAACGGACAACCAGAGGAAGTAAGAGCCTCCGTGGCCACATCTCTGGCCAAAAGCCAGTGTTGGCTTGTTCCCAAAGCAAGCAGGGCAGTGATTCAGGAAGTGTGTTGGTGAAGGATGTCCTTGGGATGGCATCAACCTGGTCATGGACATGGCTGGGCTTTGTTCTTGACTCTTGGAACATTCTATGGGACACGTGTGGCAGTGTCCCCTGGGCTGGTGGAGCTGGGTTGTGGTGGGACAGTGGTGGATCCTCTCTGGCCCTGACATTCCCTGCTTTGTGTTTCAGATTGTTCTTCCGAAGACACTACCCCCTCAATACCGTCACCTTCTGTGACTTGGACCCCCAGGAACGAAAGTGAGTGCCCTAACCTGGGGGGAGCCCCAGCCCTTTCACTCCTCTAGCCTCCTGGGATGCTTGGAGCAGGGTCTTTGCTTGCTCTCTCCCCTGCTTTTGCAGAGAGCAGGAATGCAAGGTCCTCTTGGACACTGTGGTGCAATGCCAGCTTCTTTTGGTGACGTTTTGGTGTCTCCAAGCACCTCTATGCTGTGGAAGAGGTGCATAATTTTTCCATTAAGCCAAGCCTGTACAAAGCCAGGCTGGCCTTCCTGCATTGGTAGGTGCAGGAGGGACCATCTCTCACACCTCCTCTTCTCCTTGCAGGTGGACTAAAACTGATGGCAGTGGCCCAGCCAAGTAAGTGCTTTCTGTGCTTCCCAGCATATTCCTCCCAGCTGCTGTCAGGGTGGCTTCTGCCAGTGTTTGGGCACTGGCTGGAAGATGCCCTGTGCAGGGCATCCTGGCTGTGTGGGAGATGGGCTCAGCAGGAGTGTTTCACCCAAGCATGAGACTGTATTTTTGGGGACTCTGGATGCATTTTTCAGCCACAAATTGCTGGTCAGAGCAGGCATGTCTCTTGCTCAACTGGCCAAACTGGAAACTCCCCTGACAGAGTCATTGGGAAGCAGCTTATGGAGCAGAGCTGGGGTTATGCCGATGGCATGTGAGCTACTGGTTATCTCTTCCCTTTCTTCTTGTCCTTCCTGTCCTGACCCATGGGAGCACAGAGCTGTTGGCTGAGCCCATTTCCAGGGGCCAGCTCCCACTAATTTTAGCCACTGTGTGAGCGAAGGGGTTTTTATTAGGATGTCCAGCTGCTGGGATATTTCCCCTCCCCAATTAGAAATGCCGTAGCCTGGGCCTGTCTCACATTCTGTTCCCCCTGTATTTATAACTTGAGTTTGCACATTCTAATTAAAAAGAAAAAAAAAAGGACATTTTATTCATCAGGAGACAGACAGACAGAAATAACCAGATGGTCTCACTCAGCTTCCTGTGTCCTTGTGTGGCCTTCATCTCTTAGAGGGTCTACCCCAGTGGCCAGCCCATCTCACCTCTGGCTTCAAGAGGCCAAACCAAGGCAATGCTGTGATCATCTGGAAGGTCCCTGCTTGGGGACAGACTAGGGGAAGGTGGCAGAGATGTTGAGATCAAGGGCAGTTTGGTCAAGAAATTATTGAAACCTGGCTTTCAAAGAAACTGCAGCAAAGGGAAGAGAAGGCTGGTTTGGGATGTATCCCTCTGTGCTGTGAGAGGTGAATGTTAAAGAAGAAAGTGGGACAAGACCATGTTGGAAGAGGGTGGTGTTAATCCTTGCAGGAGCAATATTGAGGCTCTTGCCTTCTCCGCACACAGGCTCTTCGGCTTTGTGGCCAGGAAGCAAGGGAGCACCACAGACAACATCTGCCACCTCTTTGCTGAGCTGGACCCAGACCAGCCAGCTGCAGCCATCGTCAACTTTGTCTCCAGGGTCATGCTTGGCTCCGGCCAGAAGAGATGAGCTGGCACTTGCGGGTGATTCTTGAATTTTGGAGAAGGACTTGGAGCTGATCCGAGAAGGAGTGTGAGGAAGTGCATTGTGGGAGAGGGAAGTGAATTGGGGGGGGGGGGGAAGGGTTGGAATTTTGGAGGAAAACAGCAAACAACAAAAAACCACCAACAAAACCCCTAAAAACTCAACACAAACCAAACACACACATAGAGGAACCAAAGCCACGCACCTACAAAAGAGAGCTACAAAGTCACGCCAGACAGGATGCATGTCCCATTGCAGAGAAGGTGACCAAAGCAAAGGAGGCAGTGAGAGGTGTGTTTCCAACTTTCCGCATCATGGCCTCAAGTGGTGACATCCATGTGGGACTGAATGTGGGACCATGACTGGTGTTTTCCATCTGGAAAAGAAAGAGACAACTGACAAAACCCATGGAAGAAGCTTCATCCCAGCAGCTCCAAACTGACCTGTAGGAGATAATCAATGTGCTGGGTCTATGGGACACCAGAGGAAATGCTCTCAGAAACCTTCCCTTGTCCAGCTGCAGAGGAGGGTCCTCACTGGTCCCTGTGCTTCCTCTAAAACCTGCTCGTGACCTGGTAACTTGCTGGGGGCATGGGAAAATTGGTCCTGAACCTTCCAATCCCTTGGGGAGCTTGGCCATGGGCTGACCTTTGCTGACCCAGAGCCCAGCACCAGTCACAGGTGAGATGCTGTGAGTCCCCCCAGAAAGGGGTGTCACGCTGTTTCTCCACTTCTCCAGGGGTTCTTGTGCCCCCAGCCTGTGAGGAGGTGTGGGGGTTCCTGCTGCCCTGCACCTGGGGAAGGGGGATACTCCCCAGGAGCCTGGAGGATGCAGAAAGTCACCTCCTCTCCCATCTTCCCCTTTTCCCTCCCGTCACTAATCCTCTAGGGCAGTTTTCTCCTGCAGCCTGTCACATTCTCTTAACACAGTTTAAAAAGCAAAACAGAAAGGAAAGGAATAGTTGTAATAATAATAATGATTATAATAATAGCGGATGCTGGCACAGGTGGGTTCCCTGTGCAAAGCAGCAGACCCGTGGCTACCCCTGTAACTCTTCGGAGACACGCAAGCGGTTTTTAAATTGCATGGACATTCAAGTTGCACAAAAGGCAAAGGACTACAAGTAACTCAGGCGCTTTTTTTCTTTTGTTTTGGAGGCCACGTTAAAAAAATAAAAAGTAGGAAGAAAATAAAAAAATCAAGATATAAAGGAAGGGACCTGCAGTGGCTGGGCAACTTCGGCTCAGTGGGGAGGTGACAGGTCCTCTGAGAGCCACCCTAGTTGATGCATGTGTACCCCCAAAACCATCTGGTTCAAGGCCTGTGCCCCTGAAATGCACCGTAGTTTGCAGTGACCTCAGTGCTGTCAGCTTTTCCCTTAGCTTTGGTAGGTGAGGAGGGCAAGTTGGTTGAAGTGAGGGGCAGAGGCCCCTGTGCCACTGCAGGGGGAGAGATCATGGTGGGGGTGCAGCAGGTGGAGGTCCTGGCCCTACGGTGCTGGGGAGGGGGCAGAGGATGCTTCGGTCACATGCGTAGGTTTAGGGCAGGGGGAATGGTCCAGCTGGAGCTGTGGGGTCACTGCTGTGCCCTCTGCTGCAAATATTCCCCCTGAGAACTTTTTTGGGCGAAGTTTTCAGTGCAAAGTGGCCCAGATTAGTCTTCTGGGGACAAAAGTTAGAAACAGCACTGCAGTCCCCTGGAGAGCTTGTCTCCCGTGGACCACCCTTGCCTTGATAACTATAATATATATACAAGCTATACTGACAAAATACTGTAAGCTAATGAAATTTTTAAGGAGGAAAAAAAGGTTAAATTTACGCTCCAAAAATATTTATTTTTGCCATATTGCTTTCTGCGCATCATATCTCCCCCACTATATCCCCCCCTTCCCCTGCCCTGGGGAAACACCTGCATGTTAAAAGAAAATCCAGAGCAAGGCAAAATACAGATGGGGGAAGAGGTGGGGGCCCCTGTGTCGGGGTGGCTGCGTGTGACCAGTGCGTGTGTGGTGTGTGTGTGTGTGTGTGTGTGGGGTGGGGGGGAGTGAGCGGCATGGGCAGCCAGACAGGGCTGCCAGGACCAGAGGCTGTACTGATTCATTGGAGTGTGAAAGGATGGGTAGCAAGGAGTTGGTTGTGAGATGGTGGTGGGACAGGAGGTTCTGGGAGGGGATTCCCCCTCCCCGGCTCCCTGGCCGCACAGATGCAGAGATCTTTTAATTTTTGATATTTCCAAAAAAGTGTTTCCCTCCTTCTACGAAATTCAAGTGAGACAAGAGATGATCTCACCCGTAATCTCCTCACCCTGCCATTCACCCATCAGAGAAAACACTGTGTTTATAGATATATAAAGATATATTTTTGAAAGCCTCTATTTTTCAGACTTGGTTTCTCACTGCTAAGAAAAGAGATGATAATAATGTAATTTTATTTTAATTTGCTGCCTTGGAAACTGGTGCTTGGAACTCCCGTTTCTCCTTTTCTCCCCATACAAACGAAGCAGATCTAAGCACCCCAGAGATGTTGCATAGAAGCCGACCTCAGCAGATATCTGCCAATAGCATCACACCTGCTTCGGGCCCAAGCCTCTCCCGGCTTCCCCACTAACCCACTAGCTGAAAATTTAGACTGTATCCAAATCCCAAACACTAACAAAATCATCTGATGATTATTATTTTTTTAACACACAACTAATCACCTTCCAATGATGTAGTCGGGTGTTTATCAGCTCCCTTTACAGGCACTTTTTTTTTCCCTTTAGCTCCTTTTTTAAAGAAGGTTTTAAGGTGTAACAACCCTTTCTGTCCCTGGGAGAGACTGTCAGCAGCATTTAAGTTTGCCCAGGTCCTGGGGACCTAGTGTTGATATTTTTTTCCTTATGAAAGGGACAGAAAATACTCTTTGGGTTTTTTTTTCCTTTTTTTTTTTTTTTTTTTTTAAGTGCAGTCATGCTATTTGAGATTCCAGCTTGCATGAGTTAAGCCCAGCATATGTTTTGTTGTAATCACACTGCCGTTGTCAGCAGCCGGATGGTATCTCTCTGTCTTGCTCACACACACACACACACACACACACACACACACAAACATATCCCTCCTTCCTGCACAAAGAACTGCATATATTCTTGCCAAAGATATCCTTAAAAACGCACTTTTCCCCACATATATATAGATAGATATATATTATTTTTTTTTGTGTGTGTGTAAATTTATTGTACGTGCCTTTTTTGTGTCAGTTTGTTCTTTAGAGAAGCCCATCCTGCCTTTGCTGTTGATATAGCTGTCTATTGGGAAATGCTCCGTGGGGAGGTAATTTGCTGTCTGTCCTGCTCAGTGACACCTGCAATGCACAAAACGTGGGGTTCCCATTCAATGGGGCTGCTTCTGGCTCTGCCCCGGGAGCTATTTTGGGAGATGATCCATGTCATCAAGTGCTGATGGGATGTACCATTGCATGGTCTTCACCAGTCCCTCATCACTGGTGGAGACAGCAGAGCTCATGATTTTGAGCAGAGTTTGGGGTTGCTCTGAATGCAACATTTGCTGGCTGCCTCCTGGTCAAATTACACATGGAAAACAAACCAGGTAGGGAGAAAAACCCAACCCAGCCTCTGGGCATTGATTTTTCAGTGAATTCAACCGCCTGAACCAAAGCGCAAAGTAAATCCCCACCCAGCAGGTCAGGCAGGTAAAGAAACCAGTTGCCCCAAAAACCCCAGACAACAGCATCAACAAAAGGCAACCCTTCCCGTTGGAGCAGGCAGGATGATCAGACAGCAAAGGAGCCCGCAGGGGCTTGTTTCATTTTGTTCGTTTGTTTTGCAAATTGCGAGGTTGGTTTGGGGTTACTAATTTTTTTCTTTTCCTTAAAAAGGAAAAAAAAAAAAAAAGAAAAAAGGAAGCAATATGACGTTTCTGTTGGCGGATCCTGTGCCGCCGTGTTATGCGTGGGTTTTTTTTTTTGTTGTTGTTGTTGTCTTTGTTACTTTGGGAATGTTACAGATTTATTTGCTAATCAGTGTTAACAAACAGTTTCAAACTTTTAGACTTGCCCATTTCTGTGTATTTATATAGATGGAAAAGAATACATTATATTTTGTATCTTTATGCCCATAATGTTGTCGTGCGTGTAAGGATGACTTCGGTCACACCATGTCTGTGTGTGAATGTCACTGCGCTGTTGTCTTCCCATTGTACAGATGTTGGATTCTTTGCAGTTCATTGTATGGCTTTATAAAGTGGTAAAAACAACAAAAAAAGAACCAGTTATATAAAATATACTGTTGCTTGGAATGCCAGCTTGGTGTTTGGATTGCTGGAAATGTATCTTGAAATTTAAGGGAGCATAGGAATAAATGCTCTGGTTTTCTTTGCACAGGGGTAAAAACAAAAACCAAACCCCAAAACCCAAACCCGTACAAAAGGCTGGCGGGTGCTGTGTTTTCTCCGGGCTGTCGTTCCCCCTGTTCCTCGATGGCAGATCGGGGCCCCCGGACAGACGCTGGGCGGTGGGTGTGGGAAGAAGGAGGGGCTGTGCTGCTGCTTGTCAGCCTCCAGCCGCAGCTTGTGTTCACCAGATGCTGGCTAACCAGACAGCCCCCAAACTTCCGACATGGCTCCAGCTCCAGCAGGCAGCTCTCCGACTTGCCCTGCAGCCACGGGGTGCTCTTCGAGTCCTGTTGCTTTTTCCCAGCTTCCATTTAGGTGTCGTCTGTCCAGCCTTGGGCATCCCTTTTGGGTCCATCTCCCACAGGGGAATGGGATAGGTGATGCTGGTATGGGGTCTTCGCCTTTGCCGAGGTGGCAGTTTGGGCTCTGCTCCCATTAAATCCCACTCCCTATGCCTTTCAGAACTATCCTGCTCCCTTGTGCCTGGCAAAACTTCCTCTAAAGTCTCAGGCCAGGTTTTTCCAGCATTTGCAGAGCAATTCCCAGCATCTGTCAGAGCACTCAGCCCCTGGCTCTCTGGCTCCACTCCTTCCCTTCCTTGCTGAGTTGGTGGCCAAGACCCAGCCCCCTGGATGGATTGAGTTTAATTATACAAGAAATATCAGCCAGAGCAGCGGCAGTTTCTCTGGCGCCAGCACTGCTGCGGCTCAGAGGCTCAGAGTTTCTCCCGGGGGCCAGCAGCACTAAAAATACCTCCTGCCTTTCTTGAAAATAGCTGCAGGGTGAGGGGTGGATTGCAGGGACTGCTTTCGTGGGGACCCCGTGCTGTGGGGCTTTTGCTGGGAGGCAAAGGCAAGAGAGGTAAAAAAGGAAAGGGGTGGAGATGAAATGGTTTCTGGCCCCTCCGAAATAGCTGTGGTGCTGTGTGTGGGCACCCAAGTGACCAAGTGCTCTCCAAGCCAGGCTGCATCACGGGACCTTTGGAGGTCCTGCCAGCCTTGCCCTCTGTTGTCCCTTATCTACCTGCAGGCAAGACAGGACCTGCAGACTCCTCACCCTTTCTGACACTGCAGGAATGGTATTTTCTTTCCAGCTTCTCTTAGTTTTGTTTCTTCCCTGATTCTCGCTGGAATCAACTCCCCAGGAACCAGCACCAGCCACCTTCCCATTCCTGCTGTTCCTGTCTGGCTGGGATAGCCACTGCTGAGTATCCCTGGACAGGAGGAGAGGCAGTGAGTGCCTGGCGAGGTGGCACACACAGGCGATTTGTTGCAAGCCATAAACTGCCTCTCATTCCTTCCTGGCCTTTTCTGCAGTTAATTCCCCATTTCCTTTCCAAAATTCCTCCGGAACTTCTGGTTTGTGTTTTTCCTCAACATGTTCTTATCTGCCACCCATTTCCCCTCGCCAGCTCTGACAGCACAGACTTTTCAGGGTCTCTCTCTTTGCAGATTGCTGCTGTACCCAGACCAGGCTTGTGGTTCTGGTGTGACCACTGGGAAAGGCAGGTCCCACCAGCTTCATGCTGGGAAACCTTGCCCCTGTTGCATCTCCCTTTGCCTATTGAGTCCTCACCTTCAGGTTCTTAAATCAGTGTTTTTTTCTGGTTTTAGCCCCAGCTCTGGGAACCTGGAGCCATCCAGGGAGTGTTTCTTGTGGGGCTGTGAAAGGCAGCAAAGTTTCTTTCTCTTCTCTGCCTGCTGTTTCAAGAGAAAAGGGGTGGGGGGTGGGGGTGTGTGTGTATTCTGCCAGACAGACAGGAAGCCCTGGGTTGAGAAACCCTGGTGGTGGGTTTGCTCCCCCCTCCCCCCATTATTTTTGGTTGACTAAGCTATAAGCAACCCTCAGATCTGGAGCAAAACTAGCATCATGGTAATGAGGATGGGAAGGTTTCATATCCCTTCACTTACTTTATTCTTTTCCAGGCTTCTCAGCAGTGCTGGGTACCCTTCAGAAGTGTCCTCAAGGGAAACAAGAAAGTATGATACAACATGGCTTTTCCTGAGCATCATGTCTGGGCAAAGGCCAGGAACCAGACAAATTCCACGGGATGGGAAGGGTGGAGCCGAGCTGATGTGGGCAAAACCCACCCTGGGGCTGGTGTTACCTGTGCTCATGCTATGCCCATGGGAACAGAAGTGTCTCTCTGTGAGCTCCAAACCCTGCTGTGGTGTCCAGGATGCTGCTGCTGAGTTACTGCTTCCCTGGGTGGCTCAACCACCATGTGCAATGGGGGCAGTGAGACCGACTGATGGAAAGGCAAAGGGCCCCTTGCCCTGCTGTCTGGGGTTCTTGTGACCACACAGACTGCAGCTGAGCAGCACCAGACCAGGATCAGGGCTGCCATCCAAACCAGCAGGGCCTGGAGAAGTCCATTACAAAAAGAAAAGACAGCCCAGAAATTACTCTGGGAATATCATCATCATCCCAGGAGGATGTTATTGCTCAGAGAAGGGCATCAACATGCAGCCTGTGGTGCAGGAATTGCCCACTCTCCATGGCTGCGGCAGACAGGAAAAGACAAAGAAAGGAATTTTGGTTAAATATGGAATAAAGAAAGACAATGCGACACTCGGGAATTGTTGATCTGGAGAGGGAGGGGAGACAAAACCCTGGATGCGGGAGGGAGGGAGGGAGGGAGGGAGGAGAGGGGCTGGGCTAGTCTCTCTTCAGAGCAGAGCAACTGGAGAAGGGTGATGGGTAGGACTGGGCTGTCCTCCTGCTTTGTGAGGTTCTGGCTCCATCTACAGGGATGTGTCTCCAAGTGATGGAGGCCTTGGACTAGTGCATGCCCAAAGCCGGCAGGGCGGGAGGTGACGCCTCCTCATCTGCAGCCAGCTTCTTCTGTGGCTCCTCTCCGGAGCACACCTCTGAATCGTCCACTGCTCTGCAAGGGACACTTGGGTTTGTACAGGTGAGATAAGGAGATGTCCTGAGATGGAGAGATGCTCAGAGGGTTTGTACATCCCTGAGATAAAAGGGCTAGGGGCCAGCCTGGTGGCTGCAGGATGTGGATGCAGTCACATCCAGCACTGCTGTCCCAGACTTGTGTGCTTTGCACAGCCTCTGCCAGAGCCTGCTTGTCTTTGACGTGAGCGCAGCCCAAAGGTGTCCCTGTGCAGAGCTTCAGTGCCAGCAACTCTTACCACCCCATAGCAGTACTGTGCAACCTTGGCTCCCATAGGACCATGTAGTCTAAGCAAATCAGGAAGGCAGCCCAATTAAAAAACTTATATGAGTCAAAGCAGCACTAGACAAGTCTCTTGTCCCTGGTGAGTTGATGCTCACCATGTCCAATGGCATGCCCAGAGAAGGGCAATGAAGCTGGTGAAAGGTCTGGAGCACAAGTCCTCCAAGGAGCAGCTGAGGGATCTGGAGGTCTTTAGCTTGGAGAAGAGGAAGCACAGGGAGAACCTTATCACTGTCTATAACTACCTGAAAGGAGGCTATAGCCAGGTGGGGAGCAGTGTCCTCCCCAGTTACAAGTCATAAGACAAGAGAAAATGACCTCTAGTTGCTCCAGGGGAAGTTTAGATTGGATATTGTGGAAAATTTCCTCACCAAAAGGGTGGTTGGGCATTGGAACAGGCAGCCCAGGGCAATGGTTGAGTCACCATCCAGTGAGATATTTAAAAGGTGTGTAGGTATGGCACTTAAGGACATGGTTACATGGTGGACTTTCCAGTTCTGGGTTAATGATTGGACTCAATGATCTAAGGATTTTAGGCTCTTAGGATCATATAGGTCCAACCTAAATGATTCTATGATTTTATGTCATTGTCCTTCCTTGGGTGCCCCTTGTGCTGGCAGTTTTAGGCAGACATGAAGTAGTGACAAAGAAAAATCCAGGCGGTCCCAACATGCTACAACCAGGCTAAAGAAAGCAAAGTGAGTCATGAAGGGATATAAAGCAATTTGTTCACAAGCTCTGTGCCCCAGCACAGGGCAAGGTTTTTTTTTTTAATATACTCAGTGGTTCTTCATTTATCACCTCACTCATTCACTGCCTCATGTTTGCTTCCAACTACCTCACTGATGGCCTCCAGCTGGCTGTACCCACAGGTTCTTGGAACTGTCCTCTGCCTCCTCATGCCTTGATGGTCACAGGGTGAGTCACACCCTCTTGCCTCTTGGCTGCCACCCCAAATTTGCCCTGTTCCATTGCTTTAACCCGCCATCCTTACATAGAGCTCAGGCAGAAACAGGCATGAAGGTCTCTCCAGTCCAAACCAATCCTTCCTCACACATCATCTCACCTGGGGCTTGGGCCATCAGGATGTCTTAATGACAGCTGGTCCCAGCAGAAGTTTCCCAGTGGAAGGCAGGGAAGAGAGCATTTAGTAACAAAGTGGGGGCTATCCTTTTGAATTCCAGGCTCCCTCCTTTTCATGTCTGGGCCTGCCAGAGTGAAAGCACAGAGGAATGTACCTCTGTCATGATGACACTATGACAGCTGTGTGGCTTTAGCATCTTTCTAGTGGTAGTGACAAAGGATCCTGCTCTGAGCTTTCCTGCCTGTGTCAGGGCAACAATCGTGTGCAGTTTGTGATGGTGCTGGACAGCTGGGAGAGTGCAGGTGTGAAACACACACAAGTGTGCTCACATGCTTGTGTATTCAAAGCAGGAGCAAAAGACTCTTCTGATCTCTTTTCCCTCATCCCTCCTAATTGCAAGATCCAGTGCTATTTCCTACGTACTTCTCTCTCTCCTAAAAAAAAAAAAAAAGGAAAAAAAACGAGTAGGTAAAGAAAGAAATTAAGAAGCAAGCAAGCAAGCAAGCAAGAGTGTGGGGGAGGAATGAAGTATTTGCAAGCTCATTGTTTTAAGCCTCCAACAACTGGATAAAACAAGCCACCAGTGAGCAGCTTCTCATGACTCTGCATAGTGCCCTTGCCAGAAGATCCAAGCTCTAATGAAAACAGCATGTGGGAGGGGAGATTGTGTTGAAACAAAGCAGAGTGCAGCAGCGACCTCAGCCCTGGCATTGCGCAGCTCTACTGCGATACACTGCACTCACTCAAGAGGGCTGGGGAGGGAGAGAAGAGTGGTTTATTGCTGAGGCACCTCGGTGTCTTGCCTGTCTGTGGGGCAGCTGTGTGAGAGCACTCTCCCAATAAGAGATGCTTAGCAAATGCTTGGCTTTGCTGAGATCTCAGTTTTTCCAGTGCTGCTGGGTATCTTTGTTGAATCAATCTTGCCTGTTCCTCCAGCTGGGAAAGCAGGGGGAAAAACACTCACCCACTAGCCTTGGGGTAATCTTGAAAGGCTTCTGCTTTTGTGGGCTCCCTCTCTGGGCTTGGATTTTGCAAGTGCACTAGGTTTAAAAGGGCAAAAACAAGGAGGAAAGCCTGGGTGGAATGGGAGAAAATCGTTATGGTTATTCTCCCTTTGAGACAGCTTGGATTGATCTCAGAACATGAGGGGGGGGGTCTCTATGGTCCCTCTAGGGTTTTACTGTGGTACTTTGGGGAGTCCCTAGGAGATGCCTCACTTGTGCCCACTCAGGGTGGAGGGGAAAAAGTGAGTCCCTGTGGACAATTAGCTTAACGCTGTTTTTAGAGACCTTTTAATGTATATTCTCAGTCCTTGTTTCTGGCACTTCAGGGAACACGAGAACGCTCCTCCTGCTCCTCAGCTGGGGAAATGGCGCTCAGGGGCCATTGAGACCCTCCACAGCTGTGAGAAGATGCTGTTTGTGGAGGCAGCAATCTCCCTGGGAGCACCGGAAAGGTTTGTAGGACATGCCTGGGATATCTGGGACATGTGGAGCAGCCAAGCTGACATTTTGGCAGAATGCCTCTCAGTAAGACGTGAGGAGAAGCAGGAACCTGTGCCAAGGTCCTATTTTAAAGCAGCCCCCTTGAATTCTTTGATATGGATAGCACTGGAGATAGGGTTTCACATGTCTTTATAGCTCACACTTCCATGTGAGAGAAACCTCAGCTTTGCCCCACCAGGCTGGTCTCTGCCTCAGCTAAGCAATGGCTGTCCTTCATTCCCAAGGACCCCCAGCTCCAGCCCCAGCCCCTCTCAGAGGGGCTAAATACCTAAATACCTTCCAGACAGGAGAAAATGTTTGGCTGTGAGATTTCTCAGAGCTCTGGTGCTCATTCCTGTCTTCCCTCCTCTAAACACTGTGAGAGCTATAGGGAGACACCCCCTCTTCAGACGAGTCAGAAACTGCTGGATGAGGGAAGGAAAAATGACTGTACAGAGCAAGGGATGTGAGCTCAGGGACCCTAAATATAATCCTCCTGGTTTCACAAGCCCTCTCCAAAGTCAGCATCCTGCTGTCCCCTTTCTGCTCTCTCTCTCAACCTCCTTTAAACCAAATGCTCTCTTAGAGCCACTAGTCCTTGGGGAACACCTGTGGTGGAGATGCTGAAGGGTTTGGTTGCACAAGTCCCAAGGTGACGCTGGAAATCTGAGCTTTTGTGGCTGCTTTCCTCTGGTCTCCCAGACGCTCTCCCACCCTTTTTTGGTTTCTCGAGTTCTGTGGGACTTTTTATACTTCAGGGGCGGAACCCACGCACGCAGGAGGCGCTGCGCTCCGAATGCAGGCTGCTTCCCTGCCAGCACTGTGGGTTGGTACCACTAGAGGTCGGCCGGTCCCCACCGATGGGATCGCTGGAAGCAGGAGAAGGGAGCAGCAACCCAAAGATGAGTGCAAACAGCTTTGGCTAATGGAGCTTTGTGTGTGTGCGTGTGCGTGTCTATGTGACAAACACTTCCTCTCCTGTAGGCATTTCTTCCGGCCAGGGGCCAGCTTTCCAGGCTTGGTGCTGCTCCTCTTACATATTGGTGTATTTATTTGACACACTAGAAACAAAGTCAGGTCTTCAAGGACAGGAGCGGGCTGGAATAGGCAGTGTCAGCTTCTCCTGGGGGTTGGGGGTGGCGTGGGGTGCAAGAAAGAAAGGAAAAAGAAGGAAAAAAAAAAAAAAAGAAGCCAAAAGAGCTGCAGGCAGCTGATCACACAGAGCTCAGGCAGCCTCACAGGCAGCCCCAGCCACCGTAAAGTCAAAGAGTGTTGTCCCCGACCTCATGGAAAAGGGTGTGCTCCTGCATTGCTCAGTGACCTGCAGGAGCTCAGGACCTGGTCATGCCCTCAGGACATTTCGTGTAGCATGAAAACTCACAACCAGCGGCTCTGGGTCCCACCCCCTGTCAGTGCGATTAGGATTAGGAACTCAGAGCGGGGAACAGCCTGGGGCTCTAATGAAGATCCAGCTCCTCCTTTGCTCCGTTCTATGGAACATCTTTATGTAATATTTGTAGTCCTTCTCCAGTTCAAGGAAACTGTGAACAGCCAGCGACAGGTTTGTCATGAACGTTGCATTAACTGGATAATGAAGGAGGGGAGCCCTGAAACTATCTTTGGTACTACCCTCCTCATCCTCCTGTCCAGCTGGCTTGTGTCACCCCAGCTCCTTTTCTTGGCACTTTATCTAAATAACATGTGAGATGTGACCAGCAGAGCTGCACTGCTCTGTTGGAGTCAGAAATTTAAGTAGAACGAGGCAGAAAACACCAGCAAGAGTTCAAATGACTAGCCAGTATCCAGCTGCCTTCCAACCTGGATGGAGACAGGCTACATAGGCCATGGGCAGACTAGACCCACACTGCTTTGTTTATGTGAACACCACAATGATCTTCCTCACCAGTTTTTAAAATTCAAGATCTCTTTCCCCTTTACAGAACAATTTACCCCCAACTGTCTGCACAGGAGCTTTCCTATACTGTCTGCCCACAGCTAGACTCGATTTAAAGAGTCTGGTTTTACTTTTGTTTCTTCGTAGGCTGCTTGTTTGGTTGCATGTCTGGGGTTTATCTACTAGAGTCACAGGTTGCTTAGTTGCTTTGCAGGATGCTGTATTCCAGAAGTGTAGATGAACCATGATTCCATGATTTCTCACCAGATTTTCAGGTCTCAGGGAGTTTTTGGTAGGGGGGATGTAATTCCCTTATTTACCTGTCTGAGTTTTAGGTCACTGCATGGGTGAATCACTAGGAGGATGTGACTCAGCCTCCCTCAGCCACAATAATTCCCTCTCTAGATGGCTCTCAGATGTCTCTCCTTTAGGGGAATAGCTTGGTACCTAACACCCAGGTTGAAGCGTGGCTCAGACAGGGTGATCCCTGTCTGGAGCTTCCAAGAAGTCAGCGACTCAGTGGCTTCCTCTGGTTGCTGGGCATTCAGTCCTGCCAAGCCTTCCACGACGAGATGGTGATGAGCAGTTCACTTCACTGAAGGGGAAAAGCCAGCCTGCCTCCAAATGTCATCCCTGCCAGCCACGGGGAAGTGAGTGAAAGAAACTGCAAAGCACTGGAAAACTGCACCTCTCCCGTTGTCATTACTGTCCCAGAAGGGAAGGGAATCTCAGGGGATGGAAGTTGACATTCTGCTGCTGGACTTGGCTCTTAACTTCCACAGGGGCTGAACCTTAGCTGGTTTGAACTCAGTATCTCAATTCTTCCATTTGTTACCTTAACCAGGCCAATGTTTGTCATTTTTGGAAACTCATTTCATATAATCATAACTCCACGGTACAAAGAAAAAATACATTAAATAAATACCAGCATGTTTTGTGACACAAAAAACAGATACACTGTATGGAAAATATAACCTTCTTCCATCTGGAAATGGCTTGGGATTATCTACTTTTTCTTGTAACTCATTTTCTATGTGTCTCTACTTTGAGAGTGATTTACTGCAAACATCTCTGTGTTCTCTTTGCTGTATTGATTCATAAGAAATCTTTTCACAATGAAATCACATTTTCCATGCACCAAAAAAAGTCAGATAGAAAATGAAGAATATTATTGTAACAGGAAAGTGGTTAGGACAAAGAAAGCTTATAATTTTGTAAACAGAGGTTGGGAGGAGGCTTTTGGGATTGAGTTTCTGGGCAGTGATTCAGAGGGTTTTTCTTTTCTTATTCTGAAGACTCTACTGACAAGATCTACAGTCCCAAAAAATACCCCAAAAAACATAAACAATTGTTCCCCCCACCCTCCCCAAAAAAATTTGATAGCTTCATTAACAGAACTGAGAATTTGATGAAGGATGTGCTGAGGAACCTTGGTCATCTTGGAGAAGTGTTATAAATTTAGAGGTCTTGTCTCACCACTCCCAGTTTGCCTCTGGGGACTTAGATACTATCTTCTACTTTTGTAGAATGTTTCAGTGACCAAAGCCAAAGGATTTCGTGGCACAGACAGGATGGTGTCACCCATCCTGGGGGGGCAAAGAGGAGGAGAGGAGAGTGCGTTCCAACTAAAATGAAAGTTTTTTGGTTAAAATCCATCGGGGAGAAAAAAGGACAATAATCTCTTTCCCCTCCCATTAGTCACAGTGAGTAACTGGGAGAAGGGAGTGATGGTTATGGAAAGGAATGACATTTGGCTAAGAAAACCAGCTTATGTTATTTACAAACACTTAGCAAAGCAGGTGATTACTGATGTTTTGCTTGTATAAGCCATTCTTCTCTTTTGGATAACCCAACATTTTTTTGTGGAACAATCAGGAAAAATATGCAGGAAATTGTGAAATTTTTTTTTCTGCTATTTTTGTCTGTTTCTACAATTGCCAGCAATGACCAATTTGGTTTCTAAACATTGCCACTCTGCTTATTGGGAAGGCATGTGTGGAATGACTCCTCCTGAGGGAACCATTCTGTGCTGCCTGTGAATCTTCACTTCAATGTATTTTGGCAACAGGGAATGGAGAGAGAGAGAAACTGGCAAACAGCTTCTGGGCAGCTCCACACAGCTCACCTGGAATTGATTTTCAAGAGAGTCATCTTCATCTGATATAAATCAGTGCAACTCCATCGTCTTTGCTTGGCTGGGTCTTTTCCAAGAGTCTTGTGTCAATGAAGGCAAAAGGTTTGCCTCTCAGAGGCAGTCTCTATGTCCCAATGTCCTGCCTCTACACCCTGAAGCTGTGTCCTCCAGGATGGCTGGAGATGCTTCTGAGTTCTAAGCATCTATTTTTCAACTTTATACACCAGTGGGAGACAGGTACTTTGCTGGGAGATTTTTTTTTTGTCTGCTTGGGCAGAACCAGGGAAATTCCTTTCTGAGGAATACAGCCCTTCTGGGTTCATTGCCAGTGCCACATTTAAAGCTGCTGAAGCTTCAAATTTGAAATCTTCTAAGCTCTGGCTTTCATTTCACAACTTTTGTGAGTTGTATTAGAAAAGTCTCCAGCCCTCTTGTCCAGGTTCACCACCTCCTTTCCCAGCTGTAAAAATAACCCAGGGTGGGATGGAGAGCTACACCCTCTCCCCTTCCCGTGGCCATCAGCAGATGTCGTGATGGATGGTGTAAATCAGCTTTGTGGAGGTGCCATGGAATTTGGCTGCAGAAGGAACTTGGTTTATTCTGTCATTCATCAGTGCTATGATTGCTGCCTGACAACTGGCAAAATCAGCTCATTTTATTCAACCAACAGTGAAACTCAAGGTCTCTCCCTGAGCTCTGCTTTCCAACTGTTTGCATGCCCCTGTTCTGCAGATGGCTCCAGCTACCCAGGCATGGCCAGTAAGTAAGATTCCGAACTGATGATGAAGTTTGGTTCTGACCTGGGCAGATGTAGGGACAATTAGCCTTAGATCAGTTTGGCAAAGCTCAGAAATAAAATTATTTCTTCTGTTTTGCCTCCCTCCCTGCAGATGATATTTGTTGCTGTCAGCTGTGATCCAGAAGGATGCAAGTAATTCTGACTGGAGAAAGACTCGGACCAATAGAAGTAAAAGTCCCACATCCGTGCTTTCTTGGACCATGTGTCTGCTGTCAACCTGCAGAGCAGCAACGGGGATTCACCCTAGGCATTGAGGTAGCAGTGGGTCCTTAAAGTCACTGATCATCTGGAAATATGGGACAGAGAGTGTTCCCTACACATTTGGGTTGAATCTGAGAACAATTGTGTTTTCTCTAAAACTTCCTCTAGTTTCCTGTGCTATTTTTCTGATCTTCCCAGATGTGCAGGGAGGAATGAGAAAGAATATCTCAAGAGTGAGGCACAGGGGACAGGTTCCACATCATAGCATCATTCTATCTTCCTTGGAAGACTCTTTGGGTTAATCTGGGATGTCTCTCTTTTGTTTCCAGTGCAGAATCCATGCTCAGGAAGAGGACTGGAAATCCTGAGCTGGTAGGAACAGTAAGTTTCTTCTAGCAAGGATCTTGTTGCCAGGTGCAAGATGAAACAGTAATTCCCATTGTCACTTGCCAGGACCCTCTGAGACAGATTCCGGTCATATTCCTCTGCCCTGCTCATCCATCTCAAATCACAGTTGATACACCAGATTTTGGCTTGATGAGACAGCTGTAGTTGCAGTGGGCAGTCCATCCGAGAGCTTGGGGAAGCTGTCCAAATCCTGCGGATTGACAGTCTTCACAGCTTTCACTCTCCAGCTCCTTTTCCAGTTGTACTCCCTCTCCCTGCCATGGACAAGTTTCTACATCCCACCCTAGTCCCAGACAGAACAAAATGCAGTGTTGTAAGGGTTTACAATTCCTCAGCTCATCCCAGCACCTTAGCATTTTTCACTTTGTACATCCTTGGAAATGGTGATATTTTTCTCTGTGAGAGCAGGGTGCCTAGCCCAATTCCCAAAACTTGTAGTCTTAAGCTCCAAGTTGACAGTTATCCTTACCCCTTCCCCTGCCATCATTTGCGATGAGCATCTGGGGTGTCTGAGAGAGGGATAGAAGTACCATAATGCGTAGAATTGCATAGAATGCATGATAATATAGGAATAGGGAAATCCTCTGATGATGCTTCTTGTGCCCAGGATAGTGGTTTGGAAAAAGTTCATCAACTTTGGATGGTTTTCAGGGTCTGAACAGCTAATAACATCCCTGTTCATGTCAGAAGATGTGTCTTTTGGTGCATGTGACAGGCAGTGTGTGCTTGTGGTCAGAGCTCTTCCTCCTAACTGCCCTCACTCTATCCATGACCCCATCTAGGCTTGAGCTACCCATTGAACTTCATTTATTTTCTCAAGCATCTCCTTGTTTCAGCTGCCTCCAGCTCTGAAAGATGGGGCTGCTTGAGCAGTGTGGTTTCTTTGACTGCATGGCAAAGTCTGACATGACCTGACAGTAAGCCATGAAGAGAGAGGTTTCAGATGTGCTGCCCATTATTGACACAAAGCTGGGGTGGAGAAAGATGAGTGCTCCTGTGCTAGCTGGATAATTTTGCCAAACCTGCATGTACACCCCAGTTGTAAAGACTTGATGGACTTTGCTTTCTGAAATGGTTCACTTCAGTCATTTCCCAGTCCCTCCAGTCCTATTCTCCCTCTGTTTCCCATCCCACTGTGTGCCTGTCGGTCTCACTGTCTGCAGAGATGTTTCTGGGCATCTGAGCAAGCAGCATGTTCCTGCCTGCAAAATGGAGCCCCACAGCTGTATTGACAAGAGCTGGCTGGGTGATAGTGCCTGACCAGGAGATTTCTTCCTGTGCTGAACCACATTTCAAAGACAAGCTCTACTCCTGACCTGGGGTAGGACTGAGCTGGGCAAGAACAGTTAGATAGAAGGGATTTGCACAGGTGATAAGTGAGAACCTTCAGGCCCTGTGCACAGAAATGTTTCTTCTCGTGGCTCTGAAAATGCCAACCTACATGACATCAGACTGATGTTCTTGAGCTTCCCCCAGGATAGGGTCTAAAGGAGCAGCCATGACGGATTTTACCAGGGCTTCAGTGGGACTAGGATTTCACTGAGATTGAAAGACTCATTCTGCCACCATGGCTTTCTGTTTCCTCCCCAAGCATTTCTGTGTCCCTTTCTCTTGAGCACAGTTCATGCCTTATACCTCAACCTAGGGGCCATTACTAGTGTGTGTTGTGTCATTAAGTATTAGCAAACTTGCTGAAATGTGTCAAATATCTTTTTGGAGGTCTTCATTTATTCAGGCCTGACTTTGACTCTAGACACAAACTCCCAGTCACCTGCAGAAAGCCTGAGAACATGACATGGAAGAACGAACTCCTTACCAGAGGACTTCTTGGACACTGAGATGTGTCCTTAAGCCTCTAAGCTCCCTGAAGGTAGCAGCTGTGTTCAGGGAGGAGGAGTAGACAGAACCTGCACTCCAGCAGCCGGTATTGGGGGAAATGGCAGCAACTGAATTGGGAGATCTTCATTCTCCTCGGGGGATGCTTGAGATAGTGGATAGTTATGACCTCTTTGCTTTCAGACCCCATCTCCACACAGGGTGAAGTGGAACCTGCTGGCCCTCAGATGCAGAGAGAGGCACTCCAGCCAAGGAGCACCCAGGAAGGTGACAATGCCATGGGCTGGGGAATGTCTCCTAGGACAGATGACTTGAAAGAAAAAAAAAAAAAGCCAACTGAAATCCTACGTGTTGGAGGAGGAAAGCAGAGAAGTCCCTCAGCTGTTGAAATTGCCTTGTCAGCATCTGTGAGTGGTTGGCTGGCTTGCTGGCTCTGACAAAAATTGATGGGGACCATGTGGCAGTCAACATGGGAGAGGGTGGGAGGGTGCCAAGTTTTCCTACGTATATATGTGTGTATATATATATATATGAGTGTGTATTTATTATCCCATCTCTTCTGCAGTTGCCTGTATAATTTGTGCCAGCAAGCTGTGGAGATGTGGCCTTTCCCTGGAATGAGGAATGCGTCAAGGAAAGTGTGGTTGCATATACTTATGAACATATGGGGGCCCTGGAGTCACGCCACATGGTTTGCCACTAATTGAAATAGGCTGGCTAGCCTCTTATTGTGGCCACCAGGAGCAACCCTGGGGAGGGGCTGGCAGAGGGGGAGGGGAGTGCTGTGCATGGGCACAGTACAGCTTCCAAAGCATGACTGGGAGAAACAAATATCTCCCCCTTCTCCTCAACTCTCCCAGGATGGAGAGAGGAAGCTGCAGGGATACAGAGAGCAGGTTGTCTGCACGCAGTAAAAGCAGCACAGACACAGATAACTTCTGGCTGCTCCTGTACAGATGCATTTCCAGGGTATGCTCATGTATGGCCAAATGCTGATTGTCCTCCTTGTGCCCACAGTGTTCGAAGTGAGCTTGCAAGAATAAGCTGGGTCTAGGCTGAGGGACTTGGATTCAGTGGTGTGGAAGAACAGTGCTTGTCTCTTTATCCAGGTACTCTTCCTTCAGGTTGCAATGCACCTGAGCATTTTTCATCTCTGCACTTTTCTTAAACAGCTTTCTGCTGCATCTTCCTACAGATGCTCACATGGCTCCTGAGTGCTGAGACATATCCAGGCTCAGGTGCTCCAGTGGCTGTTAGAAGGTCACCTGCTTGGTTTTTTACATGTATTACAAGAGGTGGCATTTGAAGTGGTGGAGGTTTAGCATCACCTGTCCTTGGGTCATACTGGTGATGTGAAATCTTGATGAGAAGATGACGTTTATCTCTGAAGACAGAGATAAACACCTCTGTATATTTTAACCCTGATGTCTCTGGATTGCCCTGGATCCAGCATCACACTCTGTTCAGTTTTTTCCTGGCAATGGAGTGGAGTACCTGCTTGGACAGCTATTACCATCTCCTGACTGCAGACTTCCTGTAAAAATCTCTTGCACCTCAGGCCTGAGAGGTTCAGTCTACGTGTCCTGGCCATGAGTGGGTATGCCAGAAGACTTGCTGCCTTGGGGAAGGTCCTGCAGCTTTAGGTGGTATGTTGAGCACAGTGAAAGATGCAGCTCATGACACCCCTACTTCTTTATAATTATGTTGGCAGGTGAATTCCTACCAGTTTCTCTGCTGTGTTTTTCTTTCCCATTGCTTGTGTTAATTTCAGAATTTTGTCTGTCCTTCAGGAACAACTGTGGGAAAACATGGATGAGAGGACTGTGAGCACCCTTGTGATTTTTTCATGTCCATTGCTTCAAAGATCTCATGAATACCTCAGCCAGCTAAGCCTGTCCAGGTTCAAAGCACCTCCAAACCCAAGTCCAGGATTTTTTTTCTGTAGAAATGGAATAGAGAAAGTAAGTTAAAATTGAGACAACTTCTGAATTACCTGTGCAGTGAGGATATAACATGCAAAGAAGCAAAGAAAGCTACAAGGTTTTCTAGAAACAAAATTCACAGGAACATAGGAAACTTACTTAGGGAATTTTCATCAATAAAATGGGATGCCACTGTTACCACTATTATTAAAGGAAACTAGAATTTAAGAAAAAATTCAAACAAAAAATGTTTACAAGATATCATCAAGAATATATTGCACTTCTGTACTCAATTTTTCAAATGGAAACAATCGTAAAATATCCCCCATTTTGTTAACTGTTTGGGTCTAAAAGGGAAATAATATGCAATATGCTTTTCTACTTTATTTATAGTTTTCATAACAGGGTAAATAAGTATTTTCTTTGAGTTGCTCTATGAATTTGCTTAGCTGGTTTTGATGTATAATGTTGTAAAAGTCCTTTAACAAAGCTTCAGGGGGTTTTCTGAAATGGGTCTGCAGGCTGATCCATTCATCAATAGACAGTCTGAATGGGCACAGAATATCTCAGGGTACCTCACTGCCTGTGGTGTGAATCTGTACTTTACAGTTCCTTAAATCCATTTTCCTAGGGCTGCTGAATCTTGGGTAGATCTCTGATTTTCTGCTTATGTATTTCAACATATGAAGTCAAGTTTGACAATGCCTTTGAATGGAAATGAGCATGGTAAACACTATTACAAATATGTATGTTAGAAGGCAGCTGAAGGCTCATACATGGCTATAATCATCTTAATTGGATCTCCACGTCCCAGAGATCTAAAAGACGAGAGACAGCAGCTGGACAATGGGTAAATAGAAAGGGGGAGGTGACATTTATTGGGTGACCAATAAATATGATAGGAGGTGCGCAATTCCCAGCTGGCCAGGGACAGTGACCACAACTTGCCGTCTGTTCACAGCTAACTCCACACTACAACACTCACAGCCCACACTGACAGAGTATCTTTCACTACTGAAATCTTTAGATGATAAGAAAAGCAAAAAGAAAACAAGTATCTCACCATCCTTCCCTCTCTTTCCATATATTTGTGCCAGGTCCAGAAGGAAATCAGGGAAGGAAAAGGCTTTTTGTGCCTGGCATATCAGGCTGAGGAAGCCCAGGATAAAGTAGCAGAGGTGGCGTTCCAGGCATTAATATGTGAGGAGTATCGGGTGTGTGATGAGAGGCAGCAGGTGGGACGAGGAGATTAATCCTCACTGGGTACGGCTGCGCACTAACTCTGGTGGATCTCCTCTTGCATCAGCCTCTGGAGGGAAAACTGCAGACACCTGTCCTCCAAACCAATGATGTGACCAGTGGAAAGAGGGGTGTTGGGAAGGGGAGAGGAATGAGGCCATTTTAAAATCAAGCAAAGGATTTTGTTCGGCGTCAGTGGTCTGGTACCTTCCAAGGTGTGTGGTGGTACCAGGTGCTACCAGGAGAGTCGTGCTTTAGTGTTCCTGTGTTAGCACCAGCTACAGAAATCAACACCATGCTGATCCCTTGGGCACTGGGGTTTGCAGCTTCCGTTCACTTCCTGCATGTCTTTCCTCACTATCCAGAGCACAATCTATACCAGTGAGCACACACATGTGCTTGTGTCAGGACGTTCTGTCCTGACCTCAATAATATGATAAAGGGGCAAGGACACCCGTTTATGAAAAACCTGAAGCCTAAAGTTGTCCTAAATCACTGTGTCAATGAGAAAACTGAGGAAGCTTTATTTCTAGAGCAACTTTAAGGTGAGCATCTATGTGGATTCTCTGAAGCCCTGTAAAAGGTTGAGCTCATGCAGCAGTTAAGTGTTTTTTATTAGATCTATACTTTTCTCTTTTTTTCTTTCACTTGGTCAATCATTTTCATAAATGTCAGAGGAAGTTTCTATTTTGGAGACTCATACTCCTCTATTATATTTTCTTAAAACTGACCTATGAGTTAAAAAGCTATTAGGAAGGACCCAGACAAATGTATTGGCAGACTAAAAGACAATGTGATCTCATATGCCTGGTTTCCTAAGTAAACCTGTCTAAAAGCCCCAAGGATCATTAGTACATCATCTGTTACTTCCATCAGCATTTTTTGAATGCAGGAGTGTGATTTCTCCCAGAGCAGATGGGACCTGGCATCTCGTTAGAAAGATTTCTTTGTAGTGATCTGTGCAATATTCCTTTGTCCCAAGGGAAACAGTGAACAGGAAAGGTAGCTCTATTTTCCACATGTCCAACTACTCTGAAACCAATGACATGATCAGCTGAGGTGGCTTGCAGACCCAGCCGGCATGAAAACTGGAGCTTGCCACACTCCTATGGCTTTGTGATAGCCCAGCAGCCGCAGAGCGTGTTTCTTTGGCTGTTGTGACAGCAGTAAGCCAGCCCTCTGCTCTCCCTTCTGTCTGGAGATTTCCCCATCAGGTGTACTTTTGAGCTCTTTGGGTATCTTTGTGGGAAAAGTCCCTGCAGAAATGGTCCAACAAGTGGCAGAGGTAAGGCTGGCTGACAGGTGCTCCTGTAGGGAATTTTAATTGCCTTGGATGCAACTCCAAGAGAAAACCATGTCCAAGATCTCTGAAATATTAGGCTGCATTAACATCTCTCAATCTCTCAAAGCAGAGGGTTCACAGTGTTCCAGTTGAAAGTAGGCTGCTTCCCACTGATCTCAATAGGAAGCAGGGTAGAGCCTGTCACATAAAACACATAAGGAGGCCCAATAGTGGCAGAAAATTGAAATTAAAATATTTCCAATGGCTTTTGCTGAGGTTTGAGCTGTGTTGTGGGCAAAGCTTGTTTCTGATTTTCTGATTGTCCCTGTCTGGTGAGCACATTACATAGCAAAACCAAATCCTTAGCACTCTGGCCTCATATGTCTCCTCTTCACCTCTTGTTTCTTCATACGCAGATCTCCTCAGTTCCCAGCCAAAGCACACCCTGATCCAAGCTTGCTCAGGAGGTGTTTTCTGCCAGAAACTTCCCCTGGGAGATTTAAGAAACAAACAAACTAAGCAAGCAGCCTTCACAACATCCCAATGACAAACAAACAAACAAACAAACAAACAAGCACACACACACACACACACACATGCCCCCATGTTCCTGAAGCAGCATCTGACCCTGCCCTCCACAGCCTGGGGACAGGAGGTGTACCTTGGTGGTAAACATAGAGCACTGTGTCAGGGTGAATACTTGGAGCAAACTGCAAATCACAGATTTCTTCCCTGGGGAGGCAAGATGAAAACTCCAGCAAAACCTGTTTTGTGCAGATGTTGCTCCTACAGTTATTTCCTACTCGACAAGTGTCTGTTTCCATCCTTCTCCTTTCCTCCTCTGTAAGCAAGACAAAAGCATTTCAGTGGCATTGTGTCTTTCTTGGAAACCTGCCTTTCCACCACTGCAGGTAGGATTGGCAGACAGTGTTTCCTAGGGCTTCCAAGCTCACTTGCCTTGTCTCAGGACTACCTGCATGTCCCTCCTGGTCAGAACTGCCCGTGCTTTGTATGGAAAGCACTAAGAGTCTGGCAAATGGTACCTCTGAAGAAGAAAGCCCCATCCTTGGGTCTGGAAAGATGGTTTAGACATTTAAAATGTCCCTGTCTCTGCTTCCTGAGTCCAGGGTCCAAGAAAGGAGTAGTCCCCATTGGTTTGATCCTGTGTATGCTGGATGGACTAATGTACTGCACCACGGAAGCGTGGTCCCACTCTTGAGCATGGAGGAGCATGCTAGCTGGGCTCTGTGGGGAGGGTCAGACAAGGTACATTAGTGACAAGTCAGGCAAATGGTTGTCCCTTACAGGTCTAGCTGGAGTGCTTGGACATTATGCTGAGATGAAGGAAATTATTCTGGGAGTTGTTCCAGTGCAGACTGAGTGTTTTACTCTTTTGCTGAAATCACTCCTCCATTCACAGCACCCCTGTCTCTGGCCTCCCTTGGTACAGAAGTTCTTCTAACAGCTCCCCCAGTGTAATAATAGGAACTAATTACCCTAACTTCTTCTGGGACCTCCACCCACACCCTCGCCCCCCGCCCCAGGAGCCCAGTTTCAGCTGGTCCCAGGGTATTTAGGTCTTTCCTGTGTTGTAAGTGTGCTTGGCTGCAGTCTTGATTCTGATCCTGCCTTCTGGACAGACTGAAGTTGTGCTCCAGGTAACTTGTATCTTGTACCTGTCCTCTGATGTGGATTGTAGCTCGTCTTTTGGCTATTAGCTGTTCCTGACTGAGTTCTTGGTATGAACTCGGGACTGATTACTTGGTTGCCTTCTCTGGAGTTCTTGTACTTGGTGATCAGCATGTGGCCCTGCTCCTGGACATAGTCCAGAGGACAAGCTTCTCTGGGGATACCTTCCTTAGGTGGATAGTCTTTCAGCTGTTCCTACAAAGCCCCTTCATCCTAAACTCTGCCACTAAGAAGCACAAAGCCTAGTCCCATATATATATTTAATTTTTATAAAAAAATTGTTATTTGGTGGTGTTGATTATGTTTGTTTTCTGCATAGAAAGTATTAGCATACTTGTAGGATTTCCTGTGTTAAAACAGGATTTCCTGTGATATTTTTGACAAAAGTCTTGATAGTTCTACATGCAGGTTTGGTATGTTATCCCACCAGATCTGCCCTGGAACAAAGAATGTGTGGTGGAGTCTGTACTTGGTCTCCAAACATCACGTCAGAGTGCAACACCTCCAGGAAATGTTGGACTTATCAGTCCAGCATTAACTGGAGGTGGGTTCTTGTCTTTCATGTTCCTCTTCTGATGCTGACCCACTCCATGCTTTTGTAGTGTGGGTGGTCTGGGGCTGCAGCACAGGGCATGGGTCTTAGGATCATGGTGTTGTGGATTGGGGTGAAAGAACCCAGAGTGTCGAATGGGTCTCACTAACTGAGTATGCTTTACTATGCTGTGGGCACTGGCCTAAGCTGAAAGGAGGGTGAGATAGAAACCTGGGTGGTTTATACTGGGAGACAGAAAAAAATGTGGATACTGCAGCAGAAATACCACGCAAAGATGGATAGAAAGCAGGAGGATAAATAAAATAATAAGGAGTGCATGGACGGATCTGTAATGTGGGAAGATCTGATCACTATCACCTAGAAATCCTACACCAGCATAGACCCCCTCCATCTCCCCCAGATCTTTCTCCTTCCAGACTCTCAGTCTCAGCTGGTGTTGCCCTTTTAGGGGCAGGCAGGGAGAGCAGAGATAAGCAGATGTGGAGCACACAGTGGATTTTATAATAACATGGTGGTTATAGACAATTGCCTAATGAGGACCAGATGGTCAGTTTTATTTTAAGTTGCCCTTTAACAACATTCCCATCTAAGCTGTTTTTTTTAAGTAATAGGTTTTTAATGAGATGCCCATAAGATCTTACAACACATCAGGTTTTAATCATGCCGACCTATTTAAATGGCAGTGTGTGTCTTTAGCACTCCTTTTACGTTTTTATAGTGTTTAATTCCTTCCCACCACTGTTCCTCACCCCAAACCTCAAATGAGCTGTGTCAAAGGGATCATTCCTCTCAGCACTGGATGCTGCCCCTGCTGAACTCATCCATGCTATTCCAGATTGAGACTGGGAACAGACCTCCTTCCAGGAGAGAGAAAGCATCTTCTTCCTTCTCTCTGAGGTTAGGGTGCAGCTCTGCTTTGCAAAATAAAAGCTCTGATTATAAATGCTACTCTTGGATGGGGAAGGCAGGGAGCAGTGTGATTTATCTTGCAAAGATACTGTTGTGAAGCCAAGCAAGCGTTTGCTTTGGAATGGTGCCTCTAAATCCCCTGGGCAGCACCATGTGCTCATACTGCAGAGGATGTCTGAGAGCCCAGACACATGGCAGACATTTTGATGGTGATAAGCCATGAGGAATTGCTGAGAGAGAGTATGTATTTACACATCAGGAGGGGGATTTTACTGCATATTATCTGCACTTCTTAGGTGGGGGCACCAAGGTGAGTTACCTGCCCCAGTGAGAACAGGGCAGAAACCTGGGTTTGTTGCTTCTTTAATCCTTGTTTACCAGGCTAGGTCCTGGATAGCACAAATAGCTGATCTAATTTCTGAGAGCTGAGTTATGGTAACCCCATGTACAATTGCTCACTCATCTGAGCAGGGAGAGGATGCTTGAAGAGGGGATTGGGAAACATGGCCTAATGACAACCCCATGTGAACAGAATTCTCCCGCTTCATATCTCAGTGTGAAGCACGTGGATTCCTGTGTTCACCTTTATGATCTGTGTCAGCCCTCCAGCCAGCCAAGCACTCATTCCATGGCCTTCCTGGTAAAGATCAACATGAACTGTGTTTCCCTTTGCTGGTGCTCAGCCCAATAAAGGAAAAAAAACCACCCTTTGTAAAAAAGTCTGCTGTCAGGACTCAAAATGGTGGGGGTTTTTCTGTCCTACTGTTAGAGGCTTCAGTGAATGCTGGACAAAACAATGCAGGACTTTCACCTCTTGCCTGTCTGGGGATTTCATTTTTCCTGTTAATGTCAGAGGCTCTATGAAATTGCAGATGGGATCAAGCTCTGCTTTCCTTCCTGGATTCTTGGTTGCCCTTTGGTGGAGCTTACACTTGAGGCCGTGCTGGCTAAATGACATCATGCTTCAAAATTTTATTTGCTTAGTTGTTTTTTTATTGTGGGGGTATTTTGTATGTTTACTCAGTCACCTTCAAGCAGCTGCAAACTTAGTTTCCACTCTGTGGAGTGGAGGGGAAAGTATGCTGGTAAATGACATTGAGATTTGGGGGGCATTCACAGCCTTTCTGGTATTTGAAGCAGTTCACTCAGACAGCTCCAGCAAAATAAATCTTCCCTTTGCACCAGATTAGCCCTGTTTTCATGGCAATTCTGTGCTTAAGATTTCTCATGGGTAGACACTGGGAGGCACCAAGAAGCCCATCTTGTGTAGAGCATAAACCAAAAGAAGCTGTAAGGGATCATTTACTTGGGAGTTTAAGTTCAAATGTGACCTTGTTCACACTGAAGTGTGGTTCAGGTGGTCACTGTATACTCACTTCTCAAGTCTCAGCATAGAGCCCAAGTTGTTAGCTGCTTACCTGGAGAAGCCCAGCCTTTGCTGCTTTAACTCTGAGCGATGGCCGTGCTGGAGCATGAACAACTGGGAAAACACAACAATGCAGGTAGGAAAAGCTGGGGTGTGAGTCCAGCTAGTATAGGGCTGCTTAGTGCTGGTCTTGACTACCCTGGGCTGGACTTGGCAGCAATACACATATATAAAAGGTTTCTGTGTTTTTTTGGGAGACACCAGATTTTGCATTTTACCTTTTTTGAAGGAGGCTGCAAGCACATTAAAAACATAGATCTGTTGAGAGCTCCTCTAGCCATGCCACACTCAGAGGCAAGACATTTTACTTGGTCCTTCCTAGGAGGGAAGAGAATCTGGAGTCACTGATGCCTCTCAGTTTTAGTCTGTCAAGTAGGATAACCACCACAAATCTTCCCAGGTAACCTCTGGAAGAATAGTGGGCACATTGCTTCTCCATAACAGTACTTGAAGGCTAATGGCTATTTTGTCTTTCCAAGGGTCTCAGCAGAAGCATCTATTCTCAGCCTCAATTCCACTGCCATTTTTTGAGGAGAGAGGAGAGAATCAAAGCTCCAAGTGGTGAATTTTTTCACAATTATTTGGTGAAATGGGAGCAAAAACTTATCTTCTCCATCTTAGAGAGGCCAACAGGTATCTGAAGTTCCAGAAAAGGACTGATAGCTTTCAGCAGATTGCAGAGTTCTCCAAGGGAAAGAGAAGGAAATGTAAATACTGTTGGTGATTGAAAATTGCTCTGCAATAAGAGTGGGGAGGTAAAGTGGCTGCAGAAAGAGATTTTTTTCTTGAAATGACGCCACCAAGAAGATAGTGAGAGGTGAGTCCTGTTCAGACATCTTGTCAGGCAGTGCTGCTCCTTGCTGAGAGGGATGCTCAGGCCAGAGGGGCTGCCTGCCCCAGAGCAAATAGCTGCCTGTCCCTGAGTCTTCTTCCTTCCTGGTCTCCCCTTTGAGATTTGCTGACTCCTGCAGCCTGGCCTCTGGTTAGCCTAGCAGCATCTGTATGAAGTGGAAAATGTGTGTGAACGCAGGGGCTGGGGCACAGAGCCACAGCTGGGCTTAGGGCCCTGAAGCTGTGTTGTCTGAGCCAGTTGCTGCTCTGTGGGTTCAGGGAGCTTCCCCTAGAGCTGTGGCAGCCTTGCGGGGAAAACAGTCAGAGTTGGAGGGTGTGAGTGTTTGGCACAGAGCTAAAGACTTCCTCTCGCCTGCCCCCCAAAGATGGGGCATGTTTCTGCAGACACAGGGAGTCAGCAATTTGTGGTGAGCTCCACTGCCTGATTGTGGATGGAGGAGTCTCAGCACAGCTGGGAATGAGAAAACACATGACAAAATGACAGCTAGGGAGATGGAGCCTGGCTGGCACAGAGGCAGGAGTGGGGAAGACATTGGGATGCCATCTGACTGGTGGTACCCTTTGCCAGGAAATTGGCTTCCCTGCACCACAGAGATGCTTCATACCCACAGCACCCACTCCTTGGTGGGTGTGGAGAAAAGGGCAGGGTTGTTCAGCTCTACACTCCCATGGTAGTGTGAGACAGCTGACGGGCTCGGCCCCTTCCCTGAAGCCAAGGCTTGTTCATTTGGTTTCTTGCTGCTGCAATAGGGGGTGGCAGCCAGAGAAACTTGGTCTCTGGTGGTGATTCTGTTTGGGCACATCAATAATGTCCCCCAGGGGAACAAGAGTGCCTGAAACAGTCTTGCAAAATGAGGGAGGCTGCAACAAATCTACAGTGTCAATCCCAGTGTTTCTGGGATCTGAGCGTTGCAGCTGCAGGAGCAATGGGATTCAGAGGGCTCTGCTGGAAAAATGAGGAATGGAGGGGCGGGCAAATTGCTGCTAACAGTGTAAGACCTCTGGCCAAGTGACTCTGAGTCCAGCCATGCCATAGATCCATGGGCCAACTTCTCGTTTTCCCCTTCTGTGATGATGGAAACATTTCATAATCGTATCTTCCTTCTGGGAAGAGAGGGGAATTGTCACCCCATCAAAGAGACAGAGACCAGCAGACACAGCCCCGAGGTACAAGGACATTAAACCAGACTGTGGGGAACATTTCTATGAGCTGTTTCCAAGGGCCCAAGTCAGAAACTCAGTGAAGAGTCCTTATTCTTCTTCTCCAGGGACACTTGTACCAGAGACACAGCCCAGAGCACAGCACCCATACAAAGCTTTGTAATGCCTTTGATTCTGCTCTGCTGGAGATGATCTCCTCTCAGAGAGTGAGGCCACCCAAATGTATTTACCAGCTTCTGCCAGACTCTTTGAAAGGAGGTGTAGGTCCCTTCTATCCCCTGTGGGGAACACAGTGACAGCCCTAGCAAAGCAATTGGGATGCTCAAGATGAAGTCTCACGGGTTGTTACTTCTTTGGCACTGAGTTTACATTCTGCCTGTAGCTGCTGGTGAGGTTCTGTTAGCTGTTTTACTCCAGCAAAGATTTATTGCTTTCTAGTGCTCCTATGGGTAAACCAGAGGCATGTCCAAGCCCAACAGTGTCTGGGCTCAGAGGACTGCAGCACCTCAGATGCTGTTGGAAGTGGGGTATGATTTTGTCTTGGTGCATTTTAGCTCTTGCTAATCCTCGATCAAGGCTGTGGCAGCCTTGGGCAGCCTGGCCTTAGAGCCTAAATGTAGTGGAGTAAATGATGGTGCACCTGTATGGGGATTGATATGGCTGAGTTCATCTCTCACCCAACTGTGAAATCCCTAATACACCCAGATCCCTAATACAGACTGTATCCTCTCTAAATCCTTTTCACAAGTCTGGCACTAGTTTCCTAACTTTGGGACCTCTTCCCTTTGAGCAAACTCAGTGGAAAGGTCCTATGGATTTCAGAGCTGCTAAGGGAAGGGGCAGATGGTGAGTGAGATTGCATAAGCCTGTTCATTTAGGGAATAATGTTAAAAATAAAAGGCTCTTAATAAAATAGGAGGGATGAGAAGCTGGGGTTTGGAGGGAGTCTGGCAGCCCTCTGGGTTCTTGATTGGCTGGTTTCAGAAATACAAAGCAAAGTTGTCGGCAAACAATAGACTATGAGCCCTTGTCACCCATCCCTCTGTTTATCCTGAGAACAGGGTCATGGAAACTTTCCCTTTCTGTTATTGTTTCAATGGAAACACTTTGCCCTCTTCAATGTTCCTCAGAAAGGATGCATTATGCGTGTAATTAAGCCTCCACTCAAAAGATTTTTCCTTTCCTAGCCAAAGCTTTTCCACTGCAGCTTAACTTCACTGTAAGGAGGCTTTCTGTCCTTCCTCCACACAGCCCTGGGGCTGAGCCACTGGAGGGTAGGTTGTGTCTTCCCATGCATGGCTCTTCTTTCATGCTGTTTGAGTGTGCTCTGTGTTGGAAGGAGACAGGGCAGGATAATGGGTATCAAAGTACCTGCAAAGCTCTGTCTTTCCTCTGGCTCATTTTGCTTTCTCAGAAGGTTCTTGCTGAAACTTTTTCCATACCTGAGGCCTTGGGGAGCATGAGGTGTCTCATGTCGATGCTCTGGTGGCTAATCACATTTCTCTTGTGAGAGTAGGATTCAATTTCAGACAGACAATCCCAAATGTCAGTGTTTAGCTATCAGCCTGAGCTCCCATTATGGAAGTTGGTTGAAAGAAACCAGCTGGGTTAAAAATTACACATGGCAGAGCAGACATGCATCACAGCAGTCATGTTTCTTAGGAAGTCATGTTAACAGGGAGTGAGAGACAAAACCAAGTAAGTCCTGGCTATGGCCTATGACTGCATGGCACAGAGTGAGCATCACCCTCTGAGATGACTGTACAACCCTCCTGTGGGCTTGGAGGACATGTGGTTGTTGTCCAAGCAGAGCAAAGCCATGGAGATGTTTGTTTAATCTGCGCCCACATAGACGCATGGGATGCTTGTTTTCCCACCTCAATGATTACACAAGGGGTTTGGCTGGTGCAGCTGATCATAGCAGCAGGGGATTGCGTTGCATGCAGGATGGAGAGCAGACACCAGAAATTTCAGAAATGTGGTGGCTTGCTACACAGTGAAGTGCAGATGCAGATGTGCTTGCAAGAGAAGGAGGGAAGTAATGAGATCTCAGGCATCAGCAAGGAGATCATCCTGGAAGCCAGGAAGGAATTAGCCCAATTCTCTGCTCCTTTTAGCCACACAAAATTGGCCTGGTGTGCTGTGGCAGTTTATTGCTTTCCTCTGAGGCATTAAGTTTTGGCTGTTGTCAGAGAAAGGATATCACATTGGTTTGGGATGGAAATCTTCATTCCTGTGAGTGGAAGTGCCAGTATTTCATTGTATGAGAATGTACTGGGGCCAGAAAAGCTTTTGCCTCAATGACTGCTTTTCCCAGGAAAGGTCAGTCTGAAGGGAACATCCGTTTGCACCCCATAACTTTCTACCTGCCTTGCTGCTGGATGAGTGACTGTAGAGAATAGGGACAAGCAACCCAAACCTCAGTCCTCATCTGATCCTAGTTAGCCACCTTAGCAATGAAACTGATCCCCTTTGGCTCCTGGTGGGGGCTGTATGGGCAGATTTAGACTCAACTGCCAAAGTTCCCAATGCTTTGAAACGCCTCTGTTGTAATGAAAAATGTCTGTGCTTACGTTGTGGGTTCAGGGTTCAGGCCCATGAGAAGTTCAGGACATGAGGGAAACCACTGACTGGGTTTCCCATTCTACTCCTCTCACTTTCTTTGGCTGTTTGACCTTTTTGGAGTTATTTTGTTTGTTTTCTGCTGTTCTGTGAATCAGATTCAGACTTAGTGTGACTGTGTAGGAACTGATGGAGTTACTTCAAGGCTGAACATTCATTTCTTTATTCTTATCTGAAGAAAGCAGTTCATATACCTGCAAATTGATCTGTGTATCCTTTTCTCATGTGTTTTAGTTCAGCTCTTAAAAAAAAAGGCTTTGTTGGAAAAATACAAGATGAGTCAAATGAGTGCTCAGATGATTCCTTTTCACTGCAAAATTCATGGGTCCTGACTTTTCCTCCCAACTGTGTGCTTACCCTGTGAAGCTGCAGATGGTATTGGTTTCACCACTGAGTAGTGATAGTGCCTCAGCTGAGGAAGAAGAGAGTGAATGGTAGAAATCAGGCTCTGCAGGTGGCTCACATTCAGCCTCAATTTCTTCAGCCAGCTGACCCACTGAAGCAGGACATGTCCCACCTCTGCAAAGCCAGGTTCCCTGTCACTTTTTTCAATTAAAGAGCAGGTCCCCAACCCCCATTTCAGTGGGACTGGAAATGAAAATGCCCCTTAAAAGTGGAGATGTACTTCTGCACAGCTTGGAATCAACACTATGGCAGTGATGGTGGCATGAAGTGAGCTTATCTTCTGTCACCTCACAGGTGTCACTGCAACAGAAATTCCTTGCATAGCAAGTCTGAAAATAATCTGCATCCTGGGTCTGGTCTCACTTAGCCTGGATACTGCACTCATCCAAAATGTTGGTCATTGGTAGATTTGGCATCAAATATAGCAGACCTGAGATCCACTTCCAGTTCCATGCCACTGGAGTGGGTGGGGGCAGCCTTTAGGCTGTCCAGGCCACAACTCAGGAGAACTCCTGTCTGGACTTCGTCATGCATCTCATAACAAGAGCAGAACTTGGGACAGAGAGATCAGCTGCAATGTGAGGCTCCTGCCTAGACCTGGCTTATGGCTCCTTGGATTTTGGGGGCAGAAACTCTCCTGTTCTAGAAGGGCACAGTGACCTATTGCAGCAAGGCTCTAAGTAATTGCATATCACTAATGATTGGCAATGAACAGGTTAAAAGTCGAAATGCCAGCACAGCCTTGACTGTGCCTCCTTTTGAGTTCACAAGCTGGTGGAATTGCAAAATCTACAGACCATATTAGAGCATAGCATCGTGCCATAAAATCTTGGAGCAAAAGAAGGTAAAAAGGAGGAAAAAAAGGTTGGGTAATGATGGAGAGTAGAGGTCTGAAAGCGAGAAAGAATGGAAAGTAGGAATGAAGCAGAGCAAAATGTTGCTTTGGAGGAGGAAGAGTTGGCTTGCCAGGTAAGGAGATTTTTTTCCACTCCAATTGCTCCCCAGCTCTAATTTATACAATATAAATAATTAAAAGCTATGCAGGCCCAGTGCTAATCCTTGTGGTATTCCATAAGCAACTTCCTTCCTGCTTAGAAAGAATTCCATTGAGAATTATCTGACAGTTCTTGCTCTGCAGCCAATTTTCCACTCCTGTCAGTGCATGGAGTCTGAGCTCTCCTTTTCCTCGGTTCAACCTTCCCCAAATTGCATGGCAGAAAAAAACCCATAATGTGAGGTCCACTTCCTCTCATCCTGGAGTTATCTGTTCTGCTAAAATCTCACTGCAGACCTCGAGGGGAGAGGGGGAGGTCTTGTGGAAAAGCTGTCATTTCTGAAGGCAAATTCAACCACACCACATCCATTTGGTCACTTAAATCAGTTCTACAATGGTCCTGCCTTACCATGGCAGCCAAAGTTTGACAATCTAAATTGTTATGGTGTGGTGATATTATCTCAGCAGCACAGGGTGCTAATGGAGGTCAGTTTAACCTGCTCAAATGCATTCTGTGGTAGCAGCAGTAACAGGAGGAAAACCCTTAAATAAAGAAGAAATTGTTCTTTCTTCCCTTCACTGTACTAAATTGAATAGATCTGTCTTGCTATTGCTGGGAATATATGGAGTTAGAAGAAATTACAGAGAAATTGTAAAACTCAGTGGCATGTATCTACCCCTTGCATAAGATGGAAGATTTCTATGGTGCTTTGGGCAAGATTGATTATTGTGGCCTGTAAAAGTTGGGATGCAGCTCTGAAAAATGCTTCTTAGCTGCAATCTGTCTTTAGCACTGGGGGACAGTTCAGCTCTGGGCAATCTTCCCTCAGAGAGGGAGCCAAGCCTAAAAAGCTATCAGCCACGTGTTGCTGGAATGGTACTCATCTAGTCTGGATGCTACCATTTTGCAATGGAGAAGGGAGAAAATAGGAGTCTATGTGGGGATATGAGTTGTAAAAGCCAAAGAAGACTTTTCAAGCAAGAAATGACTTGACTGTGAGCAAAGGTGTAAGATTATCACACATTTAGAAATTCAGGATCCTTGCAGAGCCACTATGCTCAAGCTAAGAGGAAGTGAGTGAATTCCTGGTCGCTGAGTTAGAGGTTAGGACTCAAGAAATTGATATGAACTGGCTCAACTGCAAGAAGTGTTTTCAACAGCAGGTTTGAAAACCAAGTATGACTTCAACAGCCAGTTCTACACAACTACACCACTTTTACCCTCTGCCCTTACTTACTGTCCTTATAGCTCCAAAGCAGAAGGAGCTTGCTTTTCCATCCGACTGACAGGCTGTTGTTCTGTCCCTGCAGGTACAAACAAGGAAACACATACTTACCTACAGACCCTGGGTAAGACAGTGGTAGTCTCTGCATCTCATCTGACCTCACACAGATGGTCAGGTCACCACACCAACCCTGCAGATGTAGGTTTTTTGGCAGAGGGGTGTGAATATTTGAATTTCTTGCCCAGTGTGAAGGATACACAATTTAAACGGTGTATGTTTTCATTTGACATTTGAGACTGTATTGTTTAATGTGCCACTAACAGACCATGACCTGCTGGTCCAGATTTGCCTTTGGTATTTCCTGTACTTAAGATGCTGAGCCAAGCAAATTTAGAGGGAAGGCAGGATCTTCCAAGTGAAGATTCAGTAAGGAGAGCAGTGAGGCAGTTACGAGGTGAAACTCACATCAGTGTTTCTGCAGTGAGGACAATACTCTACTACTAACACAGCTACTCCCAGGACATGTGGTGCTGCTGTGTGCTCTGGCCAGTCGCCGCTAATGAATCATCCAGCTCCTGGATCACTCCCATGAAGGGGATGGAAAATGAATCCAGTCCAGAGGCATCTTGGAGTTCACTGCAATGTGATAACCCTGTTTACAACTTTAAGAACTCTAGAAATTCAGGAGGTGCTGGCAGAACATCTGCTCATTGTAGGATCTTGCCAGCCACTCTTTGGAACTATTGGATCTGTGCTTCATTTGTCCAGTCGAGATGCTTCAGAAACAGCACATTGTTATGTCCTAAGACTAATGGGTCTAGAAAGAAGCAACTCCATTTCCCAGTGGAAACTGAAAGCTCTGATAAACATTCAGCAAGTTTTAGCTCAAGTAAATATCCCAGGGCAGAACAGCTGGGAGCCAGGTGCTATACTGCCACTATGGTTCCCCTTTTTTATAATTTTTCTTTTCTTGCTGATCTACCTGGAGAGACTCTGAAATTACTGGAGGAAAACATATCTGAGGAAGGTTTATGATCAGTACAGAAAAGCTTTCCCAAGGATGTGTATTAAGCTGTTGGTGCATATTTTCTGGAGTAAAGAGATATTTAGAGGAGGTGAATAGGGATGAAAATAATCCTGGGGATCACCAGAAAAAGATACTATAGATGCTTTGGGAATAAATGAAAACCTTGCACAAGTTGCTGTTGCTGTTACCCAAGGGCAGATGACCAGCCCACATTTCTGCTGTGGTGGAAAACTCTTGAGTTTTCCAGCCTTTTATCTCTGAGTAAGAGTTGAATGGCACAGGCAGAACTCTGACAGGAGACCAGCCTGAGGGTGGTCTGGTGAGCTGTGCTGCCTCTTGAAGCTATTCAATGACCAGAGAGAGACTTCAGCCTGCATGTAGGGAGAGGCTGGTGCAGAAGAAGAGCTGGAATTGGAAAGGGAGCTGCCTGTTTGCCCTCACGGTGCTCCTGACTGCTGTTTATTCCCGAGGGATGGTGGGGATAGCTGTGCCCACAAAAGGAGGAGAGCTGCAAGAAGGCACACCATGTTCCACCAGTAATGCCTGCCCTGCCGCCCATGGCTGAGGTCCTGACTGCTCCCAAGCTGCTGAGGATCTGGTCTCCTGTCAGCCACAAGGGCAAAGCCAGCCTGGTGTCTGCGGGTGGTTTTCCTCTCCCAAAGAGCTGCTGGGGGGAAGCAGGGGAGCCTCACAGAGCCCAGGGTGACACAGCCGGGCACGTCCCCTCCCCTGTTCCACTGACCAGGAAGGGGATGCTGGAAGCACTGGAGCTCTGTGGCCATTTTGGGGAGCTAACATATCATTTAAGGTCAGCCTCAGTGCCGTGTGGAGAGGAGCTAGTATTTCCTTGACTGAAACAGTGAGTTCTGAATGTAATTACAGGATTAAAGACATGTTCCGGGGCTGAACTCATGGTTTATAAGCAAAGGTTACACTTCCAGTCTGTTTACAAGGTGCTCTTGGCCCTGTTTAACCCCTTCTTTGCTGAAGACAAATGGTGATTGGGTTATTCCTGTTGTGGCATTCATGCATGGAGTGGAGGGATGGTCACCAGTGAGGTCAGATTAAGGAGCTGTTGGATATGTTCATCCCACAGAAGGGGGAAGTGACTGTTCTGGTTTTCTTCTTTACTCTTTCTTAGCTGACAAAAACCCCCAAACCCCAAAGCTATTGCTCTAGTTGAGAGTCCCCTAACAAACTTTTAGCTATTGCCATTTATCTAGTTGAAAATCCCTACTTTATCCAAGAACCTTGGTTTTTCCCAAAGGCTATTTGAGTAGTGGTCCTGCACAGTAAGGTTGGAAAAGGCAATTATGAAGATAAATCCTGACACGTGTCAGATAAACCAAACCCTGTAGAAGTTTCTCTGGTGATTAATTTGTTGAATTCACTGGTTTGAGGTAAAGCCAAAACCTGTCATGGAGAAAGGCTGCCACAACAAAATGCAGGCCAGCAGTTCCAGGAAACTGATTTCATGTCAGGACTATCTCTCTTCCCTGACTGCATAGGTATCCAATGATCTTATAGCCCTGAAGAGAAGACAACCAGAATTTCTTGCCTTTTTTTTTTTTCCTAAAAATGCTTGCACACACATAGTGTGTGCAATGACTAAATGATGCATCTCAAGAAGGTCATCTGAATATGGGTTCAGTCTTCCCCTGAAGACTTCAAAGGATGGAAAATCTGCTGCAGTTCCAGTGAAATTATTCCAAAACTGAGTGTACAGTTTTTTAAATTTGCATTTTATATCCACAGAGGTGTCAAATTTAATTTCCTGCTGTTAGCTCTAGGAATGACTGTCCCACTTTGCTGCTTTTACCATAGCATTTCTTTAAGAGCTCTAGTTGAATTAGAGCTACTCACAGTCTATGTCACTGCTACTTTAGATGGAGGTGCATTTGTTGGAGATCTATGGGTTATATTTTTCCAAGAGTATACACAGAATATAACTGACACTGTTCTTTTTATCTAGTTTGTAATTTGCTGTTTCCAGATGGAACAAGATACCAAAGCAAATCAAGCATTTTTCTGCAAGTGCAGGGCTTTGAGTTCAAATTTTCTTTCAGCAGCAGCTTCATACCAAACTGTGAGTAAAGAGCTACCTTGTGGCTCTGACTGGGCAGGTCAGAAGTGTCCTGGGGATTATGTGTCTCTTGTCCTTGGAGGAGCAGCAAATCTACTAGGCAAAAAAAAGGTCTGAAAAAAATATTATCTGCAGTTTACAAATGGAAATAGGTTTTATTTACATTCCTCAAAATGGCTTGTAGCCCACTGAGGAATGGACCTGCTAAATTTCAGTATAGTGTCACCAGAAGCAGGTGACTCATGATCTATGAATGCAGCCCATGGTGTGGGCAGACAGGCAAGGAAACATTCCTGAAGAAAAGTCCTGCCTAGGATGGGTAGACTGGACACTGGTGTCAAACAAAGAACAGCTATGCCAGGTTTTCCCCAGAGCAATTGTGATCTTTCTTTCTTTTCCCTCACTTAAACAAACTTGTGCATTCTATATTACTCTTCTGGAGCTGCCTCAGCCTTGGGGAAGAAACACTTCTGTCCTTGCTTTATTTCCTTCTGCAGTCTTTGAGGAATGGGGGAAATATGGGTTTTTCTGTAAGCAACAACCCAAGAAGCAAAAAGAGGAGAAACACAGGTCTGCGAATTCATGTGACCAATGGGCCAAATTGATGTCATGCTCTAAATGTCAGAATTTTTGTGTGGAATCAGTGCCTAGAGGAGTTTACTATCTTCTTAATGTGTCCTTACAAACAGAAAGGACTTATGGAGCTGGGAAGCCTTGATGTTTTTATCCAAGATAAAGAGAACTGTCAAATGAGAGAGGAAGCTGTATTTCATGTTCACTTACTCAGTTTAGATTGTTTAGGGTTAACTAACCGACAACCCAAGAGATGGATGCACATCCTAGTATCCAGGTCACAGGAGGGCCTACCATCCTGGGAGTGTATTTTTTTGGGAGCAATACAATCAATGTACCCGCCAGGCTTGGTCTGGTGGGGTACATTAATAAAGTTGCAACAATAAGCTGCATTTACCTGGTCACTGAACACCTGGCAGGCAATACAAGAGTTTCTTAAAAATTAAGGAGTTATCCATTCTTTGCTTAAGCTGTGGTGTTGCTCAGCTATTTTTGTTGGCTTAGCAAGTCTCCAACCATCTAGACACCCATCTATTTTCTTTCTATAGTACCAATACCCCAAGTAACCTAAAGCACTGTGTTCCAATCTGGAAGACCTAGACTTCTAGGGAATGATGAAGCAGAGGACATTATAAACCCTATCATTTGTGTGCCAGGGCAATGTTGCCGTTACCACAAGTGTGCAGTGATGTGTCCATCTGGCTCAGTTCCTTTGCTGCTAATAACCAGCTGGACAGTGATAGTTGGTTGCACATGGAAGTGGGTTTTAACAGGGCTATATGCATGTATCTATGACCATATTATCTTTGAACAAAAAGGAAAGGCAAAAAAAAAAAAAAAAAGGAAAAGCTTTCTCCCAAAGATTGTGACTATGCAAAAGACAAAGTTTATGGTGAATGTCCAGCTGAACACACATTCCTAGTGCAATGATGTGGTTGGAAGAGCTGACACAATCCTTTGAGTAATAGAGACACGAAGGAATTCTGCTGATATTACACCAAATAAAAATGAGATTAATAGATCTGCTTGCAAACTCAAGGTCAGGAGATCAGAAATATCTGGGAATAGTGCTCCTGTGCACCATTCATTTACACATGGTGGTATGTGGTTTTTGTTTTTTTTTTGCTTCTGTGAGGTTCCTGAATGACTTGGGACACAGTGGACATTGCTCATTTGTACATTTGAAACCCATCTCCACTTGAGTTCAACTGCAGAATGAGTGCTTGCCATTGCACCTGAGTGCTTCAACAGGGCTGTTGGGAACCAGAGAGAACATGTGGTGACTGCTGCTGGAAGCTGTTTTTGATGGACTGGCCTGGCTTACTGCTTTCTTATCCAGGGTACTGTGCATTTCAGCTTCCTGTTGCACCTCCTGAACTCTGACTTTGACAACCTGATGGGCTGGTGTGCTCCTTCTCTTACCATGCAGATGAAAGGGGGTGGTTGCATTTTTTAGTGGTGTGTGAATAATCTTCGTACAGGATGAAGGAAACTGGACTGCCTGGGTTTCTAGTATCTGAGAAAGAAAGCTGATACTTGGAAGGCTGAAGCAACTGCAGCTTCCTTGGGCTCTGCCAGCAAGTGTGGCACAGAGAGATTGTCTTGAGTGGCAGTGACAGCACTTTCTGTGCCACAGGGACAAGTCCCAGCATTGCTTCAGTCTTGCTGTCTGGGATGTTTTGGAAGTCTACTGTGCCTGTGGGGATTCTGGTATGGCAGGGAACTTGCAGCCCTCAGCTGGGGCAATTGCAGGAAGGGGAGAGGAATGATCCTGTGGCTCAGCCACTCGTCTGGGTCTTGAGAGCCATGGGTTTAATTCTTGACTCTGCCACTGTCTCCCAGTGGGCAGGGCCTGGAGTGGCACTCTAACTCTGTTTCCCAACTGCTCATTGCATGGTATCATATTATTTTAAAACCCCAACCCATCGGCAGTAAAATGCTTCATATCACATGACAGCCCACAGCTTTGCTTGTGTCTTCAGTGGGTAATTTGCGAGGGGACATAGGCCCCAAACAAAATCCTGGAGCCCCAGGTCCCCCAGCACTGGAGTCTGGATCCTGCAGCTTTTGTGAAATTGAAAATGAGGTGTTGCAGCAGCTGAGTCAGCGACCTCTGATAATGTTACTGTGGTGAAACTTCCTTCTCTGCATGGAGTTTTCATAAAGCCTGCTCAGTACTTAACTGTCATTTAATGCCACAAAGTATAGCTTGAGTCAGACTTCATGTGAAGCTTAGACCCTGCTGGGTTGGGGTACCCAAGGTCTGGGCTGGTGAGGTGGGATCCTCCCTGTAAATGCAAGAGACATGAGCAGTTTGTGTTTTTGTCTTACTAACCCTCATTGATGTGGAGGGAACACTGAGGATCCAGACTCATTCCCTTCCCCCCTCCTGCAAAATTAAGAGTAAGCCAGCCAATTTACAGTCTCCTGCAAGACAAAAATAGGTGGATATATAGAGATGGATGCAAAGGCACAAGACCATATGGTCTCAGGGTTTTATGACAATCTTTGCAGGGTTCTCAGTCTTGGAGAAATGTAAGGAAGGATTTGTCAGGACTGATGGTACAGTCACACCTGTACCACAACACTTGGCCTGGGACATGCTTTTGGCAACAGTACATAGCCAAAGTGGGAGAACAGACAAAAAAAAATCTGGAACTGAGCCAGAGAAACTGTGGAAGTATGAGAAGATCACCAGATTGAAGGACAGCGGGCTGGGGAAAGAAGTGACAGAAATCTGTGCTGTAAACAAAGGACATAACCTTCTTCAGGGGATGCTGAGGGTCCAGAAGAACAGCATACAGTTTAAGGAAAGGACTGCATAGACACATACCATGGTGGGACAGCCAAACTTCCTCCCATACAAGCTGCCATCTGTTGGGATAATATTTTTGCATCATGCTTGAGCTTTTAGATTCTAAATGGGACCAGGGCACTTTGCAGTTGACACTGGAACACCCCACAGTTCTGGAGCTCCAACATGTGAGGTGTGGCCCTATCAATGTGGAAGAAGGATGGGAGGAGAGAAGCCTTCCCAACAAGACACCCCAAAACCCTGTCCCTTGTAACACTGTGTCAAAAAACTAAGAGGTCATCAGGTGAGTTAAGAAGTAACAAAGTTTTACCCCAATGGACAGAGTCAGCAGGCAAATCTCTGGCCATTACATTTTCTGGTTTTCAGGGAACCACCATCATTTGAGCTATTTTAAGACCAGACTGGATTGAGCTCTAGGAAATATACAGTAAGAAGCTGCCCCAGGACTGGCAGGGAAAGATGCCAGCTGGTCAAAGCCTTTTTAGTAATGTTGCTGTTTCTACGAATGTTTATATTTCCTTGCCAGCCCTGTGGACAATTAAGAAAAGGCTTGGCTGAGATGTGAGCTGTCATTATTGGTCTAGACATTGGATTGGGTCCACATCATAAAAATCTTGAAGATGGAGTGAGCTGTATGAGGCCGTCATTTGCAAACTGTAGAGAGCATTCTGCAAATCTATAAATACAGCTGGTGAGATAAAAAAAGGAAACGATGCGCAGGAATGCTCCCTTGTGCAGCCATGGCCAATGGCTTCACCAAGAGATTGCATGTCAGTCACTGGGATACCAGGCAGCAGCTCTGCTGTCTATACATATGCTTCCATTGGGGAAAAAAAATAAAAAAGACAGCAGTAGTTCAATTTACTTTTCTGGCTTTGCTTTAAAAGCTTGTTGAGTTTCTCTGACTTCTGTTGCTGTCAAGTGGTGCTTAACACTTCCAGAAAATTGCTAGCACAATTGCTAGAACTTTGGCAAATATCTGGACTGTTAGATTTGACCACTGGAGAGTGGTTTGTGTCTTACCTCTGCAAGCCCAACATCTAATGTAAGGTGGAAGAAAGTTGGAAGGGGAGGCTGAAGGGAAGTGATTCATTGGAAGTCACTCAACCATGTCAAAGCACTGCTGGGGACTAGAAGATAGTTGTGAGATAAATGGGAAACTGATCTTTTCTCCCCCACTTGGCCTCTTCCTTGGCTTTGGAGAGACAGTTGTGTTAGCACTCAGTGGTGAAATTCATGGATCGGAGGCTTGTTTTCAATTTCCTATTTCCACTGTGATGGTTAGTGAAACTTCCGCCTGAAGAGAGATCCAAATTTTGCCTGGGGTGAATGACATCAGCCTGATCTCATCTCTGCTCATTTATTTGTACTAGTTATCTCTGGCTTCAGTCTTACTTCATTCAGATAATTGCATACCATCTCCTTAGAGACTCACTAGGTCTGTCACCAGCCTTGCCAGCAACGCCCCCTCCCCATGTTACCTCATTATTATTCATGTTAATGAGGAGCGGGAGGACATAAACCGGGGTAGACTGAGGCTCAGGAACTTTTTCTCCCTGCCAGTATCTCTCTAGACCCTGTCCCAGTACTGCTTTTTCCAGTGGAGAGTGCTTTCCCAGGGCTGTTCATCTGCCTGCTCTTGAGCCTGTGCTTGGGTCCAGGAAATAGCTTGGGTGGATATCTCCATTAATGCCTGGATAATATATCTTAGGCATTTGTTTCTTTAGCCTACCCTGCAGATGGACTTTGCAGTCACCAGGTTATCTGAGGAAAATATCTCGCCCTCTGCTTTATGACTTGTATTTTCCTTCCAGTTCCTCTCAGTGTTTTAAAACCACTGAGGTTTTAAGAAAGATGCCCTTTGTAGACATGTCTGTGCTGGATAGAGGTGTGTGTACAAGCTCTGCCACAGCAGAGGTATGAGCAGGCTTGCCCCAGTCCCCAGACCCATCAGGTGGTGGGACTGGTTGATGGGATTTCATACCTGTGTCTCACACCCCCTTGACAGAGGTGGTCAGAAGCAGGAAATAGCTTTTGTAAGAGAAATAAGCAGACTAGAACTCTTCAGCTGGGAAGCAAGGTGGCCAGGAAAAGATTTTATAAATACCTGTAAAAGCAGGAAAAGCATGAAGAACACAAACAAGCAAGAATAAAAAAAAAATTGACTCTCAAAAATTAACCAAAGGAGCTCCTTGCCACAGGAGGCTAGGAAGGGAAAAAAGCTGACATGGATTAAAAAACTAACTGGATAAATAAAGGGCTTTTAAACACAGAGCCACTGTCTTACTGGGGAGTGGGAGAACACTCCAGGGAAGCATAACTGTGCACTTGCCTGGCCCTTCTCTGGGCACCTGTTACTGCATAATGTCAAAGAGAAGGTATTGGGTCCTTTGGGCTGATCAGCTCTGGCTGTATTCATGCACTAATGGAATCAGCACAGTCCCAACCACGCAGTGATTGCCGAGGGTCTGGTCTAAAGCGTGGTCTGAAAGGTAGCTTGGAGCAAAGCAGGGAAATCAGATCTTGCTTGCTTAAAATCAAAAGCAGGCTTAGAAAGCAATCCCAGAGCAGGAGAGCCGTTCTCCGGGAAAGTTTCCAAAACCAACTCCTGGCCTTGGAGAATAAGATGGCAAGACACCAATAAATAAATAAGTAGATAAAGAAGTAAATACAAAACCTGTGAAGAAATCTCCCAGAACAAACGGCAAGAATATTTCCAGTTTTCAGGCCACCTGCTTGTCATCTATCACTTAGAAAAAATGAGTGTTCTTTAAATATTCATATGGGGAAAACAGACCCACCCTCCTGGATTTCCATGGTGATTTATGCTGCGGCATTTTCAAGGTCATCCATTGCCTAAATCTCCTGTCTGTCTGAGGCTTGGGTCCTGCAAGGAACCCGATCCCCATGATCATATATATTAGAAGGGATAGAGCCTGTTTCCATATGTGTCTTAGTGCTGGCATCTGAATTTTAAATGAATGTGCTGATTCCTCATTCTGTACTCAGACACCAGCATTCTCCTTTGGCTGTTCCAGTTAAGGTTTTTATATGAAGCATTTTCAGTGGAGGAGCTTTCAGTGGCAATATTCTCAAAGACACATCTTGGAGTCATGTTTCAGGCTCTTACGGCTGGCTCATAAACCCTCCCTGTGGGCTGGAACTTGATATATCCAAGTTGTGTTCCTGTTCCATAAGGAAACAGAGGTATATTAAAGGAGCCCTGGCACTCTGGGGAATCAGAATTATGATAAAGTCAATATATGCATCCACTGGTGTTTTGTTTCCTGTTTTATTTTTTTTTGTGTGTTTTGTTTTGAAATAAAATTAAGAGTATATAGCATGTGATGCTTAGCATAGGGAAGCTTGGGATCAGTGAATAGAGAATAGATTTATTTTCTTTTTTAGACTAGAAGGGTTCATTGCCTTTCAGGAATGAAGCAAGAAAGGTTGGATAAACTGATCTCTGGAGATGCTCATTTCCCCATCCACTAACAGAGGTTGCACTGCCAGATATAACAGTAATCAGTCCTGTCCTGGCCAAGGTTAGGTCTCTGGAGTTCTGGTGTGATCAGGGACTTGGAACAGGGACTTTAAATCTCTCCCACCTTCAGCCTCTGCTGGAACATCTAGAGGTTCTGCCATCTCTAGCCTGCACAGACCAGGCTTTACCCTGGAAATCTGGGAAAGTGGGAGAAGGGCATGACCAAACTCAACTGCACACTTAAGAGCCACTGTGGCTGTCTTTGAGGTTGGCATATGAAGCATTGCCAAAAAGACCAAAAAGAAACCAAGGGTGTGTTGATTTCAGTGGGCACCTAACCATCCTGATCAGAAAAATCCCAAATGCTGTACCAGAAGTTACCTGGTTTGTTTCTTGAGTGGAAAAGATAATGAAACTATAATGGATGGGGATTCCCCAGGGTTTTTTTTTCTCCCTCTTTTTCTTTCCCTCATTAAGCAAAAATCTGCTTTGTCAGTACCTTGTCTGAGCACCCTAACAAATACAACTGTCTGTGACAGGCCTCTCAACACAGGCTTTTGTGTTTTGCTTTGTATGGAGGGAATAATGCCACAGTAACAGTGCAGATCTATTAACTCTTTTGGGACTGACTAAGACATCAGGTTGTGATGAGGTGCAAGCAACACATCCTAAGGAGCTGATCATTAACAGTGGGACACAGAGCAGCAACTTGGCCCCAGGAGCAGCTAGGGGCTGGGTAACTTGAAATTTCCCACTGCAGCTACAGCCTCCTTTGCCTTCAGCATGGAAGTGGGGCCAGAGCAGGCCTGTGCTGGCATGTACCCTGCCAGGGCAATTGTACGTGTATGAGTAGGAAGGAGAGCTCCTCCTCTGAGCTCTGCATATCCACTCTGCACATCTATGTTCTCCAGCAGAAGGCATAGAGGAGTAACAATATGTACTCTGTATGACTGTGTTCTCTGTATTAGTTTTTCTCCTTTATAAAATTCAGCTTTGGAAAAAATGGCTTATTTAGCTGAGTTCAGCTCTGAGAGCCTTCCAGCTGAAGTTGGAAAAAATGAAGGAATTTCTTTATTCTCAGTGTTGTTTAACCTTAGCAGCGGAGCTGAAGTGAGCTGAGAGAGCAGGAAGGGAAAGGGTATTTTTGCTGGTTCTGAACCTACTTGTCCTGACCTCATAAATGGACTTGTCTCGGTCTCCCAGAATACAAGCTTATCTGTTGCCATGAAATTCACCCCATAAAACATGAAGCCACAGTTGAATTCTGATTTATATTGTCTGAAATGAATATATGTCCTTGTCTACCAGGATACCTGTGTCCTGGTGGAGAAATTTTTACCCCATTTATTCTTTGTATACCAGCCTCTCCTCACCAGATTTCCTGTTTCTTTCCTTGGTTTTCTCCTGGGATGGATTCATGATAGAAACCATCTTCTCTGCCTTCTAAGTTGCACGTATGTCAAAAGAGTAAGGAACAATATTCAGGTAAATTAGCAAAGGTTAAACAGAGCTGGCAGAGTCACCTCTGACCCCCATGACTCAGAGAAACAGAGATTGCTCTTCCCACCATGTTGAAAAGACAAAGATCTTGCTCAAGACTTGGAGTTAGCAAGGCCAGCACCCTTTGGGAGCATGAGCTGTAGGCATCAGGCACTGAAAAATCCATCTCCTGTCCCTACTCCAGATTAGGATATACATTCTGCTGCTATTCCTCTGATAAGTACTTTACTCTGAGCCATCTGCAAATGAAGGAATGGTCTGTTGCTGGTGAGCTCAATCCAGAAAGCTGAGGTGGAATCAGACCACAGTTGTGCTGCATACCTTGTGGGTCTCTGCTACTTTAATTAGATTAGCAAACCAACATAGTGAGGGCCTATTTCCTGTCTTTATCTCTTTGCCTTTATGTTTAAGTGGAACAAAACAGAAGCCAAAGAAAATAATCCAAAACTTTCTACGCATTATTTTTTCGACTGTTTTCCTCCAAGGATATACCTAGAAAAACTGCTCCTGCTTTCTGTAATGTTGGATAAAAATCTGAATGGAGAACTTATGCTAGGCTATAAATCATGCACATATTTGGTCCATACGTACCTCTGCCATGGCATCATGTTTCATTATGAACACAACTGTCAGGAAAAAATTGTGAAGGCCAGTCCATATTTTCTTCTACAGCATCCCATTATTTTTGGATTCCTCACTTTTTTGAGTTTCAGCTTTTTAAAACAGATATCTGGAGCGCAGAACTAATTAAGCCAGGCCAGCATGGAACTGACCATAGCCTAGAAAACTCACCTCAGAAGTAGGGTGGATTATGCTGAGCTCTGTGCTGTCTCAGCCAGCTGGCACTGACCTCTTTGCCTGCTGCAGCATCATTTTGGGAAGTGGTGCCCGTACCTCCAGAGCAAATTCAGCAAAGGCAGACCAGTGCCTCAGGATGCTGTCAGTGTGTGAAGTGCATGGCCTGAATTTTCCTCTGGCAGGTATTGAATTATTTCCACTGGCTGAAAGAGGTGCCTGAAAATGGGCCACGACTCAGCACTGGTGTTAGAGAGAACAGCCCTTCCCTGGGAGATGAAGTGCCTTTCCAAGTTGAAGTGGGGCTGAGTGCTCTCTCAAGGCATGCAGGATGCACTGGCAAATCTGATCCTGGGAAACAGGAGACCAGTTACAGGAGGCTGGTCTTGAAATATTTGAATCTAGAATTTGAGACCAGGACACAGTCCTTCTTGAAGACAGAAGGAAAGTAGTCCATGAGGGAGATCCATTGCATGGATGATAGAATCCCTGGTGGTCCCAAAGAGGCACAGCGTGGAGTCAGCAGACAGGTGGATCTCTTCATCTCATAGCGCTCCCATCACACAGCAGAGAGAAGAGAAGAAACATCAGAAGCAGGTCCTTGGTGTGCCTCAGTGAACCTTGCTCTGACTTCCCGGGCTCCCTGGTTTGTTTTCCCTCCAGTTTGGGACTTGAGCCAGATTGTGTTTTGACTGTGAATGCTTCCAGATGTTCTCAGTCCTTGCGGGGGGGGGGGGGGTAGGGGGGCAGAGGCATGCCAGGCTATAATTGGTATGCAAGCAAACCCATGCAAGGGGCATATAAAACATTACCTATCCCTTGGCCGGTGCCTGGGGGCCGGTGCCTCTAGTGGCAAAGGGGAAGGAAAACATCACAGCCTGGTGGAATGGTTTCTTTTATTGCTGTGTCCCTTTGGCAAAATGGCCAGAGTGTAAAGTGGCACCTGGATGGAAAGGCAGGAGAATGCAGTAGGAAGAAGCAATGAGAATGCAACCCAAGCCAAAAGCATTAAAAACCTGAAGGAAAACATTGCTTCTCTCACTGCTGCCAAGTTTATTTCAGTATGTGGCAACCTGGTGAAGTGCATTCCTTTATAGGGGAGGAATTACAGAGGACAAGACCTTAAATTCCTCCCATTTACTCAAGAACTACAGCAAACACCTCCTCCTTCTTCCCCCTCCTGCTGGTCCAATTTTAAGGAGATTTTAATTTGAGCCCAAAGTGCTGGAACATAGACAGGAAACAGCTTATAATTTGCAAAAGTGTATATAGTTTCATGGAAAAGCAACATATATACTGAAACCTATGCCTTTCAAATTCTTCCCAGCAGCCATCTCTTCTGGCCTGGGGACAATGGAGTCTCTGTGTTCAGGTCTGTTTTCGGTCGAAGCGGTCCATGACTGCTCTTTTGTGACCAAGCAGAATGTGGGACTGAGCTGGTTGAAGCACTCGGTGCCTTAATTACTTGGGTCATGTGGCTGCTTCCACTGCTGCAAGTGGCAGAGTATATGCAACTGAGTAGCATCATTTCTGCTAAAGGGACACTCGGAAAAAAACCCACAAACCACATAAGGGAAGTTCAGGCATCTCTCAGAAATCAGAGTCAGGGCTCCCATCAGGTTGGAAAGGGCCAAGACTTCAGCCTTCATGCTGGGATGGATGGATATATGGATGGATGCGTGTTTGCATTGACTGCAATGAGGTCATTGTGAGTTAGAATTGCATCTGACTTTGGCTGGTTAGAAAACTTTGGGAGTCCCAAAGGCTCCTCTGTTCAGCCTTTGCATTTGCCCTAGAATTTTTGCAGGCACAAAGACAGGCTGAGCAGACAATGGCTTGCTTGACTGGCAAGCACAAATGCGAGATTTTGCACGTACAAAGGATTGTTTGTGCAAGCAAAAATGTCATGCAAAATGAGGAGCATGTGGCCATGACAGGAGGGACTTCAGAGTGAAGAACTCACATCCAAACACATCACCAGTTTGATTAAGGAAATTAGGGCAAAATTTTGAATGTATGTTGGCTTTGGAGTGAGAGAGAGGCCTGTTGCCTTGAGTGACCAGGACATACATTAGCTCTTGGACAGCAGGGCTTCAGTGAGCTGGCAGTGCTGCTGTTTGTGTGTGGACATACAAAAGAAACCACCTGTATAGAAGTTAGACATATCATCTGAGTCTGAACCACGTTGCATTCTGCTCAAACACTGATGGCCCAGTAGTGTTGGCAAGCATTAGCCTGGAACCACCTTCTCTAGCAGTACAGACGTGCAAGTGTGCATGCAAAATGCACATCTAATTGCTCTACTTATTGCTTCAAAGTTACCAGAACTGCATAAATGTAAAACAGGGAAATTATTTACTTTTTATCACCTGTACATGTACTAGAGACTAAACTATGCAAGTTGTCCAGTTGTGCCCAACATTAGCCATCTTGATGAAGATCTGGTTGGCCCAAAGGATTGTACTATTTGTTGGGAGTGAGAAAGCCTGGACTTGTTTTCTAGGCTCTGATGTTCTCTGGTTTGCTAAAGATATTTGCCTGAAAACCATTTCAAATCCGAGTTTTGAAACCAGTGCTTTAGAGTCCAAACTCAAAATGATGGTCTGTGGAACACTCCGTAATGTAAGTGCCCTTGGGCAAAAATCTTAACCTGCATATTTTCCTCCCTTTTGAAAATTGAAGGTAATTATTCCTAACTATCCTTGTCAATTAGGCATGGCCTAGAGATGGGTGGAATGTCATGTTTTCCCTTTGGAAGGGCTCTATTTCTCTTCAATTTATAATCCCCTCTTGTTGCAACTGGGGCTCACGTAGCTACTGTTTAGCCACAGACACCCATGATTTTAGGCTGCTTTCTGTCCTCCCAGCAGCCACCTGTGAGACCAGACAGGCAGCACAATAATTTCAGGCAAGTGCTGAAATTTTTTGAAGGCAAGTGCTGAAACTCAGATGGAGGATGCGTGTTGTTTGCAGATGACATTTTGTGCATGAGCGTTTGGGTCTGCTGTTTCACCTTGTCTAGAGGATGGTGGCATTGGGATTCTATGGCTTTCCTTGAAACTGCTCTTCCACCTAAGGGTGGGTAGAGCATCACCAGTGCATGACCTCCAAATCAGGAATTTAAAGCACACATTGAGGAGAACTTGCCCTATACAGTGGTCAAGGTTAATGAGGAGGTACAGAGAGCTGGATCAGGAATAGCATAACTCCTTTCGTGCCTTGAAAAAGGCACTGGGACCTGTTGGCATTTTTCCAGCTAATTACCTGCAAGAAGAAAGGCTAGGGCTTGGCTTTTGAAATGCAAAATGATGTATTCTGCAGAAAGAACACAGAATTTAAATAAAAAGAACAGTCAGATCCCTGTGGTTTGAGGGTCACTTCTCTCTGCTTGGATTGTCTGGGCTGCTCCCTGTTGGGATGAGAAGCTTTGTCCTTCCAGGACTTGTGACCAGAGCACCTGCTTAAGGGTTAAGTTGCATGGCAAACTAACCCGGGACCAGCAGCTCTCTTTGTGTGCAAGAGATGAGCAGGGCACTGATGAACCTGGCTTGAACAAAACAGCTCCAGACCTTCTGCAGCACTGAAAAAAAAAAAATCTCAGGGCACTTTTCTTGTAGCAAACAAATGCTGGAGGCCTCCTGACTCTCCCAGTAGGAACAGGCATTATGTCTCTTCAGAAAATCTGGTGCTTTTGCCTGAGCAAGCAGGAGACTGCCCCCAAGTCATCTCTGTTCCTCCTGGATTGATTTCTGTGTTTCTGGGGACTGCTGGGGAAGAGCAGCAAGAACCTACAGGAAGGGGACCTCAGGAGGATTTAGAGATGTTGACATATTCTGCAGATGCTCGCATGTGTCACAGCACTACTACAGGAGTCTCTTTTAAGTGCAGCTGTGCTGCAGGCAGCATAGTCCACCTTTCCAAGACCTGTCATGAAGGCAAAATGTGTGTAGAGGTGAGGTGAAAAAGGAGTCATAAGGGCCTTTCAGTACATGCTCAGATGCAGAGGTTCTGCAGCTGGGAGAGAACACATGCCAGCAGTTTGTGAATGCTGATATGCAGGAGGAAAATCAGTGGAACCTAATGAATCTGGTCCATTTCAAATCAACCCATCCTTTCAGCTGTGAGAGAACAAGGGTTGTTCATAGTTTTGGACATGAGACCAGCCAACTCATGAGTCAGGTCTGATTCCAGAATTTAGAAAGTTGGAGTCCCTGGGTTCAGCTGTGTCATCTCTAGTTATTATCATATGGTTCAGGTCTCCAAATAAGCCAGATGGGTCCCACCTCTAAGCAAAATTCAGTTTATATTTCTTTTGACTAAGGAGATGGGACAGTGTCTATTTGTAATTGTCTATTACAATGAGAGAAAAACTGGCTCAAATTAATAGGAATGGGTTTTCTGGTTATTTCATTAGTCTGCTTTCCCCTTAGACGTAGATATGAGATGATACACATTTTCACAAGAAAGGACTTGTTGATGTCTATGGGACTTTTGCACAAGTCACCAGGTACAATGAGATGCTGCTTTTTGCTGCCAAGGAACACAGATTGTTTTTGATGCTCTGTGACCATTAGCTGATCATGGGGTGTTGGGTGTTTGAATGAATGTCTTTGAAAACAATGTCAAAATGGCTTTGGTCTTTTCATGGCGAGGAGCTAGAGTTTTGAAAGTGCCATTTTACATCTTTTATTGCTGAAAATAGAGAAACATATCAATCCTGGTCCAACCCAAAAGCTACTTGTTGTCCATTCTTCTTTTCTCACTGACATCAAAGAATTTAATTATTGGAATTCAACAGAAAAATCCAAGCCATTTCAATAAATATACTTGCAAAGGAGACATTATTTAAGCTCTCTAGGAGATTTAAGCTCTGTAGGAGATTTTCCTTTCAGCCTTCTCTAATGGAAAAACTTGAATCAGGAAAATGAACATCAGCTTCTTGGAGACCTGTCCTGTGAAGTATTTTAAACACAAATAAGGAAGTCTTCTGCTACTTTCCTATTGTAGTGTTACACATACCTACAGCACCATTAACTGAAATATTAAATGATGAAACTTTCTTCCCTGGCCCCCACTTTCAAATAAACAGGTTTTTCTGGTTGTATTTAACTCATAATTAATTAATAAACCAGACCCTAATCTGTTTATTAGTCTGCCCTATGCTCCCTTGTTGTCAGGAAATGCTGTAGAAAGGGTTGCACTAGGATCATAAAAAGTCTTAGCTCTCTCATCAGAGCTAGGATATTCTCGTGTGATGGATGTGGATAATTTTACGGTGAGGATATGGTTTGATGAACTGCCGATAGCAGAGATCTGGATTTTGCATTGCAATAGGTTCCCTCACATCCTTGTGCTATTGCAGATATCAAGTATGGCCCTGGCTGTCAAATTCACAATATTTTTTATAATCAACAATTGACAGAGGATCTGTGGACCTGTAGCAGAGAAATTCCTGTCTTTAAGGTCAGATAAAAGATGGAGGAGTGTCTTTCTATTTGTTTCTAAACACAAAATAATTTAATATTTATTGCAAGCAGGATATAAGACTATATTCCTAAGTATTCCTAAGAGAAGATAGGAAGTTGTGGGGAGAGACAAATAGCTGTGTTCCTCATTCCTCAGCCTAATAGCTTTTGGTTGTTACCATGAAGCTGCAGCTTTGAGAATCATGTGTTCTTCATAAGACAGAGTTCTTTGCTTTCACTTTCTGAGAAAGAAAACACACTTCTAACTTGTGCAACAAGACAGAAAGACCCAAGTTACTAAAAAGAGGCACCCAAGGTCCAACAAACAAATGAAACATTATTTGGCATTCCTGTGACGTCTCATGGCATCCAAGACAGCCCTGTTATTTCCTGGTACTCTGGGTGTAGGAGCACCCACCTTGGGATGCTCCAGCACTTATCCTTGGAAATACTCAGAACTAGTTTGAAATTCAGACTAATCTTGGGCTGCTCTCAGCCCTTGAAGTTGGTACAAATGCCTTTCTAGGTCAGAACTGTGATGAACCGAAGTGATTGCCACCCTCCCCTGAGCTCCAGGCTCTCTGGCAGTGGAGGCATCTGGAAACCTCCCCGTGCCTCTGCTTGACCGGTCTGAGTCTCCGAGTCCTTCTCCGGAGGCACCGCATGCTCCTCCCGTTCCCAGCCCGCCTGTTCTCTGAGCAGTCAGCTGCAGAGGGTGCTCTTGCTCTGCCTGAAAACAAAAAGTTTGGGTAACTCCCGTCCCATCTCCTCCCTTCCACCCCGTCCATCTCAGTAGAAGCAAACAAATGAGTCTGCTGCCACCTGAGCTCTGCCTTGGAAGGAAAGAGCCGGCGGTGAAGAGTCATTTCAGAACATGCCCCTCCCTGCTTGAGTGGGGAGTCTGGGGTCGAGCTGGAAACTTCGAGGGGCTGCAAGGATGGGGCCGGGCAGGGCAGGGAGGGCAGCAGGATGCTGGTGGAGAGGAACGCTGTCAGCAGTGGTGTGGGCAACAGCAGAGCTGCTCTTCTTTCACATCTGGCCGTGGAGGTCTTGACCTGTCAGCTCAGTCCTGGGGCTGAGGGTGTCCTGCTGTTGTGCTGTCGTCCAGCTCTGCAGGAGAAATAGGCTGTTTCTGAACCAGATTTGGGTCAGGGTGTTTATTAAAGCATCCTGTGAGTGCTTCAGTGTTTCTAGCTGTTTGGCACAGAGATGCAGACAAGGCAATCTATTGAGAAAGCATTGACTTGATGTGCTGCTTGCCTCCGGAACACCTCAGTGCGCGGCAGGTCTTGTGTGCAAATGCATCTCGAAAGTTTCAGAGGACAGGAAACTTTTGGAGCCACAGAAAACAGATGGGAGGGATTCTGAAAGGCAGTTTCCTGCACTAACCTTCTCCATGACAATGGCAGCTCAACTGAAAGTAGCCTTTGCCTGGGCTGCTCTCAAAAACCCCCAGTGATGGAGATTTCACAAACTTTCCAGGCCATCTGTTCCAGAATTTTACTCTTCTTGCTTTGGTGGTAGTGTCTGGATTGCATTTCTCATTCCTCATGGCTAATCAGTCATCAAAGAGACAGAGGATTTTCTCTCCTCTATTATGTGAATGTGCACAATAATTAGTAAATAGTAAATCAGTGCTGTGTTTTGCGTTTGTGTGCTGATTTGAAGACAGGTTTAATAAGCTTTGTGTGCACCTGCTCCTTGTATTTCTCCCTGTGGAAAGCTACATGCCACTGAAATGCAATGCTGCTGGCAGTGTGGACACCAAATAGTGAAAGGACCAGTGTGGTGGGGTGCTGGGAGTTTCCCTGAGAGCTATGGAGTCTCAGCCTTTCTTGCAAAGGTTCTCCACGAAGATCTCCAATTGGTTAGGAACAGTCATGTTTGATAGCCACGAAGTAAAACTTTCCTTCAGTTGAATCAATTTACGGCTAAAGTACAGCATAGGATGAAATTAGAAGTGGAATTTGTTTCACAACTTCATCCTGAGCTTTAAGCAGATGTATTCTTTTCTTGTTCTCTAGTCTCATGCTATAATCAAAGATGAAGGACTGGTGCCCCAGAGGATCTTCTCCCTTCTAAGGTGAATTTTTAAATTAGATGGTAATGGGAGTGAAATTTAGTCACTTCTCATTTATTTTCCTTTTGTTTTACAGTACAGACTTGCGTAATTCATAAGTCTTCCCATACACTGATGTCAGGCTAGCCTAACAGTCAAAAAGTGTTAGTATTCTAAAACAGTTTGGGATATTCATAATCTATGTAACAGAATTTGCTTGCCTAAGAAGTTCAGAAATAAATCCTCCATACTGAACACTTCTGAGAATAATGAAGTCTTGGTCATGACCGGTTGCTAAGACAAAAAGCTGCAGTCACCAAGTAAATCTCTTGTGCATCATTTGAACTTGTAATATGTGTAGCTAGTCCTTGAAAGCAAGCTGCTTTATGCCATCCCCTGAAGACCTGTGGTCATGGAACATTTATCCATTTTTCTACATGATTTCAAAACGCGTTATTATTTACTTTGATGAACACTCAACATGAGTACCATGTTTAGGAAATTACAGATATCAAAGTGGAGATGTAATAAAACTATAAATCTTCTCATCTGTTCTCTCTGTCCACTGAAAAGAGACATCAGTAATTATCACAGCTCCGTGATTAGTTTAGAATGTTTTAGAAAATGAGACTGGTATTTTTTCCTCTCCTGGGAGACTAATCTAAGGTTAAGTTGTTAAGTCTAAGGATGTCCATCTTAGATCTTTTACCAGAAGGCACACTATGCTACTTCTGGTTATTCCATTTTCTAAGTGGGACAGATAAAAATATTCCTTCCAGAGAAGGGGATTCTTATGAAGCCCAACATCACACTTTTGAGTCTTGCACTAGTCCATTGCACACTCTCAACTTACTTTTATTTGAAGAAATAAGGAATTGAAAAACCAACACAACCATTTTTCTCCTCCAAAATTTTCCTTGTCAGCTCTGACCAGCTGGCAATTTCCATTTGGATTTATTTCTATGTATTTCCATCCTGGTGCAGAGATTATGACAAAATTCTCTTTTATATCCTTTTACTGCAGAAAAAAAGTTATTTTCTTGCCAAGTCAGACACACATTTGTGGCAGAAACTGTCACACCTACCTTCTCTCAGAAACTTTCAGTCCATCATGTGAGCTGTAGCCAGTAACCTACACAGGGCAAACACCTCCTTTGTATTGTCAAATTTTATATACCACAGTCTTCATCTGGAAAATCTTAATTTAGCATTTTGAGGTTGATCTGAAATACAATTTTCTCATGGATATCTACCCAAGCACTAGCTCAGTTCTGTTCAGTGTCCTTTATAATAGTAAGTGGAACCCTGAACCACCTATGCAGGACCTGAGAAAAAAGTATGGCATTTTGGTGGATGGATGGATGGATGGATGGATGGATGGATGGATGGATGGATAAGAGCCAGATTTCTAGGGAGGTGCTAACTGCTTAAGGATGCTCAAGTCATGACATAAAGACATCTGTTGTATCTATTTGTCTAGAAGGACTGGGATTAAGGGAATGCTTCCTATCTTAGCCTTGTTCTTTTCATTCAATATGTCTCTGTGTCTGTAGAGGCACCATGGCAAAATGGGGTCTTCTCCCATTTTCAGGTCACCACTTTGCCAATGTTGGCTAATGATAGATACTTCTTCACAAGGAAAAATGATTTCTAGATGAACTGTTCAGTGGGAAGTCAGAAAGGCTTAGAAGAATTCAAGTCTGGTGACTGCTCTTGCTACACAAAGTTCTTTAAATACTTAAAACTTGAATATTGCAAAGCAAATAGAAGGAAGGTGGGGATGGGTTGTACACGTTTACCTGCTTTCTTACCTTTTTGAAATTACCATAGCCTTTCTAGCAAGGGGAAGAATTCAGTATACCTCATATTACTAGCTCAAGCCTTTTGTTTGTTAAGCCATTATGTCTCAGTCAACAGCTTTCTCCCCACAGCTTTCCAAAAGTAATGGTTGTCCTTGAACTCCAAACCCTGCTAAGGAAACATGGAGCAAATGTCAACGTTTCTGAAGTTATTCACCCTCTGCCAAAGCACACACATGGCTTGGACAGCAGAGCTGTAGCAATGAAATCCACTGAGGTCAACAAATAAAGGCAACACAAAATCAGTGTATTTTACTAAGTCCTTTGACACAGGTACAGGTGAAAGATCAATAAAAGCTGGCCAGGTTCAGTTCTCTCCTATGGGAAACATTTGAACAGATCTTGTTAGTCTGGGTTACTAAAGATCCTTCTAGGTGTGATCCTTCTAGGTGCATTGGTGAGATGGAACTGAAATGTGACAGAACATACATAGGCTTAAATTGTAGGCAGAACAATGTTTTAAATGAAGTGTTACTGGAAGAACTTTTCAGTCTTTTTCTCTGTACCAAGTCCTGAATCCTGCTCCATTGATCCTGTCCTACTTGCAATTTCTTCACAATGCTTCCTCAGGCATCTCTGTAGCTGGCCTCCAAAGTGCAGTGTTTCTGTGTCCAACACAGCCATGGGAGAGGAAAGAAGGACAAGCCTCTGTCTCAGATGAGAGCATCTCTGCCCAAATGTTTTTTTTTTTTTGGGTCAAGAGGACCTTAAAGAAAAAGCATGAAGAAAAGCAGCTGGAGAAAGCATGGCTGGCTCTTAAAAGAAAGGAGCAAGGAGAAATGAGGTGTTGGCCATGGATTTGTCATCTGTTGACAGAATTTTCTCACCTGTCAGACAAGTTTCCTACAGGCAGATTCCTTCTTGCTCTCAGCTCTTTTTAAACTCGGTATCTTTTCCTCAAGCTGTTAAGTCTCTTTCTCCCTCCTTCATGTGACACCCTTATGATCCTTGCATGTAGTGGACCAAATTGGATGTGTGTTACTCAGGTCCTCACACTCCCTCTCCTCTTAGAAGCCTGTTTCAGTGATTGATAAGAAGCAAACTAAGCAGGAATTTTCTCCCTCTTCCTGTCTTTCTGACAGCAGTATATTGCTGAGGACTGGGCACAAAGACAATAAATAAATAAAAATATATTTAACAGTTAGGCTTTTCTTGTGCTGAAGGATCTCCCAATCTCTGGATGCAGGAATGCTTTTTCAGAGTGGAGAACTGCTGCTGGGTGGAATGTGTCAGCTGCTTACCAGGTCGTGGGCATGCTAGGAGCCGTCAGAGGCAGTGCAATGAACACAGCCATATGCTCAGTGTTAAGCCAGTGAGAAATTCCACTGAAGTCAAGGGGGTTTTTGCATGTGCTTAAGGGCTTTGCTGGACTGGGGCTTACGAAGAATGGACTATGGGTTCATCAGAAGGGATTGGACCAAGAATCTTGCACCCCTTCTCTTGCCAAATCCTGGAGGATGCTTCTGATTCACAAGTGATAGGAGTGAATTGGGTCATTGAAAATAAGGGAATTCAGCTGACCAGCTGGCCATAAGCTCTCTGGTTGGAGGCTGCTGTGAAAAAGTGATTTTGTCTTACAGATCCTTGCTGTAGGATTTGTGTGTGTATGTGTGCATAGCTTTTCTTTGATCCAACTAGTCAAACTAAGGTAATGCATGTGATGGAACAGGATCCCTGCTCATGGCTTTTTGGCTGTCATTATGGATGAAAACCCATCAAATAATGATTAGGAATAGTATTTGCGGAGTCAGCTGCTGAGTACCCTGACTCACTGCAGTTACAGAGCAACAACATTGCAGGGGGCAAAAGATTGACCACAAAGACTGTTAAAAAGAAAAGAAAAAAACCCAGGCTGGATTTGTCAGATAAAAAAAACCAAACCAAAACCAAAACCAACAAACACACAAACACAAAAACCCAACAAAGCCAAAACCAAACCAAAACCAAACACCCAAAACAAAACAAAAAAAAATTGTCTCAGGATGATAAATGTAGCCATAAAAGCCTATAGGAATAAACTGGAACTCAGCTGCCAAGGAACTGTAAGCAGCCTAGAGGACTTTGTTTGGCCTTGACTGAGACAGAAAGCTAAGAGAAGAAGGGGTATTCATAGTCTTAGATCTGGAACTGAGTCACTCCATGGGTACAGACACATCACTTCTGCCTCTTGTTCTCCTCTCCCAGACAAACTGGTAAAACATAGAGAAAACTGATTCCAAGAGAAAAAGTGCTTCATGCTTCCTGATCCTTTGAGAGCAAGTCATCACATGATACATCTCTATTTCAGTGACTCTGCTGTGCTTAGAGAAAAGGCTTGTTAATTGTCTTCTGGGTGCTTTGCAAAACTTTTCTTAATTCCCTGTAAGTCAAACCTTGTTTTCTCTTCCAAAGTTCAGTTAGAGAGAGAGAGATATTAATCTCAGCAGCAAGATTTCAGCCAATATCCTAAACCAGGAGGAAGGTCTAGGGTCAAAGCTAGCAAATGATGTTGGAAGAAATAAGTTCACAGTCAGTGTGTTCTTTCATGAGCAGATTATGGAGGTTTGGAAACTCTGTCATCGCAGACGTAGTGAAATACTGCTAGTTTGCCATAGGCAATGTCTAAACTCCACCCCCTCCATTCTCTTGTGAAATGAAAAATACAATCACCAAGGTTTCAAATAACTGATGAAGAAACAGTCCTCCTTTTCCAGTGGTTTTGAACAAAAGGAAAAGATGAAATGTTGGCACTGTGAGCAGAAACATAGACCTATGTGAGCACAGCTTTTGGATTTGGAAGTCAGCCATGAAAACAGAACTAGCAGAAGTTCAGCAAGCCATTTAACCATGGTACTAGTATTTGTGTGGGACTGAATTTCATCCTTTGGGGATGCTGTGGTGCTTAAAGAGACAGGGCTTTAAATGCTAAGTTTTGTTCATTTTCAAGAAACTTTGACAAACTGGCAAACTCAGGCGATGAAGGGATGGATAGACTTAGAAAGACGTGAAAAGCAGAGATCCAGTTCATGATTCAACCAGGGACCTCATTTGAGCTCAGGAAAGTCACTTAGCCATGGGATCTACTGCCTACAGACCAAGTATCTAACCTAAGTCAGTAGTGTGGACTACTTACAGAACTGTAGGATGGGTGTGGTTGGAAGACACCTCTGAGTTCAAGCTCATGGAGAGAGACATGTACATCCAGAACCTCCTCTCACCACTGTTCCTACAGTGGGGCATTTCCCTTGGGGAAATACCAATATATGTCTTTTCATTAAATTATCCTCTGTGTGTTGTTACAAGGCCTTCAGTGCAAAGATAGTCTCTTGCTTGGTCTGCTTAGTGTGCAACTCATTTAGACCCTGGGTATTTGGTGGCATTTTACCATTATTTCACTAAAAGTTATTACTTCTCCTGCTGGAGATAAGTGCTAGATTTGCTGGGCTGCACTATCCTGTAAGTCAGTGCATCACTGGCTCAGTGGTTTGGAAAAGAGAAGGTGCTGTCTCCCAAAAGTCTTGTAGCACACTGTATGGTAATGTGAATGGCCCAAATGTGCCAAGCTGGATAAGTATTTTCAGGGTAGTGTGCAAGGAAAGTAGTTGAGTCTTCATCTGGATAGTGAACAGCAGGTGGTTCCAGGAACTTTGAGCTTAATTGTTTTTCTGCATCTAATTCAGGTAGATGGGTGTTCAGCATCTCACAGCAGCTCCAAGAGTCTGCAGTCTGTGTTGGTGTCTTATAGTGCAGACTCAGATGTTTATGCAGTGGATGAGAAAGAGAAATGGATGTTTGCCTTAGAGGCAAACATCAATACATAGCAAAGGGACACAGTCTCCTTTCAGTCTTAACAATAGAAAAGCCTTGCAGGAAAGGCTTCTGTTGCCTTTACCTCACTCCTGCTTTGATAACTGTATGCTGCTCTTCCCAAAGATTTCCTGCATCTTTGGATGGGGGAGGTACTTCTGACCCCTTGTCTTAATTTGCTGTCTAAGGCCAAGACTATGTTTAAACACCTGCCAAGTTGCACAACTATGAGATAGTCAGCATCCAGCAGGGAGGAGAGGGTTGCCACCAAAAATGCTTTGTGGGATCTCTTGGGAAGGAAGGTGTTGTGGGAATTCAGTTCACTCTCCAGCCTGGAAGGAGAAGGGAAAGGCAGAGGAACACAGATCCTGCCTCACAGTCAACTCTGCTGTGAGTGCACAGGACATAAAGCAATCTTGGACCCCACTGGACTTACCCAGTAAAGCTTTGTGCTGTGGTATCCTGCAATGATTTGGTCTCAAATACCTATTTCCTCCTGGAAATATCTCCATCCTTAATGTCCCATATCCTGCCCAGAGTTTTCCAGATTTAGCCTATGATACATGTGAGAGCATGGACAACTGGAAATTACTCAGATGCAGAGCTGTAGAAAGCCATTGCCTCCCTGTTTCACACAATAATCCCCTGAAGCTTCACATCAGAGAAAATCCATGTGATTTCTTGCAATGTGGTGTCACATGAAAATACATCTCCCCCAGTGCTGTTTTGGAAATACAATGGTTGTTTTTGTTTTATCTGCTGTGCCATCAGCCCCCCCAGCTGGGGACTCAAATATGCACTAATTCTGCTTATGACTGCCAGGAGAGTTTATTATGGCCAACAGCAAGAAGCATGTAGGAATCTGCGAGATGTGTGCATTTCTGCAGAAAATGAGCCTTGGTCCCTGTTTGCTGTCAGCTTTCATTACAGCAGGGGAAACTTCTTGCTGAAGAGGGGATCATGTAGTAGGCAAACATTGCACAAGAGGGAGAGAGATGCCAAGACTGGCTCAAAGACTGTTGTAATAGGACAGAGGGGAAAAGGGAAATGCAGAATCTGAAAGGCAATAGGAGAGATGAGGTGCAAGGTAGTCCTCAGGAGCTTCAAGTGTTAGGCTGACAGGATGGTTAGCTCTTGAATGAGGGCTTAGTAGTTTTCTTGATGTCTTTCTTTCCTTTTTTAAGATATTTTTTTCCCTCTCTTTTTATTTTCTTTTCTTTCCTGCCGAGAGAAGCTCTTTTATGTTGATTGGCACAAGTTTTGGAAGGATTAAATAAACCCAACAAATGGAGACTCCCTTTTCCACCTTTGCTGGAGGCAGCTGTATTTCAGCAATCAAACCCGTGCATTGCTGTGGAGGTTCATCCTATCACTGCCTGATTGCATCCCAACAGAAGGAACATTGTGGCACATCTCCACGGCCCTTTGAGGACCATGGTCTATGTTGGGACAGTTTAGGTAGAAAGGACCTTCAGGAGATCTCTAATTCAAACTTCTGCTCAAAGCAGGGATCATTTCTAACTTAGGTCGGGTTGCTCATGGCCTTGTTGTGTTCAGTCTTATGTTTTCTTCTTCTTTTATAGGTGGGCAGGATAAGGCTGAAATTTTACAAGCTAATGGGAGAGGCTGAAAATGCATCAGGTCTGTGAGTCCCTAGGGGCAGACCAGGGAGTTTGTTTTGCAATGCTTTTCAGAGTGATCTCTGTCCTGGTTGCAGACCAGGAGTGGGTGACTTCTCAGAGGCAGCGATTTCAAGGAGGGCTGTTATCTTGTTCACCCTGGTTCCTAAAGCAACAAGACTGCACTGTGTGGGTTTGTCTTTCCTCCCCCATAACACAGAGTCATTAAGGTAGGAAAAGACCTCAAATGTCATTAAATCCAACTGTTAACCATGCTCACCATTAAGCCACATACCCAAACACCACATCTACATGTCTCCTTCAGGGATGATGACTCTACCACTCCTCCAGACAGTCTGTTCCAATGCTTGACCATCCCATGTGTACTGAATCAATTACGAGATGAGGAATTGGCTGAAGAGGGAATCTCTTTCACTTCATACGTCTGGAGAAAGCTCAGTCTTTTCTAACACTGGCTAATTGGGTTGGGTGATGACTCACAAGGCACAAAGCCATAGGAACCCAGGATTCATCAGTCATCCTGTCTGCCAAATGACCTGCTTAGCTACTCATTACCTGCTAGCTAAGCTAGCCTGACTCCATCCAGCAGTGCCAAGGACAGGACACTTGCTGGGGCCTGAAAAGGCACAGAGTTGTGTTTTGTTTTGCCTGATCAGAACTGGCACAAGGTAGATAATCTTGATAAGTCCAACAGCACTTTATCAGACTGAACCCTTTCTCATCCATCAGGTATGTAACACCTCTCCTGAAAATCTGGGCTGTTGCTCTTGCTGCTGCTGAGGAGATTTCATGAATCAATGCCCTATCATAGATGCAAACAGTCAAACAGAGTTTGATGAATCTCATGGGGTGTTTTCTGCATCATCCAGTGTAGAACTTCATGGAGCTGCAGAAGGTGTATTTTCTTTCTCTTTTCTAAACATTATCTTCAGCAAACTCCTTTTTAGAGTGAGGAATTAGTCAGTGGGAACTCCTGGGTTCAGGCACGTGTACTGCTCTGTGGACCAGGCCATTACTGGAAGATGTCAGCCCCGGAGGTACAGCTCACACCCCACAGTGCTGGCTCCTTTTCTTTCTTGGTAACTGTATTGCACCCTCACACTTTCTTCTCCTGCAGACATGGTTTCAGTCTCCTCTTTGTCCTGACTTGCTGCTGTGGAATGTAAGGCTTTTATTTTTTTTCACTGTAAAAGAAAAATATGAACCTAAGCACATCATGTCAAGGCTTTGCGCTTGCATTTTCTGTCTGGGTTCTTTAGAGAAAATAAGAGTAACACCTTGTTTTTCCACTTCTTTTTACCTTCCCTTTGTCCTTTTGCTCTCAGAGAAGATTTTTGCCCTGTTGTGAAAGCACCGCACCTAACACAGCTAGCTCTTACAGTTTCACTTGCTGTGCAATTCCAGTATGATCTTGCTTCAATGCATACTTGATTCAGGAACAGTGGGGTGTGTTCAGATGGATCAAACATGAGCCAAACTCTTTTTATTTTATTGCAGTTTATTTCTTCAGGAAGAGCCAGAGTTGAACTAGGAGTTCATTGAGTTTTAAGGTAACAAATTTTCTCTCTCAGCAGGAGCAGGCCATCAACATATACAGTTATTTACAGCAGCTCAGCTGAGGGAGAGTAACCCATAAATAGCAACATCTTGTGTTTGCTCACAGGCACATATTCTTAGAGAAGGCTGAAACCTCACATTCCTGACTATTTGTTAACATTCAGCAATAGGAATTTTGAAGGAAAATGTCTCTCTAGGTAGGATATCCTATAACTCCTGACCACAGGGGTTTCCTCCAGCTTCACCTCCAGCATCTGGTGTTGTCTGTTCTCAAAGACAGGCAGATGGGGTAGATGGACCCCTGATCTTATTTGGGAGGACAGCAATTCCCGTGAGCCAAATGCAACACCAGAGAAATATGTCAGATGCATTCCAGATGGGTATCCCTGGAGAGCAGTGCCTTAATTCATAGACCAGGCAAAGAGACTCAAACAGGAAATGTCTTTCTCCCATCACAGTGGGGTGCCTCGAGAAGGGAAGGGTAGATCACCTTCTTAGGCTCATCTCACGGGCTTGGTCTCACGTCTTTGGTGATAGAGGTGTCTCCGATCTGGACTGAATAATCTCCTTCGTCTCTTCCTTAGCATATTTCATAGGAATGCCTTCAAACAGCCCTTAAGGGTGTCCTTTTTCCATTACTGCTTAATGCAGAGAAATAACATAGCATCCTCTGCTATGAATGAACTGTCTCCCCAGTGAACTCTGCCTGTCCTGTATTTTCAGATCAACAATACCAATTTTTGAGGTACACTCTACTAAGGCCAAATATATGGGCAAAGTTCTCATATCTCAGGATGTCACATCTTCCCCTTTTTTTACAGTGACAGTATTTCATCTTCTCTGGGAAAGAACTATTCTGCTGCCATGTCTCTAGCCAGCCAATATATTTGTTTCACAGATCTGTGAGATATTCTAAATGTTGCATCCCCTCTTTCTTTTCCCTAAACAATGTATTTGTATGCTTTATAAAAGGAGTAGACACCTAGGACTGGTCATCTGGACAGTTTTCTGGTCATGTATGGACAGTGCTTCCTATATTTCAAATAATTATTTGGGAGTTTAGTATCACATGTTTCTTGTAGACTTCAAGACTTCTTGTAGACTTCTTAGACTTCACAGTTTTAAGTAGCAACCCACCCTGAAAATACCCAGACTGTCCCCAAGAGCAATCACTGACACAATAAAGTATTACAGTATCTATATAACATTTAAAAGCTCTAGTGATCAGTAAAGCCCCACTGTGCTAGACCCTGAACCCAGGGAAAGAAACTAAACTTCATCTCAGCATTTGTTGCTCAAACTGCTGGAGCCGGAGAGAAAGAGGTTCAGAGCAGCACTGTCAAATTCTGCTGCTTTGACAGGAACAACACTTGCCCAGGGAACAGTAAGGTTGTAAAATATACAATCTATTGCAAAAGTTCGCCTCTGTCCAGTGACAAATGCAGAAAAACTCCCACATGAATGAACTTTTCCCAGGAATCTTATTGGTGTCTTCCAGAGAATTAAATTGTGATCCTAACAGCTGATGATTAACATCTATCCCTACAGAAAGGCAAGGCAAAACATAAGCTCACCTCAACATTGTGAAGTAGATGAAGAACAGATTTTGCATTGGCAATATTGATTCAAGCTGTGCTGAAAGCTTACAGTGGAAAGGACTGAGGGCTCTTAGGAATCACATGTTTTGGGGACCCTCTTACTGCTGACTAGCCTTGGACATATTTCAGTCCTCTCTCCTGAAGGAAGAATGTTTTTATGTGTAGTAACAATGCATTTTCCTTCCCACAGTGTATTTGCAGATATGTGCTGCTTTCTGGCAGGTTGGTTATGGACAACAGATTGGGAAGGATTTCATGTCGCCTGTGTTTTCTCTGTGGGGTTAGACAGTGTGTGGGTGTGGTGTTAGATTCCCCATCTCTTCACTCAGACCTTGTGTTAGAGGTTCAGGGGAATCTTTGACAGGTGCTATAAGACAGTCCTCTAAAGGGGATTCTGTTTGTGTAGTTGTCAGGTCAAATGGTGTTATTTAAGCATATGTACCATGGTGGGTGTTGCAAACAGTTCCTTTAGGTTGTTCACAGCCATGAAACCATTTCAACTGACTTGGTAGAGCTGCAGTCAGGCCATCTGCTCAACCAAAACTCTTGACTAGTCTACAAACATTTTATGCCTTTTAAAATAGTCTTTCTCTCTAACTTGTCAAGTGCCATGTTGCCCTGTTAATGCCCATTCTCAATGCCTTTGTGGAGACCTCATTTCTCTCTTGCCCACATGGACAATCCATTCAGAAGGCAAAAGGCAGAGAGATTATCTTCAGCCTTACCAAACCCCACTCTTCATGGCTGACGAAGATGAGGATCTGTAAATGCCAGAGATATTGTAGAGGTAACTAAAGCTTTGTGTACCATAATGACTTGTGAGGTGTGCCCAGTCCCTGGAAGTTCCAGGTCTGAAGTCCAGATCCCATTCAGATGCAGGTAAGTTTGTGGTTAAGTTAAATTCACAGCCTAACAAAAGGCATATCTTTCTAATTACTTGAATATACGGCAGCTTACTGTTAAATAAAAGAAAAACTGAGGAAGTTAAAGATGCCTGTCTAGTGCCATTGTACCAGGAATTGACTTTTTGCCCGTATAAATTTCCAAAGGAACTGACAATTCGCCCATATGACTTTGTCCATATAAAAGTACAGAGACATTTCCTATCTCTAAACAGACCTTGTCAAAATGTCTCCAGTAAAACAGAAAACGGGATCCTTGCAGTCACTGAGATTACTAGGACAAGGTGTGAGAACATAAAGAAAATGAAGGAAATAATTACTGGCTAAGAGGAAATAGAAGAATCAACAGGAAAAGCCCTTTTTTTCCCAGCCAGTCCTGATGACAGCCAGGAAAATTTCATTAGTCTTAAGAGCATTGCTTTACCCTTTTATTTCTACCAGAAGGCTGAATTCCCCCTGCTCATGTGTGGTTACATTTCTTTACTGAAACTACACAGTGCTTGTGGTATTTTGCTATTTCTAGTGCTGAGGAGCCAGTGCCTCTGTGCTCTGCATGGGGAACAGCTTTAGCTGCCAGGCATAGGAAAAGCACATAGCAAAAACCTCATCTTCTGCCTAAAGATTGCACATACAATTCAACACTTGGGGAACAGGGCAGTTGTGGAAAATGGGGGAAACATGAGTGAAATGAGTGAAAGTGATACCTGCAGCCCAGTCTTCGTCATGGATCAAGAGCTCCTTTCACCACACCAGGGAAATATAAGAATTAGGGGCTCCCTTGGCATTCAAGGGGTTGATCCCTGTGGACCTCTGTTGAAACTCCAGAGGAAGGAACATCCTGTCTGTCCTCTCAGGGAGCTGGAAAGTGAAATGCTGTGTTTTTAGATGCAACCATCTTGCAGCCACCTGCAGCCATCCTGCTGCTTCAAGGTTTGGACATCCCAGTTTGATGCTGCATCCACCCTGTTACACTGTGTTTGATGGTGAGCCAGCACTGGATATTAGAGAAGACAAAGCCCTTTTCCCCTGTACTACTAAGCATAATAATTCAGGTCCCTGGCACCTGCTCTGCATGGTTCAGGGAAGGAACCTCTTACTGAATCCCAGCTGATGGGCTGCCCAGCCCTAGAAATGGGAGAATTGATGGTGTCCATAAACACCTTTACTGTAGCACTGCTGCCTGTGCTGCTGAGTGATCTCCACCTGTCCCCCCAGGGCCTGATTCTCCCTTTTCTTACTTGGTGCTGATGCATTTTAGCAGCTGATAGATCACAATTTCTTTGCCTCTTGCCCCAAGTGAGACATCTTTCATTTGTGGGGGGTTTCAGCGTGAGGAAGGCTCTGAGACCCAAGCCTCATTCCACAGGGCACTGCTCTGCACCTGGGGTTATTTTTTCACCCCTTCTGTTCTTTTAACTAGTGCCTTTAAGAGGGATAGAAGATGAGCCCAGAATGTATTTATGGAGCCCAGGAGAGGTGCAAGCATCTGTTAAATATTATGAAGATATCATTGATGAGTTGGTTTCACCTAAAGGCTGAAAGAGGTATGATATTTACATGTCTCCTGTGGGATGGTGCAGAGCAGGGGAGACAAATGCTGCTCAGTGATAGTTTCCCTTATCCAAGGGTGGGATATCACACAGACCCAAAACAGTCTTCTGTGTCTTCTGGTAGCGTTGGATGTGAGGAAATGCTGTGTGCTAGGCTTATTGACATCATTCATGGCAAAATTTCAGTCCTTCTTTCTCTAAGATTAAAGATTTGTGTTTCCTTCCTCTCTCTTGTGCTTCCTACAAAGATCTGCCTGCTTGCTGAAAGTGCAAGCTCCTGAGCTGTTTTCCTAGGGAATTTAAGGCACATCTAGATTTTCTCTTTTTCAGCTCCTTCTTTCCCAGCTGTTATCTTCTTGAGCATGACAGCAAGCCTCACTGACCCTGACACTCAGGCAGTTGCCTGGGAGCAATCCATCATCGCTCTCTGTCTGTGCTCATCCCAAACGATCACCCAGGTTCAGTACAGCTGACCCACATCAGTTCCACAGACCAGTTCCTGGTCAAAGCATTGCTCCGCTTTGGGAAAAGAGCAGAGAGAGGTCCTGGATCCCAGGCTAAGATATTAAACAAACCTTTTTTGGGTGAGACCACCATAAAACATGTATGCTTTCAATCCCTCCCCTGAAAGTTAAATAAACAGTAATTGCAGTCCTGTTGTGACAGGAAAAAATTCCAGCCCTCTGCTCAGAAGGGGAAGTGTTGTCCCCCATAGGGCTTTGATTCCCTTTATGTTTATGTAACGACCGAAGATCCTGATAATAAAATATGATATCAAAACCAGAAAGAGCTTGGAAATGAGCAAGAAATTAATTTTTCAAAATGTCTTCAATGTTCACTAGATCCTTTCAGTCCTTGTTGGGGAGGAGGTCCCTGCAACCTATCACACACCTGACTCTGCCCCTAGCAAAATTAGTCACAATGTCCCCATGCAGGTTTTGGATTTATTGTCTGCAAATTTGGCTGGTCTGATCACTGGTCTGAACACCTGTGGAGCCTCAGAGTCCAGACTATTAGATTAATCTGTCAGTCACTCTATATAACAGCCTGTCCTCCTCTCCATCCCAGTTCGACACTCCCTTCCCAATTTTGGTGTACAGCTCCAAGATCCAGTTTCACCGGAATGTAAACAGTGTCTGAATCCCCCAACTTCCCTGCTTTGCTTCCGCTGTGAGTGCACGTTGGCTGTATTGGCTGCTTGAAAAGTAATTATCCTCACTTCCCACCTGATAAATTAAAGACCCCCAGGTTCTTTGCTTAATGGTGCAGAGCAATTCAAGAGTGATTCTTCTGCAGAAGCTGTTAGGAGAATGTCCTAGCAACCTCACACCCTTCTGGTCCTCATTGTGCTGGGACGACAGCCCATTAATCAGCCTGACCCGGCTTGGAGATGGCAAAGGTCGTGCTGCGTGAAGTCTAATCGGAAAAACAAATTTCACCCCTCTGCACTGCTTCCTGGCAGGGATGAAGGGGAAGACTTGCTTGGTTTCACACTTAAGCACCTTAAGTATTTTTCCAAGGCTGGAAGGCAACTGATATGAAGGGTTTGTACTTCAAATAGAAGAGCATGAGACCCTAGGGCTGTGTCCACATTGCACTGAAGTGTGGTTTTGGGAATGATTGGGAGAATTATCCTAGATCAGCCCACTTCACATCTGTTCAGCCACTTTTGGGGAAGCAGGGATCAAGTGTGATGGAACACATGATGCCCCAGACTGGAGTATGTTGGCAGATCCACTACTTACAGGTACAGATGAAAAGCCTAGTCTCAGGCTTATAATGGTCCTGACAATTCAGTATGCCTGTCAGTGGTTTCTGCACAAGAAAGACTGAGCCATATCCACCAAAAAGCCCAGCTGTCCCAAACCCTCTCTCTGACAGAAGCCAACAGTGGGTGCCTGGGCAGGGAAGATCCATCATAGGTAACTGCTAGCATCTGGTGGCTTGGAAGTGCTGTATCTGTGACTGGGAGTCCTTGATGGATTGTTTTTCCATTAATCTATCCATTCAGTTATTAAGTCCTTGCAAGCTTTTCATTTTCTCAATGTCTGGTGTCAGACTTGAGCTGTTCAATGACGAATTGCATGAGGGGCTTAGTTTTCTCTGTTATGAGTCTGTCTCCTTTCAGCTTTACATTATGAGGGCCAATCTACAATCATCTCCTATTAATCTTCCTTGTTTAGACCTCTATAATGCCCTTTTGCAGTTCTGGACATGTGCACTTGTCCTACTTTTGATGGTATTCTTGACTGTAGTCTGTACTGTTAATGAAACTGGAATAGTTTATTGCAGTGGATCTAAAGTCCATGAATCTAGGAAATATAAATTAGATCATCTGTCTGTGAAAACATCTCCATCCAGGAAGGTGATGAAGTTCACAATTTGATAAGCCAGTATAAAAACAAGCCAGGAAAAATAATGTGTAAACTGCAATATATCCTTATGTTGGCTTAGTACAAGAAAAGGACCCCAAACATTTCTGGTTGCCTAATACCATGCTTGAGCATTCTGGCTCAGGATAGCAGTCCTGTAGATGTAGGATTGATTTAATTGGCAGGCAAAGAAATCACTGCTGATTGCCTTCAGGACAGGAGCAGCATTATGATATAGTTTATTTTTTTCTTACGGACTCTTCAATGGCAGTACACAGTTAATCTCCTGATCCTTTGGTGTGAAGTAGCATATTCCTTCATGGGTGAGAGAAAAACTGTTTAGCACTGACACCACTACAGGTGCATCACTCTACAGTGCCAACTTTACCTCTGGCAAGGGTTTGTGTGTATTTAGCAGTGAGCCAGCAGTGATGTTTTCATCTTTGCTATAGGGAACACAAATCAGCAGCTTGTAGTTGTGCTGAGAGTTTCAATTTACACCTTTCCTTTAGTAGTTTCAGCCCCCTGTTCCTGCTGTATGAATACTGCTGTATATATAATGTAATACTAATTGTATTTGCATCACAAACAACTCTGTTGCTGGTTTGTGATATGGATTTGTTTCATCTACATACACTCCAGTAGTATAAAGAGAATTTTATAATAAGACACAGGTGCCACGACTCTTTGGTTGTTTTTTTTTTTTTTTTTGGCATATGAAAAATCGTGTGCTCAGCCTTTTAGTACACAAGAGCTTCCAACTACTGGTAGCTCATTTTATTTTTTTCCCATCTCTTTTTGTAGCAGGGGTGCTTCTGTTTGACTTTGAGGACATCTTGATATGTGTTTCCTTGTTTACCTGAATACACAAATGTTTAGGAGATGTTAATATCTCCCAGCTCTAGAGTGTTTGAGACAGCAGGGCAAGGTATGAGGACCTTGAATGCAAACATCAGCCCTTCCAGCAATTCCAGACTTGATTCAAGCTCCCCAAAACTCTGATGGTGGACACTTCCAATTGGTCTCTTGAACTTTCACATCATGGTAGGGTATAAAGTTTATTTGAAGTGCTGTGGGAGGCATTTTGGATAGGTCCTGTAATACCTCGGCTTCCCTGGGTGAGAAAAAGCCCTTTCCTGTTTCCTAAAAGGATTGAGAAGTCTTGTCTCTATGCAAGCAGCAACATATTCAGACAGTACTGCTGAGAATCAGAGAGAAATGTTCTGTGTCTGGACATAGCCGTGTCTAAGTGCCTTGGCACAGCATTATCTTTGGAGCTTAGGACTTTGCCACCCATCATGCACGGGAATGAACAGAGGAGAAAGAAATAAGCAAGGAACAGAGTTTATAGAGGTATTACAGGAGAGAATAATGAGAAAGAAGAGGCTGTGCTGGTTCAGTGGATGAGAGGCGTATGAGGAAATATTTCAAAGAATGGCTCTGGCTAGGCATGCTTTCTTAGTATACTGGATTTTACTGGTACTAGTAGGTGGTGGATATCTAAGTGTGGAGTGCCCATATGTGACTCCAGTTCTGTGCCTGACTGTTTTACCATGTCTCATTCTGCCATATTCCAGCTAAAGGATGGAAGTGAAACTTAGGAAACATTCTCATGGGAAGGAAGAAAGGAAGGAAGAAAAGAAAGGAAAGAAAGGAAGAAAGAAAGAAAGAAAAAAAGAAAGAACGAAAGAAAGAAAGAACGAAAGAAAGAAAGAAAGAAAGAAAGAAAGAAAGAAAGAAAGTTATGTAATTTGATTTGACATAACTGCATTCTCACCCCACATAATTTCAGTGGGTAGCAACCCCAGTGCTTGGGCATCACAATTATTCTTGGCTAGAAAAATGGTCATTGTTGAACTCTCAGCAATTTAGAACATGTTCCAGGTTCAGAGAGCTTGGACTGATCCTGCTGTAGAGGCCTATTTCTCTGCTATGTGTCCTGATGTTGGGATTTTCTCAGCAAAGTCTGTTCCTGGCCCTAGGGAATGGCACTGGGATCTGTTCTGTAGGCCAAACTGAAGACCCTTTTTCTCCTCTCCTCTCCTCTCCTCTCCTCTCCTCTCCTCTCCTCTCCTCTCCTCTCCTCTCCTCTCCTCTCCTCTCCTCTCCTCTCCTCTCCTCTCCTCTCCTCTCCTCTCCTCTCCTCTCCTCTCCTCTCCTCTCCTCTCCTCTCCTCTCCTCTCCTCTCCTCTCCTCTCCTCTCCTCTCCTCTCCTCTCCTCTCCTCTCCTCTCCTCTCCTCTCCTCTCCTCTCCTCTCCTCTCCCCTCCTCTCCCCTCCCCTCCCCTCCCCTCCCCTCCCCTCCCCTCCCCTCCCCTCATCTGAATTGAGGCTAGCAACAGCTTTCATGAGAGAGTCTGCTATAAAATGTGCCCTAAGTGTCCTGATTGTAGGCTGATCTTTAGTTGAGTGGGGATATTAATCCACAGAAATGGCCATGCACCTCCTGGGGAGAAGCAGATGAGGCTCTCTGAGGCTTTACTGATGAGCTTTATCAGTGAGGCTGACCTGAAAGTATTGGAAAAAGAGCTATGTAGAGGGTCCATGAAAGCAACTGTTGAAAAGAGATCTTTTGGAGGGAAGGCAAAGCAGAGGCAGTATATTGACTAAATGAAAAGAACTGTGGCAGATGCTTCTCAGCTGGAAAGGGTGGAGCTCTACAAACTCATGTTCTCCTGCTGTAAGTACAGAGAAGAAAAGCCCCTGCTGGACACAGTGGCTTCAGATCTGCTGCCATGTTCTCAGCCTCCTCACCATAGTGGGATATTCCTCCATGCCAGCAGCATCACTGTCCACAGCTTGGGAGCAGGGTGTGGAGTTTTGGAGTTCATGATACTGATACTCATCAGTACTGACATGAAGGGAATTGGGCTGTGGGAGTCATGGATTATATCCTCTACTTCTGACTCTCCCAGCTGATGGCTCACAGACCACCGGTGATCCATGAGAACTCAGAAGACGGCCTGCGAAACAGCAGAGAAAAAAAAGAATGCAGCAAACCCACATGTCTTCTTAGTGCAGCCAACATCTTGTTTCTGTCCTGGGTAAAAAGCAGAAGAAACTTCAGACACACTGGAACCTGCTGAACACAAGGGCCAGCAGTGAAGGGGTAAAGGTACCCTTCTTTGTGGAGGGCATTGGCACCATCTGAGTCCAAGGGAGAATCGAGAGGGATGTGGTGAATTGCCTGCCAATAACTGAGGGAGCCAGAGGGAGATTCCTGAGAAGCCCAGGAAATATTTTGAAAATGGGGACCCAACCCAGCATGGCAAATGCAGCATGACCCTTCCTAACACAGCATGGGGAAAACAAAGAGCATCCCAGCTGCTTGGATATTTGACACCAGGATCACACTCAGCAGCTCTGTTCTCTGGTGCTGCTTGGAGTTGATGACTGAGGGTCATTTCCAGCACGGGGTTTTATGTGTGAAGCCTATTCAGTGTACAGCAACTGCTGAGATTTTCAGAGGGCATGACTCAAGCTAAAGGCCGGGAAATGAACACAAGAAGCTTGCTAGAAACCAAGCTGAAGCACGTGAAGATAATAAAATGGATGTCCAAACTGGGACCTCTTCTGGGGCTGCACAGTGCTGACAAGCTGACCTGGATGTGTCACATCTCTCAGCTTCACAGCTCCTGACACACGGCACCAGCTCTCCCATATGTCAGGAGTCACATTCCCCACTGCTGGAATGCAGCCACCTCTGGAGCAGAACCCAGCAGCTGTTTAAAGAATTGACAGAAACAAGCCAGGGACGGGATGCAAAGACACAGCCAAAGTGCAGAGGAAAACAAGGAGGAAAAAATGTCAGCTAAGTCCATAGGGTGAGTGTGGTGGTCATAATCAAATGATAAAGAGCATGGCAATTTACCAGGCATCAGCAGAGCTAAAGGAACCACCTGGGTGTTTTCTGTTGTCCCAAACCAAACACAGTAACAGAGCTTATCTGAGATCCTTCTTTTACACATGGTGCCCTGCCATATTCCCTTGAGTTACAGCTGAGACTGCTGATATAGACTGATACAGTAGTTTATCTGATTCTTAGCAATCCATGAAGGCATGCTAAACTGGAAGAAAGCATAATCTCTTTGTCTTTGGTGGATAAAGAACATGTGATATGGCTTCTCTCCTCAAGCCACTCTCACCATTAGTTCAAGCTGTTAACCTGTTTCTGCTTTTCCAGCCCTGTTCCTCAGAGCGTCTTGGACACTCAAAGAGGAATAATCTAGAAAGTGATCTAGACCCTTTTTAAAATGCTATCAGAAAAGTTAAGAATGGTTAAAAGCGTGAGCACCTCTGTGGTTCAGAGGTGTGAGATTTATCTGCTGAGACATGAACCTTGCAAGGAAGGGCCACTTCACACGAGTCCTGCTCCCCAGCAAACTGCCTAGGCCTCTAGGACAAGAGAAGACATTTCACTGGATCATCAGATAATTCAACTGGAAGTGTCCTCAGGAGTTCTGTGGATCTACTTGTTGGTTTATGGGCACAGTGGGGTGTTGGTTTGGCATAGCAGAGCTACTTTTACCTCCTCTTCCAGCCCAGTACTGAGTATTCATCTGAGCTAGTCAAGAGTGTCTGGACTGGCAATTACCTCCAGACTCCAGTTTAAAAGCAATTAATTAGAACGAGCCACCAGCTGAATCCACCAAGGAGACTGCTGTGCAGAGACATCCGGGCTTTGTGTGGTGGCACCAATCTGAACAAGCTGGCCCTTGAAAGGAGGTGGCACAAGGGAAGAAAAACTGAAGATTTTGAGGTACATAGTGGAAGAATGAAGAGACAGGAAGCCCTGAGTTCCTACACTGTCATTGCCCCTGCCATTTCAGTCCAGAGAAAGCCCTCTGCTCCCCCTACACAGATTGCCCCTTGCCACCATTGTATTTGGCTACTTGGAAAGCCATCTACAAGCCTCCCTGCATTGCATTTAGTGTGCAGCCACAGGAACAGCAGCCATCTGGATTCCCTCCAGCTGTCCAGTGAGAGAAAGGGAAAATTATTTAGTAGTAGCAGAGAAAAGGGGGTAAAAAGAAAAAAGAAAGAAAAACAAAAAGGCAGAAAAAAATTTTTTGTGGCACACTATGACGCACAGATTTGGGAATGAGGGTTGTGAAAGCTTTTTGTTTAGCTTATTCTTTTCTGGTCTGACAGCTGATAAGTCCCACAGCTCAGAAACATCTGACAGGACTGGCTGAAGTAAATTCATCTTTCATCTGCCCATCATGCTCCTGAAGTGGAGAGTGACAGAACTGTTTCTCCTCTGTCTGAACACTGCTCTCCTTCCTTTTCCTTCTTTTGAGTGCTGTTGTTTGGAGCTTGGGAAAACTGGTTTCCTTCCTGCCTGCAGCCTTCTCCCCAGGTTCAGGGCAGCATCCGTCTGCCCTTGCACCTGCTCCCTACAGCTGCGAGCTGCCTCTGCTGAAACCATTTGCACCCGACCAAGCAGCAGGCTGCTGGGGCCCCTCTGGCTTTGCCTTGACTCCTTTCCCTGTCATATTTTCCTTGCTGCTCCTGCAATTAGCGCGCTTGTTCACTGCTCTTCTCGCTAGCACCTTCTGCTTTCCCAGAGCACTCCCCTTCTAACCAACCTCGAGTCCTTGTGTGCTTGCTACAGCTGGGTTTCTCAGTGGCAGCTTTTGAGACACAACTTCTCAGCCTTACTCCATGTCCTGTCCCCAAAACTGCTGAGTATCCGCATCCTGAGGGCAGAGATATATTCTTTGTGTCCCACTCATTTAAAATGCCTTTAGCATCTCTCACATCTCTTCACTGGTGGTGGCCCTGCCTGACAAATGACATAGACACTACTCAGTGGGGAGATACCCCTGATGTCTACCAGCCACTGCCTCCACAGTGGCCCAGAGAAAACAGATCCTCCAGTCAGATATCACAGCTGAACTGGTGAGGAAAAATGTGCATGCTTTTTAAATTGCCACCCCAGGTTATCACTGGTAGTGGGTGACACAGTCTGTGGCACCTGTGGGGTTTGTGCCACACTATTTGGGGTGCTACAAGCGTTGCCCTTTCAGGTAAGGCTACATCAAGACAATACACTCCTGGCAGACCAGCAATTGCCATGGGCTGGGAAATCTGAGTGTTTCCATGATGCAGGCTGACATGACAGCAAGTGAAGGACAGCAAGGAGCAGTGTCTGAATTTGGGTGACCTGTATATCTTTGGATGTGAGGTAATAATCATGTGTCCTCTTTGCTTTGTTAGTGCCCATCCATAGAGTGGTCTTTATTGTGGGGGTAAGTAGCAAGCTCTCTGAGGCAGGAACTACCATTTCAGTTGAGGTCATGTATCATCTAGAATGAAGTGTAGGCTTTTGTTAAGGCACTTACTTTCTAGACGGTTAGTGGGTGACACAGAAGTACTAAAGGCTGCAAAAGAAGACCCCAAACTGCTGAATGGAGATGTTTTATTCCAAACGTGGGGGTCTTTCTCACAGATAGGTGAGAAAAAAAATACCAGGAACAATTAAGGAAAAAGAGGCTATAAATTGTTTGTACTACAAATGGCATTGTATTCTGACATAAATTGTAACAGCAAGGAAAAATATGAATTCTAATTAAAAAAACCAAAACACCAACCCAAACAAACCACCCTTCTGACTGCCGGGAAATCTTGCTGTGCTTTCTGCAGCAGAAAATCAATGATCTAATTTCACTTGAACTCGACAGGCTGCATCTCCCAAATAAGGCACACCATTGGACACACTTGAAAATGCAAAGCTGTTTCGGCAACCTCTCCTTTGCATCACAAGGCTGTCGTTTTGGTCTCCAGTGATTTGCTTTCTCATGCATGTGTTTTGCTGAATTAAAACAAGCACCTGTTTTGCAAAATGGGACCTCTAACGTTTTATTCACTCATCTCTTGTAATAGGCTGCACATAGTGATTTTTTCTGCCATGGGTTCTGCAGTCCTTTTCTCCCACAGCTCCCCAGCTCATCCCTTCCCAGATTCAAAACTCTTTGTCCAAAGTTATGTCTGGCCACCAGCTGGGCCCCGAAGTCTGTACAAGAAGCTTAGCTGAATCCTTCCAATATCTCATGGCTGGTCTCACAGTATCTGTTTATATCCTTTAAATTAGTGCAATGTGGCCCCTAACCAGGATCCTCAGTTTTACAAGCAGTTACACAAGTCTTGCCAGGCCAGCTGAGAACATAGATGGGATGATATAAGATCTCAGCTTAGTGTGCCTGGTGGATCTTTGCAATGCAGCTTGAACAACAGAGGAAAAGAGGGAAAGAAGAAGGAGGAGGGGGAGAGAGAAGGAGTCTCAACTATTTTGTTGAGTTCCCGGATCTGGTTCAGCACCATTAAGAAAGGAGATATTGAAGAGTGCTTTTCATTCCACCATTTTGCAGTGGTAATTGCTTTCCACACGGTGCATTGGGTTTTGATGTGAGTCCAGCTGCAGTAATGCAAGCTACGGCAGAGGCTGTTCCAGTGCAAATGTGTTATTTGAGTGTCTCTTTGCTCACACTATGACTAAACAGAAGCAGCTGTGGCCAGAGGGCCATCAGTGCTTTGTATCACACAATCTGGCATTTAATGGAAAGTTTCTGTGTTTTCAGTTGGAAAAGCTTTCTTCCTTCCATTGCTGGAAGTTTTGAAGAAATTAATATTTTGCATGATGCAAAAGAGTGCCCTGAGAAACAATTGTCCTTTCCAACACAAATACAAGCCTGGCACCATCTCTGCCTCTAGTATGACTTTCACATACTATGAATCTCAGCATCCCTGGGAGCCAACAATGTATGTCAGCCAGGGAAGCCACCTGTATATTTCTGGAGGCCATCAGTTTCAAGTCAATAATGCAAAGCAGGAGGAAGGACAGTGTGGAATAAGACTACATTACTTAGCCAGGGCAAGAACCTGCCATCAGTCTGCAGCCTTATAATCTACAGGGATGAAAATTACTTATTACTCAGCTATTCAAATTTAGCCTGAAGAAAGCACTGAAAGGGAACAAGATTGCTTTAGCACAAAAGTGCAATTAATGTTTCTTACCCTGCTTCTTTTGGGACTTGCAAGGTTTCAGCCATCAGCAACAATGGGCAGCTCAGGACTTTGGGTGAGCAGCCCTGACTGACTCCAGGAGAGTCAGGCAAGCAGGGCAAAGATACATGTCTGTGGTATTTGTAAGATTTGGGGTTGGCTCACAAGAAGCAGCAGTCAAATCTTTGGGGAAGAATTGTTCTACTAGACATCTCTTAAAATCTTCTAAAAATTTGTTTTGAGGTTATTTTCAGGCCTTCACAGCTCTTCTTAATGGGGCTACTTGCAGCCTGGGCCAGTTGACAAAGCAAGCAAACTAGTGAATGAATGGAAATGTAAAGATGGACCATCTAAATAGGCCCACTTTGTATTTGTTGTCCTCCTCAGAAAGAAGTGAGGTGAAACAAGAAAGATCTACTCAATAAAAAGGATGGTTCCCCAAAGGTCTCATATTCCTTAATTGCAGCTAGAAGCAAGCAACTTTCTCAGGTTTGGTGCAATGTACCTTTGGGAACCACTGGGGTTAAAACTCAGGATCTTGAATCCAATTTTTATTTCCCCCTTGAAATCCTAGACCACACAACTTTCTGATTATAAGTGTACAGGCATATCATTGCACGTGGAGAGGAAGCTCAGCATCACATAGGTGGTCTGCTCTCTTTCTGAGAGGACACACGTGGTAACAGAGATGAAAACCATGAGTCACTCAAGAGAAGAAGGATGCTGCTTCTGACAAGCCCATCAGCTGCCTGTAGCTCTCACTATCTGAACTTTATACCTTTCATTTTCAAATTCCATCTGTTTTTTTTTTTTGTTTTTTTTTGACTGGCCTTGATGCTGAAACCATGATTTACCAAAGACTTTCCTTGGTAATTAATTTCACACGTTCATTACAGACCATTTGGCTATAAACACATGTGGATTTCCTTTTTAACTCTTCATTTCCTAAGTTTTCAATAGAGAGGTTCCAAAGCTAAACCACAGGAATGGTCTATGTAGCTCAGGTTTATTAAATGTACCCCACCGTGTCAAGTGTCTACAGTGCATACAATTATTCGAGCTCAACTGCAGTTATGAGAGAATTCATTTCACCCAAGGGTAGATTAAGTCTCTAGGTGTTTTGTATCAGAATGGTGATACTCATGTTGCAAAATGAGATGGAAATGCTAAATTCCTGGACTCTACTCAGATCCCAGTACATGCTCTGGAGTTCATGACTTCCAAAGCCAGGTTCAGTCAACTACTTCCTTTCCACACATACTGCATAATCCATGTGCATAAGACAACACTAAAAAAACCTGTGTAAGTGCCAAAGGTCAAGCTCCTTTGGATCCTCTGTGGAAAGTAAAGCCAAGGCACAATTAACCCTAAATAGACAGAATGCTTATGTGTGAGAAACAACAGATGGAAATACATACAGTCAGTTTTACTAACTTTTTTATACCTTCAGGTAATGAATGTTTCAGGCTACTCAGGTGAAAATAGACAGGAAAGAGAAGGCAAGGAAAGTTGTTACTATCTGTCTGTTCATATATGGTATAAAGAATCCAGCAGGCAATTGCTGTTGAAGATTAGAGAAAGTCCTGGACTCCAAGAGAAGTCCTGTGGTTTGTGCCTGAAGGTGATGAAGCCCTGAGGAGTAAAATACTGAAAGATTCATTCTGACACCTCAATTATCAGATGTGACTGTATGAAGAATTCATCACATTTCTCAGTCTTTCCATTTTGGACACCTACTCTGTAAAATATAGCAATTGTAAAGCAGCTCCTTACAGTGGATAGATTATCTATCATGAGATGAAAATCACTGTTTGTTTTTCCTCATCTTAGTTTTATTTTCTGAAGAAATTGTTGCAGGTGTTCATCAGTTTTATCCTAATTAAAGAAACTTTCATTGGAGGGCTTCTGTGAGGACACTGCTGAAAGGAAGCCTGCTGTAGTTTGTTGGATCCGAGTGGATGGCAAGTCTAGAGAGATGGCTCCTACCTAAACAGAAGATTGAGACCACTACCACAACAGAAGATTTGAGATGCAGACTCCATGAGGGTCTGCCATGGGAGACAACAAAACCAGAATCAGATTAATAAAATCTCATTTTGGAAGTCCTCCACTGGAACTGAAGACAATCTGTCCAGTGGGAACTTTGGGGTCTGGCAAGATATAGCTCCATCATATTAGAGGATACTCACCAGCCTCTCTTATGCTCTGAAGCTGATGGAGACCTCAGGCCCAGCCTCCTGCCTCTGGCCCTCCTGGGACATTGTTCTCATGCCATCTGGCCATCTCAGGGGCTCTCTGCTGACTCTTCACCTGCTCTAAATTTCTCTCATACTGGGGACCCATAACTGTCCAAAGTATTTCAGATGGAGGCTCTCACGTAAAGAATTAAGGGAAATTATAACTTTCTGTAATAATTTAAAAGTCCATTGCCTCACTGCCTCCTAAGCTGTTTTCCTTTCTATAGAAAGTCACTTAGAGCCGCTAAGTGCTGTGCAAATCTTTTCTTATTTGCCCCTGAGCTGGACTGCCAGAATACCTGTCCATCACTGTTACAGGCTGACAACAGCACTGCAAAGAGCTGAGGATTTCCCAGTGGTTTGATGGTTTTATCTGGGCTGACTTTTGCTGTTTGTATGCTGCATTATAGCTCTTTAAATCAATAGCAGTGATTCACCGGGGAGGAGAGATACCAGGAAGCTGTCTAAAACCTAACCTGTAAATATCGTGGGGTGTATTTTGCTTTGCTTTTAACTGACAGAAGAGACAAGTAAAAGGATTTTTTTCCTCTATGTCATTGGAGGGAGAGAGATTCATATGGACCACTCATACTGTGTAGAAGGTAACCTTTCTCTTCAGGCTGGACAAAGTTTTGTGATAGCCCAAAATCATCTTAACAGCTCCTTCTGCCCCCAGCAGCCACAGATCCCTCCCAGCCATATAGTTGAGTCCTCCTGAGAGCCTGCCCTTCTCTCAGGAAGTGTCCTGCTGCCTGACAAGCAGATATAAGACAGCATTAAAGAGACAACATGTTCTCAGATAAAATGTTCCAAATATAACAAGTCTATCTTTATTAAATTTGACCAAACGCCTCCCTGCTTCCTAATCAGAGAGCCTGATTTGCTGACTCCCCCAGACCTAGCTGCCCTGGCTCACTACAGCTGTATCGTGAGATAGAATTACATTTTCATAACAATTCAAATCTTTTCCCAGGTCCCTAAGTGTTTTCACAAGAAGGATAAAAATAAGGATATAGTAAGGATATAGTTTAAAGAAAAAAAAAAGAAAAAATAAAAAAGAAAAAGGAAGAAATCCCCTACACACTCTACTGTGAAATCCAGGCTCCAACCCTGAATTGTGTGTGGTCTTTTTTGTCTTTTCTTTTGGCTTCCCTCAAGACATGGCTTATTGCATTGGTCTGGATGCTGTCCTACCAGCACAGCTTGCTGGCCAAGCCCAGATCCCAACAACAAAGTCACCTTGGCAGGTGCCAAAATAAACGTCAGCCTCCAGCTACCTGCACAGACTGCTGATGCTTCCCTGTGTGTTGTAGGCCATGAGGCTGAAAGGAAGCGTCTTTTCCTTCTGCTCCTCTGATGTGTATCAGCTCTCAGCCCTAGTCTTTTTTACTTAGGGGAGCCTTCAGGAGAACTATTTTTAGATGCTCTTTATTTTGAAAAATGTGAAGTTGTCTAGAGAGAACTGGCTGTGAAATGGACAGAGGCTGGAAACTGTGTATGGTATGGGAGCTGCATGTGCGCTGTCGTGGTTCATACCTGCAGCCTCAGCTTTTGGTGCAGCTTCAGCTCGTGTGGGTGTGTGTGTGAGTGTGTCCTCATGTACACAGTGTGCAGGGCGTGCACCTGTGGCTTAATTCCAATGGGACTAATTTTTGGTGTCAGGCATATTGTTCACAACTGGAGTAGCTCCTCTGGGAGGCAGTCCAAGGTTTTACGATCACACAATCACTTCCATTGGATTTATAAGGTGCAACTAAAATTAGGAGGCATTCAAATTCATGAGTGATGTAAAAGGGGAAGTTATGGGTCATGCTTAAATTGGTCAGAAAATTACAGGAGTCAAGTAGGGAAGGGGTGCACTCTGGCCAGTTGCAGGCATAGAAGGGGCAAGGAAAGCAGGGGCTGGCAGGCGTACAGGAACATTGCTTTGTTCCCCTTCCTTTTATTAGCTGCAGTGGTTGTTTTTCCACATTCCACCATATAAAACAGACTAGGTCTCAGAGACCTGCTTCAAAGTGAGTTGAAAGACTGCTAATGACTTGCTTGGGCTGCAGAGCTTGCTCTGCTCAATATGGCTTGTGCTTTAAATTGTGTGAGTGGGCACACCTGACCTGCTCAGGAGCCTTCTCCTGCCCTGGATGCATGCCACACACACCTAGCTGTGTCTTTCAATGTCCACTAGAATTATTTTCTACAAAAGATTAATTAAAACATAAAGATAAGAAGCCCAGTACTTTCTCTGCCTGCAGAACAGTGGATCTATGTAAGGCTCCCAGATTTCAATGGGGAAGGACAAAATTAAACTTTGGAGATGACTTCCAAAACATGTACAGAGTATAAATAATTAAAGATAAAGCAGAATAAATAACTGTCAAAAAACGCCCAAAACCAAACCAAACCAAAAAAAAACCCGAAAAAAACAAACTAACCAAAATTCAGAAGGGAGAGGAAGAAGAAGGGAAGAAATAGTAGTCATGTTCCCCCAAAGACTTGTGGAACATCTAACTGAAATGTCAAAGGGTACAGTTTTTGGAAGTTGTATTTCAGCTCTACAAACTTGTTTCTGTGCCTTTTCCTGGTTTCAACATCTGTGGTCCATATTTCATCCCAGCAGTGCTCTTTGGAGGACTTCATTTCCCAAGAGTGGGGAAGGTGACACTTTGTGCTCAGTCTGCGGGTTCAGATGTTGATTAAGTTTCACAAGGGGAACAGCTTAATTGTTTCAGATAAGCAACAATACCCTCAGCTAATGCTGGGCCCAAGCATAAGGCTCTAAAAGCAGGTTCAGAAATGCTGGCCCGGGTGGATGCTGTTGGTTATTTACATTGCTTTTATGTGTTTCACTGGTTGTTTTAAGCCTTGCTTCCTAAAGAAGCAAAGTTTATGCTACCCAGCTCTTTCTGTTCAAGCCTGGCTGTGTGTCCTTGCCATTCCCAGGACTTTCTGAGTCCTGGTTTGCCTCCCATCTGTGAGGGAAGCACAGCTACAAACAACATTGCATTCTTAACAGCTCTGAGAAACTTGGCAGCTGGACACCAGGACTCTCACAGCAGTGAGGGAAGGAGTGTGAGGATGCCTCTTCTCACACACCACAAAGACACTGTTTCATCCACAGGGAAAACTGTGATGGGAACTTGCACCTTAAGGCACAGCGATGAAGAGAAGAAGTACACAAAATCAGACTAGTGTCACTTCTTACAGAACTGCAGTGAGCAGCATGTTGTAGAAGTTAAAAGAATATGAGGAAAATGGTCAAAAGGGCACCCTGGGTACTCAGCCCAGTGAGTGGATGGAAGGCTTATGTTCCCAGGCCACCAAGATGGTTTGGAAAGTTTTATTGCTGGTCCCTACAGGCCTAGAAGCAAAACTGACAGGATTTATTTTCTTCCTGGAGAGGTGCAAAAGAGCAAAGTCCAGAGGCAGTTAACCCGGAGACACTTAGAAAAAGATACATTTGTTGAAACTCAGTATTTCCCTAAATCAAACGATGTAAGGGAGGGTTTTTTCTTAAAAAAAAAAAAAAAAAATCAATTTTGCCATAACAGTGCAACTATTTATTAAAAAAAATGAAACTCTTCTTAACCTGAATTTTACCACACAATTTTCCCCCCAGCAAAATAGAAAAAAATGTTAGTGTTTAAATATGTGTTTTAATTTTCTAAAGTATGAAGGAAGAAATTATTCAATGTTTCATTGCAGGAAACCACAACAATTTTAGGGGCAATCAGCTTTCTCCCTGAAATGAAATATTGATAGAAACATAATAAAATTATCTACATTTTTCACATAAGAAAGCCCTGAATTACTTCCTGATCAGAACGAACCTACATATTTTCTGGTGAAGAGAAAACCCTACAGTAAGTTTTTGCTAAACACTGCTGGACTTCCCTCCCATCCCACCTTCAGCTCAGATGCTGCATCCTTCGTAAGGAAGTACAGTCACCCTGGCAGGTGGATGTGGTTAGCTGCAGTCACGTCATAAGCAAACGTGGTGCGTCTCTGGGGAGCAAAAGGTAGGAGAGTTCAGTTCTGAGACAGGAGGCAGCTGGCAGGCAAAGCCCAGGAATAGCCACACTGTCTTCTCCAGGAGAAAGTTCAGGCTCTCTCTTTGCTTGGCTCGTTGGGTTTGTTGTTGTTATTCTTGTCTGAGAGACCAGAAAAGTCCCAGGAGGACACAGAGGAGCTGTGATGAGATGCCAGAGCAAAAAAAGCAATGGTATAAAGTCCTGCAGAATGGAGAGGCATTTACAGGGATGTCCAGGTTTTCAGAACTGTGCACGAAAGTTCCTGTTTTGAGAGCTGGGTTTTGGGAACCCGGGCTGGCAGCTGTGCCTCCTGCGTGTGCTGGTGGTTTCGTTTCTCTACCCAAACATGGGGTTGTCTGCATTTCTGTAGTGAAAGCTGATATTGAAAGAGAGGAAAAAACAAATCTAATGAGGGAAATGTGTTTCATTTGACAATGGGTCTTTAGAGCCTGCATTTTTTAGAGCTAGGCTCTTGGAGCATAAAAAACACCCCCAAAACAATCCAAGTCTGAGATTTGTGCAAAATATAGCTCAAATCTTAAGGCTGTAACTGTGTGAGAAAAGTCAGATGTTAAACAATCACAGTTTTATTTCTCCCAGCAAGACAGCCTGTGCACCTGTAGCCATTATTGTCTCTACTGTATAAAGTGAAAATGAATATCACATTGTATTGAAAACCCTCATGGAATACAATTACTCAACAGGAACTGTCCTAAATCTATCAGCTGTAACTCACTTGTAGTTTTGTGGGACTATCACAGAGAAATGTTTCTCCATGCATAGTTTGCCCCTAGCCTTTCCCCCCATTAATACATTTCATCCACTTTTGCTTACGATGGCTAAATTGCTAGTAAAAGATTAATTACCTATGGGAAGTGTCTGTCTTGGTCTGTAGGAATGACATTATGCTGAACATTAAATGCTGACACTATTAAACTCTGCTGGACATGTTTTGATATAATAACTCGGCAGACCACAAGTGAAATGAGTCCCTCATCAATTCACTACCTCATTGTTTTTCTGTCATCAGAAAACTTTGCGATACAGTCTCAGCTGACAAAACTCAAAGTTTCATTCATGTAAGCAGAATAGCTTATTACAAGTTTTTATTTCCCTGGAAGTTTTGTTGAGTTTCCAGATGCAGAAGACAATCTTTTTTCATCAATAGCCTTGATCTGAGATACAGAAGCTGCCATTTTCCAAACAAATATGTGGGCTAGTTGGGAAACTGACTGATCTATCAACTGAATTCAACTTTTTAAGACTAATCATATTTTTCTGTTGTGTTTCAAAATTATTATTTTGCCACTTTGGGAAGTAGAAAGTGGTTTTGCTTTGGTAGATAGAAAGGACAAATGAATTTCTGCATCCTTTTCCCATCGGAAAGAAAAGCAGAAGAGGTTTGAAAGAACTGGATATAGCAGTGGTAGAGGGACCTCCTAACAGTAAAAATAATAGTTTTAAAAGCTTAGGAGATTTAAAAATCTGATTTGTTTCTCCAATCATCCAGGTTTTACTTACCTATTGTTTTACCTTTCATTTAGAGGAGTTGTTGTCAACCTCCTGGTGATTTGCTGGCCTCTCAAAAGTTTTTGTGAAGTCTTGAGCCCTGCAGACCAGCTTTAGCCCATTGGGTTTTGTCTTGTCTCTCTTGTTGTTGATGTAAGATTCTCATCTGGATCACAGGTTGCCTGGGTTACACCTGGGACCACAGGCTCCACTCCTGACCTGGCCACATGGCTCTGCCTCCAACAGCAGATTGGGGAAAAGGTCATGCAGATACCCCTGTCTTTGTTAGCAGTGCCACATATAGTATGTAGCTTTGTCTCTAGGGACACTCTCCACAATGGATCAGAAAACAGCACAGTTGCAGCTAAATAACTAAGCAACAGATTTATTAAAGTAAAGAGGATCTATATAGCCTCCTTTGAAATACTGAATGACCACTGCATGAGTTAGGAAAACCTGCTTTCAAAATCCAGTTAGTTTGTCCCCCTACAGCTGCATTTCTCTTTACTGCTGCCTATTTCCCACTTGTCACCAAGGCACTGGTGACTGCTCTTGTTCCTCCCCTGACTGCATAATTCCATGCCCTCAAAATTCCCATCTGCAGCTTGTCTGCAGCATTCACTGCTGACCCCATCCTGGCCCCCTCCTGTGCCATACTGTCCAGCTTTAACCCTTGGGCCTGGTTGGAACTCCTCTGGTCCCCAGTGGAAGCAGGTGTGTGTGGTTGTCTCACCACACCAGGGTGGTTGACAGTGTCATGTATTGCTCTATCACCATCTGCTGACATATCCTCAGTGTGTGTGAGGGTTTGCAGGCTCCATGGTATTTAAATACAATTCCTCTGACCCTCCCCCTGAGGAGATTATGCTTGGATGTCTTGGTTGCAGATGTACTTGTGTAGAGCAAGGATTCAAGGAGCGGAGAGCATGTCGCATCTTTCAAGAATCAGCATTTTCAACTGCAAAAACCTTTTGTTCAGTAATCTGGGATATTTCATAGGAGTTCACATGGAGAAGAAAAGGGGCATTGTCTGGTGAGTGGCTTCATTACTAATCTCTCCTGGATGCATTTTAATTCATTTTAAAGACTCTGCCTCCTGTCAGACCTTTCATTTGTTAAAGGGGTTTGTTAAAGAGATTAACTGCAAGGGGAATATGAACCTCAAAACACTATGTCCCTTCCCCCAACCCCTCCTCCCTTCCCCCCAAGATTAATATTACACTAAAAGGAAGAGAAAAGGTATTTTCTGTGAAACACATTACAAGACTTTTAGGAAGAGAGGGAAGGAGGAGGAGCAATGGAGTGTGGAATGTGGTGGACTCCTTAACCCATAGATGAATTGGAAGGTGGCAGTACTGATATGACATTTTTCCAGCTATATTGTTCCTCATTCATGTGTCTGTGGAAGCTTTGTGCAAACACAGCTGTTTGTTAGGAATGCCAGCTTAGGGAAACAAACCATCTGCCTCAATTTGCTTTTACTCCTGTTTTCTACTCATGTGGGAGCTTGGAATAACCTGTCCCACCCCTGAAAAACATATGTACCATAAAAACCTTTAAACTGAAGTCCAGGCCTTCAGCCAGCTGAAGGAATGAGAACTTATTGTTTTCCCACATTGACTTCCTACCCAGGGATCTCAAAGCCCTTTGCACAGTGTGGGAAGTGGCAAAGTCAACAGAATGCCTGTGTGGAACTGTGAGTTTTATTTCAAAATTCAAGGTCTCAGTAGATGTCCTTTGAGATGCACATTTCATGGGTTTGCTAGAGAGATTCCCTCAAATAACTGAAGGAACTATTTCAGTCCCTCTTGTGACCCGTAAGACCTGGAAGTAATTTGTTTATGTCTCTATGAACTCTTAATCTTCCTGTTGTTGAATCAGACTTCAGAAGTTCTTGAAAGGATAATAAAATGAAGTACCATGCAACAGCAGTCGTGTATCCTGCTCAAGAACATGGCTTTCTTGCCTACATCTCTAAGTGCTCCTCTAACATCCAGATAGCAAATGATGCAATGTGAGTATGGAATGTAAAATTAATCTTCTGCTTACAGAGCAGATGGATCACATCCTCATTACCCGTCACAGTGTAAGTACAGAGTATTCTTTCTGTTGCCTTCAGAGGAGGTTGAGTAAGGACTGGTTGTAGAGGGAAAATAAGAGGCATTTCAAGAAAGAAACATTCAGGAGGTTGCCCTGAAGCAGAATGATCATCTGAGTTGCCAGAGGATGGAGGAGTATTGCCTAGAGCAGGTTGGATATTGGACACAATCCAACATAATCATGGTGTTGTGAAAGAGACAAGCGCCATATTATGATGGATAAGTGGGACAACTGCCTGTAAGTATGAAGTAATTCTTCCACTCTTATTGCCATTAGTAGGGACTCAATACTGTGTGCAGTTTTGGTTACTGCTTTTCAGGAAAGATGTAAACCAGCTGGAAAATAACAAGAATGATTGAAGATCAGGCTTAGAAAGAAAGATTGAAAGAAGTAGCATTGTTTAGTCTAGAGAAGAGAAACTGATGAGATCTGTGATAGATGTCTTTGTGCACACACCAAGCTAAAAAAAAAAAAAGAACTGAAAGAACAACCTGCTTTGCCTGTCAATGCAGACAGGGTGAGAGGCAATAGGTTAAAACTGAAGCAAGCAGCTTTAGTGACTTGGGGTGATGTGTCCATCACGTGGACAGATATGTCCATGACAACTTCCGGGATCACAAGACATAAAATCTGGAATAGCGCAGGTATAACCATCCTACACTGGAATGACTTTTTCCAGTGACTTTTGGAGGCTTTGGCAGTCTTGTTTGCTATGATCCTTTGTATTTTCCACATAGTGAGTCCAGGATGTCTGATTTTCCCAATGCTTTCCTAGCTCTAAAGGCTGAACATGTTCCTGAAAAAGCAGATGAAATGATTGTGGATTGACTTGGGGTGAAATGGTAATTATTCAAGAAACAAACCAAAACCATAAAAAGCCTGATGAAGAAAAAGTAAAACCTTCCCATCTATTATATTTTCTTGTTGGATTTTAGGTTTCAGGGACAAATCCACCCTGCCATGGTGCAAGAAAGCTCCACACCCTCATAAAACCAATATAATGAGCAGAACATGGTAGCAAATCCTCCTGGTTTTGTTTTAGTTTGGAAGACATTAAAGAAGAGTGTTGTGCAGAGGGAATGGAAATGTTGCCTGGGTGCCAATTCCACAAGGGCGTGTTCTTCTAGAGCCAGGTATGTCACTCAATGAAAAGCAGTGTTCAGCTCCTGCCATGGTTTGGGGATTAGCCAAAGAGGTTGGAGAGGGTTGGATGGAAGGAGAAAGAAGCCTGGTACTTTTTGCTGCCAACTTTCTGCTTTTTGTCCAGCTTCCCCTACAGAAATGACATCTGAAATGCAAGCTGGCCTCTTTCCCTTATGGAAACCTCAAACCAAATTTAATAGTAGGGGCTTATATTCAAGTGTCCCATAAAGTGTTATAGAGAATTGTATCATTACTGGAGCATTTTGTGGTGTGGTCCAACCTGAAATCTTCCCCACCCTAGAATTTTGGACTAGCCAGAGTGAATTGAACAGATCTATTAACTCCTATTGATATTTATTAGTTTGTTTTATTTCACTGCGTTGTCTTATGAACAGAGCAAGAACCCATTGTTCTAGAGAGTGGCTAAGCAGTGACTACACCCCACAAGACTCTAAACTGACATTCATAGCAGTGGAAGGAGGAGTGACAGCAAGACAATGGGGAACCTGGACAAAATGTGCCCATGTTTGCCACCTGCAAGAGAAAGATGGACTTAGCACCTTCCTAACTTGGGCTCTGGCAAGCAGAATGTACACGGAACAAGGTGCCTGCTGCTAGACTGGGCTGTGGTTTGATGTAAGTGGCAGTAATTTTAGCATAATGGGGCAATGGATGCACTTTTGTGCTGCAGACAGCTTCCCAAATCACAAGTACTGAAGCAATTTCCCTCTCTTTTGACATCCATAGGATCTGAAAGCAACTTTTTTAAGCACCACTCAATCCCTATGGAATCTCACTGCTTTCACCCCTATTACATGCCACAAGGCTTTCCCACAAGAGTTTAATCTTTTGCTGCCTCAACTGAGAAATCTGTGGAAGCAAAAAAGCACAAGACACAAAAAAGAAGAAAGAAAACACAGTCATGAATTGTTCAGCTTTGTTCCAAGATGCCCTGTATCCCTACAGCTGAGATTCCTCTGAAATTCACTGGTACTAACTAGCATTCATCACTCCAACCCACAGCAATTTACTGGTGGCGATTTTCCGCTTCCAGCTGGTGACCTCCTGACCTCAGAGGTTAAGATAATTTTCATTCATGCTACTGAACTTGGCATCTGAATTTTAATGTCACTTTTTTTGCCTCCTTCTGTTTTCCTGGTAAAGGCTTAGAGCCTGTCCAATTATTTCAGGGAAAGGGAGAAGTAATTAGCCACCCCCAAAGCATGTCAGCAGTACATGGCAAGAGGAGTCCTGCATGGTAGTGCTAGCCTTGTATTGTCAGGTGAGTGTTGTGTTGCTGGGAGATAACACTCATTGGTCAAGTCTGTTTGACATCAGTTATGGATCATGTAGTGTGGAGGAGAAGGGATCATATACAAACGATCAGCAGGCACTAAGAAAAGCTACAAGAAAAGATGGAAACACCATCAAAGGGAGAACCAGTGGGAAAACAATGGGATATATTTTGAATTAACTCTTTCAGCATGCTTATTCAACCCAATTGTTCAGGGAACAACCAACACCAGAGGGAGTTGGGTGACCAATATACTGTCATTTGGGCTCTGGGTAGCAAACCCCAGGGACATTCTGGCACTCAGTGAAATGGCAGGTAGATGACTAAGTGTCTTTGCTGACCTTACAACTAGGTGTATCTGCATTATATATCTGGTCAATTTTGTCCTGAAATGTCCATTTGAAAATGCTGGGAAAAAGGAACCAGAATTTTTCCATGAACTTTCTGTCACTCCTCTTCTACTTTACCTTTATTTGCAATCCTTTTGTGTAAGTTCTTAATCACAGAAGATAAAGTCAGAAAAAAACTTAGGAAGTCCCATTAAGAAATATATGGATGAATATATTTCCATTTATTTATCCAATTCCTGGTAATGAGGCTGGGGATGGATACTGTCTGGAGTGTCACAGCATATATTGTCACCATCACACCAAGAGAATATGAAACTGTTCTTTTGTCACTATTGTCCTCTATTTAATATATTTGTATTTTTTATTAATTGCTGTCATACTCTTTAGAGCTCAATGTTTCTACTTGGGAATGTCACAGTGTTTCTGGAACCCAGAGCAAAGCTGTTGACCCTGGAATTTTAGTTTTTGTTTGTTTTTTGTTTTGTTTTTTGGGTGTAACAAAACATAAAGAATTTGAGGTCTATGACAACCTCTTCTCTCTCCTGAGATGTTCACCGCCATTGAGATCTGTTCACTCCACTTGCCCCACCACAAGTGACATTCAAGACCAACACTTTCTGAATTCAACAGTTACTCATGAAAACAAAAAACTGAGCAACAACAGCAACATTTACTAACTTGTTTTTCACACTAAACAGAGGTTTCCCTTTCTGCATTAGAGTGTGGAATCTCTGAAGCTGTGAATCTGAAATGAAAACCTCCATCTGTGTCTCCGTGTGTTCCCCTGGCCTCTCTACTCTGCTCCATGGTAGCTGAATATCAGAACAGATCAACACTGGCAAGAGAAATTAGTGCCTCATTTGCCCATTGTGCTAGGATGGCAATCATCTAAATTTTGCCAGTACTGGTGTTAAGTCAATAATAGAACAAACAAAGAGGCAAACCCAGGTCTCTGCTGGGAAAGAAGAGTAAACTGGCCCTGGAGACACCTTCAGGAATTTTCATACTCACTGTAGGTATCCCTGATTTATTAAGTGCCCAAAACATTTCCTTCACTGTAGACGTGTCTGCTGGCCAAAGTTGAAAACTGAACCAGGGATGATTGGGACTACCAGTGTTGCTCTTCATACTGTGAAGGAAGAGCCAAGCTAGAACTGAGACTGAAGGGTAATCTAGTAAAAGACCCTCACAAACATTTCTGGAAGTTAATAGTGTAGTGGACCCTACCTCATAAGTTTTTTCTCTCTTGTCCTCCTTTTTTTCCCCCCACAGGAATCTTCTGAATTTCCATTATTTTGAAAATTGCTAGCTTTGGACATGCTTTGTTACTGACTTCCATCTGGTGCTGTCATTTAAGCTGGAGCTAAACGGGTTGTCACACGCTCAGAGATCAGCATAAATGCCCTGGCATCAAAGGTTCACAGCCACAAAGGACCAGGCTGCTTCTGAAAAGACGCGAGGATCAAGTCCATTGCAACGCAAATGTGGCCGATTCCCTAGCTGGTGTTTTGTTTCTGTCTGGGCTTAGAGAAGGGAGGCTGAGGACAAGAAAGGAAATGTTCTGTGGGAAGATGATCTGGCATTTTTTCTCATTCTCCCCACACACGCATTCCAGAGAGTTATACACCAGATAAGCAGCAAGCACTGTTTGGCTGGCTAACTGCTACACAAGCATTATGGACCATCTGGGGACTTATAAAGCCTGCAGGATATAAGTAGAGGTTGTGCTGGAAGTGGAGTCTGAGCTGGTATCCTATGTCTAAATACCAACACAGCTGCTTAGAGCAGGAAAGGGGAACCCTCCAAAGGAACAGCAGCAGGGGCTCTTCTTTATGAAGGATATTACTCTCGAGTAATTGAATTGGTTGTGACTCCTCATTTGAGTGCATGAAATAAGATTCCCTCTAACAGAAGGAGCTGCAGGGGGTACAGTAACAGACTCAAAAGGCTCATATTGTTATTATTATTACATTACCATCACCATCATCAGCAGCATCATCATGATTATGATCATCATCATTATTATTATTTTGTTTCTTAAAGATCCTCTAAAAGCATTTTATATTGTTTTGTGTTTTCAGATGCATGACTTCTAGCCCTGGAAAAGAGTCATTGTGCTTCAGAAGAAGGGAGGATTGAAAGACAGCATATTCACACTCTCTGAGGAGAACCAGCTTACTGGCTTTCACCACATGTGTTACAGGAACAGGAATGCCGTGGGTACAATTTCTCACCAGCTTTTAACAGGTGAACCAGGCTGAGTTTGGGGGAGGAGTCACCCCTGAAAACAAACACATATCTGAGCTTGTGATATTTTATTAACAAGAGATATACTCGGGGTCTGGGGTGGAGCGAGCTTGATCTAAAACAAACAGGGTCTTTAGTCACGTCTGAAGACCTTGTTAAAATTCTTTCTGCTTGCAAATCCCTCTGATAGTAGGGAAGCACGCTTACCTCCAATGTGACCCCAGGCTGGGGTTTTGCCAAGGGTGAATTTGCCCCTCAGTGACTGTATTCTGAATCCTAAGCACATGCTGGCTTTTAAAAGGCCTTTTCCCAAAACACCAGACTCTGCTTTGCTCCAGCTGTTCAGCCTCATGCTGCAACCCAGCCTCTCCCAGTGGCTGTTCTTCTCGCATGTCACTCAGCCAAATGCTGCAGCCTAACACCATTTGTAAACTAAGATAATGCCTACAAAGGATCCCAATGATGGCTGAGGGCTCCCCAATGCCATTGGCTTTGTAAGAACAAGGCACAAAAATTCCCTGACTTAAAGAACCTTCAGGCAAGGAAAGAGAAAAAGGGATCCAGGAAAATGAAGGGAGGCTCCCAAGACTACTTGAATCACCAAATATTACTCTTCTCTGAGTGTGCTGATTTTTAGCCCATACCTTTCTCCCCTCAGCTAACAACAGTATTAGAGAGAAGTTATTCAACCTGTTCATGGAGATGACTGGCATCACAAGAATTAGTGTTAAGTTTTGCAAGCAGTCTGGTTTTAGGTTGAACAAGGTGGTTGGTGTGCCTCATATACCCTGAAACCACTGGGGTTCAGGTGAAACTACATGTCACACTGAATAACCTTCTTCTTTCTTTTGTTCTTCATAAACGTTGAGTGATTTTTTCAACAGAGACATGTCTCAAGTTCCAGGGAAACCCTCAGCCAAGAGGGGAGGAAAAAAAATATCAGTCATCCATCATATCATTTCCAAGTAATACTCAAAAAGTAAACATTGCAGGGCATAGGTCTTTGAGGACAGATTTCCAAACACCTAGTGCGAGAGATCCAGCTGTACTCAATGCCAGCTCACTTCAGACATGGTTTTTGCAGAATGGTTTCAGATGGAGTGCAGAATTTGGTCTCTCTGCCTCACCAAAATGCTTATGGGTTAGGGCTATTGTAAGTTTTTGGAAAGTACTTCAAAACTCACTTCAGCTGAAGAAATAATTATTAAATAAGTTACAGCTGAGCATTTATAAGATAATTGCCTTTCCAGAAGTGTACCTCTAACACACCCTGGCATTGATGTTTTCAGTTCCAGGGTGAAGACCAAAACTAAATGAGATCAGCGGGAAATCCATATTAATTTCAAATTCATTTGGCTACTCCAGGATACAAAAATAAAGTGTTTTACAGTCAAAGACAGAAGATCATTATAATAAGAAAAATATGGGCTAGATTAAGGTAAGTGATTAGGTATGTTTGAGCAACCACGGGCTTCTCAGGAGGAAATCAGTCCAGATTGTGTCTTTATTTGTAACTTCCACATTCAAATAAAGATGATCATTCTATATAAATGAATTAAAAAGAGCTTCTGCAACTTATTTGTGTCAAGGACCACAAATAAAAGAGGAGTTACTCAAAAGGTAAAACAACTGGGGGCATCATATGAATCAAAAGGAAAATATAAAACCATATAGCTGAAGATTTTTCTTCAGTAATTACCTCAACTGGTCCTTAGGTCCATCAAGAGCTATTCAGTAGAAAGACAAAAGAGGTGGCTCTGGAAACCCACAAACATGAAATATCAGGGGCCTGAGGTACTCTTCTAGAAAGGTGTCAGTATGTTTGCTCTCTTGTGACTCTTTCTTGGGTTTCTTCATTGTCCATGGCTGGTTGGAGAGTAGTACATAGCTGGCATTGCATTTTCTGCTGTTCTCACAAAAAAGCTCTCTTAGGTTCTGTATATTGGTGCTCTCCTTGATTCTGGTTTCCTCACCTTAAGTCTGAGTCCTCTTGCTCACATTTTACTTTCTTCAGAGTTGTTGCAAGTGGAAACATTTATTAGAGGACCCACCAAATAGAGCCATATGGACCAGGATGACAATAACTGCTTCTCCTCAGTGCAGTGGAGGTCAAGAACATGTCCTTAACAACTATAAGAAATATATGATGAGGAATAGGTGTCAGTCCTCTGCACTGGTCCCAAGAAATGCACTGAAGAATTCAAGAGTTCAGGGTGTGCAGAAAAGATGTTCTAGAATGGTGCCAGGCAGTTGCAGTTGCCACAGAATGGTCAAAATCTTCAGAAGACTTTTTGTGCATCCAGACCATTCTCAGAAGAAATCTCATTTATTCCTTTACTTGCTGAGAGACAGAAAGAGCTTTGCTTGGAGGGTTTTTTTGGGTGGTGGTCCTTTAACCAAAGATAGGGACTGGTGTGTTCCTGATAAGGTAAAGCTCTTTCTTTGCAAGCTCATTTTGCTCCAGAGAAAATTGCTGCCCCTGTCTGGATGGAAGGATGGAGGATTAGGAGAGTTTACGGAGGATGAGAAGTTGGTGTAATTGTTATTATTCAGATAGATAAAAGCTATTGTCTCCAGATGGACACTGCAGAGAATCAGATAAGCCATTTAGTGTACTTGTTGGCTCCTCATCCATTTAAATTTCTTTGCAGCTGGGTGCTTCTCCCAAGAACTTTGGAGAGGCAAAGTATGGGGATAGGTCAATGCCATAAGTTCAACGAGGTGGAAGATCTACTCCCTACCCATAGCTGGGCCTTGCTCTCAGAAAGAAATGCAAGGACTTAAAATGTTTATTAGGCAGAGGGGAGTGTGGGGGTGGTTTCGCTTGGAGGTAGCAGCACAACAGCTTGGGAGCATTTCTTAGACTCTGTTCTTCAAGCAGGTGTTTGAAATACCCTCTTACCTCAAGTTGCAGGGTATCTGGTGTTTTGAGATGGAGTCAAGCTAAATAACATCTACAAAGACTTCCTTCTAGGCAGCAGGTTTCACACATGAGTGGCAGCAGTTTCTACTGCTGTTTCTACTTTCAGACTCAGATAGACCCAGAGGAGTTATTCCTATATTACCTTCCTTCTGTCTTCAGGCAGAAATCCTGTGAGAAGGTGCAGAGTTTGACAAACAGTACAAAGGAATCTGGCAGGTATGGTTTTGCCCTGGGCCTGGGAGCATGCACACCATCACACATGTCCACCATGGTATGTACTACACACGTCCACTACAGGTACTCCAGGTATTTTCTCTTGGTCTTGAAATGTTTGAACACAAACAGCATCTCAAGCAATCACCTAGGGTTGCAACTTGATTCCTATAATCAACAAGCAAAATATTATTTGAAAGCAGGAGGTCTGAGAAAACTTGTAGACTCCAAAGTTTAGGGTCAGCAAGTGGCTGCTTAGACTGAGCAAGCAAGGGAAAGATGGACTGATAAACAGTCTTATTAGAGTGGAAGCTGACAGTTTTGTGTTCTGTTTTCTGTCCCTTAGAATCATGTCAACCTGCTGACATGATGTTTCCTCTCATTTTGAAGTGGGGAGAAGGCTCCTGGGCTCACAGGGGCTTTGAAGGTCAAAGCCATTGTTTTACTGGTTGTTGCACTTGCTAATATCTTGATGGAAGCTTAACAACATTATGTTGATTTCCCCTCGACTCACTTTTCTTTTCTTCTAACCTTTCTGCAGCCTTAGAAAGGAAACATTAAAAAAAAATGCTGCTTCTTATGCATGAACAATCACTTTCAAATGCCAGATCTCAGTCCAGAGCCTGTTGGAAAGGAGTCAAGCTCTAAGGAGTCTGTTTTCATATATTTTCCCTTATCAGTCCCCATCACAGATTGGGGTTTGTGGTTTTACAGCTGATGGCAGGTTGCCTGCATATCTCAGGACTGAAATGCAAAAGTAAGCCAAGCATGAAGACACTATCAGCTTGACTCTACGTGCCTTTCTAGGGCTATTTGATAAAAGATAGTGTTTGTACAGAGCAAACCTGTTACCTCAAGAAAACAAAGTTGCTTTTAAATATGGCTTGCTTTAACTTTCTTCTTAGAAAGCTCTGCAAAGTATGTGATGGACAGAAAGAAATGGACGGACAGAAAGAAATGGACGGACAGATTATCAGCTCTACATCACTGATCCCAGTGCAGCAGGAGCAACTTGAAACTTGAAACAACTTGAGCCACTCTGTACACAACTACAAGTGTCATCTGAGGGACTTAGTACCAATCTGTAGAAAATCAGCCTCCATTTGCTCTTCAGCCAAAAGGCCATTTAACAATGAAGCATTTCCAGAGGGCGCTCCTGATGTCAGTCACTGTGTGTTTGTGTGTGAGATGCTCTGGGCACTCTGTGTGAGGAGTACACACAGGGGTCCTTGTTCCTTGGTGGTCCAAACTCAGAACACTGTTGCTCCCTCCTGACCCATATGCCTGGTTTCCTCCCTGTGGAAATGGTGGCAGTGGAGCAGTAGTGAGGGCAGAGACAAATCTCTCTCCAAACTACATCGTCCAGATTTGTCTGGGCTTGCTTTTGCCTGCCCCAGTTTAATATTGTCTGAGTGCACTTATGCTCTGAACCACCCTTTCACCCCTCCCTATTCTTTAAACAATTAACTCTAGACAACACAGAGACATCAGAAATGCAGTACAAGACTTTTTGTGCACTATATGTTAACTGTTTGGTAAATTGCAGTTTTTTCTTTACCACAGTTAGCTACTGTTTTAGGAGTTGTTCTATTCCATTAAACCACAGGAGGTTTCTCTCATCCCAAGTGAGCCCAATTCTATGTGAAAAGTTGGATTCTGTGTTCTTTTGCTTCTCGCTATATCTGCCCAACAAAGACCACCTTCAAGGCTGTAAATATGAAACCTGTACATCCAGGGAAAAGGTAGTTTGTAGCCAGTCATAAAACTTTCTGCTAAAAGGTGATTTTGATGGACTGGTGTTTGTTGAGGAATCAAAATTTCCAAACTACCCCATTCTTTAAACCTAATTATTTATGTACTACTCCAGTCACAAAGGCCCACCAGAAACCATTCCTTAAAATTCATTGGGGTAAGGCCCCTTTTTAAGGATTTTTCAGCTAGTCTGGATATGCTCTTATATTGGTATTTATCATCACAAAATTTCAACATAAGATGAACTTTAAAAACCTTACCCAAGGTACTCTTGTACTGAAAAGAATCCTTCAGTAGAGAAGGATAAACTTTGTAGATTAAGACTGACTGATATGATCAAAAGCTCTTGGAAGATAATTCAAATCATTTGGCAAAGCAGGTGATGAGTTAAAACTCTCAGCCCCGAGTGTCTCAACCTGGTGTGGGGTGAAGCTATTGGATGCTGAGCATCTGAACTGACACCAACCAAGAATGTGAGCCCTATGCTTGATCCTGAATTTGGCTTATAATGTGAAAAGTGTCTTAAGAGTTTAAACTCTTAAGTTGGCACATCTCTATTGTACTAAGCTCTCAGCTCCTCCATCATTGTTAAGGTAGTTTAACAATTTAGGATCTTAAAAGCAGCATGATCTGCTAAACTGCTTTCAAGATTTAGAAGGACTTAGTTCTTTATACCAGTTTAATATCTTAAACTGGCTGAGCCACTTTTGCTGGCTTAAAAAGTTATCAGAGTTGAGGCTAGATGATATTAGAGGGACTCTGTTGTTCAGAGGATTGGATCAGACCAGTGCCATGCAGCCTTCTGGATTCCCAGCCTGAATCTGCTGTATGTTTTTCAAGGTCATTGCTCAAACAATTCCAAGCAGTTGGCAAATAGAGACTGGGACTGTTTGCCAGTCAAATGTAGTTCAAGTATTCTCTGAGTCAATATCCAGCCATTGTGTTACTTATTTATTCTTCTAATCTTCCAAATCCCCCATAAAACCTATATATTCTTGCTCTGCCGTCCTCTTCTTACTTTCAGTGACAGCATGTCTGCCATTTCTGGAGCTCCTTGAAAATCCATGACAAGTTTTCTATTGATGCCAAGTTTGTGTTTCACCCCTATGTTTTTCCTGTAGGAGATTCAGCCATTTTTTACTCACCTTTGTACTCTGGGAACAGGATACCAGCTTTAGGGTCTCATGGTAGTAAAAAATGGTGAGAATGGAGTGGTTAAAGCAGGGGTACCTGAGAGCCTCTTTCAGAGCTTTTCTCCCTGTGTCTGAATGGCAGGTCATTTGTAGATCCCTCCTGCTGAAATCAGTGTGACATGGTGCTCCCGATTAATTTGAACATGAGATTGTCTCCAGTCATGATTGGCACCAGAAAGGAGGTCATGCAATCCAAAACACAGAGTTGTTGGATGGTCTGTTCAGCCCTTTCCTCCCTCTCTACTTGACAATTTCCCAACTAGGCAATGGCTTAAATTTTCAGCCCTTGGCATTCCAGTCTTCCTTTGGCAATGAGTCCCAATGTCCCATGAAAACAAAACATTCTTTTCATTAAAATGGAATTTGTCACTCTTCTGTTCTTCTGTCTGAGCCTTCCCTTATCATACGAAAAGGAGACACATTGTCTCATATTTGTCCCCACGTTTAAGAAGTATTACTTTAATTCACCTCTTTGTGACAGGCAACACTATTCACTTTCTTTTTGTGTGACTGCTGTGAGATCCAGGTGTTCTCATAATTTTGAAACTGATGTCTAGATATGGGAGTAAGGGCCTCAGCTTAGGTATCTTATTTTGGAAATTTAGGCCACAAGTCTGCTCTGCAGAAAATCTCCTGAATGTGCTGTAATTGTATTTATTGTCAAACTTATATTTCAGACAACTTTAGCCCACCTGTCCTGATACTTAGAGTAGATATATTCTTCATGTATTTGCATACATCAGAATAATGTGGAATTATTTACACCTCAGCCAGCTAAAATTAGATGCCACCTTTCTTTTAGCAAGCCAATGGAAAGTAGCCTTAGTTTTCTGTAGATAACTCCAGGTAGGATAAGTTGCTTCCAGAGACTAGTAGCCTGATTTTTATTTGTTAAACTGAAGGAGAAGAAACCTATCCTAAAGGCACTCTGACTCTGGAAAAAGAGTTAAAACATTCTGTTGGTCAGTCTGGGACATCCCAGTTCAGCAGGTGTTTTCTGGGGATGTTCCTTAAGGCTGTGTGAAACACCATGAGCACCTCTGCACAGGGCTCTGACGTAAAGCTTTACCTGGATCAAGAATAAGGAAAAAGAATTGGTAACATACTTTAAACTGTGCCTTTGATACTTGCTTAATTATCACTGGGGGTTGTTTACTGGCTCTAGAGAAAAGCAGAATAGACTGTGGGGATCAGTCAAGTGTGTATCCCCTCACTGTCCCAAGCTATGGTCATGGTCCCTGAATCCATTGTCACATGCTTTCCTCTGCCCTGAACACAGTGACAAATTGTCCAAATTGCAACTCTCTAAAGAATAGCCAACCACCGGATCTTCTTTCAGGGAAAGCAAAACAAACTCTGCCTTTTTTTTTTTTTATTATAATCAGAGGCTCCCTTTTTAATCATTCCGGTTTCTAGTCACATGGAACGTGAACAGCCTAAGAGAGCTTGAGGAGAGAGGGAGCATGAGAGAAAGGAGGGGAACTTAGACAAAAGCTTCCTCACTGGGAGCAGGAAGGCTCCAGAGCCAGGCAGTGGAGCAGGAGTCTTATGCCTTGAGGTCAGGGATCTGAATGCTGCAGTGAGTGGCTTTGGGAAGTTGTGCCTTTAAGACTGAGGACAATAGAGGATGGATGACATCTGCCCTTACACTCCAGCTGGGTCCAGTCTCTGTGCTTTGGCTCAGTTATCTACCTTGAGATCCTGGAACGCAGTTCTAGGTGTCAGTCATTATCTACATAAAACCTCCCAGTGTGCCACTGCTGGGTGACTTGCCTGCAGAAGTAACACAGATTTTAACAGTACCTGTGGGAAAGGAATGGGAAAGAATACACAGGTTTCAGAATAGAGTTCAGACTTTTTAATCTGGAAATTTGCTTTCCTTTGTATTTCCCCAATATAAAGAACTCTTTCTCTTATCCTCAGGCATAGTCAAATCCTCGGGTCAAAACCTGGCTCAACATGGGGCAGATGTTCTGGAATCCCCCTGGAATTTCACAAGTTCTTCTTAAAGGCTGAGCAAGTTTTGCAACCATGCTGAAACTAAGGATGGTAGGCCTTGTCCAAAACTTGATGGACATGTGTGAGAGGTAAAACCATGGCAACTGATGGTATTTTGTAGCATGATCTTCTTAAGAATGAGATCTAATGAAAATACTAGTGAAAAGTCTCTCAGAGAACTGAAAGAATAGAAAAAGCTCATTTTGATGCTTTTTCCTTCTTGGAACCTCTGTCTTATATATGTGACTGTATGCTTAAAACCTCCTTTGGTCTGTCCTTCACCTTGAGCCTGCTAGCCACTTTCTGTACATCAATGCCCTGGAGCTAAAAAATGATTCTCATTTCCTTCAGCAGGGTCCCAAATCCATGCAAGCCACTTTGTGAGGCCAAAGACTTCTACCATGCCAGCAGAGGACCTCACTTGAACAGTGCCTCATGTCCCTTCTTCTGTAAGCCAAGGAACTTGTGCTAGCCATATTTAGCAGCTACCAGGAAGGCTTAACATATCGTTTTCCTCCTCAGAGCCTCCCACTTGGTCTCTGTGCCTGACAAATGTGAGCCTTCTTCAGGCCTGCAGGCAAGATCCAGCTGTGACCTGTCATGGATGGAGGCATCAGCTGGGGACTCAGTCCCTTCCCTCTGTTCACATATGTGAAAATGCCTTTCCTTTCATACATGCAGGAAACAACTTTGTTCCAGTGCTGGAGAGGTCACATAGCCTGGACACCAGGGCAATGATGGTTATTTCCCAGAAGACTTTTCAGGCTGATGATCTGGAAGATATCTCTCTCACCACTTTATCTGGCCCTGTGTCTAACATGGGATGTAATATTTCATGTTCAATTGGGCTGGGACCAGGGATGTCATCCCACAGCTCCAAATGATGGCAAATCCACCCTGTCCCTTGGGATGCATCTCTCCCTGCACTGCATTACTTTTCTGCACAAAAACACACAGCATATTTCCTCTGTGGGTTTTTCTGATTTCCAAGTTGGAGCTCGTGGATTCTCTCATGCCTCTGGCTGCTACATCAAAGATATATCAGAGTTTTTCACTCCATCAGTCCCCTGATCACTTATTAACCTGTTAGTCCATATGCCATCTCACAAATGGCTCTCCTTTCCTCTCTCACTGGTGAGCACGTTTGCCAGGCTATAAATCTTTCTTCTTTGAGCTTCCTCCAAGTTTTCTTTTTAAAGTGCCAGCTCCAGAACTGGACATAGGGTTTTATTCTCACATGTTTGCCAGAGTTTGGTTTCACAAACTCATTTGTGAATAAATCTCCTTCTATTTACTTCTGCCAGTTCTTGATGACAAAAGGAAGAAGGAGAAGGAAAATGATAACTTATGATATTTCTCTTAAGTATGTGATCCTAACATGGAGGAAACTTTCATGGTTTTCTGGGGACCACCCAGATTCTTTTTGTAACACCAGCCAGCAGTTACCATCTCATATTTAGAGACTTAACAGCAGATGTCCAGAAAGAAGATGTTTTTGAACAGCATCAGTATCCATGCGATCTATTTCTCCCACCTGGGCCAAAAGAAAAGCTGACCATACTGAGCAAGGTGGGGTTGAAATGCTCAGGTTGAAAACCCTGCCATGATTTTCATTGTGGAACATCTTCTTCAGCCTTCAAGAACTGGGGGAAGGCTCCTTTGATGTCTGTGCTTGGATGCACCATACCTTGGTCAGGAATGCATTTGTTAAGCCTCTGTGCAGGCATGTGCCCACTCCTTCTCCAGAGACTGACATGGGGCTACTGTGGTAGATTAGCCCAGTGTTTTCTCTAGTCTCTGGGGAGTGAATCTCTTCACCTACCAGTCTTTTAGGACAGGATGTTAAAAAAGCCCCAGCAAGCTCATAAGGCCAGGCTCGGCTGAGGACAGCAGTCAAGGCTCACACGTGGCAGGGAGGAGACTGTTTGCTTTAGAAATTTACTTTTCTTTTACTTAAAAAGAAAAGAGAATTGGAAACATTTCAAACAGTCTCCAATTCTCCCTC